>NC_066640.1:5874747-7074747 GCF_025201925.1 Gopherus flavomarginatus | reverse complement strand
TGCATTATTCAATTCCCTCTGGTGCAGCACCCCCTGGTGGTCCCACCTGGGAGATCTCCTGGCTTCCCCACCCCAAGGCTATAGAGTGGGCCGGGAATCCCTGGGACTCTGGCAGGAGATCATTCAGTACCTCTCCCCATTCGCCAGTCACCCACCGCGGGGGCGGGCAGCGTCGCAGGTTGCATCTCATGCTGATCGGGGGCTTGGTATTCTCTGGGCACTGCAAGGTCGGCAGAGTCGTGCTGTGGTCGCCGCTTTTGCAAAGCACGATGCGGTGGCGGAAACCAGGCCCACAACTCGGGGTGCACTGCAAGGGGCAGGCTCAGATTTAGGGTGCACAGGGAAGAAAGGATACACTGATCTCAGGGGGTATGGAGAAGAATCTCCCCGTTCGCTCTCCACCCAAGGGTGTACAAGGTAAAGGTCTGAGCAACAGCAGCCCCCCCCCATGTCCTTTGACACCCACGCATTTCAGCCTGCCAATGCCCAAGTGAAGAAGGCACCATGTCACAAAGATAATACTGAGTCCTGCCATGAGTGCAGGGGACTGGATTAGATGATCTCTCAAGGTCTCTTCCACTTCTAGGATTCTAAGATCCCAACTCGGGGAGGCCAATAGGGGTCATGCAGGTAACTTCCAATGGTTGTGGGATCCCCTCCCTTAGCACAGCTGAGTTTGTGAGCTCAAGGTACTCCCACCCTGCTCAGCACGCCCTATCGGGCACAGCCCAGGCTCACGCATGACGTTACACAGAGCAGGTGGGGTCCTCAGTTGCTAGAACGCAATGTAGTTCCAACTGACTTCTGCGCAACTCCGACAACCCACAGCTTAAGATCTGACCCCATCATTCCGTTCGGCCCCTCTCCCATGAATAGCAGCCTGCCGCATCTGATCGCTTCTCCGCAGGAAATTCCACCTTTAATTCCCTCCTTCTGATCTCTCCAGTAACTCCAGAGAAAGCCAGTGGAAACTGATGATTACCCTTGGCTAGTTTAAATACTGCAGTCAGATCTCTCCAAGCTAAATTATCTCAGTTTGGCTGGAGGTGCTCTGCCCTGAGCTCCTCCACTGAGAACGGCAGCAACGTGGGCTAGAGGTTAGAGCAATGGGATCAGGAGACTTGGCCTCTACTCCCCATCTGTCAGATGGGGATAATGATGCCTGGCTAAAGCGCTTCGAGATCTCTGCAGAAAGGAGCGGTGTGTAGGGAGCCAGATCCTCAGCTGCTGTGGACGGGCGCAGCGCCACTGAAGTCAATGGAGCGACACCGATATACACCCATTGAGCATCTGGCCCAGTAACTGTGAAGTATTAGCATCTTGGTGTCCTCTCCAAAGGCAGCAGCCTGACAACAGCTGAGCGGCTGCTGTGCGGAGGCCAGTGCCTGTCACGCGGGCTAGGAGAGCCTTATCGTTTCCTTGCACTCCCTCATCCGTCTATGCCCCAGGGGTGTCGCCTGTCTATTCAGAATGGAAGCTCTCTGAGGCAGGGACTAGCCTTTTACTGTTTGTATGGCACCCAGCCCAGTGCGGTCCTGGGCCGTGACTGGGGCTGCTAGGGGCTCCAGTAATACAAAAATAAAATAATGAATAACGACGCCTTCTTTAAATTCGGTGCCACACAGGGCCTTGCTTCGAAGGGGGCGGGGAGCTCTTCGAGCAGAGTTTCTAAAGCGATAGCTCAGTGCCTTCGGATTCTCCCTTCTTGAGACAAGCCACTAAGCCAGCGAACTTTCTCCCTCCTCGCTGCTTCGGCACTCAGAGCGGAGACTCCAAAATCATTTCACTTGCGGTCATAACAGGCTAGGGACGTCCTGGCCCTCCGTGCTCTCTCAGCTCTCAAAAGTCTGCGGTAACACTACCTTGACAAGTCAGCTAATGAGCCCCAGGCTTGGCCCTCCCAGCTTGGAGGATGTCAGAACTTAGAACTGGAAAAAGCCCCGAGAAGGACAACCCAAATGATTCAGGGGCTGGAACAGCTTCCGTATGAGGAGAGATTAGTAAGACTGGGACTGTTCAGCTTGGAAAAGAGACAGCAAAGGGGGGATGGGACCGAGGGCTATAAAATCATGCCTGGGGTGGAGAAAGTGAATAAGGAGGAGTAACTAACACTTTCTCATAACTAAGGCTGCGAGTTTGTCACGGAGGTCATGGATTCCATGACTTTCTGTGACCTCCATGACTTCTGCAGCAGCAGCAGCAGTTGGGTGTGTGGGAGGGGCTCAGAGCTAGGGGCAGGGGGTTGGCTGGTGTGGGGGGGCATTTACCTTGGGGCGAGGGGCCCCCACTGGCATGGACCTGCAGCTCCTCCTAGGCGGAGGGGCCAGGGGACTCCACGAGCTGCCTGCACCCGCAGGCCCCGCTCCTCAGCTCCTATTGGCTGTGGTTCCCAGCCAATGGGAGCTGTGCAGCTGGCACTTGTTTGCAGGAGCAGCGCCCGGAGCCCCCTGGCCCCTCCACTGCCTACGAGCTGCAGGGACATGTGGACCGGGTGAGGAGCCCCTGCCGGCCCCGTCAACCTTCCTCCTCCCAGCATCAGTGGGGGTCCCAGGCTGCGTGCCACTGCCCCCCCTCCAGCACTAGCAGGATCCTGGGCCACCTCCCCCAGCACCCACGGTGCCACCGGACCCCTCTCCCAGAGCACCCACAGCCTCCACCCAAATTTTAGTTAGAGTTATATAGTAAAAGTCATGGACAAGTCACGGGCCATGAATTTTTGTTTACTGCCTGCGACCTGTCCATGACTTTTACAGAAAATACCCATGACTAAAACATCGCCTTACTCATAACACAAGAACCAGGGGTCTCCCAATGAAATGAATAGGCAGCAGGTTTAAAACAAACAGAAGGAAGTATTTCTTCACACAGCCCACTGTCAACCTGTGGAACTTGTTGCCAGGAATGTTTTGAAGGCCGACATTATTATGGGGTCCAAAAAAGAACAAGGTAAGTCCATCAATGGCTCTTAGCCAAGCTGGTCGGGGAGGTAACCCCATGCTGTGTGTGTCCCTAGCCTCTGACTGTCAGAAGCTGGGAATGAGCGACAGGGGATGGATCACTTGGTGATTCCATGTTCTGTTCATTCCCTCTGCAGCACCTGGCACTGGCTGCTTATGGAACATAGGATACTGGGCGAGATGGACCATTGATCTGACCCAATCTGGCCGTTCTGACATGCTTAGGACCTAATGCAGCCTAGGTGCTCAGCGTGGGGCAGACACTGAAATCACCCAGGTTCCCACCCAGTGGCAAAGCCCCATTAGGTCCCACCTAGTCCATCACCTTGGTCAGTGCAGGACCGTGCCCTGCATGGGGGAGAACCACCCCCCCAGAGGCCCTGGAGAGCCTTGACTTGCTCTAATGAATGGAGCACAGCAGGGCCCAAGCTGAAAGGACCCAGTGAATTTTGAGAGCCTGTGTGAACAAGGAGCCCTTACCTCTGACCAGTCCAGAGCAGTCCATTCTGGGGGGCACGTTTGGTTATTGCAGGGCTCGTGCATCTTGGGCCGGGGTTGGGCACAGGAGCCATCGTCCAGGATTTTCTCCTCGGTGGCGGCGACCTTCCTCCGGCAGACGACGCTGCGGGTGCGGACGCCCTCGTTGCAGCTTCGGCTGCAGTCGGACCAGTTCCCGATCACCCAGCTGGGGAAAGAGACAAGCGCTGGCAGCTAGGAGCGAGGCTTGACCGTGGGCAGCCGTTGTCTGAGCCCAGCACTAGGAGCCGCAGCCCTGAGCTACATCTGCACAGCCCGTGCAGCGAGCCTCCGAGCCCAGGATGACGGACTTGGCTAGCAGGGCTCTGAAAACAGCCGAGTAGCCAGAGCTTTGAGGCTGTGGATCAGGCTGGAGCTCGGGTCCAGAAGCTAAAGAGCTATTTATACAAGTGCTGTAGCCTGAGGCTCTCGGCCCTCCCTGGGCTGAGAGGCTGGCTCCCACAGGCTGTTGCATATACCCAGCTTCCTCCCAGCCTCGCACAGACTGGCTCTGCACCGGTCCTTTAATCTCTGCATGTCTCCATTTCCCCATGTAGAGCGGGGACAGTGACACCCACTTTTGAGGCTGCGTCTGTGCATGTTTCTAAAGGGGACGCACAGAGCATTGGTGCTAATATTGCAGGGAGAGGGGGGACAATGACTCTAGAGAAATGCTGCTTTACAGATGAACCTTCTGGCCAGCAGAGCTACACACTCGGTGAGCCCATCACCTGCACTAGTCTGGTGGCTAAGGGCCCCAGACAGGGACTGGGGTTCTAGTCTTGGCTCTGCCACTGATCTTGGGCAAGTCACTGCCGCTCTGTGCCTCAGTTTCCACCTCTGTAAAATGGGAACAATGCTATTGTCCTCCTTTGTGAAGCACTTTGAGGTGAAAAGCACTGGATCTTCTTATTAGTGACAGAGCAGAAAGATAACATAATACCACACCCTTGCCATCCTCCGACACCTTTCCTCTAGGGAGCCCAGTGGTGCCTTGCTGAGTATGATGATCACCCCCCGAGGTTGGATGTGACTCCACCCAGGTGCCTGTGGCCATGTCTGGAACAGATCAGCCTTTCTCCCAGAGGGAAGAAAGACGGGAACTGACTCAGGGGAAGAAAAAAAGATGGGGGAACCTGCTTTCCTGATTCAGGGAGAGAGCAGGCACCAAATCCATTCTCCACCTCAATCCAGCCCTGCTTCTCCATCTAAGAACCCCACCAGTAGTTCCCCAGCCCAGCCGCCCCATGCCGTGTGATCTCCGACAGCAGATACCCTTCCCAGACTGGTGACCACACTCACGTGGGCGGACATGGCTCAGTGTTGCATGGCCTCTGCTTCTCAGGTAATTTGGTTTCAGGGCTACAGAAATGGTTGAAGACTGTGGAGCTGTCGGCCTGTTTCTTGCATATGACGGACTGGACTTGACTGCCTGTGGGGGAGGTGGAGGAAGGGAAAGAGAAGAGAGAAATAGCTCTATCCTGGTGCCAGAGTCTAGAACCGCTCAGCCCGTCCCCCGCTGGCTAGCCAGCAGGCGCGATGCACAGCCCAGCTGCTCACTCGGCGTCTACAGGAGGGCACAATCACTAGACAGGGATGCCCCTAAGTTTCTATTTAAAGCCAAGTTTTCCATCATCTCTACAATCTACAACACCTGACAGGTTGGGCTGAAAACTGGTAGGTCAGGGCCCAGGGCAAAGTTTGTAGAGAAAATGTGAAGGCATTTGATTAAGGGGTTCCTGCACCCAGAAAAATAAACTGGTTTTGAAAGTTTTGCATCTCTTTTTTTGAGCAGGATTAGGGAAAGGCAGTGGGGAGGAGTGGGGTGCTGTCCTGCACTCCCCTTGCAGAGAACTGCTGCCCCATGCAAAACCAAGGACCCTAACAAAAAAGCTGAAAGATCGCTCAACCTTGGTTGTGAAACTGCCTCTGCGTTCTTCTGAATATTTGCTCAGCCTCTTGCAGCCAGGTTCTGCATACACCCCACAGAAACCACGGCTTCAGACACCCCACAGAAACCACCAGAATGACCCAAAGGACTCTGGGAAATCTCTGTCTGAGGAGGACCAGTTCACAGATGCAGAGATTTAAAGGCCAGAGGGGACCATTAGACCAACTTCCTGCCTAACACACGCTCTTGAATTTCAAGGGTATCATTTCAACCCAGTGACCTTTATCAGCCACTCTTGGGGTTCAGCCAAAGAACAATGCCCAGGATAGGTGACAACACCTATTGTCCATGCAGCCTTGTTGACTGACACCGAGTTGCAAGCAGTTGAGTGGGAGTTCCTGGTCTGAGAGCCCCATTAGACCAACATGGCTCCCAAAGCAAGTCCCTGTGCGTGGTGTCTTGTGCCTGGAAGTCAAGGGAGTTGCAGACACTATACCGCTACCCCTGCCAAAGTACAGTCAAACCTCTCACCCCCGGCACAGATAGCTGAGCATTTGGTCCATGGGGTGTAGTGCCAGGAGTACTGGGTCAAGGAACCTCGGGTGATGGGCGCGTTGAACTTGTACTGAATCTCCTGCAACTCTGCCCGCACAAGAACCTGTGGAGAAAGGGGCTGTCAGTGCATTGGGGCCAATGAGCCATCAGAGCCGAGTGTGACCATGGGCCAGTCTTGTGGTGTGTCTCAGGACCCTCACCAGGCTCTCCAAGCTCTTCAAGGCCTGTTGGGCTTCCCTTGCCTTCCCAGCTCTGAAACCACTGGGAGTCGATATCCATCGACTCTGGCCCAGCACAGCAGGGCAGCACAGAGGCGTGAAGAGCAGTGATCAGGAGGGACCACGGAGCCAGAGCAGCCAAAGCCCGATTTCTTTCCAAAGTCTGGCTCTGCGGTGTAATGGTCCCTCTGCTCCGGAGCGGAGATCTGAGAAGAATTTGGCCCCTGTGGTGTCCCTCTATCCCTGATCAGCACTAACTCTGGTGCGTGTGTCCGGGGGAGGACGGGATAATCGCTTGGGATGGTTTAGCCATGGCTAGGCAGGCAGGCCAGGGGGACAGAAAGGGCCGTTACCAACCATGACAATGAGAGTGGCATTGGTAGGTCCTAAGGCCTCCAGCGATTCGGGGTCATCCTGAGATCTCCTGTAGTGGAACGTCGTCCCAGCGATGTCAAAGCGCCTGGGTGGGTCGATGGAGAGCTTCCCGTTGATGAAATACTCGTCGTTCTCCCCTTTCAGCGCTGGAAGGACAGGCAAGGAGAGGGTCCTCAGTGTGGAGGGGACTGCCAGCTATTTCCCAGCGTGCACTGCCTCCCCGCACTGAGTTAACGGGCAAAACTCAGAGGCTATCGATCCTCTTTGAAAGCAACTCTGCACATGGGCCCCCGGCCCCCTGAGCAGCTCTGCCATGGGAATCATGGGACATGGCTTCTAATACACCCCTCATCATAGTATCTGGGCACTGGGATTTCCTCTACCCCCCCGTGACACCATAATGATGCTTAGCCTGCCATCCAGTGCTCTTCAGTCACTGTCACAAGGCAGGGAAGTACCATCGTCCCCATTTTACAGATCAAGAAACTGAGGTGCACACAAATTAAGTGACTTGGTCAAGGCCAGGGGCAGAGCTGGGAACAGCCCCCCAGTCTCTGAATTCACAGTCTATGCCTGAGCCATTGGGCCCCACTAAAGATGCCATGGTGGGACAGGGCTTACCAGCCATCCTGATGGCACTAGAGACGGTAACCAGGGCAACAGCCTAGCACATGCCAGTTCGTATGCACTGCTGAGACTACACTCGAGATCTTCCAGGCCCGAAATACAGCTTCTAGAGCCGAGGTGGGCAAACTACGGCCTGCGGGACCCTCCTGCCCGGCCCCCGAGCTCCTGGCCCGGAAGGCTCACCCCTGGCCCCTCCCCACTATTCCCCCTCTCCTGCAGCCTCAGCGTGCCCCGCTGCCGGCGCAATGCTCTGGGCGGCGGGGCTGCGAGCTCCTGGGGCAGCGCAGCTGCAGAGCCCGCCCTGACCCAGTCTCTGTGCTGCACAGTGTCGGCGTGGCCCGGCTCCCTCCCGGGACAGGGAGCGGGGGGGTTGGATAGAGGGCAGGGGAGTTCGGGGTGGTGGTCACGGGGCGGGGGTGTGGATAGAGGTCAGGGCGGTCGGAGGGAGGGGAACGGGGGAGTTTAATGGGGGCAGGGGTCCTGGGGGGCAGTCAGGAAGGAGGGGGGATTGGATGGGGCGGTGGGGGGCAGCCAGGGGTGGGGGCTCCTGGGGCGGTCAGGAGACAGGGAGCAGCGGTGGGTGGGTGAGGCAGCAGTCCTGGGGGGGCCATCAGAGGGCGAGAAGCGGGGAGGGGTAGGGGACAGGGGCCGGGCCACGCCTGGCTGTTTGGGGAGGCACAGCTTCCCCTAACCGGCCCTCCATACAATTTCTGAAACCCGATGCGGCCCTCAGGCCAAAAAGTTTGCCACCCCTGTTCTAGAGCCTGTGCTAAAGGAATGGCAAGTGAGCAGCTGGCTGTTGTAGTCGCAGAGGATGGTCACTAGAGGGAGACACCATCTCTCTCTCTCACACACACACAAAGCCCGTGTGTTACACTAAGGCCCACGGTTAAGTTTTTCGTAGTTACACACTTGTTGTTATTAATATGCTCTTTCCCACGATGCTTTGGGGCAGGGTGGATGGTCCCACACCGGTGAGAAATGCAGGGGAGACTCGTTCCCCTTCAGGCTGGAAATCTCACGAGCACAGCCCAGACAAGCAGGCAGTGCAGGGGACTCCGTGGACAGAGGCAAGTTTGGGTGGTGCCTTTCCACAGGTGTGATGGGCTCACAAGTGTCCTAGCCAGGCAGGCCCCATTAGAGGAGGACGTAAAATCCCAGCCTGCCCTTAGCCAGGATCATTCCCCGGTGACGTGGATGCACCAGCAACTCGTTTCTGATGGACTGGAAAGATATGGGGAGCCCCGGTCTGTTCGACAGCAGGGCAGGCTCTGGTCCAGGATGCTGCTCTCCTGGAAGCAGCACCAGGGAGCCAGCCAGAGGGGTCCCTTACCTGGTCTGGCATCAGCGCAGGCCCTGTTAGCGAATGCTGCTCCCCCAGAACTGCAGGGAAACCCCAGCTTAAGGGAGCTCCCTTCCAGGGGACCTCAGTGCAGGCTCTGGAATCTGCCGTGGCCAAGCTCCCGTGGCAGAGCTGCAGGTGACCTGCCAGGTGATGTTTACATTCCCCTCCCTTCCTCTCCCCTCGCTGTAATGGCTGCCAATCGCGTGAGAAAAGCAACGAGGCCGCGTCTAGCTGGAAAGCCGAGCGAGATAGTTGATTTTGAACCCCCAGCCGAACATGCTGGCTCCGAGGGACGTGCCAAGGAGCCAGGGCCAGCGCCGGGGCGTGGAGTTTGTGTCGAGTTATGTTGCTGAACAGAGGCAGAGCTGCAGCGAGATAGGGGACATCTACGCCACACCCAAACACCCCACCGGCCCCGAAACAGCTCCCTCATCGTGCCCTGTAAACCTCGCTAGGCACCGCGGCTTTGCCCGCCAATGCCACCTCTGGGGAACGGGACAAGCTTTTCTCAGGGGTTAGCTACCGAGTGTCGAGAATACTTCCCACTACTGCCCCTCAGGCTGGCACCTGAAACCCTCCCAGCATCGCCCTCTAAGGGAAGATCTGCCAGGCAGTTCTTGCCCACCCAGCACCCGCAGAGAGGGGCGCCTTGGCACTGAACGGGCATGTAACTGAGATTTCACTGGTGGTCCATTGTGACTCTCCCTGTCCCCCAGCATCACCCCTGGGCTGCAGACCCTGCTGTCTTCTCACCCAAGTAGTTGAGAGAGAGATTCAGCTCCCGGATATCAATGTGCACAGAGCCCTTGGGGATCCAGATCACCTCCCTGTAACCTGGAAGACAAGCCCAGGACGTGGGGTTAGCAGGGAAACCTAGCCAGGCTGGGATCAGAGAGACTTCAGGGGGCAGCCTGGGGGTGGGAGACCACCTGAGCCCAGCACAACTTGGGTGGGGAGGAGGAGTCCTGAACCCCACCAAGGGAAATCAAGTGAAAGACCCCAGTATAGCCCAGAGGCATATCCAAACCCTAGTGCAGGGAGCCCATGGGCATATTCAACCCCCACCTCAGGGACCCCACAGGTGTATCTGATGATCCCTCCCATTCCGGGGAGCCCATGGGTGTACCCGACATCCCCCACCCTGGGGAGCCCACAGGTGTACCCGAACCCCGCCACCCCACCCAAGGGAGCCCATGGGTGTATCCAAACCCCCCATCTCCTGAGATAAAGGCACTGAACCAGAAGTAAATGAGCGGGGGGTAAATCAAGCCTCGCCATGTCCCAACTGGGCCGGACGCTCCTTACCCCCCTCGGGCAGGGACTGGTTGAAAATGCCTTCGATGGTCTCGCAGGTACTCCCGTCTCCCCCACACATGCGGCACTTGTCCTCCTTCAAGTCAGAGCCGAGGACGCGGTCACAGCCCACGTGCTGGAGGGAAAGAGCAGGGGGGATTATCTGTTTGCAGGGGGCACTGGCCTCCAACTGACCAGACCTCCAGACGGCCATTCTGGTATCACATGTGGGGGGTTCAAACTTTCCCTTTGCCTCCATTTTACTCCTGCCCCCTACCCCTCACAGCCATGGGGGCTCAGCACGACTCCCCTGTCTTTCTGCCACCCCTGGGGGCTGGCAAGAGAAAGGGGCGTGAGCATGGGGCCCAAGGATGAAATCTGCCTCTCCCCATCTGCGCCCCGAGCGCCCAGGGTGAAGGGCTGAGTGTGTGTGTGTGGGGATACCCTGATGGAATCCACCCTCCCTCCCGGGGGCAGGATTCAGCGTGTCCTCTCCACAACCTGCGTGAAGGCTCCTGGCACGTGGAGCTTCGGGAGCTCCCACTCCAGGCCAGGCCATTTGGGTACGAGGGGTGCCCCCTTACCCCCTGCACAGCCTTGCCACAGGCCTCGTGCTGGCCCTCCATGGCTGGCTGGATTCACCCTCCCCAAAGGAAATGCCCCAGATCTCTATGGTCCTACAACGGCTAATGCCAGCCCCAGGCTAGCGATGGGGCTACTCCAAGGTTCAGGGTGGAGGAGCCCCTGTCATGTGCCGGTGTTGGCCTGGCTATCTGAAGGGCTTGGGTCTGCAACACCTGGCTGGAAATCTCACAAGAAGAGGCTCCATGGTCCTTCCTGCCTCCAGCCAGGCTGGGCCCTTCGCCCTTGCTGGGTCCTGGACCTCCCACTGCGGGCGCAGGGTCAGGCCAGCGTGTCTCCAGGCCCTGATACTGAACCCTCATCTGCTGGAGGCAGAACGTGCAGCTGCCCCGAGGGAGGATGAGGAAGAGGGAGAAGGCGACATTTTCAAAGGGAGAAAGGAGGAGATGCCATGTGCTTATAATTAGCAGCCCCTGTGTGATGGGCTGATTCCTGACAAGCTTCCACCGTGCTCTGGGGTCCTTCACAGCACAGGCCCCAGCAGCTGGAAGGGACAAGCTGGGCCTACCACCAGCTTCCCAGAGATTCCTGCTCACGTAGCAATGCCCCCTCAGATCCGGGAGGTACTCTCAGGCCCCTTCAGGTCCTTCAGACCTTCCCCAGAGCTCTTGAAGGCTTTGCTTGTCTTCTCAGGGCAGAGTGCAACGCTACTGACGTGGGGGAGGCCTCAGACCCTGAGTCTCTCCCATGGTAATGCTAAGCACTCACAGTACCCTCCTGGGTAGGGTACCTCAGGCCTATTGCCCGCACTCTGCAGATGGGGAAACCAAGGCACGAGAGGTGGGCTGACTTGCTCTAGGTCACAAAGAGTCAGCAGCAGAGCTGGGACCTCGGCCTCATGCTGAGTCCATGAGACCCCGGGCAAGTGGGAGAATAGCTGGTTGTGCTCTTTCACTGCTCTGCCATAAGGAGGCAGCTGCTCTCCCCACCCACAGCCAAGGCACACGAGAGGGGTCTGCAGAGTGCAGGAGAGGGTCTGAGTGCATACAGGGGAGCCCTCGCCTCATCCCAGCTCCCCCTCCAGCACCCCCTGACCTCAGCACGTACCTTGCACTCCCCATTGACACAGATGTCATTGGAGTCCTGCCGGCAGGGTGTCCCGTCCACCACGGCTGCTGCCCGCTCCGTGTAGAAGTTGAAGCCCTCGGCCAGGCAGTTGAGAGAACAGGATTTAACGCCCCCTGCAAGAGAAAAGGAGGCAGTTCCACCTGCTCCAGCACAGTGACAGCCAGAGAAGCGATGGCGAGGGCCCTACCAAATTCACGGTCCATTTCAGTCAATGTCATGGTTGTAAGGTTTTAAAAAATGGTAAATTTCATGATTTCAGCTATTTAAATCTGAAAGGTCAGTGTTGTAACTGCAGGGGTCCTGACTCAAAAAGGAGTTGGGGGGAAGACTGCAAGATTATTGTAGGGGGGCTGCGGTACTGCTCCCCTTACTTCTGCACTGCTGCTGGCTGGGTGCCACCTTCAGAGCTGGGCACCCGGCAAACAACCGCCATTCTCTGGCTGCCCAGCTCTGAAGGCAGCACACAAGTAAGGGTGGCAATACCGCAACCCCCCTAAATAACCTTGTCACTCCCTGCAACTCTCTTTTGGCTCAGGACCCCCAATTTGCGAAGTGCTGGTCTCCCCTGGGAAATCCGTATAGCGTAGGGTAAAAGCACACAGTAGACCAGATTTCATAGTGGGAGACCAGATTTTCACAGTCTGTGACGCGTTTTTCATGGTGGTGAATTTGGTGAGGGCCCTAGTGATGGAGCTTCCCCCCTCAGCCATCTTCCTCGCGCCCTCCAGTCTGTGCCTGGCCTAGGCTGCTCCGAGGGGTCAGGAGGCCCTACTGCCAGGCAGCAGGTTCAGAGAAGCGTCACAGCTGCTCACTAACTACCCTGTGGGGCTTGAGGACAGAGCCAGCCCCCTGAGGGCGCCGTCTGCAGCTCGCCTTCTGGAAGCAGCCACTCCGACCCATGCAGCCCTCCGGCCTGACAGGGTCTTCTTCCTCTGGGCTTGTCCTGCACTGAGCCCCAGCTCCCAGGGAGCCAAGGCTCACCCCTTCTCCCTTCAGAGTGCACACCTCTGTGACATACCCACCGGGGAGCCCCAAGAGCACCCCCGCTGCATTGCTGTTTGTGTTACGGAAGTGCCCTGAGACCCCAGATCCCATTGCGCTAGGTGCTGTACAGCTGCTCAGCGAGAGACAGCCCCTGCCCCAAGAAGCCTGTAAGCTAAATAGAGCAGTCAAAGGGTGGGAGGTGCAGAGACTTACCCCCCACAGCCAGTCATAGGCAGAGCCAGGAATAGCCCCCAGCTAAACCCCTGGCCACTGGACCAACCTGCCTACTCACAGGTGGGTCTGACGTACACCTCGGGGCTCAGAGGTGCTACTCCCCAGCATGCCCCACTGTAGGTCAAGCGCCAGAGAAAGGTGCGGGCAGAGGGAGAGGTCCAGGTTCGAGACGCAGCCTTTCAGCCTGCTGAGAGCTTGGTGGGGGAGTAAACTCCTAATCTGCCCATGCCACCTGCAGGCATCTCAGCACAGACTCACCCCCAAGCTGGGTTAGCTCCACCTTTGGCCAGCACAGGCCAGAGCTGAGCTGGAGGGCTGAATTCACACCCTGTGACCCCTGCCTGCCAGGCTTCGCCTTCCTAGGTTAGGTGGGCCTGAAACCTTCACAGGATGGGAGCCATGGAGCCAGAGGGAGAAGAAGGAAAGGGAGATGGAGGGGGAGGTCAAAGGCAGAGCACAGAGAAGGGGTGATGCTAACCATTTTAGTTCTCTAACGCTGACCCCCTGACCTGCTCCCTGCCCCTGGAGGAGGCTGCACAGTCATGAGACCACCACCCAGTTCCATCCTCTTCAGCTACAGGTGCAGAAGGCAGGGTAAGGATATTGGGCCATTCGCAATGGGGGAAAAGCATCTTGAATGTGCTGCTTAGAAGGGAGGAGAAAGGGAATCCCAGGGGAAGCGAATCCCACACTGCGGGGAGGGGATCCCTTCCTAGCTCACTCCCTTCAGGCCCCAGGGTGGAGGTCTTTAACTGCCCCCGGGGCATGAGCCCAGCCAGCCATGAGTGTGAAGTTCCTGGAGCAGCCCTCGTCTGTAGGGCAGGGGGCAGGGAAGGTGGGGGTAGTTAAGAAGAACAAGACGGGGCAGGGGAAAGAGCAAAGCAAAGGGAAACAATGCAAGGCAGGTAAGCTTGATATTCATCCCCATGGTGAACCATCAGCATTTCTGAGCCCAACCTAGCTCTCATGGAAGTCACTGGCAAAACTCCTATGGGCCAGCAGAGGGAGCAGGACTGGGCCTGAAGCAGAAACTATATCGTGTGTCATCTGACAAGATCTCAACCTTCAGGGGCCGGCTGACCATGTGCAGGTGACTGGAAGGTTGTACGCTGTCTCCTACTGACTGGTGCATTATGATTTCTCCTGCACCTTCTTCCGCAGCATTGGGAGTAAGCAGGGCCGTGGCAGGAGAGCTGAGAGATTTTCCATGGGATTCAATTCTGGAAGAAATTGTGGCAGAAGAACTTTCATCCAGAGAACAAATTCTGAGCCAAGCGGCAAGGTTAGACCAGATGAACTGGCAGAACCCAGGACTGGCTGGACCAGTGGCCTCACTCCTCTGGTAAGGCAGGGAGCCAGGACTACATGAGTGATCTGAAACAGCCGAGCAGGAAGTGGGAGATCAGTGAGAAGGACGAGCAAGTCCGATCTGTTTTGGAAGAAGGCTGCATATGGGACTAGACTGATGGCAGAAGCAGATTCCTAGTGTTCGAGGACGAAAAGAAGAGGCGCATAATGACTAGAAAATAATTTTCCTCTCCCCCTCCCCGACTGGACCTGTGCTTGAAGTGTTCACTCAGTATTGCAGTATCCTAAGGGAGGTCAGCAACATGGAGGAGACTCGGGCAGAGAGGCATCCCCTGGGGCTGGGACCCTGGCAGCTTCCTCGTGGTACCAGCGATGCTCATGAGCTGTTTGCTGGAGCTCTGAACCACTTAGCTTAGTGAGAACCTCAGCAACTGAAACCTGCAAGTCGTTATTGAACATCAAAGGGGCAGATGGAGGGAAGAGGCAGCCCAGCTGTGTCTGGGAGCCTGCAAGTTCAGTGAAAGCAGATGGAGGGGGAAGGAAGAGGGAAGTCAGACAGGGGGACGTTAGAGGGGAGTTCAGCTAGCTCCAGGCAAAGCAGTTGAGAATGACGACTGGGCTAGGCACTTGGTGAAGGGGGTTGCATTATCCCTGACTCTCTGAGAGCCAAGGACTATCACCTACCGAAACTCTTTTGCTTTGATCTCCCCTCTACCCTTGAAAGATGTTGAAAAATGCTGGACTGACAGTGCTACAGTCAAATCACAGGCCAGGGACAGCATGGGCAGGAGCCATACATGCTTCTCCTTCCTGCTCAGCACAATGTGTCTCGATGCTGGCTTGGGGGATCCTTTTGAAAGGAGAGAGACTCCACGGCCCATTGAATCCTCAGCTTCCTGCCTGAACTCACCAAGAGTCACACCGACCCCCATCCACTGGGCACTCCACTGAGGTCACCAACTCATTTCAAAGAGGCCACCAAGCAGCCGTCAGCTGGGCAAGGCCTTTAGGTGGCTACGCCCCTTGGGTTGATTTGAACTTGTGACTTGAAGGTCAGAGGCTCAACGTCCCACCCTCTAGCCCTTGAGACAGCTGGGCCTCTGCTGCTAGTTTAATTCTCTTGGCTGCAACATCCCAAAGCTCCTGTGTCCGAGAGTTTCTTCCCCGAGAGACATCAGTGTCCAAGACAAGTTTGCATCCCGTTACTCGACATATTTTAGTGTCAGCAGGTGGCGGCTTCCCACGAGGACAGGGACTAGTGATTTGGGCTAATTCAATGGCTCAGTGGCTGCCCAGAACGGACGTGGCCTCAGGAGCACCTTTGACTGGCCTTGACTGAATTTATTTGATACCTTTGTTTGTCTTACTCTTCTCACTTCCAAACAAAACCACCCCAACCCTTGCAGCTTCTTCTCTGCCTGAACCTCATTCTCCTTCCATCCCCAAAGCCTCCCACCAGTTCTGCCTCTGGGACGGCTTCTTTACAATGAGATGTCCCATGCTGCCTGCCCTATCAAGGGGAGGAGAAGTCACTGATCTGCAGAATGATGTTGTATCTCGAATAATATATCCAGATCCTGGGCTTTTCCGCCTGCCCTGCTGTGTCTGGAGCACACCTATCATTGAACTGCACAGTGATACTGAGGGGCTCTTGTGAATTGTCACCTATCAGTTTGTCCAAGCAGGTTAATTGTCCCTGGTGCTCTCTAGGTTAAATCCTGTCCGCCATCTTGCTTCAGAGCTGGTCATTTTCAGAGGTGTCAATCCTGTCCCCCCGAGCATCACCTCCTAGTGACAGACACAAAGTCAACCCTGCCTGTGGATCCTTCAGCCCCAGACAGAGCCACTCACTTTCCTGTTGTATCCACATCTTGAAGGGAGTCTCTCTTTTCTTCCATCATTTGAGCATAAGACTGAATATGCAACAAGGTGGGACCGAGAACCAGCCAAAGACTCAGCGGTCTCATTTCAGGACTTGCAAATGTTTCTTTAAACTGCTCCACATACGCAACCCCCTTCCTTCCTTGTGTCAGTCTCCCCTGCAGGAGAAGTGAGACCAAATGTAGAACCCTCCCTCCCCCCCTGTAAAGCAGCTAAATCATGACACAGCCTTGCTTCCTCCCCCTTCCCTGTCTCCTTCTCCATTTCAGCAGCTGTGGGGTCCTCCCACTCTTTCCTATAATACTCTCCTATTGCTGCTGTCCTATGTTCAGCCTACAGCAGCAACCGGCCCAAAGCGTAACCATCACAGGCTCACAAAAGCAGCCAACACGGAAAACGGGAGTGAAAAACATACTATGCCAAAGAGGGAAAAAAGGGATCAGGGATTGGTGGCATGACGACCAAATTCCTTCCTTTGCCCCGGCTTTGTTGCAGCACCTACAGGAATGGTGCAGGGCGTAAGAACTCGGGCGAGAGGGAGGGAAAAGCTGGCAGGTATGAATCCTGTTCTGGGGGGAGGCTCTGGCGTTTCCTCCTTGGCTTCTCCACATTACAGCCCAGGAGGATGTTGTTTTTTTTCTTTTGCTTAAATCCTTCAGAATTCAACCTTCTTTCCAAGTGAAATCAGCAAATAGAGAAAGCGAGCGAGAGAGACCTCCAGCTGAGGCCAGCACAGTCTGGCTCCTAGCAGGTCAATCTGGGGTAAAGTCCCTTTAGGCTAACTTGCCGATGGAACACCAGCATCCTGTGTCATGTCTTGGCGGTGGCTATGTGCACAGGGATGCCAGCTAGCAGGCAGGCAATCTGGCTGAACAGGCTAGTCCACTCAGGTGACTATGAAATCCCAGGCCTCCCGGCCTTGTGCTAAATGTCCATGGCTTATTTACTTTTTCTGATGGGAAAGTATAACTGGAAACCATTTGTTTTGATCTACTGTGTCATAACTGGTTAGGTAAATTAACAACCCATTTGCCCAGCTCAATGGGCAAGATGCCCCAATAGAAGGGAGCAAGCCAGCTTGGGACACTGCATGGGAGAGAAGGGGAGATCTGCTCACCGGGGTGAATTCTCCGGGATAAAATGGAACAGAAGATCCTACAGTGGTTGTCTCTGCCCTTTTCCTGGCTGCTTGTACCAGCCACCCCCTATGGTTATATGCAAATACCAAGCAGCTAGTGTCAAGTTGTGCCACATCCCAAGAAGTTTGTCTTGTAGATAAGGACAAGGAGTCAAGACAAGGGCAAAGTCATTACCTATATGTGTCTCCCCTCCTGCCCTTGGCCTGTCCTGTCTGTTTAGATGATGAGTTCCCTGGGGCAGGGGCTGTCTCCCACTCTATGTCTGGGCAGCTCCTGGCACATGGGGCCTTGATTTCATTGGAAGCCACTGATACACGCAGAACAACATTTCACCATGGGACCATGATGCCTCCGCATGGCTATGATGCATCCCCCTTTATGCCTCACGCCCTGGTTCCCTATGGCTTGGGCTCCAGTTTGGAGGGGTCACCACCCTTACAAACCGACAGGCTGGAATGAAGTTGCTTGGTTGGAGGGAGCTGGCGGGGGAGGAGCAGATCTGCTTTGCTGAGAGGAAGCACATCTCGGGCACCTCCCGCAGCCCGCTCCCTGCCAAAGCCCAGGATGGCCCAGGGTCTGAGAAATCTCTCTGTGAGCAGATGATGGTTTATTGGCACCTTCCCCTGGCCAGCTGTTTGGTGGGGGATTTGAGAAAGGCTTGCAGCTGGGAGAGCTTTTCTTTAAACAAAAAAAAAAAAAAGGATTTTAAGTGAAATGGAGAGAGAAACCACCTCCTCCTCCCACGTGGTTTTCTGCCTCATTCACTCAGGGCCTCATCCAGAGCCTACTGAGGTCCCTGGGAGTCTTTCCGCTGGCTCCAATGGATCAGCCCCTATGCACGCTGCTCGGCGAAGGCTTCCCAAGCTGTATTTGTCCAAAGAAACTCATGGCAAACAGGCTGCGCTCCTGCAAATCGGTGGCAGCGCTGGCCAGTAGCCCTGTGCAGCCTCCAAGAGAACTAAACAAACAGGTCATGAAGCAAAGCCACTCGGGTCCTTTCTAAGCCAGAAAACAGGGAGCTCGTTGCCGCCTTCTTGCTATTGGCATTAGCCACGTGCATCCTGATGGTCCCCCTTCACACATGGTCCCTCCTTGGCGACTCTGCCCCAGCCCGGGCCATGGAGCACAAAGACTTGTCCCTTCTCTCTCAATGCCCATTTATAGTATTGCAACTCTGGTTTCGGTTCATGCAGTACAGACACGAGGCAGAAGAGCTAGCCGTCCAGCTGGGCACAAACAAGCCACCGCTAAACGGCGAATGGCTCTGCAGCTGGGACCCAATTTGGATCTCCCCGGCAGTGGTGTAAACCCTATTGGCGGAGTTATTCCGGATTGACGGATCTGGTTCTGGTGGTGGTTTATGTATTTGGTTCCTCAGCGGATGGAAGATTTAAAGAAAAGAAAATATGCGAGCTGTTGTGCAAATGAACTGGTCCCCGATGGCTAGGTTGTGGGCTGCTGCCAAGCTACACGCTGCTGTGATCATGTAAACAGCGGGGCCAAGCCATGATTGTATTTGGCTGGGAAACGACTGAGCACAGCAAGAAGAGGTGCCAGCTAGGAAATAGGTGGCAATGGCCCAGCACGGCTCTGTAGATACCATCATCCAGATGAGAGGTGAAATGGAAGTTCACAGTATGTGAGGAGCCTTAATTCTGGTGTCCTGGCCAAACTCCAACTTGAGGTACGGCAATGGGCCAAATTCTCCCGTTTCTGACATGCCAGGCCATTCCACTGCAGCGAACTCTGCATTCGCTTACACCAGTCGAACCAGTGTCAGGGTCCCTGAGGGCAGAGTTTAGCCTTCAGAGTCCAATGGGATCGCAAAGAGAGGCAGTGCTGGGTCTGCCCCATTCCGTTTAACTGATTCCCACCTGCTGCCTCCCTGAGCTCCTGTGACACTCCTCACTTCCTGTCCCAATGCTGAAGAGTGCTGTCTCACTCCACCCCGGCCTTTCTGTGGGGGATCAAAGGGTCTCGGTCCATCCCTGACACACCTCACAGGCTCTCTCAGTCTTTGCAAAGGGTTTGGAGATCCTCCGAGGACAGTGCAAATGAATGAAATAACAGCGATACTAACAACCAACGGGGCGTAGCTGGGTGGAACAAAGCAGCTGGATTGCATGGGGCCTATTAGCCCTTTGCCATCTCTGTCTTCTGTGCTTTGTCCTGACCTGCCTGACTCTTGCTGGCGGCTGGACCAGGCTTTCACCATTACACTTCAGAGAGGCAGGTTTCCCCACCCTGTGTGTAAAAGCAGGTGCTGTCTGGGGATGTGGGCAGGGGAACCCAAGCGGCTGCAATTTGTCGCTGCTGCTCTCCGAGGTTTCCGATGCTGCGGTTTCTCTTTCCCTTGGCACGGGATGCTGTGGAATAGGGGTGTTGGCTTAGCAGGGCTCCCAGGCCATTCAGTAAGGAATGGAGGAGGGAGTTCTGCCCCCGTGTGTGTGTGTGTGGGGGGCAGGGGGGAGTGGCCCAGTTCCAGATTCTTAAAGTCCATTTTTTTGGGGGGGCCTTTGTGAACATGCTTAATGGGAGAACAGCCAGGGACCAAATCTGTGACCCCAGGGGCCTCGCTGGCAGCTTGCTGGGAACCTAACTGGCTTGTGAATTTCAGAGAGACACATTTCTAAAAAGCAAAATTGAAACCCAGTTCTGAATTCTCCACATGATTGAGGGGCTTTGGATCTGGCTCGTCTCAACTAAAGGCACTTCACTGTGTTACCTGGGATATTTACTTGCACTTGTATCTTTCTGGCTAGATCAGTCAAAAAACTTCCTAACAGTCAGAGTGGTTAAGCACTGGAATAAATTGCCAAGGTAGGTTGTGGAATCTCCGTCACTGGGGATTTTTAAGAGCAGGTTAGACAAACACCTGCCAGGGATGGTCTAGATAATAATTAGTCCTGCCTTGAGTGCAGGGGACTGGACTAGACAACCTCTCAAGGTCCCTTCCAGTTCTATGATTCTAGGAAATGGCTCGTGTGCTGCATTCACCAGCAAGGAAGTTTTGCTGATGATCGACTTTCTCCTGACTGCAGGGACAGGGGCTAGTCATACTGTAGGATCCCGTGAAGCTCCTTTAAGGATCGGGGCGCATTTTGGGCTTCCCCTATGTGGGAGCTGAGGGCCAGATTTTCATAAGCATTCAATGTCTGGCAGCACCCCTTGTTCTCAATGGAAGGGAGAGGGAGGGGGAATTGTTCTCAGTGGCCAGTGCTGGGTGACGGGCTCTTTTGAAAACCTGGTCCTGGCTCTGACTCCAGCTGAAGTGACCAGGCCCCGAGAAGAGCAGCATTGCCATGTCTTGGAGGAGTAATACCACTGCAGAGCGGCACGACCATGTCACATGGCCTGCGCTGGCTTGAGAAGCCACTGGCTTCGGGATTCATCGGGAGCCTTGCAAAGTGGTCCTGCTCTGAACGGTACTCTAGAAAATGGCACAGTGGGATCAGGCTCCATGTTAAGATTGCTCAGTTTATGAGAATGACTGGGGGGGAGGGTCACCTTTCTGTGCAGTGTGGTTCACCTGCTGGGATCATCTGGGTGTATCTCATCTAATCAGTTCCTTGCCATTTCAAAGGCATTGGGCACGGATGGCACTTTGATCTCTCCTGCTCTCTACCTGTGGCACAGACTCCAGCCACATGAGGACTGAAATAGTTTAGTGCAGTGGTCCCAAAGCTTTTCGTCTGGCGGGCGCCAGACGAAGGACCGTGGCGGCAATGGAGCACCTGCCGAAATGCCGCCGTGAAAAGTGAATAGGGTTACACAGGTGTCAAAGTGTATAAATGAGAGAAGAATCAGGCCCAACGTGATCTCGAGGATGGTAGATCTTTTGTTACCCTATTGTCTTCAAATTCAGCCCTCTCTTACCTTTTGACTTCATTGCGATTGCATGGGGTTAAGTGAGATTAGAATTTGGCCCCGCGTTTCGAATGGAGGTAACCACTTGTGCTGGCCATGCTGAGCCAGAAGAGAATCCAGCTCACTCTCCCCAAGCTGGGTTGGCTCTGCAGGATGAATAGGGCTGAAAGCTTATCTGTGTTGAGCTGTCATGGCTCTGAATACACCCCAGGGGTGGGTTTGCTGGGTAAGAAAGGGCCACTTTCCCAACCTCCTTTCTCGGGGCAGAACCATGCTGGTTTGCTGGCTTTCCAGTGAATGTTAGTGCTGTTATTCTGCACCAGCTCATAGACGGCTGGGAAACCAAAGAGACTGATGGGACATAAGCTCCTGAGCAACAAAGGATCATGGGTAAATAGTGTGAAAATTCCAAATGTTGAAAACTAGGCTGATCCACACAACATTCATCAGAAACACCAAGATGTGTGTTCTTTGGCTTTGTCCAAAGTCAATAAGAAAGAATGGCCATGGGTGCCTGCATTTACCCACAATGCTTTGCCGCAGAGGATGTGTTTTGTTCCCGCTGCCCGCCCGTCCCCCTCTTACCTCCCCCAGAAGGAATTAAAGAGCATAATAGCTTATGATGAGCAATCTCTCCTGTTTTCAGCAGACCCTGGTTCCCCACCCTGACCCCATGAGCTGCTCCCCGCTCTCTTGGCTCTGACGTTTGCCAAGAGCAAAATGAATAACTAAGCGAATAAAACAAAATAAACAAACAATTAAAGCCACATTCCAAGAGGTATCTGCTGACTGTTAAACTTGGACAGGCTGAGCTCAGCGCTTCTCGCTGGGTCTGTGTATCCTGCACTGCCAGGGTCTGGGCTCCAGGATCGTTATAAATCACCACCAGGAAAACATGCTGTACCGGCCCCAGGCAAAACCCAACCTCAACTCGCCAGTGACCTGGCAGCTGGCACCAGGCCTTCAGCTGACTGCTTCTATCTTCCCCGGAAACTGGCTCCCTCCCCCAGCTGAGCCATGGGGATGCTCTGTGCCTTTAAACTTTGCTAATAAAGACAGCTTTTGGGCCTGCTGGGTTGGCCCTAGGTGGGATCTTGCCCAGCATAGGACCTCCCTCCCTGTCCCACACAATGGCAGCCATGTTGGTGAAAATGTGGCATCCCGGTGCAATAACACACAGGACACCTTGATGACCCTTGCTGTGGGAGCCGGCCCAGATCTGAGAGCTGAAGCTGATTAACTCGGACAGGAGCCTTTCTGAGGGGGAATAAGGAGCCAGAGGCACTTGGAGCTGGCTTTACAGGTGCTGGGGACCAGATTTCCCCGCAGGGTGAGACAGCAGCTGCCAGAGGCTCTGTCTCAAGATGGCACCAGCTGAAGGAGCAGAGAGCACTATGAGAACTCAGGAAAGACTCCAGGACGGAGCAGAGTATGTCCCATGGGTGGGACTGAAGTCTGGGAGAGAGAAGAAGGGGACTGAATCCCTCTCTGCCCAGCAGCCAGACAGGAGGGAGCGGCTGGAGCACACCCCAGGCCAGGTGGTTGGGAGATAAGGAGAGAAGAACATCATCCCTGATGGATCCTTGGAAGCTCTGAGGGAACCGGTGCTGCCTCTGAAGCATTAGCAGATCAAAGGGTTTTGTGGTACGGGGTCTTGCTGCAACATGGGGTTAGGGGAGAAAATATCAGATGCAAATGGGATGGCCTGAGACAACCTCTCCCTCCTCCAAACAGACACATAGCAGGTTCCCCTCTGGGGTAGCACCATTGTCTTCAGCAGACTTGCTCCCACGCCTCCCAAAGGACACTCAGTAGCACTCGCTCTAAGCTAACCTGATCCTCAGGGATTTGACTGGCAGGGTGACCTCAGACCAGCCACCGATATTCCCATGCACAAAACAGCTGTGATAGTCTGGCTAGCGCCACTGTCCCCACTGACCTCTGGGGCCTTCATATGGGCCCAGTCAGCCTTTGCCTCTCAGTCCTCGGTTCCCCTTTCTTGCACTTTGGTGGTCAGGAGTCTCCTCTAAGAATACTGCCAACAGTCACCGTTCAACATGCTCCCTGTCATTGCAAACTAGACAGTGTTATCACAATGTACACAGTGCTCCCTAGCTATTCCCGAGGGAGATGGAATATCTGGCTAAAAGCTAGCCAGTAGCTGGGACACTAGGTTAGGATTTGGGGTACCTAGGTCCTATTCCCACTTCTGCTGGTGTGACCAGAGGCAAATCATTTCCCTTCTGCGTGCCTGGCTTTCCCCATCTGTGCAACAGACCCAATGATACTGACTTGTCTTTGCAAAGAGCTTTCAAGTTTGTGCATGAACAGGGTGCAAATGAGCTAAGTATTATTACTAATTATCATCAAGGCCAAAAGCAAAACCAGGATGTTTTTAAAGAGAGACAACTCCGCAGTGCTTTGCAGACATTAACTTATGATGTCTCCTGTCCTCCTCAGAGGAAGATGAGTTTTATCATCTTATTTTTCATATGGGGAAACTGAGGCAAGGAGCAGGGAAGCGCCTTACTCAAAGTCATAGAGAAAATCAGGATCAGAGAGGTGGACTGGAAGGCAGGAGGAAGGAGGGACAACTCAGTGGTTTGAGCATTGGCCTGCTAAACCCAGGGTTGCAAGTTCAAACCTTGAGGGGGCCATTTAGGGATCCACAGCAAAAATCTGTCTGGGGATTAGCCCTGCTTTGAGCAGGGGATTGGACTAGATAACCTCCTGAGGTCCCTTCTCACCCTGAGATTCTGTGAAGTGCAACCCACCAATGGTGCCCTGCACCAAGCCCCATAGTCAGACACCAGGCCATGTCTATCTTTCAGCTGGGACTGAGCAAGAGGTTCAGGCAAGTATTTCAACTGCATTTTCCACATGGAATCCCTCAGGGTCATTGTCTGACTTATTGCTTTGCCATTTTATTACATTTTTATTGATCCATCCCCTGCAGCCTCAGCACATCTGTTCCTGGTGCAGGGTCCCCCCGGGGAGGTAAGCTTATTTACACAGCTGCAAAGGAGTTCCCCAGTCGAGTTCATTAAGTACATGAAGGAGACACACTGTTCTTTCCATTATGAAAAGATTTCTGCCCCACAGATCTCCCCCTCCCACCTTCCCGTTAGCCATTCACTTCTACAAGACCCGTTAGAACTGCCCGAAGAGAAGAGGGGGCCCTGCTAGCAACCAGCTAGTTCAGAGGATAGATGCCGCTCTCTTCCCCAATTGGCTGGGCACAGACTAAAATGCCAGGTGCTGAAACGTGAAATCTGTGCGTGAGAGTGAGGCTAGGGACATTATGGGTAGAGCTGGGCAAAAAATTTTCAGTAAATAGTTTATCTGCTGAAAATTATAACTTCAGGTCAACTGAAACTGTTCATGAATTTTGGTAGAATAGTTTAGGCCAGAAAAAAAAGAAGAGGTGGGTAGGTGGGTGGAATTCTGATGAAGTCAAAACATTTCAATATTTTTCAAAAGAAAATGGTTCAACTTTTCATTTTGAAACAACATCACCTTTAGAAATGAAGTGAAATTTATCTTAAAATCTCCCCGGAGAGTAAAACACACCCATAAATGGAATATTTTGTTTTTTCATTCGACCCAAAACAAAAAATTGTTTGGTTTTACATTCTGACAAAAAAAGCAGAAAAACTGTCACTTGATCTGACTCAAAAATACTCCTCCCCCCAATTTTTTGGTTCGGCCACCAAACAAACAAAAAACAATTATTCATCTAGCCTAATTATGGGAGGATTTCACTTTTCCTCAATGCCATCAAGTGTTGGCCAATGCCAGAGGCTGGGTAGTGAACTAAATTGAGCAGTGGTTTCAGTCATAAGCAATTCCTGTTTTTGTCTCTGGTCTTCTTGTTTATACCACTCAGAGATTAAGGAACAATCAGATCCAAAGAAATAAACTAAACAGCTCCTCTCCGGTTGGATTTTAGTCTGCATACCTAGGAATTTAAAAAGCAGCTGCATAGAGTAACATGAACAAGAGCAGGAGAACTGCTGGGTGGTGTCATCACGCCAGCAGTCAGCTGCCGGAGGAGAACAAGACTTCAATCAGTGAAGTGTGTTTCTATTTGTCACGCAAGAGTCACTCTAAATGTGGATGCAGGCAGCTTCTCTAAAGGGACTGGGGTGCCACAGGAATGGGGGACCTATGAAAAGATAGATTTGTTGAAATTTGCCAATCTGCAAATTTGACAAAACTGCACATTTGATGAATTTGCTCCTGTTAATAAGACTCTGCTCCAATTCTGGCTGCCAGAGCCACTGCGGCCCAGAGATGCTCTGGTGAAGCAGTGAGAGGAACAGTGCCGGACAAGTCCTGTGCCACTCACCTCCTCGGTAAGTCTTCCAGGTGTAGTATTTCCCTCGGAAGGGGATGTTGTCGAACTCGGCGCACTGCAGCTCTCGGAAGTCATGGGAACCTGGAGGGCAGTCCTGCGGGGCACAGATTTAAGTGAGATCCGTGGCTTCCCTAGAGCCTAGCAGAGAGCCAGGGTGACCGTGCATAAGCCCTACAAGGAGAAACTGCTGTATCAGAGCAGAGCCATGGTCCATTTACATGGGCATCTTGCTTCCAACAATGGCCAACGATCAGCATGTCAAGGGGAATGCCAACAACCCCTGCCAGTGATGTCCCTGACCAACTGTAGCATGAGAGGGGCATCTTCTTTCTAAACCTAAGCACAGCATGAAGGCCAATGGCAACTGCCATTGGATCCCAACCCATGTGTCTGCAGATGAGACTCATGCTTGCAAGCATCCCATTCATTTGTGAATCACGTCAGGGGCCTGATACATCGCCAATTGAAGGCAATGGGAAGGCTCTCAATGACTAATGCAGGGGTTCTCAAACTGGGGGCCGCGGACCCTTGGCATTTCAAGGTTATTAGGTATTATGAAGGCAGCGCTGTCGCCAGCAGCAGTGCAGAAGTAAGGGTGGCAGTGGAGCGCTAAGTCTGCTGTGAAAAGTGATATCGGCAAAGTTTCTTCATGCCCCCAGTATTAAACAATAACCATTAAAAAAACCCTTTAATGCTTAAAACAATTCAATAAAAATATGTTTTAGTCTTAATTTAAAAGTGGTGAGAAAAGGTTCATTCATTAAAAATAGGGTAATAAATGTAGCATTTAAATAATGTTAAATATGAAAATGTGTTTTTAATTTATGGAGGGGTCACACTCAGAGGCTTGCTTTGTGAAAGGGGTCACCAATATAAAAGGTTAGAGAACCACTGGACTAATGCCATTAATGTCACTAGCAGCCTGCAAATGAATATAAAAGTCACAAAGGTTGGAGATACAGGCTGGGAGCTGAGAGCTGGCAGCAACAAAATCCCAGAATCATAGATGTTAGAGAGGGCAAAGGCTGTAGCCAGTGGCTCTCAACCTTTCCAGACAGGAGCCTGATTTGTCTTGGGTACCCTCAAGTTTCACCTCACTTTAAAACGACTTGCTCACACAATCACAAGGGTCACAGCACACTGTTGCTGAAAAAATGCCGACTTTCTCATCTCTACCCTAGAATTATAAAATAAATCAATTGGAATATAAATATTGTACTTACATTTCAGTGGATAGTATATAGAGTAGTACAAACAAGTCATTGTCTGTATGAAATTTTAGTTTGTACTGGCTTCGCTAGTGCTTTTAATGTAGCCTGTTGTAAACTAAGCAAGTATCTAGATGAGTTGATGTACTGCCTGGAAGAGCTCTGCCTACCCCCGGGGGTACTGGTACCCCTGATTGACAACCACTGTTCTAGGCATTCAGCCACTGTCCCTGGGACAGATGCAGGATTGCCCTCTACCAGACGCCTTCTAGTCTAGCTTTAGGTTAACTTTCCATTTGCCTCTTATGAGGCTTTCACCCCTTGCCTTGGGACACGGCTTCACTGTTTAATAGAAGATTTGGGGCAGGAACTTTTTGTTATGTTTGTCTTCAGCCCCTAGAACAGTGGGGCCGTGACCCCTGACCGGGGCTTGCCGGTGCTATTGCAACAAAGTCATCAGCATTATCTCAGAGTCAGAGAGTTCTCCTCAAATGCTCCTTTGTTAATTTCACCTCCTGGTTCCTTGTTCTTGACTCCAAGGACCCCACCAAATAGCTCCTTTCCCGTCCTGCAGGTATGTGTAAGCTGGTGCCGTGACATCTCATCACTTAGCCATGTCACTCTTTCAAGCTTCGGTCGCAACTGAATCCCTCTGATCGTTTCGTGGCTCTTTTCCGTACTGGCCCCAGCTTTTCACTGTATTTCTGGTTCTGTGGATGTCAACCCGGCACCCAGCATCCCCCGAGCCATGCAGAGGGGAATGACCATCTCCCTGCTTTGTGATGGAACCCTGCCCCCGATTGCTTTGGTCTGGGTTGTTGCTGTCTCCTGTTGCAGATCTGCATCAACCTTACTGTCCACCATCCCCCTAAGAGGCCTTTTGCTACTTACATCGGTGTTACACGACCGGTAGCGTTTCCGCTCGCCCAGGCAGTACTTCCCTCCAATGGTCGGCCTTCCAACAAAGAACAAGAGGGGAGAGAGAGGGCTAAGTGGGATGGATCATGCTGCTTGGGCACATGGCTGCTACGTTCCTCGCCAGCGGTGGCCGGGCGGGGCAGCAAGCCAGGGTACTCCTCGAGGCAAAGGGTTGCATTCAGCGGTGCGAGCAGTTCACCTACCGCGGGCTGTCGCAGTGGCGGATGGATGACGATACGCCTCCCCCGCACGTCCTGCTGCACTCCCCCCAGGAGGACCAGGCTCCCCAGGCACCGTCCACTCCCTCTGGCCGCGTCCCAAAGGGCACGCACTCCCTCTTGTAGCACCACTGGGGAAACACAGAGTGTCAGCGTCCAAGAGCACACGACCCCCTCACAGGCAGCTCTCTGCCCTGCGTCAGCCCAGGGGATGGCCGGGATGGAGCAAGGCGAGACCCATTTCGGGACACTAAGCACGGGGCCCAGTCCAGCTTGTGGAGGTGCAGGGATGGGTTTGACAGGGAGGTCTCCGAGGTACATTTTAGGGGGTGGCAGGGTGGGCTCTGCAATTTTGTCAGCTCTTTGGAAAGGGAAGAGAGGCCCTATTTCTGCTATTTCCAGAGCATGGGGGGGAGGGCAAAAGTGCAGGTTCTGGGGCCCAGATTGACCCTCCTGCCATGATCCACTACTGTTCGTGAACCTTTGGATTGGCAGCCCCAGGCTGCATCCAGCCTCTGAGACAGACAGTGGCCATGTATCCGTTCCCCATGCCCAGGGCTAGCTGGCCTGTTCACCTCAGCACTCACATATTCTGACCAGCAGCAGTGTAGGAAGGAAAGAAACCTGCCCAGCCATACGGGGCAAAGACGCTATCAGCGCCAACACCCCAGAGTTATGCCCTTCTTTTCTCTGAATCATGTCTCCCTCCCCGGCTTTTCCGCGTTCTGCCCATAGATGTGCCAAGGAGCAGCATGGGTAGCACGGTCTGGACCCTGGGGCCAATCCTGAGCAGCAGCAGCTCTTGGTACCAGACTCCCCACAGGAACGGATTCCCAGAGAGCAACTATGACAGTCCATTGGAAAATAACCACAGAGAGTCAAATCTGGATTACCCAGAAATCTCAGGGCTGCCATGACCCAGAGGGCTGGTAAATCAAGAGAGTAGGCAGGAGAAGTCTTTATGCACCACTTAGAACACAACCGCGGCTCTTTCCCCTTCAGCCTAATCTCTGATAGCCAAAACACCTTTGCTGTTTCCTACACCTTGATCCTTATTCCCCCACCAGCCCAAAGGGGAAAAGCCAGTGGAGATGCAAAGGCGCAGATCTAGCAAGGTGTTCAAGGTTGGGAGTTGGCCCAGCAAGCAAACCAGAGAGAGGGAGACATCCAAACTCTGGATTACCAGGAACTTTAGCTAACAGGGGTTCTGAAAAAGCAACATTCACTTGAAGCTTATATCAACCAAAGACCCTCAAAACACTTCATAACCATTAATACATTAAGCCTTACATTCCATCTTGTGAGGTTGATCGGTACCATCATCCCCATAATACAGATGGAGAAGCTGAGGCATACGGAGGTGAAGTGACTTGCCCAGGGATATATAGTCTAGGTCAGAGCTGAGAATAGAACCCAGGAGTTCTGGGTGCTCTAACTCCTAGACACATTGCCTCTCTTTAGAAAGCTGCCAATCACTGGTAGAAAAGGGTAAAAAAAAGAAGAAATTAATAGAAAAAAAATCATGGGTAGAAAATTTTCTCATGGCGTGTGGTGAGCCCTGACCAGCATGGATGCCCAGCTTCTAGATGCTGTTTAATACATTTCAATCTGATTTACAGCTGAGCTGAGCGGACTGTTCGCAAGGAACAACACGCTGGTCAATTTCTGCCTCTTTTTCTGCCTGAAACTCTCCAACGTATTAATGATTTGAAATAATTCTTGAATTTCTCTGCAACAAATTCCCCTCTATTGGAAAAACTCACATCCATTTCATTGTGAATGTTCAGGGCCTGATTCTCCATCATGTACAGCGTGCAAAGGGCACTTTAGTCATTAACAGCCAGCTTTAGTCACCCACGTCACCCTGGCTGCATGAGGTCTGCGGCAATGGAGAACCAGCCCTTCAGTAGTCAAGCTCTGAAATTCACGCTGGGTTGGCTAGTCACATGGTGTTGCGTCTTTTTCCCGACTGGGTGGCATGCAGCTAACCAACCCAGCGTGACTGACGACCATCAATTTCACAGACTGACGTTAGCACTCAGCGAATAGGCTTAACGTCTCCTCCCTTGAATATTGGCAGTGGAAATTCTGAGCGAACGCGGAGGGGGCATGGACGCTGCCAAATCACAACTCACTTTCCAAATAAATAGTCATGGCAACGAACGCAACCAAAACTGTCCATGCTTCAGCTGACCGGAAAAAGTGAAGGGTTAATAACACCAAGATTTATCTAGCCCTTTTCATCTGTAGATTTCAAAGTGCTTCACAAGCCATTATCCTTGCTTTACAGAAGGGGAAACTGAGGCATAGATAAGTGACTTGTCTGAGGCCACCCAGCAAGCCAGAGGTGGGAACAGAACCAGCGTCTCCTGAGTCTACCCATTACACCACAGGGCTTACCTGCAGCTGGATTTTGGGGCCTCATGGGGGGGGGGATAAAGTCTCTCACTTAAGCATAAAATGAACTGAAATTCAATGATGCTTCTTGGTAGATTCCAGCCTTAATCTCCCGGTCTACTCCCTCCACACTAGGATGCAAGAGGCAGGGGTGGGCACACAGTGCTTTCAAATCACTCACCAATGCAACAGTAATCATGCTAATCATCAGAAAATTGCTTCGACCACACATTGTCAACTCACGCTGGTGTCCTGGGTTTCCTTACCCCCTTTTCAATGGTATTGGTTTGGCATATGGTCCCCTCAGCAGCTGGTATGCTGTTGGTAATGCAGCGGTTGCTTTTGCTCAGACACCATAACTCGCTGCAGACTTCCTGGAAAGAGATGTGGTTGGTGATGGGGGAGGGGGGCAGGGGGGAAGGGGGGAGGCGGAAGAAAAAAGAAACAAACAGAGCCAAGATTAGGAATCACTTGTGCTAGCAGCAGCTAGGATTGCAGTAGCAGCACTTTGGTGTCTTTGAGAAGCTCCAGCTGGTCTGGGACATTCTAGTAATGGAAACATTTTCAGCGGGGAAAATAAAAAGACGGGATCATATCTGGAGAGGCGCTTAGCCCTCACAATGCATGCTGAGTTCAGCCCCTCTTGGGGTCTGGCCCGAGGATGCTTATGGTTCTTTGAACACCACTTATTGTCCATTCAGAGACATGGAAGCAGAGTTTTCAAAGATGGACACCTGTGTTGGAAGCACCAAAGAGGCACTAAGGCAACGAACTGTGCCTCCTGCACATCTGAACTCCATTTTTAACAGACGATGCCTCACAGAAAAAGTGTCTCCCAGGATTACCCGGTGAGTCCGATTCTAACCCAGTGTGTCCAGCCCTTCCCTTCTCCCAGTCCTTCCCTTCTGGGGTGATGCTCGCGGGAATGTCTCCTTCTGTGGGTCTCAGTTATGAATACGAGGGAACAGATCCTGGCCCCTCCTGTTAGCCTCTTGGTGCCAGGTGGATGGAGATCTGTGTTTACAGGGCAACTGGGAATCCCCAAGAGATGTCAAGCTGGTTTCGATGGTTTATGTCCCTTTTCTCCTGGCTCTCCCAAACCCCACAGGAAGTGCACTGGAGGGGGAGGGTCACAGCACTACCACTGTCCCCAGATGGTGTAACGGTCCTTAAGCGACTGTTTCAGCTGGAAGAATTTAGATCTGCCTTTAGGAGGCTCTCAGTTATGCCAGGTGCTGAACTGGTGCCAGGACTGGAGGAGAGGGAGGCTGGTTTAGAGTCTCCTTCTCTCTCATCAGGTCCTCCCCTGAGTGTATCTCGGCCCTAAAATTCCACTCCTCCTTCGAAGCAGCTCTCTATCCAAGTTCCAGGTTCTCAAGCCCAGTCCCACCAGGACCCCTCATGGGCTCCAGGCAAGCAAAGCTCCCCTCAGCTGGGCCTTTTCTCCCATCAGTCCATTTAAAACCAACCCAAAAGTCAGTTCCATCACAGAGACTCTGCAAATCCATCACAGATGCTCAATTGGAAAACGCAGAAGCCTCGGAACCTGCTCTGGCCCCCAATCTTCTAAATCCAGACTTCAGCACCTGCAAACCACAACGCAGCACCTGAGGAGGGTGGTTGAGTTGGTTGCCGGATCTCGGTGGTGGTCCTATAGTTATTAGACCAAGCGTATTTGAACTTTTCAGCATTACACAGAAAATGACTCCCTGGGGAGAGGGGGGGAGTTAATCTAGGTTTTTGGGTATTAAAAACAAAATGGTACTGTAGTTTGTTTTTTTATTATGGTAGAAACGCGGCCTGAGATGTGAGAACAGGAGCTAGCCTCAGCAGGGTAGGGATATCCGATATGCTAATGGCGAATGAAGGCTTTACGGAGTGGATTGCAAGACCTCTTAAAACACTGCCACCCACCAGCTGAGTTCTTTGCTCTAGCCACTACACGGCATGAACAGAGCGGCAGACCTGCTTAGCAGTGTCCCAGCATACAAGAAGGGGAACGAGGAAGCAGCACTTGCTGTGGCAGCATAGATTTGCTTTAGTGAGTCTCGCAGTCGCCAAGATGACCAGGTGCTGGAAGGAGGTTGGCAGCAGAGGAGTGAAGGCCGCTGGCTGATACAGAGGGAGGATCACATGGGATTCAGGATCTAGGGAAGGTTGCGGTTGGGCCTCCCCCAGAGATGCAGGGACAATGGGATTCGGAATCCAGTGCCATATGCACCAGAGTCAGGGTCTCTTCAGAGACCCGGGGCTTATAGTATTGAGGACCCAGTGGCACGCACATCACGCTCTCAGGCAGGCCTGGCTGCGATCCGAGTGGAGGCCTTAGCTCTATTCAGCCAAAGAAAGCTATAGCTCTTCAGCACCACAGGCCCAGTGCTTAGGGTTGATGAAACCTCCAGGAATGTGTCCGACCAAAGTTGGCAACTCTACCGGTGCTGCTGATAGAGAACGAGGCAAAACCCTCCCAATCTCTGGCCTCCCCCTCATTCTCAAAGCGGCAAGCGCTGACAGTGCCACGCTCACGCAGGTCACCAGTCTGCAGTCAGGTGACAGGCCATTAGTCACGCCTTCCTCTCTTCTCTGAGCGCTTCAGCAGGAAGTCCTTTGGCAGCACTCGGAACAGGAGCCGACACCCCATGACGATAAATGAATTGGTTCAGCAAGTGGGTGCCGAAGGGGGCAGGATGTGAACCTGACACTGTGGTGCTGCTCCCGCTGTTACTAGCGCTACCATTCGAGGGGACTAAGGATAAGGAAATACCATGGTATCCTGCAGTAATGACCCAACACCCTACAGAGGCGGGGCATCTCCAAAGGCTGTAAAGGAGTCCGGCACCCAATTCCCACTGAGGGTCAGTGGGATGCAGACAGGCACCTAACTCCCTTAGGCAAATCCCAGCCAATAACATAACTACTGCCCCTGATTAGAGGAAGGAGAAATCATCTCCACTTATTGCCTGTTCGCCTTGCAGAGCCAATACAGGGATAGGAGAGGGCGTCTGCTTCTTCTTCTGCATCAACAGAATTGCTTGATGAGCTTCTACAGATACATCTGGGCAGCCCATTGAAGGGCAGAGGCTCCACAGGCATCACTGGATATGTCTACACTGCACCCTAAGCCCAGGTTGACTCCAGTTTGATCCCAAGACCCCCTTTGGTTCTCACACCAATCAGTCTAACTTGGGTCACCCAGCACTTAAGACCTGGCTCCTAGGACCCTGCTAGGGAAATGGATCAGAGCCTGCGTTCCACTGTGACTTGGGTCCAAGCCCTGTCTTTTGCAATGTGGAAGCAGATTGAGCCACAAACCTGAGTTAAGTGGTCTGTGTGATGCAGGATGGACAGGTTAGCACAGCTGGGAGACCCAGGTTTACAATGCAGTGTAGACAGACAACAGAGGGCAGAACTGGAAGACAATCTTTCTGTAAAAAAAACAGAGGAGTCCTTGTGGCACCTTAAAGACTAACAAATTTATCTGGGCTAGAACCCACTTCATTAGATGCATGAAGTAAAAAATACAGGAGCGGGTATAAATACATGAAAGGATGGGGGTGCTTTCCCGAGTGTTAGGTCAGCCAAACGAGATAAATCAATTAACAGCAGGATACCAAGGGAGGAAAAATAACTTTTGAAGTGGCCCATTACAGACAGTTGACAAGAAGGTGATGAAATGGGTTCTAGCCCACCAAAGCTTATGCCCAAATAAATTTGTTAGTCTCTACGGTGACACAAGGAGTCCTCATTTTTTTTTGCTGATACAGACTAAGACGGCTACCATTGAAATCTGTCTACAGCATCTTGCTTTCTACACGATGCCTGTCAATAATGTAACTGAGCTCCCAGTGGGGCTGCAAATGTGTCATGTGAGGACATGAGTTTCCTTGCTGGTGATGAGGATCCAGAAGGAAAGAACACAGCTGCTCTCAGATCTCAGGCTTCAGGGCTGGCAAGGAGAACAGAAATCTTTTCACACCTGAATGGGGCACATTGGATCTAGACTCACAGAGAGATAAATAAACACGGCTCTGATGGACACAATTTGTTACATCCAAATAAATTTGTTAGTAGCTAAGGTGCCACAAGGACTCCTCGTTTTTTTTTTTTTTTTTTACCATTTCTACAGTCACTGTTCCGGGCGGAACGCGACCTGAATTCATTAAGGTGAATAAGACTGTGGAGGTCCTCGGGCATCTGTAGTCTTTGAGTCAATTACTCTAGAATACTGCAGGTATTTGTTTTTCTTTTTTCACTCAGGAAGCATCAACATAAGCTAAAAAGGAGCTGGGAAATGGGCGTGTGAACTTGGAAAACTTCCATTCCACTTTTGCAAGTACAGTAACAATCAGCAAAGCCTCCCTGCTAGTATCAACCCTTGTTCATGGATTCATTTTAAGGCCAGAAGGGGCTGTTAGATTATCTAGTTTGCTCTCCTGTACAACACAGATCATAACATTTCAACCAACCTCAATAATTCATTGAGCCCAGTCACTCGTGTTTGACTAAAGCAGAATCTACAGAAAAGCCTCCTGTCTTGCCTTGAAAACATCAGGATGTGGAGAATCGACCACCTCCCTTGGTAGTTTCTTCCAATGGATAATCACCCTGACTGTTAGCAAGGTGGGCTTTATTTCTAGTTTGAATCTGGCTTTTGCTTCCTGCCATCAGATTTTTGTTCTGTCTTTCTCTGCTAGATTACAGACCCCAGTGAGATCTCCCGATAAGTCCGAGCTGATAGATAATCATCTATTTTAATCCTGCCAGTCCCACAGAGCTGACACGGCTGCAGGAGGGTGAGCAGGATTCTCCTCTGTCTTGAGCACCAGGTCAAATGACCAGTTAAGTTCTGATTTCAGAATCGTTTCGGTTGCTGATGATGCTAGAAGCAGAGAGATACCAGCGTGGCCATCGGATCCCCACAATGAGCTGGTGGTGGCTGCCAATGAAAAAGAAACTCACTTTGCCTTGTAAGCAGAGTGAACTGCCGTGGGAGCTGGAGATGGATGCAGAGATGCCATCGGTAGAGAATCGCTCTCTGGGTCATAATTGCAATAAGTGAAATGCATCCAAGGGGCTCTCTGTGCATTTCTAGAGCAAGTGATAGGCCAGACTCTGATCTCAGTTACACAAGTGTAAATCCAGAGTCACTCCATTGACTTCTGTGGATTTCCTCTGGATTTACACTGATGTAACTGAAATCAAAATCTGGTCTTACTCTCTTTTCTTCCCAGCTGTTTTTCTTTTCTACTCCTAGTTTGGCTCCCCCCACGGACCCACCAGTGGTGAGCAGAGCTAGTAATTTTACTTTAGCCCCTGGAGTTCACTCCTCGTTTCTCCTTGGCCTCCCCAACTCCAACAGATCCATTGTGCGGCGCCCTCTGAGACCTGCAAACGACTCCTCCGTTAATCGGCGTGGAGGCCTGAATCCCAGTCCACACCCCCGGGCTGAAAGGCAACACCAAGCCCATCTTTTCTCCTTCCTCTTGGGTTGGTCCGAGTTTTTTACTTTTCATGCTGGAAGTGAGTCAGTTTTGAATCCCTCCACCTTCTTCCCCATCTAGGGTGAGGCCTGCTTCCCCCTACTAGCTCACAGGTGATGGCATTAACAGGAGCTGCTTGCACTTGGCCAGATACATCCCTTCCAGCCTGATAGCAAAGCTACGGAGGCACCTTCCTGCTGGGTTCAGCCTCCTACCCAGGTGGATCCTCTGTGCGCTCTTTGGGAAGCTGGGCCTTTCACCTACTGCAATGAATTCTTTGGTGCACAGGCCTCCCAGCTGAAGTTCCAATCAGACATATTACGGGCGGGGAATGGATCAGTTATGTCAGGCAGCACTTCAGGGACTGGCCTAGTGGCTGATACAATTCACCTCCAGAGGAGTCTGGCCTTCCACAGCAGACATTCCCTGGCTTCAGAAGCTTTCCCCTGAGCTGATTGGCTGAGTGTGAAGGAGGCGGAGGGGCATTCTGGGGAAAGGCAATGGCTGCTTTAATGTCCCAAAGTTCTTTCATTGTTGGGACTGTCTCATCTGAGAGAGACTGACCCTCTGTGAAGTGTATCTGTCCGTCTCCCCAGGAAAGAATTGCCACGGGAGGGGTTTCTCCTCCTAATTGGGCCTGTGTGCGAGGGATTTCTCCAGCAGGCTCCCGATAACAATGACGAAAATTACCAGTGTGAACAAACCTCGGCCATCACCCACCAACTATGGTGTTCCCTAGGCAGCGGATGACTCAGACGAGTGGTTTGCTTCCGCCAGAGCTGAGCGGATGGAAACTGAGCTCAGCTGAGCTTGCCCTTCGCAGATCTGACATGGCCCCTTCCGCCCTTTCACAGCAAAGCTGACAGGGAAAGTGCTTTTGTTTCACGCAAGCCAGCAAAGACTCATGGGAGGTGGAAGAATGGCCCTGACGGCCCAAGCCCTTCGCGGCCCAGCCCTCCGCCCCCTCAGAACCGATAGTAAAGCAGGAAGGCTCTCTACCCCGTATTTACACTGGCGAGATTTAACTCCGTACTGGAAACGGCACTGCTCGTCCGCGTCGTAGGCCTGCCCGGGAGCCACCGTTGGGTAGACGAAGTCTTGTTTGGGAGGAGCATTGTTCAAGCACAGTCCCATGCCTGAGCTGGAAAAGAAACAGAGAATCACAGATGGGAAAACTGTGCAGACAAATGGGGTTATAACCAACCAGGCAAACGGCTACCAGCTTGGAGGTGAGCCTGGGTTACCTCTCCAAATAGCTAGAATCTGCACAACTGGGATGGAAACCTCAGTGGGACAGGCTTTGTCGAGGTCTCTCAGCACCTCCACCTCCAGACAGAGCCAGGAAGTGCAGAGGCTGCTGGGAAAATGACATGAAACAGGAGGACAAATGAACCAAACTCTTCTGAACCTCATAAACAGCTCCATCTGAGTTTTCGGCAAGAACCCAAATACTACAGTGATGGCGGCAGTGGAGATACCAGAGACACAGGGATCTAGAGCATCAGACTGGTTCTCCTGCTACGCAGATTGGAATAGGGGTCAACCTGCAAAGTCTGGATCTGAGTTTCAAGCTTTCCTTGAACTCTAGAGCTGTAGGATGCTGGGGTTTCAGGTCTATCCATTGTGAAGTCTGGACTGACGAACTCCGGGCCCCCAGGCAGCAGGAAGAGGGTAAGAGAAGGGAAGGGAGTGGGAAGGTTAGTCCTGTGAGCAAAACACAAGGCCAGGGCTCAGGAGAACTGGATTCTGTCCCCAGCGACTTGCTGGCTGACCTTGGAGAAGTCACTTAGGGCAAGGTATTCAAACATGTTGGCCTAAACTTAGGCAGCTGAATCCATGTTTGGGCCCCTGAGTGTCTGAAGATGCTGAACACACTCGGTGTCTATGGGCTGTGGCCGGGTTTGAGCGTGCTCAGCTCCTCTGGCAGGCCGCTTTCATTTAGGCACCGAAATATGGACTAAGTTTAGGCACTTCAGTTTGCAAGTGTCGGCTTTAATCTCTCTGGAGAGATTTTCAAAGGTATCCAGGGGAGTGAGGCACCCAACTCCCTGTGACTTTCAGTGGGTGCCTAACTCCCATAGGCCCCTTTGAAAAGTCAGCCCTCTACCTGTAGGCTGTGTCATAAACAGATAGCTAAGGGTTAATGTCTCTTTCACCTGAAGCACCTGACCAGAGGACCAATCAGGAAACCGGATTTTTTCAACTTTGGGTGGAGGGAATTTTGTGTCTGAGTCTTTGTTTTCTGTCTGCCTGCTTTCTCTGAGCTTTGGAGAAGTAGTTTCTGCTTTCTAGTCTTCTGTTTCTAAGTGTAAGGACAAAGAGATCAGATAGTAAGTTATATGGTTTCTTTTCTTTGGTATTTGCATGAATATAAGTGCTGGAGTGCTTTGATTTGTATTCTTTTTGAATAAGGCTGTTTATTCAATATTCTTTTAAGCAATTGACCCTGTATTTCGTCACCTTAATACAGAGAGACCATTTGTATGTATTTTTCTTTCTTTTTATATAAAGCTTTCTTTTAAGACCTGTTGGAGTTTTCTTTACTGGGAAATTTCAGGGAAATTGAGTCTGTACTCACCAGGGAATTGGTGGGAGGAAGAAATCAGGGGGAGATCTGTGTGTGTGTTGGATTTGCTAGCCTGATTTTGCATTCCCTCTGGGTGAAGAGGAAAAAAATTAGAGTGTTTTGGGGCACTCTGGTCCCCCTGAAAAACCTTCCCTGGGGACCCCAAGACCCAAATCCCTTGAGTCTCACAACAAAGGGAAATAATCCTTTTTCCCTTCCCCCCTCCAGGTGCTCCTGGAGAGATACACAGACACAAGCTCTGTGAATCCAAACAGAGTGACTCCCCCTCTCCGTTCCCAGTCCTGGAAACCAAAAGCACTTTCCTCTTCACCCAGAGGGAATGCAAAATCAGGCTAGCAAATCCAACACACACACAGATCTCCCCCTGATTTCTTCCTCCCACCAATTCCCTGGTGAGTACAGACTCAATTTCCCTGAAATTTCCCAGTAAAGAAAACTCCAACAGGTCTTAAAAGAAAGCTTTATATAAAAAGAAAGAAAAATACATACAAATGGTCTCTCTGTATTAAGGTGACGAAATACAGGGTCAATTGCTTAAAAGAATATTGAATAAACAGCCTTATTCAAAAAGAATACAAATCAAAGCACTCCAGCACTTATATTCATGCAAATACCAAAGAAAAGAAACCATATAACTTACTATCTGATCTCTTTGTCCTTACACTTAGAAACAGAAGACTAGAAAGCAGAAACTACTTCTCCAAAGCTCAGAGAAAGCAGGCAGACAGAAAACAAAGACCTCAGACACAAAATTCCCTCCACCCAAAGTTGAAAAAATCCGGTTTCCTGATTGGTCCTCTGGTCAGGTGCTTCAGGTGAAAGAGACATTAACCCTTAGCTATCTGTTTATGACAGGCTGGAGATAATTATACTGACCTACCTTACAGGGGCAATTTTGGGACTTACTTAATGTTGATAAAGTGCTCTGAGATCCGCCCTCTGTAAGGGGAAAGGACTTAGACTCTGATTCAACAAAGCACTTATGCATGTCCTTAATTTTCGGTATATAAGTGTGGTTCTGTGGACCATTGGGTTTGAAGCACCGGCCTATAGGTTGTGTGTCTTGTTGCCCACCCTCTAAGCTACCCACTCGGACAGCTGGCCTCTTGGGTATCAGAGCCGATGGAGAATGCATGGCTGGAAGGAGCAGGTCTGAGTGCAGAGCTTCTGCGCTTCTATTGCCCAGCATCATGTGCCTGGAGTTAGCTGGAGCTCCTCACACAGAAGGAGCCGCATGGCACAAAAATGCTACAATTAACAATGGCTGGAACACTCCTGCTTTTCCCAGCTTGCCATGTGTGTGCCAGGCTGTCGTGGGGACGCCCAAGTTTTACAAGAACTTTGCCTTTCCCTCCTGCACCACGGTCCCTCCTTGCTGCCATGTTCTTTTCTGAAATCAAGTCTCCAGTCATCACTCCCATGGCCTCTGTGGCACAAGAGGACTGTGCAGGTCCTTGCATCTGACTGGGGGTGGATGGAAGGGATGGCCAAGGGGGCTAAAGTCAACTCTCCATCCCCCGCCAACCAGTTGAGACCCTCCAGGGCTCTGTGTCAACAACGGAAACCTCTTTGGTGAGGCCACATTTCTCCAGCACAATGGAAGGAATGCTCTTTGAAATGTTGTGTGTGCAGAGATCAAGGGTCTAAGAGGGAAGGAGTTCGCTGCAGCCAAAGACGAGCTGCCAGGACTGGAATTTCATGGTAAAGCCTCATGTCCCAGCCAAGGGGAGGAAAACTCACGCCCTCGGGGTCCCATCGGAAAGGTCTGTGTTTGTTGCAGTCTTTAAAAATTGCAACTGGAGGAGTCTTTGTTTTACACCTTACTCTAGAGGGCTCTGATGCTTGGACCATTCTAAGACTGGACCACTGGCTGATGACCCCAGTACACTGTTTGCGCCTATCCAGCTTCAGTTTAAAGTCGGCATCATCTTTCTAGCAGAGACCGGGGTCCACATCACACCAACAACCCCCCATCACAACTGGTGCTAACCAGCGCCTCCTTGATAGCAGGGGTGGCTCTAGACATTTTGCTGCCCCAAGCATGGAGGGTCCGCTGGTCAGATGGCTTTGGAGGACCTCCCGTAGGTGTGCCTGTGGGAGGTCTGCTGAAGCCGCGGGACCAGCGGACCCTCCACAGGCACGCCTGGGGGAGGACCACCGAAGCCGCAGGACTAGTGGACCCTCCGCAGGCAAGCCGCTGAAGGCAACCTGCCTCCCGCCCTAGCGGAGACCAGCAGAGTGCCCTCAGTGGCTCGCCACCCCAGGCACGCGCTTGGAGCGCTGGTGCCCGGAGCTGCCCCCGCTTGATAGGAAAGCTGAGGACTGCATGGCCATAGAAACGGAGCCTTCACGTCCCTGGGAGTCCTGCTTGAGCAGAACTGCAGTGCATTGCTAGGACGGGGTACGATTTTCAAAAGCACATCAGAGGCTTAGGAGCACATGTCCCATCGATATTCAATGGGACTCAGGGGAGAAAAGTCACTGAAGGAACTTTGGTGCACAAATCTTGGTGACAGTAACTAAGACTTGTGCACCTAAATCCCAAAAGGTGCTTTTGAAAATCTCTCCCTTGGCGCCTAAGTTGCTTAGCTCAGGGGAGGGCAAACTACAGCCTGCAGGCCGGATCCAGTCCATCAGGGCTTTCAATCCAGCCTGCGGGATAGCCAACCCCGTGGCGCAGAGGGGCTAAGGCAGGCTCCCTGCCTGCCCTGGCGCTGCGCCGCTCCTGGAAGCAGCCGGCACCATGTCCCTGTAGCCCCTAGGGGAGGAGGGAGCAGAGGGATCCGTGCATGGTCCTTACCTGCAGGCACTGTCCCCCGCAGCTCCCATTGGCTGGGAAGGGGGAACCGCAGCCAATGGGAGCTTCAGGAGTGGTACCCACAGGCGAGGGCAGTGCACGGCGGAGCTGCCTGCCCCACACCACCCCTAGGAGCCACTGCTGGACATGCTGACCACTTCCGGGAGCAGCATGGGGCCAGGGCAGGCAGGGAGCCTGCCTTAACCCCACTGCGTGCCACTGCCACCCCGGAGCCACTTGAGGGGGGAGGGATAGCTCAGGGGTTTGAGCATTGGCCTACTAAACCCAGGGTTGTGAGTTCAATCCCTGAGGGGGCCATTAAGGGAACTGGGGTAAAAATCTGGGGATTGGTCCTGCTTGGAGCAGGGGGTTGGACTAGATGACCTCCTGAGGTCCCTTCCAACCCTAATAGTCTATGATTCTATGAGGTAAGTGGTGCTGGGCAGGAACGCATCGCCCTGAACCCTTCCTGCACCCCACACCCCAACCCCTTGCCCTGAGCCCCCAATCCCCTTGCCCTGAGCCCCTTCATGCACCTCACACTCCCTCCTGCATCCCAACCCCCTGCCCTGAGCCCCCTCCTGCACCCCAACCCCTTGCCCTGAGCCCCTTCATGCACCCGCACTCCCTCATGCACCCTACCCCCCTACCCCATCCCTACATTCCTGGCCCTGCATACAATTTCCCCACCCAGCTGTGGCCCTCAGGCCAAAAAGTTTGTCCACTCCTGCCTTAGCTACTTCTGAAAATCCCCATCCACAGCGTATGGGGGAAGCTAGTTGCGCTGCTGCCCATGCTGTGTGGATAAAGAGAGAAGCTGCATCTCCTCGGCACCCTTCCTCAACACACAACACCTCTCCACACTTCCCAGCTCAACCAAAATCCTTTGGAAGGTCTCAAAAAGCTGGTGGTTCGTTTGGGAAATTCCTGCTAGTTGTGGGGCTCTATGGAAAGGTCTGGATGCTGCAGGGCCAGGTAAGTTGGGAGGGTTAGTGGCATTAGCAAAGTATAATGCAAACCACAGACAAATGTACAGAGAGAAGGAGAAATGCCTTGTTGGCTGGGAAAGGGCTGAATATTGGGAGCCAGAGAATAGAATGCAAATGGGGCAGGGGCATGTGGGGTAATTTATGAGAATGGGCAGGGGAAGCCAAGGGAATCGCTGACAGAGGCTGTAGAAGTCTCTGCACCTGGGGGAAAAAGGTGGGTGGGGATGGCCAGGTTTCTTACTCCAGGAAGCTGGTGATATAATCCCGGCTGCAGGTCGACCATACGAAGGGGTTGGTCTTCATGGTGATGTGAGCAGCCATGAGCTTGGCCGTTTCCTGCCCGCGGGAGCCGCAGCCGTTGCCAACTCCATCATGGTTCATGCCGAATCTGGAAAAGGTCACAACAACAACGACAAAGACGCGAGCTGCGGTTACGAGCGGCTGATGTCCCTCCAGCGTGTCTGGGCACAGAGCCACAGGAAGCTGGACGATGCCGAAGTGGCCAGGCTCCTCGGCTAGGGGAAGCCAGTAAGGGATGCTGGGCCAATGGAAGATGCCCTGGGAGGTGGGGACTTTAGAGTTCAACCCGTCAGCTTTTCCTGCCCCTCCTGGGTACGCCCTCTTCTCCGGGCCTCCCATCACTTCCAGTTTCTCATCCCTCCCTCAGGCGGGGGAATAAGAGTGGGAAAGCATGGAAGAACAGAGAGGATCTGACCACACGGCTGAGTGGGGGAGGTGGGGCTGGTGGCAGAGAAGATTTGGGAGGTTGTAGGGAGCTGTGTTCTGGCATTCACTGGGAGGTAGAGGACCCTCACTTGGTCAAAGAGCAGGAGGGGGAGTGGGGATGAGGGTGGGACTCGTCTGGGAGGAGGGAGATGGACCGGGGAGGAGTTTACTCAGCTCTAGTCTCTGAGTTCCATATCCTGTCAACTGTTTCAGGACCGTGTAGACTGTTCTTATATTGTTTCTTTCCCCTGCTTCACTAGCCTTACTTTCTAACCAGTTTGGCTTATCTTTTTTGGCACAGTTTCTTTACTGCTTTGTTAAGGAGCAACACGAAAATAGATGGGTAGAACACTTCAAAGAAGTGCTAAACCAACCAGAACCAGTTACAAGACTGGAATCTAACAATGATAAACCATTAGACCTAGATATAGATGTATCTGAGGTAAAAAATCGAAGAAGTAAAAAAAGCATTGCTGGAGCTGAAAAGCAACAAGGCACCTGGTCTGGATGGCATTCATCCTGAGATGCTTAAATATGGAGGCAAAGACACAGAACAAGTCATCTGTTCGCTCTGCAGCAAAATATGGATGGAGGAGAAAGTGCCGGAAGAATGGACCCTTGCTATCATAATTAAGTTACCAAAGAAAGGTGAGGGGAGCAACACTTCTATCTGTCACAGAAAAGTATTAACAGTAGTCCTCCTGGACAGAATGAAAGGAAAGATGGATACCATCCTGCATGAAGAACAATCTGGATTTAGAAAAGGGAGATCATGCACAGGTGCTATTTTCACCCTGAGATGGATTATTGAAAACACAATTGAATTTCAACGCAGTCATGCCATCGATTCTGTGAACTTTCAAAAGGCATTTGATAGTGTAAACAGAGAAACAATGTGGAAAATTGTGGAACAATATGGAATTCCAACAAAATTAATTAACACGATGAAGGCATTCTACGCCAACTCAAAGTGCTGCCTTAATATAGAAAAGGGATTGGTAGAACAAGAAGCAATGGTCTCAAGTTGCAGAGAGGGAGGTTTAGGTTGGATATTAGGAAAAACTTTTTCACTAGGAGGGTGGTGAAGCACCGGAATGGGTTACCTAGGGAGGTGGTGGAATCTCCTTCCTTAGAGGTTTTTAAGGTCAGGCTTGACAAAGCCCTGGCTGGGATGATTTAACTGGGCATTGGTCCTGCTTTGAGTTGGGGGGGGCACTGGAGGACCTCCTGAGGTCCTTTCCACCCCTGATATTCTATGATTAAGCCATTCAGCATCAAGACAGGTGTAAGGCAGGGGTGCGTCCTGTCTCCTTTTTTGTTAATGTTAGCAATCGACTATGGATTAAAACAATGTGACAGTGATACATATGCCTAAAATGGAACAATTCAAGGATATTTGATCTAGACTGTGCTGATGACATCGCTCTAATCAGTTAAGATGCCAACGGACTACAAAAATGTACAAATCAAGTAAAAGAAGCCCTGGAGAAGATAGGTTTGAGATACAATGCAAAGAAATGCAAAGTCATGTTAATGGGGACTATAGGGACAGAAATCAAAATTGAAGAAGAGAAACTGGAGAAGGTGGACAATTTTATGTATCTTGGAAGCACCACCAGCCAAGAGGGTACTAGTTCTGAGGAAATAATAAATGTATGTCTACGCTACCCACCAGATCGGCGGGCAGCGATCAATCTAGTGAGGGTCTATTTATCGCGTCTAGTCTATACTCCATAAATTGACCCCTGAGTGCTCTTCCATTGACTCCTGTACTCCAGTGCCGCGAGAGGCGGGGCGGCTCCAGGCACCAGCACGCCAAGCGTGTGCTTGGGGAGGCAAGCCACTGGGGGCGCTCTGTTGGTCGCCGTGAGGGCGGCAGGCAGGCTGCCTTTGGTGGCATGCCTAGGGAGGGTCCGCTGGTCCCGTGGCTTCAGTGGACCTCCTGCAGGCACACCTGCGGGAGGTCCGCCGAAGCCGTGGGACCAGTGGACACTCTGCAGGCAAGCTGCCGAAGGCAGCCTGCCTGCCGTGCTTGGGGCGGCAAAATGCCTAGAGCTGCCCCTGGCGAGAGGCACAGGCAGAGTCAATGGGGGAGTGACAGTAGTCGACTCACCGTGGTGAAGACACCACGGTAAGTCGATCTAAGTATGTCGACTTTAGCTACGTTATTCACGTAGCTGATGTTGCATAATTTAGATCGAATCCCCCCCCAGGTGTAGACCAGGGCCAAGAAGAAGAATCAGGAAGGCAAACTCTGCATTTGGAATACTCAAAAACATCTCCCTTGAGACAAAACTGCGTACAAAGCAATTGTTATCACCATCACAACATATAGCAGTGAGACAGGGCAACTTACCAAGAAAGATACGCAAAAGCTGGATGCATTTCATCACAAATGTCCGAGAAGAATATTGGGAGTAACGTATAGAGATAGGAAGACGAATGAAGAAGTTAGAAAAATTACTGGACAAGGCACCCTCTCACAAATATTCTACAAAAGAAGACCTCAGTGGCTGGGACATGGAAAAGGAATGCTTACCAAATACCGCCCTTGAATGGAAGCCAGAAAACGCAAGAAAAAAGGGGAAGACCGCGAATAACATGGAAACAAACAGTTCTGAACGACATCAAGCTCCTCAGCATGAAATGGGAAGATTTGGAGAGAAGGGCAATTGACAGGCAAGGATGGCAAATGTGGGTTGCCCAATGTGCAGCAAAGCACAGGCTGGACCAAGGTCTAAGGTAAAGTAAGTCTCTGAGTAATGAGTGCTAAAAGCCTGATCCGGCAAGGTCATCTCCTCTTGATGGCAACAGGAGTTGTTTCCACAGCATTTCACAGGATTGGGCCCTTAATGACTAATATTCTCCCCTCCCGCAAATTAATGAGACTCACTCTGCACGGGACTAATAACACAGTATTATAGGAATATGGCATTTCCTCTCTTTGACCAGACCATTGGGCTGCCTAGTCCAGTGTCCTGCTTCTAGCTTCAGAGGATAGTGTAATAATCCTGGCCACCCACAATGTACCTCAACAACTGTGCATGAAAGCATGTGGGGCAAAAATTCCTTCCTAACCCATGGAGGTGGCAGCTGAAGACATGGAGCATGAGATTTGACTGCTCTTAGTTTAGCCTACATAACTACAGGATGCTATTCTTGTCATTCTTGATATTTGTCATTGCTGAGGCATATAGCTAAACAGGATTAAAAACGAGATGTTTATTTGAATAAATGTATTAATTATGATTAAATATTTCTACTGAGAAGCAAGTGCATGTGAGATAAATGGGTCCCACCGTGCAAGGTGCAGTGCAAACATAAAATAAACAAGAGTCCCTACTCCAAAAGTTTACACAAGAGAAGATAAAGTGTCAAGGGGTTGTTAATGCTTAGGCTCAGGACACCAGCGCATCACTAACGTCAGGAAGAAATTTCCCTTCCTCATGGTATAGCGTCGTACATTGGTCCAGGTGCATTAGGCATCACAAGCCTTCCTATGATGCACAGAGCATTGGCCACTGCTGGAGACAGGACAATGGCCTGGCCCAGTATGAGCAAGAAGTGAGATCTGTCTATATGCACTACTGGTGTGATCTGCTTTGGCCCGGAGTGGGGACATTAGCCTATCTGATCTGGTATGGGTGTGGGATATTGAACTGGATGGACTGTTGGTCCCACCTCGCATGGCTATTCCAAGGTCTTTACGCTGAAGACGATTCTCCAGTTGGCTACTGGTGAGAGCAGGCAAAAAGGGGAGGTCTTTCCTGTTAAGCGACTCCCTGGGGGAACGCTTCCGGGTGTAACACTCACGTGTGGCCGATCTCATGGGCAATGGTGAAGGCAGTGGCCAGCCCGATGTCCTCGTTGATGCTGCAGCTTCTCTCTCGCTCACACATTCCTCCCACCGGGGCCAGCCCTAGGAAAGGCAGCTGCGGTTGGTACGGGGCCAGTGAGGAGCACTGGTGGTGAGACCACAAGCCGTGTTTCAGGGTTAAACAGCGGGCTTTGGGCTTAATGTTAATTCGGCGCGTTAACCTGGCCTGGAGGGCCTGACTCTTCTCACTGACTTCAGTGGACTGTGCATCAGGCCCTAGAGCAGGAGGGGTAAGTGGTTTGCTGGGCTCTAGCACCCGGGTCTCCAGCGACTCCCAGTGCTGTCCACGAACTCGCTTTGCCGCGAGATGGCTGGCAACAGCAGGAGGGCTTGGAAACGCCAAGCGCCAATAAAACTCCACCAGGCTTCAGATCTGCTCCCCACATTGTCTACACAGTGAGGAAGTGGAGCTGGTCACGCCAGATGAGCCCAGTGGGGACAGAAAGGCCCATCCAAAGCCTGTTTTCAGCAGACTGAATATCCGTCTATAAAGGGCTGAAGCCATGGTCCTGCTGCTGCCCATTGGAAAGAGACAAAGCCCAGATCCTGGGCTTTCCGCTCCGGGGGTTTGGTTGGCACCCATCATCACTAGAATCAAACCTGCATCCATCTGTGCTGCTCAGCACCCCGGGAATATCTCTGGGTTCCTCAGTCCCTCTGCACACAGAATGCCTCAGGCTCAATGCCGGGCTCCCTTCCACCATGGAGTCAGAAGCAAGGCAGCAGGGCTGGGGGGAGGCTTTGGTTATTTGTTAAGAGCATAGATTCCTACCGACAGGTGCCATACTGAGACAAGGGAACCCTCTATTTACCTACAGAGCAGGTGCAAGCTTCCCACCAATCCACCAGAACAGGACACAATCCCATGATGAGTGAGGAGTTTGTCCTCCACGGCCCATTAGGTTCTTGGCCTCCCAGCTGGATCACCAAGCCTCTAAGAAGTTTCTTTGAGATCTATCCTATCTATTTTACTTTGGGGGAGTATACTCAGCCCTCCCTTCTGTGACCGCTCGGTTTAGACCAAACTTACGGAGACCCTGTGTATGGGCAGTACAAGAGGGCAGAGCCAGAGAGAACAGCGTGGTCTGTGTTCAGCAGCGGCAATAAAGAATTCCCTTCATGTACATCACAACAGAGTCCTAGCTCTCTCCTCTGCAGCCAGAGAGACTGGGCTGCTGACCAGCCTTCAGAATGAGAACGGTTCTGAGTCACTGGGCTGGAACTGAACAAAGGATAGAACAGTGAAATGGGCCAAAGCCAGTCACCAGACCTTTGGCACTGAGTAGATTTTTTTTTTAAACACTCATTGAAGTAAGGAGGCAGTGCGGCCTAGACGATCAAGCATTACACAGGGACTCAGGATGCCTAGGTTCTGTTCCCAGCTCTATCACTGGCCTGGTGAGTGAGCTTGGGCAAGGCACTTTGCCGCTCTTTGCCTCAGTTTCCCTATCTGTAAAATGGGGCTACTGATCTCCTTTGTCAAACATTTTGTCCTTTACTGACGCAAAGCGCTAGATAAGAGTGAAGAATTAGTTACAATAGAGTTTCTGAGCTGGCCTCTTACCTACCTAACGTGCCACATGGCTTGTTCTTGTAGATGCATATATCGTATCTGAAAGATAAGAAAGGAAAGAGATGAAATTAAATAAAAAAACTGTGCAAGCTGAAAAGATGGCAACTTTCATTAGATCTCCACAGTTTCCCCCCAATGGAAAAGAAAAGGCATGGTTTTCTGGCTAATTGCCAAAGCATCTTAGCCCCACGGGCTTTTCCCCTAGGAGAAGTGAGCACAGATACTTTGGATATTTGTCATCCGGCTGCTCTGAGCACCTGTATTATCACAGCCTGGGCCTCTGAAGGTTTGTCTATACTGTACTGCATGGCTGCGGCTGGCCTGGGTCAGCTGACTCCAGTTCATGGGGCTCAGACGACACAGCTATAAAACTGCAGTGTAGACACGCAGGCTGGAGTCTGGGCTCTGAGACCTACTTCTCTCATGAGATCCCAGACTCTAGCCTGAGGTTAAGAGTCCACACTGCCCCATGGCCTAAGCCCTGCAAACCCACCAATTGACCCAGGCTCTGAGACTTGGCGCAGTGGTGTTGTTTATGGCAGTGCAGACATTCCCTGAGATGCCAGGAGATCTTAGGAACCGAGCAGCAGCAGTGCCCCTTCTGCTGGAAAATACCCTCCTTATTTCGTTTGATCAAAAAGAAAATGATGCCAAGATTGAAAGAAGGAAGCGAGCAGCGATTTGGATGGCCAATCACAGCACCTGCTCTACTGACCTCACTCCGGCTGAACCACCTACTACCCATGGGGCCCTGCTCCCAGTGCTTAATTTGTGCCAGGGCAGTTCAGAGCCCCGGTGGTTCGGAGCCCCAGCTCCTCTGGGCCCGGTGGTTCGGAGCCCCGGCTCCTCTGGGCCCGGCGGTTCGGCGCCCCGGCACCTCTGGGCCTGGCGGTTTGGAGCCCTGGCACCTCTGGGCCTGGCGGTTCAGAGCCCTGGCACCTCTGGGCCCGGCGGTTCAGAGCCCTGGCACCTCTAGGCTTGTGAATGAAAAAAAATTGCTTGAGTCCCGGCACCTTTTTAACTACAAATTAAGCACTGCCTGCTCCCCAGTAGCCTTTCCCATAGCCCCCGTCCATTGAGTGTCCAACAGCCTCACATGCCCCAATGAACGTATCCCCCCTCAGGCACCCTGTGAGCCACCTTTCACAGATGGGGACAATGATGCACAGGGAGGTTACGGCAAGGCCTACGTTTCCCAAAACAGCTGCTCATTTTGTGCACCTCGGTTTCCGGAGGAGTCTTTTACCCAGGCTCAGACGGGGGGACCCAAGCTTTGGACAATTTTACGGCACCTGACCTGGCCAGCCTGATCTCAGCACGGCTGGAGGGGGAGGGGTCAGAGGAATTGGAACGGGGCTTGGCTCTGCAATCCGCTTTCCTCATTAGTCAGCCCCAGCCCAAGTCCATTGAGCTTCAAGGTGAGGAGTGTGACGCATATAGTCTGTCAGGATTCCTTCACCTGGGGCACAGGGCCGGGCGGGGAGGTACGAAGAAAGACCAGAGCTAAGCCCCAGATAGAGATACTCACGGGCTTTGGGAACTAACAATGCAGTGACACAGGCCTTTCTTGAATTTTTATATGTGTGTGCGCGTGACAGAGAGAGAAGAGGATGGTGGAGGGTGGGCTGGAATAGCAGGCGTGTTGCTGGTCAGGAGTGAGGTGCAATGGCTCAAAGGGTGGAGGATGCTTGGAAGGGGGGAAGCTCACGTGCCAGCCAGAATTAAAAATCAGCCTTGCTACCGCTGGCTGCCTCACAGACCCTGAAACCGGGGAGAAAACCAGCTTCCAGCAGGCGATGGGTTAAGAGTGACAATTGCTGGTAGATGGCTCCTGGCCCTCTGGCCTCCCTGCTTGCTCCACGTGTCCAAACCCCTCGCCCCCGACAGGAAACCAAGCGAGGGGGAAACATTCGCTGCTTTGTTTCGAGCGGATTCCGCTAAAGCCTTCGGAGGTTCTGACTTGACACGTCTCCGGCGGAGGAAAAAAGCTCACAGCTCAGCAAGATGTTATCGGGAGACAGGGAATTTATTACAGACAGCTCCAGATGTGGTAGGCCCTTCCCAGGGCTGGCGCAGGAGCTGGCCCCGGGGACTTGGGCCCGGAGAGTCTCTCAGGGTTAGTTCAAACATCTGGCAGGAGGCCAAGGAATTTGGAGTCAGCGTCCGCGTCCCACACGCAGCAGCCGCTGCGAGCCAGGGAAGGTGAAGTCGGGGCTGACAGGGCTTTGGTTTGCTCCTCCCCCCACCATCAAAAATTTCACAAGCTCGTCTGACAGGAGCCAGGCTCCGTGCAGCTTCTGCAGCTGAGGGAACTGGAGCGAGTGTGCAGCATGCTGGGGAGGCCAGCAGGAATTGGGTCCTGCTTGGAGACTCCCTGCTCTGCTGCTTTCATTTTATGACCTTCCCGACGCGCTTCCTGGAGGAAAAAGGAACGTGCAACTCCCTCCCTTCCGCCCCGCCCCACACCATCTGCACGTAGCCCACTGCAGTTGCCCCGAATTTGGGACATCAAACCCGTCTCCATCCTGTGCCCCCACCATTAAAACTGAGCGTCCAGGTAGGCGAGAGGCAGCCAGCGCTGGCTGCGGGCAAGCATCGAGCAGCTGCGCCGAAGTCTTCCAAACGTGCCTGTCAGCACCCACTGACATGCCAGTCTCATGCCTCATAAACAGTCCTGGGCTCTCAGGGACCCCCAGCTTTTGTCTTGCTCAGCCAACATGTCACAGGTGGCTGGATCCAGTCCACAAAGCAGGTCCAGCATCCCAGTACCAGAACAGGTGCGCCCTGTTTGGCCAGGCAAGAGGGCAAAACAGCGATAAAGGATCAGAGTGAACCCGAGAAAGGAGAAGGCAGAAGGAGCTGCTGGGAACGGAGCAGGCGCCAGTGGTAAAGTCCTGATAAAAGGGCAGGAGCTGGACTTCAGGGGAGGGTGCAAGGAGGTCTTTAAACGAGGACTAGAGCCAGTAAAATGAGGAGAATGAAAAGTCAAGCCCAAGCAAGACAGAAGTTTGGTTTATGTTTATACTTTTAGTTTGGGATTTTGTGGGGAATTCCAGGGGCGAGTCCTGAGACTCCCAGCCCTGCAGGACGGGAGAACCTAGAGAGGCTGTGGGGGAGAAGGCCTGACAAAAGTTGGACAGTAGGAAGAAAAGCCTATGGAAGCAGCACTGAGGAGCTGGACTGAGCAGACCTTGGCTGGGGGTTGTAGGATCCCTGGGCTGGATCCTGGTGCACGGTTCCCCGGTCAACCACTAGTACAGCAGCATGAGGGCAGAGATGGGGACAAGGACACCTGAGAGACACCTGGGGCTTGCCTTAGAGTAGAGACTGCGTCAGTCAGGACAGGGCCGATGAGAGCTGCCGGAGACCTGGGGGCTTTGAAAGGTCCCTGAAGGAAGTTGTGGTTGGTTCCCGGGAGAAGGCTGAAGGCAGGAGAGCAGCAAGAGGGGTTTTCTGGCTGACTCCATCTAGCCAGAGGGCCAGGGCTGAAGACAGCTGAAGGCCAGAGAGCAGCAGAGGGGGTTTCCTGCTGACATCTAACCCGCAGAGCTGAGGCTGAGGGCTGGAGAAGGCTGAAGGCAGCAGGGCAGTGGAGGAACTTATCTGCTGACGTCTCCCTGCTGCAGAGCTGGACCCAGGGAAAGAGTGAGAGGACCGGGGGAGTGAGGGATGCTCCCCTGGTGAGGATGATCTCCCAGAAGAGAGGCAGTGGGGATCCCACTCGGAAGGAAATAGGACCAGCTGGAAGGACTTGGGTCGCTGTCCTGCAGAAGGACAGGAGAGGACCAAGCCAGGTATGGCAGAAGACGCTAGAGAGTGGAACGTGGGGCGCCGAGGGCCTAGACGCCCTGGGATTTCAAGGACTCCATGCTCAGGAGCTGACAAATGGACTATGGGTTGGGACTGATGTTTTGGGATTTTTGCACAACGATTTTGTAATAAACTCGATCGGGAGGGGTATTATTGAGGCAACAGAACCTGGAGTAAAGTTATTGGGTCTCTGAATGAGGGACACTGAGGCAGATAGGCCTGTTGTGCCATGGCGTGCCTCAGGAGAGCGCTCCAGGTGGGGCTAGCCCGTGACACAATGCCCCGGGTTAGTTAAACCCTGCACAGTTCTCATGTCTGCACTGTGGTCATACTTTCACAGGCAGAACAGTACGGCCCGTAGCACCTGGACATGTGCTTATACCCTATCAATTTCAGCACAACTGCTTCTGGCCAGGCTGGGCGAATTATGGGAAGGCACTGAAGGACTGTCAGGACTCACATGGTTTAGCCTGCGTCCTCACTGCAAAGCGGGTGGGTTAACCAGCCTGGGCAAAAGCCTTGCTCGGGCTTTAGCCTATAGCCCCAGAAGGGCCAGCGAGCCTTGGGGTAAAGCAGTTCCATGTCCAGGAGAGGTGGGTTTGTGTCTGGATGGAAGAGGTTTGGGGGCAACACTTGGGGAAGTGTCTGGGTCACCTCTGCAGCAAAGAGGGACCCAGAGAGCACAGGCCAGCACGAGGGCCTTACCTGGTGATCAGCACAGCAGTGTCGTGGTTGGCTATGCCGTTCTCAGGGATGGCATTCCCATTGCCATTCCGGTTCACAATGGATTTCTGCCACTTGCAGAAACTGTCCAGGGATTTCCCAGCATGATGGTTAATCTCCAGGGTGGGCTGGAACGGAAGCAAGAGGAGAACGTGTGACATGGAGAAGGTGCACTGCCCTTCCCTAGATGAGTGGGGGCTAAGTCCAGCACTGCTTCCCTCTGTCATTGCACAGTAGGGCTGTGAGCATGGACTGGTTGGCGGGCAGAGGCAGGGAAAGTACAGCAGAAGATATAGGACCTGCCTGGGAGCAGAACTGCAACTGGATCCCTGCAGCAACCCCTTCTCCACTCTGTCCGAACAGAGAATCAAGCCCCCAGTAAATGCTTGGGTCCATTCAGGGGCATGACAGGTGAGTTCTGATTGAACAAACGTGGTCTGGTCTCTAGCACAGCAGGTGTGCTGCACCTGGGAGAACCTGCTTTGTTGAGCAGCACACTAGCTGCATGCTGCATGGAACCCGGACCATTCAGCAGCAGTTCACAGCTTTACCACACAGTTAAAATACAAGATTTCACAAAGCCAAGGCAGCACTGCTGGATCAGGGGATCATGACTACACTGCACAGCTAGGGTGGAGGGGGGCGGGGTTGGCAAAGCTCCCCCACTAGCCAGAAGCTCTGCTGCCACCTTACCTGGTCCTCAGTGAGGAGAATCAGACGGGTCACAAGGATATTGACAATATTGCCCAGACTTGAGTCCTGGAAAAGTTTGGCAACCTGACCTCCAAGAAACAAGAAAAGACAAGTCTTAAAAATGAGCTCAGCATTGGGGAGATGGCATCTTACGTGTACGCTGCTGCTTTCTGCTGGAAAGAACCAGGTCTGCTCGAGCGTTTATTGGTGTGTAGAGGTCTCGCCCTCCACTGAGGGGAGGCTTGAACTCAAGATACATGATAGCCAGTGATGGGCTTGCGCCATCACATTGGGATCTGGATTTCGGAACCTAACAAAGGCCAAGGGTGTTCAGATCGGGGCTTTAGTTCTGCCCTGAATCTAACAGAAAGCGCTACCTCTCTGGATCTTCTGCTGGAGCTCAGAGGGTGAAGGTCTCTGGCTTTGGGGTTGCACTGTCCTTGGGTCTGAATGTTGCTGAGCACCATGCATAGGTGCAGGAAACAACTTGGGGAATGTTTTACATCACGTGCAACAATTAGAAACTACTCACAGAACAAGCCCCAAGTCTAGCTAAACGGTGTCCAGCAGGGGACGGGGCAAAGAACCAGCAAAGAGAGGCTTTCACACCTGCTGTCAACAACTTCCCAGCCTGTCTCTTCTCACGGGAACACAGGAGTCAGCACACCCAGGGCATCCCCTTAATCCATCTCGCCTGGTATCCTGCCTCTGTAACAATCCTGCCTCTGTAACAATCCGCACATGGTCCTATTGGGTTCTGGGGAGGATGCACCAAGCCCGGGAACTCAAATAATTATGGGAGACAACAGAAAATATAACAAGGGCAGGTGTGTAGGTCAAAGGGTCAAAACAAGGGGTTCTCTGTACCTATAAGCTCTGTTTTAGACCGTGTTCCTGTCATCGAATAAACCTCTGATTTACTGGCTGGCTGAGAGTCACGTCTGACTGCGAAGTGGGGGTGCAGGACCCTGTGGCTTCCCCAGGACCCCGCCGGGGCGGCTCGCTGTGGGAAGCACACGGAGGGGCAGAGGATGTTGAATGCTCCAAGGAGAGACCCAGGAGGTGAAGACGTGTGAGCTTCTTGCCCTGAAAAAGTCTGCTCCAAGGAAGAGGAGGGTCCCCAGAGTCCTGACTGGCTTTGTGGGGAGCAGTTCCAGAGCATCGCCTAGGGACTCCGTGACACCACCCTCCTACAGTACAGCTGTGTGGGGCTAGACTTTGCCACTCCTAGTCAGATACATTAGCATCCGACTCTAGAAGTGGTCCCTATGGGCTACACTTTAGGCTCTGCCTGGAGTAAGGGGCGGCGTGTAATTGCTCCACCCCAGCAATAGCCGTGAAGGGCCTTCTGCTCCTGACATCCCTCACCCTGGGGGTTGGGAGTAAGTCACTGCAGGCCTCCAAATAGTCCGCTCATTCCCCACTTCTCTCTAGCCTCTCCCTATCCATGTGCTGGCAATGGGAGCACTGGGTCTGCCCCACACCAAACCTGGACCCAAGATATAGCTGGGTCGATCTTACCCGACTGAACAAGGAGGCAGGGGCAGAGCTTTCTACAACTTACTGTGCCCTGCTTGGCCGAGTGAGATACAGGCACAGTCCCCCTGTTGTGATCCGTCCTCCCCAGCAAATACAGAAGTTGGGTTTTGGGTCACCGTGTTTTAGGCAGACCAGGCCATGTCTAGACTCAGGTTGTGACCTGCCCCAGGGCTGCCAATGATCCTCCAGGAGACGGGGTGCCCTCTGAGTGCAGCACTCTGCAGTCTACCTCCCACTTGCTCCCTGGCAGCCTCTCCCGGTTAGTCAGCAGTGTGGACACATGGCTGTTCCCCTGGCTACCATCCTGGGGGCCACAGGGACCCTGGGGGGCCGTGATATGGGTATAACACTTACAATATTCATGATGGCCAGGATATACTGCTCTATGTCCCGCCGCCCGTGGTACCCCACCATCATTTTATCGGCCACAACGAGGGTCTCCACGTAGCGCTCGGTGCTGACGGATCTCTTCAGGGGCAGCTGGCCTCGCTGGCTGTTATTGCTCGATGGTTTCAGAGGGGAGGGCTTGAGCGTCCGCAGCCACCAAGGTCTCCCCTTCCAGGGCTTCTCATCTGAGGAGAGAAAGGGGCTTTCTGGCTTTGGTGCACGTGAATGAGATTCATCACAGCCCTGTCCTGCCAGTTACCCTTGCTGCCCATACTGGGAGCCACCTGCCTCGCCATCTGCCCTTGCACTTCAATGCTGAGGTGGGCAGCACCTTCTGCTATCCCGAGCCAGAGCCCTTTCCCCATTGTGGCCCGCGCACTGCTCTGTCGTGGGAGCACTGCTCCGTCAGCTGTGCAGATTTAGAAACTACAAAGAAATAACCTGAAAACAAGGCAACGGCAAATCATTTTCTTTCCCTTTTATCTGCTGGGACCTGAGTTTGAGATTCGGGATTCCCCCTGCAGCAAGAGCTGCAACCTCTAAGGGTACGTCTACACTGTAAAAAACCACCCCACAGCAGCGAATCTCAGAGCCCGGCTCAACTGACTGGCGCTGGCAGGGCTCATGCTAAAAATAGGGCTAAAAATAGCCGCGTAGACATTGCTGCTTGGAGAATGGGGCCTGGGCTCTGAAACCCCGTGAGGAGAGTGGGTCTCAGAGCCTGGGCTCCATCCCGAGCGGGAACGTCTACGTGGCTATTTTTATCCTCGCAGCAGGAGCCTGAGTCCACTGACCTGGGCTCTGAGACTCACTGCTGGAGGTTTTATTTTGCCGTTTGGACGTACCGCGAAGCAGCAGCAGGACTGTGGTATTTTGCTGCAAGCGTCAAGAGCAGTTGGTGCCACCAGCTGGTGCACCGAGCCTTCTGCCCCCCAACTGGCTGCCTCCCAATGGGTTCAACCTCATTGGGGATGCTCCTTCCCCACCGCCAAACACGCATGGTGACTGTCCCTAGGGAGAAGCATCTTGCAAGGAATTCTGGGAGCTGCGGTCTGCTGGAAGGCTGCGGCCAGTGCTCCCACTGACCTCACCGACTGGGAAACCAGAGGCAGGGTGAATTCATGTCCTCTCTGTCCTGACGTGGGGCTCAATCTATAACGTCCTCCTGGGTGGGAATGCGGCTGCCACTGGCCGTCAGGGAGCGGTGACTCTCAGTCATTGCCTTGCGGCAGCTTGGGCAAGCCCACTGGGGCTGATGGGGAGGAGCTCCTTGTTGCACACAGGTGAGGCTGGTCGGGGTGCAGGGGATGGGAGGGAGTGTCGCTGCTGCAGCCAGTTGTGCTGTGGTTGTTCAGAGCTGTATTTGGCCTGTGGCTCTTACTCTGTGGTCTTTGCTTTCCAAGAAACAACTGGGAACAGACTCGCATTCGTCTGGAAGCCGGGGAATGTGGCAAAGAGTCAGCACAAGGGGACTCTGCTGGCTGCCTCGCGTAACGCGGGGCCAGGAGAGTCCAGGTCGTCTCCTGATGCTCCAGCAGGCACAGGTGGGAGGGAGCTCACCTCAGACCCCTCCTCAGTCACCAGCCCTTAGAACTGCGCTTCCTCCGCAGGTCAGGGAGATGCTGGATTTACGTGCTCTGGGTCAAACACATCCTGCAGTGATATTCAAACTTGCCAAGGGCCTGGGGCAGCTGGGAGCAGCTGCCTCTCTGCATTCTCTGATCCTGACAGAGAACCCTGTAGAGGGGGAGCTTCTCCTTTCATCTTCCTTTAGTGCGATCAGCAGGAGCCTACCCAGGGCAGCCTAGGGTTGGGATTGTCACCTTGCCACACACTACAGACAATGGGGATGAATCTCAGATCCCTCTGCTCCCAAAACAGAGGCCCTGGCCCTTCCCACTGCAGGATCTACCACACACACTATGTATTTCAGGTACATATGTAATATCCAAGTGTCTGACAATCTTTAATGTTTTCTCCTCACCACACCCCAGGGAGGCAGGGCTGTGCTGTTCTCCCCCATTCACAGAGGGGGAACTGAGTCACAGAGGCTAAGTGGCTTGCCCCAGGTCACACAGACAGTCTGTGGTAGAGCAGGGAACAGGGTGCAGGTGACCTAGGTCACAGGCTAATCATTGTTCTTCATCTCTACACACACGTGTGCATACAGCACACAGTTCATTAGAATATGATGCACAATCAGATCATTTAGTCCGTAGGCTCTCTGTGGCAGGCAGCAGTTCTTCGCCAGCTGATCACAGGCCTGTGATTGCGCGGCACTGGGGACTGGTACGGTGGCATGACAGAAATGATTCGTGATAGCGAAATGGGGCCCGTAGGCTGGGGTTCAGCATCGTTCTGCAGGATGGAGGCAGGCGCAAGTTTTGCAGCTGGAATGGACACTTCTACTGGCACCCTCTGGGCCATCCATGTATGGGGGTTCATCACCTCTAAAGGAGTCCTGTCTTATGCCGTTCTAGGGCACCGATCATAAGAGCACCGATGGCGAGGAGAAGGGGGAGGGTCTCCCAGTGGAGGAGTAAGAAAGGAAGGTAAATACATAACTGCCCTCCTTTCCCAATGCCTCCCAGAGCCCACGGCATCTCTCAGAAGCGGCTGTTTCTCTCCTGTGAATGGCTCCATGTTCTCACCCTGTCCATGGAGCATCCGACAGCGGAGCAGTGCAAATATGACTCACACTGACAAAGGGAAGTGTAACGCTCCAGCTCAAACATGGGCCAGGCCTTGGGCTCATCCCACCTGGCAAACGGAGGGCAGAGCCCCAACTCGCCACAGCCAGGGCCAGAGATCCAGGATGAGGGGTTGAGCGGCACCATCCACACGCGGACTGACGTTCCTTTACCCAGGGTGTGCCGTGCCCCTAAACACCAGGCACTGATACACAGAGCACACCTCCAGCACACAGACACAGCACATACACAGACACAGTACAGACACAGCACACACACACACACAGAGTACAGACAGAGACACAACACACACACACAGACACAGCACAGACACATACACATACAGACACAGAGACACAGTACACACATACACACACACACACACAGAGGCACAGCACACACACACACTCAGCACCAGAGGCTCACCCAAACATACAGTACCTCACCCCACACCTCCTCACACAAACACATCCACACAGAGACACAACCCCTACCCCTAACACAGAGATACTCACATAATGCACCTCTCTCCCAGATCCCCCCACCCCACAGAACCTCCCTCCTTGCTCCCCCTCCCCGACGGAACCTCTCCCCCCCCCAGATACCCTTCCCCCCACAGGCACCAAAACTCATGGTACTATAAAGACACATCCACCGTGTACCTAACCCCCCACAAAGAATCATGCAATCTACAGCCCCCCCCTCACACCGTGCATAGACACCTCAGCTTGCTCACCCCAACGTAATAACGCTCACCCACCCACCCAGAACGGAAAGGCCCACAAACACTCACCGGCATGCACAGGACATGCTCAAGATAGCACCTAAGATGCAAAGTCTGGATCCAGGTCTATGGTTTGGGGGTTTCGGGATCACACAGACACTCATGCTCACCAGTTTAGAGGCTCATTCTCAGACTGTGACGGGAGGGCGTGCGATGAGGAGGGATTCCTTCCTTTAACCCTAACTGTACATATTTTGCTCTCTCTCTCTCTCTCTCACACACACACACACATTTTCAGAACATTATTCATCATTATCCTCTTGTGCATGTGCACCCTTTAATTACATGAGCACATGCTAATTTTCCACAGCACCCCTGCCTTGCTCAGCGCATGGGCTGGATGGTGCTCCATTAACGAGCGACTAGTCCATGTTTTCTTTTCTCCTCGTTGTTCAGTGTGGGTCCCTCGAGGCCTTATTCGCTGCATGCTATTCATCCAGTCTCAATGTCTCCTGCACCTACTGGCTCCCAGTCCCAGTCTCCCCCACCCAAACACCCAGCCTAAGTTTCCCTCTCTCCTCAACCCTCCCGCCATCCTCTGGTCTCAGTCTGCCCCCAAACACCTCCAAGCTCCTTGTCCCAATGTAATACCCCAGCCCCCACTCCAGCTCTTGTCCCCCTCTGTATTTGAGCCAGGTGGCTTCCTTTTCCCCCGTGCCTGGGCTCAGCGGGGTGGGAGGGAATTGAGACCACAGTAGAGGCTGGCTCCCAGCTCTCCGTTCTAACGTCTGAACCAAGGCCTGGCCCAGCAAGTCCTGTTCAGTGTGGACAGAATCTTCAGGGAATTTACCACCAAAGCTCTAGAAAGTCTCCACCAAGCATGAGCAAACTTGGAATTTTTCAAAGGCTTATAACTTGGCCAAATTTGGGTGGATTTTCATGGGGGCAGCAAAAGCCACATCCCTGACTCAAAGGCCACCCGCCTGCCAAACTTCAAGTCCTTGCTACAAAGCATGGGGTCGCTAGAGCTTCTCAAAGAAAAGGATTTTTTAACGTTAGCAAAGCAATACATTTTTCACTGCACCCAATCTCGGAAACGGCTGAACTGCGTGGGCTGAAATGTAAAGTTATAAGCAGCTGGAAACTGGGTCTTATAATGGAAAGTGCCAGGAAACCTTAACAACAGTCAGGTGCTGCCAGCCCTGCCTATAACTGTCATAGCTTCATGTAATCCCTGCTGACACCAAAGGGACCCTTCATCCCTGTGTGGTGACTATGGCATGTGTACAGGATTAGTCCCTGTACGGGCACTTGGAACAATGTTCCTAGTTGAGTCATCTGCCTGGATTGAACTCACGACCTCTGGATCTAAAATCTCTTTGAGCTAAAGAACGAATCCCGTTAGTTTACAGGCAGTAGCTGACTTGTGATCTTTGATATGTGGCCTAAGCATTAGAAGGGGACAGAGGTACAGTGCGATAGCCTCAACATTTCTGGCCTCTCTGAAACAACTTCGGCAACGCCAGGTTCTCATGGATGGGAGAGAAATCTGGCTCTATCAGTGGGATAATCTAGCACACGTGGAAGTGAATATCACAGTTTTGGGGGAGGATTTGTTTGTCGACACCGATACCTAAAACGCCGCAGGCCGCATCCATGTGCAAGTGCTGGAGGGACGATCGCTTGTACACAACATGGGGGCTTCCCTCGCCTTCACTCCCTGTGCTCATGTTGGCTCCCAGGCTGAGAGGCTCAATGAAATACTCTTCCTCGTCGGCAACAATCACGCCGTGCTGTAAAAGGAGAGAGGGAGGGGGCAGTGAGGAGGGAAGCAGGGCGCTCTCTCCCATCTGCAAAACTCCACCCCCCAGGGGACAAAGAGGGTCAGAGGCATCAGCTGCTGTGGATGAAATAGGAACAGAACTGAACCTTCACACAGAGCTTAAACCAACTTAGCTTTGCTTGCGAGCTTCGTCCAGGGTTGATTGTGGAACTATGACTGTTTTCCTGGAGCATTCACATAGTCAGTATTAGCCAAAGTAATACCTAGTTCCCATATGGTCCTTTTCATCCATAGAGCTCAAAGTACTTCACAGAGGAGGTAAACCCTTTAAAGGTATTTCGATGACTAGACCTAGATGTTTCTGAAAATCTCACTAGGCACTTGTTTGCCTCTTTAGGCACCTAAATACCTTTGAAAATCTAGCCTAAAGTCATCCAGCAATCCAGTAGCAGAGATGGGAACAGAACCCAGGTCTCAAAAGTCCCAGGCTGGGGGTCGTGTCTACCCACTGGGCCACACAGCCTCCTCATTATGTTTCTTCCTTCATAGTAGGTGATTGGCTAGCTAAGGCTTGGTCTACACTGAACATTTAGGCCAATGGAAGAATACCTCCCTTGACCTAGGCACTATTGATTGGGGAAGTGGTGTCCCTACACCCACTGACAAACCCCTTTGCTTGGCCTAGGCTGTATCTGCACTTCGGGGTTATGCTGGCAGAGCTATGGTGCGGTAGCAATGCTAGTAGAGTGCTGCGGTGTAGACATGGCCCAAGTCCGCTGGCATTGCTTCTGGTCCCTGACCAACTTCCACTTCTGATTTTTCCCCTCTCTTGATTGAACATATCTCAGCGGTGGCTGCACAATTTGCTTTCTGCAAACAGGTGTGCAAGCAAAACTCTGCCCCCGTGAAAAGCAGTCAAGCGAGGGTGGGGGACCACTCGAAATGCAATTCAGAACCAGCAGGATGCCTGCGAATACTTTTCCCTAGAGCCTGCCCTACTCGTTAGGCCAGACTAATGGTCTAGGTGACCTACAAGGATTTTTGCCTGCCTAAATTCTATGATCAGCTCAGCTCTCCATGGCCTGGGGAAGCCTCTCTCTCTTAAGTGTTTATCTGGTCACCATTATGCCCGTACATGAGAATCTCACAACTGTTAATGTATTTATCCTCGCCCCACCTGGTAAGGTACAAAGTGCTGCCAAACCCGATTTCACAATCGGCAAACGGAGGAAGAAAGAGACTTAGGACTTTGTCTACACAAAACCTGGAGTTCCCAGCAAGTTGGGGTGTGAATCTGCCCTGCAGTAGCCTGCCGCGGACCAGCTGTCCATGTGGACCCCCTGGTGCACATTAACAGTTCATGAATGTGCTTTGATGAGCCTTTTGGAAACAGGCATAGATCAAAGGGCATTAACGAACTGCTCAGGTGAGTCAGGACAGTCCGTCAGTGGGATATTCACAGCCCAGCTTGCCGCAGACTAATTGTGCAGGTAGACAAACCCAAGCGACTTCTCCAAAGTCACGCAGGAAATCAGGGGTGGAGCAGTGAAGTGAAACCGAGTCTTCCCAGCTAATCCCCTAACCACTAGGCCATGCTTCCTCTCGGTGCTCATAATTAAAGCACAGCCCTGGGAATAGCAACATTTGGGTTCCCTTCCAAGCTCTCCTACTGCTTATTCTCTGGCAAGTCGCTTGGCACCAAGCTTCTTGCTCCAGGGGGTGAGACTGGAGATCAATAAAGCCCCCTGAGATCCTTGCATGAAAGGTGCTATGTAAGTAAAAGAATGTTTGCTGGGAAAGTTGGGGTGAGCATTCTTTGGGGGTCTATGCTGCCTCCTTAATAGGGCTCTCTCTGTCTCCTCCCCCCCTCTCCCCGCTATGAAAGCTGAATCAGCGCAGTGTGCACACCGCGAAGTCCCCATCTCCACCGAGTGCTGGGGGATTTCCTTCTACACCAAGCTCTGTTGCTCTTGGCCCGGCTCCACCTTTTCATACACAAGCGAGGTAGTGTGAGGTTAGCCTGGCGAGGATTCCAACAGAAAGCCGAGCGTCGGCCTGCAAAGCCAGCTGGCTGCTGGCTTTGTGGGACAGGGGGAAGGAGGTCACCGCCGGCTTATGGTGGAACAACGGGAAGTGAAAGCACGGAACTGCCTGGAAATCATGTGCTGCTAGAAAAGGACCCTACTGATCTGCCCAGGATATCATCTCTGGGACCACTGCAGAGTTTCTAGTGTGCAGGGGATGCCACCGCCTCTCCTGCCCATGCATGTGTGAAGCTCTGACCTTTCTGGGGTCCAAAAGCAGCTCTGCAATGGGCCAGGCTGAATGGCTTGGGTTGCTGACATAACATCTGGCTGCTGAAAGAGGGCGGAATGGAGTCCTTCGAGATGTAGCTGCGGTTAGTGGGGGAGATGAGCCGGACATCCTGTCTGCGCTTTGCTCAAGTCACCTGCAGAGCAGGGATGGGCTCTGAACAGTCTATCCCATTCGCTGACAGCCAGGCTTGGGAGGGTTTGAGCGCCGAGCCGGCAAACACTTACACATCATATTGCTAACGACACTTGTCTCCTTTGTGAACTGCTTTGAGATCTGCGGATGCAAAGTGCGATGTAAGAGCTCAGGATTATTATATAAGCTTCATGAGTAAAGTTAATCACATCTGTGTTTGGAGGACTGGGCCTTGATTTGTCTTTCTTACGAGTTTTGACTCGAGAGGGAACCAAGCCACAAAGTTTATGTCTGGATTAGGCTCTGGATCCAAACTTCCCCCCAAAGTACATGGAAGTTTGGAGCTGGGGGCTAAGTTTCTCAGCTGCCACAGCACTAAGGGGTTCAAATACTAGGGGAATGGGCTGCCTCATAAAAATGAGAAAGACAGACAGGCTCAGTCTAGACATTTGGGCCAGTAATGATAATCAGATAATGCCAGAGGTGGGGGATATTCACCAGAGCAGAGATCTTGGGTCTAACTTGGATGGATAGCGAATTATGTTGACTTCCAAGGTCATTTTCCTGCCCCCCAGTCTTAATTAAATTAAAAATGTTGCAATCAGAAAATTAACCCCACCTCCAACATCAACGGATAAAAAGGGCCAAGTTCTATTCTTACTTCCCTTGGTGTAAAAACCAGAGTTAATTCCAGTGAAGTCAGCAGAATGACTCTGATTCACACCAATGGGAGAGCAGGATTTGATCCCAAGTATTGCTCATTCCAAATGTAAAGGCCTGAACAATTCAAGATTCAGAAGGAAAACCAGACGGTTGCACAGTAATGAATTTCATAGTCCTTAATGGTCAGATAGAACTGACCGCAAAGGAGGGCCCCCATAGGCGGTCTGTGTGTCTGAAGTATTTACATAGCTCCAATCACTAGAGTATTTATTAATCATTATTATTATTTGTATTGCAGTAGCACTTAATAGATCCAGTCATGGAGCAGGATTCCACTATTCTAGGTGCTATGCAAACACCAAACAAAACGACAGTCCCTGCCCCAAACACCTTACAATCTACGGTATGTATTTGTCTACAGGGATAGAATGTTGGCTCATAGGGTTTTATCAGTCCCGATCGCTACTGCAAGATTATAAACCATTGGGTTCTTTTTGGCAGAGGCAGCAATGATATTTACCCCGGGTTTGTACAGCCCCTAGCACAATGGGGGTCCTGATTTGGATTGGAGGCCTGCAGGCCCTACTGCAATACAACTCATAATAGGAATAACTTACCAGTTAAATCAAATTCTTTATCAAACCCTTTAATAATTAGCGTTAAGGAGGAACTGGAATGTTTTTAAACCCTGTCAAAAGCTCAGAATTCCACAGGCTGCGCCTCCCCGTGAATATTAATGTTAATACCTAGCCTGTCTCTCCCAGAGCACTTCACAAAGGAGGGTAAGTAGCATTAGCCCTTTTTTACAGATAGAGAAATTGAGGCACAGGGAAGCAAAGTGATTTACCCAAGGCCTGCAGCCATTCAACAGAAGAGGAGGGAGTTGAACACATGCATACTGATTTGCAAGCCAACTTTCCTAACTACCAGACTGCACTGCTTCTTGTCCCTAGCAGCGGCAGGAGGAATGATGTCTGTTGAACTCAGGTCACGGGAGGTAAAGGAAGGAAAGTGTGATTTTCAATTCTTTCCCTCTGAGCTGAGGTTATCTGTGGTGCTCTCATGCACCTGGGTCTCGGGGAACCTAAGCAGCCAGTGGATTGAAATATTGCTTTGTGTAATGCAAAGTTTTCAGTTCCCCTTTAGGGCCCAGGCAGAGAGAGCTGCTGGGCCTGCTTTCTGCCGCCTCCAGCTGTTTTTTGTTGCAGGCTTGTTGGCGGCCTTGCCTTGCTGGCAGCTAACAGCCTGTGCATGTTTTGGAATCCTGACCATTCTGCCCTTCGCTTCCGACAACTTAAGCCTCAGTGACTTTTATTCTGTTCAAAACAAAGCGTAGCAAAGAGCACATTGCATGAGGCAGCTCTCAGTCCTGGGATGCGTGCGCATTTGTGGGTAGCAATGGATACGGGACATAGATGTGCTCAGATCTGCATGTGTGTTCAGATGATTGTGAGTGTGGTGTAGATGTCTCAGGAGGGGTTTAGATATCAGGGTAGTGTGTGTGTGTGTGTGTGTGCGCGCGCGCATGCACAGGAAGCTAGCAATATGAGTCAGTGTGTATCTATGTAATTATCAGTGGGACATAAGGTGTGAGTTATACATCACTGAGTGGGTGTGAGCTGGTGTAACTTACATGCTGAAGCAGCGGTGGGTGCACCAGAGAGGAATAGCAGGAAATTCAGAGAACAAGGGATGGCCTGATTTATGTTACCCCTTCTCAGCCTCTCTCCTCATGTCAGTTGCTTTTCCTGCAACACCCATCCAGCTTCTACCTCCTTCATGTACAACTTACACCAACTGGCACCAGCTTAGCAACATCTAACATACAGGCCACTTTACATCTCCTCTCAACTTTGCTCCGTGTGAATGGGTGCAGGAAGTCAGAGGACATGTACCTGGCATGGGGCGTGTCGGCCATAAGGAACAATCTTGCACTGGCGCCTGGGACAGGGTCTGGATGAACTAATAGGTCTTTTCCATCAGAGACAGAGGCAGCAGGTGAGAGAGAGGAAAACAGAGAGAGAGAGATGGAAGGGGAAGAGGTTTGGGGTTGTGTGGGTGGCTGTTGAGTGAAATGTTGGGGCCTGAGGTGCCCTGGCAATTGGTGGTGACTGAGGGGTTGCCGGGAGGAATGCTGGGGTCTGGGGGTGCCCTGGCAGTCGGGGGTGCTGGGGTGTGAAGGTGTGGGGGTGGTGACGAGTGACTGGGGGGCTGCCAGGTGGAATGTTGGGGTCTGGGAGTGCCCTGGCAGTCGGGAGTGACAGTTGGATAGTTCTGTTCAGTGAGGAGAGAAAGCAGAGTGAGAAGGGCGAGACGCTTTTGGCATCTAGGCAGGGCTGGCTCCAGGTTTTCTGCTGCCCCAAGTGGCAAAAAAAAAAAAAAAGCTAATTGGCGGCACTTCGGCAGCAGCTGAGTCGCGCTGCTCCATTCTTTGTTGGCGGCAGGGGTGGCTCTAGCCATTTCACCGCCCCAAGCACGGCGGCATGCCGCTGGGGGTGCTCTGCCGGTTGCCAGTCCCATGGCTCCAGTGGACCTCCCGCAGACATGTCTGCGGAGGGTCCGGTGGTCCCGCAGCTCCGGTGGACCTCCTGCAGGCGTGCCTGCAGATGCTCCACCGAAGCCGCGGGACCAGTGGACCCTCCGCAGCCACACCTGAGGGAGGTCCACCGGAGCAGTCTGCCACCCTCCTGGGAACCAGCAGAGCGCCCCCCCGTGGCATGCCGCCCCAAGCACACGCTTGGCGTGCTGGGGCCTGGAGCCGCCCCTGGGCGGCGGGTCCTTCACTCCCTCTTTTCCTCTTCGGCGGCAGCTCAAAGAGGAAGCAAGAGACTGAGGGACCCGCCGCCGAATTCCCGCTGAAGACCCAGACGTGCTGCCCCTTTGTATTGGCCTCCCCAAGCTCCTGCTTCCTTCGCTGGTGCCTGGAGCCGGCCCTGCACCTAGGATCCTCTTTCCTGTTCCAAGCAGCCCTAGCTGCCTGCACTCTGAGGGCCCAGGGAAGAAGCATGACGGCCGAGTGAGGGGATGATCGGGGGTTCGGTGCCTGATGGGGTCAGCTCCCCAGAAGGCTGCCCTGTGACCTGGCTGGGCACAGCTTGGATGTGGCCAGACTCCCCCCACCAAAGCAGCTGGACTCCCTTCCCCCATCCCCCACACTGATGTCCATAAGCTCCCAGGACAGCAGGACTTCACATAGGTAACGGGGAGATTTCTGGGCTTGCAGAGGGTTTATTTCACCCTCCGAAGGAGGGGCTGGGCGCTCATCTGTCATCGGGATCTCTCCATCCCCTGTCCATTCCCCTGGGATGTTCTGGGCTTGCAGAGGGTTTATTTCCTGCCCTGTTGCACCCTCCCAAGGAGGGGCTGGGTGTTCGTCTGTCATCGGGATCTCTCCATCCCCTGTCCATTCCCCTGGGACGTTCTGGGCTTGGTCAAAGTACTGTCTGGCCATCAGATGTCCTGGGACGTATGGGCCACTGTGGGAAAGGCATTGATACCGGATTCCTTACGAGCCAGCAGTGCCCAACGCACCCAGCAGCTCACCCTCTGAGTCCTAGTAAATCTACTAGGACATCACTGGAGCGCTTACCCTCAGATGCATGGAGAGCCGGTTCTGACACAGCAATCTGGGGAGGGGAAAGGATCTAGGCTGCAGCCCTGGTGCCAGGGGTGGGGTGGAAACATGGTAAAAGAATCCTTGACATAACGAGGCAGATTCTCATTACATTGCGGCCTTTTCAATGGCAATGGAAAGCTGCATTAAAGGCGGTGTAAATTCATGCCCATGTTAATGCCCTTACGCTGCCTGAGGGGCCTTGGCATAAAGGAGGGTCTGACTTACCAAATCAATTCCTACGTATGTTTACCCCACTGCGGAGTATATTTGCTCCATCCCTCTCTCTGGGGGCACCAGGGTATCATACTTGGCAAGCTATTCTCTGGAAGCAGCACCAAGCCCCATGTATGGGGAGGCCCCCGAGATACCACACCTGCCATCAAGGGAAAGCAGAAGGTAACAAGGTAGATGCTAATGTGACCAGTGAGACACTGGACTCAGCCCTCGTCCATGCAGAAGGCACTAGGGAAACAGGACAGTCTCACAGCATATGCACAATATACCCTCTCCGTGAATCCGCTCAGACGACACACTGCATCCCTGCCTGGTAAGATTAACATCACAATGTGACAGCACTGCCCTGTCTCTCGTGAAGGCATTGTCAGGGCAGAACGATGCAAGGTTTGCAATCCAGCCGTCTGGCATCACTAGGCAATTCTTTTTCCCCCAGCAGTTTAAACACAACTGGGTGGCAAACTACACAGGTCTGGATCAGCAACTTACTTTCTGAGGGCTTGTCTCCAAGTCCTGCCCCTTCCTGGAATTCACTGCTAACTAGTACATGCAGAACGCAGCGTTTGTTTGTCGGAAAGAGGCAAAGGAGCACAGGGCTGGGGTCTCCGGCAGCTAAAGTAATCAAAGTGGGGTCTATAGGTCTCCCTATCCCAGGCCAATTGACGTCAGTGGAAACTGACTGGCTTCCATGGGCCTTCAGCTAGCTTTTGGTCACCCTCAGCTTTAAGAGAGAGTGTTACGGCCAGTGGAGACGATGGATCCCAGCATGCAATGTCCCATCTCAGCTCTGCCCGCTTGGCCATGCACATCACAACAGAGCACTGAATGCTGGGACCAGTAGGTTGCACCTCTGTAATGAAGATCAGAGAAGCTGCAATCTGTTCCATTTTATGGGCAGCCCTAACTATTGATACCGCCCTTGGCTGAGCAAACCGGGAGGACCTGTCCTACGATCCCTTTGGAAGCTCACCAGTCCGTTGCAGTTGCTGATGGCGACTTTGGAGTTCAGGTACTGATCCTGCAAGTGGCCTGCATAGTGGCACTCCTCGTGGAAGTCGTGCTGCCAGTCCACCCCGTCCCGCTTCCAGTACTCCACCGTGAAGTGCTCGGCCAGCAGGTTGGAGTGCAGGGTCAGGTTGAGGAGGAACTGGGTGTGGTGGGCGGAGACCTTATAGAAGACTCGCCGCTCAGCGGCATCGTAGGATAGGGAGCCCAGGTTGCGCCGGGAGCGCCGCTTCAGCTGGCTTCTCATGTCAAAGGTGAGGAAGTCCCCGTTTTGGTCCACTTGGATGGGGAAAGCGATTTCATAGTGATCGAGGCTGGAGAGGAACTCCTCTGGAGGGCATAGCAAACACAGTGACAGTCATGTTCTGGAGAGACAGGGAGGTCAGGAGACCTGGGGCAGAGTAAAAGCCAACGCAATTCTCGGCTGCAGGGACATGTCAAAATCAGAGAGAGGACCATCCTTCTCTATAGAGCTCTGGTAAGATTGCAGCTAACGCACTGCACCCAGCGCTGCACAGATCAATAGCAAGGATGGCCCAGTGGAGGCAGGAAGGATGGTTGAGTGGTTAGGGCACAAGCCTGAGATGCAGGATACCTGGATCCCCTGCTCTGCCACAGACTCCTATGAGACCTTGGGCAAGTGACTTAGGACTCCTCAACACTAGATGCTGCATGATGGCGAGCGAGCTCTCTCCCATCAGCATCATGACTCCACCTCCCCGAGCATCAGTAGCTCTGTCAGCGGGAGAGTGTCTCCTGCCAACGTTGCGCTGTCCACACCAGTGCTTAAGTCGGAGTAACTTATGTTGCTCGGGGGGCGGCTTTTCCACACCCCTGAGTGACTTAAGTTATACTGAAGTCAGCGCTAGCGTGTGCAAGTCACTTAGTCTCTCTGTGCCTCAGTTTCTCATCTCTAAAATGGGGACAAATTACAGCTATTTATTTCTGAAATTCTTAGATCAGGGGTTTATTTCCTTGGGTTTGCAAACAGGTGCCAAGGGATCATGATGACCCTGCTGCCTTTCCCATATTGCTGTATGGGCCAGGGTTCCCCACTAGATGGAACAGGGGTCCTGGAATGGGAAAGGTGGTCCCAGAACAGTAAACGCTGAGAATTACTGTCCTAGAGGGAAGGTCTCACAGCTGTGCACTAAAGCACAGAGGGTGGACTAATGGTTTAGCAAATGAAATCATAAACCCAGAGCATTATGTTGAGAAGAGGGAAGGAAACGTGCTCTTTGACCAAACAATCATTGACTGTCTACAACCTGGTACTGAAGACAAGGGTGCTACTCTGCAATTTCCATGATCAATTTTTAAAGGACAGATACGACAATAACTACCTTCTCGTCCAGTGGTTCTCAAACAGGGGTACACATACCCCTAGGGGCAGGCAGAGGATGCACCCCCTGGAAGACAACTCATCCAGATATTTGCCTTATTTTACAACAGGCTACTTAAAAAGCACTAGCGAATTCAGTACAAACTAAAATTTCACACAGACAATAACTTGCTTATACTGCTCTATCTACTATCCACTGAAATGTAAGTACAATATTTATATTCCAATTGGTTTATTTTATAATTACATGGTAAAAATGTGAAAGTCAGCAGTTTTGTTCAGTAATAGCGTGCTGTGACACTTACGTATTTTTATGCCTGATTTTGGAAGCAAGTTGTTTGTAAGTGAGCTGTAACTTGGGGGTACACAAGGCAAATCAGACTCCTGAAAGGGGGACAGTAGTTGAGAGCTACTGTGCTAGTCGTTCAGCAGAGCCATCGATTTTAATAAGTGATTGTGCTTTTTCGTTAGCAACTCAGCTCGACAGTCTGAGGTTCCTTCAGAACTTTGGGATGTACCATCTGGTCCTGATGATTCACTGTTATTAATTATTATTATCATCATCATCATTTATATGATGAAGCACCAAGAGAGATCAGGACCCTGTTGTGATAGGCATGGTTCAAAACCCTGCTCAGAGTCCCTGCCTTGAAAATCTTACAATCAAAATAAGAGAGACAAGGGGGAGGGAAACCAGAGTTCAAGATCACACAATAGGCTAGTGGCACAATCAAGAAAGGAACCTACCGCGGCCAGTACCCTTCCCTCTAGGCACTTCTGTCACTTGTTGCACTTTAACTTATCAACTTCTTCTATCACCACCTCCTCCTCCAATGCGTCAGTCTCTGAAAACAGTCCACCACCACCTAGCATATGTGATCTAACAAGGTCCCAGTCCTAGACGTCTGACTGCACTTGTAGGGGAACACGACACCTTTCTCCATCCAAAAGATTGACTCCATGTAATGTTTACTGCTGTGGTTCCCAAACTTTTTCATGCCATGACCCCCTCTGGGCTCACCTGTGTTAACCAGGCCCCAGGGTCTGAGACAGAGCCCCGCAACCCAATCGGGACTCAGTGGGACCAGGCGACGCATGCTGGGTTCGGGTTGCGTCTAGGTTAACCACCAGTCCCTTATTTTGAGATGTATTGAAATAACTGGTCGTGACTGATTCCATTCTAGAGGAAAGTGAAGCATATAATAATTGCATGATGTACTTGAGGGCAGTAGAAATGTACGTTTGAGTGACAAACCCATGCTGTGCTAAAGGAAATGGGGTTTCCCTAAAACGTCCCTTAAAATGAAATGTTGTCCCAGATTTTTCACACGGTTTCCCCTTATTCACATCCAATGAATCACCCTAGCTGGGCCAGGTTGTCTTCTGACCCCCTTGGGCTTGGCTTAGGTTGGCTCCCCTCCTCCTACTCAAGGGATTGGCACAGCGGTGGCTATAAGCCCCATCCCTGCTGGCTGCCGCCACCTTGCGGTGCCAACCCAAGCATGGCACAGCCAGGCAGTGCCGGACAGTTGGGGCAGGGCAAGCAGCTGCCCCTCGCAATGCAGCACACACATCTCATGACCTCCTGATGCTCTTTCATGTTTCATGATCCTCCCCTCCTCAGTCCCCTCAGCAGTATGACCCACAGTTTGGAAAACACCGCTCTAGAGAAACTTCTCGAATTGCCAGAGTGGTTCAGACCTGTGCTCTAGCGAGCCCAGTATCCAGTCATGTTGTAATCTACCTGTAGGGCATGTCCTCCTAACCCCCAGTAGCTAGAGGCTGATTTATGCCCTGAAGCATGAGCTTTTCATGGCAAGGATCAGGAGAAGTTCTACCCTGTTGGACTTACCTGCTCATTTTGTCCAAGGGACTTGCTGTACGGTTTGCATTCTTTTTCTTGTTGTTTTCTAAGCAACCGGGGAGAAGTCAGGCTGCCCTGAGGTGGCTGCATTTTGCCTGGCTCCACAATGCCCATCTTCAAAGCCATCTTAAATCTGGACTCCAAATTACACTGTCACCACATGCCCCGCTCTGGAACGTTTACTTTCCTTCGAATGCATTTTCCAGCGTGGGATCTTGACAGAGTGGTTTCTTGGGCTACTGCTAATGGAACAATCCTTCCTACTGGCTGGGTCTAGGGGTTACGTCCGGACCTTCCAAACCATAAACACCTCTGGCACCTATTCCTTGGCCTGACCAACCAGAAGTGACGATTTTATTTTCACTCCTGCTTCGGCTTCCCCCATACCAGACCACATCTTGTGCGATGCAGCCGGGCAAACAGGAAAAGCTATTTCCACTTAAGGAATGACTGGCAGCCTGGAGAAACTTGCTGCTACCGGAAACATTTTGTTTTTCTTTCTGTTCTCTCCAGTCTGCCACATGGGCAGAAGGAAGCCTGGCTAGGAGTGGTGAGAGCAGGGGGCTGGGAGCCAGGAGCTGGGCTCTCTGCCACTGACATTATTGCGTGCCGCTAATCACAGAACAGAAAGGTGCATTGTCCAGTGGCTAAAGCATTAGCTTAGGCTGTGAGAGATCCAGCTTCAAGTCCCTGGTTCGACACAGACTCCCTGTGTGACCATGGGCAAGTCACTTAGCCTCACTGTGCCTCAGTTTCGTATGAATAAAATAGGAATAACAGCATTGCTCTACCTTCCAGCCCCTGCCCAAAACAGCTTACAATCTAGTGTACCGAAGACAGACAGACAGACATAGAGAGGTTCTATCTATCAGCCTGTAAAGTGGGGATAAAAACGACAGCCTGCCTGATAGGGGGCTATGAGGATTTTTTAATGTGTGGGAAGTGCTTTGAGATCCTTGGCTGGAAGAGGGGCAAAGTTACTCTTATACCCCTGAGATTCAAGCAGCGACAGAGGTGGAACTGGTAGGTGTCAGGAGAGGGATCTCCACCTGCCCCCCCAGTTCCTGGGAGAGAACTGATTTCCTGGGCTGGTCTGACGTGCCGCAAGCTCACCCCCGGCAAGGCAATTCCATCCGAAAGCTCCCCGTGAATGAGGACTGAGAATGCTGGGGGCCGGGAATCGGCCACAGAGCCTCTCTGCTGTAGGCCAACGGTTGGAATCTAGCCGTGTGTAATAGCGAGCGGCTGGCTGGTGGTCGAGCTTAGAGGGGTGCTGTCAATTCACAGGCTGCACTTCTGTGGGAAAATGGTTAAGCAACTCTAGATAATCTGCCCCGGGCCCTGCTCCTGTGCTTCTCCCTTCCCTAGAGTATTACAGGGGCTCCCCCTACCCTGCTCCATTAAAGGGGCTCTCCCGCTCTGCCTGCCCCGCTCCATTACAAGGGCTCCCCCGCTACCCCTGCCGTGCTCCATTACAGGGGCTCCCCTGCTCCCCTGGCCTGCTTCACTGCTGGGGCTCCCTGTCCAGCTTTGCCTTGCTGCATTACAGTGGCTCCCCTGTTCCCTCCTATCCTGGGGGACTACAGAGGCTCCCCCACCCATTGGCATTACAGGGCCCCTCCTCTTCCGTTGCCCAGCATTGCAGGAGAACAAACCTCTCTGGACCTTAGCCAGCCCCGTTCCTTCCCGAAAATCCAGTCCTGTTCTCTCTCCTTGCAGCCACTCATGCTGTATTAATAGACCTTGGCGTGACTCGTAGTATTGTACCCATCTGGACCAAAGGGGTTTGCACAGGTGATAAGGCGCCTGCCGTTTCCCACAAGCTCTCCAGCAGCGACTGCATTACTAGAGAGAGACCATACTGAGCCCTGGGGGAACAGAACTTGCTGGGCCGTTCGGGCTGGATGGCGGGAACACTCTCAGACCCCATTTGAGGTCTCCCATCCGCTCTAGAGAGGGGAAACGCATCTGCAAGGGAGCGTGAGGGGGTGCCAGGAGGGGGACAGAGACAGACTGAGCGGAAGCAGCAGACACAGAGTGGGAGTGTTGGGGAGGAAGGGAGACAGCAAGGAGGAGATGGAAAGCGGTGAAGGGGGACCAGAAAGAGGTGGCCTCAGGAGGGGAAGAGGGAGCGTGACATGGGAAGGGGGAGGCAGGAAGGCGCTCCCTGCCAAGTGGCGCCCTTTGTTCCAGATAGGCCAGGACCTTGTCTCAGTTCCTGCATTTCGTACCGCCGCATGGTTGCCTGGGATTATGGGATTAAAGGAAGCCAGAGCTTCCCTGGCCTTGTTACCACCGGCAGCAGCCCATTCACACATTTCATAATGGATGGGTGAGAAAAATGCCCTCCGGCTCCCAAAGCTCAGATTGCTCTGGGACCCCCTGCCTTGAGGCAGCTGGGCTACACAGAACAGCAGTACTGGGTCAGAGCAATGGTCCATCCAGCCCAGTATCCAGTCTTCTGACAGTGGCCGGTGCTAGGTGCTTCAGAGGGAATGAACAAAAAACAGTAATTATCAAGTCATCCAAGCCCAGCATCCGGCAGTCAGAGGTTTAGGGCCACCCAGAGCATGGGGCTGTGTCCCTGCCCATCTTGGCTAATAGCCATTGATGGACTGGTCTGCCAGGAACTTATCTAGTTCTTTTTTGAACCCAGTTATATTTTTGGCCTTCACAACATCCCCTGGCAAGGAGTTCCACAGGCTGGCTGTGCGCTGTGTGAAGAAATACTTCCTTTTGTTTATTCTAAACCAGCTGCCTATTAATTTCATTGGATGACTCCATATTCTTGTGTTATGTGAAGGGGTAAACACTTCCTTATTCACTTTCTCCACACCAGTCATGACTTTATAGACCTCTCTCATATCCCCCCTTAGTCTCCTCTTTTCTAAACTGAACTGGCCCAGTCTTTTTAATCTCTCCTCATATGGAAGTGGTTCCTACCCTTAATCATTTTTGTTGCCCTTCTTTGCCTCTTTTCCAATTTTAATAGACCTTTTTTGAGATGGGCCAACCAGAGCTAGACACAATACTCAAGGTGCAGGTGTACCATGGATTTATATAGTGGCATTATGATATTTTCTGTCTTATTATTTATCCTTTCCCTAATGGTCTCTAACATTCTGTTCGCTTTTTTGACTGCTGCTGCACGCCAAGCAGATAGTTTCACAGATCTAGCCACGTTCACTCCAAGATCTCTTTCTTGAGTGATAACAGCTAATTTAGACCTCGTCATTCTGCACATGCAGTGGGGATTATATTTTCCAATGTGCATCACTTTGCATTTGTCAACACTGAATTTCATCTGTGAATTTGTTATCCCATCACCCAGTTTAGTGAGATCCCTTTGTAATTCTTTGCAATCCGCTTTGGACTTAACTGTCTTAAGTAGTTCTGTATCATTGTACATTTTGCCACCTCACTCTTCACCTCCTTTTCCAAATCATTTATGAATATGGTGAAAAGCACTGGTCCCAGTACAGATCCCGGAGGGACAGCACTATTTATCTCTCTCAATTGTGAAGACTGACCATTTGTTCCTACCCCTTTCTTTCTTATCTTTTAGCCAGTTATTGATCCATGAGTGATCCTTCCCTCTTATCCCATGACTGGTTACTTTGCTAAAGACTTTTTGGCGTGGGACCCTGCCAAAGGCTTTCTGAAAGTCCAAGTACATCATATCCACTGGAGCACCCTTGTACACATGCTTGTTGACTCTATCTAAGAATTCTAATAGACTGGTGAGGCATGATTTCCCTTTACAAAAGTTGTGTTGACTCTTGGTGTTCATCTGTGCACGTGACATCTCTCAGCTCATCCCCCACTTCTTTCTATTTTCCTCTGCTCAGACCAACACTGCCACTAAACTCTTCCATTTCTCTCTCCAGGGCATCCATGCCTCCACACTCCCACAGAATGGCTCTCGCTACCTCGCACCCTGACTACTGCAGTCCCCGATCCTGGCCTCCTAGCCTCTCACCTCACTCCTCTCCAGTCTGTTTATAAATGATCTAATCCTGAATGTGTGTAGCTTCAACTTCTAGCCATCAGATCTTGTTATACCTTTCTCTGCTAGAACCTTCATTGTGTGTAGGTACTCAGAGACTGGGATCAAGATAGCCCTTAACCTTCTGCCTGAGAAGCTAAATAGATCGAGTTCCTCGAGTCTATCACGATAAGGCATGTTTTCCAGGCCTTTAATCATTTTCGTGGCTCTTCTCTGAACCCTTCCCAGTTCATCGACATCCTCTTTGAATTGTGGACACCAGAACTGTGCGCAGTATTCCAGTAGCAGTCACAGGGGTTACAAACACAGGAGTAAGACAGTGCCTATTCCCATCATATTCTGGCTCCCTTTGACAGACATCGAGCTAAACCTCCACTGATGGGTGGGATTGCATCTGAACAGCTTTCTAGCTCGCAGAAGTGACAGGAACTGTCCGTGGTACCATAAATTGGTGGACGTCTATCCCATAATTTTTCCCTTCCTCGCCATATGGGCAGCAGCTTGGATTGCTCTAAACCAGGATCTTATCAGATTACTGCTCTGGCACCATGCCTAGCACAGCAAAATCATACCAGAATAATGTTCCACAATTGAGAGTGCAGGCTAAATGCATTTACACGTGGGCCCCACCTATAATGAAAGGCAGCGTGCCGTAGTGACTGGAGCACAGGGATATTATGGATTCCAAGGCCAGAAGGGGCCAATCTGATCATCTAGTCTAACCCAGTGTGTAACACTGACCAGAGAACTGCTCAGAAATAATTCCTGCTTAAACGTGAGCACATCTTTTAGAAAAACACACACCTCTGAGCTAAGAAGTCCTGAGTTCTAATCCTACTCGGATGCTAACTAACCGAGCAGCCTTGGGCACCTCACACAGGCCAAAACCAGTGGGTGCTTCTACAAATGTTGGTTTTTAATTGCTCTGTGCCTCAGTTTCCACATCTGCCAAGTGGGGAGTGTCAGGGGATCCACTCATTGCAGGGGACACCTCTGCCTGGCTGCTCTGAGGGTTAGCTCTTTCCAGGCCTGAGGCCCCCTTCTGCAGCTTGCTGCCTGCCCTGCTGCCGGTCTCAGTCTTGCTGTCTCTCCGGCACCTCTCTTTCTCTCCGGGTGCTGCAGCTTCCTCTTCAGGACTTGACCCTCCAGCCAGGTCACTATCCATGTTTCCTTCTTACAAGGTACCAAAGTCTCTCCTGATAAATGGGCAGATAGATGATGCCATAGTTGCCATTATGGGGGACAATGCTATGACAGGAACTGTTCATGGGAGAACAGTGGCAGAGGGAAATGGAATCACCAGAAACATACATAACTTCACATTTCTGTGTGGCTTAGTGTTGTGGCAGGACATACTGTTTGAAATAGATGTTGTAAGCAAGAGACTCCAAGGTGTTGACCTTGATATCTGGAGCAATGGGACAACTGGACAAAGCAAAGTCATACCTACAGTCTTACCACTCAGATGAGGGATTTCAAAATGGTCTGAAGAGTGCACAGAAGCTGGCAGAGAAACTTCACACTGAAGCTATTTTCCCACCCATTCAGGAATACAAGAGTGACCGAAGACGATGACATTTTGATTACGAGGCATGGGATAATCCCACAAGAGATCCCAAACAGCAATTCAAAGTTGAATTCTTTAACCAGGTGCTAGATAGTGCAATACAGTCAGTTGAAGAACGTTTCATGCAGCTCAAGGGACCCAGCAGTACATTTGGGATGTTGTATGATATTCCCAAACTCCTCACTATACCTGAAAAAGACCCACACCAGCAATGCAAGGCACTAGAGACAGTGTTGACACATGATGACATGCACGATATTGATGCGAGTGATTTAGGTGATGAACTGAAAGCCCTTTCAAGATACATTTCAGCAGGATCAACTCCAAAGGCTGTTCTGGAATATACAGGGCCGGTGCAACCATTTAGGCAACGGGCACTAGGATTTGGGGGGGCGCCGTTTTCTTTGGCAGTGACCGGTGGCTGGATCTTTGGCCGCCCCGGTCGCTGCTGGCATTTAGGCGGAGGGAGCTAGGGCAGGGGAATGCGGGGAGAACCACCTGCAGCAAGTAAGGGGGGGGTGGCACTCAGGGGAACTCCCCGCCCCAGCTCACCCCTGCCCTGCCTCCTCCCTGAGCACTCCGTCGCTGCTTCACTTCTCCCGCCTCCCAGGCTTGTGGCGCCAATCAGCTTAGGCGCGGAGCAGAGGTGAGCTGGGGCGGGGAGGGTGCCTCAGGGTGGAGGGTGGGGAGCTGCAGCAAGGGGCGCCTCAGGGCAGAGGGGGCGAACTGCCACGGGGGGGTGGGCACGCCTCAGGGCAGAGGTGCGGGGAGGGGGAGGGCGCAAGGTGGAAGTTTCGCCTAGGGTGCGAAACATCCTAGCACCGGCGCTTGGAATATCTGTGCGCAAATAAGATGACCACCCTCTTTCCAAATGCTTTCGTTGCTCTGCACATACTTCTAATACTTCCTGGAACAGTTGCCAGTGGAGAATGCAGCTTCTCCAAGCTGAAGTTGATACAAACACATCTACGCTCCACAATGCCACAGGAGAGGCTGGTCGGCCTTGCAACCGTCTCAACAGAGCACGAGCTGGCCCAGGCTGTGGCCCTTCAGGAAGCAGTACAAGTCTTTGCACTCAAGAAGGCACGGAAAGCAGCACTTTGATTATTCAAACAGATAAAAATGCCACTGTTACATTTGCTGTTCAGGTGTTTGAAAGTTAAGTGTTACTTAAAGTTTTTGAACAAGGTATTTTAAGTTGTTTGTTCTCCTGTATTGGGGTAGGTAGCAGAGCAGTACCATGAGAGAAGTAGAACAGGAAGAAGGCAGAATTGAGACCTTTCAAAGTTTTGGCCCAAGCAAGGGGGCATGGGGGAGTCACTTGAGCTCCCCGCCTCAGGTGCCCAAATGTTGTGGGCCAGCCCTGGGTGCGCTGAATGAACTGCACCGGATCCCAGGACTGGAGCAGCAGGGGGTCCCGTAGATTTGGACTGAGATGCATTGACAGAACTGAGTCGGGGGTCAAGCCTTGGCAGCAGGTGTTGTTCCAGGTGAGGTGCTTTGGCAGAACTGCGTGGGGTAGTTAAGTTTTCATTGGAGTTTATTTAGTGCAGGGAATAAGGTAATGCAGCTGGAGGGAGGTGTGAACTGACTGATGCAGGAAGCCCAGAACATTCAGAAGAGGAATTGCCAGAGCCTTTGGCTAAAAGCACCTGGAACCGTGTTTGTTTCTGATTAAATTTCTTTTCTGCCTTTATAAAACTATGAACTGCACAGCGTCGGCGGTGGTTCTGCTTTCAGTCGCCTCTTGGTTCACCCCTGCGCGGGCTGCAGCTGGAGGAGGCCGTCCCATGGATTTGGAGCAGAGATGTGGCACTCAGACTGTACTCAGACCCCAGCCAGAATAGTTTCGTGGCTTTGTCCTTTCTTCATTGGAACTCTATGTAACAAGCAGACCACAGCCTGATGGCATTAGGCGTGTGTGCAAGGGGCCTGAATACAGCATTGAATTTAGCCTGTCTGCAGCTAGCCCCATCACTCGGAGTGCACACAATTCCCTGGGCATAATCCAACACCTGCACACGTTCACCTAAACTCGTGCACGCTGCATACAGACCGACAGACACAACCGGCCTGCATTACCACACGCTGACTCATAGATGCATTCATACATTCACTACCAGATGACATGCACATGTTCCCAAAAGTACACAGACGGACACCCCGCCCACCCACACGCAAGCACACTCAAGCCTATAAAATCACCCACGCAACTACAGCCATCTGCACAGACACAGACCTATACATGTCCATTCATATGCTAATACAGACATATACAGACATGCACACACAGAGAAATGCCTTCAAAAACACGTGTCAATATGCACATACACGTGTCTCCCTTTTCTTCGCGACAAAGCTCTTACTCCTACTGGAGGCTCCACTCCACTGTGCGAGCTCCCTCATTCCTCTTGCTAACAGGCAGCTGCCTTTGCACTCCCTAGCTGTCATCCTGGGGCTTGATACAAACCTTATCGGTTTGCTAGCTAAGCACTGCCTAAAATCAAGGGGCGTTAAATCCCACAAGAAAAGCATCTCTCTTTCACAGGCAGACGGGGTCTAAACTAGGTTACAGATGCAACAGAGCCAGTTCTAGAGGTTTCCCTACTTTAGGGGTGGGTCCCTAGCAGAGTGGCTCTCAACCTTTCCAGATAACTGTCTGATTTGTGTTGTGCAATCCTCCCTCCAAGTTTCACCTCACTTCAAATCTACTTGCTTACAAAATCGGACCTAAAAATACAAGTGTCACAGTGAGCTATTACTGCGGCATTGCTGACTCGCTCATTTTTACCCGATCATTATAAAATAAATAGATTGGAATATAAATATTGTCCTTACCTTTCATACATAGAGCAGTATAAACAAGTCATTGTCTGGATGGGATTTTAGTCTCTATTGACTTCGCTAGTGCTTTTCAGTAGCCTGTTGTGAAACGAGGCAAATCTCTAGATGAGTTGATGGGCCCCCTGGAAGATCTTTGAGTAACCCCAGGGGTTGAGAATCCCTGGACTAGCTCAGCAGGACTAGCTCGCAGGGTTTTCCCACCTTAGAGCCAGCATTAGGGATCCTGCCCCCCTCGGCACACAATTCCAGCTCCTCTACCCCACCCCCATGGGAAATCCCTACCTTGTGAGTGGAATTTGTAGCCGGGAGAGTCGCACGCAGCTGTGGTGAAGATGAGAGTCCACGTCAGAAGCCTCCAAGCAGTTGCCATGGTTAGCGATGCTCGTCTCAGCGCAGGGAGCTTTGTACCAGCCTAAAGGGCTCTGTCCCAACATGTCTCTCTTTGGGCCACTGCTTATGTAGAGACAGGAGTCCTCGGTCCCTTCCCAGGCATCCTCAGCCGCTCCATGCGCTCCCCGAAGCAGCAAAGCTGATGGCGTCTTTGCAGTGCGCTGTACCCGGGCCGGCGTAATGGCTTCAGCGTGTGCTAATTAGAATCAAAGGCTCTCGGTGGCATTGCCCCTGTGGAAGAGAGGGCAAGGCGAGGGAGCGGGAGAAAGAGAAGCGGAGTAAAGGACAGAGGGAACGGAGGGGGAAAAAAGGAGAAGGAAAGGAGAGAGAGAAAAAGGCAGGGAAAGCAGAGCAGGCAGGAAGGGAAGAGTGCACATGTCAGAGAAGGAAAGGAAAAGAGGGGCGTGAGCAGGGGAAAGAGTATAAATTAGATCAACCACGTCATTTTATAGCATGTTAGACAAGGGGCCCACTCTCCGGCCTCCTGCCCCTCTGTGTCATCATTTCCACCAGTGAAGAGTGGCTGCCTTTCTGATTGACTGGCACTGTAGCCCTTTGCACCCACCGGCCCGAATGCTCAGCTACACCGAGGTCCTTTCTACTGCCTGGGCCATGTAAAGGGACCTTAAAGTGATGGCAACTGCCATTTGCGCCCACTTTGAGGCCCCTTTGCCCCACCAACGTGGTATAAATTGTTCTTCGTGTAAATGAGACCCACCTCCTTTTTTCGACTTTGTGCCAGGCAAAGGAGAATCAGGCCCAAGCTCTTCCCAATCTCTTAAAAACAAACAACAAACACAGGCACAGCATGGCTGCTCTGGCAGAAACGTTTGAAGGAGGCACAAGGGTTGAGCTTCAGAAGGGGCCGCTCAGAGAACCCCCTCAGCAAAACAGCAAGCTGGCTGGCTCAGCAGCAGAGATCTCAAGAGAGAAACAGGACAGAGCAGAAGTGGAAGGCACAAGGTGGAGTGAAGGGTCTGAGTTCAAATCAGTCCCGCTGTAGCATCATGCAGCATTTGGAATGTCACTGCCATATCTGTGGTGACTGACTGGGATGCTACAGAACAGACAGAGTATATGAATGCTCCGGCAAAAGGCTGAGGAAGATGGCTCGTATAGAAGAATGAGTGAATTCAAATAGAAAGAGCTTTTCTGCTAACAGGAGGATCATATCATAGATAATTAGGGTTGGGAGGGACCTCAAGAGATCATCTAGTCCAACCCCCTGCTCAAAGCAGGACCAACCCCCAAATGGCCCCCTCAAGGATTGAACTCACAACCCTGAGTTTAGCAGGCCAATGCTCAAACTGCTGAGTTGAGGACCGCCAGGTAAGATAAGCAAATAGCGTAGCTGAAGTTGCGTATCTTAGTTTGAACCCCCCCAGTGTAGACCAGCCCTAGGTTGGGGGAGTTAATTTTGCTTTAGAAAGATAAAATATACCAAAGATACAGCTTCCATGAGGTATTTCCACCATCCAAGAATTTAAATACCATGATCTTGTGTTTAGTCCCATAAGTAGCTCCTGGAGGCATTACGAAAGTCAATATTTCGTTACGTCAAATACTAATTGGATAGAGATGGAATGATGCACTACCTATCTGTGAACACTAGAGGGAGTCTGGGGAAAACAGAAGATGGTGCAGAGCCTGCTGTAATTTGGGAGTTTCTTTGACACCCTCGCTCCCCATGACGTGCATCACTGCAGCTTGGCTAGCTAACCCTGTCCTCTCAGGCTACTCTGTCCACTACCAACTGAGAAAGACAAGTTTGGGGCAGGGCGGCTGTGTCATTCCCATCCCACCTCCATGCAAGAGACGTTCCCTTGAGAGAGAACAATGTCCCCCGAGTCCATTCACGTGGCCTGTGAATTCAGCAACGTCTGGGATCTCCAAAAAGCAATGATTTCATGGCAGAACTGAGAGAAATATTCTCCAGACCTGATGCTGAGTCCCCAAGGCTTCCTGATTTCAGTGCCTGCCCGAGCAGCTCCTCTGAGAAACTGTCATCTCAACCTTCTCCTCCCGGAGCTTTTCCCAGGGAGTCTCCAAGTCTAACTATTTGGCCAGTCACACTCTAGACCTTATCTTTAAGCCTGGATTTGGACACTGGGATTCCTTGTCAGACAGTCAACTCATCAAGGCTAGCATCAGCTCTTTCTCCCTACCGAGAATAGTCTGACCATACAGACTCAGGAAGCCAGCCAACTTCAGAACATCCTAAAAGAAACAAGCCACCAAATAAGTGGCCACGGCATGGAGATCTGGTCAGACATTTGGACCACATACTTTCCACTGTCATTGATACCTTAGTACCAAAAATCTCCTTCCTATCACTCCACAGGCACCCATGGTGCTCAGATGACCTGCAGAAAGGAAGGAAGCACAAAGGTCAATAACAAAAACTGTGAAAAGCTGGGGACAGAGGCATAAGAAATTTGTTGCAAAGAATGCTCATCTCAGATCAGGTCACACTAATCCAAGAGGACTCCTCAGGTATACTGATGGACACATACAGAACCCGGGATTCCATTTCCGTCCCCGTGGATTTGGACTCTTCATATCGGATGAAGACCTGGAAGCACTGCAAGATATCAGAGGCACCACATGCAACTTTGTCCCACACCCTTTTTGGCTTATTAAGGACTCCTGGGCTCCTTGGTTAATTTATGTCTCCTTGGATGAATGTAAATGTCTTCCCTCTCAAAGCCTGGCAAACTCCAGTTAGTGATTAAGAAACAATCACTTGACACACACTTGGCCAACTATCCAGTATGACTGTAGGCTGGTGTCTAACCTCCCATTTCTAAATAAGGTAGATGAGAAGCTACGATTCCAACCACACCTGATTGTCATCACCATTCTGTATCCCTTTAAATGGCAGGCCGGGTATGGATCAGAGATGACTTTGGTTGTGTTATTAAACAATCGCTTCTTTGCTATGGACAGTGGGAAAGTGCATTCCTGGCACCAGGCTCTCCTCTCAGTTCAAACCCACCGAATTGTAATGGGTCTCTTTAGTTCTGTCTCTTGGGTTCTCATTGGAGGAGTCCTACAAGGTTTTATCGTCTCACACATGTCGAGAAGACTATTAGAAACCCTGGGTTCAATGCCAAGTGTATGCAGATAGAACACAATTTTCCATGCCCTTCGCATCCTATGCAGAAACCATCATCTCTCAATTATGCCATAGCCTCAGTGAAGTAAGTACATGGCCGAAGAATAGCTGGCCAAAACTTGACCTTGGGTTACTCTGGTCACCAAGAACAGAGAAATCTAGGGGGCTGGTAGGCAGGACTATCCCTGATCCCACCTCTCAATGATGTAAGGCTGATGTGGCCCATGCTGTGGGGTCACAAGGCAGTGATGTAGCGGCGTCCAACCTAGTGACGTTGCCACATCGCAACACGACCTCCAGCTGTATGGTGAACGGAGAGTAAATTTGAGAGAGCAGCAATCGTAATCATGCAGCCAAACCAATGCAAAACCTCAGACCTTGTCCATCATGATTCCCCTTAAAACTGCGTGATTGAAACGGCACAAGCGAGAAGGGAAGAAAAAGCCCAGCATGCTCTGGCTTTCCTAAGTCAGCATTTTTAGACTCTATTAAGCTTTGAGATTCCAGCTCTTAAACTTTGTCCTAGTTCCAGGGTTTCTGGACAGAAAGCCTCTCAGCTGAAGTAGATTTCCTCTGGGATTTACACTCCTAATTTGTCTTGTTTTTCCGTTGTTGAACCAGCTTCCTCAAAGCGGTTATTGTTTCCTGTTGCTCTTCCACATCTCCAGGACCCTGAGCTGCAGCGGTCATGACTTCTGACCTCCCTCCTATCCCCTCCATCTTTCCCTCTCTCTCCGTCTCATTTATGTTAGCAGCGCCCTCATCCCCAAAGGAATCAAAGCCTGGGAGAGGCTGCAGAGCAGGGAGAGCCCATCAACCCTTGACCTCACAGGGAGGAAAGTCTGTTTTTAGCACCACAGGTTGGGAATTAGAGCTGTAAAATTCCCCTGAATGGAGGGGGTGGGGGGGATGAGGGGGGAAGGGCCCAAGCGTTGATTCCCTGCATCCCCGTTTCCACAGCACTCCATCTCTGAGACCCCCAATGACCCTTTATCATGGGAGGGAAAGACCCAAAAGAAGCAGCAGAGGCGGAGGGAAGCTGGAAGATCAGTGGGCTCCTCAGTTTCTTTAATATGTATAAAGTTTTCCATAACGTTCGTGTCCAGTTTTAGCTTTCAGGATGTCAATAATACACAAGCACAAACAGGCAGGAAGACCCCGGATCTGTGCACGGGGTCGGGGCGGGGGAGAGCACAGCAGTCTCTTCGGATCTTATGAGGTGGGGCCATGACCAGCAGTAAAGAAGTCCAGGGTACAGCGTGACCTCTCTGGGTCTCGTGCCTGCCTCACTTGGGTCGGTTCCGATTTGCTCCTTTCCTAGGAATTCATTGTACTTGGCAGGCGCTGCCTGAGAGCGAACACTCCCAGCTGCGGGTGCCAAGGTGGATTTCTCTGTGTGAACTCTTGGGCTGTGGCATGAGTACAAGGCGGCTGTTTGGATCCCTGGCTCGACAGAAATAAAGACAGATAGAAAGAAAGACAGACAGAAAGGACAACTGTTACTAATTTCAACATCGGGTCTGCAGACAGAATTCCCTGAAAGCCTGGCTTTTTGGCTTCAGAGGCAGCTGGATGGGAAGGTAATAGAAAGCAGATGGGCTCTGATTTGGCCCAAGAGGAAGGTTCAAGGTGCCTCCTAATGCAGAGGAGAGGAACTTAAATGCTTTTAAAGACGCAGGGGCTTGCTGGTTCCAGGTTCTCATCCAGCTCAGGAGTCCCTTTGCCTTTTTGAGAAATAAAGACAAAGGCAGATTTCTGCTTCCAGCACGCCCCGGTGGGAGGAAATACTTGTGAGCCCCTCTTGCCAGCCCCTCCTCATCCCCCCTTCCACTAACACACCTTCCCTGATGTGCAGCGTCAGCTGCTGAAAACAAGGCGAACATAAAGCTCCAGAATTAGAACTTCCAGACAGAGTTGTTCTCTTAGCTAAATAATGAATGAACGGATCATAGCTGGCCTCTGTCTATGCTGTCGCAATGTAGTAACAGTTCATGCAGGCTGGATATTCTCTCAGAACCAGAGGGACTCAACCACAGAGCACTCAGTTAATGCCCCGAGTCTGCTGCCCAGTTCCAGTGCGGGTGGTTGATATAATTAGATTGGGAGCACACAGCCCAAAGGAAGAGGATGTTCCAGGGATTTAAGGTGCTAGATTGGAACTTGTGGGACCTGGCTCTAATTCCCTGCTCTGTCACACACTTCCTGGATCACCTTGGTCAAATCACCCAGGCGATATCTACAGTCTGGACCTCACAGCAGCACAGCTGTAACTCTGCAAGGTCTCCAGTGCAGCCGCTCTGTGCCAACGGAGAGTGCTGTCCTGCCGGCGTAATTAAACCACCCCCAATGAGCGGTGGGAGAGCCTCTCCTGCCGACATAACGCCGTTCACACCAGCACTTTTGTCAGTAAAACTTATGTGAGTGTGTTTTTCACATCCCTGACCGACAAAAGTGCAAATGTAGACATAGCCTTAGTCTCTCTGTGCCTCAGTAAAATAGCACTTCCCCAAAACACAGGGGTGCTGGGAGGATCAATGCCTGAACGATTGAGGTGCTCAGGGCCATAAATACCAGAGGTAGACACCATCCAGCTGGATAGTTTCCTTACTCCAAGAATTCTCATCATAAACAATCACCGTAAACCAAACTGCCCCATCAATCTGCTCCACTCCTATCACTACCGCTATTGACCAAGACAAGAAAGATGCTACTGTTGGTGAATAAGGACCTGAACCGAGGAAGGACCCAGGACTTCTGCAGAGCAAAGACCTTGCAGCAGGGGAGGTTAAGAGTTCACCCAAATAGACATAGACTCATCCAGAGATTATCATAATCTCTTCTCTCTGAAAACCAGCCTTTCATTACCTGCTCTTTCGTTACCAACTCTGGTTTGGAGCCTTTGCTAAAATAAGGCTCCCAGACATGGACCAATCCAGTCAAAAGGTGAAGGAAGGATAGTTCTGTGTCATCCCAAACTGCGGTCCCAAACCTAGTCTGGGTTACTCTGCTCAGGGTTATATAGTAACCAAGGCCAATATCACAGATTATTGCATAATTGTTCATTATCAGCTGTGAAGACTCGAGTTGTGTCCACTGATGGAAATAAGCTACTGAACTGCGCCATTGGTCTGATTTCTGTGTTCCAATGAAAGGAAAAAACCTGCAGGGATCACTCAGATAAAATGTGAAAGCTGAGAAATTTGTGATCAAGAGAACTCCAAATTGCTTAACGGGGGATTGGCATTTCTTGAAAGCCAAAATCCAAGCCGCTGTTAGCTTTGCCAGGCAGTAGCTGAAGGGAGGTCATGGCTGGATCTCCAGAGACAGCCCTTAATTCATTCCTCATGGTCCACCTGCACAGCACCCCTAAGTTACCAGTGAACTTACCACAGAGGGGACACCATCCTCAAGGGCTGCACCCCCTTGTCAAGCCTCTTTTTATTAGGATGATTATTATTTTAAACATAAATTTCCCAGACATGTGACAAACTCATTCCTATCAACCAACAGTGCATCTTTGTTCTCTGGTCTTTGAAAGGAGAAACAGGATGTCCTGCTGGGCTTGGTAGCATGGTGAAATACCTCCAAGTCACCGACTCCAACTGGCCATTCGGCATCACGTGACTGAATCCGACTGGCCGTTCGGCTCCATGCAACTGAATCCGATTGGCCATTTGGCAGGATGAGACGCACAGCCAGACCGGTCTGTATTGAAGTGAAAAATTCATAAACCATGGGAACTTTAAAACTGAATTTTGTTTTAGTTGTTTTGTTGAGGGAAATGAGCCCTTTTCTGAGTTTTTAACCAAATCCAAACCCCATCAAGTAGCTTTGCCTCTCATTGCGAAGGTCTCACATGCATCAAATGTAGCAAGTTGTTGGCTTCAGCTTGGAGGAACACGGCAACCGGCCTGCCGCTCACACATCAGGGAAATGAAAGTACCAGCCCCAGAAGTGAATGGAGTGCACGTCTGTCTGGAGTCTCCTACACCCCGGGTGGCGGTGTTGCCTTGCAGGTGGCTGTCTAGCTGGGGGTTCTGCTGACGCAGATCATGGCAGAATCTGAGCGCCTGGACTGGCTGCAACAGCCCGGTTGCTTGCGCTGGGATCTGTTTCTCTGTGGGTGCAGGAGGGCTGTAAGGAGCTGAAACAGAAGGAGGATTGCAGGAGACACCAGCAGGCTCAGAGCCGGAGAGTCTCCTGCCTGCCAAGGTGAGGGCATAAGGACTTGAAGGGAATTGCTAGGTTAGAAAAAGCCTCTCAAGACCAACCTGCCTTCTTGCCTTTGAAATGGAGCCCTCAGAGCGGATCCCATTTCTCATGGCTCCTGCTCCACTGTCTCCCTGCATCCTGCACGCTCCTGGCTCTCTAGGAAGATACTGAAGGCGTTGGTGAGTCCAGCTGGGCAACGCTGGACAAGCGCAGCTCTCCGGGGCTGCCCTGGCTGCTGGTCAGCAAGGGGAGTTTAACGCATTTGGGTTCATTCTCCTAAGCTCTCTGCAGGCCCGTTCGGGCTCCACAGGAGAGAACTCAGTTACCCTTCGCTTCCCTCCCTCCCCACACAGCCTCAAGCAAGGAGCCAACGCAGAAGTCATTAAGAACTCAGCCCTCACTCAGCGCCGCTCTTGCTGGGGACAGAACGCCAGCCAGGAGACCACGGCTTTGATTTCCCCAGGCCTGGAGCAGAAGGCACTGCATTTTAGTGGGAGGCAGCCGAGTCCAGGACAGGGGGCAAGGGAGTCCTGGGATCTCTTCCCTGCTCTGCCACTGACCTGCTCTGTGACCTTGGAGGCATCGCTTGACCTGTGCCTCGCTTTCCTCATCTGTCCCACGAGGATCATGTTACTTGTCCAACTCCTTTGAAAGCCTGATCGGGGAGGTGCTGTAGACATGGGGGCAGTGCCTCCTGTCCTGCCTCACATGGCAGCGTCTGCACCCGGTCTGAACCCTAGTCCTTGGTCCACCCAGGTTAACCATCTAGGCCAGAGATAAGACAGCTGTGGACTGAGTGACGCAGGAAGCTCCTGCCCTCGAAGGAGACACCGGCTCCGGGACGTCTTTTCCTTTAAGGAGATGAAGCTAAGCATTCCCAGGCAGGTCCCCTCTCAGACAGGAGTTATGCAATGGCTTGGAGCCGTTCCATGTGACCCAGACTTGCTGGCCCCCAGCCACCACACTCCTCACTGGCTTCAGCCGTTACAAAACGGCAGTGAAAAAAAAGAAAAGAACAGGCAGTCACTGAGCGAACGTATCTGCCATCGGCATGTGCGCATGTCACTGAAGCGTGAGTACACACACGCCACCTTTGTACAAGTGTGTGGGCCATCAGCACATCGGCTTGCATGTGTGTAGGTGCCACCGACACTTCTATGTCCGTGTGCCATCCAAATGTGTGCATGCCTCTATGCACACGTGTTCCATCTATGCATAAGTGTGTACGTCCGTGTGTGCCATCTACACATACATGGATATGTGCCATCTCTGCGTGTGTGTGTCATCCATGCATAAATATATGTGCCATCTACATTCTTGTGCACCATCTTTGCATGTGTGCCACCTAAACACATGTATGTCTGTGTGTGTGTGTACCAACTACATGTGTTTGTCTGTGTATATGCCACTCCCATGCCTGCATGACTAGGTATGTATTCCATCTACACAGATAAATCTCTCTACACGTGTGTCCGTGTCTGCCACCTGTGCTGGGTGTGCTACACAATTATAAGGGCCGAGCACTTGAAAATCTGACCCTGAGTTCTTTTGAAAATCTAGCCCTGTCCATCTGACATGTATATGTAACACTTGGTCCTGCCAGGAGTGCAGGGGGCTGGACCAGCTGATCTCTTGAGATCCCTTCCAGTCCTACAATTCGGTGATTCCATGTATATGTGTGTGTGAGAACATGGGACAGATGGAACGTGTGTGTGAGTGAGTGTATGTATGTGTGTGTGAGAACATGGGACAGATGAACCGTGTGTGTGTGTATGAGAGAGAACATGGGACAGATGAACCGTGTGTGTGTGTGTGTGCGTGCGTGCACTTGCACACATGTTTATTACAGTCTAACCTGACAAAGAGAGCTTCAGGATACAATCATAATAAAAAATAATCAGCAAACCCTATTTCCACCGGATCCAAAGCCACAAACACCTGCTCGAGTCGTTACCGTTCAACTGTGCAGACTGATCGTTTGGCACTCAGGGCCGCCACATCAGCTCTGTGGCCCCTGCACCCGCTTCCATAAACTGGAGCGTTGACTGCTTAATAGTTCGCAGTTCAGTGGGCTTGCCGGCTCTGGCATCCCGTCCTCAGACATAAGCTGCACTGTGTGCGCAACTGTGAATGGCCCCATTATGCTCCTTACAGTTTATGGGGTTCGGTGTGGGCAGGAAATATGGACTCATCACCTTCTTGGGTGTCAGTGAAGGCAGCTTCCCTCCCACTCCTCTCACTGCCCCCATCCCCGGCCACCAGCAGCATCCGCGAAACCCAGCAGTGTCACCGGCTCTCCTTTGCTCGCAATAACTGTGTCAAGGCTCGGAAAAGGATGGAGCATTCATGGTTCTACACAGACAGCGAAACACCCCCCCTACCTCTCCTACAAACAAAACCTCATGGCCTGATTCTCCGGTGCCTAGAGCCTTGTGCAGTCATCGGCACCTGTGCAAGACAGACGACCATGGTAGCCTTATACACCCACTATGCCCGGGTGTTAATACCTGCACAGGGTGCAGGGCCGTGGAGATTCAAGCCCACAGGTTCGCCCGGTGGCACAGTGACTGCCCCACCGCAGCGCCAGTCTCGATCTCTTCTTTCAAGCACAAGCCCCACTGATTTACTTCAGATGAAGAACTTCAGTGCCGAGCCCGACGCGGGGACGCAGGACAAGAGCTAGGGCAGTGCCTTGCAACTCCACCATGCCTGTCACCCCAAATGGTCCCCATGTATTTTAACCGCCATGTACAGCGATCACTTCACCCCCTCTGGAGTGGAGCACAGCAGCTGTTTCATGCTGGACAGTGACGCTCCAAGGCAGCAAGTGAAGCTGGATTAAAGCGGGTGCACGGCTGTAATCAAAACCTGGGTGTGTGCTGGGATGAAGTGACTCTGACCTCTGGGGAATCATGGAGGATAATTAGCCAAACAGGAGCTCCCAGGGCTGGGGCCAAAAGAGCTAATGCCACCCTTGGATACATACACAGGGCACTGTCGAGTAGGGAGGCTATCATTCCTCTTGGCACTAGTTTGACCGCTGCTGAAATGCGGTGTCCAGTTTGGTGGCCATAACTCAAGAAGGATGTTGATAAATCGGAGATGGTTCAGGGAAGAGCCACGGGAATCATCGAAGGATGAGAAAACCGACCTTCTAGTGGAAGACTCCGGGAGCTCAATCTATGTAGCTTAACCAAGGGAAGGTTAAGGGGTGACTTGATCATCGTCCATAAGTACCTGCTTGGTGAACAGAACTTAGAATAACAGAATCATAGAATCGTAGAATATTAGAATCAGAAGAGACCTCAGGAGGTCATCTAGTCAACTTTGATCCTGGGCTCCACAATCTAGCAGACAAAGATATAACAAGATCCAATGGCTGGAAGCAGAAAGTCTAGAAATAAGGTACAAGTTTTTAACAGGAGGGTAAGTAATCACTGGAACAATTCACCAGGGGTACTGGTAAATTCTCCACCATTGGCAATTTTTGGATCAAGACTGTACTGTAGGCTCTGCTCAGAAATTAATTTCATGGACATGCAGAGAGAATGGTGAGTCACTCTGCTGGGTCCTGGCTTCTATATGGATCTCATGGAGTCACGGGGTTTGCAGGTCATGTCTCTTGCCTCCTGCTCTGAGCTCCAAATCTCTCTCCTGATGGGAGCATGAGCGGTCAGCTCCGATGGCTCTCACCTGCCAAGATTTTAGGGTCCCTTTCTCCCCCGTCTGTGGGCTTTCTTCTGGAGGACGCATGTCAGCCAGATGATTTAGATTTGATGAGACACGGCATAGAACGCTTTGACTTGCCAAAATATGTAGGTTTCTGATGAGGTCGCTGCAACTCAAAGGCTATCTATGCCCAGTCACCAACAAGACAACGCGGTTCATCACTTTGGAATATGGGGCTGATAGCTGGACAAGGGATTGAACTATTTCTTTTGTTCTGGTTTCAACTGAAGGGTGAAATCCTGGTGCCATTGCATGGCAAAACTCCAAGTATTGCGTGCACTAAGATCAACTCACGTTAGCACCAATATCTATGTAGGTGTTGCATTCAGTAGGGTTTTGCAAACCTAAAAGGAGCAGAATCCTGTTAATGATTTGTTTTTTCTTTAAAAATTAACTGAAAATGGAACAGAAGAACGGTCATCCTGGGTCAGACCAAAGGCCCATCTAGCCCAGTATCCTGTCTTTCGACAGTGGCCAATGCCAGGTGCCCCAGAGGGAATGAACAGAACAGGTGATCACCAAGTCATCATCTGGCAAGGAGTTCCACAGGTTGACTGTGCATTGTGTGAAGAAGTGTTGGAAACCTAAAAGCGACAGCATTGGCCTAGGACAATCAACAGAAAGTGAAAGCGACTAGAAACGGTGGGGCTGAATAGTCTGTTTTCACTGCCCATGCTGAGCGAAACCAAAAAACAAACAACCAGCATCACTGGAGAACAGTCAGATCCTCGGCTGTTGTCCACTGATGTAGCAGCTCCACTAACTCAATGAAACTATGCTGATAGTAAAGGGATACCATCAAGCTAATTATTTCTCATCTCAGTTACTATTAACACCTTGGATTAGGTCTGAAGACAGTTTCAATGTGATTCAGGACTGAAAATGGCCCTGTGGGTTCCCAAGTTTCTCATGTTGGAATGATTCCACATCAGATCTGATCGGCTTACAAACCAGAAGATGGTTTTCCTAACTTGCCGCCCTGCAAACCTTGCCCAGAATCTGAGTATCAAGCTGTGTTCTTTTTGGTTCCTGCATCACGCAGACATCTGAGCCTAAACTTCGCCATAAAAATCCAAATCTGCCTTGAACCTTTCTGAAAGCTGAGGAACTTTGGTTCGCTTTCTGGGGGTTTTAATCTGACTGGCACTGCCCCTGTGCTTCCGGTACACAGTGGTTTGAGAAATGGCAAATGGCTGAGAGGCACTTCCCATGGCATTTCTGACTTGGAATGAACTCAGAGTTGGTCTATGGAGGTTTTCAGAGTTAAGGGGGGGCCTGGATAAGCTTGAGATACGGACGGAACCATCCCACTATGTGATGTTCTCTGCTCACTAGGCCCCAGTACAATTCCCGCTGAAGTCAAAAGACTCTCCCACTGGTTGAGGCTGCCTCGAAGCTGCACACTCCTCACCATTTTCTTCACTGGTGGGCAGCCAGGACTGACCGCGGCAATAAATGCTACCCTCCCCCTCTGGATCACCCCACTCCTCCTGAGCAGCAGAGCATTTTATCCCTCCATTGTCAGGGGCTCGGTGACCCATCTTAGGGCCAATGGGTCCTGGGTTCTTTGCCCTTGGTGTTGCCCTCTAGTGGCCAGCTGCCTAAACTAACACACAACACCTGTGACCTCTACACTTTACGTACAGGAAATCAAGCATTGCTGGTTATTCCATGTGGCTGCTTAAAGTACATTTGTATTCCTTGTATGGGAGGGGGAATCTGTATACCTCAGGGCAGCTAATAGCCCTCCCTGAATCTAACAGCTCTCTTTATCGTGGGTTTTGTTTGGGGCATTCCATGCCCAAATGACAAGTGTTCTGGCTCCAGTGCCTTGTCCTTGTGAACTGGGCAAAGGGGTTGGTTCACCCAGACGATTACAAGCACAAAATGTGTGTGATTTTGACTATATGGCGAAGAGCGAGTAGGGCCGGAGAACCAAATATAAGTGTCTGGAAGGTTTAAACATCAGGGAGGGGAAAGGAATGTACAGGGAGGCCCAGTGGGGTATAACTGAGAATAATTGGATGAAATGGAGCAAAGGAAACATTTGGTATGTTTAATATAAGGAACTCTTCCTGACAGCGAGATCTATAATCGGGATCATTTCAGAAGAAATCTGGGGCTGGACAAAGCTGTGGCAGCAAATAGAACATTATATGAGACATTATGTCATGCAAGTTATGGTGGGGGTGGAAGACATAATCAAGCATATAGACCTATAAAAGTCACAGAGGGGCAAACCAAGGTTTAGGGGATCAACTGCCCCCTTGCCCCATAGCAAATGATGCCTGTCTATAATTATGTGGAAACCCGGGACCGGCTGGGACCACCACAGATACAACAACAACACTCCAAACTACCATTCAGTGGAACAGTCTTCCAAGAGAAGTGGAGAGAGTGTCATTGACGGAGACATTTAAAACTAGACTGAGAAAAGCCCTGGTGAACAGATGGTTGGGAGGAATCTTGCGCCGGCTGGGGAAATAGACTAGATGGCCCAATAAGTCCTTTCCAGTTCCCACAGCTTCCAAGCTTCTATGATGGATCCAAACCAAAAGACCAACAGAAATCACAGACCCCAGGAACCCTCGGGACCCTCCGCACAGCTGACACCAGACCTTGAGCTGTCAAAGTCTAAACCCTACTGATGAAAATGGATAAAACCGGGATAGAAATCCCGTCTGGCTGGTGTGTCCGAGGATGATAGCGACTCTTCTCCTATGGAAATCAGTATCGGCTGCCATTAGAGAAACTCAAGGCTTACAGCCACTGTGATATTGGACCAAATCGCTGCTGAGAACAGCTCTGGCCCCAATTTGAAAATTTAAAACTTGCTGCACACCCCTAGTTGGCGCCAAAGTCAGAGGGTAGCAGTCCTTCCGCAGTGCTCACACCAGCCCAGCATTCAGTGCCTCTCTTGATTTCATTTTGCTGGAAGTGATCACCAAGGTTATTTTATAAACGCCTTCCTATTTATAGCACAGCTCCACCAACCCTAATGAGATAATCTGCTGGCATTTCACCATCGCTAACATTTACCTTGATGTTTAAAATAACATGGTCCGAGGGATTAAATTAGGAAAAAAAAACCTTAAAAAATATAATCAAGGCAGAGAAACTTATGACCAGTCCGAACTGCCAAATGCCTGATGCTGGCTAAAAAAATTAGCGGCACTGTAGCTTTTTGGGGGCAGACAGTTAATAAGCCACATATTACAGGAGGGAAAGCAAGCCTTGGCAGCTCATGAAGTCAGAGAGAGAGAGAGAGAGAGAGAGAGAGAGAGAGCAAAGTGTGCTTATTCTCAGGAACCAGGGCAGCTAAGAACATATAATTCTGCAGCCCGATTACAGCTTTGGGGCTTGGTAATTGAGAGTTTCACCCCACAGCCGCTTTGCAACAGGGACTCAGCTTTTAGAACAAACAAGTGTGCAATCAGGGAGCTTAGCCCAGTTCAAGCAGTTGACTGGTGTGTTTGGGAGAGCCAGGGAGCAAGCGAGAGCAAATGCCTGACTCCTGCTGTTTGCAGCCGCTCTGAAACACAACCCAGAGGTTTTATGGAAACTCTGAATGTTGGAGACGGGTGAACATGGTTTTCATTCTCATAAATGTTTTTCCAGCATGCAGTATTCCTCAGCCTCATTCCTTCAACCGGAGACCGTTTGGATTTCAAAGAATATCTGCATAACCCCCCTCCAGTAAGCCCCACAAGCCCAACCTCTGAGAATTTGCTCTGTAACGATTTCTTTATTAAGAAAGCGAATTACCTTGGTTATCTTTTCCCCCTCTTTCTTCTGTTCCCCCCTTCTAGTCTGTCCGTGTCTCCTCTTCTTCCCAGCTGCAGCCAAAAGCGTCTCTCTCCCTCCTGCGTGTCAGAAACTTTCCAGGCTGCGGGTGTGTGTGTGTTGTCCTTCCTCAAGTCACAGCAGAATAGCCTTCTTCTGTCAGAGGTCGGCAGCTCTTCAGTGAGAGGCTTTGCTGAAAAGTCTCCTTTCAGGAAGTGAGCGGTAATCAGAGAGCAGCTTGCAGGCAGCATGGATAGGGGCTGTTAAAAAAAAAAATCACCGCTCACTCAGGAATTTTGCCAGGGATACACACACACACACATACACACACACAAAAGTCAAAACCCCACAAGGCCATAAAAGCCCTGCCCAGACTGATGAAATCACGAAAGAAGGCAGGCCTTTTCTGCTACAAAATTAAACTACTCATTTTCCCTGTTCTAAAAGGAAACAATCCATCCCTGACTTGAATTAATGGGACCAACTTTTTGCACTGTGATTGTACCAGGCCCATCACGGTGGGGTTCTGCTCCATGACGGGTGCTTCTAAGGGCAACCGTAATTACATATGGTAAATAATTATACAACTTAATGACCAGGAAACTAGAGCAACAGTTCTTAACCAGGGGTATGTGTACCCCTGGGAGTATGCATAGGTCTGCCAGGGGGTTCATCAACTCATCCAGATATTTGCGTTGTTTTACAACAGGCTACATAAAAAGCACTAGAAAAGTCAGTACAGAGTAAAATTTCATACAATGACTTGTTTATACAACTCTATAACACTGAAATGTAAGTACAAAATTTATATTCCAATTGATTTATTTTATAATTATATGGCAAAAATGAGAAAGTTGGCCATTTTTCAGTAGTAGGGTTCTGTGACACTTCTGTATGTTTATATCTGATTTTTGTAAGCAAGCAGTTTTTTCAGTGAGGTGAAACTTGGGGGTACGCAAGACAAATCAGATTCCTGAAAGGGGTACAGTCATCTGGAAAGGTTGAGAGCCTCTGAATTAGAGGAATGGATCTGAAGGGTTTGTGCAATAGATGTTTTAGAAATTGGGCTGCTTTCCTTTTCCACAATGAATAAAGAAAAGGTACTCCCCTCCCAAATGCCTACGTTTCTTTTTCACTGAAGATTTAACCATAGAAATATCAGATCATCAAATCTGGTCATCCCTGGACCATTCCGAGGAATTGTATCGTGAGCTCTCACTCCTTTACGAAAAGAGTTGGTGGGAGGGGTTGGTTCTTTAGCAAAAACATCCTTTCTCCAACTCATTACTAGGCATTGGAGTTCAATACCCAAATACTGAGTTTGATGGTCTGTCATTCGGGGGACTGCCACCCTTTCAACTCAGCCTTGTCCACAGTTCAAGTCCCCCCCGCCAGCTTCCTGGAAAAGTTCAGGGTCCAGCTGACCCAGCACAAATATCTGCTCTGCTGCTAGTGACAGTGCTACTTAAATCGCTTGCTAGCCTGGCAAGGTTAGCTCTGAATATCCTTCTGTTTCCCTATTGCCTCAGGGAGCTCACAGAGGGGTTACTTTGGCCACACAGAATCATAGAATATCAAGGTTGGAAGGGACCTCAGGAGGTATCTAGTCCAACCCCCTGCTCAAAGCAGGACCAACCCCAACTAAATCATCCCAGCCAGGGCTTTGTCAAGCCTGACCTTAAAACCTCTAAGGAAGGAGATTCCACCACCTCCCTAGGGAACCCATTCCAGTGCTTCACCACCCTTCTAGTGAAATAGTGTTTCCTGATATCCAACCTAGACCTCCCCCACTGCAACTTGAGACCATTGCTTCTTGTTCTGTCATCAGGTACCACATGGCCTATTCCCAATCAGTGTGGAAACACAGGCTGCAGGGTTTTGTGACTTTTGGGGACCATCAGGAGCAGACAAAGAGGGTGAACTGGGGAAAGAAGGACTGCAGCCCTTTACCCTGCAGCAAAGGGTGCCTGCCTCCCAAAATCCCGCAGCCCACCACACTCCTAGCTCAAACCAGGGCATGTTGGAGAAAAGAGCCATCCGGTGCAGTGACTTAGTGTGCATACAGGCCCCACTAGCCTGTAGACTAATGGCTCTCAACCAGAGGTACACATACCCCTGGGGGTATGCACAGCGCTTCCAGGAGGTACATCAACTCATCTAGGTATTTGCTCAGTTTTAGAACAGGCTACATAAAAAGCACTAGCGAAGTCAGTACAGACTAACATTTTCATACAGACAATGACTTGTTTATGCTGCTCTGCATGCTGTACACTGAAACGTAAGTGCCGTATTTATAGTCCAGTTGATTTGTTTTAGAATGATATGGTAAAAATGAGAACAAAAGCAGTTTCTCAGTAGTAGCGTGCTCTGACGCTTTTGTATTTTCATGTCGGATTTTGTAAGCAAGGTGTTTTTAAACGATGTGAAATTGGGGTACGCAAGACAAATCAGACTCCTGAGAGGGGGGCGGTCATCTGGAAAGGTTGAGAGCCGCTGCGATACAAGATAAAAGCCATACTCTGGGGTTAAAGGATGTCTTCCAGTCCCAAGTGGCAGTGGCTTGGCTGGTTCTGCCTATGCACGCTTCAGCCAAGGACCCCGATGTCTGTATAGAACCCAGCCAGGATTTCATTCTGAAAGCCCCAGCAAGAGGCTGATATTCTGGTGGGTGGGTAACACACACGGCTACTTTGGAAGCATAGACAGCAGAGGTCAGAGCCGCCGGCGTCTCTGCACGAGGCGACACTGGAGCACAGAAAACATCAGGCAAGAAAACGCCTTTTCATTTACGGACATTAAAAACCCAAAGGAATTGGCCATGTATTGAATAAAAGCAATTCAAAGAGGAGGTGATTTCTAGGTTACAGTCTTGGCCAGCTCTCTTGGTGGGTGGGAAGAGTGGCTTCCTTCCTTCCTCTCCATACAGTTCACGCTGCCTTGGCCATTGTACGAGCCCCCAAAGTACATGCATAAAAGAGCAGCTAAACAAAGTATTTGGGGGCTTAATTGTTGAATGGAACTGCTCCTGGCCAGGGGAAAACTCATTAATTGCACTGAACATGGCCTGAAGCCAGGCAAAGGACTTTCGAATGACTTCTCTCTGCTAAAGCTTCTCATCACGCACACTTCATGTATCATTTGCAAGGAAAGGAGGTTTCAGACATACACCTTTCCTGCCCAGGAATTTGCTGCCCTGCTTTCTCTCCCCCCGATACTTGTTTTTCCCTCCTTGGGGGAAGAGATTCTCCTTGTATTGGAGGTTGGATTTTGTGACTTCTCAACTGATCTACAGAGATGCCGCTAGAAACCATATCGTAACATACAAGGGGGACAGGGTTAACATACCATCATCCGCCTTATGCTCAAAGCCTCCTAGCCCTGCATCTGAGCACAGAGTCATTCTGGGGGACTCTGTCTTCTGCCCACGCAGTCTCCCTCTCCTTGTAGGGCACCTGGCTGGGACTGGCTGTCACTCAGAGCCCGAGGGAGGAGTGGATTTCCCGGCTGCCATGAACCAGAGCCCTTCTCGCCCCGGTAATAGCGCCTCCAATCCTAAGAACTGGCCAGGCCTAAGGTGACTCATGCTGGAGCCATCCAGGAGCTTCCTGGTTGTGATCATCGTGCAAATCTGCAGCAGCAGAGATAGAATTCAGTTCCAGCTCCTTCCAAAGCACAGACCTCTGCCACTAAAGCAAATGGAGAACCTCCCTCAAGCTGATTGCAGTGCTTGGCGGCAGACACACAGTTGTACAGTTCAGATTCTCTCCAGTAGAGGGCAGCGGTGACGAAATGAAGATGTCGGGGAGGACTGGCACGCAAACCCTGCCGTTCGACTAACTATGCGCACTGTTTTTTCGGGATCCTCTCCCTCTCGCAATGAAGAATTTGGGGCCCGTTTCCAGGAAACATTCAAAATCCCACTCCGCTGGCTTTGCTGCAGCCTCACTAGTTTGGACCCTAGCAGTTGGGAGCCAGAGAATCAGCAAGGGCCTAAAAAGCAGTTTACACTGCGCCCTCGTGTGGCCACAACTGGCAATAGTCATATCAGGATTCAGGTTATTTCAAATGCACTCAGAACTTCTCACATTTTCTCCACATGACATTGCATTTGGCCTGAACAGAAACTTTTGCTCTAAAGGTCCGGACTGCTTAGTTGTCACTCGTAATGAAATGCGGAGATCCCGCAGAGCAGCTGTACGGAGTCCGATCCCTTCCCTCTAGAAAGGTTGTAAACATGATCACATACAGCCTGACGCATACGGCAATCATCATCACTGGCTACAGTTGTCAAATTCCCCCCAAATCTGTGGGGTGCTCCTGAGTTTTCAGGGGGCTGCCCCACAGCTCTGGCTCGTAGGGTAATTAAAGAGCCCCTGATAGTATCTGAGGTCTTGCGATGTTGCTCTGCAACAGCGTGTCACGACATTGTGCCTTTTGTTGGAATGTGGCATCCCGACAAGATGACACAAAGAAGTGTGTGACGCAGAGGCCTAGTGCTGTGTTGTGATCGTTTTATAGCACAGCAAAATAAAATCAGGAACCAGGTCTTTCTGTGCTGAGATCATGGTCTCTACCACCTTCAGTTATCCCCGTCTACCCAGCTATCCCCTCAGTCAAAAAACCTTAGACCTAACGTATGCGCCAAACAACATCCCGATCACCTGATTGTACTTTCCCCCCACTTCATGTGCCATCTAAATTGTCAGCATCTCAGGTCATGGATTTTTTTTATGTTTGTACAGCACCCAGCACAATGAGGACCTGCTGGGGACCTTTAGGTGCTATCATAATAAACAGCAGCAGCAGCAGCGAGTAACTCGTGCTCCCAGCACCTTTTGCCACCCAAAAGTTGCAGGGCTGAGCCCTTGCAAGTGAAACTGACTACCAAAAAAAAGTGAAACTGACATCCTTGATTTTCATAGCCTGAGCTGAGAGAAATGCAAAAAGGAAGCAAGCTAACAGCACCAATAGGGAGAAATAGATCCCATTTAAAAAAAAATGCAATCAGTTTCATTAATCTTAGGTATTCCTTGTCATGGAGATGATTAAATGTGTTTGGTGCAGGTCACTTGACGTCGCCCTAACTACACCTCCAAAGTTGTATTGTGTCACTAGGGAGAACAAAGGCCTAGTCTGGAAGTGTTATTGAACAACCGATGGCTTTGACAGCGTGGCCAGAAGGGGACATGGCTTATTGCCCGGGCCTAATAGGGGCTTTGAACAAGGACAAATGTGCAGGCGAATGCAGTGGAGAGAAAGGGCCCTTGGCTGAGGCTAAACAGGCATTGAATGGCTCAGGCTGACAGTAAGGTTGGTATGTTTAATCACACTCCGGACCCTGTACTGTGCAGCATCCTGCACGTAATAACACACAGAGATGGCGGTAGTCCCTTGCGCACATTTAAATTCAGCTTGATGGTTGACTTCCCTCTCCTGTGCAAATACCTCCATTTTTCCTGTTATACAAAGCTGGCTTCCTTCCTCTACGTCCTTTGATCGGTTCCCAGGAAAGGATTTCAGCAACACCGGGACCCTTTAAGAACACCCCTTACCGCAGCACCCTTTGGGATAATCAGACCAAAGCCTGACTCTGATCTCCCAATGTATATCGGAGGCGGCTCCGTTTCCACCAGTATGTGCAATCAGAGTGAGTGGACAGGTCCAGAGGCCTGGTACTTATGGCATGCTATGGTACTTATATAGTCTGTTACCAGAATTTCTGCGCACCTCACAATTGTTAATGGATTTATCCTCAACACTCATCAGGTAGGACATTCCCATTTCATAGATGGGGAACTGAGGCCTAAAGAAACAATGTGATTTGCCACCCAAGCCTCCCAAACCCCTGGCTAGTTCCCCAACCACTAGGCTTTCCTTCCTCACCTCATCAGCCTGTTGATTTTGAATCCAGATGACCCGGTTCCCCTGGTTTTTTTTGCGCATTACTTTTTTTCGCCATGAGGCCCTGATTCATGGATATCATCTTGTCTTCCTCAGCTGGCCAATGCATGGATATCGATGCATGTGGACGGTCTCCTGGGGCAACTTGAGAGGATGCTGGGTTGTTAAAAATCCGAGAATCTGCAGGAGGCCAGACCCAAAGTCCATGAGATCCAATGGACAGGCTCTGGCTGAGGCCCTTGGACACGGCAGCTAATCCAGCTGCGTGCATCCTTAATCATAGTTCTGGCCTGAAGCGCAGTGAATTAAGGAAGGCATCTCAGCTCTCAATGGTGGCAGAGAGAACTGTTTTAAGGCAACACAATGGGAGGTAGCGAGGCTGATTTACACAGCGTCGCTGGAGACGGTGATTTATAAAGCATAGGACAGAGGAGGGTGATGGGCAAACATATGGGAATCATTTATGGATTATATTGATGGGTCTGGGATTAATGTATGAAAATATGTCACCCTGCTATATTTTGTTGGAAGGCTTGCAGGACTGTGAACATTTCTTGCTAAAGTATGCATTCTGTTGCCAAGTTGTGGAATAATGTTTCTGTCATCTTGCTGCAGGGGCTGTGGGACTGACTGGTGTGGTTGTGATGTGTTGTGTAATTAGGGCTTAGTCAATCACTGGGCTATGAATGTGTTTGCAGAGACATGAGCAGTGTGTATATGTGTGTGTGTGTGTGTGTGTTTGCGTGCATACACACCTCTGCCCTCTCCTGGAGGAATCAGAATTGCCCAGCTGTGTGTCAGAGGTACACAGACCCCCAGAGGGTACGCAGAGGTCTTCCAGGAGGTCCATCAACTCATCTAGATATTTCCCTATTTTACAACAGGCTACACAAAAAGCACTAACAAAGTCAGTACAAATGAAAATTGCATACAGACGCCATGTTGATGCTGCTCTATATACAGTACATGGAAACATAAGTACAATACTTATATTCCAATTGATTTTTTTCATAATTATATGGAAAAATGAAGCCAGCAATTGTTCAGTAATGATGTGCTGTGACACTTCTGTATTTTTATGTCTGATTTTGTAAGCAAGTAGTTTTTAAGTGAAGTGAAACTTGGGAAGTACAGAAGAGAAATCAGACTCCTAAAAGGGTACAACAGTCTGGAAAGGTTGAGAGTCACTGTCCTATACTACCGAGAGATATCTCTGGCTTCCCTTTAGCTCAAATGTACCGCTTCCTTGAAGCAGGAAGATCTGGGTCCTATCCCTACTGAGGCTATGAAGTTTTGAGTGGGGATGGTATGCAGCATAGCAGTCCTGTGTTTAGTGTTAAACCTTTAATATAGGCTGGTGGTCACAATCTCATGCTGCTGCAGAATTGAATGTGAGAAAAGAAATCCCAGATTGAAACCTGGCAATAAAACCCCGTGGGGTTGGGGAGGAGATGAGGAGAAGAGAAACATTCATGAGTAGCTGGTCTGTCATATGCTTTCCATCCTAGGACCTTATTTGCACTCGTCCGAGGACCTTATAACACTTTGGAAATATCAATGGATTAAACCTCAAACTACTGGATCAGTGTATCTCAATATTTTCCATACCTGCACCCTCTCCCCTCTTCCATACCGGGACTCCCCCAGGAATCACCCTCCAGATCTAGCTGGGATATAGCTCGGACCAATCTGAGAAGGGCAGAGTGGTTGTGACCAGCCCAGGTTCAGAACCCCTCCGCTAAACATCTCAGCCCCCTTCCTTAAACAGACAGAAACCAAACCCAGGAGTTATTCGAAAAATGCGGGAGGCCCAGGCTGGTTTTCGTATGGTGGAAGGGACTATGTGACCACTGACCTCTAGTGGATTGAATCAGATCTGTTCAGAAGCTTGTGCTGCCTTCCGTGGAAGGTGGCCTATGGAGAGGACCAAATCCAAAATCCAAATACAACTAAGAGCCAATGCAGCTTCTCCTACATCCTCAAAGGCTGGGATTTTGGAGGCAAAAGGCGCTAAGCTCTGTTCCCCACATCGTGACTGTGGTGTAGACAGGGCCTTTGCTGCGTGCCTTTTCAGAGAGGGCTCAACAAAGCCATCTGAAGGAGGAACGGGATAGGCCAAAATGCATCCACGGGACCAAGATTTCCAAGGCAAGGAGTCATTGCCTCTTTCAGCACCTGTGGGGCTCTGGGGGAACCAGGATGTGAAATATCTGCAGCATGCTCAGTAAAACGGCAGAAAGGGGATTTGTGAGGCAAAGAACTGGGACAGTTATCATGGGTCTTTTCCAGGGCCGGCTCTAGCAATTTCGCCACCCCAAGCACGGTGGCATGCAGCGGGGGGCGCTCTGCCGCTCGCTGGTCCCACGGCTCCGGTGGACCTCCCGCAGGCTTCCCTGCGGGGGGTCCGGTGGTCCTGTGGCTCCGGTGGACCTCCCGCAGGACCAGTGGACCCTCCACAGGCACGCCTGCGGGAGCTCCACCGGAGCCACCTGCCACCCTCCCAGCAACCGGCAGAGTGCCCCCCGCCGCATGCCACCCCAAGCTCGCGCTTGGCGTGCTGTGGCCTGGAGCCGGCCCTGGTCTTTTCTATGCAGCAGCACAGAAGATGGACAAAGCCAAAGCTTGGTCACTGTTCTGAGACCATGGAGAAAGAGGCACTGAGCAGAATGAGATCCTCCAGACGTGCCTTCTGGGTGCTCGCAATGAGCTACTGTTATTGCTGCTACCGCCCTGTAAAGGAACATAGACCTTTTCTCATAAGGAGGTGAGGTCTGCCTGCTGACAAATAGAGTCGAGATGGCTGGATGGGTAATGGGATGTGGATCCTCTCACCTCTCAGACAGGGATTTATAGCCAGTGCAGGGGTAACCCTAAGTCTTTCCCATCTGAGGCTGTTCAGCATGAAATGGATTTGGTGGATCTCAGATCAGCTCTTAGTGGACAGATGTGACGTTACTGACATGAACTGTAACCATATGGATCATTGTGGTAACCGAGTTCCTGTAGTGGCACCAAATCTTGTATAAAGGGGGTCAAATAAGATGTCTAAGACAAGGTTATGGTTTGCTGGTTATGATTATGCTATCTGTGTGCATGTCATTTTTGTATTTAAAGTTATAAGTATTGGTTCTATACTGTCCGTATTTCAAACTTGTGCTATGCTTCTGGATTACACCCCAGACAAGTTGGTGTCAGCTCTGCCTAGCCTGCTTGACGGCCCATTAAGGACCATCAGCTACACAACTGACCCACTGAGAGACAGCAGATACACCTTGTGACTCAGCAAGACATGCAGGGACATGCCTATAGGCAGAACTCTGAGGTTTTTCCATGCCGTGTGATGGACAGCTCATCCTTGGGACAAAGAAAGCGGAGACCACATGGCAAGAGACTATATAAAGCTGCTGCATCTCCTCCATCTTGTCTTCAATCCTGCTTCTTACCTTGGGAGGGACTTTGCTACAAACATAAGCTCTACACAAAGGACTGATGAGACATCCCAGCTGGGGATGTTCCAGAGACTTGATCTGAACCTGCAGTTTATTCCATCACTGCTACAAGCCTCAACCAAGAACTTTGCCATCACTGTATGTAATTGCTTCCATTTAACCAATTCTAGCTCTCATCTATATCTTTTTCCTTTTATGAATAAACCTTTAGATTGTAAAGGATTGGCAACAGCGTGATTTGTGGGTAAGATCTGATTTATATATTGACCTGGATCTGGGGCTTTGTCCTTTGGGATCAAGAGAACCTTTATTCTTTTACTGGGGCATTGGTTTTCATAACCATTCATCCCCATAATGAGTGGCTCTGGCAGTGATACTAGCAAACTGGAGTGTCTAAGGGAATTGCTTGTGTGACTTGTGGTTAGCCAGTGGAGTGAAACCAAAGTCCTCTCTGTCTGGTTGGTTTGGTTTGCCTTAGAGGTGGAAAAACCCCAGCCTTGGGCTGTAACTAACCTGCTTGAAGAAATTTGTCCTGAATTGGCACTCTCAGTTGGGTCCCGCCAGAACCAGCATCGTTACAACGGGTGTCATATCCCAAAAAGCCAGTAGCGGGGCAATACAAATGGCCCTTTCTTGGCAGTCTCAGTGGAGCAGCCAGGCGCAGATTCCCTACGCTCTAGCCCCTAGTGATCTCCAGTGAAGGGCTGTGGCATGTTAGCAAGGTGCATTTGTGCCAAAGGGCTCATTTTCCGGATGGCATCTGCTCCGTGGATGAACTTTGCTCTCCAGGCAGGGCACATCAGTTTCTTCATTTGATTTTGTTTTCCTCCATACCAAGCAGTAATGCAACCATGTCGGGCTGGTTCTCAGAACTCTGTACCCCTTCAGAGCTGCAGAGCCTTTTTCTCTTCTTTCCTTTCCTGTCTTTGCAACAAGGAAATAGGTCACATTTCAAAGAAACCTATAGGCGGGGGTTTGCGAATGTCAGTCAGCAGAGGGGATGGGATGTGGCCTGTTCCCCTCTCGCTCTCTTCTGAAGCCATCACGTTGCTTTTACGCCCAGGAATATCGTTTGCTTTCTTTCTGCGTATTTGATGTAAAGAAATCCAGCCAGGACCCTCGCCCCATCTGCAAAGTCAGGTAAGCTACAGTGCGTGGTCCCTTCTCTTACATCTTTCTCTATGTCCTCAGAGCGCTGAGGGCCTGCTAAGTATCACTGCAGATGCACTGAGCCCGATTCACCGCTGCATGGCTCCAGTTTCACCCTTGGGTTGCTCTGTTGATTTCAGGAGTGGTGCAACAGAACAAAACTGGAGGAAGGTTAGAGTGTGTTTCAGGCCCCCTGAGTTTTCTTTTAAAACAGAGCGGGGTTAGACAGCTTGGGGTAGGGATTAAAATGGCCTGACATCCTTTTACCCAGTGGCTCTCAAACTTTTCCATACCAGGACTCACCTCCAGAGCCTTTTCTCCCATCTAACTGGGATCTAGCCTGAAGCCCTGGTCCCAGTTAGCAATACGGGAAGGAGAGCATGGCTGAGATTCCCTGACACCTGTTCACGAACACCTTTAAAGAGAGGGCCTTCGTAGGCTCTCCACCTACAAATATCGACATAAACTATACTCCACAAGACAGGCTGTTGGCAAATTTTCATCTATTTCCCTAAATTTTTTTGTCATCTCATCTTGCTCTGCACTTGTCTAGTGAAGACAGGCAACATTGCAAAATCCCATCAATTCGAGCTTGGTTATGGAAAAAAATGGAACGAAGGAAATTTGAGGTTAAGTTTCCGGAAACCTTTCTTAACGGTCAGATTTGTTAAACCGTGGAATAAGCTTCCAAGGGAAACAGTGGAAACTCCATCAACTTGGGTCAGTTATAAGTAGATCAGGGCAAAGAACTGGAGAAAAGATCACAGGGAAGGGGGGTGGAATTAGGTGATCTAAGAAGATTTTTGTCAACCGTGCCTGATTTCTATATTTTTTCCATTCATTATCCTTTCTCCACTGGCGTGGAGGAGTCGCAAAGCTTCCTGTATGCCATGCTGATATTCCTGTAAAATGCTTTGGCACCACAGTTGAGGAAGACACAATTTCATAAACAAATAGGCATGAAGCCACAATTGCATTAAGTGTTAACTTGTAAAGTGGATGGAGGGTTTTATAACATTTTATAAAGGTTCTTTTCCACCAAGACAATAATTAGGAGACAATACATGACAAGGTCACTCCTGTCCTTGGGCAAATGTCTTTTAACCAACCAATGCCCTGGGCACATTTGTCCTTTAATTGGCCAATGCCTGGGAAATGAAGGAGTGGGCAGAGGGTTTTCTTGGTTACCTATCTCTGCTGCAGCCTCTGTGCAGCAGTAAAACGGGGCTGGGACCTGTTACGAGCAGATGTCCCACTGGGAAGTTAGCCTATAAACATGACGTGCATGGGCCACGGGTTGAGGGCCATGTCACGTTTTGCACTGCGTCCTGGGCACGTCAGGCAGCACCGAAGTGGCAAAGGCTTGGGAAGACAGACTTGGCTCAAGAATGGCAATAAATATCTTAGCAAGGCTGGGTCTTGACTAACACAAACCTTGGCTGCATGGGGCCAGCAGCACAAGAAGCAAAGAGGTCGGGGACTGGCCAGGCCATTGAGACTGAACCATTTTTCACCCCTAATGATGGCCTTGTAGGTCAGGGTTGAACCATTTTATTGAGGTGGGGGGGAAGAGAGAGAAGCTTGTGTTTGTCGATATCCATCTAGGTGAAGACCTATGTAAGTGTGTTGCAGAACACCGGTCTTGGGGTAACTGGGATGTGGCTTTCTAGATAGAATGTGGGGAATCAATATGAAATAACTTGAAATTCCACATATGTTGTAGAGCACCTGCTTTTCTTTGAACCGTTGTTAATCCCAGCTACCATAACAAAATATTAAACAGACTGCAACATACGGATTGTCAGCATTATGACTTCTGCTGCATACTGTATCATTTGTCTGTCTGGGATCATTCCCTCTGCCTCCCAGTGGTTAATCTGTATTTTTAAATTTAGTTCATCCTGACTAATTATCATCAATGATTTTGTTTCTATTGCAATACCACCCTGAGGCCCTGATCGAGGGCCCATTTGCGAGGCACCTTACATCCTTGGAAGGAAACGTTGGTCCCTGACCCAGAGAGATTACAGTCTAAGTATTAGACTAGAAACAAGTACAGTAGAACCTCAGAGTTATGAACACACCGAGAATGGAGGCTGTTCAGAACTCTGAATTGTTCGTAACTGAACAAAAACGTACGGTTGTTCTTCAAAAAGTTTACAACTGAACCCTGACTTAATTCAGCTTTGAAACATTACTATGCAGATGAAAAACACCACTTTCCTTTAATTTTGTTAGCAGTTTACATTTACCCAGTACTGTACTGTATTTGCTTTTTTTTGATCTCCACTGCTGTCTGACTGTGCACTTCCGGTTCCAAATGAGGGGTGCGTTGACCGGTCAGTTTGTAACTCTGGTGTTCATAACTCTGAGGTTCTACTGTAGATACAAGCAGCCGGTATGGGGGAGGGGAGAACGAGGTTCATGTCACTTATTCATTAGCTGCAATGGGAGAAAAGGAGGAATGCTAGACGCTTTCCTGGAAAGGACAGATCCTAAAGAAGGAGGATGGGCCAGCGGTTAGAACATCAGCCTAGGTCTTGGGAGACCAGGGTCCAATTCTCTGCTCTACTCCAAACTTCCTGTGTGACCTTATATCAGACACTTGGTGCCTCAGTTCTCCTCTGAAAAAGGTGGTGAGCAGCCCTGCTTTACCTCAGAGGGGGGCTGTGAAAATAAACGTATTAAAGATTGTGGGGGGCTTGGATACTGCAGTGATGGAGGCCAGCTAAGTCTCTAAGATAAATCTGCATTGTCTAGTGAGACTGATCTTTCAATGCCTTTTATCTCACACACTGCACTGGGATTGCTTCAGCTACCAATGAAATGCAGCCCGCTCTGGGATGAAACAGCAACCGTTCTTAACAGAGAACAAAACTCAGCAAGTGAATGATGCCATGTGAAACTGCAGGGAGAGGCTGAAAAAATGTTCTTATCCAAGTGGATATTTTGCCACATACATGGTGGTTAAACACCCCTGTTTATGTAAGAATCACCATGGATCTTTGATGACCACACATGATGGCCCAGGCTATGCACCTTTTCTGAAAGTCTCCACCCATAGCATCCCTACCGCCTCGGAGGAGCATGGCTTCGCTGCTGATCCAAAGGGAGCAGGGCCTCCTAGTGAACTGGAAATGCCAGTTCATGAGCCTAACATCCCTTAAAAATCTCCCTGTCCAGTACTGACCCAACCCAGGGGGACACAGCTTTGAGGTCTGACCACCATCACAGCACATGCCCTTACTCTGTGCATGGGCCAACGAGATGTAACAGAAGCACCCTCAATGTTAGGTCCTCCAAGATCCCTGCCATTTTTAATGTGTTGCCTCCAGTTAGCTGCTGGCGTGGAGCTGGGTTGTAATCGGCTGTCATCTCTGGGCAGTACGACAACTCAGACAGGCTGGTTATTTGTTTGTCAGACCATCAACGATCACGAAGCATTTTACTATTTCAAAGTAGCCCCGAGATCAACTAGGTAGAGTTGCTGCGACAACAGTTCTGCTGTGGCGTTGTCAGCTGTTTGGGCACAGAGGGATCCTCCTCGCTAGGGTGTGGTTTGCAGCACAGGAGGTGGGATCTAGGGGGGGGATCTGAGATTCCTCTGGGACACCCCATCCCAGACCATAGCTAGCCCCTCCCGCTGCCTGCGAAGCTGTGGCTACATGTTGGTGTGATGAGAGCTAGGACCAGTATGTCTCCTCGAGCTGTGAATCATCCCCCCAGCTGTGTGTGTAGACATGCCCTGGACATGTGCAGAACATGCAGCAAGAGGACTGCAGGGCAGACTGGCAATGAGGATTTAGTCCATGAGTAGCTGGGTCTAAGCCTTAGCAATGGCCAATGCAGACAGGAGACCATCCCAATTCAAGGCAGCACGTAAGATTGGCTTCCTGGGGCGTAAGCACAATGAAACTTAAGCACATGCTTAATGGTTTCCCTGAATCAGGGCTAAACATGTTTCTCAGCCTTTGCCATGCAGCAGATGTTAAGGGCTGGATATTTCAAAATTCAGCATCTAAGCCACTTTCACAAATGATGGGCCTCGCCTGCAAAAAATTAACAGCACATTTGCACACTCAGAACGGATCCTGTCACACAAGAAACAGCAACTAGCGCACACCAACATCCGTTTTCACGGAGTCACCTGCTTTGCACAAATGCATGCCGGTCTCGTGCAAACTTCTGCTTGCACGTCAGTGCCCATAATGTTTTGCAAGTGCAGCAGAGCTGATGAAGTTTGAACCTTTTTCCCCCTGGTGTCTTAATGCTGCCCTCTAAAAAAAGGGAGAGCCCACGAACGTGCCTTTTAAGCTTGTGCATTAATGTGAGTTTTACACGCATCTTTGGAGATGAACAAGAAAGGAAAAAAATCTTCTGTTTAGAAAATGGTGTCAGTGGTATGCTCTCCTCCAGGCTCACAGGGCAATGATTTGGATGTGGGGAGTCAGCCCTCACAATGACCCAGGGATCTACTGACCAGGGCCCAAGCCTGCATTTAAAGATCACTCGCTACGGGTGTGAATATTAGTCAGCTCTTGCACTACTTGTGTTGGCTGCCGATTAAGCTGCGCCTCAACTATAAATTAAGCCTATGACTTAAGGGTCTTCAAGGAGCAGCCCCAGTCGGCTCAGCTGATCTGTTTTTGCTGTTAGTCCCAGATAATGATTAGTTCTGCATTGGCGTGCTATTTCGTTTGCCCCCATTAGAACCTCAACCAAAATCGAAGCTTTCAGGTCTCTCCTCCGTGCACTACCCATCCCCCATGGCTCTGTAACCAGCCTCAGTATTTCAAAGCAGACTAAGCACAGGAAGTTTGATTCTTATTTATATTAAGGCCCCTTGGTGTAAATGAAATTCAGGCTCTACATTCGCTGCTGCCTTGAATTGTTCTTAATCTGGGCTTACTGTTTCCAAACACAGCCCACTAATGTTAGGCAACTAGCGTAGGATTCTTCAAGAGATCCGAAGGAACCAGCTCCCATTAAATTTCAGTAGGATTGAGTGCCTAACTCCCATAGGCTTTTTGAACATCCCGTCCTTCCATATTACGGCACCTAAATCAATGGCCTGATTTTCAAGGGTGCTGAGCTCTCCCAGATAGACCTGGCTGGGCTTTTTTCAAACACAGTGGATTTTGGGTCGACAAACGCCAGTGAGTTGAATTGGAAACTTTTTGCAGAAAAGGGCCAGTTTCGACTAATTTTACGGCTAGAAAAACAAGTCGAAAAAAGTTTCCAAATGGTCAAAAGAGAATATTTCAACATTTATAAACAATAATCTCCAGAGTTCCAGTTTAAAATGACTTTTCCTTTCAAAGTTAAAAATGAGACTAACAATTTTAAAAATAAAAACTGTCAAAATTGAAATGACTTCTATTTGCCAGAAGCTGGGAATGGGCGACAGGGGATGGATCACTTGATGATTCCCTGTTCTGTTCATTCCTTCTGGGGCACCTGGCATTGGCCACTGTTGGATGATAGGAGACTGGGCTAGATGGACATTTGGTTGACCCAGTCTGGCCGCTCTTGTGTTCTTAGATGTAGTTGTAGCCACGTTGGTCCCAGAATATTAGACAGACACATAGGCTGGGATGTCAAATGAGCCAAAGGGAATTAGGGGCCCATTGACTTTCAGTGGGATACCTAATTTCCTTATGGTATGGCGACAATGCAACAAAACCACAGCAGCAGAGAGTCTTAGAGCCTGAGTTTCATAGTCCAGGCTCCAGCCCAAATCGGGAATGTCTTCGCCATTATTTTTAACCCTGGAGTGCAAGCCAGAGTCAAGACCTGGGCTCAGACTCTCTGCTGCAAGGTATTTCTCCGGGGGAGACCTATCGTTCAGAACAGACCAGGTGCAGGAGAGTTCTTTGGGTTTATAACTAATCAAGGTCATGTTCACCAGTACGCGCTGGCTGCTTTACTGTGCTCTGCTGACACAAAGGAGCCAAGAGCCCAGAGAATTGACCAGTTAAAGTGGATTTATAACTGCTGGGGCAGTGCAAAGCAGTTGGAGTGCAGGGGGGCTGGAACAATTTGTATAGTGGGGGTACTGAGAGCCATCGAACCAAACTGTAAACTCTGCATATGATGGAAACCACTTCAAGCCAGAGGGTGTGGCAGCATCCCCAGGTCCAGCGCCTCTGCGGGACTGCACTGGTGAATCCGGCCCTGCAACTTTATTCAACTTTTCTCGAGTTCCACAAGTGCACGAATAATACATGAATGAACAGGCACAAAATCAGCTTGGAAGTTTAGCTACTGTCCAATGGAAAACGCATGGTTGGCTGGTGCTGGCTAAAAACCTTCCCTTGGACTTTTTTAAAGACATTTAATGCTTCTAGGCCAAATTCCACATGGGAATCTGATGGTAAAACATAACTTTGGTGGTAGCTCATTTCAGGTCTGATATTGCTCCCATCAAAGGGCATTACAAAATTCCCAGTGGCGTCAGTGGAAAGCGGATCCCGGTTAAACTTCCTTTGGTTTCAGGACAATACGACTTATTTTTCAAGAGCCAGAAGGAAGTGTCACATCTGCCCTCTGGAGCAGAAACATTCACACAAGCTCTGCCCACTTCACGGCAGTTGTGAACCCAGGAATTTGCACGTTTGACCCTGGCCATACATGATTTTGGGCCTTTCTTGCAAGGGGTTTAGCCCCCACAGCTCCCACCGACTTCCCCTGACCCTGCCGGAGTGCCGCAGCTGGGCCTGCACATGCTACTCTGCCCACAGCCCAAGATGATCCAGAATCTCACTCCAGGGCCATGCAGCAGCAGGAGGCTGAGCAGGGGCCATGCTTGCAGAGATGAGAAAGATAGCAGCAGGGGCGCTGGAACAATTTCTACAGTGGGGGGGACTGAGAGCCATTGAACCCAACTGTAAAACCTGTATCTGATGGAAACCACTTCAAGCCAGGGGGTGCGGCAGCGCCCCCAGTTCCAGCACCTGTGGAGCAGGTAACAGATTGTTGCTGGTAGCAAAGCACCGAGCTTTTTAAATAGGAGGCTTGTGTAACCCATGGCTGCTGGATGTGGTGCTTTGTTCCCCTCTAGTGGCACCTACAGCAGTAGCGCTCCACCTTTCCGGACTCCCGTCCCCCTTTCAGGAGTCTGATTTGCCTTGCGTACCTCCACGTCTCACCTCACTTCAAAACGACTTGCTTACAAAATCAGACGCAAAAATTTACAAGTGTCTCAGCACACTAGTACTGAGACATGGCTGACTCTCTCCTTTACCCTATCGTTATAAAATAAATCAGCTGGAATATAAATATTGTACTTACATTCTAGTGCATGGTGTATAGAGCAGTATAAACAAGTCACTGTATGAAATTTTTGTTTGTACTGACTTTGCTAGTGCTTTTTATGTAGCCTGTTGTAAAACTAGGGAAACATCTAGATGAGTTGCTGTACCCCTTGGAAGATCGCTGGATACCCCCAGGAGTATGTATACCTCAGTTGAGAACCACTGATCTAGAGTTTAGAGAGTCTGCTACAGCTTTGGCTAAGAGTCCCATGGGTTTTAGCTCACGCAGTAGAGACTGATGCCCAAAACTCCATAGGCCTCAGGTTCATGCCCATCTGCTAATTACTGGAGTCTGTCAGGGTTACAATGTACTTCTGGGCACTGACACCCATGGGCAGCAGGGTTCAAAGCCTTTACCAGCCAGTGCAGTGCTGAAGGGACAGCTGCACTCTGGGATTGTTGTCGGAGGACTGCTTATACTGGTACTTCTACGTCCACATTGGCACTCTGCTGGTAGAAGGTTGTACGTCGCTCGGGAGTAGGGGAATAGCTGTGTGAGCAGAACGCAGAATTAAGTGCGGATGCATGCAAGGCTGTGCCAACTAACACTACCTAGCATAGACCCCACCTTCACCCCTGATTCTGCAATTGCTAGGATGTGGGTGGACTGCAGCTAGGATGTTAATCTGGAGCCTAAGGGAAGCAGGGATGGTTTACAGGCAGGGGTAATTATGTAAAAACAGTCCAGGCCAGATGCAAGTAGGAGCAGCACCTTGAGGCAATGCCTGTCTTTTCTATCCCAGTACATTATGAATTATGATCATTATTATTCTCTCTTGCTATAGAAATAAATGCATCTTTTATCCTGAAGGACCCCGAAGTGCTTTGCAGAACGAGTAATCACTTCACCTGCCTCTAAGGTAGTGCACAGCCACATGCCAGAGACATGTCGGGCAGCCAGGAAAGAAAAATACTGTGTGAATGTTTCTGAAATACAAATTTCCCATGGTATCGGGTATAATCTACCCTGAATCTGTCCGTCAATGGGAAAGGAACCCTGGTTCTCAAGGGCCCCTCTTCTCTAGCTTCTTCCAGGGCTCTCCAGCTGGGAGCACTGAAATATAGCGAGTTTTCACAAAGAGGAGGAGAGGAATTAACACGCCCCTTGACACACATTGAAAAACCCTTCAAATCACAAGAGTTAAAACCAAAGCAGGACATTGCACCTTCCATTTCATCTGCAGCGAGACCTGGCAGGGCTGCTTGCAGAATTCCACAAGGCCCAGTTGGAAGATGGATTCTACGGGATGAGCTGGATTCTTCCAGGGGCTCCTGGAACGATCCCAATTCAAACAGCGTTTGGGATAAGCAAAGCTCCGCACGCTGCACAGTAAAACCACTGAGCCTGCAGATTCCTGGGGCTATGTTATCCATTAGCCGCCAGTATCTGGACAGTTGCTGTCCATTAGTGAAAATTTAATGAATCTCGACTTTTCAGGAGGATTAGCACCAATGATTATTCAGCCAAAAACGTACCATCCCAAAGTGCTTAGAAATCTTTTGCGTGTGGCAAAATCATTGTGCAGGAAGAATGAGATGACAAAGAGCAGGAGAGGGGAGATGAACAGCTTATCAGGTGGGATGCGGGGACGGTGCCCATCACCTATAGGGCATGGGTTCAGGTCCTGTACTGGTCCAGAATGAATGTCTGGTGGCATGTGTGAAATTAATGTGGTGGGTCTTGATCTGATTCTACCCTCGAGGAAAGGTTTTGGCCTCTGTTAGACAGCAGGTGAGACTAGATGATCGTTGGGGTCCCATGAGGCCGTAAAATTGATTAATAAATACGTTTATTTGGACTTTCCAAATGTTTTTGACAAAGTCCTTCAAGAGGCCATTAAGGCAACATCTCGTAAGAGACTATCCAGACTGGTTCATCCACCCCTGCTTCTCATGACGCCAGTGGTGTCAATCTTAAAAAGACAAAGACAGATTCATCACATTCTCCGTGCCTTTCTGTCACTCCGTCAACCGCCTCCTCTCCCTCCCGTCGTTCTGCTTAAAGTGCCTCCGATGGCACGTTTCACCAGCACATCAGACTGGAGCCCCTTAGAGGTCACTAGGGCATATGGAAAACCGAGAAGAATTTCTCATTTCAACACTGTGACACTTCACAGTGAAAGTCATTACACGCCCCCCTCCCAGATGTTTGTGTGGAGAAAGCTGAGACGCTGAACAGTTCATGTGTATAAATGCACATATACGGCCTGTTTCTTATCTGGAGAGATTGTGATCACACGCAGAGTGCGAAACCAGAAGTGAGATTAGGGTGACCAGATAGCAAGTGTAATAAATCAGGACAGGGGGTGCGGGGGCAATAGGAGCCTATATAAAAATAGCCCCCAAACTCGGGACATCTGGTCACCCTAGGTGAGATGTCAGCATGGCCATATGATCATTATTTAAAGCGTACTTTGGTTTTTTAAGTGAATTTGGCATTGGACAAAGGTGTCAGCCTTCTTGAATCCTGAGTTGGTGGGTGGAGCCTACCAAAACGACTACTGTCCCACCCTCCCCTCAAATCAGGAACTATCAGAGGGGTAGCCGTGTTAGTCTGGATCTGTAAAAGCAGCAAAGAATCCTGTGGCACCTTATAGACTAATGTCTGTTAGTCTATAAGGTGCCACAGAATTCTTTGCTGCTTTTGTCAAATCAGGAAGGGGCCACAGAGTCCAAAAAGCAACAGATTATGGAGGACAAAGAATAGGCATGGGGGTGCAGGTCACAGAATCAAAACAAGCAATTCAGAGGGGGACACCGGGCAGAGAACAGGTCCAAAGGACACTGTCCAGAGGAACTCAGCCCGGGCACGTGAATGAACAAGAGACTGGCTAAAGGCCCCATGGTCATAAAGAATTGCATCCCCCCCTCCCCCAATCCAGCTTCCTCCTTCTGGACTAAGGGGTGCCAGAGACGGCTGGGGAATTTCAGACGTGCGCAATGCTGTATGCAGCTCTTGCTGAAGTCAGTGGGAGTTTTAACCTTGACTTCACTGGGTGCCGAGTTAAGCCAATGCTGAGTGCTTTTGAGAATCCGATCCTAAAGTCCTCTCTCTATGCACAAAACAGCCACCAACCAGGCTGCAGCAGGGCAAGCTTTCACATGCCCTCCAACCAACACACTTCACTGTGACCTGGAAGGCAAGTTTGATCCCCTTAGTCAATTCAGTTCTTGGACTTTCTTCTGGGTGTGTTGAGGGGTGTCAACTAGATTGTTGTGTCAACCTAATTGTTGCGATGGGGACGCTAGTCCACTATGAATCAGACCGAGGCAACAAACGTATTTCCCCTATGGGCTACCAAACAGCTGTCAGCCTGGAACAGCCAATCACATCTCATCAGGACTGGTTTCAATCCAGTGAACTGGAGGTGAAAGGCTCTATGGCAAAAACCCAGTTCCTTGAGCAATAATGTTCCCCCAGGAGAGTTTGTTTTCATGGGTTATTACCAAATGATCCAAGGAGCAGCCTGCACATTGGTGAAATAACTGGACGTTGCTGGGCACTGCAGGAGGGTGTGGCTGGAGATGACAGATGTCTGAGGGTTTGCTGGGGAGAACGTTAACCCTTGGCTGCTGATTTTAGCTGCAGTCTCTGTGCGGCAGTAGAATGGGGCTGGGACCTGTTATGAGCAGATGTCCCACTGCAAACATGCGGTGCTAACGGCCCCGGTGAGTTTGCCTAGGGTGCCAAGTATGCGAGGCAGCAGGGCCATGGGGAAAGCTTAGGAAGATTGACTTGGCTCCAGAATGGCAATAAATATCTTAGCAAAGAACGGTTTGGAGTAACTCAAGCCAAACACCCGGGGCCAGCAGCACAGAGAACGCAAAGGCTAAGGACTGATCAGGTCATTGAGACTGAACTCGATTTTCTCCACTAGAGATGGGCTCGTAAGTCAGGGCTGAGCCACCTTCCAAAAAAGGGGGAGCTTGTTCTTCAGGGCTGTCAGTTCAAGCCCTTTAACAGCCAGCAGAAAAGATGACAGAATTCCAACCTATGGAAGCAGAATCTCTCTCCACGGAACCTTTTCCAGAGTTTTCTACAGAGCATTCGCCGAGTCTCACATTACACTCAGGCCAAGATTAGAAATCCGGAGAATCATTTTCCCCAGGTGGAACTCACAGAATTGCAGAAATCAGATATGGGAAAGTCCTATTAGCTCATCCCATCCAGTACTTGCCAATGTGGGATTATTCCCTACAGTATATTTTCTAGTCTAGTTCCAAATGACTCAAGTAATAGGACTTCCACCACTTCCTCGGGGAGACAGTTCCATGCCCAAATGGAAATGATTCCTGATAATCAGCCTACATTTTCCTTTCCTTAATACCCAGGACATTCCTACTAATAATATCCCCTTGGAATAGGTTAACAAACTGCCTCCTCTCTCTCCTTAGTGATCAAGCTCTTCAGACACTGGGAGTTGGCTATCACATTTTCCCCCCTGTCATGCTTGGCCAACACACCATGTGCATAGTTAGTTCACGAGAATTATACTCATAAATCAGTCCCGCCAGCCCTTCGGTTTATGCTCCTCTCTGAATTTTTGCTAGTTAGTTGACATTTTTCTGATACTGAGATGCCAGCTGAAATAAATAACAGCAGGATCAGGATGCCTGGCTCCTTCGTTTGCCAGGGGCAGCTGCACTGGGGGGGCCAGGTGTCCACTTCTTTTTAAAACAGCAACTTTTTAAAGGTTTATTCCATACAAAGACGACATCTCTTTGTTTGAGAACTGATGAATGCACCCCAGGCTCTGCTGGCTTTCGCCCCAGCTGGCAACAGCTTCCATTCCAGCCACTCAACCGTCTGTATTCTTAAAAGTGAACAGCACCACTGCTTAGTGACAAACAAGCTATGGAAAAAAGGTATTGTCACGCCCGGATCTGCTGGCCCCACTAGACTGCCCTTTCAAATGAGATACAAAAGCCTTGTGACTCATGATCATTAGAGATCTCTTGGCAGATGTTCGAAGAGTAGAGATGTTAACCATGAGGTCCTGATGAAATTCCAACTTGGGTAATTATGTTTGCCTTCTCTAAACCCCCCCCCCCGGAGTTTTAACTGGAGAACGTATTCTTCCCTACCCCAGACACTTGTGTAAGGTCACAGCAGCAGAACGGCTGGGACATCCCATCTCCAAGGAACATCACAGTCGTTCTGCTCCACTGACTTTACGTTGCAGAGGAGGGTGAATGATCCATATAAACAACTTGCGAAGTGCTCTGGGACTTTTCCTGACGAAAGATGCTATCTGCATGTCACATTATTATGACCACCAAAAAATGGACTTCTCCCTCCAACGGCTACTTGCATTCGGACCCCTCTGCGAGCAGACAGGAGCACTTCCGCCGGGCTGGGCCAGAAGTAGGGGTCCTAAAATGAGCTGCTCCTGGAAGTCAAATGGGTGAAGTTGAGAGGACCAGCACACAAGACTATTGTCTCACTAGTAAGGCATAGACCTTGTGCTACCTTTTGCACGATGGTGGATTTCATCCCAACCAAGCTATGCTAGGGGCTGCACAAACAGATAGTCCTCGTCTCTGTGCATGTCTGAGTCAGTCTGCTGCACTCTGTTTGGCAGGTTAATCTTGACAAATGCTGTGAACGGATTTAGAGGTGGAATACGAAACTGAACACGAGTGGAAAGCGATGCATTTGGAGAAGACATCCAAGCTAAGTAGCTCTTATATGGCAGTGCTGGAACGAGCGGTGCTGCCACACCCCCTGGCTTGAACTGGTTTCTTTCAGATACAGGGTTTACTGTTTGGTTCAATGGTTCTCAGCACACCCACTGTACAAATTGTCCCAGCACCCCTGAAGTGAAGTAGAGCAGTTAATGCAGTGAAGGACAGAGGAGGAGACTCAGTGTACTGACAAATCCAACTTTACATGTCCCAGCGGTACAGAAGGCTAGTAGATTGGTGGCTTCTATCGCACAGGGGGACAAGACAGAAATGCAAGGATATTGTGCGATCACTGAGTAAAGCTCTGCTCAGACTGCATTTGGGATAAAGTCTCCAACCCTGCCTATCTGAATTGAGGACGGATACAGGTAGACGAAAGGGAATTCACCATAAGGAGATTAGAAAGATAACTAGAACGGAGAAGTTTGCTGACTTGGAGGTATGGTGGCATGGACTGACAAACAGATTGAGGTGATGATTAAGAAGTGACGTGATAAAAATACTGAAGCCTCAGGGTTCTCATTCAAGCTGGTCAAAAGTTTTCCGACAACAGTTTTCAGATGGAAAATGCTGACTCAGTGGAACTGAAACATTCTGCGCAACTGTGTCGATTCCGGTGAAACTTTCAGTGGAAACCGTCAATGGACTTTCAATGGAAATGGCAGGTAGACTGGCTAGTCAGCCTGGTTTCCTGCTATCTCACCTGCCCACTGGCCAACCAGCCAGCAGGTGGGCAGGGTCCCAGGCTCCAAGGGTGGCCAGCTTCCCAGCCCACTTACCAGTCTGGAGTTTTTCAAGATATTTCCATGCTGTGAAAAAAATTTCATTTCCAGCTTTTCAGTCCAACTTGGACCAATTTTTTTTTCTGGAACTGCATAATTTTCCACTGTTCTCGCACAGCTCTAGTTATCATACATTTTAAGCTTGATGATCTATTGGCCTTTGCTGGACTGACTAGAATTAGAAAACTTAGGGTTAAGGAGGCATCATTTTGCCGAGTGATTGGTGAAGACACGGGTGATGGGAGCCAAGGTAAAGTCGAGTATCACTCAGGTATTTAAGCACAACATGAGATGATGATATAGAATGCAATTAACAAAAGGGGCATTATTAATATTTTGTCTTATTTGCACTGCAGTACAACTTGAGATCAGAGCCCCATTGCGAGAGGCAGAGTGTGTTAGTGGCTAGGCCGGCAGACTAGGCATCAGGGACTCATGAGTCAATTGGCAGCTCTGCCACTGACCACCTGTGACCTCCTTGGCAAGTCCCTCTGCCTTCTCTGTTTTGACTGTAAGCTCTTCAGGGCAGGGACCGTTCCTTGCTGTGTGTTTGTACAGCACCTAGCACCTGGATCTTGGTTGGAGCCTCTAGATCGGGGGTGGGCAAACTTTTTGGCCTGAAGGCCACATCGGGATTCGTAAATTGTATGGAGGGCTGGTTAGGGGAGTGGGTTGTGGCCCGGCCCCCACATCCTACCCCATCCAATCTGCTCTGTTCCCTGACAGCCCGTCTGGGACCCCTGCCCATCCACACCCCGCCACTCCCTGTCCCCTGACCGCCCCTGGACCCTCGCCGCCCCATCCAACCCTTCCTCTCATTCCTGATGGCCCCCCCAGGAGCCCTGCCCCATCCAACCACCCCTTTTCCTTGTCCCCTGACTGCCCCCGGGACCCCTGCCCCTGACTGCCCCCTGCTGCCCCATCCAACCCCCAGTCCTTCCTGACTGCCCCCCCGAATCCCTGCCCCCATTCAACCCCCTGTTCCCCCCGACCTCTATCCACACCCTCGCCCCCCAACCACTACCCCGAACTCCAGGGCCCTCTATCCAACCCCTGCTGCTCCCTGCCTCCTTTACCATGCAGCCTGGAGCACTGGTGGCTGGCAGCTCTACAGCCGCACCGCCCAGCTGGAGCCGGGTCACGCCACCAGCACGCAGCGCAGAGACCGGGTCAGGCCAGGCTCTGCAGCTGGGCTGCCCCAGGAGCTCACAGCCCCGCCACCCAGAGCATTGCGCCGGCAGTGGGGCGTGCTGAGGCTGTGGGGAAGGGGCCAGGAGTCAGCCTCCCAGGCCAGGAGCTCGGGGGCCGGGCAGGAGGGTCCCGTGGGCTGAATGTGGCCCACGGGCCGTAGTTTGCCCACCTCTGCTCTACAGTACAAACACCAATAAAAAGATGAGCTAAACTATAAGATTAAACATCAAACCCAGGATATTTAAAGATCTCCCCTTTCTAAATTTAAAGAAGAAAAACGTATTCCAAACATGCAGAGGATTAGGTCACTGGCAGGTCATTTTGTGGTTGGAAACACACATTTCTGACAGTTGCTTAAGCATGAGGCATATAGTGTGGGTGAGAGGCCGAGGCGTAAAGTGTCTCCCTGTAAGATGGCTGCCTCTGCAGCACGCAGCGATGCTTTCAGGCATGCATGAGAAGCTGTTTGTTAAATGCATGGTCACAACAACCCGGGGCCAGTGTGGTGGATGAAAGATAGTTCTCATTTCTCTCGCTCTCTTACATGGCCCCCATTACCAGGGTACCTGAGTGCCTTACGGTGCTGCTGTGAGTAGGAAGCACTGTTCATAGAATCATAGAAAATTAGGGTTGGAAGGGACCTCAGGAGGTCATCTAGTCCAACCCCCTGCTCAAAGCAGAACAAAACCCAACTAAATCATCCCAGCCAGGGTTTTGTCAAGCCGGGCCTTAAAAACCTCTAAGGAAGGAGATTCCACAACCTCCCAAGGGAACCCATTCCAGTGCCTCACCACCCTCCTAGAGAAATAGTGTTTACTAATATCCAACCTAAACCTCCCCCACTGCAACTTGAGACCCTTGCTCCTTGTTCTGTCATCTGCCACCACCAAGAAGAGCCAAGCTCCGTCTTCTTTAGAACCCCCTTTCAGGTAGTTGAAGGGTGCTGTCAAATCCCCTCTCACTCTTCTCTTCTGCAGACTAAATAACCCCAGTTCCCTCAGCCTCTCCTCATAAGTCATGTGCTCCAGCCCCCTAATCATTTTTGTTGCCCTCCGCTGGACTCTTTCCAATTTGTCCACATCCCATCTGTAGTGGGCGGGTGGGGGCGGAAAACTGGACAGAATACTCCAGGTGTGGCCTCACCAGTGCTGAATAGGAGGGAATAATCACGTCCCTCGATCTGCTGGCAGTGCTCCTACTAATACAGCCCAATATGCCATTGGCCTTCTTGGCAACAAGGGCACACTGCTGACTCCTATCCAGCTTCTTGTCCACTGTAATCCCCAGGTCCTTTTCTGCAGAACTGCTGCTTAGCCAGTCAGTCAGTCCCCAGCCTGTAGCAGTACATGGGATTCTTTCTTCCTAAGTACAGGACTCTGCATTTGTCCTTGTTGAACCTCATCAGATCTCTTTTGGCCCAATCCTCCAATTTGTTATCATCCTTTATCCAAAGAGGCTCTGTGACTTGCCGAAGGTCACACAGGAAGTCTGTGGCAGAGCCGGGAACTGCACTCCGGCCTCCCCACTCCCAGACTAGCACCTTAACCATTGGCCCATCCTTCCACTTCACTTCTGCTCTGTCAGGCCTCTCTGTCCTTTGCACACTATGTGCCATCACCTGGGAGCCCATTGCTCTGTACTGCAGACGGTCATGGAGATGGAGGGCTGGAGCCCTTATGCTGAGACACTACATTGTGGCTGGTGTCCTCACAGGGCTCAGCCTGAGTGGTAGGCATGGGGCACCGAGGTAGATTGAAACCAAGTTATTACTGGTTTGAAAGACTTGGCGTTTCCTATCCAGAGACAGCGCCCCCCTGGCAGAGCGAACAGAACCACACGCTGTGCTGGGAGCACCAGGCTGGGATTTGTTCGATGCACCCTCAGAGTTACTGAACGCTAGTCAATCACTACACTGGACCTGTGGGATGAGAGCCATCAGATCTCTGTAGTGTGTGTGTGTGTGTGTGCGTGCGCCTGTCCTCCAGCCTCTGAATCAAATCCATGTGCTGCAGACACAAGCAGTCGTGTGTTCTTCACACATAGGCAGCAAAGACTAGACCCCCCCCCTCGCCTTTCAGCTCCAAACACACACCACTAATGGAGAAACCTGGCTTCAGAGAGTGGCAGCTAGTCCCCTATCCTTTCTGTCAGTTTAGCCACAGAGAGGGATAGCTCAGTGGTTTGAGCATTGGCCTTGCTAAACCCAGGGTTGAGAGTTCAATCCTTGACGGGTCCATTTAGGGATCTGGGGTAAAAATCTGTCTGAGGACTAGCCCTGCTTTGAGCAGGGAGTTGGACTAGATGACCTCCTGAGGTCCCTTCCAACCCTGATATTCTATGATTTCTACCACTCACTCAGACACATAGCCAGGATGTTATGGTTGCATTGCATGCAAGTACGCAGTGCCAGCTTTATCTGGAGCATCCCACCACTTCAGGGAAAAAACTGCTCTAGAAATGCAATGGCCTCCCGCTATCGCACACCAAAGGCCAGGCCAGGTGACATGATGTCCCTTGTGCCAAGGAATCCCAACCCTCCATCCAACGACTATGCCCCAGAAGGAAAACCCTGGGGAATGACCATCTTGGTCATAGGGAAGAGGATACTAAGAACTGATTTCATGGGCAGACCGGTCTGTGCATAGCTGCAACAGCTTCCCTGAAACTCTGCAGGCTTCTTACTGATGACCCGATCCAGCATCCAGTGAAGTCAATGGCAGAGCTCCCATTAACTTCAGTGGTGCAGGATTTGATCATGTCCTAAGTGCTTAAGTCGGTCAAGCTCAGACATGTCTGAAATATTTTGAAGATCAGACATGATATGAAATTTAGACGAAACGCCACAACCAGTAAAATCCTTCTATGCCCTGCATTGCTCTCATGGATTGTTCTCAGGAGACAGATGGATCGTGCTTCTTAATTTTGCAGAGAGATCCCATAGCTTACCCTTTCTACATGAGATAAAGGGTCCATCGCCTGGAGATCCTGCTGCAGGAGAGGAACCTTATATGGCTACTCCAGGGCAGTATTTTGCAATGGCAACTTTAGCTGAGCCAAGATACTTTTGGCAATGGCCAGAATTAGATTGAAAAAGTTTGCATCTGCTCTTTGGTCAGTCACTGACCACAGCAAAGAGCGACTGCCCGAAAGCAGCCATGTTACATAAGTTGTCCTGTTTCACTTAATGCTGCTTAGCCCCTTCGAGTTCAAGGTGATGTCTGTGAACTCTCCTGTCCTTTTTTCCACCCCTACAGGGAACAATTAGCTAGTGACCATTTGCGAAAAGGAACAGGAGGGTGATACTGAGCGGGGTCTCCCATACAACACGGATGGGGGCATATGAGTACCTGGATAGGCAGAGACGCAAGGAAAAGCATAAGTAGATCTATATTGAAATCTGCTTAGCCAGCAGCCCTCACCAATAAGGAGTGTTCATGATGGGTCAGCACGAAGAAGGGACACCACCACCAAGTCAGTAGATACCCACTGTGCTGCTGCTTCTCAGACAGTGCTGACCACTGCTGGGTCTTTAAAGACCTCATGGTACTGTTTGCAGTAGAACACTGACCAAACTCCAGCTCAAGTGACTTCACACTGCCCTCCCGATTTACCTGGCTGTAGAACTGTTCTTAGGCTCCCACTGATAGGAGGGCAGCTCCACACCACCAATCAGCAGCCACTTTCCACCCCAGAGGTGGCTGCATTCCACTCGTTCCTGTGGCTTACAATTTGCACATCCATTTGTAAAATGAAAGGCACTCTATAAATGGAAAACAACTTTCTTGTAACAAAGAGATCCTCACTGTTAAAGCCTCAACCCATGCACACACACAAAAATACAGCTCAGATACGAAGCCTTCTAGGCTGAGAATTGTGCTTTCAAACTGCTGACTGAGCCGTGCCCACCAGGCCCCCTTCTCCCCCCATGCAGGTGGCCTGCCTCCCTCCCCACACAGCAATGGGAGCTAATTGCTTCTGCTCATTAGCATTTGACAAATAACCACAGAGAGAGAAAAAGGCCCCAGCAGGATATGAACAAGCTTAGGCCTTCACTACCATCTGACTGCACCAATCGAATGTGTCATTATTTTTCCATTCTTTATCATCCGATCTCTCCTTCCCCTTCGAGCAGAATCAGCGTGCTGCTCTTTCGGGGGGCTCTTGCCAGCTCAGCATGGCTGTGCCGAAGCACGGGCAGAGACTGAATGAATCGCGATGAAAAGGCAGGACGGGACTGATGTGTATCGGTGGCAATCCCTGAGCCTGGGGGAGCAGATGTAGAGGGGAGTGTGCGTGTGTGTGTGTGGGGTGGGGGCACTCTGCATAAAGGTTCATGAGTTTCCTCCCCACTCAAATGTGATGAGCTTCCCCTCAGTCACCAACTACCCATCCCGTTGTCAGTAAACTCAGCAGCTGCTGGGGTGGGAGATGGAGGTCAGCACAGGACCAAGACAGAGCCTTGCTAGCCAGTGCTACCAGATCACAGATAGAAAGATGCATAATGGACCATAAGGTGCTGAGCAGTTGGTTGGTCAGTCAGCAGAGCCACAGGGAGCACAGGCCCAAGCAGTCAGTGCCTTGGGCAAAAGTTCCATTTATTTAACCAATAAAATCTTGTAAAAGCAGCAAAGAATCCTGTGGCACCTTATAGACTAACAGACGTTTTGGAGCATGAGCTTTCGTGGGTGAATACCCACTTCCCCAGATGCATGTAATGGAAATATCCAGGGGCAGGTATATATATGTGTGCTAGCAAGCAAGCTAGAGATAACGAGGTCAGTTCAATCAGGGAGGATGAGGCCCTGTTCTAGCAGTTGAGGTGTGAAAACCAAGAGAGGAGAAACTGGTTCTGTAATTGGCAAGCCATTCACAGTCTTTGTTCAATCCTGAGCTGATGGTGTCAAATTTGCAGATGAACTGAAGCTCAGCAGTTTCTCTTTGAAGTCTGGTCCTGAAGTTTTTTTGCTGCAGGATGGCCACCTTAAGGTCTGCTATAGTGTGGCCAGGGAGGTTGAAGTGCTCTCCTACAGGTTTTTGTATATTGCCATTCCTAATGTCTGATTTGTCCTATCCTAAGCTCAGCAGTTCTTGTCCTAAGCTCAGCAGTTTCTCTTTGAAGTCTGGTCCTGAAGTTTTTTTGCTGCAGGATGGCCACCTTAAGGTCTGCTATAGTGTGGCCAGGGAGGTTGAAGTGCTCTCCTACAGGTTTTTGTATATTGCCATTCCTAATGTCTGATTTGTCATTTATCCTAATGTCTGATAAAATCTTGGTAATTTAGGGTTCTGGGCACCATGATCAAGGATTGAGTTAGGGGCTTGTGATTTGATTTAGCTGCTCATATCCCGACTGATACAGGCCCCTCTGGGCTCTTCAGTGAAGTCTTGCTGCTGCTTCGAAGCCTGTCTGCCTGGGCTGGGAGATTTGCTTCCAGCTGCAGTGTAGACATCCGCTAAGTGGAACGTTGATGATACAGACAGGGACACAGAAGCAGCTGCCTGCCACAGACCCCACCCCAGAAGAGTGATCCTCTTTCAGTGACAGCTGAGAAGTAGAGAGGATATTTACTGAACTCTGATTTCTCCTCATTTTCCTGCCTGGAGCAGTATTTTCCTAACCTCTCTCCCATGGTATCAGAGAAATTACTCTACACTTTGCTTCCAAAAAATTGTGCATTTTTACTAAGGCAAAAGGGTCACCATGTTCCACACCAGAAGTGGCTGCATTTCAGTGGTGGATGAAAGATCTCAACATGCACAGTCTGGGATCCATAGGGATGAAAGAGACCTCAGATGTCTAATTATTTACCCTTTTAAACACACAGCCAAGTACTATCCTTCAAGTTAACAGCCTTACCTGCTCACTTCTTTAGACGAGAGAAGACCAGGTCCCAGGTGAAGCCTGAGTGGTGCAGGTTTCCAAAAGAAAAGCCTCAGGACAGACATTTAGGGGGTTTGTTCTCCAGGGTTTCTGTAAACATGAACACAGTCATTTCACTTAGGGCTGAGACTTAATAAAACCCTCTTCCAGGAAGAAATGACTCTTCTTAGCAATATCTCTTCATCTGTATTTGACTGGTGATCACAAAAAACAGAAGCAAAATGTGAATGGGCCTAAGTTATCCAAGTGACCCCATTCCAAGGCCTGACAACAGCTGATAACAGCAACGCACCTATTGGCACAAACCCTGCAAGGCCAGGGCTATGGCGGAGCTGTGCACGAGGCCGCAGGGGCCAAGCAGTTCCCCACAGGCCTAGCGGGAAGGTTCCATGGCAGTTGCAAGCCGCCAAGCGGGAGGAAGCAGCAGCCGTTGGTTGGGAGCCGGGTGAGCAGGGGAAAGTTTCTACCCTGGAACTAGCCAGGCCTACCCACATCACAGCAAGTCCAGTATGCGGCCACGTAGGGATCCCAAGGGCACAGCCTCCTGGTAAGCAGACACAGGTGTAGAGAGAAGGGGTGGAGGGAAGCAGTCTGGACATGAATAAAAATCTCCCCTCAGAGCACCTCATGCCTCATTACTGGGCCCCATGTAACATGCATCCCTGCTCTCGCTCTCCCTTCTCCATCCTCATCCCTTTACCTCCCTCCCCTGCTCTCAGCTCCATGGCCTGGGTTAGTCTCACTGCTCTGCCACCTTGTCTCTCTGCCTTAAGCACCAGCCCCTTCAAACAGCCCCCCCTCTTGCAATCGCACCTCATTCCCGCCTTTGCCTCAAGCCCACATCCCCAGGCTGGGGCTTGTTTGCCTTGCCCAGGGCTGGGTGCCGTTGTAGCCACTGGAGTCTTAGCCCTGCCGCTCCCTCATGGTGTCATCCCCACTAGGACTCTGTAGAAATTGGAGTGACCAGATGTCCCAATTTTATAGGGACAGTCCTGATATCTGGGGATTTTTCTTACCTCGGTGCCTATTACCCCTCACATTCTGTCCCAATTTTTCATACTTGCTATCTGGTCACCCTAGCAGTAATGTTCCAGCAGGAAGGGTAGGCAAATCAAAAGCAATAGGGCAAGGAAATGGTTCCCCCACCCCAAGCATTGCTGGCATTCCAGAGAGATGCAGCAGAGCTCGGGGGAAGGCAGGCGTGATCTTCACCCATACCACCCTTGTCCCTGCTGTGTTTCCTGGGATGGGAACAGACCCTTGCAGCGGTTCTGAAAGGCCAGGCCCAGCTAGAGGTGCTAACGAGAGGACAGCCAAGGGGATTGTTTCTCTCTCCTCCCCGCACATCGGTCACTGCCTTTCATTAAGGCAACACCAGCCCTGGAGAGGCTGCAGCAGGGCTTTTCCATGTGGCTTCAGGCACTGCCACTGCCTCTGTTCTCCACCACCCTTTTGCTGGTATTTTCTGAACGTCTTCTTTCAGGAGTCTGGTTTATTAAGGTAACATTCAGACACCCACAAATCTCCCCCTCCAAACCCACCTTCCATCCTAGCTAGCTCAGACCCTTGGTGGAGGGTTCTTAGTGCTGGCTTCACTGATCTTCCTCCTAGCAAACTCCTCTCCCTGCAGCTCTGCTCAAGCACACCAGAGAGTAACCACTGGCCTTATATTTCTCAGCAGGCCTAGTGCTCAGTCACATGCAGCCATCCCATTGGCCCCCCTGCCCCTCTCCATTCCCTTCACCTGGGGAGGCAGGCTACACCTGGCACAGGTGATGCTGAACCTCATCCATCTTAAAGGGCCAGCTGCCACTGTGAGAGCTGCATTGCTGGGGTTTGTTGTGACCAGGTTAATAATAAACAATAATAATAATAATAATGATAATATTACCACCAATAATAACAGGAAGACATAAACAGCCGTCATAACAGGCTCAATACTGCTCCCTGCTTCACTGATCCAACTCCACTGACTTTGATTGATGTGCACCAGTGTCACAGACAGCAGAATTTGGCCCAGCCTGTTGTGTTTAGATGTCATGAAGCGATACACCGTTGCTGGCAGTTTTCTCCCATGCCGAGGTCTGTGGCTGGCTATAAGTAGCTGTAAATGACAGATATCTTGGAGATCTTTCTGTTTGTTGCCCACCTAAATGTGGTTGCAGTTTTGATCAGCCCTAATTAAGTGGGGGAGAGGCCTTTCTCAGTGCAACTTCGCACAGGAAATCCAACATGCTCTAAAGTGGCCACTGATTTTGGGTGCCTCTGTTTTTTGGATGCTCAACTTGAGACACTTCAGGCATGTGGGGATTCTCAGCACCTCTGCAAAATCAGGCCCAAACTGCCACCCAAGATTTAGAGGCTGCTTGAAAAATCAGGGCCTGATTTTAGCAGTCAGGGGGAGTTGAAGGTGCCTAGCACCATACAGGTGCTTGCCTGGTATGAAGGGTTATAAATAAAGCCTCACAACACCACTACAAGATGGGGAAAAAAATGCTGTACCTATTTCACAGAGAGGGAAACTGAGGCATGGGGCAGCTAAGATCATTGCTCAGGGTCACATGGTGAGACAAGTGGCAGTGTTAGGAATAGAACTCAGTACCACAAAATATCTTTGAGGCCAAGTGCTTAGCAGGGTTGAGAAAAGGACTGGACATGTATAGAGATAACAAACATTTCCCATATCCTGGGGCCAACATGGCTACCACACCACTGCATACAACAATTTCCATAGTTATATTATAATAGTAAAGATTAAACACAAACTTTGGAAGGGATATAAACCTGCATGCATCAGGGCCTAATCCACTCCCTAACTATCAGTGGTCAGGAGGTAAATTTAACTAGGGACTAGTTAGTCCATAATTGTTTCCTGCAGGGTTTCTTGCACTTTCCTCTGACACAACTAGTATTAGCCACTGTTGGTAACAGTATACTGGACTACTTGGACCCTGGTCTGAACCGGTCCAGCAATTCCTATGTTCTGAACTCAGATCTCCTGCCCCTCCAATCTCTGTATCCTCCCATTTCATGCATTTGGTTAAAGGGGCTTCACAACGCAAGCTGAATTTTGCTGAGCCTGACACAGTTTAATCTACGGCTTGTACCCAAGTTGCAAACCTCCCTGACTGTTTCCTGCTGTGGTTTCCTGCAATGGTAAAACGCCTCCGCTGCTCAGCCTGCTTTCCCCTTCGGTTGTCTGATGGCCCTTTCTGGGCTTCAGGCAGATAAAAAACAAATAAGTCAAAAAAAGCTGGTGGCCATAAATCCAGCTCCCTGGGCAGGCATCTCCTTGCCTTGCTCCTGAGCAAAGCAGGAGATCTCTGGCAGGATGGCATCTCTCCAGCAATCTTCCTCCATCCCCATTCCACATACGCTAGGCCAGTGGTTTTCAGACTTTTTTTCTGATGACCCAGTTGAAGAAAATTGTTGATGCCTGCAACCCAGTGGAGCTGAGGATGAGGGATTTGGGTTGTGGGAGGGGCTCAGGGCTGGGGCAGCGAGTTGGGGCACTGGGGTGAGGGCTGCGGGGTGGGGCCAGGAATGAGGGGTTCAGGGATTGGGAGGGGGCTCTGGGCTGGGGCAGGGGGTTGGGGTGCAGGAGGAGGTCAGGGCTCTGGGCTGGGGGTGCAGGCTCTGGGGTGGGGCTGGAGATGACGGGTTTGGGGTGCAGGAGGGGGCTCTGGGTTTGGGGGTAGCTCAGTGCTGGGGCAGAGAATTGGGGCACTGGCTTACCTTGGGCGGCTCCTGGTTAGCGGCGCAGTGGGGGTGCTAAGCAAAGCTCCCTGCCTGTCCTGTCACTGTGGACCGCTCTGTGCCCCGGAAGTGGCCAGCAACAGGTCCGGCTCCTAAGTGGAGGCTCGCAAGCGGCTCTGCGTGGCTCTCACCCACAGGCACCATCCCGCATAGCTCCCATTGGCCAGGAACGTGGGAATGCAGAGCTGGTGCTCGGGGGGGGGGCAGCGCGTGGAGCCCCATGGCCCCCCTGCCTAGGAGCCGGACCTGCTGCTGGCTGCTTCCGGGGTGCATCGTGGTGTCAGAACAGGTAGAGACTAGCCTGCCTTAGCCAAGCAGCACCGCCAACAGGACTTTTAACAGCCCAGTCAGCAGTGCTGACCAGAGCTGCCATGACCCAGTGCCTTCCATTCCGTGACCCAGTACTGGGTCACAACCCGCAGTTTGAAAACCACTACACTAGTGTGTGTCATTTATACAGTCCCTGCCTAGGCCACACACTACCAGGGTGTGGCCAGCCCAACTCAGAATGCCATATGACCATCTAAGTCCTGGTCCTTTCTGTGCCAGCCTTTAATGTGCAATAGGTCTGTCCCTCAGTCGACCAAGAGGCCTAGCCATTGGGACAATTTAAAATCTTGTCGGTCTGTCTGTATCTGTCATTCATCTGATACACGATTAGCTCTATCTGGCAGGGACTGTCTTTTTGTTTTGGGTTTGTACAGCCCCTAACACCATTGGGTCCTGGTCTCTGACTGGGGCTCCTGGGCACTATGATACTATGACTACTACTACTAATTAATAAAGAATGTGTGCAGAAGAGCAGAGACCAGACCCAGTGACCCAAGGAGTCAGGTTGACTGTATTTTGAATGTGACTGAAACATTTGTGGAAAGAAGACGCCAGCTCAGCTCTTCTCATGTCACGCTACATCCTCACCAAAGGTCAGCTCCCAGGGAGCTGGTGCGCCTCCTGGAGCTCACTGGTGTTTCCGTTAATTAATGGAAACTGACCTTGGTCTGTGGGTGGGATTTAGATAACTTGATACCAAAACCAATAGCGCAGATAACAGCTCATTGGTGGAGGAGACTTGTCAAAGGCTCAGCCGGCAGTGTGACATGATGCATTGGGTTCCTACTGAGAGCTGGCTCTACCGGGATAGGTGGTAAGTCCCTTTCTGGTATTACTCTGCTGTGAGTCTAGGGGCCTCCGGTCACATTTGCAGACTCCAGTTTGAAAAGGGCGGGAGAATTGTAAGGAATACAATCTGCAACGATGGATTGTCACACTGGAGTCACAGCTTTCTCTGAGTTGATAAGCACAGAGGACTAGGCAAACTGGCCCAGACCATTGGTCCATCTAATGGACAATCTTTGACAGGGGCCACTGCCAGATACTCCGGTGGAAGATGCAAAAAATTCAGCAACAGATAGGGAAAGCTTCTTCTTTACCCTTGTCACTTGGCGGTTGGATTATGCCTAGAAGTATGTTTTAGGATGCATCAGGCGAGGTATTTCCAGCAAAGATAAGGAGGTTATACAAGTACCGTTATACAAGGCACTGGTGAGACCTCATCTGGAATATTGTGTGCAGTTCTGGTCTCCCATGTTTAAGAAGGATGAATTCAAACTGGAACAGGTTCAGAGATGGGCCACTAGGATGATCCGAGGAATGGAAAACCTGCCTTATGAAAGGAGACTCAAAGAGCTTGGCTTGTTTAGCCTAACCAAAAGAAGGCTGGGGGGGGGGGGATATGCTTGCTCTTTATAAATATATCAGAGGGATTAATATTAGGGAGGGAGAGGAATTATTTAAGCTTAGTACCAACATAGACACAAAAACAAATGGGTATAAACTGGACACTAGGAAGTTTAGACTTGAAATTAGACGAAGGTTTCTAACCATTAGAGGAGTGAAGTTCTGGAACAGCCTTCCAAGGGGAGTAGTGGGGGCAAAATACATATCTGGCTTTAAGACTAAGCTTGATAAGTTTATGAAAGGGATGGTATGATGGGATAGCTTAATTTTGGCAACTGATCTTTGATTATCAGCAGGTAAGTATGCCCAGTGGTCTGTGATGGGATGTTATATGGGATGGGATCTGAGTTACTGCAGAGAATTCTTTCCTGAGTGCTGGCTGGTGAGTCTTGCCCAGATGCTCAGGGTTTAGCTGATCGCCATATTTGGGGTCAGGAAGGAATTTTCCTCCGGGGAAGATTGGCAGGGGCCCTGGAGGTTTTTCACCTTCCTCTGCAGCGTGGGGCATGGGTCACTTGCTGGTGGATTCTCTGCAGCTTGAGGTCTTCAAACCACAATTTGAAGACTTCAATAACGCGGACATAGGTTAGGGGTTTGTTATAGAAGTGGATAGGTAGGGTTCTGTGGCCTGCTTTGTGCAGGAGGTTAGACTAGATGATCATATTGGTCCCTTCTGACCCTAAAGTCTATGAGTCTATGAGAAGCATCAGGGTTTTATATCCCTTATAAACTTGTATCCTGTCTAGTGGAACTGTCAATGTTCTGATTACCCACAAAACTGTCTAGTACTTTTTTAAAGGCCTGTTAATCTCTTTGCTGTATCAATAGGTTGAGGTAGTGAGTTCCAAAGGTTAATTATGCATTGCAAAAAATGATATTTCCTTTTATCATGATCTACAGGAACCTCTCCGGAGAGAAGATTTTGGGTAGTAGGGGGCTTTTTAATTTAGACGATAATGGCATAACTAGATCCAGTGACAATGTCAGACTGCAATTTTTTAACAGTGAGAATAATTAACCATTGAACAGCTCACTAGGGGATGCGGTGGATTCCCCATCACCTGAAATCTCTAACTCCAGACCAGATGTCTTTCTAAAAATCACACTCTGGCTCAGTCAGCAGTTAGGGGGGTGATACACAAATCACAGGGTAGAATTATCTAGCCTGTTACGCAGGAAAGGAGATTAGATGATTAGGATCCTCTCTTCTGGCCTTAGATTCTCTTAATTGACCCTGCGGTAATGGCTTGTGGGCAGATGGCTGGAGATGGTGACACAGGCCCTGCACTCCGGAGGGGTCATCTGCTAACAGTTTCCCTTGTCTGTGGCTGTATTGCAATGCAATGTCTCAATGAGGAATTCTGGTTCCATTCCCTAGACCCAGCACACGGAGTGTCTGAGCAGGTCTGAGGAGCCCCGGTCAGCGTACGAGATGCCGGATGCAGCCAGCCACTTGCCCTTCTTCTATGGCAGCATTTCTCGGTCGGAGGCCGAGGAGTACCTCAAACTGGCGGGCATGTCGGATGGCCTCTTCCTGCTGCGCCAGTGCCTGCGGAGCCTGGGGGGCTACGTCCTCTCCATGGTGCACAACCTGCAATTCTACCACTACCCCATTGAGCGCCAGCTGAACGGCACATACGCCATCGCGGGGGGCAAGGCGCACTGCGGGCCGGAGGAGCTCTGCGAATTCTACTCCAAGGATGCCGACGGGCTCTGCTGCACGCTCCGCAAGCCCTGCAACCGGCCCAGCGGTGTGGCGCTCCAGCCCGGCGTCTTCGACAGCATGCGGGACAACATGGTGCGCGAGTACATCCGGCAGACGTGGAAATTGGAGGTACTAGCTGGTCCCAAGGCAAACGCTGTATTCAGACCCCTCCGGGGGGACTTGCTGCTGCTGGTCACAACGTCCCTCAGCTCCTCCTTCTTCCATTCATCTTACACTGACTCTTCTCTACTCCTTTCCACATGCTCAGCACAACTGGGGCTCCTGCCATTTGGAAAAGCCCAATTGAATCTTCCTCCTTTTTCCAGTTCCCTCTGCAGAAATAGCTCTGATCCTTTGCCTGCGCCATCAAATTCCTTTCTTCCTCTGCTCCAACTTAACAAGACTGGGCCTGTCTGTCCTGGGTGGCCATTACAGAGCTCACAGCATAAGAGAGGGGGGCTAGTCCCAGTGTCCTTAGCCTGGCTACTGTGCACTCAGCCCAAGTTGGCTGTGCTTCCTGGGTGCTGTACGGGACATGTACAGAGCCAGATCATGAGATGCTTATTCCGCTTTTCCTCAGTTCTTTCATCACTGAAGTCACGGGGAGTTTTTCTTGTGAACGCAGGAACTGGTGTATCGAATCAGAGCTAGCTACGTATCTATTTATTCCAATTATGAAATAACTGGAATGACACCTGTCCAAGGCTCTTGGCAATGGACCACACAACAGTACATGCAGTTTAGAACTCAGCAGCATTAATCTGATCACGTCCACAGGGACCCCTTTCTGCCCTTCCTCCTCCAGGAAGCACACCACAAGCCTCCTCCCCAAACCCTCACAAACAGGCGGCTTTTGCAACATGTCAACTAGGTTACCAAGTTCAGGTTATTTCAGACCAAAGAGGGAAGCAAGTTCTAAAATCTCTAGGCCCTCTCTGTCAGGCACCCCCTCTCTTTTGCAAGGAGGGATATCCAGCTCACAGGCCCCTGCTGACTACAGCTGTGGCAGAATGGCATTGGGAGAGAAGAGATCGCTTAAGTAGGCTGGTCCTTGACCATTTAGGGCTTTATAGGTCATAGGTCCTATCAGTGAGAGAGGCTGTCTGGCCTCGTGGACAGAGCCCCAGACTGGGATCTGGCCACTTGGGTTCTAGTTCCTGCTATGCTGCCAGCTGCTTGCTGTGGGAAAGTCACGTCACAGCTCTGTGCCTCAGTTTCCCCATGTATAAAATGGGATAATGCTACTGCCCTCCTTTGTAGAGTGCTTTGAGCTGTATTGATGAAAAGTGCTTGTAAAGAAGTATTATATTAATTATTAGTATGACCCATTTGCTCCAGTGTCCTGTCTTCTAACAGTGACTGGGACCAGATCCTCCACAAGAGCAGATGCAGTAAACTCCATAATTGACAATTATAAAATAACCTGCTCATATGGGAAACTTCTCCCAGCCCCCAGGCAGACTGACTGGCTTATGCCTTATAACATATGTCCTTTACCTAATTTTGCCCTCTGTCTAATGTAACTGCGGATGTACTTGTTATCCATAGACATTTCCAAACCCTTTTCGAAATCTGTTATGCTCTTGGCCTCAATGAGATCTTGTGGCAGAAGGTTCCGCAGGCAAATTATAATGGTGTGAAGACATACTGCCTTTTATCAGTTTTAAATTTGACACCTTTGTTTCATTGAACGTCCCCTTGTTCTTGTATACCAAGAGAGGATGATTAGAAGATTCCTCTCTACCTTCTGTTTATTATCCAATACTTTGTATACGTTATTACATCTCATCTTATTCACTTCCTCTCCATGGAAAATAGTACCAGACTTTACAGTCTATCTTCATATTAGACTATTCCACACCCCTAAACATGTTGCCCGTTTCCAAACCTCCTCTAATTCTGCAATATCTTATTTTTAGATGGGGTGTGTGACGGGTTCCCTGGGGTGCAGCCTGGGACTGTAAGACCACTGTGCCCCCTGGATTCACTCCCTGGGCTGTCTCCCACAATGCCTTGCTAGTGACCAGCAGCAACCTCCTCCAGGCGCTATGCTCACTCAGCACAACCACATGTGGAGCCCCAAACCCAGCTAGATTGCATGAATGCTCCCAGAGCCACTCATGAATCACACAGAGAAAGGCACCAGAGCCACATCCCCCCAGCTCCCAGCACTGTACCTCAGGAATATACCGTTTTGCACTGCTCCAGATGGGCAGTGCAGATTTATTAATTAGTTCACCACTTCATCACCGGAAACTGGACATATACCAGCCTTTGTCAAACCCGAGCAGATTTGCCCCACACTTTATAAAAACTCACTGATAAAGTTAAACAAATGCATTGACTATAACAGGTAGATTTGAAGTGATTTTAAGTGATAGGCAAAAAGTCAGAGCTAGTGACCAAAAGAAATAAAATACAAGCACTCAGTCTAACCTCTCAACCCCGTTAGACTGGGCAGCAACTAAATGAAGCAGTTTTTCTCACCCCACTGGATATTGCAGCCCTTAATATACAGGTTTGTTCCTTAAACCTGGGCCAACCTCCTCTGCTGGAGTCTTATCTTCTCAGTGTCTTAGCTGCTTGCAGCGTAGGTGGGGGCAGGAGAATAGGTCCAGTATGCGTCCATTGTGTCTGTTTTATACCTTTAGTCCATGTGCTTGGAAAACACAAGTCCAGACGTGACTGGGTGGGCCTTGCTAAGTCTCTACGCAAGGCTGAGCAATTCCTCTGGTGTGGCCTTGGGCAGTTGAGTCATTGCATTGTAGCTCCCTTGCTGGACAATGGTTGTTGATGGGTTGATTGATACCCCACTTGGGCCTTGGTTACTTCCCTTGCTGTTGCCTCTGGGGAGCTAATGTCTGGCTGATTCCCCAAGTTACAGCATGTTTTCGTGACCACCATACAACACAATTCTCATAACTTCCTATGCATTAAGGATATACACACATGGATGGAGAAATGACTTTCAGCAGGTCATAATCTTTCTCCTGATACCTTACAAGGTCTGCTTTATATGTAAGGTATCAGAGGGGTAGCCGTGTTAGTCTGGATCTGTAAAAGCAGCAAAGAGTCCTGTGGCACCTTATAGACTAACAGACGTATTGGAGCATGAGCTTTCGTGGGTGAATACCCACTTCGTCAGATGTATTAAGGTGCCACAGGACTCTTTGCTGCTTTATATGTAAGATCACAATTACACATAAATGAGGAATATGGGGTTACATGGTGCTCCTCCAAGGTACAGAATGTCACCTCGTGACCAGAACTGCACACACTAGTTCAGACGCAGATGCACCACTGATTTGTATAATGGCATTACAGTAATTTCAATGCCACACTCCATCCCCTTCTTTCTGCATCTTAGAAATTTTGCTTTTTTCAACCTCTGGTCCACATTAAGCAAAGGTCTTCACTGAACTATCCATTACGATGCCGGGGTCTTTTCTTTTAGTTGATTCAGTCAATTTAGAACCCAGTTCATATTATTCCCTCCAATGTCCATTACTTCGCCTTTGTAACAAAGAATTTAATCTGCTATTGTGTTTCCCATTTCCCTAGCTTGGTTAGGTCCCTCTGAAGTTCCTTGCCAGTTTCCACTGGTGTAAGTGTCTAGACTTCAATGCAGTAATTCTGTGATTGACAGTGGTGTGAGAACAAGCTAAGGCCTCAAAGGGTTAATATGGTCCTACCCACTGTTCTAACAGAAATAAGCCCTTGCAATAGGGTTGCCAACCTTCTAGGATTGTCCTGGAGTCTCCAGGAATTAATCTTTAATTAAAGATTATGTCATGTGATGAAACCTCCAGGAATACGGTCAACCAAAACTGGCAACCCTGCCTTGCAACAGAAAGGCATCACCAAACCAATGGCTTGTCTATGTTATTATTATTAATAGGAATATCATAGTACCTAGGAGCCTGGTCCCCAGTTCTGGACCAGGACCTCATTGTGCTAAGAATGAAAAGACATGCTCTGAGGGTGAGGTGGCAAAATTGCCTAGGAGATTTGGGTACCCATTGCCCATCAGAAATCAATAAATGCCGAAGGTGGCTGGGAAAGATTCCCAGCTTTAAAGCTGCAGTGCTCCCCAGGTTCTTACCTCTTGCTCTGGTAGCGACCAGGTGCAATCCAAGAGCAGTCGTAGAGAGGTTCGGCAGGATGGGCATTATGCACATGCTGGGGCCTGTCTGGGTTGGCCTACACTACGGGGAGGAGAGGGTGAGATCGATCTAAGTTATGCAACTCCAGTGACGTGAATAACGTTGCTCAAGTTGACATACTTAGATCTACTTGCCGCAGTGTCTTCACTGTGGTGTGTCGATGGGAGACGCTCTTCTCATTGTGGTAGAGTACCGGAGTTGACGCTAGAGCAATTGGTGGTCGATTTATCGACTCCTGCGGGATCGATCGCTGCCGTCGATCTGGCCAGTGGCATAGACAAATCCTCAGACACAGGAGATATAGGTGCTTCCATGCGAGTACAGGTCATTAATATAAAGTGTGCCATCTACAGGCAAATAAGAAAATGTAATTGTCCATACATTTGTGAGAGCCATAAACTTGCCGTGCACTGTGAATGGCTTCAAGATTACATTGCTCTTAACAGGGACTAGGGAGCAAAGTAAAGGGAGACAGAGCACCCAGGAGAGAGTTTAAAAGGGCTCTGGAGTGACAATGGAAAACAGACTACAAGACTTGTGATCTAAGAATAGTCCTCTTCTAAAGGCCACCATGACCTTCTGCTTCTCTCACCTGCAAGTCGGTGAGCTCTCTTCCCTTTCCCACAATGAGTGGCGAGGGATGGGAGGGACAGTGACACCTTTGGATGATGGAGTCACTCTGGATTTAGATGGGAGCAGAATTCAGCCCAGCATTGCTCCAGTGGTGCCTACAGCCAGAGCGTTATCGGCGACCAAGAGAGGGATTCTGAGGTCTCCTGAGAGGTCGCTATTACCTGTCCAAGAGGATGCAATAAAAACCAGCGTTGCCCTGCAGAAGCTGGCATGGTGCCTAGTGGTAGCTAGGTAGAATGGTCTCCCTTCTCGCTTCCTTGCAGGGTGATGCCCTTGAACAGGCCATCATAAGCCAGGCCCCTCAGGTCGAGAAACTCATTGCCACCACTGCCCATGAGAAGATGCCCTGGTACCACAGTAATATCTCCCGGGAGGAGGCTGAACGCAGGCTCTATTCTGGAGCACAGCCTGATGGGAAATTTCTGTGAGTATCCAAAGCGCTGGGAGATACCTGCTCCGATTACTGTGACCCCCCCCAACCCTGTTACGCCCCATTTGCTTGAGGGGATGTAGAGCAGGGTGTCGTCAGGGCTGGGCCAGCAGCTGAGCCCATGTCACAGTTCTGTACTGGGAGATCGGCGAGGACAGGACCAGTGTGGTGCTCTGGGTCTCTGCCTTGAGATTAGTACCCATCCAGGAGATGTTACAGCCCCAGGATTTGGAAACCAGGCTTCTGGTCTGTTCCACGAGGAAACAAATCCCACTTTCCCATGGAAGGATGTGACCCATGTGGGAGGGGGTGACCTTTCCCAGAGCTCTGGTACAGGAGCCTTGTGAGGACGCATGGTGATTTCACTGGGCGAGCCTCAAACCCAGCCACTCTGACCCCCTCCTCCTTCCCACCCAGACTGCGAGAAAGGAAGGAAAATGGCACCTACGCGCTGTCCCTCGTCTATGGGAAAACAGTGTATCACTACCGCATCGACCAGGACAAGTCCGGCAAATACTCCATCCCCGAGGGAACCAAGTTTGACACGCTGTGGCAGGTACGATGCTTCGGGACACTCTCCCCAGCCTCCCCTCCCTCCAGTCAGGAGAAGGAGAGTGCTCTTGTCTCCGTCTTTTGGCTTCAATCACATTTCATATAATTGCAAATGTTCCAACCGGCTCTAGTCCTGCCGGCTTTCCTTTTGTCCTTGTTCTCTTTCCCTTTGTGTAGTAACAACCCAAATCCCTCTCCCAGCCAGCAGGGTTTGTAAATACAGAGCAAAGAGGGTCCCGAGGACATAGACAGACTAGAGGAATTAATGGGCTAATGGGGCCTGTCTGCCACAGACCTAAGAGAAATAGTTACCATAAACCACAAATGTTGCCTGTAAAACAAAGCAGTGATTTTCCTCCCTCTCCTTTTCCCGATTCCTCCCCCAGTTGGTGGAGTACTTGAAACTCAAGCCAGATGGACTGATATATTTCCTGAAGGAAAGCTGCCATAATCCCAATATGCCGGCAGGTGAGTTGACTCTTAAGGGCAGGACTAGCTGCGAACATCAAACCTTGTCTTCATACTGTGGATCTACGGTAGCCCCAGGGTTCATTCGGTTTTCTGGTAGATCTACCCCGCTGTTCTCTTGCTTCCTGCCATATTAAATCAGATCACTGAGACCAGCTCAGTTAGCGTCCTGCCCCCTGCCCGAACTGTCTCTTTCTGGGATTTTTGCACATCTCTCTCTGAAGAATCAGGCGATGGCCAGTGTTGGACAGAGGATACTGGGCAAAAGGCCCTTGATCTGCTCGGGGACAGGAGTTGCGACGTGGGCGTATTTCATAGCAGGCTCCGGCATTGGCCTCTCCTGGCTCTTGCTAAACTGCAGCACAGCGTCACCCCGTCTTGGCCAGGGGCTACGATATGGGCTAACAGAGGGTAGGAGCTCAGCTCTCACAATTCCTCTCCTCTCCCGTGGCTGGGGGGACAGCTCCCCTGACGGTTTCACTCCACATTAAGCACTGCTCTCCTCTGCTATCCAACTTCTGCCTTAGCAAACCAGCCCCCGCATCAGTCTAGGGCAATGTCTGGCCTGCTGCTGAAAGGTGGGTGATATTTCAAATGAAGGCAAAACAGGTCCCTCCCTATGAGTAGCCTCTTGCGCAAAGCTGTACATGGTGGAAATGAACAAAGACAGAGAAGACAGTGATGATGAAGCCAGATCCAGAGATAGGACAGAGGGGGTCAAAGCCTCAGCTGGCGTATATTGGTTTAGCACCATTGAACCCAGCCACTGGCTTTCATTTCCACACTGAGGTATCAGTCACCCAGTGCCCTCGTTGAAGCAGGAAGGCCAAGGGGCTCTGTTTGCCCCATGCCTGCTGATCCATGGCCAAGCGTGTGGAACGGTTCTGGCTCTGTGTGCAGGGGAAGGGAAGAGGCTTATTTTGTATTTGCTTCGTTTCTGTCGCTCCCTGGCTGGTTTAGTCCTGTTTTTGTAGAAGCCGAGTGTATCTCCTGCTGGGGAGCCGTGCCAGACTGACAGCCCTGGAGTCTTAAGGCCTTTTATCCCCCCAGCGGGGTCAGTCTGAGCAGCAACAGGACAAGCTCCCTGCCACTGGACCCAATCAATATGCCTCCATTCTGGGTGGGCACTCAGCACCTCGGACAATCAGGGCCACAACGTCCCAAGTCGGGCAAGAATTAGTGGTCAGTTAGGCCAACATTGGCCTCTGGAGCTTGCCTAAGGTCACGGCGAGACAATGGCAGAGCTGGGAGGAGAGCCCAGGTTTTCCAAAGTGGCTCATGATTTTGGGCCCCCCACCTGAGGCACCTTGAAAGGGTCTGATTTTCAGAGGGCAGGTACTCAGTACTCCCTGGAAATCAGGCCCCTTTAAGGTGTCTTAAGCTAGGCCCCCCAAATCAGGACCATGTCTAATCAATCTCAGGTCAGCGCCCTGTTCTCTGGACTGCAGTATGGGGCAGAACTCGCTCTCCCTGCTGCTAGCCATGGGGTTTCGTGCACCTGTCACCTCCCACCCACACCAGAGTCTGGGGGCCTCCTCCTCATTGACCCCACATTGTCAGAGCAGTATGAAGGGACCTCAGTGCGAACTGGAATCAGGCCTGGGCAACAGAGGTGAATGGAACCCCCTTTGCGCCCAGATCTTTGAGCAGGGCAGCGAGCTAACGTCTCTTTCCTGATTTTCAGCAACCGTGGCACCACTCCCGCCAGCCCACCCCTCTGGAAGCGTAAGTTTGAGGCTGTCTCTTCTCTCCGTCCCTCCAGAGCTTCTCACGTCCTTGCCTTTAACCTAGGGAGAAAATCCTGCCTTTCTCTGAAAGGCAGAGACTTGACTGGAATGTAATACGGGTAGCTTAACCCTGCGGCCATTCCTGCCTGGGGGGCAGAGGGGGAAGGGGAAGTGGCCAGGCACAGCTACAGCTGGAGATGGAAGCAAGCTTCTGCCATGCAACATGTGGGCCTGTAATTTGGGGAGTCCAGTTCAACCCCAGGCTGGTCTGCCTGGCAGAGGCTGGTTACACTCAGGCAGACCTGCCTAACCATTGGCTTCTGGCCCAATCTTTGTGCCCCTGCTTCTCTGCCTTTCTGACTGCAAAGTGCTGCAGGCAGTCTCAGGACTCTGAGGTGGGAGACGCACAAAGGGGGGCTGAGGGACTCCCAGCTCTATTGGGCATTCGTGTATGTTAGTCTCAGTGCCTGGCTAATAAAGGATGATTCGTCACAGAAGGGTGCACTCGACTCTACAGACAGCTCGCCCCTTCTTCCATCTTTTGTGTCTAAGAATCCACCTAGGTACATCCACTTCCCTCAGCACTAGGAGTGGGATCTATAGAGTTACTGGGGCAAATCTGGACTCCAGATTGGCAGCAGAGTATCTCCCACCAGACAGATCCCAGACTGGCTCCGGCCCATCTGCCCTGGGGGTGCACTCAAGCCATGGCTGGAGAAGAAAGAGAAGCTCCTTACCAGTGTTGAGATGGTGGCCTGGATCCCTCCTCCCCACCCTCTTCCTTCTACAGACTGTGTGTGGGGTGGAAGGGACAGCATGATGGATGGGGCTGCCTTCTCTCTGTTTCCTTGGGGTATAGGCAGGGTGCACGTGTTCCCCCAGCAGATGCTGCTAGCTAGAAATGTCTGCATATGCAGCAGCCAGAGAGTGGGCACACAAAGGCAGTGATCTCATAAAGCCATAGGGATTATGGGAAGGCACTGGTTCTGGAGGGTCCCACCCTTCACCCCAATTGTTTCCCCCATAGGCACTGAGTTTTTCTTTTCCCCAGGGGGTGCGCCACTCTTGCTTTGCCAGTGGGCCCCCACCCCCACTGCAGCTCTCCCCGAGACCCCTCCCCAAGGCCTAGGGTGACCAAACTGCAACTGTGAAAAATCGGGATGGGGGTGCGGGGTAATAGGAGCCTATATAAGAAAAAGACCCAAAAATTGGGACTGTCCCTGTAAAATTGGGACATCTGGTCACCCTACCAAGGCCCCCCACTTGCTCCCTGCTTTCTGCCCTCCCCCAACTGCCAATCAGCTGTTTGGCAGCACCTTGATCAGCTAATCAGGGGCGCAGCCAAACAGCTGTGGCTGGTATTTTTTTCCCAGAGTCGATGCCTATGGTTTCCTTCATCTTATATTAAATGCATCATTTACTTGATCACTGTTTCTCTCCCAGGCCCAGAGACACCTGGGGGCTCTGAACACAGATGGATACACCCCGGAGCCCATAGGTGAGTAGCGCTGCAGGGGCCTCCCTTCCCGTCAGTACAGACCCAGGAGAGGGCACCCTAGGCCAGCCGAGCTGTGGGACACCAGCCAGTGGTGCCGCAAGTACCTACAGCTACAATGCAACTGAGCTTATGCACAATGCCTGGCACGTGAGCACCACCTTCTGGCTAAGAGAGGTGCTACAAGGCTTTCATCGCACTCAAGGCACCCGAGGACAAGCCAAAGGTCCCATTTGTTTCCCAGGGCCCCAAACCTCTTGCATGAATGCTATAAAACGGTCGCTCCCAGGAATAAACCTAGCCAAGCCCAGTCCTGTCCCTGCTTCCCCCACCTCGCTACTATCAGTGGGCTCGAATCCACAAACACTCAAACACGTGCATAATGAGGCTTCAGTGGCACTGCTCACGTGTGAGGAGCCGTGCACACAGTAAACGTGTTAGGACCAGGGCTTGGGGTAGTAGGGGCACTGGCAGCTCCAACTCCACCCAGTAGTAGGGGTGGGAGGGACCAGCACAGGCTGGCAAGCCAAGGGAGGTGACCGAGAGGGAGGCTGGAACTGGAAGGTCAGCACAGGGAGGACAGTGGCCAGAGGGAACGGGGAGGCTCTGAGTTCTGGCAGGGGGCATGTGACCTATCCCTGGTCTTGTTCTCCTGTGGAAGGGCCAGGGAAATCGCGCCTCCTGCCCATGGACACCAGCGTCTATGAAAGCCCCTACAGTGACCCGGAGGAGCTGAAGGACAAGAAGCTCTTCCTGAAGAGGGACCACCTGATGATTGACGAGGTGGAGCTGGGGTCAGGGAACTTCGGCTGCGTCAGGAAAGGAGTCTACAAAATGCGGAAGTAAGCACTGTCCAAAAGGAATGAGAAGGGGAGCATGGTTCAGACTGAGCCTAGGATAGAGATGGGTCAAACTCATCCCAGGTCAGGGGAGTTTGGGTCCAGGGCTAGAGCAGATGCTGTAACGGGGTGGAGACAGGAGTGCCTGTGCTGATGGGGGAGGGGGCGGGGCGTGCATGGGAAAGCTCCTGGTGAAAGGTGCCACAGCGACTTCATGTGCACTGGGGAATGTGGGGTGCATTGGAGAAGCCAGCGATGGGAACTCGCACATTGACTGCCAGTACCGGAGGTGTCTGCAGGCCAGATGTGAATTCACAGGGGGAGCTCATGGTTTTAAGGAAGGCACCTTGATCCGCTAGATGGGGTATGGGATCGAGAAGGAGGAGATGGTTTCTATTCCTGGCTCTGCTACTGACTCCCCATGTGACCTTGGAAATGGTCCCACCTCTCTCTGTGCCTCAGTTTCCCCACCTGTGAAATGCTGCTTTGTAAGGTGCCTTTAGAAAGGGGGAGGGAAGAGATTAACTGCCCCCAATTGCACAGTATGAGACAGAATTTTTTCCTCAGTTGCTGCCATTATTTCTTTAGCTACCATTTCCTGTCCTTGCATACTCGAATAGGGTTCCCCAAGGGCACTGCTGCAGGAGCACCTCAGCCAGAGTTAATCTGCGACAACCTGGCTTCACAGACTTGTAGCCCACGACCATAACTGGGAACGAGATGCCCTAATAATATCATTATTACCCCAGGCCTTGTAGATACAGCGTATTGAGCCACCCACTTTAAACAGTACCACTGATCGCTGGTTCACGTTACTGGCTGTGATATGCTCCATCATCTGCAGCTTAACCCAGCCCTTGTGCATTTCTCCTCTCGCCCCCTGGCTAGGAAGCAGATAGATGTGGCCATCAAGGTCCTGAAGAGCAACAATGAGAAGGCTGTGAAGGATGAAATGATGAAGGAGGCACAGATCATGCACCAGTTGGACAACCCCTACATAGTCCGTATGATCGGGGTTTGTGAGGCAGAGTCCCTGATGTTGGTCATGGAGATGGCCTCGGGAGGACCCCTCAATAAGTTCTTGTCTTCCAAGAGGTGAGTTTCTTTGTGGTACTGAATAGCCATGGCTGGCTGATTCATCTCCCCTTCCGGGCACCGTCCCATCAGACTCACAGTAACGGCAGACGACTTGCTTTGAAGGTGAAGGGATATGGAAAAGAGTCCCACTAAAACACTAGGGAGTGCTCTGAAACTTTCCTAGAATAGTCTGGCTGTGGTACTTGTAGGCTGAGTGGGGGGAGATACATGGGTTCTTGGCACACATTTGGGGTGACCGTCAGCAAGCTGGTGGTGGAGGATCTATTGGCTGGCTAGTGGAACAGCTCGATAAAGTATTGTACTTGCTAGTGTGCACATATCATGGTCTTCTATTGTGTGTAACCAGAACTATGCATCTGTGTGTCACAGGCCCTGTACTGCAAATAGCTAATGGGAGATTTTCTTTTACCTTGGTTACTAAGGGCTGATGCTTCCAGAGTAGGAGAGCCTGAATTCACTGCTTACTGTGGCTGTTAAGCTCCGAGGGCCATGGTAATGACAGTTTCCTACTTGTCCAGGGATTTCTTGCTGTATCCTCCTCTCTTTCCTTTGCCCCAGAGAGGAGATTCCAGTGAGCAATGTTGTGGAGCTGATGCATCAGGTGTCTATTGGGATGAAGTACTTGGAGGAGAAAAACTTCGTCCACAGAGACCTGGCTGCCAGAAATGTCCTGCTAGTCAACCAGCATTATGCCAAGATCAGTGACTTTGGACTCTCCAAGGCTCTTGCAGCTGATGACAGCTATTACAAGGTGAGTGGAAGCAGAGCAGAGGAATCACGGACCGGGCTATATCTACAGAGTCAGCCCGGATGGAGTCCGTGCCCCTCACTCCACCTGTTAACGGAAGCCAGGCACGCATCTTACCCAGAACATCCTGTGACCCTGAACCTTTCTGGCTTGCTGCTGAGACCTAGAGCCATTCCCAGGAGCTCTGCCTTGTGATCACCCCAAGTTCTTCTCATGCCTGTTGTTTATATAATACCATAGCTTTGCAAGGGGCTTTGCAAACATTCAGAAAGCTGGTCCCTGCCCCAAGGCATGTACAATTCAACACAGATGGGTACAGTGGAAGGCTAAGGATCAGGGGTAAGAATGAAGATGCACAATGCTGGAGAGGAAAGACACACAGCAGAGAAGAGGTCTGTGAAGGGATCTGAAAGAGGTGGGGGGTGCTAGGTATGTAGCAGGAGAGGCTGGGGGAGGGTGAAGTAAGAAACAAGAGCAGAGATGCTGGCAGCAGGGAGCTCTGCTGAGCCTTGAGGAAAACAAGGGGCTCGAAATACTCATGGACAAAGGGAGGAGGGCCCCAAAGGTGGGGCAGGGATGGTGGGTGATGGGGTGGAGTTGTGGGAGAAGGTTCTTTTCACTGTAGCCATGTGGAGCTGCTGGAGAAGGGAGGAGCGAAGCAGAGAAGCCAGAGAGCGAGGGGAAGAAGGAGCGATGCTGAGTAGATGGAAGCTCATCAGGGCAGGGACCAGCTTTCTGTTCTGTGTCTCTGTAGTGCCCAGCACAAGAAGCCCCATTCCCCAAGGGGGGCCCCCACACTAGAGATAGTAAATAACAATTGCCAGCACAGCCGGGTGTGGTTGCCACACGGTGGCACCATTCGCACAGTGATTTCTCCAGACACGGCTCAGGTCCCAGTTTTATTTCCCAGCGTGTGTGTGTGTTGTGTTGTGTTTTTAACCTAGTGGCACACGCATCTGCCAGGTGACACCTCAGAATCTGGAGAGCATCCAAGAGGCTGCTCAGGAGACCCTGCGCTGTTGTTCCGCCCGCCCTGAGATGGGCGTTATAGATCAAGAACAGGCATAGCTCCTGGCTGGAACGCTGCCTCCAGAGTGTGCCTTCTGGGGGAAATAGGGATCTGGATTGGATTCTGCATGCAGGGAGCCCCAGAGGACACCCTGGGGCTCTATAAACAGCTCACTAGTCATATGGAGGACGGGCGGCTCCCAGGCTCCGTTTCAGAAACAGACAGAACTTCATGTTACTTTCATCCTCCATCCATTCTGGCAAACAGAGCCCTCTCCCCATATGACACTGGGGCAGACTTACCCCCTGGAGAGCCAGAAAGGCGGTTGCTCGAAGGACCCAGCTCGGATAGCTCAGCTTTGAATTAGTGATGGTCTCAGTGCACCATCTGGATGCCGATCCGGATTCAAACAGCCCAAAGTGCAGAGGTTTTCAGACCTGGGCTTTTGGTTCATCCCAGTATAGTGATAGGGGCCAACTCATAAATTGATAGCAGCCTTCAGCTACCAAAGAGGATGGAGTTAGACTGTTCTCAGTGGTGGCAGGTGACAGAACAAGGAGCAATGGTCTCAAGTTATAGTGGGGGAGGTTTAGGCTGGATATTAGGAAACACTATTTCTCTAGGAGGGTGGTGAAGCACTGGAATGGGTTACCTAGGGAGGTGGTGGAATCTCCTTCCTTAGAGGTTTTTAAGGTCAGGCTTGACAAAGCCCTGGCTGGGATGATTTAGTTGCGGTTGGTCCTACTTTGAGCAGGGGGTTGGACTAGATACCTCCTGAGATCCCTTCCAACCCTAATCTTCTATTCTATAAATTGGATATTGGTTCCGGTCGTGATCCACTGCTTCCCTGACCTGTTGGGGTTGCCTGGATCCAGGGTTTGGAGTTAGGCCCTTTGAATCTGCCTTTGGCAGTGAACCCTCACTCAAGAGGTCTTAAGCTCATTGGACCGACAGGTATGGCAAGGCAGACCCAAGACAAGGCGCTCCGGCTCGGGGCATGACAGTGTGTCAGACTCTTGCTGGGTAAGCTACCCCCTTCTTTCCGTCCCTTTGCTGCAGGCCAGAACGGCTGGAAAGTGGCCCCTGAAGTGGTACGCGCCAGAGTGTATCCTGTACCACAAGTTCTCCAGCAAGAGCGATGTGTGGAGTTACGGTGTGACCATGTGGGAAGCCTTCACCTACGGGCAGAAACCGTACAAGGTGAGCAGCACGAGGACGCGCTGCTGGCTCAGAGTCCGCTTTACTCACCAAGGGCGGCTCCTCGGCTGTGCTCCCACCCCAGCCCCGCTGTCTCAGTGCATCCCGCAAATTGCCGGGGAGCAGTCCCATAGCAGAGAGAGTAGCCACAGGGAAGGCGGACAGAGGGGTATGCGGGGCAATGAACTCTGGGATGTCTTTCCGCCCAGGGCAGGGAGAAGGAGGCCAGCCAAAGTAATCACCCAGTCACGGTGAGGGGGTCCCTGCTACACTGCCGAAAAGCAGGGTGCTGTCCTGGTTACGAGGTCAGACCTGCGCCAGGGCAGGCGTGAGATACTAACGCAAGGTGTGGTGATTACCGACAGCGTCGTCGCAGGAGGTGGCCCACGCCCAGTGCCATTAGCTCCTTATAGAATCAGTGAAAAGTGCCCTCCGGGCGGGGGCATATCTAACCCGCCCTCTCTCAGCCGCCCCGTCAGCTCCTGTGCTTGGTGGGGAGGGCAGGGTCATTAACACACTTCCCTACTCACCCTAGAAAATGAAAGGCCCCGAGGTGATCAGTTTCATAGAGCAAGGGAAGCGCATGGAGTGCCCAGCAGACTGCCCGGCCGAGATGTACAAGCTGATGCAGCAGTGTTGGACCTACAAGTAAGGCTTTCCCCAGCTAATCCCCGGAGCAGGCCCCCTTGGGACTGGGCACATTGTCTGCAGCAGGGTGGCGGGTGTGTGTGTGTGTGGGGGTGTCTCCTGTCCTGATCTCCCCCTGGCTTGGGCTGCAGGGTCTGTGATGAATGATGTGTTTATTTCCTTTCCTTCCTTCCCCTGCCCTGACCTGCAGTTCCCCTGGAGGAGGTCAGAGCCCCTCTAGGGCTCTTTGTCTCGGAAACTGTCTCAGCCTCTCCAAGGAGGCCATTATGCCAGGCTGCAGCATCTGTGGTCAGCAGGTGCATGGGGATGACCCTAAATGAAACTGACAAGAGTCGGAGGGTTGTGACAAGGTTTTAGCTGATCAGTCATTAGGTACCACAACACAAAGCAAAACAGGCTTGGGCGACTCTAGATTTAACATAACAGCTCCTCAGGGCGAGCCTCTCTGGGTGACTCACCTCTCTGCTCCCTCTGGGGTTTCCGAGCAATTGGAAGGCCTCCTCCCTTCGCCACTGCCATGTGAAGGAGGGTCCCTTTGCTCTGCTCTGCCTGATCTGTTCAGTTACTGGCCTTGTTGGGCTTTCATATCAGGGTGCTAAGCAGCAGGGGTGGTAAGTCCCAGGGTGGGCACTCCTACCCCTGAGGGTCCCTTTCCCAGTAGCCTGGCAGCGTGGCAGAATCAGTGCTCACAGCCAAAGCGGTTGGTGCCTTCCCACAGCCCAGCAGTGTCTTTCCCACTCAGCCAACTTCTGCGGCTTGGGCCCATTCTGAGGTTCTTCTTGGGGTGCTGCTGGATGGCTCCTGCCACGGGACACAGAGCCTGTCGCTGAGCTGAGTCCAGCCCAGGTCAGAAGTGACAGGCATCTGCCTGGTCAGTGCAGGGTCCACATCCTGGACCCGTTAGCACAACTGGCTCCCTTGCCTGCAGACTCAGGAGAGAGGCCAATGACTAATAGACCATGGTGGCCGAACTCTCCTCTCAAGCCCCGGTGCAAACACGGTGCCAGGAAATCTTCCCACATCCCCCGCTCCCCCTGCCCCATTGTCAATGGATTGGGTTGTAGGTAGTCATGCCTAGTGGTCAGAGTCTGAATGCCAGAGCCCAGGGGCAAGACAGAGTCAATGTCAGGAGTCGGTGCCGCATGCCAGAGCTAAAGATTGACGCAGAACTGAGGGTCAGAGCCAGATTACCAGGAGTCAGGGAATTTAGGAGCAGGGCTGGTTCTGAGGCAGGAGCGAGGCTGGAACAGGCTCTGGGCTGGAGCTGTAGAGGAGCAGAGCAGGAGCAGGGCTTGCAGAGACGAGCACAGCGAGGCAGAGTCTGTGGGCGTTGAGCAGCCAGTGAGCTGCCGCCGCTGCTAGGTTGAAAAACCGGCCTGCAGGCTTCCCCAGCCAATCAGGCAGGGCAGGCCATGAGGCAGCCTGGCTGGCTTGTTAGGGCGTCAGGCATCCTGAGCAGGTGCAGCTAAGGATCTTACTCCTGACACTGACACTGTGCACCCTCAGGACACACCTGGGCTGTCCCCCCATCCTAGCCCATTTGTTTTGGTCAACCCATTCTGATCCTTCTTGCTGATCCTTCTTCAGTGCCTTCCTTCTCTTCCAGGTGGGAAGATCGCCCAGGGTTTGCAGCGGTGGAAACCATAATCCGTTCCTATTACTACAGTATCGCCGCCAAGATAGAAAAGGGGCCAGAGGAGACGGAGGAGGACAAGGCAAAAGCAGCTTGCCCCTGAGTCTTCCTCTCTGTGCCCAGAGGAGTCCTCGGCACGGGCGCTGGAGATGCCCTGGCTAGTTTTGGTTTGGTTTCTCCTGCTGGTGCTTCTCGGGGAGTCACAGAACTGAGCCCTTTGGAAAGAACGGTGCTGGCTGGACTGGCGCGGCAGGGGAGGCTCCCAAGGGAACTTAGCCACAGTTCAATCTTTCGGCCGTGATTTGCAGCCTTTGCTTGTCCCGCCCGGGGGACTGGGCAGGACAGTATGGCAGCCCCCTCCTGCACACCTCCAAACCACCGTCCTCGACTCTCAGCACTCATCCCCCTCAGTGTGCTCACCCGGGGTTCCCCACCATGGCTCCCTCCTCCAGCAGCACATTGCATGTCCCCTAACTCCCCCGATTTGCCATTGGGCCGTTCCGGTGAAGGGTGGACAGGGGTGGGGGGCAGAGGACAGGGAACCGCAGCTGGGCAGGAGGCAGCTGGCAGATTGCACTCCTAGAGCACAGAATGAGCTGCTGTCTGCCCCAAAGGGGCCTGGCTGGGGGATGGGCTGCTGGCCACTTCCTTCCACACCCGCACGCAGCACTGGGAGTTGGGCCCTGGGGAAATGCCCACTGCTCCCTTTCAGTGGGAGGGGCGGGAACTGTCTGGGAGCCCACGCCCCGTGCCTGCCACAGCCTCTGCAGGGCGAGCAGCTCCCCCAGGGCATCTGTGGCCAGGCCTGGGAAACCTTTTTCCACCAGCTAAGCCCTTAGCTCCCTATGCGGTGCTCACCTCCGGCCCCTGCCCTGTACGCTCCCCACCATGACGAGTGTTGCTCTTTCTTAGCTTGGAGATCCACTGACCCTATAAATAAACGAGGCTCGTCTTTACCCTGGAACCCATCTCAGACTATTCAACTCCTGCAAACGTTGGCAGCTGCTCCCACCTTGCTCCCGGCCTTGTCTTCGGAGTCCTCCAGCAGCCTGTCCCGCGTGAGGTGTCTGGCCAGCCCCCTTTCAGCCGGCAGCATCACAGAGCTTAGAGCCTTGCTGACTCATTCAGACCTCGCGGAGGCCTGGAGAAGTTTAAAGTTCAGGGAGCTCTAGTCTGCTCATCATAATAAAATGGGCATGCTTCTAGCGGGGTGGCAGGTTTCGTCTGTGTCATTTCAGCCCCATGACTTCGCACCTCCTTTGACAATCCCTCACCATCAAAGGCCAACTGATTATTTAGTGTTAGGGTTACTGTGGGTATGTCTGTACTGGAATCACAGGGTGAGATTGTAGTTTGAGTAGACATCCCCGAGCTTGCTGTAATGTAGCAACTGCAGCAGGGTGCACTTCAGCGCGAGCAAACCCCTGGGGTCCCAGGACGGCCTATGCCGAAGCATCTACAGTCATTAGGGTGACCAACCAGGGAGTGTGAAAAATCAGGGTGGGAGGTGGTGGGATAACAGGCGCCTGTATAAGACAAAGACCCGAATACTGGGGCTGGCCCTATAAAATCAGGACATCTGGTCACCCCACCTGCCGTGACTTCACTGGAGCTAGCTAGCCTCTGGCTCTAATCACACCCATCAAGGGCACCACACCAGAGCCAGCAGGTTCGGCTGAGGGGGCTGTCCAACGCTCTTATACCATCTACCAGCCGTAGTGGAGTCGTGTGGCATCACTGGGCAGAGGGCCAGCCGTGGGGGGGACAGGGGACTGGGAGGAGGGTCAGCTGTTCACTGGAGCAAGGAGGAACTTTCAGGCGCAATCCATTGCAGGGCCTGGGGGTGGGAAGTGTTGGAAATGCAGCTGGAGAAAGAGCTCGCTTGAAACAATTGGTTTTAAAAAATCTAAAAATCACCCTACGCTAAGGCAGGCTTCCCCAGGCGCCTCCCCAAGCACTCTCCCTGCTACTCCTGAGTGGCAGCCCAGCCTGCCCTGGGGCTGGGTTAAATCTCCCTCGCCGGTGGCAGCACAGGCTGCGGTGTCGGAGACGGGCATGGCGGCTCCGCAGGGCCCAATGGAGCACCGGGCCCAAAGGCCTGTGTTTCCAGAAAGGGGTAGTGGTTTGGGGCGCCAGAGGGTGGCCATTCAGTCAGCACCTTGTGAAAAATCAGGCAACGTTTGCGTCTCAGCTTGGCTGCCCCAAATCACTCGCCGCTTTGGGATGTATGGAGGCGGAAGGCCAGCATTGGTGGGGCCCGCCGTGAGGAGCAGTTAAGCCTTTGAGTCTGACATGAAAACAATGAAACAGGAAAAAATAAATGGCCTTGCCTCCCCCAGCATCTGTCTGAGCCACCCCAGGCAGCAGACGCAGTTAAAGCCTCCCAGCTAAAGAGGCCAGTCTGCATGACAAATGCTGCACTAACCACAAGCATCCCACCAACCCCTCTCCAGGACAGGCCAGGAAATGGCTGAAACTCTGTCAGTAACCTCACAGGTACCGTGGCCGCTTCCCCTGCGGGGGAGGAGAGAATGCAAGGGTGGGGAAGGCAGGCAGACAGGAGACGCGAGAGGGGAAGGGTGGTTAGAGCCCAGACCTGAGGCGGTAGTGACCTGGGGCCTCTCCCCAGCTCTGTCCCTGCCTCAGAGTCACTTGACCGGTCTGGGTCTCGGTTTCCCCATCTGTCAAATGGGGGCAGTGATATCGTTTCACCAGTGGACCACGTATGTGTATCTTGTGACATGCACCAGGTGCTTTGAGATCTTCAGGTGTGTGTGTGTGGGGGGGTGTTAAGGGCCAAGTATTTATGCCTGGATTATCACTGCCTCGGTTTCTCATGGACTCTGCAGAGCACAATCTACTCCCAGTCCTGCCCACATGAGACTTGTGCAGTCAGGGATGCCACTGACGTGTGTGTGTGTGTGTGTGTGTGTGTGTCCCCAGTCTTGCAGCAGGGTCAACAACCCCTGGCACAGCCTTGCCCTTCCCTTGTCAAGAGACAGCCAAGAGACTGTGGTGTGTGCAGGGTGGGCGTGGAGAGCAGAGGAAGCAGAAGCTGTACCAGCCAGGGAGATGGGAAGCTTATCTCTCACCATCGCCTGGCCCGGCCCAGCCGTAGCCCAGCCAGCGTGCTCTGTCCAGGAGGTGAAAGCAGCAGCTAGAGCCCAGGGCAGGGCAGAGCTGTTGTCTGGGTGGGCTGGGGTCTCACTGGAAGGCCACACAGCCCCTGGAATGGAGCTAGCCGTAGCTCTGGTTCTCCCTCCCAGCATCCCCCATACAGTTACCTGGGCAAGGGTCAGTGGATTGAACTGAACGTGCAATGAGCAGGCCCCTCGCCTGGCTCAGAAGCAGCCTCAGATTTGCAGGGCCTGGAGTGACACCAAGTGCTTAGGCAGCTTAGCTCCTTCTGCCTCCGAGTGCAGGAATTAGCTAGGCCTGAGGGCATTCTGCGCCAAAAACTTACAAATTCTGCGCACAATAATTTAAAATGCTGCAAATTTTATTTGTCAATAAATAAATGTGGAGGCCCCAGCACGGCAGTGGGGAGCACAGGCCCCTGGCTGCACAGAGGTGGGAGATCACTGTACAGCTCCCCCTCTGGGGCACGGACTCAGCGGTGAGGCTGCACCCAACCCTGACATAGTGCAAGGACTGGGCCTGTCCCAGAAACACCCCAGGGCCCTGCCCCTCCGTGCCAGGTGCACCAGGTGTGGGCAGGCAGGCTCAGCGAGGCAGGATCCAAGAGTGGAAGGGCTTAGTGTGGGGGGGATCCAGGTGTGGGTTGAGAGGGTTCTGTGTGGGGCAATCTGGGTGCAAGTGGCTCAGTGGGGGATCCGGTTGTGGGGGGATCTGGAAGCACAGGGGCTTGTTGAGGGTTTTTGAGTGCAATGGTAATGGGACTCTGCAGGGGTCCAGGTGAAGGTGGTCGGGGCTCAGCAGGGGAGTGTCTGGGTGTGGGGAGATCGGGGCTGGGTCTAGATGCTGGGGGAATGGGGCTCAGTGGGGCTCAGTGGGATGGGGATCCAGATGGGGTTCCCCGGGAACCCCAAGCAAAGGGCGTGGCCAAGGTGACAGAAGGCAGGGCCCTTCTGAAAAGCCGGCCAGGGGCTTCACAGAAACGTCAGCAATCGCTATGGGGGAAGGCGGAAACGCAACACTGGGGGGCTGATGTCATGGGGCCTCCCTTGTGAGTTAGGAATGACGCAGTCTCCAGGCGGGTGTGTCATTTGTCACCTCCACCCTCTTTGGCTGGAGTCACGCCAAAGCAGAAGCGGTTGTTATGGGTAGAGGCTTGTTGGAACCCCCCATGTCTCTGTCCCTGTTGGAGTCAGGAACTTGGAGACATTAGTGCAGCCAAAGCACTGGCTGATCTACTAGATCAGGATGTGTTTAGCACAAATCCTCTCCTCCCAACCCATCTTGCTAGGACTGTCCCGAGAGATATATAGTCACACCATGCTTTGTCCTCTAGCACCATCCATCTTACCACACTAGGGCCCTTCACAGACTTTGATTGGTTCGTCGAACCTCACACCCCGCTCACTGAGATAGGTCAGTATTATTTATGTCTCCATTTACATATGTAGAAACTGAGGCACGGAGACACAGACAGTCACAAAGGGTAAGACCAGAAGGGACCAGCCCGTCTGACCTTCTGTATATCCCAGGCATCAGCATCACCCAGTGGCAGGGGTGGGAAGAGCACCCGTGTCTGCCATTGTCCAGTCTTGTGCTTTGACTACTAGCTAACGTCTCTTCTCCATAGTTCAGAGAAGCTGAATGAGACAGCTGGGAAACTTTGCCCCCCTCTAGCACACAGAAGGAAAAGGACCATGGCCTGCTAGATACCCATCCTTCACCAACTGGTTTAGAGAGAATTATGTACAGTTCTAGGTGCCGGGGTTCCTCCTTTTATAACCAGCCAGTCCCTCCTGTCCCCAATGGGTTTGGCATGGGAACACGAGTAACTCAAGGGCATTGAAGGGGAAGTAAATTTAGAACACAGAAAAGGAAACACGTCCCTTCACATAGCAGAGAGTTGATCTGTGGAACTCACTGACACAGGAAACCATTAGATCTATCTATCTAGATATTCAGGTTCCTTTATAGCATCCATCACCACAGCATGAGCATTGAGTATTTAAGCCCCAAGGTGCAGCTTTCCTCCTATTACTGAAGCAATGGGATACCTATTATTTCTTCCCAAGTCCAGAGTGTGAATGGTCCTCCAAGGCAGCTGAGATTTCAAGGGGTCAGGAGACTGCATTTTGTTTTTGTACATCACTGTGGCTTTGCTTCCTGAGTAGCAATCTGCACGCTGGCAGGGTGATCAGAGCTGGCCCCGATGTGTTCACAAGTGGTTTGCAGATCCGTATGGCAAACCTCTGCATGATAGGGAGGTATTGGTGCTAAACCTATCAGAGGTGAAATGAAACTTAACAGCATCAACCTCTTCTGGCACTCTATGTGACATACTCCCAGGCTAGCAGTGCACCTGCAGAGTGAGTACCTTGGGCAGAGAATTTAGGCTTCAACGCTGCTTTGCAGTTGGTTCCTGAACCTCTTCCTTTATGGAAGCATCCAAAAGGTAAGTCCCGTTGAGTCTGTGTTGTGCATTTCCCTGACAAGCTCCAGCAGCATCTGCCTTGCAGTAAGGTCCATTTTGTTGTGCTTACAGGGTCAGCCTTGGCACAAGTGGGGTGAGTGGCTCACTGGAGGTTGAAAAGAGAGCCCCAGTGGCTCTGCAAGGATTTGGAACCCAGAACCTCTACAGCTGTGTGAAAATCCCTGTGAACTCTTATAACACTTTGCATTCACAAAGCACTGCTAGATTCCAAAGCAGTCTACAACAGTGAGCATCACGCTACAGATGGGGGAAACCAAGGCACGGCACAAGGCAGTGACCCACCCAACATCAGTGGAAGAGGCAGGAATAGAACCCAGGAGCCCTCTGTATCTGGTCCACTGGCCCATGTAGATTGCATCGTACCATTAATCTGATACCACACAAGAGGAGTTGCAGTTTCAGAGCAAGACAGACAGGTTCACACCTCCTGTCTGTCCTGGACTGGTGGCTATTTTTGTCTCCAGCAGCCAGCCCGCAGGGTGAGCAATGGTTGTTTCAGCACAGCTCTTACTCTCTACACACTGTCTGAAGCCTGTGGCCTCCTGGGCTCAGCTCCTATCAGTTTAACACATTGCTCTAAGCAGGGCCGCCCAGGGTTGGGGGAAGTTTGTCTCCAGCCCCCTACTTGAGAGGGCCCCTGACCCTGTTAAAATTGGAGTGAGTGGTGTTAAGCTCTGGTTCACGGGATGCTGAGGGTGCTGGGACGCCATGCACCAGGTCGCAACGCCGCTCACTCAAATTTGGCCTGGCCACCCCTCCATCATGACAGAGGTGCGGTATGACCCTATGGCAGATAGCAGAGCCTGGAGTGAAGAGCTGGGCCCAGCCCCATGGGAAAGGAGCAGCTGCTGCGGGATGACTGTGGGGTGGACTTGCTTTCCAACCTCGGCTCCTCCCGCTGGGGCCTCAGTTTTGGGAGGACGGCTCAGTTTCAGACTTTGCCCCAGGCCCCCCAAAACCTCTGTGCAGCCCTGGCCCTATATCAGGGGTTCTCAAACTGAGGGTCACAAGGTGATTTCTTGGGGGGTTGCGAGCTGTCAGCCTCTACCCCAAACCCTGCTTTGCCTCCAGCATTTATAAGAGTGTTAAATATAAAAAAAATGTTTTAAATTTGGGGAGGGGGGCGCCACATAGGTTTGCTGTGTGACAGGGGTCACCAGTACAAAAGTTTGAGAACCACGGCCCTAGGTTATCTTTCTATGGAAAACGAGCTCCGAAGGGCTTGTTTCCATTGCTGGGAATGCAGCCCCTCTGGGAGCCTGAGGACACGTGCTGGGACTGACCTGTAAAGGGCAAGGGGGCTCTGGGAAGGGGGTTATTTTCCCTCCCTCATGACTAAACCCATCTGTTTGGGCCTTAAAGGGGCAGAGGTTAAACTAAAAGTCCCCTCCCTTCCCTTGCTTGTCCCTCCCAAGGGGTTTACGCTCTAGCTAGGTTTACTGATTCCATGCCCCATCACCCTGGGCTATCTGCAGCTTGTACAACAAAGCCTGCAGCTGCTTCTGCAGAACGAAACTTAACGACACTAACTTCTCCCCCAGCTGCTGAGCTGATATCGGTATTACTCAAGGCTGCTTCTAAGGAAATTCTCAGGAAGGTTGTCAGAGTCCCCGAGTATCCCTAATGTGGGGCTTCTGAAAGGACAAACATACACACGTTCTACTCAAGACACATCTTAATTCACCCATCACCCCTGCGGTGTGTTATTTCCCCAGAGCCCAGGAGCACCTGGCATGGGGCTAAAAGGCTGAGGATTTGAGCAGCTGGGCGGTTTTGCAGCAGTGAGCATTTCCAGCCCCAAAGCAATCACAGCATTTGGGGATTCTGAATGTGTGCCTGGTTGGAGGTGAGCTCTTCTGCCATGGCTAGAGGAGAAAGGCCAGGCTCTAGGTCTTTGGGAAAGCCAGTGGCCTAGGCTGCTCTTAAAGAGTTGGATTTGGGCTAGCACCTTGCTATTGTGAACAGTTCCACATGGGCAAACAGAATTCTGTTACTGGGAGGGAAATATTTGTTAGAATTGTATTAATCCTCAAAGAGAAAAACAATTAATTGTTGACTTAACGACTAATGGATTTACATTGAATACCCCCATGTCTCCCCTGTAGGGTTTCACTGATCCATAGGTACATATAGGTACGTGTGGGAACAGCAGAGTCTTGGGCACTACACTGGGAATCGGGTCCCCAACTCTTCACTGACCAGCTGTGTGACCGTGGGCAAATCAATGCCCTGCACCCTGCGTTTCCCCTCCCACTCGTGTCTGCATTGTCTATTTAGAGTGTCAGCTCTTTGGGGCAGGGACCTGTTCATACAGCCCCTAGCACAATGTGCTCCTAGGCATTACAGTATTACAAATAATAACAATATCCTCAAATATATTCTCTGCATCAATAAATACACACCTTAAAGACTCAGAACTCAGGTGATTGGTCAAGAAAGAGAGGGGGTCAGTTTGTTTAAGACGTGAGCTTGGGGGTGTTTAGCTTTTTTAGTGAACCAAGATCCCACCATTTGGTGGGGGGGGGGAGGTTGACTGGTAGAAGGCTAGGAAATTTCTTCTCACCCCCTGTTATTAATATGAGTGTTGTGTTACCAGGGACACAGCGACATGAAATATAGTGGCAGTGCAAACCACAGAGGCAGCCCTTGTTTCCCAAACATCCTTTCTCATTGGCTGCAGCCCCTTTTTCCCTACGTGGGCTGGCAGGGGTGAGGGGGGGTGATTTTTTTTAAACACACGTAGTGGTTCATTTCAACTTTACACCAAGGGGCTGAAAAACCCCTTTCAAATCCCTTCACCTGCTCAACAGAGACTCATCCTGACACTGTAGGTAAAGAAAACAATCCATTTCACCCTCACTTGTTACAGCTTTTAGAATTTTTCTTTGAAAATTGTGTTTTGAAAAAACCACTCAGTGTGGCTGTGCCGTTAATTTATTTGCTGATGGTGTTGGAGAAACTCTCCCTTGGAGTGTGGCTATTTCACTCTGAGGCCTGCATTCGCTGCTCTCCCACAGCTTGCGTTCAGTGGGCGCACGGGGGTCCTGATTCGCACAGGTGATGAACCCCAGCAGTTCTAACTGGCAGGCAGGCATCCCAAGTGGCTCAGAGGCAGGAGTGTTTGGGAAGATGTGTAGACAGACAGAAATAAAGACCTGAGGGCAGATCCTTAGCTGGTGTAAATGGTCATAGACCATTTGTGGTGCTATGGCCATTTCTGCTACATAAGAGTTAAGTATTAAAGGATGGCCTCTGAGTCACCAAGTAATTCTGAGTCACCAAGTTTTACTGAGTCACCAAGTAAAACTGAGTCATTCCCCGTGCCTCAGTTTCCCCATGTACAAAATGGGGTTAATGATGCTGACTCACCTTTGCAAAGGGCTTTGAGATCTACGGAAGAAAAGTGCTAGCTAAGAGCTAGGTAGTGGTGTCATTCGTTCTGCCTCTGGGGAATGACTCCTGGGTTCTCATCCCCACTTGGCCACTGACTCGTTGCATAACCTTGAGCAAGTCACTTCAACTCCGGTTCTCTGTTTGGGAAAGGGGCATAATAACATGCAGCTCCCTCGCAGTCAACAGCCAGCTAGCCAGGGGGTTTACAAGGCTGCCTTCAGGTTGGTAACATGCTTTGAGGTCGTCGGACGAGAGCCACTAGGGAAAGGCAATGTGCTATTGTCACAGTGTTTGTCTTCTTCCAGTGCACATGTGGCACGACTAGCTTTACAGTCCAGACTGTCCGTATGTCACTTGTCACATGATTAGGGGCTCTGGCAGAGGGAGGCGATAGTTGTCTGTAAGTATTTAAAGTGTAGATGCACGAAGGAGGGAGAAGAATAGGCTGGGGGCTGGGGTGTGCTTGGGATAACAAACATTACTGGCAAATGGCGAAAAGTGGACCAGCAAGAAACTGCAACAAGACGTTTCATCTGAGTTCCCGGCCTAGTTTTGGAACAGGGAAATGTGTGAGCCCGGAGGAAGGGATCAGAGCATCCTTGCTCGAACCGTTTAAAACTAGACTTGGTGTTAGGAAACAGGTTGCAGGGAGCAGCCTTCAACTGGCAGGGAGTGGGTAACCTCGCTGGTCTTTTCAGAGCTTGATTCTCCGCTGCCCTGTGGCACGAGCAGAGCATGGCGGGAACTGGAGTTTCCCTCCTGCGAAGAATTTCACATTTTCATTCTGAATCAGTCGGCAGGAGGGTCAATTTCAAGCAATTAAGTTTTGGGAGAAGAGAAATGGAATGTTTAAGAAAAAATGCCAGAGCCCTTCTGCTCCTCTGGAAGGTAGCTGGAGAGATGGACGGCCCTGGGGACCTGGCTAGCTGGGGAACTGTGTTGCCTGGGGTGAGGGCTGCTTAACTCCCCTCTTGGCTTTCTTCTTGGCCCCAGGAATTGGACAGCCTGGGAGGCTGGATCAGAGGAGGCCTGAGAGGCCATGGAGCTGGGGAACCCTGATGACCCACCAGGGGGGTGCCCAAGAGTCGAGGAGGGGGTCAGGCAGATGGGCAGGTTTCCATCAAACATTTTGCTGCAATTGACACATTCCCGGAGCAGAACATTTCAATTCCCTCCGGCCACATTTCCTGACAGAAAACTCAAAAAATTCCCAACAAGCTGCCATCGCCACGGACACCAGGGCAAGGTGGGATCAGAGCCCTACTGAGGCAGAGTAGTATTTGTAAAAGCAGCAAAGAATCCTGTGGCACCTTATAGACTAACAGACATTTTGGAGCATGAGCTTTCGTGGGTGAATACCCACTTCTGCAGATGCAGAGTAGTATTTATTACAGCACAAGGAAGAGGGTGATAGAGAGTCAGGCCTCCGGTCCCTCGTTCCTACAATATGAACATCTCCCTGCTCTGGATAGAGAGGAGGGATTCCTTTAGGAGATTGTCACAAATGAGGATCAGTCCCGAAGGACTTTTTATGTCCTGGACCTAAAAATGAACATGAGATACGACATGTGCATGGTGTGCGTGTGCATCTGTTAATCGTATCTGGGCCTCTGCTTTCTAGGAAACGTATTTGTCTCAAAATTAACACTCTTCCTTTCCTCCTTTGGGTTTTGACTCCCTACTACACAGAGGAGATGATGTAGCTATTTTGGTATAAAGAATCTCAGAGTGGACTAGCTTATGCCCCTTCCTTTACAGGTACTGGTACTATACTGGTATAGTGAAAGCAGTACAATTTTTGTGCACCTACAAGGCTTAACTTCCCAAAGGAATCAACATTTGACTATATTTGTGATGATACATAAGGGTGTGCCAAACAGTATCGATTTTCTCTGGCTATTATAATATGCTATTTAGCTGGTAGAAATTCAACTGTATGAGATTAAAAAACCCACACCATGGAGAAAACTGCGATTAGTCAAAAAGAAGATAACACTTCAAACCAACCTGAATGCTTGTTGGGGTAGCTTCATAAAATCAATGGAAGAAGGGAATGCAGTAAGTGTAATATATTTGGAGTTAAATAACATATTTGATACATAGTCCTGCCATGAGCACAGAGGACTGGATGAGATGACCTCTCGAGGTTTCTTCCAGTCCTACGATTCTATATCTCACCCAACGTTAATAGAAACAAGGACGGCAAAACTGTGATGTGGACTCAAAACTAGCTAAAACCCCGCAAACACAGCAAGATAGGAAATACCAGAGCAGAGCATCTAGGATATTATCCTGTCTCCAAAAGGAAATGGTGAAAAGCAACATATGAAACAGAGGAGAGACATCTAATGAGATGCCCCAGGGACTCACTATTCGGACCAGCCTTACTTAACGTCTTCGCTGATGATCGAGAAGGGGAAGTAGACAGCACACTAATGAAATTCACAAACGATACGAAATTGGGAGGAGTTGCAAACATGAGAGACGACAGGGAAAGGGACTGTATCGATTGTATTGATTTAGATGGACAAAAGGGGTCCAAAGTCACTGTTCAACATTAGACAGTAAGGTTTGGTATACAGGGGCTTCAGCCTCCATGGCAAATACCATTAAAATGCTTTTAACCTTTTATTAAAGAGATAGAAAAGAAGGGAAAAAATAGGTAAAGCATTTGAAAAGTAAAGGATGAAATAAAGTTTTCATTCAACAACATCCCTTGTTCCCTTTAGCTCCCTTTAGCTGGAAGTCTTTAGAAAAGGGGGTCTCATACTGGGGGGTCAGGACCCTCAGGGGGTCACGAGGTTATTACATGGGGGGTCACGAGTTGTCAGCCTCCACCCCAAACCCCGCTTTGCCTCCAGCATTTATAATGGTGTTAAATACATTAAAAAAGGGTGTTTGATTTATTAGGGGGGGTCGCACTCAGGGGCTTGCGATGTGAAAGGGGTCACCAGTACAGAAGTTTGAGAATCACTGCTTTAGAAGGACTCATGCCCCCATCCCTTTGTTACTGGTATTAAAGATGGCAACTACCGTCCCTTTTGGGGAAAAGAGAAGAAATTAGCTGAGGTGGGCTGGAGATGTGGTTATTGCAGTCTGATCCTGCTTCCTTTAGAACACAACACACAAGGGGGGGGAGGAGAAAAGAACAGCAAAGATGAAAAATGCAGGTTCTGCATCTAGGGTGACCAGATGTCCCAATTTTATAGGGACAGCCCCAGTTTTTGGGTCTTTTTCTTATATAGGCTCCTATTACCCCCGCCCCCCCAAAAGCACATGCTCTTATCAGCCTCTTTGAGACCTGGCAAAATTCTACCAGCATCCGGCTTTTCAGGGCATTGCTTTTAGCAGCCTCTTTCTGGCCACAGGCTTTCAGCAGTGTTGTGCAACAGACAGTCTTGGCCCGCTAAGCCAGTCTCTTATTAGACAGATGGAAAAAGGAGGGATAGGAGAGAGAAGAAAGAAGGCGGGAAAGGGAAAGGATACACCGAGGGCCAGGGGGAAAGAGGGGAAGTCTCACATGCCAAGTCGGGGCTGGGATTCAGTCAGAGCCAAGAGAGGTGGTGACATCATCTGGGTCCCTCTCACTGGCCTGGTTTGGTCAGGACATCTCTCAGGGTCAGGCTGGCAACGGCCTAGGGTCCCAGGATATGGTAGGGGATGCAGGCATGACAGTGAAGCTCACTCCTTCCCCCTTCTTTCAGTCAGCCAGCATCACTGGTAACCTCCATCGGTTTGTCCGAATTCCCCCTCCACCCTAAGTCTTTTTGAAGAGCCCCAAAAGGGAACGTTGGGCGAAATAGCCCAAGCTCTCATTATTTTGTCCAATGAGGCTTAATATCCAACACCCCAGTTTTGGTTTATTATTTTCCAATCCCACATTTTCTTGTTTACTAGGTATGAGCTGAACACAGTCCTTGAGTTAGATCAGTTGGCCTTTTTGTCTGGACTAATTCCACCTTTCTGTCTTGCTTTTCTACCGTTTCCCAGCAACACTGATCGCTACGGGTTCTTGTAACACTTTATAAACTTTTATCCACTTTCCCACCATTACGCTCACACTTAGAGTCAATTTGTAGGCCCAGGTATCACAAGCAGAAAACAACATGACATTCAACATGGAAAATTTTGGCCAATAAATCCAGAGGGAGGAAAATCAATCTGAACATCACAAACATAATGGGAGGGAGAAAACTGGGAGGCAAGAACAGTTGAAAGGCCTGAGGGGAGAGAGTGAAGAGCAAATTGCAGCTTGGATAGGGATAAACAGGCCAATCGGACCAAACTGGACAGGCACAGGCACAAGAGCCCTCAGCCTAGTGAAAAGTGCAGATATCAGAGACTGCACCTCTAAAGAGTTATTACTAGAGCCCTGCAAATCTGCGGATATCCACTTTATATCCGCAGATATCCCTGGACCATGTTTGCGGATCGGATGTGGATGCAAATTTTGTATCCGCGCAGGGCTCTAGTTATTAAATTGTGTCCCATTTGCAACGTTTTACTCCCTTTCCTGCAAATCAGATCTCCTGTCTCTATTAACGTTGCTCTAGGAACCTTGGTGAGAACCTCAATCTCCTTTCCCCCTTTTATGCTGTGTGAAAGGCCAGAGCACTGCAAAGGGGCCCCCATAACTGATTCCCCTGGAACAGGCACTGTGGATGACTCCCAAAGACTCCTGCGCAAGGGATGGTGGTGTCAGGGATGAGACTGGGGGCAGAGCTGCCATGTAGGGAGCTCTTGAGCAACCCTAGGGAGGTTGCCAGAACACAGGCAAGCTCTCACACCCCAGAGGAGCCCAGGATTGGAAGGGCACAATGGTGGCTTAAAGTCATCTTAGCCCCACGCTCCGTCCCCTGAGCTGCACCTGCTAGAGACAGCACAGAATCTCACCCCTCGACTTCTGTCTTCCTCCACTCTGCTTAACGGTAACGGTGCCACCTTAAAGCAGGGATCCGCAAGGGGTTTTACGTTTAATGTCCCTGTTTTTGAGAATAGGAAAGGACAAGGAAGGAGGTGGCAAAAGGTCTTTTCTCAGCTGGTTGCCATCACCACCGTGTTGAACACCGCCCCCCTCTTCTTCACTGGGTGCTGTGTATTTAGGTTGTAAACTCTTGGAGGCAGCCATTCCTTGTGTTGGCACAGACCCCTGTACCAGACCTAGCATCTTGTTGCCACTAGAGCTTGGCTAAAATTTTTGGCAATGCTTTTTTTTCTTGCCGAAAATGGAGATTCGGATCAATTGAACCATTTTGTTAGTTTTGCCAAATTGTTTCAGTTGAATTCTGGGGGGAAAAAAATTGTTTTTGAAACCAAATGTTTAGATTTTTCTTTTCTGCATGACTTGGTTTCAAAATGTGCTTTAATTTAATATTTTTTAAAGTGGTTTTAAAAGCTCAAATGAAACACTTTGTTTCACGTTTGACCTGTAATGTGTTCTTCCCCCACCTCGCAACTTTCTGAACCTGGGATGCCAAAAAAATGAACAAAATGTTCATTTCAGGTCAAGGCCTGCCCCCCCACCCCTTGCCCTTTATTTTTTTTGTATGGCAGCGAACCGATAAAAGTCAGGTATTTGCACAGCTCTCGTTGACAATATGTAAATAATAATATAGTTATGGTGCATATGGATTCCTTTTGCGTGTGTGCATCAACACAGAGCATCATGGCATAGACATTCACAGAAACTAGGTTTTCTTCATCATTCCTCTTCTATTTCTTTGTAGCTTCCTCTAACCAAGAACATATCCCATCCAAATGACCATGCTGTGGGGATATGTGACCCTGCCGCTCTGGCTCCTGACAGCACAGTGAGAGATGATGCCCCCCAAAGGGACCTCATCTGTTTCCCACATCCTGCCTTTCTTCCCCACAGCACCCTGGGGATCAGGGTCCAGAGGAAGCTGCCTGTGGCCAGCTTCACAGGATGGAAACAAGAGTTTTCCCCCGTGGAGAAAAAGGATGCCAATTACTGGACCAAGAGGAGGAAGAATAATGAGGCAACTAAGCGCTCCAGGGCTAAGAAGTGCTTCAATGACTTGATGCTGGAAAGGAGGCTCATGGCCATGAAGGAAGAGAACTTGCACCTGAAGGCAGAGCTTATGGCTCTGAAGCTGTGGTGTGAGCAAGTGAAGAACCCAATCTCCTCGCAGGGTCACATATTTTACAGCAGCTCCTTGTCCCACTTGATGCCCAACCTCTGGCATTTCAAGATGGGCCAAATTACAGCATCCAGGGCTTGCCCAATGCCCCTCAATCCAGGCCAGGAGCAAGATTTACTGACCAAGACTTCGGTGGGACTCATCTTTTCAGAAGATCAGCTCCCGCACCCTTCGGGCTTAGGCTCTGGGAAGGCGGGTGTACCTGAGGAGAAACAAGGCCCAGGACGTGAGGAGTCCATGACCTGCGAGGGCTGCCCTTTGGAGAGTGAGAGAACCAAGAGACAAGACTCTGGGATCAGAGTGAGGCCTGATGTAGCTGCCTCTTCCCAGGATCTCTTTAGTACCAGCAGCAGCATGGGACTCAAACACCTTCCCTACAGGCTTCAGTTAAAATATATAGGAAATGAAGACCAGGAGCCCCTCAAGCAGAGGGGCCATGTGCAAATGGCATCCGCTCAAGCCTTAAGGAAAGAGATCTGGATGGATTCTGCCTCATACAGACCCCTAATCCCCAGCCTGTCATCATCCCTGGCCAACGCTTCCAGCAGGCTGATCCCCACAGCCGGACATGGGTGGAGGGAAAAGTGTAGTGCCTGGGAAGCACCCAGCAGACCTCCCATGGGGTCCCCTGCTCTGGGCTCCTTCAGCCCGTTTTACTTCCCCTTAGATAGATGAGCTACCAAATAGGTGCAGAGCACCTTTGGAAATCTGTCCCTTATTTGGGTGACTAACTGGGAGCTTTGCTCTTTGGAAAACATGGCCCCATTTGTCAGGGCCCGAGCTCTTGGAAATCTGGACCTGAACTTTCCCCCCCCCCCGCCCGAAAAGATAGCTAGCTAGGCAGGAAGACTGCTCTTGGGTAAAGAGCTAGATGGGGCCTTAAGAGATCTGCCTTCACGGCAGATGAACTCAGCCGTGTAATCTACAAACACGGCTGTGTAATCTTAAGCAAGTCACTTCATCTCTGGATGGCTCTGCTCCCCTTCGTTTCCTGTTATGTTCTATTCCTTCCTCCCACCCTTTAGCTAGGTAGACTGTAAATTCTTTGTAGCAAGGACTGTCCTTCACTGCGTGTGGGCCCAGCATGATAAAGCTTTGAGGTTGATTGATGCCTTTAGGTGCAACCGGAACACAAACAACAACAACAATAGCAGTAAAGCCAAGCCAGTACCTAAGAAGTATGGTTTTTGTGATCTGATGCCCAGATTATACACAGGGTTCTATTAGGGCCTGAATAGATGGGCAGATAGGGGTTAGTTAAGCCTGAGGATTTTTCAATTAAAATAGAAGGGCAAAGCTAAGTATAATTCCAACCAGTGGTGTCTTTCTATTCAGAATGCTCCTTCTTAGGTCTAGAAACACTGTAGATGATTTTGCTTGGTGGAATATTAGTAGTTTTACACATTGTACTCTGTGTCTAAAACTCCAGCCACGGCCCAATTCTGCTCTCAGCTACCTTGGAGTCTACCCCATCAAATCCCTTCAGCCTCCTCTGGATTTACACCAGCGTCACTGAGAGCAGAGTTGGTCTTAAATGTAAAAAATAAAAAAAGACATTTGTGCCAACGATAATAAAAAGATTTACGTGTTTAGACCAACAGGATACTAGGCTGCTTGGATAAAGGTCTATTCGAGTTTTGCACTGTTGCCATAATTGTCTTGTTCTCCATTTCAATCTATTATTATTTTAGCACCTTTCAACTGAAGATGTCAGAGCCCTTTGAAATTAAGCCTCACCTGCCCTGGGCATTAAGTAAGCAGAGTTGATCAGATCATTTGTTGCAGATAATATTGGTGGTGAATTTGGGAGATCTTTTTTTTTCAATCAAATTATGATTTGAGAATCATTTTTTTCTCTGTACTCCTGCTCTATAAGTCCCCATTGTCACCATTCTTCTTGCACAGACACAAAAGAGATGGAGTGTGTTGCACTCTGCCAGAGGTGAAAGTAAGCCGGTACAGTACGGTACGGTACGGCGTACCGGCAAAAGCCAGTACGCTGTGCCAGACTGGACCGGCTTCTGCAGAGTGATTTAAAGAGCCCAGGGCTCCAGCCGCTGTGGGGAGCCCCGGGCCCTTTAAAGCGCTGTCAGAGCTCCGTCAGCTGGGCTCGGGTGGGGATTTAAAGGGCCCGATGCTCCGGTCACTGCGGGGAGCCCTGGGCCTTTAAATCCCCACCAGAGCTCCGGCAGCCGGGCTCTCGTAGTGATTTAAAGGGCCCGGAGCTCTGCAGCAGCTGGTAGCTCCAGGGTGATTTAAAGGCCCTGGGGCTCCCAGCCACAGCCAGAGCCTCAGGACCTTTAAATTTTGAAAGGCCTCGCCTCTTCTTACTGAGGCAATGCCCCCACTCAGGACTCCGGTGTACTGATAAATCCTTTAAGTTACTTTCACTCCTGCACACGGCTACAGGCAAGTTAGTGTGAGAGAGTGTTGTGAATAGAATTCAGAGCTCCTGGCTCCCAGTCCCAGAATCCAACAGCTCCCCCCTCATGCAAGACATGAGCCTGGTGTATAAAGTCATGAATAGAGGGCATGTTAAAACTCATTCCTATGGTGGGCTAATATATATATATACACACAGAGAGACTGAGAGAGAGAAAGGCATTTTAAACATGCTGCCGTGCGCTGTATGGTTTGTCAGTGAAAACCTCAATGCAAATAAATATGAACTGCAAACTCCTTCTAACACACAAAGCAACAGAAGGACAGTTTATTAATCAGTTCAAGTAGCTCGGTAAAGGAAACAGAGGTTTTTAAAAAAACAATGAAAGGAGGTGGGGGAAGCAGTGAGTGGTCTTGTGACGTTTTGAACCAAAGTTCCCTAGCTGCTGCTAGTCCCTCTGAGCACTGGGCCCAGAGGTGGATCCATAACAAACACTAGCCAATGGGTTACATAAGCAATCCTGTTCTTGACCTGACCGCACATGCCGGCCTGGCCAGCAACTGTGATTTGGAAGTAAGGGAATTATTTGCCAATCAATTTCCAGCACCATCGCTCTTACTCAGCAGGTTTAACTAATGCAACGTGCCCCTTTCCCTCCACATCTTATGATTGCCACTAACAGAGCCAGAGTCACTCCCATCTAAAGTGATGAAGGACTGCAATGTAGGTCTTCTCTTTTATTCTATCCAGGTTCACCATGGTCTCTGAGTGCCTTGCAAAACTATAATCTATGCTTTGAATGACAATCTTAATCGTAGAGACAGGCCCACACCAGAACTGGATCTTACCTCAGAGATTCATGGAGTCCAAGGCCAGAAGGGACCATGGTGATCATCTAGTCTGACCTCCGGTGTGACAGGCCAGAGAACTTCCTGAGAATAATTCCTAAAGCAGATATTTTAGAAAACCTCCAATCTTGATTTAAAAATGGTCAGTGGTGGAGAATCTGTCACAACCCTGGGTAAATTGCTGCAATGCTTTATTATCCTCACTGTTAAAAATGTACCCCTTATTTCCTGTCTGAATTTGTCTAACTTCAACTTCCAACCACTGGATCATGTTACTCCTTTCTCTGCTAGATTGAAGAGCCCGTCATTATATATTTGTTCCCCAGGTAGGTACATATAGACTGGGGTAGGCAACCTATGACACGGATGCCGAATGTGGCACACAAGCTGATTTTCAGTGGCACTCACACTGCCGGGGTCCTGGCCATCGGTCTGGAGGGCTCTGCATTTTAATTTAGTTTTAAATGAAGCTTCTTAAACATTTTAAAAACCTTATTTATGTTACATACAACAATAGTTTAGTTTTATATTATAGACTTATAGAAAGAGACTTTCTAAAAACGTTCAAATGTATGACTGCCATGCGAAACCTTAAATTAGAGCGAATAAATGAAGACTCTGCACAGCACTTCTGAAAGGTTGCTGACCCCTGATCTAGACTAATCAAATCATTCCTTAATCTTCCTTTGTTAAACAGAATAGATCGAGCTCTTTGAGTCTGTCACTGTAAAGCAGATTTTCTAATCCTCTAATCATTCTCGTGGCTCTTCTCCGACCCCTCTCCAATTTATCAACATCCTTTTGGAATTGTGGGCACCAGGATTCCCACAGCAGTAAAATAACCTCTCTGCTCCTACTCAAGATTCCTGTTTATGCATCCAAGGATTGCATTAGCCCTTTTGGCCATAGCTTTGCACTGGAAGTGCCTATTCTGATGATTATCCCACAATGACCCCCAAAACTTCTTCAGAATCCCTGCTACCCAGGATAGAGTTTCCCCTCCTGTACGTATGTCCCACATTATTTTCTCCTGGATGTAGACCAGGGGTCAGCAACCTTTCAGACGTGGTGTGCCGAGTCTTCATTTATTCACTCTGATTTAAGGTTTCACGTGCCAGTCATACATTTTAACATTTTGAGAAGGTCTCTTTCTATAAGTCTATAATATATAACTAAACTATTGTTGTACGCAAAGTAAATAAGGTTTTTAAAATGTTTAAGAAGCTTTATTTAAAATTAAATTAAAATGCAGAGCCCCCCAGACCGGTGGCTAGGACCCAGGCAGGTTTAGTGCCACTGAAAATCAGTTTGTGTGCTGCCTTCGGCACCCATGCCATAGGTTGCCTACCCCTGATGTAGACATTCAGCCACAGTAAAACACTTGGTTTGCTTGCCCCTGTTCTGATTCCTCTGTCTCAGAAACCTGCCCTCTTCATTATTTACCATTCCTCCAGTTTGAGTGTCATTTGTGACAGTTATTGAATTAAATTTAAGTATCTTCGGCATTCACTGTATTAAAAATGCAGGTGTTTGCATGTTATTGGGGGATTGTATGTAACTTTTTTGATGGGGAAGACATGATTAATGTAACTCTGGGAAGTGTTACAAGCTTCAAAGGACTATTTGAAACAAATGGCTGAGACAAGAATGAACTTTTAAAGTTTAGTGGGTTTCCCAGGAAATCTTATGGTGGGAGATAGGGGTTATGCATGTCCAGTTGTACAATAACTCAGGCTACAACAGGCAGAGGAGGGGACCTTTGGCTGCTAATCACCTGTTATGCCAAGGCAAGATCAGAGGCCCAAACTGTTTAAAGGAACGGCTCAGAGTTTCATGAATGTGCCTCTTCTGACCCAAGGTGGCCATGAACTTGGAGACACAGGAAAAACACCTTGGTGGGGTTTGAAGGACTGACTCCTACCAGAGCCATTGCTGGAGTTGAGGTGGTCTCTTGTAAGCTTATTAGTATGCATATAGGGGCTTTCTTTGTTTTAATAAGTTTTCTCTGTAATGCTTTCACTTTAAGAATAACGTACTTGCTTAGAAAAGGTTGCGTGGTATCTTGTAACTGAGGGTGATTGTGCTGTTTATAGCCTTGGAGTAGAAAGCAAAGCAGGCCTGCTGAGGCATCTGACTTGCAGGGGAATTCACAGCATAGGCCAGGAACTGTGCAGCTTGCAAAAAAACCCTGTTAGAGTTAGATAAACACATCTCTCTGCCGGGGACAGGTGATGGCAGGGGAGCTGTGATTCTTGGTGGATCATAGACGGGTGATACAGGTGCTGTTGCCTTGAACTGTGACATAATTTGCACACTTTAATCAATGCTGATTTAAGGTTTTCATCCAGGTTATTAATACAAAAAAAAGTTAAAATAACACAGGGGTGCGTGAAGGGGGTCATTCCTGCCGGCAACACCCAGTGGTCACGCAGGGCATGGCAAGCACTCTTTTTTCCTGGTGCTCCTGTTGACAGACACTCTGGTTTGGGAGTGGTCTCTCCCTTCCTTGACTCAGCCCTTCTGTGAGGTCACATTTTGTATCCGCCCCTTGAGGGTATATAAAGAATCCAGCAAAGGGGCAGCCCACTGGGTCAGATGAGGGTCTCTGGGTTTCTGCGTTGGTTGACATTTTGGGGTCTTGCCCCTTCAGTCCTCAGTGGTCAGCCTTTGCCTTTGGCACTTCCTAGGAGTTGGTAGGAGGGCCTGCCCACCCCCTCCCCCACTCTCCAACCTGGGGCCCAGAGTAAGCAGCTGAGTCCAGCAAAGCATAATACTGCTGCCTCCCTGAGTCCAGCAAAGCATAATACTGCTGCCTTCCTACCAGTTCTCTTTCTCCAAATGGGTGAAGACATTAACTAACTGGAAATCAAAGATAGTCTCAGACTGTCTGAGAATCCTGCCCAAGGCTGGCTCCAGGGTTTTTGCCGCCCCAAGCAGTGGGAAAAAAAAAAAAGCCGCGATCACGATCTGCAGCAGCTCCACTACATCGCTTTCTTCTTCAGTGGCACTTAGGCGGCAGGTCCTCCCCTCTGAGAGGGACTGAGGGATCTGCAGCTGAATTGCTGCCAAAGAGCCCGACGTGCCACCCCTACCCCTTGGCCACCCCAAGCTCCTGCTTGCTGGGCTGGTGCCTGGAGCCGGCCCTGATCCTGTCTCTTCTCCTTGAGCTGAGAGCATAAGTCACTTCACCTCCACTGTCTGCAGCCCTACTGGCCTATTGGCTGCTCTTCTTTTCAGCTCCTCATCCAAGCTACGCATGCTTCGCAGGCGAAGTGGGGCTGCCTAGGCCCATAACAGCTGCTTAACCTCTTCCTCACTGGTGTGGGGTTTGTATGCCCAGTCAGAGGCCAAGAACTGACCCCTGCAGGACCTCACTACGAACGCACCCTTTCGATGATGATTCCTCAATTACAATTACATTTTGACACCTATCATTTAGCCAGCTTTTAGCCCATTCAATGTGTGGCATGTTAATTTTAAATCGTTCTTAAAATGTCATACTGCACCAAGTCAAACACCTTACAGAAGTCTAAATATGTTACATCAAGGCTATTACCTTTATCAACCAAATTTGTAACTTCATAAAATAAGTTATTTTGACGGGAGCTATTTTCCACAAGCCCATGTTGATTGGCATTAGTTATATTATTATTCTAAAATTTTGTTATTAATCCAATCCTGTATCCGCTATTCCATTATCTTGTCCAGGATTGATGTCAGATTTACAGGCCTATATTTATCTGGGTCATCTCATTTATCCTTTTTAAACAATGTCACAAAATTAAATTTCTTCTAATCTTCTGGAAGCTCCTCAGTGTACCAAGACTTATTGAAAAGTCAACATTAACAAGTCCAATGAGCTCCTCAGCTAACTCTTTTAAAACTCTTGAATGCAAGTTATCTGGACTTGCTGTTTAAAAATATCTAACTTTGGTAGCTTCTCTTTTTCATTCTACTAGTATCTCAGGAGGATGTTAGAGTGTTATATGATAACATCTATTTTTTCCTAAACGCAGAACAGAAATATTTACAAACACTTCTGCCTTTTCTGCATTCATATTGATAATTCTACCATTTCCATCTAGTAATGGATCAATTCCACTGCTAAAGATATTGTTTGTTCTCAATACATTTTAAAAAACTCCTTATTGTCCTTAACTCTGCAGGTCACAGATTTTTCCTTATGTCCCTTTGCTTCCCTTTTCAGTTTTCTACAAATCCTAGCTTCTCATTTATATCAATGATTATCAATTTCCCCTTTCTGTCATTTAAAAAATATTTTATATATCCTTCATTTCCCTTCTAAACTAGGTTGGTTTCTTAACCAATAAAGCCTTGATCCTTGATTGCGGCTTTTTGGGCACCTAGTAAGGTATTCTTAAATGATTCCCATATTCACATTTTCTGATTAAATTCTTCCTCCCAGCTGATTTGACTCATTTGTTTTCAGCTTTATGAAACAGGCCCTTTTAAAGCACCAAGTATATAAACAAATCTTGTGTCTGAACATACTACTCTATCAACCCCATTGGACCCTTTAACTGAATCATTTTTCACATTTTAAAAATCAATTTTGTCAAATCTCTATCAAATTAACACCTCTTTAACACCAGTTCAACATCGGTTATTTTACATGCAGACAACTTCATATAATCTACTGGGGGGTCTATGCAATAGATAGGAATAAAATCCACCTTGGTAAAAAGAGACAATATAGCCTAGTGGCTAGAGCACAGTTCTGTGATTTGAGAGACCTGGGCTTTATTTCCATGTCTTCCATGACTTGCTGCATGGCCTTGTGTAAGTCACTTCACTTCTCTGTGCATTGTGTCCCCTCTCACCCTTGCTTTCTCTTGTCTGTTCAGATTGCAAGCTCTTTCGGGCACTGTTAGTCTGTGTGATAGGAGTATGAACTTGACTGGGACCTAATAAGAAATGCTACAGAATTTGATGGTTGGACCCCTGATTAAAACTGGGTTGTGATAACCCCAAACTCAGATTATTTGATCCATCTCAATACACTAATGCTGAAAGTCCCCGTTTTCAGCAGGCAGTGACTTGTGCGCGAAATGTGCACCTACTTTTACATCCCCTTTCACTGCAAGGGTGTGGGCAAACGGCAGCGATGGCACTTGCAAATGCCCCTGTGCTCACATTTCTGTGTGCAGATGCTATGTCTTCACCCTTTGGGTCTAAGAGGGAGAGTTTCAACAGCACCAATGCAGCCTAGGCTGTTAGATGCCTAACTCTCATGTCAATGGAAGGGCCATTTTTGCCTTTAAAAAAAAATACATTTACCCCTAAGTGCCCAAAATGTCAGCCTTTGGGGTTTTCCAATTAGACTGTGAGCTCCTTCTCTCACTCTGCGTCTGCAAACCCACCCCCCATTTTCAGCGGCTAAGGCAGGATGCAGCACCATTCAGCTTTGGCTTATCCACCCCTCCAGAGACGAAGATGGAGGGGCAGATGGGCCAAACCTGAGTGGTGCTGCGACCCCGTGCGCCAGGTTGCAATGCTGCTTGGTTTGGGGGCCCTCGCAAGTGGGAGGCCCAGAGAAAACAAACTGCCTTTCTCTCTCCTCCCTCAGTGCAGCCCTTAATGTGGGAAACATTCACTTCAGCCGGGACAGGTGGTCTTGGGGGTCAAAGCCCTGTGGAAGCTGGCTCTGCCGGGAGGTCTGCGCCTGTATTGTACCCAGGACAACAGGGCCCCAATCTCACTTAAGGCCTCTAGGCACAACTGTAATATAAATACCACATAGTAATGACATTCCAGCTCATGCTAAGCACAAAGCGTGTGCCAGGTCTCCCAGCGGCCCCATTACGTCGGAGGCAACGACGGAGGTTGGCATGGCAGGGAATGGAAGGGGGCTTTATCTTTAAGGTTGTGTTGAAGTCTGACTCACAGCCCAACCTGTCAGTCTGCTTCATTTCCTCTACCTGTGGTAGGCGAGCGTGCCGGGGCAGCTGAATTCACGAGCTCAGTGTGCCCACAAAATCCTCTCTGATGGAAATTGGCAGAGGGGCCACCTCTGGTCTCTTATGGGCAGCTGAATCATCCAATGAAAAATCCTCGGTACACTCTGCCTGAGAGCGGCAGACAGCCTGCTACAGCATCAGGAAACCACAGGCTCTTTGTTGATGAGCAGCCCCTTCGGCTCGCAGTGCCAATGCTGCAGAGAAGCCATTTCACCCTGGGTCTTTTGCACAGAGTGATGTCTTAATCCAGCAACTATAAGGTTAATTATGGCTATGGATGAGCCTGTTGAGCAGGGCCTAATTTGTACAGGCCGGTGGCAGTAATGTACCGGTGGACGGAGGCAGAAGCTGGGAACAGCGGAAAGGTTGATACACAGGTGCAGCTCTTGTTCTTGATTGAACCTGTGCATTTTGTTTAGGAAATCCTGTGAGGTTTTGGTTTGGGTTTAGCCGCAAGGCTTGGCAGATCATGAGCCCAAAGTGACGGTGCTGACAGCATGGGCATCGACTTGTGACACCAGCTCAATAGAGATTGCCCTGGCCGGTGGGCTGTGGGTAACAGGAAGAGCCCTAGAAGAATTATTCGCCCAGGGAAAAGCCGTACCTAACCCACCTGCCTAACTATGCAATACAGCAGCACTGGAAGCAAAGTTCTCCCTGATCCCAGCTAGACTTGAGGCCTGAATGTTTAGATCCTTTGGATTTATTATCCTGGCATCCAACTGTAGGATGCTACCGCAGTTCATCGAGGTGTCAATCCTCCTCTGAACTCTGCGGAGCTAATTGCTTCCTTATTATACTGTGGCATTGAAATTTGTGGGATTCTCTTTCATGTGTGCATGTTACCTTTGATCACTGAGTACTTCCTAGCCTTACACTACGGGACAGATTAAATTGGAGGAGCTGTCAACAGGGTCCATTTGGCTTAATAGCCATCCCAAGAGATGCTGTTGAGTCGGTTGCTGTCCCATTCCTCCAAGCAGGGCATGAGTGACTCCTGCTGAAGACAGTGGGAATTACTCCTAGCCTGCTAGAGGGAATGGGAGGGAGTAGGGAAGCAGGGTCTGTGCTATTGATCTCACTAATGCTATCGGGTGAAACTACCTACTAGCGCAGGGGTCAGCAACCTTTCAGAAGCAGTGTGCCAAGTCTTCATTTATTCACTCTGATTTAAGGTTTTGCGTGCCAGTAATACATTTTAACCTTTTTAGAAGGTCTCTTTCTATAAGTCTGTAATATATAATGAAACTATTGTTGCATGTAAAGTAAAGAAGGTTTTTAAAATGTTTAAGAAATTTCATTTAAATCAAAATGCAGAGCCCCCCCGGACCAGTGGCCAGGACCTGGGCATTGTGAGTGCCACTGAAAATCAGCTTGTGTGCCGCCTTCGGCAAGCATGCCATAGGTTGCCTACCCCTGGACTAGTGTGAAATCCCAGATCCACCTGTAGGGCACCGGATGTGCCCATGGCAGATATTGACTTTCCAATCACACCATGCTCACAAACCCCAGGTTGCGTCGCGCTGGGAGTACGTGGGAGCAGATTCACCTCTCACTCCCCCTTGGGTAAATCAGGCCCTGAGACTCTCTGAACTCTGAGTGTACGTCCGACTTCGTATTGCATTGGTACCTTCCCTCTGAGGTTCTACCTATGGTACTGTAACTGGTTCATTGCCTCCTGAGCACCTGCTTGTGTCCTGGGTTGGTGCTGCAGCACCATGTCTCAGTTTCCCTTTGTCATAGGGCTCCTGAAGAAAAACTCAACCCAGTCCCAATAGTCAACACTCTTCTGTTCTAGTTCTAAGCTGGGCATAGCCTCTCCTCTCTGGGGGTCAGCCTTCCTGCTCTCCCCGGACTTCTTGTTAGGAACCAGGGCATAAATGTTACCTAATGGCTAGAACAGGTCTCAGGAACCAAAGCCAGGGGTCAGAGCTGGAGTCAGGAATTGGGAGTCAAGCTAATGGCTGGAGCCAGGAACCAGGAGTTAAGCTGAGGGTCAGAGCTGGAATCCGGTACCCAATGGTCAGGAGTGGAGCATAGACACAGGGGCTAGAGAGAGGGCAGGAATCACACCAGGAGCTGAGGGCAAGGGCAGGAACAAAGAACAGGATGGGAGCGGAGCAGGGATTGGGAATGGGGGCTGCATGCAGATTGCAGGAGTCAGGTGAGAGTGCAGAGCAGAGCTTCTGCACAATGACTCAGGGATCATACCCAGCTCCAGGCTTACATAGCAGGTGCAAGCCAGTCAGGTGACCCCACACCTTGGGCATTCCAATAGGGTGAGGCCTGCCTTTCCAGGATTAGTGAGCTGCTACTGCAGCTATTTTGCTTGGTAGCAGTGAGGGCATGTCTCCAGCCCTCCACTCCCTGGCTCCAGGCCCACTGAAATCACACACACATCTCCTCAGATTCTTACCTGGATTTTGGCCTTAATGTCCAACTGCCTTGTCGGAGGTACGTGCGTGGACCTCACTCCCACAGTATCTGAGCACCTCTCTATCTTCATTGCATTTATCCTCACAACCCCCCTGTGTGGTTGTGCAGCGCATAAAGGAGGGACTGAGCCACAGAGGGGCTAAGGGACCTGCCCACAAATCACTCAAGAAGTCTGTGGCATAGCCACAAATTGAATCTAGGTTTTCTAACTTCTACTTCCAGACTAACACCCTGACCACTAGACCATTCACAAGCAGCCCCTGTGAGAGAGTTTAATAGCATTGTCTCTATCACAAATGGGGAAACCGAGGCAGCGGTCAGGGGAATTGACTTTCCCAAGTTCACACAGCTTGTCAGCAGCAAAGACAGGAAGAGAACCCAGGAGTTCTGACACCAAGCTTTCTGCTCTAACCACTAGACAATTCTCCTTCTCTTGGTTAAGAAAGTGGTTGCATTAAAACAGAACGTTTCCAAAGGGTCCATGGGCTGGCAGCTGCAGAAGCAAGAGCTGGGATTTAGGGGATGGGGGAGCACAGTGGTTACACTGCTTCAGCTCAGAGGATGAGTGTGAAGAAGGAGGAGCCATTTGTGGTTGCCTGTGTGGGCACAAGCCTTTTTGATCTTTTCCCCACCCTCCTGCCCCTCACCTGTGTCTCAGCATCGGGGAACTTTTCGATTCTGGCTGGGTTAGAAGGGACTAAGAGCGAATGCAGTGACCACGGGGCGGGTAGCATGTCAATTCATAGAGTGGCACTGGAATATTTTTTGTCTACGGTCAAACAGCCTGTAAGTGACCATAGCTGGGCACAGAACAGATGCCTTAACTGTCTCCAGTGCCTGTGTCTTTTTCACAAGACGCATCAGTACGTACGAGTAGTTTAAAGTATGTTTTACTCTGAAAAGCAATTCTGTAAAATATGGAGCTCCCTTTCATTTACTGTCTCCCAGGACGGTCTCAAACGTGCGCAGCTAGCTAGCAAAAAGATGTTATTTCTGACCCTCAGCCCCATGAAGGAAGCCCCGGAGCCCGATCCAAAGCCCACTGAAATCAACACTTTCCATCATTCTTGGTATCACACCCCAACACACATCACAAGAGAGTTAACTCACCATGGAAATAATGCAGAACAAGAGCGCCCCTTAGAGCTCAGAAGGACACCATGGTTGAAGCTGTCATGGTTAATACATCGGGGAGGATTCAGTCTTGTCAGAACTAGCTAAAAAAAAAGAAAGAAATCATCCTCTCAATGCTCCTTTACAAATGAAGTCCTTTAAACTGCAGTTAAGACAAAAATGTTCAAGTCCTCAGAGTTCTGGAGCTGGAATTCTTGCTGGGTTTCTGATTGTCAAAAAATGTCAATTAAAAAAACAGTACATAGGTAAACTTTTCAGAAGTGCCTAAATAACTTAGCAGTTAGGGATTTAGGCTCGTAAGTCACTTAGGTGCTTTTGAAAATTGTGCCTCTTGTCAGCTAAAAACAAGGGCAAGAAATTCAAGCATTCAGCATGGACTGGCAGCTTTGCCTGTTGTATTCAGCTGGTTGAAATGATGGCTCATTTCTGTAAAAACTCACACATGCGGCCGTGAGCACAACAGGGCCACACAAAACTTCCTGTGAAATTGTGATTTTGCAGACTAGATGACTGCTCTCTGGGATTTCTCCTTTTCTTGCTTGTTCAGGGAGCAGCTAGCTAACACTCCCCACTGCCAGATTTGAGATGGAGGCTGAAGAAAGCTGGTTATGCGTCTCTCCCATTGCCTCTCAAAGCCCCAGAATCATGTGGATTCTCACATTGCAAAGCAGGCCCGCATTGTGGGGCTGAGGGCAGGATCCAGCATTATTATCTGTGCATTTCAGCCAGCGTATTACTCTATTCACCCATAACTAAATACAACCCAGATGGTTAGCTGTTTCACCATCAGCGTCCATGAGGGGGCATCTGCACCTACACATGCTTTCAGGCAGGTAAGATGCCACTAAAATATATTCTGGGGAAGGGAAGTCCCAGAGAGATTAAGCTCTTCCCTTCTGGACTGTCTCACATACTCCAGCAGAGCCTGCAATTTGATTTTCTATCCTCTGGGTATGTGATACAAGCTCTGACTCTGCCTAGCTTCTCTGTATCTAGAGAATGTCCCCAGTTGTATTCTAGTAACACAGAGAAACACAGCTGAGATCAGCACTCCTTTGCGCTAGGCGCTGTGCATACACCTCAGAAGAGAGAATCCTTGCCCTATAGCCTTTACAATCTAAATAGGCGAAGGAAGGATTCTTATCCTCATTTTCCAGATTGGGTATTTAGACCCAGAGAGATGCAGCGACTTGCCCAAGTCACCCAGGGAGAACTGTGGCAGAATTGAGAAAGGATCCCAGATCTTCTGAGTCCAGGCCACTGCCTTTCATTCCTCTCTGGTTTCCACACCTCTGTGTTCACTCCCCTGCCTTAGCATCTCAGTTGCTGGGTTGGCTGGAACTTGGAAGGTGGTGGAAACTCTTTGCTCAGGATAAGGTTTGCCTCGCCCAGCTGTGACACTTTAGAGAGATTATTCCCTCACCATTAATACAAAAAAGAACCATTGCTCCGAAGCTTTGCACCTGGAAGGATTCCAACGCACTTTATTGGGATCACCTCCATTCCCCGTCCCCGCACATTGAAATGCAGATGCCTCAGGATAGGACTAGTTAAAGAGTATAGGATGAGGAAGCTGTTTAAAAGTGTACGGAAACATCACACAGCAGTTTAGGACAGGGAGTGAAGGACACAGTTTCTAGAGAATCACCAACAGCACAGCACCCCTATCTGTAGTTACAGGTATTTCTCTGCTCCTTGCCACAGCAGCCTCAGAGCATCTGACAAAAATTGGTGACTTTAGCTTCCCAGCCTCCTACAAGGTAGGGTCAAGAGCCATACTAATACCTTGTTCTTATAGCTCTTTTCATCTCAAAGTACATTACAAAGGAGGTCTGTGTCATTATTCCCATTTTACAGATGAGGAAACTGAGGCACAGAGCAGGGCTGTAACTTGCCCAAGGTCACCCAGCAGGACAGTGGCAGAGCTACTGCATTAGGTCTCCTGAGTCTGAGTCCAGTGAGCTAACCCCTAGGCAACTCTGCCTCCATGCCGTTATTAGCTTTCTTATTTTCCAGACAGGGAAACAGAGGCACAGAGCGGTGAAGTGATTTGTCCAAGACCACACAAGATGTCAAAACCAGGCCTGAACTTGGTCCCATCCCAGGGCACCACAAGATCTCCCCAGCAGTCTCCTAAGGAGCTGGCTCAGTATGGAGTCAGAGAGAAGGGTGCCCCCTACAGGGACACCAGCTTCACACCTTGCAGCATCCCAAGTTTCTCTTTGAGGTCACTCATCTGAGGGTCCTTCCATCAGGCTTGCACTGCTGTGCTCTGAGCAGATCACTAACTGGTACCGGGCAGGGTGACCAGATGTCCTGATTGCAAAGGGACAGTCCTGGTATTTGGTGCTTTGTCTTATATAGGTGCCTCTTACCCCCCAACCTCATCCCGATTTTTCACATTTACTATCTGGTCACCCTAGTACCGGGGCCTTGAATGCATACCAGCGGATCACTGGGATTTGCACGGGCCTTGCATGGATACCAGGGGATCACTGGGATTTGCACGGGCCTTGCATGGATACCAGGGGATCACTGGGGTTTGCACGGGCCTTGCATGGATACCAGAGGATCACTGGGATTTGCACGGTCCTTGCATGGATACCAGCTGATCACGGGGATTTGCACGGACCTTGCATGGATACCAGGGGATCACTGGGGTTTGCACGGTCCTTGCATGGATACCAGCTGGTCACTGGGATTTGCTTTTACACACAACCCCTTTCACCCAACCAACCAAGAAAGCAAGAACATGTTTGTCCTCCCACAGGCTCCTGGTGACGAGAGTGAGATTGCACCTCCACCTACGGCTCCCTCAGTCCGCCAGGGCTGCTGGAGCTGCAGAGTATACTTTAAGCAGCATTCTCAGTGCAAACACGTCAAAGCACCAAGCAGCTCACAGTTCAAAGCACTGAGGAGTCCCCTGCCGCATCTGCCTAGGCCCACAAACTACACCAGGAAAGTGAGGCAGCATGGGCTAGTGCGGTGCATCCCAAAATTTTTCACGCCGCCACCAGCTTTGGGCTCACCTCTATTCATGTAACCCTCAGAGGTCTGAGACAGAGCCCTGCAACCAGACCAGGACCCAGTGGAACCTGCCTGCAAGTGTCGGATCAGAAAATAACCTAGCCCCCCTTGGGTTTGGTTCAGCTCGGGTTGGTCCCCCGCCTCGTGCCCATGGGGACAGCTTAGGTGTGGCTGCGAGCCCCGCGTCTGCTGGTCGCTACCACCTTGCAGTGCTGTAGGGTGAGTGTACTGATGAGTGTGCAGAAGGCCTGGGGTGGCGGTGGCGGGGCATGGAACCATTTCTTACTGTGCAGCAGGAGTGTCTTGGTCTGGTGCCCTTTCATCCCCGTCCCCCCCGCCCCATGATGGTCACAACTCAGTTTGGAAAATGCGGGTGGATAGGACGATGGATGGTAACTCAGCAGACCTCTTTTCTATTCCCAGCTCTGCTACTAATCTGCCGTGTGATCTCAGCCAAGACCCTTTCCCTGGGCTTCAGGTTATGAGGAGCTATCTCTCACTATGTGATAGTAGGATGTTGAGTAGGCTGGGGCTGCTAGGTGGTCTTTTAATAGGAGGTGAAATATCGTGTTGTATGTAATCGAACGGATCTCTTTGTGCTTTACCAAATGTATATAAGGATCCTTGTCACAGGACAGATCAGATCACAAGTTCCTGGGCTGTGCCCAAGGAGGAAACGTTTCCTTCTCCTGTGAGGAAGCTGGAGAGCGCTTAGCCAGATGTGTGCATTTGAGTGAATTCTCCTTCCCCACCCACACTGGTAGCAGAACCACTGCAGACCTACTTCCCCCAAGGGCCTCCACCTATGCCAATGCAGAGGGGTATTTTGCGGGGGGCGGGGGCATGCCTTGGATGAGGATCGTATTGAGACCCTTAGACAGTAGCAAGAGCCACAGCCAACTGAGGAAGGCAATCCTGTCCCCTCCAGCTTCCGTGGGGAGTCCCTGGGCCCAGCCCATTCACTGGGGCTGTGCACAACCTCCTGGATCTGGCCCCTCGATGCGTTAGCCAGGGGTCTGAGCAGACGACAGGGTGCTGGGGTGGGGGGGTCTGTGTGTTAATCTAGCTCTGAGACTGGGTCCGGCTGACGCCCTTGAGTCCAATACATCCCACACCCCTGAGAAACTCACAAGCCTGTCCCGGCTCCTGCTGGAGTCAGTGGCCCCCCCACCTCCTCCAGGCCTCTCCTGGGACTCCTCTTACGATCACCCACCACACCCCGCGAGGGGCAGAGAGCCTCTTGTTCCTCAGCAGCCAGCCTGTACCCATCCTGCCCCACCCAAGGTTACGCCCTGTGGTATTTCCCCTTGCAGGGGAGGTAGGGCAGGCTGGGAGGGCTGGCCTGGGCCTGGCCAGGCCCTGCCACCCAATAGCAACAGACACAGTCACCTCAGCACCATGCCAGCTAGCCACCCAGCGCAGAGCCTGGCAGCTGAGCTGCCCTGAGGGGTTTGAACACCACACCACATGCCAGCCCACTAAGGGTTAAACACAGGTGTAAAATAGGGAGTGGGATACAAACAGGCCCCCCACCCAAGCAGGCGTGTCATTGCAGAGAAAACTGGGGGAGAGGGTAAGGTAGGATGACCAGATGTCCTGATTTTATAGGAACGGTCCTGATATTTTGGGTTTTGTCTTATATAGGCACCTATTACCCCCACGTCATCCCAATTTTTCACACTTGCTGTCTGGTCACCCTAGGGTAAGGTTGCGTCAGCCTGTTGAACTTTAGACGTGATTATATTATATCCTGCCAAGTTGTGGGAGATGGGGGAGAGAAGGGGAGCGTACAGACCTACGAAACATCCAGGGGGAGGGGGCAACTGCTCCCTGTGCCTTGCAGAAAATGATGTCCCTGCTCCCAAGGACTGTGTGAGGCTTAGTTAATGTTTCTGAAGCGATTTGAAGACGCTGAGTGTGGCTTAGCAGGCAGCGCAATCTTCATCATTTTCATGTCATGGTCTGACTTTATCTTTGTCTACCTATCCCCATCACTACTGTCCCCCTCCCCCGTATTTATAATGCACCGTAGCGATATGACTCAACGCAGGGAGGGTTTTTTGTAACAGTGAAGTTGAAGCCCTGAGGGGAGCTGGTTTCTCTGGCTGAGGGTTGCGTTCAGTGTGAATGCGACTACCAGGAAGCTCTGAGAAATCTAGAAAGCATCTGTGTCGCCAGAGAAACCCACCTGACCCTCTAGCAACACGGCCTGCCCTGCCACTGCGTGTCACTCGCTCTTACGTAATCACTACATGACTCCTGCTTTCCTAAGACCTGGTTATGCAAAAAAAAACAAAAAAACAACAACCTATCAATTAGTGCCTTGCTGACCCACTAACATGTTGCTCGGAGCAGCAATGTAACAAGTGCTGTGGGAGGCTGCTCTGCACTGGAGTTCACCGGCCTCCTCTTCACCCTCACTGGGTCTCTGGAGTGGAGGGGATTGATGCCTGCTGGTTCCTGGATGATTTATCATGTCTTACAGGTAAGTCTGGGCCCCTGTGGCATGAACGGGCAGAGCTGAGCTCATGATCTGCACTGGTGGGGATGGTGGGTTTGCTTGTTTGGGGGCTAAGCAGGCAGCAGCAATGGTGGGGGAAATACCTTATAACTTCTCTGCGCTCAGCCCGAGCCATCTGACAGCTCTCCTGCTTGGCTGGTCCATGGGGGACTCTCAGAGGGAATACCCCTTTACTTTCTCTGCTGTCTTGTCTCTCTTTCCCTCTCTCCCTCTCTCTCACTTCTTTCTTCCCCTCTCCTTTCTTCCCTCTCTCTTTCTCTGCCTCTCCCCACCACCTTTCTTCCTCCCAAGTGAGCTCCCCGTGCTCGGACCCATTCTCCAGCAGAGCTCCTTCCCCGGCACGCTTGGCTCCCTCCCCACACCCAAGCCCTCTGTCTTGCAGCAGCTGGTGTTTTGCTGCCCTGTTTTCTCGGCCAGTCCTCACCATGGGCGAGGGAGCTCAACTGGATCCGTGGACCCAAAACCGCTGCAGCTCATGGCCACTGCTCTTTGCCTGGTTGTTACTGCCTGTTGTCCTCCATTCCCCACCTTGGTTCTGTGGCAGGTGCTTCTTTTCAGAACAGCAGGGCTCACCCTGACATGCCATGAGACTAGGGAGGTGTTTAGCACCTGGATGCTGCAGCATTATGGTTTCTAGGTAGGGTGACCAGACAGCGAGTGTGAAAAATCGGGAGAGGGGTTGAGGGGTAATAGGAGCCTATATAAGAAAAAGACCCCAAAATCGGGACTGTCCCTATAAAATCGGGACGTCTGGTCACCCTATTTCTAGGGCATCTCCTGCTGTCTCTGGGTGAGCACTCATTGCTGTAACACAGACTGGTAACGAGGCGGAGTGCAGCACAGCTGAACGCCGGCCATCTCCCGCTAATGGCAGTCCCCCCTGAACAGAAGGGACTTCCGGAGTGAGAGAGGACTGTGCATGTCTTGGCTGACTTAGTTGTCAGCCTGTCTACCGAGAAAGCCAGCCACGGCCAGTGAATCCCAGCGGTGCCAGTAGTTATTTTGATGTGAATATTACAGAGAACAGAAAGTATTGCAGAGGCCGCTGGACGGTAATGACTTTTGCTGCACTTCATGGATCTGGGAAACGTACATAGGGCCAAATTCGGCAGGGAATTTCCCGAGGTCAGTAGGGCTGCGCTGGGGTAGCTGGGAGCATGATCTGGTTGTGTTTTGGCTTGAAATTCCTATTTAGCCACCTTTCCTAAGATCCTTTGTTTTCTTGTGTGTCTAACGCAAAGCTGCTACCTAGTAGCAGCTACCGTGCAAAGAGCTCTTCTGAAAGGTTGGCCATTGCTTTCAATCCCTGAATTGGAGCTGACCTCTCTGGGGCTCCTCCATCAGGCAAGGACACTAATACTACATCCCCCACGGGGCGGACTGGTGCATCAGAAACACCTAGACAGACAGAGACATGAAAAGCTCAATTGACCCACGCTTGTACTGCTTGTTGGCCATGATTTTAAAAACAAGCTTTACCTTCCCCCATTGCTCAGCCTGGGCAATGTTTCTCCCAGCAGCATTATCATAGAATCATAGAATCTCAGGGTTGGAAGGGACCTCAGGAGGTCATCTAGTCCAACCCCCTGCTCAGAGCAGGACCAATCTCCAACTAAATTACCCCTCTGGCTGCCTCATTCTTTTACAAACCCTTTGCATCTTGTTTCAAATAATTTTTTGGTCATTATTTTACTGCCTTGAAGCAAGTTTTGCAAGAAGGAGAGAACAGTTTTGAACACCACCCACACTGGGGTTTGCAGAGAAGCCAGGTGTCAGGTAACTGCTATTTGATCTTTTTTGAGGAAGGTGCTAAATTTACGAGTAGTAATGTTTGAGGTTTGTGGTGAAGCATCCATCACTCCAGTTTTGCTTTTGAATTCTGACTGTGACAGCTGCCATGAGTTCATGATGCGAGGAGAGGCTGATCCTATGTGTCCCCTGGCCTAGCATATATATTGCCTCCTTGGTTTTTGCCTAGGACTCTTTATTGCTGCCGCTAATTGGCAAAATCCAGAACAAATGCTGAGTTCTGTAACAACTAGGAAAGCCCTGACTAAGATGCACAGGGCAGGTCACCTCTCTCAGATGTATTGTTTCAGGCACTCAGCAGACTCAGGCAGGCAGCGCTACATTGATTACACTCAGTTCCCATTTTCAAAGTTACCTCCACAACCAAGAGAGGGGGCACAAATATGCAACCAGGGATGAATTCTTCTGCCAATGTCATGACTTCAGAATCACAGAATACAAAGGGCATTGCCTACTGGGGATAGTTTTCATTGCACTCTAAAACATGCACTAAGGTTCTGCTCCAATAGTCTCAAGTTTCCTCAAGGTTTCTAGCAAAAAATGTTGTGCAAACTTTAGTTAAAATTCAGCAGGAATGGGGGTTTAGTTTCTGTGGGTTCCATGAATGGTTGCTTAGGAGAGGTTTCACTGTCTTAGAGCAATCTTTCAATCTATCTATGTACTCTATCTATGGTAGAATATTATTAACAGATTACCTTATTCAGTGAATATTGCAGTGATCTGCCAAATAATTTATTCACTCTGCATTAGACACTATCAGTGGGGGAACTTACACATCCCATGTCATAGATAGTGTTGTTGTAGCCACGATGGTTCTAGGATATTTTAGAGACAAGGTAGGTGAGATAATATCTTCTATTGGACCAGCTTCTGTTGGTGAGAGAGACAGGCTTTCAAGAACAGAGCTCTTACGTCACACAGACAAAGGCAGAATTTAACTCTTCATTTCTCTCCCATAGCTATGCCCACTAGTGGATCTTGCTTGTCTAATTTTAAAAAAGAATATTATAATTTTACTGTCAGTGTATGTGCCACATAGAGAAGGGAACTACTAATACTGAAAAAGGAATGAGTTGAAATGCAAAAGAAAATGAAGTTACCTTCCAAAATTCTATTGAATTTGCAAAATTTCCCTCATTGCATCAGCAATTAGACAATGGGATTTTAAAACGTGTGGTAATGAAATGCTTTTGGGGCATACGTGACAGAGATACCAATTGGTCTGGATGCTGCATATCTGGTAAACCTCAATATGTCTTTCATAATTTAGGTAAGCAGCATGCAAATACAGCTCCATGCACAGGACCCTTTTATAGTCAGCCCACAATGAATGACGGTCAATAAATATCAAACATATTCTCAAAACATTCTTCTTAAGATTTCAAGTGTGATTTCTCTCTGAAAAGCTCCTCTGTTAAAAAAACAACCGTAGAACCATGTTCTCTCATGTATACTGACAGCCAATAACACTGGGCCAAATTTACTCAGCCGTCAAGTGAAAAGAAAGGATTTTTTCTCTAAAAGTTGAACCTACTAAATCACCCTGAGATGGTGAGAGTCCAGCAATGCTCTTTGGGCCTGATTTACAAAGGGATTTAGGCACCTCAAGTTAAAGATAGTTGTCTAGTGGGATTTACAACAGTGCCGAAGGCCCAGATCCTCAAAGATGTTTAGGCACAAACTCCCACGGGAGTTAGGCACCAAAATATTTTGAACACTCTAGGCTGAAGTGACTTTGGAGGCTAAGTGCCATTTTCAAATGACAGTTAGGAACCTACGTCCCATTAACTTTCAATGAGTCTTACGGTATGTCTACAGCGCGTTTGAAAACCCACGCCAGTGAGTCTCAGAGCCCGGGTCTACAGACTTGAGCTTGTAGGGCTCATACCATGGTGCTAAAGACAGTAGTACTGATTTTGAGACTTGGCCTGGAGCTCTGGACCAAAACGAAACATCCACACAGCTGCTTTTAGTACTGTAGCGCAAGCCCAAATGTGTAAGACATGGGCTGTGACACACTGCCGCGGGTTTTAAAACGCAGTGTAGGCACACCTTTAGTCTCCTAAAAGCTGAGGTCACTCTTGAAGATGGGAGCTAGGCTCCTAAGCCATTATGTGTTTTGAAAATGCTACTTTTTATCACTAAAGAGTTTACAGAGTAGATTGGTTTAGTAAGAGGACACCAGTTTTTGGAGTACAACTTCCATTTCTGTATACTTAAATCAACATGTACGTTCACGAGCACTCATATTATTTAACATTATACTAACGACTGCAATGATACGGGATGAAAATCTGCTCTTGGCTATTTTCAGTGCTTTCAGGTGAGTTGCAAACGTGTATCTGAGGGCAGAATTTGGATATGTAGAATTGTAGATAACTAGAGAGAGGAAGACAGGGAGAGAAAATACCGGCTCCTAAAATGAAATCATTAAATATCTAAATACCTTTGAGGAGCTGGTAAAAAGTGCCCAGATACCATGGATGATGGGCCCAGCATATAAATACAGACAGAGAGACACATATTTGTGTATTTATAAATCTCCCATCAAGATGTTATCTTGGTGCTTTTCCTCCATCTCTTTCTAGCCAATACATACATAGCCAAACTCTGACCTCAGATACAAGTTTGTAGCTCCTACTGAAGTGATCTGAGGGCACTGAAGGTGTCTGAGGACAGATTCCCAGCCCCAGTGTTTTCAGCCTTTACTACAGGGTCAAATAATATACATGCTCATTGTTGTGTATATAGCTTTAAGCATGCAGAAACAGAGGTTTTCTATTGCTATATCAAGAAAACACATGATGGTGTGGGATGAAGGTTTTGTCAACAGGAATTTGGGACAATTGCATTATTACTCGTGAGTGGGTGCAGCTGCGAGTGAATGCTGGCAGTCATCCCACACAAGAACTGATAGAATCTTTTTACAGTCCCACTCCAAACCGTTGCACACACCACTCGGTACGGTCCACACTGGTTAATTGTTTTAGGAGAGATTTTGACATTTTTATTGGGACTGTTTTTAATCCCTCCAACAGGATAATCAGCTGCCTATAGTAACTCGGAGGCCAAGTGTTCAAAGTTCTAAGGGAGTGATAAAAACCTCCCCCATATGGCCCAATATAGCTTTTCTGTACTTAAAAATGTCACAGCTTTATTGTACGTTCTCTTGCGTCCCATTGGGAAATCAGGAATCCCTCTTTCTTGTGATGTAGAGTTTCAGTTTCTTACCCTTCAAGGTACTGGACTTTGAAGATGTGACCTTTATAGGTATAGAAAAGTGGTTATCAGTCCACATGGGATCTTGCCCATCCTTGGCCTGAGGCCAAGCTAAACTTTTTGGAGAAATTCCACAGACTGAGAGAAGCATAAGAATACATTTCTGGCTGCTTTAAAATAAAATGGCGGCTGCCAGAAACTGCTCAGGAGTTTGGAACATTAGTGGTGAGCAGAGGGCTGATGAGTAAGATTACCCAAAGGTGCATCATATGGCATCTCCATATATGAGGAATAATCATAATCATAATAATTAATAATGAATAAACAATAAATTAATAGTATAAAGAACATATGATATTAAGCCATAAATGTCAGCATTTAATTTTTTACCCAAAGCCACTGTTTTTCTCATAATCTGCAGGCCAAGATTTTCAGAAGTGACGAGTAATTTTGGACATCTCCATTTTGGTGTGCCGAACCTGAGATGTCTTAAAGGGGATTTTCAGAAAGCACTTTTTGAAATGCAGACCCCGTTAAGATGTCTCAGGTTGGGTATCTCATAATTGGGATATCCAAAATCGTTAGTTACTTTTGAAAAAAATCTCGCCTTAATTCATAGGGACATTTTCCAAGTAGGATACAGTATTGCCAACCCCAAACGTTCAACAATGTTGAATCAAAATCATGAGATAGGCTTGAAAATCTTGAGATTTAAGGAAAAACATAATGGGGTTCTTTTCCTTTGCCTTTTGGCTTCTGTTTTTTGAGCCTTTAGGAGTCCCATTTTCAAGATTTTCTCTGCAGCTGCAAGGGCTAAAAACTTACTTTTTCTAAAATGAAAGGCTGAGATTCCCAACTAATCATGACTCTAGCAGCTGAGGCTTTAAGGAAAACACCAAATATTATGAGACTTGTGAAAAAATCATGAGAGTTGGCAGGAAGTTTTATCCAAGACTCTAATACATCTTTCTGGTGAGTTGTAAATCCAGGGACATGGCTTTTTGTGCTCATGATACCTCTTGTGGTGGCACTTTTTGCTGGAGTACAAGCCTCCTCAGCAAAATCCAGTTTGGGTGGTTTGCCCTTTCTGTCTCCTCCAGATTCCCCTGGCAGTTTCCATTGGCCGCTGCAGTGTTCTGCTCCACTTCCTGGCCTAGGTTTCATATAGTATTGTAGTGATGTCTACTGTTAAACTCCTGCCACGTTTCACCATGGAGGTGGCTGCAGTTCAGGGCTGAGTGGAGCATTCCATATGTTCCAGTGTTCTAAGGTAGAGCAGAGCGTTCTGCCTTGGTTGGTCTGTCTATGGAGGGGGACCTGCAAGCCCTTACCCATGGAGATTTTTCAGAACAAGTAGCTGCCTGCAAGAAGCAAGAATCTGGTGAGTAAGCAGATTGCAGTGTGTCTATTTCCAGCCCTGCCTAAGGCCAAAACTACACATCTATGCAGTAGGACCGTGTTCATGTAAATAAGGGCAGAATTTGGTTTCATGTATTGAAGTGGAAGAGTGATGGTAGGGAGTCTCTCTCTCTTTTTTCTCTCTCTTTTCTTGCATGGTCAAACAGTTTAAATATCAACAGAAAGCCCCATTGCTTGAGTCATGTAAAATGTGCTGTGCAAAACTGTGGAGACTCCAAAAGATGGAGTAGATGAGGAGATGGCATTTTCTGTCGCTGATTTCTATATAAGCCATTAAGGGCTAGATTCTGATCTCAGTTACACTGGTAGAAGTTTGGAACACCTCTAGCAACTCCAATGGAGTTACTTGGGATTTTACACCAGTGCAACCAAAATCAGCATCTGACCCTAACGCAGTATATCACCCTCTCTTCCAATGGTTTTAAAAAGAAACAGTAAAAAGCAAGTTTAGACATGAGAGAATATTTCTAAGACTGCTCTGTGTGAGTTGCATATTCATTTTCATTTCGAACACACAAAGGCATGCAGTATAAATGTGCTGCATCATCCTAGTGCTCTGTGCAATCGTAGTGCTAAGGAACGGCAGCTGCTTTTGGGCCAGAGAACCAAAATGCAGGTAATTTCACCCTGCATCTAGATCTCTTTGTCATCCACTACGTGTGTTATAGGGACTCGGTGGAAAGTAGCCGACGCGTGACTCTGTCTTACAGAATCTTCAGACGTTTCATTTATTTCCTGTGATAAAGTAGCGAAAGGGAAACCTCTGAGAGAAAATCTTGATATTAACGATTAATGAGAGATGCGATTGTGCTTTCCCTGATGTGCTCTTTGTGCACACAAAGGTATGAGGGAGGATCAGAAAGTCTCTTAGACAAGCTTCTACTGATGGGTTTGCACCTTTTAAAAGAGAAGCAAAAGCCTTTAGAGACCTGTACATGGCTCTGGCAAGACCTCAGTGAAAGAAAAGATGAAGGGGAGTTTCAGGGACAGAAAGCAATAAACAAAGCAGTGGTAGGTAAATCTGGAGATCTGGATTCTATTCCTAGCTTGGCCACTCAGTGGCTGTCTAATATCAGGCAAGTCATTTCCACCCATATGTGCCAGAGATTCCCAATCTGCTAAATGAGGATAATGATACAACTGATCTATGGGTGATCTAGGTGCTCAAGAAAGGGATCCCCTTGGTCCTTGTGATAAGTTCTGGGGGTGTTGGTGCTGCAGATAGAAGCCATGAGGCTGGGAGATCTCTTCATCTGGTTTCCCATCTAAGCAAAAATCCTTTTTCATAATTAGAGCCCAGGAAAAAGCTGCCACCACTGGGCCCGCAAAGTCCCATAGAGCTGTATTTGCTGGAAATGTATCTATTTTGTTGCTGAAAAACAGACAGAGAGCCTGGTTCACCTTTCTGAGAAACATTTCACACCTTATCTGCACTGGTGTGAATGACTGTGCAAGGAGCAAGGTAGCCGGGCGCTGCATGTCTGGAAGGCAGAGCATGACATTCAGGCTGGGCTAAAGATTGTCCTGGAGTCTCCAGGAATTAAAGATTCATCTTTAATTAAAGATTATGTCATGTGATGAAATCTCCAGGAAGATGTCTGATCAGAATTGGCAACTCTAGCTGGGTGATTTGGAACAAGTGTGTGAAAAGAATATAGAGGGGTTTAGGATTATCAGCTGCCGGGGAATGTTTTCATTTCTGATAGCTGGTATTTGGTGGAGTTTGGTGCATTTCTAAAGCAGAAAAATGGCTCTTTTAAACAAGATGCCACTTTATTTTCTATTTTAAAGTAGTAAGAGCACCTTGGCAGTGATAGCGTAGCACGATCCAAAGAGTGGGTGACCCCATCATTAGCAAGGAAATCACCATCCTCCATTTTCAATTTGAAGGTGGGATTTTAATAAAGGGGTCCCATGAGCCACTGAGACTCATTCTTAGGACAGATCAGAAAGTCTGCGAATCACAATTTATCAAATCGGTTTTCTTTGTTGTTTTTTCTTGACTTCTAATTACCAAGACCAGTGGTCTTTACCAGCTCCCTGAAGTCAATGACAATCTTGCTTGGATAAGGATTAAGACTCCAATTCTGCAGGGTGTTTGAGCCCACACTTAACTTTAAGCATGTGCTTATATTGCATTGATTTAATCTTCATCCAGCGTCGAGAAAGAGGTTACATTAGCTGTGTCATGGGGGAAGTTTGTACCCCAAATGCATCGAGAAACCAATCCTTTAATATTTTAGGAGAAAAAGTTTGTATTTAAAATCCACTGTCATGAAAAACTTACATTAATTGGGGGACTTTTGTTTCTGAAATACATTCAGAAGCTAACATAATGTTTTAGGCAAAAAATAAATTATTTAACCAGCAAATTGAAAGAACTAGCAGGAATCTCATTCAGTGTGAGTCTATATGCACTTTTCACACATTGCTGGAGTACCTTCCATCTTAGGGTGATTGTATGCAGCAACCATTTTCACTGCAATGCATTAAGTAGTGTACACAAATTAAATTTATGTAAAAAACAATAGCTCGCTTAGTGAGGGAGACATAGTTACCACTATTACAGTACAAAATACTCTCACTAGAAGGAAATGTGTACATAGAACTACTAAAAATATGGGATAACAGTGGAGCATGTTTGGGGTACATTTACACCCCACATATTCTTTTGATACAGAAAAAAAAATTAATGCTAAATTCAAATTTCATTTTGCTGAACTATGTACAGGTGCCTAGGTGACAACATCCTGAAATCGCATTGTTGGAGGGCCACTAGTTCTTGAGTTATCACAACATATGAGAGTGTTAATAGAGATGGGCTTCAGCACACGCTTATGAGCTTTGCTGAATCAGAGCCCGGCTGCAAGATAAAACCATGTATCGCTCTGTATAAAGAAGAATTGTTTTGCGTATAGATGGCATCTCATATATTCATCATACTGAGGAGTCATTTTAAGAGCTGGAGCAGCCCTCAGAAAATGATTTGCTTATCTTTGTGCATTGATCTTCACTTTTTAAGAAACTGCTGGGACAACAGTTTCTACCAGATTCAGTATGAAGCAGATGGAATTTTCCATCTGCCTGGGTATGAAGAACAGGGCAGGTCGCATTCTGTTGTTCTGCACGTATCGTGTACTGGCAGGCCAAAAATGGGCATGAGTTTGCTTGACATCGGACAACAATGTTAGCTGAGGGGCCTGATTTTCCTCTCACACCAATATCACCCTAGTGTAATCCTGCTGACCTCAATGGCCTCACTCCTGATTTACACCAGTGTGAACAGAGCCTATAGTGCACCAATTATTTTTAGTGTAGAACTGCTAAATTGCACACCTTAATACATGTGTAAAAATGAATGTGTTCACCGCCCTGCCCTCTGCGATGCAACCTATGGACCTGTTTTAATCTTTCATTTATTGCTTCTCTGTAGGCCACAGGACACAGTCATGATTCAATTAAGGACTAGATCCTGCAGTCCCCGGCACACGCACACATAGTCCTTATTCACGAGTTTAAATTGTCCTGGACTCCTCCTCTGAGTCAAGACTGTGGTGGGTCTTAAGAGCAACACAGTGTTACTGTCCACAAATATTAAGCTTGCTGTGTTTTGACTGGCTTCCCACCAAAGTTAAAACTGAGCTGCCTCACTGAAACCGTCTCATTCATACTACAGTCCCTCTACATCGCTACGACAGCGTAAAGGAACTTCCAAGTGGTTTAAGTTGCATTCACGCCCGTTCAGGCCCCTTTACACTGCCAGAGCAACAGAGAATCAGGCCCAGTGGGTGTAAATGAAAGGAGAGTTTGCCCCAGTAATTACAGTCATCATCCTCAGTGCCAGCTTTAGCCCACCTGGGGCCCTAAGCAGGAGTATTTTTGCCTCATCCTCCCCCTCCGCCAATACTAAAACAGGCAAGTTCTTATAATAAAAAGCGAATAGGGGGTCCCCTTGAGTTGCTTGGGGCCCCAAGCAATTGCTTCGTCTGCTTACGCCTAGCGCTGGCTCTGATTATCATCACCCCTCTGTTCTTCCGCTCTGCAAAGCTGAGGACCTGCCAAAACTCTGTGTGTGTGTGTCTGTGTGTGTGTGTGTGTGTGTGTGTTTCCCAAATTTTAGAGAACGTGACCCTTTGCATTGGAGGATCTGGGGTCTGAATCTGTGGACCCTTGCTCACATGAGTCATCCTTACTCATGTGAGACTTCATTCCCAATTCAAGTCAGTAGTATTACTTGCATGAGCTAAGACTAGTCACATCAATACAAGTTTACAAGATTGGTTCTCCAGCATATTAAGCTGATAAAATGTGACTTTGATAACAGGCCTAGGAGAAACTGGATCGATCCTCCATTTAGGTCAGCAGACCAGGTGAGGTTTGCTGTGGGCATTTTTCACCTTTTTGGGCTCTTCCAGCGTTCCCTGCACTATCAAACCTTCTATTGACTTCAGGGGGGAATTTTGCACACCCAAGGAATGGCCCCTGGGTGGGGAAAATCTGGGAGGATGAAATGACTAGACTGACCCAGATACTTCTTTCAGGTTTCAGAGTAGCAGCCGTGTTAGTGTGTATCCGCAAAAAGAACAGGAGCCCTTGTGGCACCTTACAGACTAACAAATTTATTTGAGCATAAGCTTTCGTGGGCTAGAGCCCACTTCATTGGATGCCTAGAGTGGAACATATAGTAAGGAGATATAGTAAGGATATATATATATATATGTTCCACTCTATGCATCTGATGATGCTCAAATAAATTTGTTAGTCTCTAAGGTGAAGGACTCCTGTTCTTTTTCCAGATACTTCTGTAAATTACTTTGCAGATTAATTATGATTCGTTAGTTTGCGTCTTTCAGTGACATTTATTCTCTAAAGCAGTGGTGCACAAACTGGGGTGGGTGGAGGCACAAGAGACTTTTGTGGGGGGGTGCGAAGAACCTTTGGCCCTTTTATAAAACAAATATACAAATGTCACTTTTCACAGCAGACTTACCAGTACCCCTTTGCCACCCTTACGTCTGTGCTGCTTCTGGTGGCAGTGCTGCCTTCAGAGCTGGGTGGCTGAAAAGCGGTGGCTGCTGACTGGGGCGTTCATTTGTTTGCAGTGTGGGAAGACTTCTGTTCCCCCACGCAATACCCACTCCCGCATTGTTTGTTGGATTTTTATCCTGCTCCTGCTATTATGGTAGCAGGTCCTGTGAGACCCGCGGGATCCCAGTCCCACTGCAGGGTATAGAAAGAAGAGGAAGGAACTCAAGAAGGAATAGTTAATGTGAGTGGTTAATTTATTTTTCATCTGAAATTCTGTGTTTGCAGTTTGTAATACTTCGTGTTTGCTACCTCCTAATAACCTTTATAAATTATAAATTTAGGAATGAAAATAAAGTATTCATGCCTTCTATTAACTTGCAAAAAAAAAAGTTACAGATTTCAGGTAATGGGAAGGATGGCATGGCGGGAAACATTTGTGCATCACCGCTCTAAAGATAGTTGTTACTTCTAATATTATTTTGATGTCCACTGTACACATATAGAGAACAGCTGGGTGTGGATATGTACAAAATACAGGGGAAATTTTTCAAATTTGGCAGTCAAAAGTTAGGTTTTTAAATCCATATGTAGGCATGTAAGTAAAAGTGTTTCAGAAATGCTGGGAACCCACTACGCTCACTGACATTAAATGGATGTGAGGATGCTCAGCACCTTCGGAAATTAGACTTCTTTAATTTAGAGGCCTAAAGTTGGATGCTGGTGACTAGATTTAGGCACCAAATTATAAAATATTTGGCCATAATTTATACATTATTTTCACTTCAATGTTAAAGATTTCAGTCTATCGGACAAAAGAAACAAAGTATAGGAAACAAAAGCAATCATATGGATCCAGAAATGCCTCAACATCAACAATGAAATGATAATAACTGTATATTTGTTATATATTTCTCATATCTGTTATTCAAAGTATTCTTATAATTAATTATTAGATTATTATTAATCCAAATTCTACAGTCAGTGGAGTTACTCTAGATTTACTTTGATGAACTTGGGAGCAAAGGATCTGCCCGTATAACTTATATTATTCAAAAAGAAAACTTATTTTAGTCAATTGTTATACCAATATCATATTCAGTATATTGTAAATCTTATTTTTCAAATATTAAAAGTCAGTTCTTCACAAACGAAAATGTGACACAGATTAGACATGGGTTCTGATCTTGCTTATATCAGGGTAAATCTGAAGTATCTCCATTGACTTCACGTTTGATTTATACCTGTGTAACTTGGATCAGAAATGGGTCCTAAATATGGTACCTATGGACTGAATCACTGACAATTACTGGGGGTCTTGACAGCTGCAAGGATTTGAAAGGTATGAAAACCAAGGCAGAGTGTTTAGAGCTGGTCAAAATTTTCCTTTGAAACTGTTTTTTTTTTGACAGAAAAGTGGAATTTTTTTTTCAAAAATGTCTGCTTTGTGTAGAAAATTTTGACATTTTGTTGAAAAAAAATGAGCACTCAAACCTTGAAAAGATTTTGGCCAAAATATTTCAGGTTTTGGATGAAATATTTTAGTTTTCAATATTTTGCCAAAAAGTCAACAATTTTTTGTGGAAAATTTCAACAACCAAAACATTTCCCCCCTCCAAAAAAAAATTAACAGGGGAAAACCTCCCTATTTTCCAACCAGTATTAACTGTTGTATAGTGTCCCAGGGCACAGGATGGGAACCCCCCAATGCTGGAGCTATTTAAAATTGGGCAGAGGAAAAGGTCTGGAGAAAACACTATAAAATCATCCCTTGCTGACTAGGTGATCTAATACATTTACAGCTGAAGAGCTATACATTTCCACATTATGCACAGAGAGATGTGTATGTAATTCACCTCTATTTTAAAGGTTTGTGAATACCCCTCTCCAGGCTAACTTTCTATCATTTAGTCTATCATATCCCTTGTGAACAAGCTGTATTTCTCAAATCCCAGACACTAAATGATTGAATTTGCATCCATCATTTTTAAAAATTATGTTTTCCCAATGCAACAAATATACCAAAATACCAGATTCATCATAATACAGAAAGAAAACAAAGAGGGTTAGGATAAAGGGAGAGGAGGGGAGGAGATATATCTATAATCCAGCATTTTTAATACCCCAGAAAGTTCAAAATATGCTTCCAAGTCAGAATCTGCCCAAAGGGCCAGTTTTTCAAGGGCTCAGCACTTACAGCTGGGGCTATATTTTCAAAAGAACTCAGCTCCCTGCGGTTCTCATTGTGGCACTCAGGGCCAGATTACCCCAAAAGCTTGGAAGCCAAATGGGAGCCGGATTCTTTTGAAAATCTGGCCCTGATTGTGAGTGCTTGAGCACTTTGGCAAATCGGGCCCTATTGACAGATTTGCAACTGTGCTGTGGCGTGCACCAGCAATTGTTTTGTGCTCTTAAACAGAACTGTAGTAAATCCATGGCTTTGCTGGGTTACCGTGGTTTCTGAGTTAATTTTGCTTTGACTTTTGGATTCACTGGAACCTCAAAGTGATGTTCAGCGACAGGGAATCTTGTGGAAATAGAAACCAAAGGAAAAGTTCTCCTGAAGCCCCCCGAATGTAAACCACTGGCCCTATTCTGCTTTGCTCCCAGCTCTGTGCTCTCACGAACAATTAATTTGAAAAAAGCCTGTTCCTCAATAGCATCTGGTAATCACTGCATTAGTACAAACGTAACATGTTCAGGAATATGAGTAATTAGAACTTGGTAACCTTTTATCTTAAATAGGTCGAAGGTTTTAGCGCGTGATCTGAAATACTACCAAACCACAGATTGCGTTTTCTGTTACTAAGAAAGTTAATACATTGCAGGGTAGAATGAAACTGTATTGACTAATAACCTGCTTATAACACGGGGTCTGTGTTCAACAGTTAATTGAACTTCTTCAGAGATTTTCTGTTGTGAACAAGTACCGTGCTTACTGTGGGCAGATAATGATCTCATTGAACCAGTGGAAATCCAGAGTAACTCCACTGGGCCAGATTCTAATCTCACTTGACACCACTGTAATTCTGGAGTAACAGTTGGGTGAATTCTGATCTCAGTTATGCCAGCATAAGTCAGGAGGAGTGCCAGTGATACCAGTGGGCCAAATTCTGTGCTGATTTAAAATCCTCTGCTTCGCAAGTGGGCCAAGTTCTGCTCTCAGTTTCACAAGCGTAAAACTGGAGTAACTCCAATGATTTGAGCGGGGTTTCTCTGGACTGACACTCGTGTCCGTGAGATTGGAACGCGGCCTATTATCCACTCCTGAAATCATAATATGGCCCAGGGATGGCTTTTCCCTTTGTCCAATGATTTATTTGGAGGTGTATTTAAAATCAAGTATTTTGTATCACTTTTAACTTCTGAGAGGGATGATGTGTATATGTGGGTGCATATCTGTGTCTGTGTGTGGCAGTTACAGCTAAGTGCGCGCACACACACACACACACACACACTTACTTCAAACTACTCTGATATAAGCTTATTCATAATCAAAAGTAGATTTTTGTTTCAGAAAACAAACCACCAAACACTTCTCACACTAAAAAGAAATGCAGATGCACTACTGCCGCTTGAGGAAAGAGTTAAGGGGAAAAAGGGAAGATGGGTCTTAACCAAAATACTGGACTCCTGAACGGAGACCCGTTTACGTTGCTGAAGACATTCAAAGGGATCTTAGTTGTAAATGAGAATCTCTCATGCAGTATCTAGTGGCTGCATAGAAATGAGTTCAAATATAATTTACACCCACTTGTAGAGTGGTATGAAGGGGTCTGAGTGTAAATGCAAATCAGTCCCCGCCCCAGACAAGGTCGTGGATATTCACACCCATATTTTTGGATTATAGATTCTAGGGATCAACTGTAAAATTTGGATTTGGAGTTAGAGCTTCTCAGAGTTTAGGAATTTCCTCCTCCATGCATGGAAACACCATTAGCTAGATCCATTATAGAGGTTGTAAGGGTGTAACTTTTGTATAGGTTCTGTATATAACAACACTAGGAAGAGGAAGCTATTAGGGACACTGACTCTGGACATGAGCAGCACAAAGAAAATGTCTCATTCAAGACAAGATCAGTTTCAGGAGGATGGAGTTTAAACAACATGAGTGCAAATGAGAGGATGAGAGATGGAAGTGTCACCTTTCTCAGAAGCTTCTGGCCCTGCCCTCTCCTGGAGATTGGACCCTGGACTAGAAGGAGCTGTGCTCTGAGCTGGTATGGTAGTTCCTACTCTGAGGGCAGAATCTAGTCTGGAACCACTCTGCACTTCTAGCTGGAGAGCAACTTATTTGATGCCAGTGGACCCTGGGAAATGCTGGTTGCATAAAATGCGTGACCGAAACTAATCTATTGTTCTTACTGATATTAAGCTGTTTCCACTTGCCTTTGTGGATGCTGACTGCATGTTATGTAGGGCCCTGTGGGCGATGGGGGTCAGTGCTGCTGAGAAGATGTCACCAGAGACAAATGACACCTGGGTAGATTTGAGGTTTATATTCTGTGGGTACAAGATGCAAACTCTCATATTTCTGGCCCAGCAGAGACTTCATCCCTTAACTATAAAGGGCCAGATCTTGCCTCAGATAAGAACTTCCCATGACTGCCTCTTCTGACTATACCAGATTTAGCCCCCACCCTTAGGCTACTGCTCCAGGATCCCCTCTCTCTAGTCCAATTCTCACACCCCGCAGATCCACATTCAGCTCCCGTCTCCAACTCGGTCTTGCTTCTCCCCATGCCACCTGCTGTACTTCCAATAGTGCCACGGTGGGACCTCAGGCAAGCTCCCACCTCAGAGCAAACCAATTCAGGATTGAAAGGGTTAAGCAACACTGCTGGAATATACACGTTTCAGGGTTGGTTCACGTTTCAGGGATCAGGAGGGGTTGTTTGTTATTCTTTTTGGCCTTGGCCCTGCTGGGGATCAGACTCACTCTGAACTCCTGGGCTCCACTGGACAACTGGATTTTGTTATGACCATCCAAATTCTTTTCACAGGGCCCTTTTATGCCAGGCAGCTGGATTGAGAATGATGGGGAGAAAGCAAGCTCCACTCACCCAGGCAGGGGATGGGGCTGCACAGTGAAAAAGCCAAGTGGTGATCTTTGACTCATTTAACAAAAGGAGTCATGTCATATACAACCCCTCACCATTCCTGGTAAGTGATTAAGCTCTGAAACAGAGTGTTTCTGCCTTGTGATGCTGTCAAAAACCACAAATGTCCTCAGCCAAAGTCTCTTTTGCTTTGCTTTTTCAGTTGCCAACATTATCCACTGTGATGCTATATGTACTGCCAGAGAGTTTATGACAGGTTCTACCACCGAAACCCATGCAGGACTCCGCCACTGCACTCCTGTAGTCCATGAGCAGGAACAACAACTGCAGCCAACCCCCTCCTCACCACTTCCAGAGAACACCCTGAGTGAGGTATTGTTTCTGGGAGCAGGGATTTTTGATGTGTTTTGAGAAGCACTTAGGACATTTTAGGATTCTTTAAAAAGAATAATAATAAATAATAGTTACATGTTGCCCATACTCTGGCCACCCCCTCCATGGCCACATGTAGGGAGCTAGGGCTAATTGAAAATTTCCTGTTGAAACTTTTCCTTTCGGAAGCAAAACCACGGTTTCGAACAAACATTTTCTGCAAGAAGTGTCTGCTTTCCTCCCAAAATTTCAATCTCCCATTTGAAAACACAAAGCCTAAAACCTGACAATTTTCCGCCAAACACTGACTTTTGCAGGCTGTTGGTCAAAAGTTTTGGACCGTTTTCACCTGAAAACATATTTTTCCAATGAAAAATCAAAATTTTCCCCTGAAAATTTCAATGAAAAAAACATCTCCCCCCCAGCTCCACCAGGAATCCTTATGGAGCTGTGTTCCCCGACTCACATAAGCACTTTACAACTTCACAAAGGGGTGGGGAAGAAGTTTCCAAATGTTATAAAATACATTTTCCCAGTCACATGCATGTGACTGGAAAAATTTCCAAGATTCAGCTCTGATTAATAAGAGTCCAATAAAGCATGCTACTTAAAGGATTATTATGATTAGTTTTGACTTACAGATGGAGCTATAGAACACTGTTATAAAACACAGACCATGCAGATGCCGTCATGTCAATTTAAGCCATGATGTTGAGTGTGATAACGCACATTAAGAATCCTTTTATAATTTAACAAATGAGAATTGATTAATAAGTAAAATAATGAATGAGTTCATACAGTTGTAGATGCCTGAAGCTCTCAGAACCAAATTTTCAAAACTGGCTCCTAAAGTAGGAGAGTTTCCCCAGGGGACAGGATTAGTTGGTGTTGATCCTGCTTTGAGCAGGGGGTTAGACTAGGTGACCTCCTGAGGTCTCTTCCAACCCTAATTTTCTATGATTCTATGACACCAAACTGCAAATCATGTGACTGAGGTTCTAGGCCTGTCTCTCCCATTTACCTGCTGCGTGACTTTTGACAAATCTCTTCTCTTCCTTTTGACCCCTATATGTAAAAGGTGCGTGATGCTACTTATCTCCTTCATCAAGCGCTTTGAAATCGGAGGAGGATAAGCACTAGCAGACCTGTCTTTTCATTATTAAAGTCGCACCAGCAAAATGTGTGCAGCTACTTGTTGCCTGTTGCAGCTGCACGGCTGCAGTGTTTCAGCGTAGACACTCGCTGCAGCAACGGAACGGGTTCTCCTGTCGCTGTAGTTAATCCAGCTCCCCAAAAGGCAGTTGCTAGGTTGACAGAAGAATTCTTCTGTTGACCTACTGGTGTCTACACTGGGGGTTAGGTCAGCTTAACGATGTCCCTGAGCAGTGTGGATTTTTCACACCCGAGTGATGTAGTCGGCTCGACCTGACATTTTAGTGTAGATTTGACCTGCATTCCCGCTCCTTGCTCAAGCATGCAGACATTCACCCATTTGGCAGGCAAAAGTGGGGATTGTGCACCCCATGTTGTGCAGGCACCCATTTGAAAATCTGGCTCCAAAAGTGGCTAGGAGAATAGATGTAATTGTGAGCTGTTCCTAGGCCCTACTGCACTACCAAAAAAAAAAAATGAATAATTGCATGCATAAACGAACACAAATAATATGTCGGTGCTAACAGTTTTGTAATGGATACTTGAATTCCACCTTGCAAGGTTCCCAGCAGCAGCATACAGTGGTGGTGTCTGATGCCATGGAAAGCTTTATGGCACCGCTAAGCACCCTCAGCGAGCTGGGGCTTCATCACGGAAAGAATAAGCTGCTACACGGCAAGGCGAGCGGGCCCTCGCGACGCAAGCGGGAGTTCATGCCAGACGAGAAGAAGGACACTATGTACTGGGAGAAGAGACGCAAGAACAACGAGGCGGCCAAACGCTCCCGGGAAAAGAGACGACTCAATGACTTTGCCATGGAGAGCCAGTTGGCGGCTCTCAATGAAGAGAACGCCCTCCTCAGGGCCGAGCTTCTGGCCTTGAAGCTGCACTTCGGTCTCATCAGCCCGGACGTCTACGCTCACCAGTCCGGCTCCATCCAGGACTTTCTGGGGATTTACCTCAGAGGGCGCAAAGCAGCCGTCCCTCTCCTCGAGGTGGAGCCCTTGACCCGGGAGGGCTGCTTAAGGACAAACGGCGTTGTGCCCCGCATGGTGGAGCCCACTGAGTTTGCCTACAAAGGCCTCACCCCACCCAGAAATCTCCAGAGCTCTGACCCAAAGCAGACCCTACTGAGCACCCAGTATGATCTGAACCCTCACCAGCCAAATAGACTCGAATCAGCCTTCAAATCCACGCTCTGCCCCCCTTACCTCAATTACCACTTTCTGGAGAAATACACTTGCCGGTTCCCTTCGATGGACAATGCCCATTTCTTGGCCACTTCTCCCAGCATGGCTGAGGCAGGGAACCAAGGCGCCAAAAGCCCATTAGATGAAGATGATGAGCAGCAAGTGCCTAAAATATCCCTTCTCCCCCTCAGCAGCCAGCTGTGCCCTGCGGAGGACCCTTCCAGGGGCCGGAGCTATTCTGCCCTGCCTCACAAACTCAGAATTAAGACTAAAGCCCTCAGCAGCTGGGAGGAGAGAGGCTCTGACTCCCGTTGAAATTGCAGAGGAGACCCCCCCACACTATGGGCTGGGAAGCAGAGAGAAAGTGGGGGATAATTATCTTATGCACTGAAGAGGGAAAGTGATTTTTTTTGCATTGAACATGTGAGATATGGGTGCGAGCAGGGCCTGACGAGGGCTGGTATGTGTCTGGCATGGTAGTACTTCCCCACAACTCCACACGCCGTGTTCCAGTGAGACCCACAGACTCACTCTGTGTACAACAGGGGGCTTATGGTTTCACTTTGTTGCTTTGCTCATGCCTGGAGCCGAAAGGCAGGGTCTGGGGTAGGCATGGGAGGACTGAGGATGGGGAAGGCCAAGATTACAGACATGGTGAGCAGCGCATGATACTCCAGCAGCACTACACCCCAACTAAAGTCGCTCGGTGTGGCAGCCATTTTCACTCCTCTTGCTTTGTGGACACTTTCTTCCCCACAGGATGGGGCTGTTAAAGCTTCTATTCATGTTTCCTGTTTGAAACAGGAAATGGACAGAGACAGCTTCAACGATGCCCACCTCAACATACCTGGAGCAGTCTCAGGACAAATGGGGGCGTTGGAGAGAGGTAGCGGACTATCTAAGACTCATGCTGTTCAACCACGTTCCAGCTGTAGTCCCATTGTCCTTGCATTCCTGAAACCAGTGGGACTGTTTGTGTGTGTGAGGATGGGAAGTGAGATCAGAAACCAGTTGGGTGAGAAGAAGAAAGGGCCTCTAGAGCAATACTCACCTAGATTCGTATTGAACAGATTTAATTATCCTTTAAGCCATTTCGTAATGGCTCAGACTTTGTCTTACCTTGAATATCTTCCATGATTCCTGATAGTGATTCCAGATCTCCCCAGTAAAACACGCTTCTGCTGTCATTTGCAGAGCAGTTATCCAGTTTCTGATCGTAGTTACTCTGGAAGTAAATGTAGACTCACGTCAGTGGATTTACGTAGGGGTAAAACAAGAGCAGGATCTAGCCCACTGTATTTCCCGTCAATCATCAAGTTCTCTTCAGACTGAATATGTCCATTTCTCCTAACCAGCATGGCCTAGTGGAAAATGTTTCATTTTTCTTTACATCATTTTTGGGAGGAGGCAAAAATTATTATTTTTTTTTAATTTGTAATTGAGAATTCTATCAAAAATATTTGTGTTTTGTTCATCATTGAATTCGCTTGTGTAAATCAGAAATTTCTGAAAAAAGATTTTTTTTAAATTGTGCAATAATTAAAAAAATATATATCTCCCAATACGTGACTAAATGGACTAAAAAATTTCTCATTTGAAACCATCTTATTTTGAAAATGATACTATAGCCAAAATCCCGGCAGAGCCAAGGCACATCAGTGGTCATGGCCAGCGATACACCAGGGAGCGATATGGCCTGTACCACATCTGACCATGCTGGAGATGATGTTCTATCACAGGGGTAGGCAACCTATGGCATGAGTGCTGACAGTGGCATGTGAGCTGATTTGCAGAGGCACTCAGACTGCCTGGGTCCTGGCCAGCAGTCCAGAGGGCTCTACATTTTAATTGAATTGTAAATGAAGCTTCTTAAACATTTTGAAACCTTATTTACTTTACATACAATAATAGTTAAGTTATATACTGTAGCCTTATAGAAAGAGACCTTCTAAAAACGTTAAAATGTATTACTGGCACGCGAAACCTTAAATTAGAGTGAATAAATGGAGACTCAGCATAGCACTTCTGAAAGGTTGCTCACCCCTGTTCTAGCAGGAGAGCAAATAGGCTCAACCCAACAACCTATTGGATGATCACGGAGAGCCTGAATAACCCAGCCACTGCAGCTCCAGCAAAGGGCTACATGAAAATGTTCATTAAAAATGTCACCAAAAATGTTGATAAAACGAGACAACGAGGTGGCACCTTAAAGACTGACAGATTTATTTGGGCATAAGCTTTCGTGGGTAAAAATCCCACTTCTTCAGATGTGATAGTCTTTAAGGTGCCACTGGACTCCTCGTGGTTTTTGTGGGTACAGACTAACATGGCTACCCCTCTGATACTTGATAAAATGAGAAATACATAACAATTTTAGATCCTCCCACTCCCTCTTTTTTTGGCCAGCTTTAAATGAAAATTAACAATCTGGATTGGGATCATCAAAACTACCTCAGGGATTTGGCCCCCCATGTGGCAACAAGAACGGTGGCAACAGAAGATGGCTGCTGTGACACTTGTTATGTACCAACTAGGGCTGGCTGAAATGTTTCTTTTGCAGTGGAAAATGGGGTTTTCAGCTACATTATTTTTTTTTAATGAAAAATGTCTGCTTCCTGTAGAAAATTTCAGTTTTCCACTGAAAAACCATATGCACAAAACCTGAAATATTTCAATTTGGAAATGATGCTGCAGTTCCTCAGGAGAGTGATAGTTTGGTTTCCTCATGCCTCCATTCTTCTCTGTGAGCCGGGCTCCCCAGCCAGACTACATATCCCATGATGTACCCTGACCAGAGACTCCCCTGAGGTACCACTGCCCTTCTCCAAGAAGGGAGATCATGGTGCATCATGGGAAATGTAGCTTGCCCAGGGAGCCCAGCCTGTCGAGGAGAATGGGAGCATAAGGCAGCACTGCAACATTTCCAAATCAAAATATTTCATTTTTTGGCAAAATGTTTTGGTTTCAGCTGAAATGTTTCTATAGTAGAATTTCCACTGAATGTGCAAAATTTCCCACGGAAAACAAAAAAGCACCATTGAAATGACTGCCAAGAGGGTCCTGATCCTGACTGAACTCCCTCGCCCCCATGCAGCATCTCCTCCTTTGCCTCATTCTGCTTAACCTGTCCCTTTTCATTTACAAACCAGAAACCCAAAGCAGAAATGCTGAGCAGTTGCCAGTTCGCTGGACTTCTAGGGCTTGCCTTTATGGAAAGGTAGCGTGCGACAGGCCAGGGTGTGAAAGTACAATCCACTAGCCTGCTGCACACTAATGGTACGTGTACATTTAGGGCAGCATGTAGAGTACAGACATTGCACACCCAGCTTGCATGGGTATAAACAACAGTGTCGACGGTGAGGCACGGCTTAGGCAAGCAGAGTAGAATAAAGTGCCCTACACACCTGAACCCTAAGTATGTACCCTTCATGGCTGACTACATACCCAAGCGGGGACTCCCAGGTCTTCACTGTTATTTTTAGCAGTGCAGTGTCCCATTGCCAGAGCCCTTCCCTGCTGCATTGAAAGGCTCCAGCAGCAGGGAAAGTTTCTGGCAGTGAGGAAAGGCTCCAGCAGTAGGAGGCAGCGGAGAAAGTCTCTGGCAGCTCCCCACTTCCGCAACGTTTTTCTGCTGACTCCTGGCTGCCAGAACCTTTCGCTGCAGCGCACAGCTACACGTATAGTGCCTGTACTATACACGCTATGAACAGCGCAGTCGTAACTTGCCATGTGGACAGGGCCGGCGCTACCATTTAGGCAGTCTAGGCAATCGCCTAGGGCACCAGAATAAATGGTGGGCGCTGTTTTGCCAGAGGGGGCGGCAGGCGGCTCCGGTGGAGCTGCCGCAGTGGTGCCTGCAGAGGGTCCGGTGCTCCGCGGCTCCGGTAGAGCTGCCGCAGTCATACCTGCGGATGGTCGGCTGCTCGCGTGGCTCCGGTGGACCTCCCGCAGGCACAGCTGCGGCAGCTCCACCGGAGCCATGGAGCACCGGACCCTCCGCAGGCACCACTGCGGCAGCTCCAGCGGAGCCGCAGGACCAGCGCGCGGGGCGGCGAAATTGCCGTCTGCCTAGGGCGCTCAAACCCCTACCACTGGTCCTGCATGTGGACCTGCTGCCACGCACTACACGTTCTGTAGCATGCTTTGACATCCTGCTGTTTCAGACAGAGTAACGTAGCCCAGCAAGTGCTGCTACCAGGATTCTAGGTCCTGTGCAAATGCGCAGGGGTGGGGTGGAGGGAACAGAAGTGGTTTCCTATTTCCTGAGCCCACTCAAGGGATTCAGCCCTTATCAACATGCCGGGCTTTGAAAATGCAAAGTGCTGTGTAATTGCTACTTGATTATATTTCCTTCCACCAGCCAAACGGGCATCTTAGTTTATAGGTGACCATATACATTAGTCAAGGCTGAACTTCCAGAGGGCTAGCGTTTGGCTTAGGGTTAGATACTCACTGATTTTTCTGTTCTAACCAAACCGCTTGCATCAGAGACATTGGTTAGGAACCTGGCGAGAAGGAGCTTTTTCCCAAGATGCTGCACCTGGCACATTTTGGGGCACTCAGGAAGAGTGAAGGATAATCGTATTAGTGGCTTTGGCCCTTTGGATCTGTTCCCAGTCAGAACGTGGAAGAAAACAGCTCCTTGGATGGACCAGGCTCTCTGAACAGAAGAAGGCCTGTTCCTGCTCCTTTAGAGAACTGCCGGAGGGGGGTGTACAGTGTTTATGCAGCAGCTGCTCTGTTGGCCAACAGCAGGGACTGAATTGAGAATCTCCAGAGCTGAAACCCTGAGTTTCTACAGCTTAGATTAAGGAGCTGGGCTCGCTAGGGGAGAGCCAGAATAGACCCACATTCTCTGTGGATCAGGCAACCAGTGGGATACACTGGCCAGTGGGTTACACGTACATTAACAGACCACAGAGAAAGGAAAGACTTGTTTCTGAGCAATAGCTGGGGAAAGTGTTTCATGACAGACGTTTGTGATTTGCGCTATCAGTGTCCAAAGCCAGAGGCCTCCTGGCATCCCTTCTGTCTCAGGGACAGAGCTGCTCAAATTATTCACTGTGAATAAGTTATCACATGAATGTAGCCCTTTTCTGTTCATGAACTAAGCCTGATTTCTAAACCTCCTGGTACTCCTGCGGGAATAGGTCCCCCAGCATCAGGCAGCGGCTAATAGCTGGAATCAAACACAGTCAAGATAACGCTAACATGTTCTCTATCGTCATGTTTCAAGGGCATACTCAAGTCATCACCATCGCTGGGAGAATGCTCCCCACAATGGTATAGCACAATTAGGTGCTAATGGGTGTGGCTGGGTTTCTGCGAAGCACTTGGTTCTGGTCACTGTTGGAAGCAGGGTACCAAGTGGATGGGCCATCCACCTGTTCCTTTAGTATGTAACTTCGTGCTGTGTTCACTGGACCCCAAAGCAGATGCTCCCAGGAGCACAGGTTCACAAACACCGCAGAGGAAGAACTGCGTTGAGATGGGGCACAGTGGCATCCCTACGCTGGCCAATCATAGCACTCCTGGAAGAATCTTCTTGGTGGAGACTGGCCTTAATTCAGTTTGATCTCCAGGTAGTGGCAGGGGAATTACATGGTACTATAAACAGACATGGCAATTTCACCTGGAGATGCTTGATGCCACTGCACAATGATCTGTAAAGAAGCTAGAGATGGAAAAGACTCGCTAGGTCTTCAAGTCCGTCCCTACTAGTGAAGAATTGTCCACTCTTGTCTTGAGAGTAGTGTACAGACTTTAAATGTTTCAGGTGATGAAGTTCCCCTCTCTTCTCTTGGGAGACTATTCTGCCGTCTAATACAGGGGTGGCCAACCTGTGGCTCCTGAGCTGCATGCGGCTCTTCAGAGGTTAATATGAGGCTCCTTACTTCTGCACTGATTCCGGGCCTGGAGCTATAGATGCCAACTTTCCCAGGTGCTGGGGGGTACTCACTGCTCAACCCCCTGCTCTGCCACAAGCCCTGCCCCCTCTCCAACCCTTCCCTCAAGGCCCCTGCCCCTGCCATGCCCTCGCTCCTCCCTCTCCCCCTCATAGCCTCCTGCGCACCTGAAACAGCTAACTGCGGTGGGCGCGGGGAGTAGGTGCTGATTGGTGGGGTCTGCCAGCAGGCAGGAGGCACTGGGGGGCTGGGGAGCGGATGGAGGTGCTGCTAAAGTATTACTGTGGCTCTTTGGCAATGTACATAGGTAAATTCTGGCTCCTTCTCAGACTCAGCTTGGCCACCCCTGGCTAAAAGATGTTGCCATTAGGAAATGTCTCCTGATTTCCCACCCTAAATTTTCCTCAGATTAATTTTGTCTTAGTACCTGGCTAGACCCTATGGCTGAGCTCAAAGAATTCCTCTCCCTCTGTAGTAGATACATGCTTCAAATACTGTACATAGTTATCAGGGTCCTTCCTTGGCCATTCCTTAGATAAGTCACACACGCTTTGTTATGTTCAACTTTCATCCTTCCCTAACACCCTTAAATCATTGTTGCTCTTCTATGAGTTCCTTCAAGCTCTAGCTACTCCATGCTCTGAGCACCTCAGTTAAGGAGCTGCGTAACGTCTGTCTCCAAACTTAAAGTCAGACACGAGCTCAAGCCACAAATTATGGTTCTAGTTCCAGATCCAGATTTGGACATTCAGAGGAGGTCTGCTCTGGTCTGGAGTTCTGATTCTGACTGTTTTAAAGGCCATTTGCAAAATAGGACTCTAGCTCAAGTGTTAGATTTCAATTCCCCCCTAACAACTGGGAGCGTTTGCACCCAGGATTTGTTCCCTTAGCTTTGCCTCATACCCCTTCCTGTCTCCCCCATTAACAGGGTGCCAGCAACACACCCTGTGTTTTACCTTACTACTCAATTAACAGAGCCCTGCAGAATATGTTGTGACAGTAGCAAATACACACTGGGCGGATGCCAAGTGTTAGCCAAAGATGCTTCTTGGCTGTATGTTGCTGCAACATCTGTATCTAACTTTTGAGCATTACTCCACCTGCTTCCCTTCTGTTTTTGTTCTTTGTTTGTCACATTGATGTTTTCATTTAAGTCGCAGGCTTTTCAGGGCACGGACTGTATCTGGTTTATTTGTCTAGAATGCACCTAGAGCTCTGTGGGTGCTGCATACATAAATGACAAGACAATGTAAAAGGATGAAGAAAGCCACCTGCCTCCAGAAATAATAGTCCCCATCTCCTCCTTAAGCTTGTTTGGGAAAGAATGCCCTTTAATGTGAAGAGAACCACTGTATTTATGAAGATCTGGACTCCATATTGTAGAGCTGGGTCCAGACGTTGTGCCTAATAAAATCTTCATTCTTGCCAGAAAGGTGTTAAGTGTATTTGATTGTCTGTCGGGAGTTGTAATTGATCCAAACTTTTCAAATCAGGGATGGCTGGAATAATAAATATTCCTCTTGAGATGTGGTTTTGCGGTGGATACCCAGAGAAATATAGGACTGAACATGATCTTGAGAGGTCATCGAGTAGAGCCCTCTGCATTGAGCCAAGATCAAGTAAATTTAGACCATCCCTGACAGGTGTTTGTCCAACCCGCTCTCAAAAACCTCCAGTGATGAGGATTCCTCAAACTCCCTTGGAAGCCTGATCCAGGGCTTAACTACTCCGAGACTTGGAAAGTTTTTTCTAATATTTAACCTAACTGTCCTTAATGCAGATTAAGCCCAGTACTTCTTGTCCGGCCTTCAGTGGCCACGGAGAATTACTTCATCAACATCCTCTCTATAATAACCCTTAACACTGAAGACTGTTGTCAGGTCATCCCTCAGTCTTCTTTTCTCAAGACGCAACACATCTAGTTTCTTTAACCTTTCATCGGAGTTCAGGTTTTTTAAACCTTTTATCATTTTTGTTGCTTCCTCTGGACTCTCTCCAATTTATCCAGATCGTTCCTAAAGCATGGTGCCCAGAATTAGATGCAGTGCTCCAGCTGAGGCCTCACCAGTGCTGAGGAGAGCAGGACAATTACTGCCTGTGTCTGCCATACAACCCCTTGGGAACTGTCAACTGATGTGCCAAGACTACTTCTGCCCCTGCTTTCTCTGCCAGCCTGGGACCCCAGCACCCTGTCTTGTTGAGCAAGATGCGCCAGTCTGCTCCAACACTGACCCCGGGTCTGAACCACATGCCCCAAAGCTGCAGACTTAACTGAAAGTAACTTACAGATGTGTTCCTGTCTTTAACACTCAGATGCCCAACTCCTAATGGGGTCTAAACACCAAATAAATCCAATTTACCCTGTCACTGTAAGACTTTATTGCCCACTCGCCAGCACACATGTATACAGGAAGACTTACAAGTAAAACAGAGCCATCTGCAGTCAATTGTTCTGGTTGACGGGAGCCATCAAGATTCCAGACCACTATTAATGGCCCACACTTTGCATAATTACAACAGGCCCTCAGAGTTATATTTTATATTTCTAGTTTCAGATACAAGAGTGATACATTTATGCAAATAGGATGACCATACTCAATAGATTATAAGTTTTGTAATGATACCTCACAAGAGACCTTTTGCATGAAGCATATTCCAGTTACATTATATTCATACTCATCAGCATACTTTCATAAATTCATATAGAGTGCACCATCACAGTTTGGTGCCCAGAATTGCATCAGTACTCCAGCTGAGCCCTCACCAGTGCTTAGGACAGCAGGACAATCACTGCCTGTGTTTGCCATAAAACACTCCTGTTAATACACCCCAGTCTGAAGTTAACCTTTTTCACAATTGCATCACACTGCTGACTCATATTAAATGTGTGATCTGCTATAACTCCCAGGTCCTTTTCTGCAGTACTACCACCTATTCTGTTTCTGTTATTCTCCACTTTGCAGACATGCATTTGATTTTTCCTTCCCAACTGTAATACTTTGCAAGTGTCTTGATTGAATTGCATTTTGTTGATTTCAGACCAATTCTCTAATTTGTAAAGGTCATTTTGTATCCTAATCCTCTCCTCCAAAGTGCACAAAACCCCTCCCAGCTTGTAAATGTTATAAGCATACTCTCCACTGCATTATCAAAGTCATTAATGAAAATATTGAATATTACCAGACCCAGGACCAACCTCTGCATGGCCCACTTCATCCACCCACCCAGTTTGACTGCAAACCATCGATAACTACTCTTTGAGTGCAGTCTTTCAGCCAGTTGTTCATGCACCTTATAATAATTTCACCTAGACCACATTTTCCTAGTTTGCTTATGAGAATATCATGTGGGACTGTGTGAAAAGCCTGACTGAAATCAAAATATACCACATCTACTGCTTTCACCCTTATCCACTAGGCCACTAAACCTGTCAAGGAAATCAGGTTGGTTTGGCATGATTTGTTCATGATAAATCTATGCTGGCTATTCTTTCTAACCCTATTATCCTCTAGGTGCTTACAAATTGATTATTTAATAATTGGTTCCAGTTTCCTTCCAGATATCAAAGTTTGGCTGATTGGGCTAAAATTTCCTGGGCCCTCTTTGTTCCTCTTTTTAAATATAGGTGCTATATTTGCCCTTCTCCAGTCCTCTGGGACCTCCTGTGTCCTCCAGAAGTTCTCAAAGATAATTGTTAACAGTTTGTTTAGCAAGTTCCTTAAGTACCCTAGGGCCCTGGCAACTTCAATACATCTAACTTGGCTAAATATTCTTAAAACTCTTCTTTCCCTGTTCTGGCTTGTGTTCCTTCTCCTTTGTTATTAATATTAATTGTGTTGAATGTCTGGTCACCGTGAACCTTTTTAATGAAGACAAACAAAACAGGCATTAAACACCTCAGCCTACTTGATGTGATCAGTGGTTAGCTCCTCTTTCCCACACTTTCTTTTGTTCCTAATATATTTAAAGAACCTCTTCTTATTGCCTTTGATGTCCCTTGCTAGGTATAACTCAGTTTGCACCTTAGCCTTCCTGATTTTAACCCTATATGCTTGCATTATTATTTTGCAGTCATAGAATATCAGAGTTGGAAGGGACCTCAGGAGGTCATCTAGTCCAACTCCCTGCTCAGAGCAGGGCCAATCCCCAGACAGATTTTTGCCTCACATCCCTAAATGGCCCCCCTCAAGGATTGCGCTCACAATTCTGGGGTTTGCAGGCCAATGCTCAAACCACTGAGCTATCCATCCTCCTTAGTAATAGCTCTGTGTTTCCACTTTTTGTAAGATTCCTTCTTGATTTTCAGGTCATTAAAGAGCTCCTGATGGAGCCATATTGGCCCCTGACCATTCTTATATTTCCTTTGCATTTGGATAATTTGCAGTTGTGCCTTCAATCATAGGCACCGACTTCCCCTCTTTCCCGAGGGTGCTCGACCCTCCCCTCCCATTCCAACCCTTTCCCCAAAGTCCCAACCCCAACTTTGCCTCTTCCCTGCCCTTATTCCAACTCATTCCCCAAATCCCTGCCCCAGCCCCGCCTCCACCTCTTCTCCGCCTCCTCCCCTGAACGTGCCATGTTCCCGCTTCCCCCTTCTGGAGCATGCTAATGCTGCCAAACAGCTGTTTGGCGGCAGCTGGGCAGGAAGCGCTGGGAGGTAGGCAGAGGAGTGGGGATGCAGCGTGCTCAGGGAAGGGGGAGGAGGAGGAGTTGAGGGGAGGGGAGCTTGGCTGCCAATGAGTGCAAAGCACCCACTAATTTTTCCCACAGAGTCGGTGCCTATGACTTCAATATTGTTTCCTTGAGAAACTGACAGCTCACCTGAACTCCTTTATCCCTTAGATTTTCTTCCTATGGGATGTTGCCTACCAGTTCTTTCAGTTTGTCTCATGACACAGCTGATGTCATTTCACTTGCTTTTGAGGACTGCCACCACGGTGCATGTTTGCCCCATGAGTGCGTTTCGTTCTATAGGTGATGCAAAATTCAGATCTGGGTGTCCCAAGGTTAAGGGACCTTTGTATCTAGGGTTTTGCTTTGGCTCATTGTAAAGAGAACCCATTGGCAAAATCCCTGTCCAGATCTGGGATCTCAGATGGCAAACCTCTCCCTTGCTCCCTCCAGCCCTGCAAAGTTTCTGTGGTTCAGAAAACAGCCATGATGACCCATTTCTATCTTCAGAAGAACCCAAGTGCACGGACAGGAGATTCCCATGTAAGGGAGCTTATTCTCTTCTCGCTCACAGCAGAGTAAATTTCCACTGAAGTCAATGAGTCAAACCTATGTAAGTGAGATGAGAATCGGGCCCTTTGTGACTCTCCTGTGCTATTAATAATCAGTAGTAATAGCTCTTCTTCTAGGCAAACCCCTAGAACGCAATTTTTTTCAAGGTTTAGACTGTACATTAGTGGCTCTGCTATCAAGAAGCTCTGGCAGGGTGTGTGACTCAGATACACCCCTCTGAGATGCAACTGATTGCCTGCATTAAGGGGTGTCACAGTTTGGGCTCCACACCATTCCCCAGGGAGTTCTGCCACTCAGAGCCTCCATAGTGTTCCCCCTGTGGCCAAGGCAAGCTCCAGCATTTTTGCCGCCCCAAGAGGTGGAAAAAAACCCATAAAGTTGCGATTGGCAGCACTTTGGTGGCAGCTCTACCGCCGCTGCTTCATTCTTTGGCAGCAATTCAGCAGCAGGTCCTTCCCTCCGAGAGAGACTGAGGGACCTGCCGCCAAATTGCCGCCGAAGACCCGGATGTGGCTGCCCCTTTCCGATGGCCACCCCAAGCATCTGCTTCCTGCGCTGGTGCCTGGAGCTGGCCCTGCCTGTGGCTGTGCAGGGCTGGGTTGTAAATGACACAATACAACTCACAGGCACAGAGGAGCAACTGGGTGCCCACTGAAAGCCAATGAGAATTGCCTGTTGAGGTTCGGCCCCCAGCTGCCATTTGTGAGATCTTCCCTGTCATGTTCTATCCATTTTACTGAAGGGTAAAAGTGAGGTTTATTGACTTGCCCAAGGTCATACGGTGAGTCAGTGACAGAGCCGTGAACATTAGCCATTGTGCCCCAGCCCCTCACAACCCTCGGGGATCTCTCTGTCCATTTCCTAGTGGTCCTAAGACTAAGTTGTTGGGGGAAGAGACCATCTTTTCATTGCATGGATATGTTTGGATGTAGAGCACTCAGTGGGGCGCCGGACACTGACCGGAGTCTGTTATTGCTACTGCAATTCAAACTATACTAGCAATACTCCAGAGGCGGTCAGGGCGAGGCACATCAGCAAAGCTCATCCGGTCGAGACGATTAGCGAGGTCTACCTCCCATGGGCAGCCAATCCAGCTCTTGCTGCTATCCATCTAGCACTGCAGAGCAGACTTGACACGTCAGCCTTGTGGTCATCCGAGTGGAAAAACCCAGGGGGCTGCCAGTGAGCCGCCTGGCCGTGGCCCCCTACGGCTCAGTGGTGACGAGCCTACTGTACTCACTGGAATTCTGAAGGGAAACCAAGACACTGCAATCGCTCTTCAGGTGTGAAATTTGCCACAGTGATGCTTAAAGATTGAAAGAAACCACAAGCCTGTCTATTTCCTGCACCCCCCAGAGACAACTTCTGGCAATGAGAACAGCCTCAGAAATTATTGCTGTAGGAAATTCCACTCTCCTCCCTCATCACTGCTTGTCTTGTCTCTTGCTCCTCCACCCACCGGGACTGATGAGAGGTTCCCCTCCTCTGCATCTCCCACTGCCCAGGGCGTCACAGAGCTAGGGGCCTGGGCGGTTCGGTTCTTAACCCAGCTCTGGGGGCCCAAGCCCGGGACTCCACCTAGGGACCCATGGGCTGATATTTGCAGATGATTAAGAAATGAGTAACGCTTCCTGTTTGTTGTTCTCCTGCTGTTGCATGAGCCGGGTGGGGGCAAACGCAGAGGTGAAGCTAACGGGGGTGGGCAATGGGGCGGAAGGGTGGCTCTGCAGCAGGAAAAGCAAACAGGAGAGAACAAGGAGGTGACAGATAAGGCAGGCCCCTCCTCACACCCTAGTTTATCTCACGTCCATCTCTGAGCCATTTTTCTGGCTCCAGCTCTGCCCTTCTGTCTCTCTTGGCCCTTCCAAAGAGCGGGCAGGAGATGGCATAAGGTGCATTCTCACCCTCCGCCCCCTTGTATATCCAGTGCATGCATCAGTCACAGTCCCTGTGCTTGGGGGAAGCTTCCTTCTAGGGCTCGACAGGGAAGAAGGGCAGGGTGGGAAGGAGGCAAAGCTGTGATACTGCTCCCCCTCCGCCTTGCATCTAGCCCACTGCAAGGAGGGGAGCATGCTGTACTGTCACCATGAGCTGTGCAGTGTGTACTGTCGCGGTGGAGCTCTGGAAGGGATTGCAACTCCTGCAACTCCCACACGAAGCAATGGGCCTCTTCACTGCCCCGCTTCCACAGCATACGAACAGAAGAACGGCCATACTGGATCAGACTAATGGTCCAGGTGGCCTGGCATCCGACAGTGGCTGGCGCCAGGTGCTTCAGAGAGAATGAACAGAACAGGACAATCTTAAATGATCCATCCCCTGTCGTCCAGTTCCAGCTTCTGGCAGTCAGAGGTTTAGGGACACCCAGAACATGTGGTTGCATCCCTGACTATTTTTGGCTAGTAGCCATTGAGGGCCATATCCTCCAGGAACTTATCTAACTCTTTTTTAAATCTTTAAAAGTTATACTTTTGGTCTTCACCACAGCATCTGGCAATAAGTTCCACAGGTTGACTGTGAGCTGTGTGAAGAAATACTTCCTTATCTTAGTTTTAAAACACCTGCATATTAATTTCATTGGGGGATTCCTGGTTCTTACGGTATGTGAAAGAGTAAATAACACTTCTCTCTTCACTTTTTCTGCACCATTCATGATTTTATAGACCTCTATAATTTCCACCCTTAGTGGTCTCTTTTCTAAGCTGAACAGTGCCAGTCTTTTTAATCTCTCCTCATATGGAAGCTGTTCCACATCCCTAATCATTTCTGTTCCCTTCTTTGTATCTTTTCCAAATCCACTACATCTTTTCTGAGATGAGGCGACCAGTACTACACACAGTATTCAAGGTGTGGATGTACCACGGGTTTATATAGTGGGATTATGATATTTTCTGTCATATTATCTATCACTGTCTTAATGGTTCCCAACATTCTGGTAGTTTTTCTTCACTGCCACTGCACATTGGGCAGATGTATTCAGAGAACTATCCATGATGACTCCAAGACCTCTTTGTTAAGTGGTAACCGCTAATTTAGACCCCATCACTTTGTATGTATAGTTGGGATTATGTTTTCCAGTGTGCACTGCTTTGCACTTATTATAATTGAATTTCAGCTGCCATTTTGTCAGCCAGTTACAATTTTGTGAGATCCCTTTGAAACTCTTTGCAGTCAGTTTTGGTCTTAACTATCTTGAATAATTCTGTATTGTCTGCCAATTTTGCCACCTCACTGGTCACCTCCTTTTCTAGATCATTTATGAAATGTTGAACAGCACTGGTCTCAGTACAGATCCTTCAGGCACCTCACTATTTATCTCTCATCTTCATTGTAAAAACTGACCATTTATTCCCGCCCTTTGTTTCCTGTCTTTTGACCAGTTACTGATCCACGAAAGGATCACTATATCAACGGGATCCCCCTCATCCACATGCTTGTTGACCCCTTCAAAGAATCCTAATAGATTGGTGAGGCATGATTTCCCTTTTCAAAAGCCGTGTGAACTCTCTCCTAACATATTGTGTTCATCCATATGTCTGATAATTCTGTTCTTTACTATCATTTCAATGAATTTGCCTGGTACTGAAGTTAGGTTTACTGGCCTGCAATTACCAGGATTGCCTCTGGAACCTTTTCCCCTCACCCCCCCCAAATCAGTATTGCATTGGCCATCCTCGAGTCATCTGGCACAGAGGCTGATTTAAACAATAGGTTACATCTCACAGGCTGTAATTTCATAATTGAGTTCCTTCAGAACTCTTGGATGAATACCACCTGGTCCTGGTGATTTATTACTGTTCAATTTATCAACTTGTTCCAGATCCTCCTCTACTGAGGTCCCCAAATCTGGGACAGTTCCTCAGTTTTGTCACCTAAAAAGAATAGATCAAGTGTGGGAATCTCCCTCACATCCTCTGCAGCAAAGACCAATGCAAAATCACTAGTCACATTTGAAAATATTAGTCTGCATATCAGCACCAGATTTACAATGCTCACTCTTCAGATAAAGAGGGAATTTTAAGAAAAGTTAGAATTAAAGCAGATCAGTAGTTTAGGAGGAAGAAGATGTTGAAAATGGCTCCTCTTAAACTAAGAATTTAATTTTCACCTTTCCCCCCCACAGATGCTTGAGACAGGTTAATTGTATAAGATTTTTTTAAAAAATAAGTTGTTAGCATTTTTGTCATAGAGCCTGGGAGTTGGAAGATCTGGCTCCCATTCCTGGTTCTATCACTGATCTACTGAGTGGCCCTGGCCAAGACACTTCCCTTCTCTGTTTCCCCTCTCACCCTTGATCTGTCTTGTCTATTTAGGCTAGGTCTACACACTATGAGGTAGGGCTGTGATTCCTCTGCTCATGTACACATCCTCAGGCTAGCTCTCATTGATCAAGCACAAGTATAAACAGCAGTGTAGCCACTGTAGCACAGATAATGGCTGTGGAGGCATGGCTGTGCCAGCTACAAACCTGCCTGAAACTGTCTGTACTGGGCTATCTTGATTATCACTTCAAAAGTTTTTTTTCCCTCTTACTTAACTGGCCTCTCAGAGTTGGTAGGACAACTCCCACCTTTTCATGCTCTCTGTATGTGTATATATATCTCCTCAATATATGTTCCATTCTGTGCATCCGAAGAAGTGGGCTGTAGTCCATGAAAGCTTATGTTCAATTAAATTTGTTAGTCTCTAAGGTGCCACAAGGACTCCTGTTCTTTTTGCAGATACAGACTAACACGGCTGCTACTCTGAAACCATGGGTGTGTGTGACCCTAAGGGTATGGCTACACTTACAGTTGTACAGCGCTGGGAGTTACAGCTGTCTTCGTACAGCTGTGTAGGGAAAGCGCTGCAGTGTGGCTACATTTGCAGCATTTGCAGCGCTGTTGGGAGTGGTGCATTGTGGGCAGCTATCCCAGCATTCAAGTGGCTGCAACATGCTTTTCAAAACAGGGGGGTGGGGTGGAGTGTGACAGGGAGCGTGGGGGAGACAGAGAGAGTGGATTTTTGGAGCTGACACTGTTCTCAGCTCCCTGCCTTGCAAGTTCTAAGGACTGGAAGATACACAGCACCTACCTTCAATCATTTTAAAAGTTTTGACCCCTTCTCCCACCCCTCTCTTATTCACTAAATGCTAATTATGCACTCCTAAATAGCCTTCAGACCACATAAGCAGCTGCTCAACAGGGACTCCCCTCTTTCCTCAAGCAAACAGCTGTGAACATTCCAAAGCAATTCCCCTGCCTCCGCTTGTCGCTCGCTGGAGCAAAGAGCAGCTGTGTTTGTTTTTTAGATAAGTAGCTCGGAGGAGCTCAGGGAGCTCAGAGTTCGGCCATTCTTCCGGTTTGTTGTGGACAGGAATTCTGGGATACCTCCTAATACCCTGGAGGCCAATAACAGCGCTTTTGGTGGCCACACTTGATGAGCAGCGCTGCATCACCAGCGCTGCAATCGTTACACCCCAAGCAGACCAGGTGTACAGCCAGCGCTGCAGCCAGGGAGTTGCAGCGCTGGATGTGCCTTGCAGGTGTGGACAGTTACTAAGTTGCAGCGCTGTAAACCCACCACCAGCGCTGCAACTCTCCAGTGTAGCTAAGCCCTAAGAATCCCCTGGTGCTAACCCCCTTGCTGAAGGATTAAAAGAATATCATGATAGGGACATTCTGTCTCACTAAAAGGTCATGTAAGATCTTCAGGGGAAGCCAGACTCATACTGATCATTAACACCATTGTGAAATGAATGTACAGATACTATGTAAAGTCTGTATCAAGGCAAGGTTGACAAACAGGTTTCTGCCAGACAGAGGATGCGTATTCACCCATCTCTCGGGCCACATGTAAATTAAGCCTTGTAAGCCAACACAGTGGAAGCCCCAATCACATATTAAGTCAACAGGGAACAAGACACTGAAGACTGAACCACAGGTTCTGGGCTGTGTCCAAGGACAGATAATGAACCTGGGGAATACAAGAGCAAGACAAAATATACCTCTTTATCCTGCACCTAGGAAATAATGGGCAATGAAAAACGCAGCTGTGAACACAGGAGCTCAGCCAGGGCTTGGTTGAAAACATGGCAAAGGACATTTGGGGTGCGCTAAGCTTATTTAGCCTGTTAACTTTAGTCTCTAGGACTAATGTTATGATTTTCTTTTACTGGTAACCCTTCTGTTTCCTCAGTCACTATCACTGAAACCTTGATCTTTGATAATAAACGTATGATTGTTTTCACTATAAGTATGTCTCTGCATTGTAGTATTAAGCAAAGTGCTGATCCTGAGTTGGATCATTCAAGCTGGTGTGTACATTGTTTTTTGGCGGGACAGCAAATCTGGTATTACTGGGGAGTGTTTGGGGGATAAGGAGCATGCTTTGCGGACACCACAGGGGGACGCTTTGAAGGGGCTCAGGGACTGGGTCACACCTATGTTTACCTGCAAGGCAAAGTGAGGGCTGGCCTAGCCCAGAGCAGATTGTTTGGATGGCTAACAGGGAGGTGTCAGGGTGACAATGTCAGCTCTCTCTGTTGCTGGAGGTGTTTGTGCGGGGGAAAAAGGTGACTTGTAGTCCTGAGCACCCTGAGAACCACCACAGTGCACAGTGGTGGCTGAATTTACAATCAGTTTGCTAAGAATCAGACTCCAGGCACTGGTACACTGGACTGTAAGAGAATGACAAGATTGGAACTTTTTCTTTGTCTGTTCCCAGTTTATTTTCTGTTTGTTTATTTCAGGTAAGGGAAATAGAACAAGAGAAAGCGTGAGGTGAATAGAGCAGCAGGAAAGGCAGGATGAGCCAAGAAACATACACGGAGCTCACCAAGAAGCAGTTGGAGGGGCAAGATTGAGTATCTGGTGTTGGCAAAAATCATTGTCAGGCTCACCAAAAATCATGAGATTATGTAAAATCATGTTTATTTGCCTTCTGCTTTTTGAGCCTTAGGGTCATTTGGAAGCTTCCTCCACAGCCATGAGGAAACTTACTTTTGTTTTAAGAATGAAGGCTGAAATCAGGGGCGGCTCCAGGCCCCAGCACGCCAAGCACATGCTTGGGGTGGCATGCTGCAGGGGGCACTCTGCCGGCTGCTGGGGGTGGGGCGGCATGCCTGCGGAAGGTCCTCTGGTCCCATGGCTTTGGTGGACCTCCCGCAGGCGTGCCTGCGGAGGGTGCACTGGTCCCACAGCTCCACCGAAGTTGCAGGACCAGAGGACCCTCCACAGGCACACCTGTGGGAGGTCCACCAGAGCCGCGAGACCGGAGGACCCTCTGCAGGCACACCTGTGGGAGGTCCACCGAAGCCACGGGACCGGCGACCAGCAGAGCGCCCCCCACGGCATGACGCTGTGCTTGGGGCAGCGAAACGTCTAGAGCCGCCCCTGGCTGAAATCACCACATCTCCACTTGACTCCAGGAGCTGGGGCTTTGAGGAAAATAATAATTACCACGAGACTAATGACAAAACCATGAGAGTTGGCAACACTGGAAGAGCTGTGTGCACAGTGAGGTCTGGCAGCTGCTGATCAAAAGAAATTGGAGCTGCTGCTCCAAACCAGGGGCCAGAAAGGGTCCCTTTTTCTCCAACAGGGCATGCAGGAGATGAAGCAGATGATTCCCAAGATAATTCAGCCAGGGCAGTGGTGATGGCAGGAGGTCCAGAGCTGGGGAGGCTGCAGCAGGAAAGGCTGCTCATGGTGGCAAGATGGATGAAGCTGGAGGCCGGGCAGCAGAGTGAAGAGGCAGAGCTGGAGCAAGAGAAGCTTGCAGGCCAGGACAAAGGCAGGCAGCTCAAACAGGAAAAGAGGGTCAAGTTATGCCCATGGGACCCAGGAGGTGGACATAAGGTGCCAGATCTAGCAGGCAAACAAATGTGCGTGTGATGGATCCCATCACCCTGCTGGTAGCCTGAGTCAATATAGACACTAAAGGTCGTTCGGGGATTCTGACTATGGGAAGATGGGAAGTCATTTTTCCTGATGTGTTATTTTCACTAATGATGTAACAGGGTTAAACACCGAGGTCTCAGCTGTAAATCCGCCAGGGCCAGATTCAGTAGTCAAGAGGGAGAGCTCGTTATCTGCCCTCCATGAGGAAATGGAGTCGGTGCTGAGCACATCGGTGGCACAGCTAAAAGGTGCTGAGGCCAAGAATTTGCCGGGAATGATGAACATTGGGAGAGTTAGGATATGTTGGGAGGCAGAACTGCGTTAGAGCAATTGAGACCCTAGTTCTGCTAGGCAGTGCTGTGGGCAGGAACGCTGCTGGGATGTGCTAGGCCCGGCTGCAAGATGACTTGTCTCAGGGCTCCTTGGAACGCGGGAGAACCTGGGTGGTAAAACTGCTGACAAATTCATGCTCCCTGGTAAAGGGTGGGGAAAGCCCAGAACCGCTTGGGAAAGTGCAGATGTTAAGGAAAGGGAAAAAGTGACCCCTAGGCTATGTCTACACAACAGTCTATGTCCGCAAAACTTGTCGCTCAGGTGTGTGCACAGTGAGGTCTGGCAGCTGCTGATCAGAAGAAATTGGAGCTTCTGCTCCAAACCAGGGGCCAGAAGGGGTCCCTTCTTCTCTGACAGGGCATGCAGGAGACGAAGCAGACGATTCCCCAGGCAATCCAGCTGGGACAGTGGTGATGGCAGGAGGTCCAGAGCTGGGGAGGCTGCAGGGAGAAAAGGCTACTCGGGGTGGCGAGATGAAATTACACTGACAAAAGCGTTTGTGTGCACAGCACTATGTCAGAGAGCATCACCCGCCGCCATAACTTCTGCCGCTCGCAGAGGTGGGTTTTTTTATGCTGACAGGAGAGCTCTCTCCCATGGGCACAGAGCATCTGCACCAGATGTACTGCTGCTGCACATATTGACATGGCCTTACTCTGTGTTTAGGGGGCGTTTTTTGAGATGTAATTAGACCTGAGGGGGACAGGGGAAGGAAACAGACTTTGCCTCTCCCCGCCGGGACAATGACCGTGGGAACTAACTTATGACGATGTTATGAAACTGTCTTTTGATACAATCACTGGAATCATTTACTCACTAAATGAATGTGTGAAGTTGAAGCGGATGTCGCAGCCCGTACCCAGAATGGCTCAGCCCTGTGCGCTGCCACGGCGATGCTGCGATTGATACTTGTGCTAGCTCGGCGAAGGCTAGCGCAAGTCCGCGTACACAAACAGGGGAATTGCCCCCCTTCGCTCGTAGTGTGGACGTAGCCTTCGATGGTAAGTTCTTCAGGGCAGGGACGGTCTCATTCTGTGATCATATCATGCCCAGCAGAATAGGGCCCTGAAATGGGTTGGCGCTTCTAGACATCACTGTAATCATTAATGCAGCGTTCAGGCCAAGGGATGGGGACAGAATGCAGAACAGGCAGGCACACAGGAGCTAAGCATGAGGCATGCTAGTGGAGACGGGGTGCTACTATTTCCTGAACTAGTCATTTGTGTGTGTGTATGTGAAGTATCGGGCGTAGCTGTGTTAGTCTGTATCCACAAAAACAACAAGGAGTCCGGAGGCACCTTAAAGACTAACAGATTTATTTGGGCATAAGCTTTCGTGGGTACAAAAACCTCACTTCTTGTGGTGTGTGTGTGTGTGTGTGTGTGTGTGTGTGTGTGAATACACAGTAGATACACTGCCAGTTTGCATTGTTCACCTAGGAGGAGGGCTGGGCCACGTCTTGAGCAACTAGTCACACAGAATACTCCCAAAGTCCTGCTCATGTCTCCACTTCACGCTTCTGAAATGGCTGCAGGACCACAGCCGGGTGGAGGTCCCTTGGGGTCGCCAGCTCCTGCGCTGACCTCGCCCTGCAGCTCCCAGCTCCAAACTATCATGGCCTCTGGGTACAGAAAGCAAACCTGAGCCCCAGAGTGCGTAGGAAACGGATCCTCAGAATCCAAACCACACAGGAGCTTGTTGTATTGTTGACCCACACTTTTATCTGTTTCTCGGCTTCCTGTAAACGGCCTCCCAACCTTCAGCTTCTTACTGGATGTTGAGCCTCCAGAAGCTTGCAGCTGCCTGTTATCTTGGACAGCATCTTTCACACATGGGTGGGGTTGCTGATAGCGCCTATGGCATTCTCACACACTTGAACAAAGGCTGGGCTTGTAAACAACTGAGCCCCTCCTGGTCCTGGGTGCCAACAGAGAGGAATTCTCCACTTCCAGCTCGCTGCATGCATGCAACCTCCTTCATTCCCTCTTAGCCAGGGTCAGACCCAGAGGGGTGGAGCCCGTTACAATCTGACACGCCTGACGCACAGTTCCCTTCTACAGTGTAGACAGTAAACATTTGGGGTTGATCAAAATGTTTCATTTCAACATAATAAAAAAGGTTCATTCCAATTTAGGCTCTGATTTTACATCACATTATAATTGATCAAAATGCTCTGATTTCAATTTGTTTTCAAAATAAAAATTTCAAAGTTGCCATTCTAACCCACACACTTCCTGGGGGTGGTGTTCTGGCCCATCTAGTGGCACTGAGATCACTTAGCTAAAGCCGTAGAACAGACTGATAAATCTCTCTCTAACAGGCATACTGCTTTTAGCTCATGCAGTAGCGGTCCATGCAGTAAGCTGCAGAGGTCTCAGGTTTGATCCTGCCCTTTATGGCTGGCAAAAAGTGATGGGGCCATGGCCCCTGATGCCCCTCCCTGTTCTGGTGCCCCTGCTTTGATCAGTTCATAGTGAAAGGCCCTTAAAGTATCCTGTCCATTTACCCACAGTTGTGCCTGATACCTAAAGAGATGTTTTTTAAGTGTAGGCAGAGCTTTAACTATAGTTATGAAACAGGGTTGTAGCCTACTTCATTGTAACGTGTTTTCTTCTTTGTATGAAAACAGGGAAACAGAGATGTCCGAATTGTGCTTGAGTCCAGGTAACTATCAGAGTTGAAACATGTCTCACTCGGACAGTTATTTTGAGCATGATACTGATTCCAGTTGGGCCAGAACCATGTTTCACAACTGTGTGGGCCTATCAAAGGATGCTGTTCCTTTAAGAGCAGGGCAGACTGGGAAACCCTCCCTGGGATATACAGAAGGGAAAGAAGAGGCAGGGGAATCTAGCCCAGGTCCTGCAGCAGGTACTACAATAAAGAGGATCAACTAAGAAGAACTGGCTGAAAAAACACAATTTCCATGGCATGGAAATTCTTCAAAATGTTGTTTAGTCTCAAATCAGGACAGATTTGAAAAACAAATTACTCTGAGAATTCATTTCAACTCTACCAAAAATTGTTTCATTTTCATTTATCGTTTTGACTATTACGTAAAAAAGTAAAAATGATAATGCTGAAATGAAACATTTCCATAGTTTGTTGACATTTGCAACACAATAGCTATGTTCCCATGACCTGGTTGAATCAGCATTTTTCATCAGAAAACTGTTTTATCAGATAATTTTTGACTAGCCTGCTACTAAGAATGCCAAATTCAGAAGCATTGGTTGTACCTCATCTTTCTTTTTGTTGCTAATGAACTGAGATTTGGCTAGGGTGGCCAGATGTCCGGCTTTCAACCAGAAAGTCTGGTGTCTGGTCAAAAAGGAGAGCTGACAGGGTCCTGCCACATCTACTGACCAGACACTCGAAGTCCAGTTACTACAGGCGAGGGAGGTGCTGGGTCATCACCCGCACTAGCCCCTACTCATCCAGGGCTGACTCCTACCTGCGTTGGGTGGCTGCAACTCCTGGATCTGGATCCGCAGGAGAGTCCCTCCTGACCCAACAGAGGGGAAGGTGGCGGGGGGAGAGAGGGGAAAAGCAGTGAGAGAAAGGGGACAGGGGAAAAATAACAAATGTGGGGAAAGGCCTTGGGGGAAGAGGCAGGGCAGGGGATGGGTCTTGGGGGAAGAGGCGGGGCAGGGGCGGTTCTGGCACTCATGTTAGAGTGTCCAGTTTTTAAATATTACAAAGTTGGCAACCTTAGATTTGGCCTTTCATCCCTGTAGTTTGTAGGCTCTGGAATCCAAGACACAGCGATTGCACCAGCTCCTACCCAAAGCAGGGCAGTGGTGGTGTATGAGGACCAGCTGCGTCTCTGCTTCAAAGGAAATCATTCATCTTTTTCAGAGGCAAGCCTCTGGCAATCATCATCATCATCACCACCACCACTCCCATAACCGAACTGGTCGTTGGGGCACTGTCACTGATGAGCAATCAACCAATTGTCTCCACCCCTGACGATTGTGTGTCACTGCTTGAGTCTCCGCGAAGTCCATTCCTGTCCACTCTTTTATGTTGTCAGTCCATCTCTTCTTCTCTTCCCCTATACTGTCCCTTGGAGGATGATCTTGGATAGCCCAGATCATCTGTTACATGTCCGTACCACTTCAGCTTGCATTTCTTCACGGTTGTCTGGAGGTCTTCATATGACCCAGCGCATTGGGTGATGATCTTGTGGACCTCTTCATTACTGATGTGGTTGAAGTAGGAGATGCACAGGATTTTACGGAAGCATCTCATCTCTACTACCTGTATTTTCCATTCAAGTTCTGCTGTAAGGGTCCCTGTCTCGCATGCACACAGAAAAATGGAGATGACCAATGCATGCAGCAGTTTCTGTTTGGAGGAATAAGAACATCTCCCTGGAATCTAAATTGGCTTTAGCTTCGCCATTGCTGATGTTGTCTGTGCAGTTCTTGCCCAAATTTCTGCCTTGGATCTTTCATCAGTGATGACTGCCCCCAAACACTAACTGTTTCACTGTCTCCAGCTCTCGTCCACTGACAGGGATACGTGAGCTGATCCCATCACACGTGTTTGTAATCAGCTTGGTTTTCTCTGCACTGGTTTCCATGCCATATTTTGCGCAGGTTTCGTCCAATCATTTCACAAGGCTGGCAAGTTCATCTTCGCTGCCTGCCAGGCTGTCAACGTCATCAGCAAGCCGAAGATTTGAGATTGTTCATCCCCCAATGCTGACTGTGCGTATTATAAGTCATTATAAACTCCAAGTAGATGCTGAACAGTGTGGGCGAAAGAAGGCAGCCTTGTCGGACTCCAACAGTAGTGAGAAACCACTCTCCTATTGTGCCATTGATGAGAACTGCATTTCTGGCCTTGGCATACAGTTGTTTAATGATAAGAATAAACTTATGACCAACACTGTACTTCTTCGTGGTTGTCCTCTGGCAATAGCACACTCTGAATCCCTGGACAGAAACTGCTGTCTTTTACACCAGTGTCAATCCAGAGTAACTCCAGTGAAGTGAAAGGAGCTACATTGGATTCACACCAGTGTAGATGACAGCAGAATTCACTCTTCCCTTCAATTTTTGAATCGCAGTTCCTGACACCAAGTTTACACTGAAAATACAGATTTAGTAACACATATTCACTGACATGTCAATGGACTATGTTTTTGTTTGTTTTGTAGGGATTTGGTCACTGGACTTCTTTATCTGGGTGCCACAATTTAGCCACCTACCACTTTGATCCTCACTCTGGGTGAGAAATCCAGATGGTTACAGAGAAACTTTAGCAAACATAGTAATTCAACTGCTTATCCCCACTGCTCTTCCTCCTCCCCGCCCACCCCATCATTATGGGAGTTCAATGAGTCAGTGTAGCACTGGATCCACTGAAGGGGCCTGAGGTCTGGTGTAGTGATTGGGCCAGTTTGGGGTGAAGCCCAGTATTGGGGTCTGTGGTCAGGTTCAGTGTGGGATTTCAGCAGAACCAACAGGACTGAGGGCTTGATCCGGAAAAGTGTCCTAAGAGCCAAAAAGAAGCACCCAAATTACATCACTGCCTCCACTGGCTTCGGTTAAATCCCAACCCCCACCTGGTAAGCGAGACTTTGTCTCCTGCTGTCACTCCCTCCCTTGTGTCTCCTTTTCCTTCCCTACTTTATTTCTCCTCTTTCTTCATCCTCTGCCTTTGCCTTCTGTTTAGTATAAATCTGGTTTAATGGGCCAAGACTGTGTATTTTGCAACACTGCCATAAGCCTATAACTGGAAAGACAGCTAGAAGCAATGCTCTAAACCAGAGGTTCTCAAACTAGGGGTTGCAACCTGTCAGGGGGTCACAAGGTTATTACGTGGGGGTGTCGTGAGCTGTCAGCCTCCACCCCAAACCCCGCTTTGCCACCAGCATTTACAATGGTGTTAAATATATAAAAGAGTGTTTTTAATTTGTAAGGCAGGGGTCGCACTCAGAGGCTTGCTATGTGAAAGGAGTAAACAGTCCAATGCTGTTATAAGTTTGCCAGATCTCAAAGTGGCTGATAAGACTGCCAATCCTGTGTTTTTTCCTTCTTTAATCAAAGGTTAAAATGTTTGTTAATGGCACATTTGCCATGGGCAAAGCAGACCAAGGCTCTATATTCCGAACCCCACACCCTTGTTTGACAGTTTAATGTTGTACAGTGACAAGGTTATGTTAACACTTTCAACTCTCTGGGCCCATTTATTCCATCTAAATTAATACAACATCCACCTTTCCTGCCCAGTGACGTAGGGATAAAGATACTTACCTACCCCTGTGAGGTAAGGCTAAATACACAGATTTGTCAGGTGCACAGATACTATGGTTATGGAAGCCATATAAATCCCATAAATAGATTTTTGCATTCCAGCAATGTGTTTCTCGAATTTAAGTGAAATGGCTATTTTCACATCCAAACATAAAAAAAATCTTTCATTTTCAGTGCTTATTTATAGATGTATTTTCTGGCACATTGATCACTACAGTGCAAATGAGAATTCATTTGCATCCAAAACCAAGTTTCAAACTCAAATTTGGGGGTGAGGGCAGGGGAAAGAAGAGATTTCCCCCTCCATTCAAAAATATAGCCATTTGGGAAGACATTTTTCTTTTTTTTCCTCTCTGTCTTCATAAAGGACCATTCCCCAAAATCAGAATTCAATGCCAACAAATATGACTTATGTCCTTTTAGGGTAGGACTATAAAAAGCCCTCAATTCTGTTCTCAAAACACTGAATGCTCTAAAATCCCACCACCAACATATTGCTGCAAGATTTTCACATCCTTTAGTTTCAGAGTGGTAGCCGTGTTAGTCTTTATCAGCAAAAACAATGAGAATTCCTTGTGGCACCTTAGAGACTAACACATTTATCTGGGCATAAGCTTTTGTGGGCTAAAACCCACTTCAGATGTGATAGACGATCGGATGACTGCGGATGCTCTATCTATTTGTCTGAGTTATTTACAACATTTGACTCATGGGTGGGGAACAAAATAATCATGAGTGGGTTAGAAAAGGTTAGCAGTGACTCTTGGAAATGTACGCTGTAGTTGTAATAAATATCATGGTGTTTAATAGCTTTCTATACATATCAATATATTGAAAAGGTCAATGTCATTTTTAAAAACGATTTTGATTGCTATTTCACCCCAGGAGAAAACCCGAACCATACAAAAAAAAAAGATAATCAGTATTACAAATATGAGAAATTAATTGCTCCCTAATATGCGTCACCCTCTGCTTGTGGACCCACCAGTCTGGCCTTAAATGGAAACCAAACAAATGTCTGGGTGGTGTTCTGAGCCTCTGGACGTGCCCATGAAATCTGACACACACAGCCCCCTCTATCATTCCTGTTTAGGATGACCAGACAGCAAATGTGAAAAACTAGGACGGAGGTGAGGGGTAATAGTAACCTATATAAGAAAAAGACCCCAAAATCAGGACTGTGCCTATAAAATTGGGACATCTGGTCACCCTATTCCTGTTGCAGGGATGCATTGGGAACGCACACAGACTAGTTTTGCTTGTGGTTTGCAAGTCATGGAGGATGCATGAGGCATAGCGTTTAATACTACGGCCTGGGAGAAACCCAGCGCAAGAGCAGGGATCTATGCATAGGGAGCGCCGCAGGATCGGAGCCTAAAAGAGCACCCGGCCCAAGGGAAATCGCTATTCAGGACCAAAACTATTGGGATGGCGTAGTTGGTTTCACTAACGGCTGTCGCCCACTGGCGTCAGAGTGCAGCTGTGCAGGGGCATGTGTCTCTAGCACCCAGTCAACCACTTCTTTGGCCTCGAGATGGCCTGTCTCTGTCTAAGTCTGCAGTGTCTTAGCTGCTTAGTGCAGTCCCCTTCTGGGGTAACTCAAGGGCAACTAAAACTCCATATGAACAACTGCTCCATAGTGGGCTGCGCTGAAGTTCCCTGCCCTTCACTCCTATTCCTGGGCCCCACGGAGTCCTTCTGTGCTCCTTATGCTGAGCACGGCCTCCCAGGGCTTTACCCATACAAGCCCTTCTCCCTAGTAGGGTCCCCATGGCTTCCCTTGCCCAGGGATTGCAGCAGCTTCTCCAAGGGATTCCCTGCTCCTTGAAGGCCCTCTTCAGCCTGCCTTCACCTGGCCCTTTCCAGAGAGGGAGCTCCCTAGCTCCTCTCTCCAGGGACTCCTCTCCAGCTGTGTTCTCCCCCCTCCCTATGAGGTGCACTCTGACCCTGTCACCGGGTCCACTCACTGCTCATCCACTGGCCTCCTGGCAGCTCTGGGGATTAGCGCCTACCAGGTCCGGGGCCTCCCTTCTGCTGCAGTCTCTGTTGCCAGCCTCACTCTCTCAGCCTCTGCAACTCAGCATGCTCCCTCTTCATGACTTGGCCTTCAGGCCCGATCACTATGCATGTTTCCTCCGTCCGGGGTACCATGGCCTCTCCTGACAAATGGGCTCGGGCAGTCTTCCCACATGCTGCCCAGCCGGTGCCAGTTCCTCAGCAGCTGGCCGGGGAACCCTGGCCCATCTTCGACTCCGGGTTCCAACTCAGGTGTCCTCCCCTCAGTAGCCGAGGTCTGCCCTAGCGTATCCCTTGCTGTTTTTCCCCTGAGCCTTTCCTACCTTTCTGGGTGCTCCAGCCCAAACTCACCCAGGACTGCGGCCCCAAACACGCCTCCCTTCACCCACCGCATCATTGCAGCCTACTTCCCTGCAGCCCCTTTCTGCGAGCAGGTCCTTGCCTTTATAGAAGCCCCTCCTGTTCGCACACAGGTGAGCTTCCCCCAAATTAGAGCTTTCCTCTCAGCCTCATACGTTAATTAGCCCATCTGGCCTCCATTAACCCCTTCAGGGCAAGTGTGGAGTGGACACCCCCCATCACACCCTCTCACAGCTGAGCTCACTAGTTGTACTTAAGTCACCAGATCAGGATCAGCTTGAGGATAACGGCTGTGTCATTTGTCGGCAAGATTGCACCTGGCTCCCCTTAAAGGACCAGCTGCCTGTGACAGGCCATTTAGGCCCAGTGATGGTCCATTTCTTCTTATGACTCGGCCCTTGGCCACATAGTCCCCCAGCCTCACACTGGGTGGTCAGCTCAGCTGTGAACCCACAAGCAGACCCAGACCATCCCTCTCCTCTGACTTCCAGTCTAGGGATCCTTTAACAAGTAGCCAAGGCCTGTGTACACAGACCCCTCACTTCCTCCCTGGGCCACTTCCTGCCTTGAAGTGTCCTAGGCCTTTCCCAGGCTCTTCCCAGGCTCATAGTGCATGATAAGTGCCTGTCTATTTCTGAGCCTCCTCTCTAGGATCACGGCAGATAGGGTAAGCAGATTTCAAGTTCTCAGATAGAGGACACTGCTCTGTGTGTGTGTGTACAGCTGAGGAGTGCTGGTGGGGTGTGTGTACTAGGATGGGATGGGGTATTTGGGGGGTGCCGGAATGGTGTGTGTGTACTGGTAGGAGATATTTAGGGGGTGCTGGAGTGGGTATTTGGGAGTGGTGTGTGTGCACTGGTAGGAGATATTTGGGGGGTGCTGGAGTGGTGTGTGTACTGGTAGGGGATATTTGGGGGGTACTTTAGGGGTATTTGGAGGGTGCTGGAGTGGTGTATGTGTACTGGTAGGAGATATTTGGGGGGTGCTGAAGGGGGTATTTGGGAGGTGCTGGAGTGATGTGTGTAGTGGTAGGAGATATTTGGAGGGGTGCTGGAGAGGGTATTCGGGTGTACTGGAGTGATGTGTGGGTACTAGCAGGAGATATTTGGGGGTGCTGGAGTGGTGTGTGTACTGGTAGGGGATATTTGGGGGGTGCTTTAGGGGTATTTGGGGGATGCTGGAGTGGTGTGTGTGTACTGGTAGAAGATATTTGGGGGGTGCTCTAGGAGATATTTGGGGGGGTGCTGGAGAGGGTATTTGGGGATACTGGAGTGGTGTGTGTGTACTGGTAAGAGATATTTGGAGGGTGCTGTAGGGGATATTTGGGGGGTGCTGGAGTGGGTATTTTGGGGATGCTGGAGTGGTGTGTGTGTACTGGTAGGGGATATTTGGGGGGTGCTTAAGGGGTATTTGGGGGGTGCTGGAGGGCTGTGTGTGTACTGGTATGAGATATTTGGAGGTGCTGGAGTGGGTATTTGGGGGATGCTGGAGGGGTGTGTGTACTGGTAGGGGATATTTGGGGGGTGCTGGAGGGGTGTGTGTGTACTGGGATGAGGGCCGGCTCCAGCGTTTTTGCTGCCCCAAGCGGTGAAAAAACAAAACAAACAAACAAAAAAACCACTTCGGCGGCAGCTCCACCACCCCTGCTTTCATCTTCGGCAGCAATTCGGTGGCAGGTCCTTCCCTCTGAGAGGGACCGAGGGACTCGCTGCCGAATTGCCACTGAAGACCCCGGCGTTCTGCCCCTTCCCTTTGGCTGCCTCAAGCACCTGCTTGCTGAGCTGGTGTCTGGAGCCGGCCCTGACTGGGATGGGAGGGGGCATTTGGGGGATGCTGGAGGGGAGTGTGTACTGGTAGGAGATATTTGGGGGGTGCTGGAGAGGGTATTTGGGGGTGCTGGAGTGGTGTGTGTGTACCAGTAGGGGATATTTGGGGGTGCTGGAGTGGTGTGTGCATACTGGGATGGGAGGGGGTATTTGGAGGATACTGGAGGAGGTACTTGGGGGAGGTCACACTCAAGGTGGGGGACAGTGTCACACCCCCTGTCATGGTGGCAGGGCAGCTGGTGCAGGCCTGAGATACAGCACCAACCCATCAGTCAATACCTCCCTAGCAGCCTAGTCTTGGCTGGGCTCTGAAGCCCCAAAAAGGAGCAGGCACTCAGGCCAAGATTCGCTCGGTGCCTCCGCTTACCTGGTGGGCCGAGCCAGGGTGGGTGGGATCCAGCAGCTGCCGACGCAGGGGAGGGAGACTGCTCTTTCTGAGCTGCAGCATCTGCTCTGCTTGAAAAATCCCAGACGTTTCCTCTGATTTGAAAAATCTGCCCGGATGGAGAGTGGACCACCAAAAAAGAGATCACGTCCGGGAAAACTCAGATGTGCGGTAACCCTAACTGCAGAGTTTCTTAGTGCTTTCTGCCATTCAGCCAGTTCCACTGCAGGGGAGTTTTCTCCACTCCCAAGACAGGGCATTTCCTGAGCCAGAACAAGTCTTCCTGCTCCCTGCACGGCCCTCCACCATCCCAGAGAATCCTGGGGGACTCGATTCCTGCAGCTTGCCTGCCTTCAGCTCGCTGGTTCAGGCCTGTCTACTGTCCTTCAGGGAGGTTCTGCCTGCCAGCCCTGCCCAGCTCCCTGGCTCCAGCCTGCTTCTTTCCCTGAAAGACAGACAGAGGTCAGCCGCCCCGCAACCCAAGGCAGCTTCAGTCCTTTTAGCTCCTCCAGGCATGACCCCAAGCAGGGCCGGTGCAACCCATTAGGCAACCTAGGCGGTTACCTAGGGTGCTAGCATTTGGGGGGCGGCATTTCGGGTCCTTAGGCGGCGATCGCAGTGGCCGGATCTTCAGCCACCCCAGTCGTCATCAGCATTTAGGCAGAAGGAGCTGGGACGGGGGCGCGGGGAGGGCTGCCTACAGCAAGTGTGTGGGGGGGCGGCATGCAGGGGAACTCCCTGCCCCCGCTCACCTCTGCTCCGCCTCCTCCCCGAGCTCGCTGCCCCCCTCTGCTTCTCTCCCTCCCAGGCTTGCAACGCCACACAGCTGATTGGTGCTGCAAGCCTGGGAGGCAGGAGAAGCGGAGCGGCGACGGCGTGCTTGGGGAGGAGGCGGAGCAGAGGTGAGCTGGGGCAGAGAGCTGCCACACGGCTCCCCGGGCCGGAGGGAGCTGCCACGGGGGGTGGGGGGCCTCAGGAAGCAGGGAGGGAGCTGCTGCGGGTGGGGGCACCTCAGGGTGGAGGAGGGGGTGGAAAGCTGCCACAGTGCTCGGGGGTGGGGGCAAGGTGGAAGTTTCGCCTAGGGCGCGTAACATTCTTGCACCCGCCCTGACCCCAAGGATAGCAGATGAGGCTGTCTGAGCCCACAGACGCTCATTAACCCTTTCTTGCCTAGTGTAGGGAGAGGAATCTGATGAGTGGGAGGAAGTGACCCAGCCCACTACATCACTGGCAGGTAGTCCGATAGATCAACCTGATGGAATTTAATAGCAAAGGATCCCAACTGTATATTATTAATAGTCATATTACTGTAGCAAGTAGAAGTCCAAACCCACTTCTGGACCCCACTGTGCTGGGCTCTGTACAAACCTACATTGAGACACAGTCCCCTGCCCTGAAGCACTCACAGTCTAAATAGACAAGACAAACAGAGGGGATGTGAGGAGTAAAAGAGGCGGAAAGTGATTTGTGTAGGATCACACAGCAGGCCAGTGGCAGATTTAGGAACAGAACCTACACGTCCTGACTCCCAGCCCGGTGCACTGTCCATTGTACTGAGAGAACTGAATAGAGAGAGATTTTTAAACCAGCCAGCTTAATTTTGAAAAACCTCTCGCTGGATGTGCTGTGAGCACCCTCCCACAGCGCATGCCCAATCCTGCGAGGGGCAGATATTACTGAGATTTGAGAGTGCCCACCACCTTCCAGCTTGGTTTCCTCCCGCTGTAATTCTATAGGCTAGTGCAGAATCCTTATCTCATTCCTCTCAAAGTCTTTGGCTCGGGGGGACGTAAGATTTATATTGACACCCGTGCAAAGCAGCCATTCTGATGGGGCAGCTTTTCACATTCACTTTGCATTGCTATAAATAGTGACACAAGGTCATAGGTCACCATCAGGTCCTCTGCTTCCACAGACTCCTATAAGACCCCATTACTTTAATCCCTAGTCAGGTTTATTTCTGCAGGGGAGGGTGATTATATTTATGGAAGCTGAAATATTCCATGATACATTCTGGTTTTTATTCTGATCTCAGTTAAACCAGTGTGATCTGGAGTGATTCCACCACAAAGAATACCATAAACTCCAGAGTTATACTTACGTAACTGAGTTCAGAATATGCTCTTCAAAGCAGAGAGCTAGGGGGTTAGCTTCTCCTGCTATGTAGCTAAGACAGGGAACCCACGCTGCTGGAGAGGTCATCGGATGAGCACAGAGATGACTGGGTTGGGTTCAATGTCAAGGAGGTCAGATGAGGAGGAGGGACTGGGCGGGAGGATGTCTGCTCGGGTGACATCATTTCTCTGAATTTACAGTAGTGCTATTTTACTATATAGTGTCACGAGTCACAGCTGGAGATCAGAACAGATCTTGTTCCATATACAGAAATAATGTGAGGCTAGACTGATCTGCCATAGTCAGCATGAGCTGTTTGCTCCTTATCTCATGCTAACCTTCTTATCTGCCCCAGGTGAGGACTACTTCTCACAAGGATACCTTTGTTGCTTGGAGCTACCTTCATTTTATATACGTGAAATTTGCCCCTGTGAAAATGAGGAGTTGGTTGCTCTGCTTATATCCAAACACCTTTCTGTGCAAGTTTCCCCTGCCCCTGCACCAGACTCCTGGTTTGCAGCACCCTCCGCTGTCCCAGTCCTGCTGTGTCCCCCCTCCACCATCATCAGCCCTACAGATCCTGCAGCACACCTTGCTGCTGCAGTCCTGGGCCGCCAACACCTCTGCCAATGCATCTCAAAACTATAGCTCTCCGTGCTGTGTAAATTCTGGACTTCTCTGATGCAATCTGGTCTGGTTTCTATTTACACCTCAGCCATCATCTTCCTGTAGATCAGGGATGGGCAAACTACAGCCTGCGGGCCAGATCTGGCCCCTCAGGGCTTTTGATCCGGCCTGGCGGGATTGCCCCTCGTGGCACTGTGGACCCAGTGCCAATCTCAGAAGGGGCTGGCACCACGTTCCTGCAGCCTCCGGGTGGGGAGTGGGGGCAGAGGGCTCCGTGCATTGCCCTTGCCTCCAGGCACAGCCCCCTGCAGCTCCCTTTGGCCGGGAATGGGGAACTGCGGCCAATGTGAGTTTCTGGGGAGGTACCTGGACAGCGCACGCGGAGCCCTCCGCCCCCCCTCCCCCAGGGGCCGCAGTGCTTCCTGAAGTGGTGTGGGGCCAGGGACAGGGCAGGCATGCAGGGAGCCTGCCCTGGCCCCACTGCATGCCACTGCCACCCCGGAGCTGTTTTAGGTAAGTGGTGCTGGGCCAGAGCCCAAACCCCACCTGCACCCCGCCCCCCAACTCCCTGCCTGCACCTCACACCCCTCCTGCACCCCCCAACTCCCTGCCCCGAGCCCTCTCGTTCACCCTGAACCCCTCCTGCACCCCAACTCCCTGCCCTGAGCCTCCCATATACCCCGCATCCCTCCTGCACCCCAACTCCCTGCCCTGAGCCCTCTCGTTCACCCTGAACCCCTCCTGCACCCCAACTCCCTGCCCTGAGCCCCTCATATACCCCACATCCCTCCTGCACCCCAACTCCCTGCCCTAAGCCCCCTTGTACACCCCATACCCTCCTGCACCCCAACTCCCTGCCCTGAGCCCCCTTGTACACCCCATACCCCTCCTGCACCCCATCCCCCTGCTCTGAGCCCCCTCATACACTGCGCACCAATCCTTTGCCCTGAGCCCCTTCCTGCACACTGCACCGCACCCCACACTTCCTCCCACAGCCCAACTGCCTGCCCCGGCCCTGCATACAATTTCCCCACTCAGATGTAAACCTCGGCCCAAAAAGTTTGCCAACCCCTGCTGTAGATCGTTTAGGCGTTGTCTATGCGAAGGGGGTGGGCATTTCAAAAGATTTACTTCACTAAAACTCCACTTGGAAAAGGTGCATCCATTCTTCTGCACCAGCACAGTTCTACTGGTGGTAGTAGCAGTGGAAACTGAAGTTCAGACCTTTTGCGGTGCATCTACCGCTGAGCTACCCGGCCCCATACAGAGCAAAATTAGATGACATGGTAGTAAAACGCCAGACCTCTGTCTAGAGACAACATTTGCCGTGGTAGTAGGCTGCCAGTGGGTCTTTTTGTAGACAATCCCCAGCGACATAGGGAGGAAAGATGCATGAATGTTTATGAAGTCCATTCATCATGCGATGCTGATGGGGGTCAGCAGGTAAATACAGAAAGTCTGCCCTAAGAAATGACCATGAAGTTCCCATCAAAGTCACTGGCATTTGGATGTGTGCTTAGCTTGACCACAGTGACACTTCAGCATGAGTTTATGTCTGGGGTTTCCACAGGGGCCAATTCAAAATTCATTGGTAGCTGGTGTCTAACTCTCTTAGGCCTTTGAAAATCCCAGGTTATGAGCTTTGCAATACAGGGACTCCTTTCAGCATGTGCTTAAATTGAGCATTTATTTAAGAGTTTTACTGGGGTCTTATTTATGGTACTTCCTCCTAACTCGCATCCTCTTTTTTTCAGACACCACCATCTCTCAGACTCATGCCATTTGGTGAAGAAAGAAAACTTACATTAGTCTCTCCAGATCGGATTCTAAACACAGTACAGAAGTGTGAATGTACTAAACTGTTAATCATCAGGTTGGTTTTATGATATCAGTTTTTCTGAAGACCACAATCTTTCATTTCTCGCATGTAGCTTTACTCATACTTGATACATTTTTTTTAAATGGGCTACAACATAAGGAGGAAGAGGGGAGGTTTTACATCTTCTCAACCTCAAACAAACAAGCGTGTTCAGTCAGCAGCAGTTGTAGAATAAAATAAAGTCTATCTTTGAATTTTAATGTAAAACTCTATTGGCATGTGCTTTCTATTAGTGCCAGATGAACTTGTTAAGAATTAACCCAAACCCACATGCAAAACTTAATGTGAATCCCCAAAGATTTGATGAAAACATAAATTAAATCTGTGCACCAAAAATTTCTCTCTCCATCTGTGGTCCCCATCACCTCAGTATCTGAGCACCTCACTGTCTTTAATGTATTTATCCTCCCAACACCCCTGTGAGACAGGACCAGGCTATTATCGCCATTGTACAGAAGGGGAACAGAGGCACAGAAAGGCTAAGTGACATGACCAAGGTCACACAGGAAGCCTGTAGCAGAGCAGGAAATTGAACCCAGGTTTCCCAAATTGCCAGTTGATGCTCTAAACATCCGATCATCTTTCCACTCTAAAATGACCCAGTGAATTGTGGTCCAGTACAGACAACTTGAACTTTGGTTCAATTCTTCCTTCTTGTCATTTCCCTAGTTCTTGCACATCAGATAATGTTACTTATTTATCATAAAAGTTATGATAAATCAGCTTGAACCAATCCTTGAATCTTGGGCCAAAATTTTATGGCACCTCATCCCTGCGAAACTTGGCCCACAGCTCAGATAAACCCGTGTTAAAGTTAGCTAGGGTCTCATCTAATTGAATATAATAATGCTTTGTATTTCCCTAGCACATTCTCTCCAATGATCGCGAATCATTTTACAAACTATACTGAATTTGTTTCCTCTCCAAATAGGCCATCACGATGATTAACCTCATTTCACAGATGGGGATACTGAGGCATGGAGAGGTGAAGTGATGTGCCTAAGGTCACATGGGGAGTCAGTGGCAGAGCTGAGGATGGAACCCAGGAGTCCTGATTCCCAGTCCTGTGGTTCAGCCACTAAGTAATCCTGCTCCTCCACTTTTGCCTATTGTTGTCAGGAATTCTTTGATATTTTAAGTGAGGGAAAACTTCTGTGATTTGTATACCATGCAGTAACATTAACTCCAGACAAGGAGGTGAAATAAAATTGCCTTGAGATCTTGGAAGAAGACACTGTCTCTTGGGGAACACATTCAACACAGTATACCCAGATACTATGGTGATTTGGGCCATATAAGTACCTAAGACAGAGAGAGAGAGAGAGGGAGTGTGGCTGGGATTTTGAAAGGAGTCTAGGGGAGTTAAGATCCCAGCTTCCAATGGGAGTTGGCATTTAACTCCCTTAGGCTCCTCTGAAATTCCCAGCCTGTGGCGTCGTGGCAGCTGTAATGTTTGTGCCGATGGGGACATTCCAACAATCAAGTGAAATATTTAGAGTACGTCCCCCCCCCAGCACTCTTAGACCTGGCTGCCTGGTGGAGTATCTGCTATTCCACGTCCCATCTCTGCAACTGGGATGAATTGCTGATCCTCCCATGATATCACATTGAGAAGAGAAAAGGCAGGGTCTTATCCACCAATGAGCCTATCACTTTAGAACTTTCTGTGCCTCTCCAGATGCCATGGCATGTTTGATGCTTCCTTCTAGGCCAGGTTCCAAGGGAGGGTGTTTAAAAGTGACTGGGGATTTCAGTGCCTCTATTTTTTGGATGCAGAACTTGAGACACATTCAAGGCGCCTGGTTTTCAGAAGGCAGGTTCTCAGCACTGTTTGAAAATCAGGTCCCCTTGGAAGGTGTCTCAAGCCGGGGCCCCACACATGAGGCGTCCAAAACCACGAGTCCATTTTGAAAAGCTTGGCCTGTGTGTGCAAATGCTCTCAACGTGTACGTACAGGAGTCCCGTTGTACACGCAAATGCTGCACCCCTGACCTCTGAAAAGCCAGTGTTTCAACTTGGGCAGCCAAAATTACCAGTCGCTTCTGAAAATCTTGGCCATGATTGAGTTGTGTTTAGTGAGAGAGGAATGGAGGGTGTGCTTTTAAAAAAAATTGCGTTGTATAGTTTGGGAAGGTGTGTGGGTGTGGGGGAAGGGCGGTGGGGGAGGTGGTGATGGCACATGAAATTAATTATGGAAAGATTCTGCTCCTTCTCTTTATTCCTACTGTCTGCAAAGACATAGGGCTCTGTTGGTGACATCGTATGCTCAGATACGACGGTGACAGGTAGCAGTATAAAACTCTGACAGATCATAGTGAACTGCTAGTAAGACACTGGGGCCAGATCCTCATCTGGTGTAAACTGGGAGAGCTCCATTGAAGTCAATAGGGATAAACCAGTTTACACCAGAGGTGGATGCATCTGGCCCAGTGATTCCAAGTGAAGAATAACCCACAGCAACAGGTTAGCTGCCAAGTGACAGAGACCCTCTGTTAGGGGCCCAGCTACGGTGACTAGATGTTCCAATTTTATAGGGACAGTCCCGATTTTTGGGTCTTTTTCTTATATAGGCTCCTATTACCCCCTAACCCTAACCCTAACCCTAACCTCATCCCGATTTTTCACACTTGCTATCTGGTCACCCTAGGCCCAGCCAACTCCCACAGAAGGCAGTATATTTCTTTGCAATTCAGACTCTTGTTGACTTGAATGGGATTGGGATCAGGACCTTAATACATGACAGTCAACAAAGGTGATAGTCCTAGCGCATACTTGGTTTGGGTGTGAGGGGGTGGCTGGCCCAGCATTCCCAGTGATGGGTCCTTTAAAACACACGTCCCTCTTTGGCCCACCCACGTCCAGATTTGGTAGCCTTCCAGGCATCTGTCAAGCTGAGCTTTTGTCTTTGGCATTTGAGGAGCAGTGGGTTTGGACCAGGGGGTTGATAAGACAGTGGATGGCAGCGTGGTCAAGTCAACTGTGCTCCATCCTGGGAACCAGCACTCCTGTGTGGCCTCAGGAGAGTCACTTCATCTCTCTGCACCCATCAGGTTTTCTATATATAACACGAGATATATTATCCCTTCCGTCCCTCCACAGTGCAATCACGAAGCTTAATCAATTCACAATAATTAAGGGGCTTTGAGATCCTTTGATGGTGGAGCAGGGCATGATGGAATTGCACTCATGGCTCCATAGTGGGGTTGAGTTGGTACTGGACAGGCGGTAAGTGCTGAGCAGGATGGAATTTTTTGGCTGGATGCTGCTATTTAAAAAGCCCAGGGGATGACGGTTGGGGACCAATAGAACCCCAACAGATCAAGGAGCTCCTTGGGGAAGGGTTTCTCAGTGAGCAGGATGGATCCTTTCAGGCAGTTAGAGTGGGGAGACCGCAGAGAAGCTGTTTGCATTATCTTGGCAAAGCCCATGACACTATCTTCTGGCTGCCAGAAGAAAAGAAAGAGCCACTCAGGCCACAGAGGAGCAGCCTGATAGGGGGTTTGTTGCTTGCAAATGGAAAGCTCGCCTAGTGACGTGTGGCGTGAGAGGCGCTGCGGTTGTGTGTGTCCAAGTCACTTATCACGTCCCCCCAAGAGAGGAAACAAACACACGTTAACCACATCGCTACACAAGAACTCAGAGAGGGAGCTTTGCTGAGTGCGAGGCAAGAGGCTTCACTGATGGCAATGGGAGGGGGGCCCATCACCTTTTCAAGTTTCACACATCACTGTGTTGATTTCCTCTTGCACCAGTTAGGATGGACCAAGAAACAACCTCCCATCCCCAACCCCAAAGGTTCTGAAGCAGCTGAACAAGTTATAGGCCTCCTGCATGTGCTTTGAAGAGAGTCCCCTTGAGTTTAACACCTATATTTGGTTTTCACATGTGTAACCCAGTGCAGCCCGTGGTGACAGGTGAAGAGAGGAAGTGGTCACATTAGTGCTGCTGGAGGTTAGTCCCATAGATGGCTAGGATCGTCCTTTCTTAGGAACCAGTGATGGAAAATGGCTCTTGGGCCATCCAGCAAATTCAGCCTGGTTCCTTACAATATGTTTCCTAGTGCTTGACAAGTCTGGTTTCAAAGGGGACTCTACCACAGTCTCCATTTTCATTTGCTCCATCCTATCACCCCTAGCTATACCTTCCTGTGTGGCCCTAAATAATTCCTCTTCCTCCTTGGTGCTCAGGGGACTGATCCAGCTACCGTCGGAATGGAACTGCCAACTCAATGGAAAGATATAGACTCCAGTGGGAATTGACTTTGGTCAGATATTCACATAGATTTGCTGCTTTACCAGGATGGGTGTGCTTAGCTCAGCGTACGTCGTCCTCTCCATCACCCTCATCAGCTTCATTGCTCTTCTCTGAGCTCACTCTGGTTTGTCCTTCATGTTCTGGCCACGAGGTGCCAGAACCAAACGCCAAGTTCCAGAATTCTACAGGCTCCAGAGGCGACCGTTTGACCCTGGCTCTTTGTTCTTAAAATTCCCCATCCTCGCCACCACTGGTAGCTGGGAGGAAGAGTCAGGGAGGGCAGAAATACTCAGGCTGGGCATCTCAGCTGCTGTGTCACCTAATCCTGAGTCTAGATGGCATGATGGTTAAAATGCCGGGAGCTGCCAGAGCTCTGTCCTTTGCCGCCATGGGCAGAACTGCACCAGTGGTGGCAAAGGAGGGGAACTTTAAAAAACAGAATGGAGGGTGAGCCCCAGACCCCTCTGCTGCCATTGATGCCAATGGCCGCCCCGACCTCCTTGGCATCCTGGCCTTTCCTGGTCCTTCTCCTACCTCCCTATCTCTTCCTTAAGCATCTGCTTTGGTGGCTCTTCCTCCCGCCCAACCATTATTGGGGATTCTCCCACAAGCCTCTGTTCTTGGCCCCCTCTTCTCCCTCTCTGTCCTAGCGACTCACCAACCTACCTCTTTGCTCCTGTCCTGGCACATTCCTTACTTCATCCTGGCTCACCCAGCCCAGCATCAACGTGGCCAAAGCTGAACTGCTCATTTTCCTTCCGATACCTCCCCACTCTCCCTGGTCTTTGTTCCTGAGGACAAAGCCACCACCTTCCCCGTTACCCCAGGTGGGGTCAGCTTTGGCTCCTCCTCTCTCCTGTACCTCACACAGCCGCGTCATGGGGCACCTCCGTCACTACCCAGAGAACCTCACTGCCTGGCCGGTTGAGATGGTTTCACAGTCACAAACACACATCGAGCTGCTTATCTCACCCCAAGGTGTGTATTTATGCCCCTCTTACATAGTAACCCTGTGCCATACAGGCTTACAGCAAAGCCCTAACTCCCCAGCCTTAGCTCACACCCTGAGCTTCCTCCTGAGCTGCTCCTTGTGTCCTGTGTCTTCCCCTTATATTCCCCCCAACTGCCTTGTTAGCCCAGCGATTGTCACGGTCCCTCACCAGAAAGTGTGTAATTGCCCTCTGCTAGGCTTTCAGCCTTCACCAGGTTGATCCTGCCCTGTCCCAAGCCGTGCTGGAGCTCAGGCTTGCCATTTCTTTCTCCCCAGCATTTCAAAGACCTGGCCTCTCCTCTATTCTGACACCACCTCATGACCTCTCCTGTCCAGGACCTCATTACTGTCCATCTCAGCTACTACCTCGACTCCCACAACACCCCTCAAATCATTCCCCAATGCACTAATGTGTGGCCTCCTTCATCCAGCAGTCCAGCCCAGGGTTTCCCAAACTGTGGTCCTTGTATCACAGGGGGGTACATTAGCTTGATGTTCCAGCCGTTCGTTTCACAACAATTTTTTTAAGAAGCTGGTACGTGAACCAATCAAGGGTGGGATCTGTTGCCCACCATATCACCCTGCCTCTGTGACTATCATCCCTCCCTCTGCATCTTCTACTGCCTCTGTGACTTTCACGGGTCTCTGTAACCCAGCCTCAATCTACATCTCCAATCTGGCCTCTTATTTCATCACCCCCACCCCTCCCAACCTGCCAAAAATGCCAGCCCTGTGGCCCAGTTTGTCCACGGATTTCTTCATGCCGATCTTTTAGATTTTAAGGCCACATAGGACCATTATGATGATCTCCTCTGACCTCCTGCACAGCACAGGGAACAGATGTCAGCAGAACCCAGGAGTCCTAACTCCTAGTCCTCCTGCCCTATCACACTCCATTTCATCGCCAGAAAAGAACCCAGGAGTCCAGATGCCCAATATTTTGCTCTATCTAGTAGATTTTCTCCTCAAGTGACATGCTGAAGGCTAGCCATAAGTCAGTGGCAAAGCCAGGCATAGAACTTAAGTGCTCAGCATTTTTTGAAAATCGATCCCCTTTTAGGCTGCTCAAGTTGGCCACCAATCAGACACACCAACCCATCGATCACTTGTGAAAATATAGGCCGTAAACACTTTAAAAATGTACCCAGCATCTTAATCAGAGACCGCTACGTAGTACATTGATCACAGCTGTCTCTCTGTGATCCTGAAGATGTGTGTGTTGTGTCCCTTTGTTGTCTCTCACTTTCTATTTAGATGGCAAGATGCTGGGGGCAGGGACTGTCGTCTTGATTTTATACAGCACCTACCACCACAGATCCCCGATCCCTGTTTGGCGTCTACCAAAATTACGCTTTGCAAACATGCCTAATTTGCTGGCTGCATCACTCCAAAATCCCTTTCAGAACTGCTCTTTCCCAGCTAACTGTGCTTCCCCCTGGATGTATTAGCTGCAGTTTTCCATGTTGCATCTCACTTTGCTAGTTTCTCCCCATGCTTCTAACCAGTTAAGATCCCTTACTGGGTTTTTTTTTGGCCATTCTTGCTGTTTAATGTTATCGAGGAATACCATTAAGGTGCTGTTTAGTTCTTCCTTCTAGATCACTGAAATGTTACAGAAGATGTTACTTAATAACTGTGTTCAGGGCTGGCGCTTCCATTTAGGTGAACTAGGCGGTCGCCTAGGGCACCAGGATTTGGGGGGGGTGGCATTTTGCCACTCTCAGCGGCAATTCGGCGGCGGGGGGTCCTTCCGTGCTCCGGGTCTTTGGCAGCAATTCTGCGGTGGATCCTTCACTCGCTCCGGGACCCGCCGCTGAAGTGCCCTGAAGATCGGGAGTGCGGAAGGACCCCCCCGCTGCAGAATTGCCATCAACGACCGGGAGCGCAGAAGGACCCCCGCCTAGGGCACCAAAAACCCTGGCTTCGCTCCTGTGTTTCCCCCGAAACTGACTGCAAGGCGGGTGGGCATTGCCTGTCTTTACAGATTCTCACAGACAAGTTTCCAGTCCACGTGGCAGGGCCCCTTTCCAAGTGCTGGTCTACATGACAGGTGCACAGTAGCACAGCTACGGCTCTGTAGTGATGGCTGTGATGCGGTGTTCACTCCACACTAGCCAAGACAGGGTTAATGAGGCTTAGAAGGGGCCAGTTAACTGGAGAGGCCACGGCTAAGGGGAATTAGGGAGCCTAAGTAACCCTGAATGATGATGGAGCCCAGCTGAGAAGGACCAGGTGGGGCTAGGATAAAGCCAGGCAGCTGAGAGCAGAAGGGAGCTGCAGCAAGGGACCCTGTAGCCACTCTTTGGACATTAGAGAGGGAAGGAGGGAAACCTTGGGGAGGGTGGAGGAAAAGGCTCAGGGAGAGGCAGCAAGTTTTAAGATGGTGCAGACCTTGGCTGCTGGTTAGAGGGTCCCTGAGCTGGAACCCTGGGAGAGGGCAGGCCCAGGTTCCCCCACCAGCCACTGGAGAACTGGCACCATTTGGCCAGTGAAGAAGAAGACTGCCTGAGACTGCCTGGCCCAAGAGCCAAGTCACAAAGAGAGAGAACCCTGAGCTGCAGAGATTGAGAGAAGAAGGTGGCAGGGCACAGCAGAAGGCAGTGTTAGACCTGGAAAGAGCTAATCCCCAGAGCTGCCAGGAGGAGGTGCCCTTGCAGTGAGTGGAACCCTATTACAATGCCGCTGGAGCGCAGAGGCTTCCAATAGCGATGGGAGGGCTTTTTTCCATCCCTCGAGGTAATCCACCTCCCCAGGCAGCAGTAGCGGTCGATGGACACCTTCTTCCATTGACCTAGCCGCTTCCTCCCCGGGGTTCAGTCGTCGTAGCTCTGGCACCGAGGGGTGAGAATTTGCCCCTGAGCGATATACCTCTGTCGATCTACATTTTCAGTGTAAACCAGGCCGAGCCAACCAGGAATGTATTTTGAGAGGGAGTTTTGGGGGGATGCGGAATCACAGGCTTTGCTAAGAATGTACAGTTTTGGTAATACTAATTAATTCCCACTTGCCAATGAAGGCACCAAAGGTACTGTGTTGTGGTTTCATGGCGAACGTCCTCTTCCACTGCACTGAGTGAACAGATTTTGAAGGATAAAGTGTATAAGCCTCAACCCCTTCTGCCTCCCCAGTCCACCTAGCCTGTGTGCCTGCAGTTTGGGAGGCATTGTACCCCAGTGACTAGGTCAGCAGCCTTGGATGCAGGACACCTGGGTTTTATACTCAGCTCTGCCCCCAGTTTGTGGTTACCTTGGCCAGTTTGGCTCCTTTTCTTCATTTTTTGTCTGGCTTGTCTTCTAAGCTCTTTTTTGGCAGGGGCTGTAGCTTACCAAAGCCATGTCTATGCAGAAAGCAGCCACTCTTAAACCGAAACGAAGGCATCCACACAGAGGCTTGCACTGGTTTCACTAAACTGGTTTAATTAAGTAGGTGCAATTTTGTGTGTAGACAAGCCCTAGGTGTATATCCATTCGCGTCTCTATAGAAATAACGATGCTCCTTAAGAGGCAGGGCTTTAAAAGGAAGGGCAGGGCGAGTGACCGCCTGGAGAGAGGGGAACATTTTTCACAAGCTGAATTGTCTGAGTATGATGATAACTGCTTCCTACCTCTTCTCTGGGATGGCAGTATAGGGTGATCAGATGTCTCAACTTTATAGGGACAGTCCTGATTTTTGGGTCTTTTTCTTATATAGGCTCCTATTACCCCCCACCCCATCCCAATTTTTCACACTTGCTGTCTGGTCACCCTAAGGCAGTATGAGGAACGAGGGGAGAAATAGAGCCATGTAAACACCACTAATGTAATAATATTTCACTGTGAAAATGCAGCTAGAGCTTTTGAAGTGTTAGTGTTTTTCTGGGGGCAGAGATGAGTAAGAAGCAGCATGCGCTTATCTTCATTCAGCCTCTTCATGGGAATAGGGGTCGCTTTTCTTCTTGAGAAAGGGAAAGCTCGCTGCTAGCTTTCACAAACCAAAAAAACAGTCACTGGCTAGTACATTGCTCACTGAGTCATTAATGTAATGGACTGTGTGTGTCTGTGTGTGTACCACTGCCCTCTGCGGGAACAAATCAGAACTGTGCAGCCACAAGTAAGAAGTTCTAGCAGACAGCAAGGAGTCCAGTGGGTTAAACATCTTGTGTTGAAAACTTTTTTTTTAAACAAAACTGACTTTTTGACGGGATGAGTATTTTGAGGTCACATTTTTCCAATGACATGGTTTGGGCCGAAATGAACATTTTTGTTTCACTTTCAGTTTGTTTTGTTTTATTATGGGTCCGTCCTCCCCCACTTCCTCTCATTTCATTACTCTTTATACACCATGGGGAGAAAGTTTAAATGTGAGAGGGGAAGGCGGAACCCTCAAAAAAGAAACAAAAAGATTTCAAAATACAACCAAAATATTTTTCATTTTGATTTGCAGAAAGGCATTGGACATTAACCCCCACCCCCAAACCCTGAAATTTCAAATGAAACTGAAAACTTTCTTTTTTTTCTGAACTTTTCCATGAATATAAAGTTTAAAATATTGACTAGCCCCATCTCGTAGCTAACTGTGATTTGCTTTCACCTCAATCAGCAGGAGCCGGTGCTATTGGAGTGTGAAGATCAGACTTTCATCCCCACTGTTCCTGTGACATTCTGAATAACCACAATTTGCAATATACAGTCAGCCATGAAGTCCCAGGTGGCCATATATTTGTTACAAGACGATTAACTACACACACAACATAAGCACAGGAAAAATCCTATTTGCTTTAACGCTGCAGAGCCCTAAGTTTTGAAATGCTGCAGAATCTCCCTACACACTTAGGCAAGGTGTGTGTGATTTCATTTAAAATACATTTAATTAATTTTACTGTTTTGGGGAGAATTTAATGATCCATGAAAATGAAGGGTGAACAGAATTGGCTAGTCCCCGTACTAAATTTTATCCTTGCACTTCAATCCGAACTCCCTAAAGGCTCGGAACCCAACAGCGGATCAAAAGAACCTAACATGTTTATCCTAAAAAAGCATGAGATTAAAACAATCTCATGATTCTGGGTGGCCTGATTTCTGACTGTATGGGGTTGGCATTAGAGAATCAATCTTTATAAAGCTGTTCCACAATCTCAGTTTTAGCACAAGGCTGCAAGGTTTTTGCACTGATGCCTCAGCCCCAATGGTACCCACCAGTCTTCCTGTCAGGAAGCGTTGGTGGAGCTGTGAAACAGAAGTTATACAACCAACTTCCACATCTTAAAGGTGCCGGCGTTTCTCTCTTCTTATTAAAGTGACGGCCGTTCTGCTCTTTGACTTCAAGTTGCGTTTTAAGGGAGCTGCAGGCCCCTAAACACTTAATTTAAACACATTTTAAGAGAAAGTTATCTCCTGGGCAAGGCACCATCCTTGCCCTGGGGAGTGTCCAGTATGTCATTGCACCACTGCCCTCTAGTGGCTAGAATGCCAGAGGTGCCAAAGCATGGCCCTGTGTAATGGCCAAAGCCTTGAGAGGACACAGCTGCAGCTAATGCAGATTCTTCTTGTGGTTTAAATAGTAGGATCCCCCATGAGCATAGATGGAAGGGACACATTTCCCCCCTGCCACAGCGCTTTGAGGCACAGGCTGCTTGGGAAGCTAGGCTCTGACTCAGAGATTCCTTGACCGATGCTCTGAGAGTCCGGTTTGATGGTTGAAGGGCTAGCTTGGGAGACATGGCCTCAATTGCCAGCTGTGCCAAAGACTTCCTGTGTGAACTGGGGCAAGTCATTTAGTGCCTCAGTTTCCGTCTGTACAATGGGGGAGAATAGCACTGCACTGCCTCCTCGAGGTGGGTGTAGCAGGGCAGTTACCCCGCTCCTAGGGGAAAAGGTTAAAGGCAGCTGAGATTGGATGACTGAGGAGGCGGCCACAGCTGGGGTCACGCCCAATCAGGCCACAGCTGGCCCTGATATAAGGGCTAAGGGAGGAGCTGGGTCAGTCTCACTCCAGCCTTGGAGGGGGAAGGACCTAGCTGCCTTGGCGCACAGGGTACCTAGGGCAGAGCAGTGCTGGGGAGCTCCAGCCTGGCAACTCCCCAGGCTGAGGCCTTGTTAAGGCCTTAGGAGGTACTGGAGCTGTGGAGCTGCAGCCCGGGGATCGGCTGAGGCAGCTGGTCCAACCCCCTTGCCAGTGATAAGTGGCCATGACAGACTGCAGTTTGCCCCAGAGAACGAGGGGCTAGATGAGGACTGGCAGTAGCCACTGAGGCAAGGTGGGCCTAGGGGGAGGGGCTCCCCTGGGAAGGGAGACCCAGAGTGTGAGGGCACTGCTGTGGGGCAGCACCCCAAGGTAGGGGGCACCGGGGTCCGGGAGGGACACGGGGGCCTGAGGCAGGAGAGACACCGGCCAGCAGGAGGCGCTCGGAGTGCTGGAATTGAGCTAATTCCTGGACAACCAGCAGGAGGCGCCGCGGCAGTGAGTGCTCAACCTTGCTACAGTGAGGCAAGGGTAAAGGCCTCAGAGATGGTGGGGTGCCGTGAAACATACATAACCCTTTTTTCAACCCACTTTAATCCCTCCATATAGCTTCCTGAGTCCAACTCTAAACAGGGTGACCATCTCCCATAGCTGCCCGTCCCCTCCCCACTATACACTGTGGAGGGAGGAGCAAGGACCCAGGAGGGTCTTGTCTATACAGCAAAGAACAATCCACAGCTGGCCCGTGCCAGCTGATTCAGGCACAGGGAAGTCAGGCTGTGGGGCTGTTTCATTGCGGTGTAAACTTCAAGGCTGAGCTGGAGTCCAGGCTTCAGGGCCCTGCAGGGTGGGAGTGACACAGCAAGTGACCCAAAATGACTCTCACCTCTAGAAGGCCAGAGGATCACACTGATCATCTAGTCTCACCTCCTGTATAGCACAGACCAGGGGATTTCCCCCCTGCATTAATTCCTGTTTGAACTAGAGCAGAGGAATTGCTACAACAATGGCTTCTACTGACAAAGGGCCAATTGCCCAAGTCTTTACCCACTTCCCCCACCTAATTTCTTATGTAACTACCCCTTTTCCACAGGTCTTCAGCACCCAGGACCCTCTAAACAGTGGCTCTCAGCCTTTCCAGACACCTGTACCCCTTTCAGGAGACTGATTCGTCTTGCGTTTCACCTAATTTAAAAACGACTTGTTTACAAAATCTGACATAAAAATACACAAGTGCCACAGCACACTATTCCTGAGAAAATGGTGGACTTTTTCATTTTTACCGCCCCGTTATAAAATAAATCAGTCAGAAGATAAATGTTGTCCTTACATTTCAGTGTATAGTATACAGAGCAATATAAACAAGTCACATTGTCTATGAAATTTTAGTTTGTACTGACTTTGCTAGTGCTTTTTATGTAGCTTGTTTAAAATGAGGCAACTATCTAGACGAGTCGATGTCTCCCTTGGAAGACCTCTGTGTACCCCCACTATAGTACAGCCCCCCACCATTACAGCTAGATGAGCGACTACTCTGTAGCCCCCTTGAAGGGAATTGGTGGGGTCAGTCTTTTTTCTAGGGGGTCGATGTCCAAGCCGCAGTTGGGAGGATCGGGGCCTTCTCATTGGTTTTGACTAAGAGATGCTAGGATTGCATGGATCATGGAAGGTGAAGTCTCCTCCTGGGCAGCCGGAGGGTCATGCAGTTCCCTGCTCTGTGGCTGGAAGGAAAGTGTTTCCAGAACTGCCAGTCTAAGATGATCCCTTTCACCATTTTGCACTGATGTAAATGACGAGCCTCCCCCCCCCCCCGCCCCCAGTGCAGGGCAATGGCAAATCAAGGCCACTAAATGTAATGGAGGGGGGCACTTTGGGCTTGGTGCGAGGGAGGAGCATAGCAGCTTTGTGACACTGAAATATGTTTCAGGACCGAGCAGTCTTTCTCCCATCTGAAGTCGCTCTTTGCAGCCTCCTTGGCTTTGCAGGGCAGTTCTGAAGAGCCTGGTCAGCGGGGAGGCTTTGGTTACGGCACGTAGCTCTCTGGAAAATAGAAAGCTACAATTTTCCCCCTCCTGTGCAGCGACTGACTGATCTTGCTCAGAGTTCCCACATTACAGAGCTTGTCTCTGTTATTTTTAGCCTGCCTGTGGCAGGGCAGCACAGGAAGTGATCTGTGTAGCTGGGAGACTATTTTGCCCCTAAAAGAGGTCATGCAGCATCCTGGCAGGCCCAGAGACACCTCCGCCTCTCACGTCACTCAATGTGGTGAGGAGGCAGGGCAGGCCTAGGCAGCTGAGTCCCAGCGCTGGCACCGGCCAGGCGAGAACTTTCCAAGCCAGGTGGGAAGCCGGGAGGCAGCTTTGCCCATCAAACAAAAAGTTTGAATGGGCCGCTAGTACCGGACAAGGGATGGTGCAAAAGGCCATTGAGAGATTGTGTTAGTGACAACGGGCTTGACCAGAACCCCCTGAACTGGAGGCCAAAGGCCCCCTCTGTGCCTGGATCATGCCCCATGGTGTGGCATTTGCCCCCCTTTCTGCTACCCCATCCCAACCCGAAAGGCCCTCTGATCTGCAGAGGGACAGAGAGTGGCAGGGTCTGGGCGACCCATGGCCCCTCGCTGGATGTGCAGAGATCAAAGACTAGTCTGATAGCGAAAGCTTGTTAGAGAGCAGGCCAGGTTGGGGAAGACATGATGGGAGGAGAAGGGACTGGACTGGAGCAAAATGGTTGTGTCTGAAAGTGAATTTTGTCTGTGGGGTATAGAGGAGGCAGAGAGAGCAAATGCCTTTGCTTTTGAATAACATTTGCTGATGGGTTTAATGGTACAGGTGGGGTTTTTTAAAGATTAATTCTCCTTAATATTTTCCACTTTCCTGGCCCACCTCCTGTCAAACACGAAGCCCAACAAGCATCATTGCGAGACCTTGAGTAGGCGTCACCTTTCCAGTGTAGTATCATCCGTTCACACATCCCACGTTTATCGCCTCTGTCCTAGGCAGCAGAAGATGCCTGCTGATGGCATCAAAACAAGATTACAGTAGAGAAATACTTTCCATTAGGTTACCACAGGACTTTGACTGACCTCAAACTCTCTCTATTCTCTGTCCTCCAACCTCCTCATTTCTTTGACAGACATCCACTGAGAGACATTTGCTTCAGAGCACTTACCGACAGACAGACAGACAGACACATACCATGTGAGGCGGTGTGCTAAAAATCCACACACACACCATGTGAGGCGGTGTGCTAAAAATCTTTTATCGGTATGATTGCAGGCTTGTCTTGCTCTGAGTATGCTCTGCAGATCAACCCTGATGAATATCCTGCGTTCTGTAGGTGCTACCTCAATTACCAAAGGAGTGGTAGCTCATCAGACTGGAAGAACTGGGTCCTATTTCTGGGGCTGTCTCTCTTTGTGCCTCAGTTTCCGCATCTGCAAAATGATTATCTTGACCTCCTTTGTAAAGTGCTTTGAGATCTACTGATGAAAAGTCTATTTCAGCACTAAGGATTAGCAGTATTATTGTAGTGGGAGAGGATTTTCAAAGTCATTTATGGCATTTGGAGACCCAATTCCCATTCCTTTCTAATGGAAAACGAGTGTCCATATCTCTTAGGCAGCTTAGCAAATCTCAAACAGAGTATTCAAGAGATTTAAAATCTTTTTATTATTATTATTATTATTATTATTATTTATTATTTCTGCCCTGTAAAGCCAGGGGCTTTAGTTACAACAAGCTCAACTGTACAGGGTTCAGAGAAAGATTAAAAACACTGCGTCAAACTACTCCAGCAATGGCCTAATCTTGCTCTTCTACGAATCATAGACTCATAGACTTTAAGGTCAGAAGGGACCATTATGATCATCTAGTCCAGATGTGGGCAAACTACGGCCCGTGGGCCACATCTGGCCCACGGGACCATCCGGGCCGGCCTCATAGTTCATGTCCCCTCCCCCTTCCCCCGCAGCCACGCTGCTGCGTGGGCCGCACTCTGGCCCGCCGCTCCTGCTGGGCAGCGTGGGCAGCGCAGCTGGTTCTGGCCAGGTGGTGCAGCTGTGAGCTCCTGTTACTGGTAAGGGGGTGAGGAGCAGAGGGCTTGGGTAAGGGAGCAGGGTGTCCTGGGTGGCAGTCAGGGAGGAGGGGGCGGTTGGATGGGCAGAGGTTCTGGGGAGGATGTCAGGGGATGGGGAACAGGGAGGCGTGGGAGTGGGAGTCTTGGGGTGGCCTGTCAGGGGGCGGGGATATGGATAGGGGTTAAGAGGGCAGTCAGGGGATGGAGCAGGGGGGGTTGGATAAGGGGGTGGGATCCCGGGGGGGGGTAGGGGCAAGGGGTCCCTGGATGGGGCGGTCAGAGGACAAGGAGCAGGAGGGGTTGGATGGATCAGGGATTCTGAGGGGGGCAGTCAGAGGGTAGGAAGTGGGAGGGGGCAGATAGGGAGCAGGGGCCAGGCTGTTTGGGGAGGCACAGGCTTCCCTACCCGGCCCTCCATTCAGTTGCACAATCCTGATGTAGCCTTTGGGCCAATAAGTTTGCCCACACCTGATCTAGTCTGACCTGCACAACACCAGCCACAGAATCTCACCCACCTACTACTGTAACAAACCCCTAACCTATGTCTGAGCTATTGAAGTCCTCAAATTGTGGTTTAAAGACCTCAAGGTGCAGAGAATCCTCCAGCAAGTGACCCGTGCCCCACGCTGCAGAGGAAGGTGAAAACCCCCCAGGGCCTCTGCCAATCTGCCCTGGAGGAAAAGTCCTTCCCGACCCCAAATATGGTGATCAGCTAAACCCTGAGCATGTGGGCAAGACTCACCAGCCAGACACCCAGGAAACCCAGTAACTCAGATCCCACCCCATCTAACATCCGATCACTGGGCATATTTACCGCTAATAATAAAACATCAATTAATTGCCTTCCAGGGCTTAATGCCAGAAGCAGAAAAGTAGCTTGCTAAAAGACTTTTCCATGAACGTTTGGGTTAAGGAATTTTTGCTGGTAAGCACGTTCATGAAAGCAAAACTGCAGGAGGGAGTAACCATTTCCAAAACCACAGCTGATACCGAAGCATTGACGCAGCTAGTTTGAAAAATCTCTTGCTGCTTTTTTTTTTTTAAACTGGCGCAAGACACTCCACAGCCAATTCTAACTCGTGAAGGAGGGAGTAAATCTTGCTCCCTTTTTTGTACAGGGGATAGGCCAGCCAACCAGAAAACAGCCACACGCCCACAGGGCAGATAAGCCATTCACACTGACTCAATGGGCGACCACTGAGGGATTGTGTGGCTCGGGGAGAGAGCAGGGGGCACCAGCTTCCCCTTTTCTGTTGGTGCCTCTCCCCTATGGTGGCCTCACGGGGAACCTTACACATTGGAGAGGGAAAATATCCTGACCTGCACCATTCGCTTCTCTTCCAAGGCAGGGCCACCATGTGCATCCACCTCTCCTGCCCAGTGGGAAGCACCTGGGAAAACACAGCCCTGAAGAACATTGTCCTGCAGGTGTGGGGGAGAAACGAACCTTCCCAACCTGCTGCCAAAGGCCCCAAGGTAGGACAAGGAGCCAAGATCTGAGACTGTCTCTAAGGAATATCTGACCGCCTCTTTGAGGAGGATGTCTTACTCTTTTCATGCACACAGCTGAAAGGATGTTACTGGGAAGGTTATATCAGAACCTCTATTTCACAGATGGGGAAACGGAGGCACCAATACTTGCCCAAAGACACACAGCAGGCATGTGCCAGAGCCAGGCCCTCTGGGATATGGTTTCTGCTTGCTCCTGTGCCTTCTTGAAGCTTCTGGAGCAGGCCCGGGGGTGGGACCACACCCCAGCATTGCTTTGGCCATGCTGGACTCTGATTCCTACGTGGTGCTGTGACCGACCTGTGAATAATTCCATACTCCCAGCCGCGGGGCCCAGTCCCACCTGCCTCCTGCAAGTTGCTCTCTCGAAGAGACTCAGGTGTTTGGTCCATATTCCAGTCCCCTGAGGTAAAGCACAGCTCACTAGGAGACAGAGCAGCTCCAGGCCATTGGAAATCTCAGCTCATGTGGGGCTCTGGCTACTCAACAGGGAGGGGAAAACACCACTGGCCAAAGGATTTGGGGGTTTAGGGTGGCCCCACATGGTGACATCTCCCCCCATTTCAGCTTTTCTTTATCCCTGGGGAGTCAGGGAGCACACCCCACTCCCCCGCCCATCCCTAAGCATGTAAACCCCACATCCTTGGTAGGAGGCACATGATTTAATAGAAATGATGGCTAGTGGGAGGCAAGTTGCTTGATATTTCGGTAGCAGGTTTGGGAGCCTGCCAGCAATAAAAGCCTGCAGCCAATTAGATTTGTCCTGCCCTTCCGGCCCAGGGAGGGGGCAGCTACATTTAGGCAGCTTGGTCTTTTGGGTTGCTCGTTTGCCACCCCTGGTGTTTTGCCTCTGTCGTTCGGGTGTGTATCGCTTTAAGAGCAGGCAGGCTCTGCCATTCACATAAGATGAGGTTTTGAGAAGGGTTGGCCTTCTGGAACCTCGCAGCAAACGGGCCGGGCCAGCCCGATGGAACGGCAGCATCCAGTCCAAGGGCTGCAGAGTTAACCCGTCCACACACAACTCTTAACTCCAGCGTGGTTGTGCCCTTAACTCAACCTGGCTGGCCTGAGAGGGGGTATAGGCTGAAGCTCCAGTGAGCTGCTCCCATAACCACACTGCAGTGTGGAGACAGGCTGGCGGCCAGACCTCAATCCCTGGTGTAAGGGGACTGTTGCCCCCTTACTAACATTCAGTGGGGGGGTTTTGGTTGCTAGCTCCCAGAACTAAAAGGGGAGGAGTCAATGGGAAATCAGGACCCTGAGACTGACAGTCCCCAGGAACAAGGGTGAGAGGCCATTTGGGGGAGGGATAGCTCAGTGGTTTGAGCATTGGCCTGCTAAACCCAGGGTTGTGAGTTCAATGCCTGAGGGGGGCCACTTAGGGATCTGGGACAAAAATCAGTACTTGGTCCTGCTAGTGAAGGCAGGAGGCTGGACTCGATGACCCTTTGAGGTCCCTTCCAGTTCTACAAGATAGGTATATCTTCAATTATTAAAAAAGGCCCATGCTCCAGGTCAGCCTGATTGACAAGGCAGGCTAATCAAGGAGTCAGAAGGCCAGGGTAGGTCCCCATCCTCCCTGTGAGCTGGAATTGCCTGGGTCAGACAGAGTGGGGCCAAGCTAAGGAGAAAGCAGGGGCCAGATCCAGAGCTGCAGCCAGGGAGAGCAGATCCCGTGCTGGGACCAGAGCTGCAGCCATAGAGCCAGGTAGGGTGAGCAACTGGGGCCAGCCAAGGGGGCCTTGGGCAAAGGGTCCAGTGCAGAAAGACACCCCCAGCCAAGGGTCCTTGCAGGCCAGGCTAGGAGGGGGATCTTAACCTGACAGGGGGCTGACAGTGGGAAGAAGGGTCCCAGAGGTGTGTGGCCACCACCATTGCAAGTGTCCAACCCGCAGCATTCCTGCAGCACAGCCAGGGCCTGAGAAGGAGGCCTGGGACCTACAAGGAACAGACTGCAAAGTGCCTTGACACTGTTTGTCATGTTCTCTGCCACAGAGCAAGGTGATGTGTTTTCCTGTAACCTTTCCCATTTTTTCTTACTCGTTTCTTTAAATTTAATTGTTAAGTAAACAATTTGTATTTGCTTTAAATTGTATGGAATAATCAGTGGGTCAGGGAGGTGCCCAGTGCAGAGAGGGTACCCCAGAATGGGGACACCCTAGCCCCCCAAGAATCCTGGGCCCAGCCTTGCTGGGGTTACGAGGACTCTGCCAGACAGGAGAGTGGAAGGGGAATCCTTAAGGGCAGGGAGGCCTCTAGGTAAAGGAAGTGGGAGCGAGGACTCAGATTCTTTCGCTAGCCCACTTCACCGGGGTAGCTCAGAAGCCAGGAAAGTTCTCCACAATAGTGAGACCATTGCCTCGCTTATACTAGGGTGACTAGATGTCCCAATTTTATAGGGACAGTCCAGATTTTGGTGTCTTTTTCTTATATAGGCTTCTGTTACCCCTTGCCCCCTTTCTGGTCACCCTATCAATCCCTTGCCACCATTCCTCCCACCCGGTGCCTGGAAAAGACAGACAAGATCTCCCACAAGTCACAGGGAAAAACTTGGTAGAGCCGCCCAGCTTACTGCATTCCAAGGGGCGCCTGGGATGTGTTCCCCGTCTCCGGCAGTCTGAGTGCCCCATACGAGTGAGTGCAGTGCCTGTGTGCACCCAGCAGCCCGAGGGTTATTTCATAGTGTGGCCTCTCTCCCTTGAGAGGAGCGAGGAAGCGAGTGTAGCTACCCCGGGGGGCTGCAAAGCCAGCGGGTCTCCTATTCAGGCACGGACCCACCCTGGCCAACTCTGTGTGCCTTAGCGAGAAGGGGGGAGGGGGAGGAGGAGGCAGCTGCATTTGTTCCAAGATGAGCTTGGTAATGTGGGTGTTGTCCTTTCACAAGAGCTACAAACCCGCCTGCTCTCTCTCGCCTGTCACCTGGGGATTAGATTTCTAGAGAAATAAGAACTTGTTTCCTCTGGAAAGTTTCAGGGGAAATGAAAAGGTGCTAGGTTGACTCAATCTGAGAGCCCGAGAGGCCAGATCCCATGGGCAGCCAGAGCACTTTGTTCATCAGAAGCTTCCCGCGGGATCCTTGCGGCTCATCGCACCTCCCCACTCAGCTGGGCGTTATGAGCCTCCACCAACCCAAATATAACCACCACCAAAGCAAGCAAGCAAGCATGCTGGGATAGGATGCAGGGGACGTCACAGAGGGGGTTGGAAAAAACTGTTCCCCAAAGGTCACTCCAGCTCAGCAACTTGGCTGGGAATAGCCAGGGGGGTGCCTTTGACCAAGTTTCGCCATTGAGTTTGGGACCTTTTGAGACATTTTCCCTCCGCTTTCCTCCCCATTTGCAGTGAGAGAACTGTGTGTGTGTGTGCATGCCCGTCCATGCGTGTGGCATGTGTCTCTGCAGGATCGGTCTGCATAGTGGGGTAGGTTCTGTAGGGGGGTATCCGTGGGTGCCGATAGACACGCTGTGCATTACGCGCACACAGGTTATGTTAAAAGAACATGAAGCTTGCAAAAGCAAGCAGCCAGCTGTCTGGAAAGGCCAAGGTGAAACCTGTTTACACGACTGTCACACTGCTCTCTCTGGCAGATGCACCGAGAATGTGCAACTCTCCCTCCCTCCACCGACACACTGGACCTCATGATCTATAGACCCCAAACCAGGCTTTTCCTGCCAGCCTGCTGGGGCTGAGAAGGAACTGGGGTCAGAAGAAGGGAGCAGGCAGTGGGGGGGGGGGGGGGGGTGAGGGGCAAGAGGCAAAGGCTGAGATGGAATAGGGAAGCATCGGCCCCAGGATTGAAGGGAAGGGATGCAGTAGGGGATAGGCATGCAAGGGGTGGCCTAGGAGTGAAGGCCAGGGGCTTCTTATCCCTGGTAGCTGCAAACCCTCTCGTGAGGTCCCGGAGGTCCCGCAGGGGTGGATTTGAGAATGACAGAGCCCCTGACTCCAACTCTGCAGGAGTTGTGGGAGGAGGAGTCTGGATGGCTCTTTTCCCCCCTTTCCCTGTTCTCAGCCCCCCGATTCCCTCAGCTGCCCCTGCTGAGGTGAGGATCCTCCCACTCAGATCCAGAGGGGGGAGGTGGCAACCATGGTTTTTAACCCTCTTTTCCGAGCTGGAAATGACAGATGGAGGAGTGGACAGAACTTTCATTGCTCCACAATCCAGGGGTCCGTGTGGCCCCCAATCCTGGCTCCTTCCATTGCCCTGGGGAGTGTTCCCCCCAGCTCTGCATTTCCCTCAGACTGGGAAGTAGGAGATGTTGCTGATCTGTGGGGCTCTGAGACACAATCTCCGCGGGCAGCAGAAGGTTAGAAAGCCCCCTGCTCCGCTCCCAAGGGAAATGGACAGGATCTGACCCCACAGGTGCTCGCTGGATGGATCCTGCATACGGTGATGGGAGCATCATGGATGCACAAGCCCTGAGAATGGAGTGGAGGGGGAGCTGGGGCCTTCCCCTGGGGAGGGGCAGGAAGGGGAAGGTCTCCAGGCACGCTAGGCCCCAGAACTGGCTGGCAGGAGAGGCAAAACCAGGCCCCTTGTTCCTGCTGGGATCCTTTGCCAGGTTTTCTCTCTTGCTTGCTGCCCTTAAGCTCTGCCTCCAAGCCACTTGGGAGTGGGTGGGGATTCCCTATATATAGGCTGGTCCATAGCTCAGCTGTAGGCTAGTGGCCAATTTAGTCTGTAGAAATAAGACCAGTGCCATCCACTCTTTGTGAGGGACGCCTGTGGTAATTCTTTGCCAGTGAGTAGGCGACGGGGCTCCTGGCTTCCCAGGCATATGATCTCAGCTGGGGGAGCCTTGGCAAAGGCTGGGGAAGGCAAGTGAGCTAACTGCCGTGGGGGTCGGAGGCAGAGCTGAGCGGCGCCCTGCCCTATCTGGGAGCTCATTGCTGACCCTCAAAGCCTGAGCCTGGGAAACACCAAGGGCCATGCGTGACACCTGCTCCACGGAGGTGGTACCAGTGAGATCTAGGTGTTATGGGAGATCCGGCGCTGGGCTGGGCTGGGCAGAGGAGCTGCCCAGCTCTGAGCTTTTATCCAGTGAGACTAGAAATGGGGTTTAAATATTGTTCACTTCGGGGCAGCTAGGATGGAAGGAAGGTGCTAGTGAGGCTGTGGAGGCATCAGGAAGAGGGTCACTTCCCAGGAGATCCAGTCAGTCAGGCATAGCCAAACCACCCCAATAGCCTGGGAAGCCTTTGCTGCTTTGTCTGGGGCCTTGGGCCAGCAGATGAATCCACTAATCCGCAGCCTGAGTGCAGACACTAGCCCTGGGGCTCTAAGGCAAAGGAATGCCCCTGTTCCTCTCTTAGCTGGGGAACAGAGGGCAGCGTTGGTCCACCCAAGCAGGGCACACTCAATGGAACCCAGATCAGCCCGGAACTGTGTGCCCAGGCTCAGGAGATTAATTGTGGTATCCCAACTAAATTCCCCCTGGATGGGGATGCTGCCCTCGGGCTCTGGATACTGGGTTGCATTCCTGGATCTGCTGCTGGGTGACCGAGCAGAAGTCCTTTCCCCTCTCTGTAACCTCTGTTTATGGACTTTGGGGATAATGCTGGCTGTGTACAGTGCTTCGAGGTGTATGGATGGAAAGAGCTATGTAAGAGCTCAGCATTGTTATTTAATCCATCCCCAGCTGCGGTGTCAACTAGTGAGCGGATTCCTGTTCACTTCCTGTCCCAAACTGTTGTGTCGCACTGCTGTTAAACCACCAGCCTGTTCCACCCCAGTTGCAGCTGCATTCCAATAGGTGAGGGAAGCTATCACAGTTTGCAAAGCCTGTTGCGCTAGTGAGAGATGCTGTGGGAGCAGAGATGGTCACGGTTATCTCTTTGTGTAGCTACTCCAGAGACCAAACAGGGGTTTGGGACAGGATGGGTAGGGGGAGATAGGTATCATACCGCAGCCTGCATATCCCACCGGGATGTGCCGAGGGAGGGGGAAATAGGGGTGACAGCCAGAGACAGAGGGGGAAATCATGCACCACATAGATTAGGGACAGTGTTTGCCAGGAGATGGCAGCATGGCTTGGATACTAAATGGCATGAATGAGACAGCGGTGACTTCAAGGCCTACAAGTGGCAGACAGTTTGCCTGTGGGATTGGCTGGCTCAGGGCCTGGGATACTGGGCCTTTTCCCTTGTAGAAGGTTTTAGTTCTTATCTAGCATCTGGTCAGAGGGACTGCTGGCTCAGCGCCTAGGGAAGGGGATATGAGAGACGTTTCTGCTTTCTGAGGTGCTGGATCCAATCTAGCCCAAGGGCAGGGGACTGGCTGGTTCAGGGGGTCTGGGACTGGAATATGAGGCCTTCCCCCTTCAGAGGGTGCCAGTTCCAATTCAGTCTCAGCACCTGCAAGTCATTCTTATCTGACATCCATTCAGCAGCCCCACCTAAAACAAGGTGCTGGGTCTCCGCTTGGGCAGGACAAGCACCCGTATGTCACACACTCTCCCATCTCCACTGGGATGAACTGCTCCTCCTTGTGGGCAGCCTTAGCGGAGAGGCCAAGGAACCAGGGAGATGGAGCACCCTTCTCCTCTGTAAAGGGAAGCTCTTTCCCAAGGGGATGCATGCCCTGCCATTGAGCCCATATTTGATATTGGAATTCAATGAGATTTGAGCTCCCAAACTTGTTAAGGCTCCTCTGAAAATTCCAGCCTGGAGTGTCCTGAGATCCTTGAATAGATGGTGCCGTATAAGGTGCAGACATTTATTAATTATACGACTGTCCATTTCCCAACCAGGAACCACAAGCAAATTACAATTTCGGTGCAAACTCACTTCTCCTGATGGCTCCTGTGTCTTCAGTTTAACTCAGTAGCACTTCCGATGGACAATGTATGGCCCATGCTCTTGGTACTTCTCCTTTCGAATCCAACACGACTGGAAGTTCTTCAAGGAAGCCAGGATGGAGCCTCCAGTCCAAGCAGCGTAATTCCTCAGCGGGATGGAGGAAACTCTCAGCTTGGTGTTAGCTGGCACTTTCTGAAGGAGCTCACTGGAAAACCTCTTCTCCAGCCCCTCAAAGAGAGAGGAACCTCCACAGAGAAGTATATTTTGGTGCATGTCTCTCCTGGCTTCTTTGGGGACTTTCTTTAAGCTTCTCTGGGCCATGCCATGGATGCCCACAAGGGAAACACCCGGCATATTTGGGGGGTTGAATAATCTCTCTGGGCACTGGAATCGCTCTTTCCCTAGGCTGATGATCTGGCCATCTGGCAGCTGGAAATCTACCATGTATTCCTTCTTGGGAAGATTGCACTCGCTTTCAAAGTCAGCAGCGACGTAGCAGAACTTATGCTTGATGTCTTCCACAATATGCATCATCCTCTCATTAAATGCATGCCCAGTGTCCCTGAGAAGCTGTAGCAGAAAGGAAGTTAAGTGAGATCCGGCAATATCCATTCTCTGAATGGCATGTGGCAAGTTGTAACCTTCAAGGACCGGTACAGTGTGGGTCACTGCGTAACCCGTATCTACCACCAAGCCACTGATTTTCCCATGGGCGTATACTGACAAGACAGAGTGATAAGCAATGTACATGCCAGGAGAGTTCAGAGATTCAAACACCACTTCCACCATCTTCTCTCTGTTGGTGGTAGGGCTGAGGGGTGGCTCTGACATCAATAGAGCATGCTCTTCTGGAGGAACCTTAAGGTCATGATAGAACATGTGTCTCCAGAGGACTTCTGCTGCCTCCCAATCGATGATGATGCCATTCCTCACAGGAAAAATGATCTCCACATTGGGTTGCAGTCGGGCTCTCTCTCCAACAAAAGTGTCTGGTCCTGTCCCTCCAGACTTTATTGACCTCTCCGAAAGATGGCCGAGCAAAGTACCAACAATGGATTTGGGTTTCTGCTGCCCAGCAAACCCTGCTTTACAGGTCCCAGTACCCGTTTCTATCACAACGGCTCCTGTCTTCTTCACAACAGGGCGGTCTTTCACGGGGGAACTAGACCACTCTCTAGTGAACCGGCTTTCTTCTGCTGTTCCTTTAGCCTTGAGGTACTGATCTGGAGAATGGGCCCCAGATCTTAGAGAAAGGCTCCTTGTCCCTAGACTGCCTGATTGTGGATTCATTGACCTTGGAGTCATGGGGTCTGGACTGGATAGTCTTGAGCTACCTGTCCTTGGGCTGTCTGAAGACATTCTGGTGGAGGCAGAAACGGCCTCCCTAAAGGTAAAATGGGAAGTGGCTTTTAGGGGAGTTAGCTTAGGTCCAGGACAGGTTTGATCACTGTTGTCATAGCGAGAACTATGACATCATTCCAGCTTCTTCAGCGAAGCTGTTTCCCTTCTGTTCCTGTTTGCCTTCATTCTCTCCCTTTCTTCCATCCCTGCCCATCTGATCTGAAACGAGACTTTTGTTATTGTTCATTTTTCACTGTATCTTTCTGACTCCATGTGTACTTGAGCTAACTATTATGCCCGTTTCATTTTTTTTTTAACTAATAGCTACAGGATAAAGCGAGAAGTTGAATGAACCAGTCTTTGGGCCAAAGGAACCCAATATAAAGGGTCTGCTTTGTGATCCTTTCAAAGAGCTTTATACTGATATCAGCTGAATGTTGGCAACGTTATTTTAAAGGAGCAAAAAGATAATTCATCAATTTGTTGTTGTAACAAAATGGACAAATGGTAATTGGCGGGGATTGAGTGAAGGACTGTTAGCAGCAAAGCTGGTATTATCAAAGGGGTACAGGGGAATAAGGGCCCAACTCCCATGCAACATGGGCATCTAACTCCCTTTAACTCTGTTGACAATCCCAGGCCAGGTCTCTGCCTCTTGAGCCAACCAAGAACTCCTCTAGTTGTGAGAAAGTAGCCGGCTATCCACATCCTTGGGACTGCCAATTGGAGGGAGACCTGGGCAGAGGCTAGGGTGACCAGACAGCAGGTGTGAAAAATCGAGATGGGGGTGGGGGGGTAATAGGAGCCTATACAAGAAAAAGACCCCAAAATCGTGACTGTCCCTGTAAAATCGGGACGTCTGGTCACCCCAGCAGAGGCACCAATGCCAGTTTTTAAAGGTCTTTTAAGTGTATAAAGATGCAAATAGACACCTAGTGGGATATTCAAAAGCACTTAGGTGCCTTTAAAATCAGTCTCTAAAACAATGGATTATTCTCTCCAACCTTTAAACAGCAGCAGACTGTAGGACACCCTACATGCGTGTTGCTGAGCCACCTGACCACCAGGTGTCACTACTGCACTGCAAACAGTTGCAGCTATAGCAGAAAGTGATGGGTGTCAAGGGACCAGCACCACGGGCCTTTTTAATGATTTCTTTTAAATATTGTAAGTGTGTAGAGGGCTTGTAAAGGGCGACAGCTCTGGAGACAGGGTTAGTTAGTATTATGACAGCAGCACCCAGAAGACGTGGCTGAGATCTGGGCCCCTCTGTGCTAGGTGCTGTACAAAAAACATGGTGAAAGAGACAATTGCTGCTCTGATGAGCTTATGATTTAAATCAGCAAGGAGAGACACACAGAGGTAAGAGGGGAAAGAGAGGATGTGACTCGCCCTAGGTCACACAGCAGCTCAGTGGCAGGGCAGGAAACAGACCCCAGGCCAAGGCACTGTCTGCTGGACCAGACAGCTTTTGAGGAAGGTTTTCTGTTAAATCACAGCAAAGCACATCCTGGGCAGCAGCATTGCAAGCTTCCTCTGTGTCCCAAGTCCTGGCCTGGGCAGGGGGGCTCAGGTTACAGGTGTCCTGCTGGGGCTGCAGGTCTCGGGCTTCCCAGAAGGGCTCAGGCTTCGGTCCCCCTGACTGGGGTCGTGTAGTAATTTTTTGTTGTCAGAAGGGGGTCACAGTGTAATGAAGTTTAAGCACCCCTGCTCTAATGCAGCAAAATCCCTGGCCCGTCTCCGCAGAAGAGTGAGCTGCTCTCAGGCCGCAAGGCAAACACATGGGCTGCAGCCACTCTGCCCCAGGGGACCCAACTCCATGTGCTTCCCGACATGTGTCATTGCACCCTGCAGGCGATGTCTCACTTAAGGGTGGCATGCATTGTATTTGCATTCCCAAAGGCATATCAGAGGGAGTTTTCCTGGGCTCTTTTGACATCATTCCTGTCTGAAGTGAACCCTGGACTCTAGAGAGAGTGTGATTACAAGCCTGGGATCACTTTGGCAAACTTTTTCACGAGGAGGGTGGTGAAGCACTGGAATGGGTTACCTAGGGAGGTGGTGGAATCTCCTTCCTTAGAGGTTTCTAAGGTCAGGCTTGACAAAGCCCTGGCTGGGATGATTTAGTTGAGGATTTGTCCTGCTTTGAGCAGGGGGTTGGACTAGATGATGTCCTGAGGTCCCTTCCAACCTTGATATTTTATGATTCTAAGTCACTTCCTGGTCCCCTGCCTCAGTTTCTCCATCTATAAAATGGGGATAATGCTGCTGACCTCCTTTGGAAAGCCAGGTGAGATCTACTGATGGAAAGTGCTACATAAGAGGTAGGTACTATTATTTCACAGGCTGCCATCAATCTGGAGCGCATGTTAGTGCATGCCCAACACAGGATCCCCTGTTTTGTCCTTTGCATTTATTTATTGTCACAGTTCTGGGCTAGCAGCTGTTGGAATCTGTTGCCATGGTGAAGGGGAGTCGCGATGATGTCACTAAAGCATTTGCAATCAGCAAGGTGTGGAATTGACTCAGGACTCAAGCTTTGTGGCTGGTGGGGGAGCGGGGTTAGTAAGCTATAGTTCAGGCAACGCTGCCCTCACAATCTGTCCCGTGTCTTGAGAACCATGCGGTCATGTGCTGAGATGAGTCGGGTGTGTTGTGTTGGCTTGAGTTATCTCAAACCAGCCGGGGGAAAGGTGGCCCACCAGGGCTTTGCCATCTCTAATTGCTGTGGATTGCCTGAGCCAGCTCCTACAATGTGTAACTCTTTGAACACTCACTAAAGATTATTTGTATGGAGCCCCACCTGGAGATGAGGGTCCCATCTGGGAATGCAGTGTGGCCTAGTGGGCAAGTCACTTCTCCGCTCAGTGCCTCAGTTTCCCCACCTGCAAAATGGACGCTGATTTCCTTTGTAAAATGCTTTCTGACTTCCGGATGCAAGGGCTACGTGCCATTATTGTGGTGCTAGGTGCTTTGCAGTCACAAAACGGGAGACATGTCCTGCCCCAAAGAGTTTACAATTTACATAGTCAAAACAGAGGGTGGGAGGGGAAACAGAGGCACAGAGCTTTGCCCGAGGACACAGAGCTGATGAGCAATAGCATCAGGAGCAGAACCCAGGTGTCCTGGCTAGCAAGCCAGCACCCCTTGGCCTACCCTGCCACCTGCTACCCTTTTGTTTGCAAGGTTCATTGTCTTCATTATTACATTTATTTACTTCTCCCATTTGTTCTGCGGTCTGGCACACTCTGAATAGCAGCGATTATAGTCACAGACACAAAAATGTCAGCACCGACAAGCAATAAACCAGGACAGGGCTCTGACAGAATGCCCTGGAAAGGGCAAGTGTTACTATAGATACTTATCTCAGATGAACATTTCCATGATGCCTCCTGCAGCATGGCTGATCCCTGTGACCAGCTCTGAGGCCCTGGAATGAAGCAAGGCTGTTTTAACGAGTGGGGCAACAGTAAAAAGATCAGACCCCTACTATACATACCCTATTATCCTGGCTCTGGCAGTGGCCAATAGCCGATGATTCAAAGAAGAAAAAGTAATCCCATAGTGCACCTGACTAGCTGTGGAGTTCTATAAATAGGAACATAAGAATGGGCCAGACTGGGTCAGACTTAAGGTCCATCCAGCCCAGTATCCTGTCTTCCCACAGTGGCCAATACCAGGTGTCCCAAAGGGAGTTAGGGTGACCAGACAGCAAATGTGAAAAATCCGGACAGGGGGTCGGGGGTAATAGAAGCCTATATAAGAAAAGACTCAAAAATCAGGACTGTCCCTATAAAATCAGGACATCTGGTTACCCTAGAGGGAGTGAACCTAACAGGCAATGATCAAGTGATCTCTCTCCTGCCCTCCATCTCCACTCTCTGACAAACAGGCTAGGGGCACCATTCCTTACCCATCCGGGCTAATAGCCATTGATGGACTTAACCTCCCTGAATTTATCCAGTTCTCTTTTAAACGCTGTTATAGTCCCAGCCTTCACAACCTCCTCAGGCAAGGAGTTCCACAGGTTGACTGCACGCTGTGTGAAGAAGAACTTCCTTTTATTTGTTTTAAACCTGCTGCCCATTAAATAGAGGTTGGAGGAGATCCCTTCCTGATCCTTCAATCTCTCAGTTTAAGCCCTGAAGCATGAGGCTTAAGTAGCACTCTGAACTCTATAAATGACTGCGCTGGGTTCTCCTTGCCCCACTAGCAGGGCTGCAGATCAGAGTGGCATGGCAGAGGCAAAGGGAGGGAAATGCTAGTGGAAGTGGTTTAGGGGGTGGTACAGCCTCTAGCCAGCGTTCGGGGAGTCAGTCCTCCTGGGTGAGGATTCTGGCTGCCTGGGAAAGAATTGCTGGATTTTAAGCCAACGTGGTCTCTTCCCCCACACTCAGTAGCCCTGGCATTTCGCTCATATTGATTAGAAATTAGGGCTGTAGTGTTCCAACCCTCTGCGTTCAGCTGTTGCAATGCAAGATGTGAGCTGAAGGTGTTAGCTGAAGCTGGACCGCAGAGGAGGCGGGAGAAGGGGGTCAGCAGAGTCCAGGCCCCTGGAAAAAATGGCGCTTAAAACCTTCCTCCCAGGTCATTTCCTGTTAGGAACTTGTGAAGGGTTGTGCCACATGGGCAGTGAAAGGGTTAAGTGGAGCCAGGGAGCAATTAGTGAACCGAGTTGCACCTGGAGGGTGGGCCAGGCCCAGTTCAGGATGAATGCTAGCTGTGGGGCGAAGGGAGCCATAGGCCTTGGGCTTCTTTCCTCAGACGGGCACATGGGAGAGAGGGATCAGGTGCTCCTGTATGAGCCCTGATGGGAGCAGGGCCACCCAGAGGATTCAGGGGGCCTGGGGAAAAGCACTTTCAGGGGCCCCTTCCATAAAAAAAAGTTGCAATACTATAGAATACTATATTCTCGTGGGGGCCCCTGTGGAGACCTGAGCCTGGGGCAAATTGCCTCACTTGCCCCCCCCCTCCCCTGGGGAGGCCCTGGATGGGAGCGGACAAGCTGGCCTTCTGGGGACAAAGCTCCGGGAGGTGTCCCTCAGTACAAGGACTCAGCAGAGCTTGGAAAGGGTTGAGGCAGAGTGAGGGCAGGATGTTATCCAGGGAGGCAGCCAGGAGGCTGAGAGGAGCCAGGATTGCAGGAAGCCCTGGGGGAGGAGGTGGGAGGAGGAAAGCCCAGAGTGGGGACTGAAGTCCTGGACTTCGGCTATTAGATAGTTGTTTGCAGGGGGAGTTCTGACACCATTTGAGGGGTCGGCCTGCACGTGAGCTGAGCTATGAGAAGAAGCAACCCATGGCCTGGGCAACAGCAGCTGTCCGCCGGGTGCACCAGAGGAGGAGAGCCAGCCATGTCAGGCCCGGCCATGGGGGGATACGCCGACTGATGAGTCACTGTTTTTCTCAGGGGAAGGATACATTACTAAAAACACTCTGAACCTTGTCTTCCCAGCGATAAAGGGAATCGATGTTTAAAATCCGGAGGCATGGCTGGAAAGCCCCACATTACAGCATTTCTTTGCTTATTAAAGCCCGTGGGAAGCAGCATGTGAGTTCAAGTAGGAAGCAAAGAGGAAGGATGGTCCAGTGGTTAAGGCACTTGCTTAGGGTTTGGCAAACTTGGTTTCAAGTCCTTGCTCTGCCACTGACTCCCTGTCTGGCCTTGGGTAAGTCACCTAGTCTCTCTGTGCTTTCATCCCCCTCTGTAAAATGGGGATAATAAGTGTTTCTGTACTGCACAGAGGTGTTATGAGAATAAAAACACTCATGCGAGAGGGCTGTATATGTGCCTGAAATAGAACTGCCCTAAAGCTGCTTTAATTTACACCGGAGGATGGGCAGACTCCTGCGAGGCCCAGAAACAAGGGCTTTCTGTGCCCGTCTTGAACACAGAGAATCATCAACCCTTATATGTTTTGTCCTGTGCCTCGCAACACCAGGCAGGCACCAATGGCTTATTGCTTAATCCCAGCCCAGATGCCAGCCAATCCCTTTGGAATTCTGTGCCTCCAGATGGGAGTTTTCTCTGGATACAGAGCGTGGAATGCAATTCCTGTAACTCAGCACTGCCGCCCGGTTTCATTACCTGCCCGTCCACCCTGCGCCCTGATGAGCCAGTCGGAGAAGTAGTGGCTGATGCCACCAGGTGAGTTTTTAACTCCTTGTTTCCTCCGGTTTATAACTTTTTTGCATACACATAACTCGGAACCCAATGAACTTTCACCATTTGATATCGTCATAGATTCGTAGACGATTAGGGTTGGAAGAGACCTCAGGAGGTCAACTAGTCCTACCCCCTGCTCAAATCAGGACCAACCCCAACTAAATCATCCCAGCCAGGGCTTTGTCAAGCCTGACCTTAAAAACCTCTAAGGATGGAGATTCCACCACCTCCCTAGGGAACCCATTCCAGTGCTTCACCACCCTCCTAGTGAAATAGTGTTTCCTAATATCCAACTTAGACCTCCCCCACTGCAACTTGAGACCATTGCTCCTTGTTCTGTCATCTGCCACCACTGAGAACAGCCGAGCTCCATCCTCTTTGGAACCCTCTGTGATGTTGCACTCGGTATGATTTTATTTTAGTGAGTGTGAATATAATGTAACTGTAAAAGCAGCAAAGAATCCTGTGGCACCTTATAGACTAACAGACGTTTTGGAGCATGAGCTTTTGTGGGTGAATACCCACTTCCTCAGATGCATGAGATGCATCTGAGGAAGTGGGTATTCACCCACGAAAGCTCATGCTCCAAAACGTCTGTTAGTCTATAAGGTGCCACAGGATTCTTTGCTGCTTTTACAGATCCAGACTAACATGGCTACCCTCTGATACTTGACATAATGTAACTGGAATATGCTTCATGCAAAAGGTCTCTTGTAAGGTATCATTGCAAAGCTTATAATCTACTGAATGTAGTCATCCTATTTGTATAAATGTATCATTTTGTGTATCATAAAACTAAAAATATAAAATATAACTCTAAGTTCCTGTTGTAATTATGCAAAGTGTGGGCCATTAGTGGTGGTTTGGAATCTTGATGTCTCCCATCAACTAGGACAGCTGGTGATAAATGGCTCTGTTTACTTGCAAGTCTCCCTGTCGGTCAGGCCAGGAAAAATGAAGGCTTTGGTGTCTCACAGGACATGTGACCATGTCACCTGGTACTGGAATCCATCTTAAACCTGGTGCTTTTCCATTTAGAAGGAGGGATGGGGACCCAAGAAGAGAAAAGATTCCTGCCTTGTGCCAAAGCTATATAAGGGGGTGGAACAGAACAAAAGAGGTTCCTGTCATGAGAAATCTCCTAGTTACCATCTGAGCTGGAGCTAACAAAAACTGTACCAGGGAAAGGATTGGGCCCAGACTAAGAAGGAGTCCAGTATGTGAAAGAAGCTTATTGGAACATCTCTGAGGGTGAGATTTACCTGTATTCAGTTTCCCACTGTATTAGGATTAGACTTGCGTGTTTTCTTTTATTTTGCTCGGTAACTTACTTTGTTCTGCCTGTTATTGCTTGGAACCACTTAAATCCTACTTGTCGTGTTATTAAATATAACTTTTGCTTATTATTGAACCCAGAGTTAGTGACTAGTACCTGGGGGAGCAAACAGCTGTGCATATCTCTCAATCAGTGTTATAGAGGGCAGACAACTTAGAAGTTTACCCTGTATAAGCTCTATACAGAGTAAAATGAGGTTGGGGTTTGGATCCCATTGGGAGCTGGGTGTCTGGGTGCTGGAGACAGGAGCACTTCTTAAGCTGTTTTCAGTTAAACTGGCAGTTTTGGGGCGTGTGGTTCAGACCCTGAGTCTGTGTTGGAGCAGACTGGCTTGTCTGGCTCAACAAGGCAGGGTGTTGGAGGCCCAAACTGGCAGAAAAAATGGGCTCAGAGGTAGTCTCAGCACTGCAGGTGACAGTCCCAAAGGGGTTTCTGTACTTGAACCTGTCACACTCCCCTTCAGGTAGTTGAAGGCTGCTGTCAAATCCCCCCTCACTCTTCTCTTCTGTAGACTAAATAAGCGCTGTTCCCTCAGCCTCTCCTCGTAAGTCACATGCCTCAGCTCCCTAATCCTTTTCATTGCCCTCCGCTGGACTCTCTCCAAATTATCGACGTCCCTTCTGTCGTGGGGGGACCAAAACTAGACACAATTCTCCACACCCAAACCAGCCAAGAGCCTGTCACGAAATAATCTGTGAAATGTTCTGCTTGAAGTCAGTGACCTGGCAGAGCCAGGAACTGACTGGATCTCAATCCCAGTCCACAAGGTCATCCTTCCTCTGGGCCCTGAGAGCACATCCTGTGTTCTGCATCTCTGTCAGCGAGGGCCGTGGAGGCAGGGCATCGGCCGAGAGGGGAATGCACCTGGCACTCTAGGAGGAAGTTGGACTAGCTTGGTTTAAGCTGGTCGGTAAGAAGGGTGTGTCGAGCCCGGAGCGTTGCCAAAACGCTACCTTCCAAGACCAGGCAACTGTTTTCACAAATCAACCCCCTTATTCCCTCCCGGGCCCACAAGGCTAGGGGAATAGCTCTAACAGTGCTGCAGGACTGAGGACAGACAGTGCAGCAAACACTGGCCGAGGGAAGGGGAGAGGCAGAAAATAAAGAGCAGGGATCCCTTCACCAAGGAGACGTAGGGCTCTGTAGCGGAAGCCAGGGACAGGCATTATGTGCCTAACTCCATGGGGCTTGGATTCTAAGTCCTGGGCCAGGTGAGGCATTGGTGGCTGCTAAGCTCTGAGCAGGGCAGCTCATGGAGGCAGTTGCCCTCAGTGCAAACTTCTGGTAGTGCCAAATCAGAATCTGGACGGGCTGGGGGTGCCACATCTCCCTGTCTCTTTTCTTAGACTGTCGGCTTGGGGGTGGGAGTGATGCGGAACAATGGTTTGTTTTGTTTTTTGCCCTGGGTGGCAAAACATCTAACACCGGCCCCAACTCTGCAGCTCCTTCCCTCTGGGAGGCTGCTGCCCTTCTCTGTGTCACTAATCCGGAGGCCAGGGTGCAGGAATCACCAGGTGGAAGTCTCTGGCCTTTGATCAGAAACAGGTCAGACGAGGTATGCACAATTATTTTGATCAGCTGCCTCTTAAAAGGGGGTGCTCCAATCTGATGTCTGGGAACTAAGGTCTGGACACGGTTCAGCCAGAGGTGGGACTGCAGCTTCGATCTAGCTAGCTTGGGTATAACTACAGGTGCTGCAGTTACGCCTCTGATTGCAGTGTAGATGTAGCCTTAGAACTCGACTGGTCCTGCTGCGGTGGTGCCCACCTCCTCTGTGAATCAGGCACAGAGGTTGATCCACATCAGAGGTGGGAAAACTACAGCGCGTAGGCCACATCCAGCCCTCCAGGGGTTTTAATCTGGCCTTTGAGTTCCTGCCAGGAAGCAGGATCTGGGCCTTGCCCCACTCTGCATGGCTCCTGGAAGCAGCAGCATGTTCCCCCCCTAGCTGCTATGTGTAGGGCCAGCCAGGGGTCTCTGCACAATGCCCCCGCCCCAAGTGCTGCCCCCGCAGCTCCCACTGGCTGGGAGCCACAGCCAATGGGAGCTGCAGGGGCGGTGTCTGCGGATGGGGCACCACGCAGAGCCGCCTGACTGCCCCTCTGTATAGGAAGGGGGACATGCTGCTGCTTCTGGGCACTGCTTGAGGTAAGCGCTGCCTAGAGCCTGACCCCCTCTCATGCCCGTGCCCCTGCCCCAGCCCTGATTCCCCCTCCCACCCTCCGAACCCTTTATCCCCAGAGCTCGTACCCCCAGCCGCAGCCCTCCCACACCCCAACCCCCAATTTTGTGAGCATTCATGGCCCGCTGTACAGTTTCCTTACCCAGATGTGGCGCTTCAGTTATGCGCTGCACTGCCCAGCAGTGGCCAGGAGATGGCAGGAGACACCGGCAGCTTTGTCTCCAGCCCCAGCTCGGGAATGCTTCCCACCCAGGAGACAGCATCGCTCTTCTCACATGGCTTGCCATGGAGAAGCCGAAGGGCTGGACTGACAGCCAGGTCGGACGCTCGCCCCGAGCAGGGAGTTCCTCAAGGGCACATAGGCAGCCATGCCCATAAGCTGAAACGCGGCGGACAGAGAATGAGTCACAGGGAGAGTATTTGTGGGGAGGGGCTGGGCGATTACCTTGTGGTGTCAATGAGGGTGTAGGAGGCCCTCCATCCTCTGCCAACACCTGTCAGCTTGCAGATGCGCAGGCTCAAGGAGGGGGTGTGAGTGTCCTCTGCAGAAGCAGCCCAATTCTAGAAATTCCTGCCCCGGCCAACTTCTCCTTGGCTACAGAATGTTCCAATGCACAATGTGACCTGTATTTGTCAGAGGAGCCCCTTCTACATCAAATCAATAGCAACAGGTGAGTCTCTGTGGGGTAAAGTAGGGGGTTCAGCTGCTAGACTGAGGGATCTATGCAGCTGCATGGAGCCTGCACCGCTAGGTCCCTCCTCTCCAGAAAGCTGTACCCAGGCACCTCGCTGCTGACCTTCAGCATCCCACTCATGGCCCTATCCACTCAGCCTAGTCACTTTTATTCAAACCCACCTCCCCGGCATTGCTCCGGTTCTGGGCGCTCCACAGCGCTTGGCCTGTGCGCTGTGGTCGCTCTAACGGGAGAGCTCTCCGTCTCACCTGGAAGTTGCCTGCTCCTATCACCGTTGTCTTTAGGGGCTTGTCACAGGGCCTGAATGGGTGGGTTGGTGCACCCGTCACTCAGATGCACAGTGAAATTACTTTATTGATTCTGCTCCTCTGTGACTTGGGTGGGGAGGAGACAGAGAGACCATCAATGACCAACTAGCACATTCAGGGGCTGTCAGCACTGAGAGTGAGGTCACGGACTAGCCCCCACCCCAAGCACACTATATAAATGGGATAAAGAAGGAAGAGCCAGTGTAATGGGGGGCGGGGATGAGGACTGAGGAGACAGAACCCAGGAGTAGGGTAAAGGTTGGGGTAGCTGAACTCATGGGCCTAGGTTGGGCAGATGCAAGGCTGGGTGGGGGCTGAATTGAAGCTAGGGGGTGGGGCAGGGCAAGTAGATGTGAGTGCTGGGTGGGGGAACAGGATTGACTTGGAGGTTGGGGGCAGATGGGGGTGAGAACTCCTGCGAGGGGGCTGAAATCATCTGGGACAGAGGGCACCATGAAGCGTGTCTCAGGCACACGCTGAGGATGGACAGGGGGAGTTAACAATACAAATCCAAAGGAGCAAACACAACGTGGTCATTTTAAAAAATGCATCTCTTGGCTTCCTGGGGGATCTGACTCGTGCCTTTTTGAGCTCTTCAGGCTGGCAATACTGAGAGAGCAACGCAGCACAAACCAGGCAGCTTCTCACGCTACTCGACCACCTGGTACCTAAGGGCGTGGTCAACCGTCAGTCCTGATCCACTGTGCTCTTCGCTTTCCCACTCCTGTCTCACCCCCCACCCTGCTGAGCCAGTCCTGGGTCTGTCCTGAGCAGCTTGTGCCTGTGGCTGGCTCGTACCAAGACAGTAATGGGCAAACGTTGGCCAAGGAGTCCGATGACTCAGTGCAGCAGGTGGGGATGTGGTGCCGAGGATGCCCAGAGAGTCGTGAGCTGTGATGTTCCCTATTGGAGGGACGGCTCTGGAAGAAGAAGCTTGGAAGATGTGCAAACTTGCCACCACCATTCTCTCTCTCTCACACACACTCACACAGAATTGTACTGTCAGCTGGAAGGCTAATGACACAGGTGACTGGTGGGCGTTGCCAGGGTGTTTGCTGCAACGCTAAATTCTTGCTCTGGGCAAGAAGAAACCTGACAAAATCGTCCAGCCATGCACACTTTCTCAGCTCCCTTCTCTGTGCTGAGGAAGGAGCCCCTTTCTCTCTCTTGCTTAGAATCTTGTCCCTGCCTTAGTAATGAGTTAAAGCACAGAATTGTTGCGGCTGGGTTGGATGTAAAAGTCTCCCAGCAAAAACTGGCTGGTAAGAAAGAAGCTCCATGCGTGACTTGGCCTGTTGGCCCGGGGTGGTTCTGTATCACACGGGAGGGTGTCTCCATGCTGCAGCTGGCAGCAAGACCCCTGGTCGGAGTGAACAGACTCGTGCTAGAAGGGCTAACCATTGCAATGTGGACGTTGCAGCTTGGGCACCCACTGCCCTAGGCCTGGGAGCCTGAGCTGCAATTCTATATTTAGCCTGCTGGCCCTAGGCCTGCTAGCATGAGTCTATTGGCCCCTTAGAGAGTCCAGCGCTCCCCAAGTTCTGTGGTAGTGGGGGGTGGGGTGATGTAAAGTGGTGGTAAGCTCTGCCTAGGAGAGCTGCTGACTAGGTGTGGAGGCAGAAGAGAGCAGTGGTTGAAGGCGAGGACTGGAGCCAGGACTCAGGGGTTCTACTCCCAGCTTCTGTGGCTTGGATGTATGACCCTAGGAGCTTCACTGCATTAAAAATAAACCCTCTCCGGCCTTCCTCCCTGCCATAAGCTCTGCAGGGAGTTGGTTGCAGAGCTTGGAATTGGCCCCACAGCTTTTGCTTATCAGGCTCGTGCCTTAGCTACAAGAGCCTCCCAGGCAGAATGATAATGCAGTGGGACAAGAGGATTCTCCATCGCCGACTCTCAGCAGCAGCCGGCGCAGTGCGAGGGACACAACGTTCTCCTAATGTCTCAGGCCCAGCACTTTATGGTGGGTGTGCTCCTAGGGTGGTTTTTCCTGGGAAAGCACATCTCCTCTGGAGGATCCCAAAGCATTTTCCTCCTGTTGCAGAGGAGCATTTTCTGCCTGGTCCTGTTGCAGATGAGTTTGGAAACCAGTCTACAGAAGATGGTTTAGCCAGCCACAGTGGAGGGACGTGAACGGCCCTGGAATCCTGCTTCCCAGCATGTTCCAGTCATGATCCCTACCTAGCCCAGAGGAAGGGGCTCACATCACAGTATTGGGAGCTGGCTCCAGGATTTGGTTCAGCCCATCTTGAGAGAGGGGCTGGATGTTCAGCGTGACAGGAGAGCCATAGGAAAGAGATAGCTAACTCCATATGCACAGACAACAGAGCACCACCTCCTGGCACGTAGGCATAGCCAGCATTAAGTTAGTAGCTTCAATAAAGCGACGGTTTTGTGTACTGTAAGTGACCCATCCTGAGTCTAGTTTTTGACATGCAGTGCGCATAGGGTGACCAGATGTCCTGATTTTATAGGGACAGTCCTGATAATTTGGGGTTTTGGCACCTATTCCCTCTACCCCCTGTCCTGATTTTTCACACTTTCTATCTGGTCACCCTAACTGTGGAGCTAGGACGTGGGACAAATCTTTCCATCGAAAGAGCTGTGTATATATACCTGTCTCTTCCCTGTGTGGTCTGTCCCCACCGGTCGCACAATCCCTATGTATTTAGGTGCGGCCGCAGGCCTGACGTGGAGTGAGCCAGGACCGATAGGGTGCTTTGGGTGAAAACACCGGTGCTAGAGTGGTGTGGTTGGAATATCTGGCTGAATAAACCAGCCTCTTGCCTCTGGACTCTCTGGGCCAGATCCTAGTGTAACTTGGTGGGGGTGGGGGTGTTAATGAGTGTTAATTGTTTACATCAGCGGAAGAACTGGCCCTCTAATGCAGTTAATTAGGCCATAGCCTCCCTTCTTCACCCTCCAGGCTGCAGGGCCATGAGCTGGGATTACACCTGGAGCTAATGAAAAGCACCTCCCCTGCATTCCCCGCTCTGAGAGTCTGAACATCCCTGGCTCTTTCAATACCAGGCTGCTGTAACAGCAGTGGCTGCCCAGAGGGCTCTGAGGAAGTGACATAGGGGAGGCAAGGGCAGGGAAAAGCAAGCACCCCACTGCAAATCCCCTCCTATGCTGAGGGCCCAGCTTTCTGACCTGTGAAGTCTGCTGTGCATTGAAGGCAGACAAAGAGCTGGCCAATGTGGCACAGAGCCATGGTGAAGGCTGCTCTGTTACCCTCATGTCCAACCATCCGTGCAAGAGGCACGCCCAGGAAAAAAGAAGGCATGGCCAGGACACCCAGCGCTCCCAGTGCTGCCCCAGAAATGCCTCTGCTAACATCTCCGCCTTTACCGCAGCAACCAGAGAAAGGAAACCGCCCTGGGGTCATATACGGAGCCAGTCACCGAGGCTGGGCTCCGAACGCCCTGCCAAACCGGTCAGGCTGGTGCAGGAGAATGTGTTGCTTTTGCCTTCTTCATGGCTCCACGGCCATGCTCCTTCTCAGCCCCTTGACTGCATCGCTGATTGGGTTCTTCTGGTGACGCTAGGGAGGGGAATGCAAGGGCTGAACTTTGCAGGGCCACCCAAAGGATTCAGGGGGCCTGGGGCAAAGCAATTTTGGGGGCCCCTTACATAAAAAAAGTTGCAATACTATAGAATAGTATATTCTCCTGGGGGTCCCTGAGGGGGCCCCTATGAGACCTGGTGCAAATTGCCCCACTTGCCTTCCCCTCTGGGCAGCCCTGGAATTTTGCCAGTAAAAGAGCTGATCTCCTTGAGCACTGTCCTAGCACCACCCTCTGCCCCCTCTAAGCACCATGCTGGAGCTCAGCCCACCCTGGGCTCCTGCTCCAACCGGGTGCTGTTCCCCCAAGCTACCTCTCTAGTTCAGTTGCAGTCACTCTGCAAAGCAAATACCTCCGGAATGGGGAGTTTGCCTTGTTGTGACAGCCTGCAGCTTCTAGCTCCCCTTCCCACCCTCCTCCCTGAGGACTAGCCAGCCCTAAGGCCGTCCGGTGTTGTGTGTTTGCTGGCTGGCTTGTCCCCGATCCCGCTCGGTGGCACAGAATGTCGCTCTTCACAGCTCAGGGCCTGGAGAATGTCCGCTCAAGGTGGCTGGCCTGAATGTGCCCCAGATTGGGAGTAAGTTGTTTTCTGAGGAGCTGCGTGAGCTGCAGGGGACTGGACTAGATGACCTCTTGAGGTCCCTTCCAGTCCTATGATTCTGTGATGGTTTGAGTGGCGAGCCTCGTAGTCATGCTTGTCACAAGAGTCACCACCGTGCATGGCCCTAACAGACCCCTTTTGCTGGAAGCCTTAGCAGAAGGCAAGGAGAGGGCATTCCAGGAAGAATGGGCCCAAGGCCTGGGTCCCTCCAGAGCCATTTTGGCTGGAGGGGGTATGGAAAAGCTTGTCTGTTCTGTGGATAAAGTGAGGCTCTGAGTCTCCAGGCATCTCTTGCCAGCTGTGTATTCCCATCCCAGTGCTTAATTTGTAATGAAAGAAGTGCCAGGGCTCAAGCAGTTCTTCTAGATTCATAATTGATGTGCCAGGCCCAGAGGCGCCGAGGCTCTGAACGGCCAGGCCCAGAGGCGCCGGGGCTCTGAGCCGCCAGGCCCAGAGGCGCCGGGGCTCTGAGCCGCCAGGCCCAGAGGCGCCGGGGCTCTGACCCGCCGATCCCAGAGGCACTGGGGCTCTGAACCGCCAGGCCCAGAGGCGCCGGGGCTCTGACCCGCCGATCCCAGAGGTGCCGGGGCTCAGCTCTGGCAGCCCTGGCACAAATTAAACACTGTCCCATCCCATCAACTTCTAACTGAAGTGGCTCGGAGGAGAGAGTGGAGAAGCCCCACTGAAGTGAGGCAGAGTTCAGAGTGGGCGCCCGGGCGAGGGAATGGGTCCAAATTTGATGCCACATTACACAAAGGCTATGTCTACACTACCCCCCGGATTGGTGGGCAGCAATCGATCCAGCGGGGGTCAATTGCTCGTGTCCAGTCTAGACGCGATCAATTGACCCCCCCCAAGCGTTCTCCTGTCGACACCTGTGCTCCAACGCCGCGAGAGGCACAGGCGGAGTAGACGGGAACGGCAGCAGTCGACTCACCGCAGTGAAGATGCTATGCCACAGTGAGTAGGTCTAAGTACGTCGACTTCAGCTACGTTATTCACGTGGCTGAAGTTGCATAACTTTGATAGCTCTCCCCCAGTGTAGACCAGGCTAAAGTGGTGGTCGGAGAGGCATAAAGGACCAGGTGGGAGGGAAGGGGATGGGATGCTGATGTTTCAGAAAATAGAGTGTGAAAACAAGACCTACGAACTGGTGACCATGCGGCCTGGGCTCTGTCCTGGTATGTGACACACCTGCGTTTGGATACAGCTCTCGCCCCAGGGGCGGTGTGACTCAAACGGCTGCTCAGAGGCCTGGATTCTATTTTCACCCCATGCCCCTTGCTGCTTGCGTCAACAGAAAAAGTTCCCACCCCTGCACGTCAGACGTCCCTGCCCCCCCGTCTGTGTGCGTCAGACCTCCCTGCCCCCTCGGCCGGACACGCTGAACCACAGACACTGTGCACAAGCCCAGGAAGGACCACCCGGGAGCCTTTCCAGTACCATGTGCTCTCCACGACAGTACAGCTCACTGGTGCTCATAGGTGTCTTGATTATCTGTTGTCTGGTATATAAGTAGCCCCAGATTGGGGCCCTGTGGTGTGTGGAGTTAGTCCCTGCCCCAAAGGTCTGAAAGGATTGAGAGACAAAGGGTGGGAGGGGAAACAAAGGACTCATTTAAGATCACAGTCAGTCACAGCTGAGGTCTCCTGTGTCCCAGTCCAATCCAGTCCCCCAGCCATGGGCCCCTCTTTGGTGCTACTCTGAGGCTTTGAGCCTGTAACATGGGGTGATATTGCAGGTGAGTTGTTCCCAGAGTGGTGGGCACATCCTAAGACTCTGGTGGGTGTAATGTGACCTGCTCTGCTCTACCCCATGGGAATTATGGTAGAGCCTCAATTGCTGAGCCTGGAGGTCCTGACAATTCTATTGAAACCACTGGGACCTCTCCGCCCACAAGACCCGAACGGTCTGCATGCACCACTGCCAGCTTCTTTCGCAAGCGGGCTGTAAAAACATGGTACGCTTTTGTAGCTGACACTTTGTTGGGTGTTGAAAACCCTGTTTGTCTGTAATGGATCAAGCAAGCAGGTTTATAATCCTCTGCCTGTAATGTTCTAATCTGCATTCAGAAACCAGCCCCAGGAGCTGAATGGGAGCCAAGCCGCTGCAGTCCGCTGGTTTGGCTCCAAGGCTGTTAGGGAGGTTTGATTTACCAGGTGAAAACGTTAGCTCTGCTGGAAAGATTCAAGCCCATTATATCATGGTTGCATTGACGCTAAAGCTTCTGTTCCCAGTAGAGCGGAGTGTTCATTTAGTGATAGCATCACACCATTACACAGATCCGGGGGTGGCGGAAGCTTTCTTTTCCCAATGGTGTGGGGCCTGAACTGTGGGCCCACCCCTGTACCACCCCCTAAGGCCCTGCCCCCACATTGCACCGGCTCCCCGAGACACCGCCCCCACACTGCCCCTTGCTCCCCAAGACCCCATCCCCTCTCCCCATCTCTCATCCATAGGGCAATAAAAAGCGGAAGGGCATAGCCCTCCCTCTTTTAAAAGTGGGGAGGCCCATGCCCCCCAGACCCCTCTCACGCCCACCCTGTTGCGGCACTCCTGCACAGAGCCCTGGGTTGAATTCATTTTCCTCCCAGCTGCATCTCCTGTGGTAAAACCCCAGCCTTCCGTGAAGCCGTCATTGGGAAGGAGGAAAGTGTGTTTCATTTCTAGTAATGATCACGCTTCAAATTTGGAAAGCGCATCCAGGAAGAGCTCGGGAAATGGCTTCTGGGGGCAGTCTCACCTGGCTTTTCACAGTAAACTTTATACATCTCATTCAGGGACAGTTTCACATCTCATTCGGGCACCCACCCAAGTGCTCTGCTCCCAGTGTGACACTAATGGCCAGATCTTCACATAGGCTCAGCAGCCATCCTGGACCCAACATGCCCAGTTCTTTCGAAAATCTGGGCCCAATGGTGAGTGCTGAGGACCTGAAAATTCAGTCCTGAGCTCTCTGGAACATCTGGCTCACAGCCCACAGTGCAAATGAGTGACAGGCCCAGACAGGCACTCCCTAGGTATCTACTGCTGCATGGATGTGGATTTGTCAATTACCATTAGACGCTGACCAACGGAGGACGTCTCTGGTATCTGTGGGTCAAAGATAAGGTGCTGGAGGGCTGTGCTGCTATATAAATCTGTTATGATTTGGGATGAAAATTGTTGCAAGGTTTGACTCAGGTGAAAGCAAAGAGTTTTTCCATCTTTCTGACCATCTCACTGAATTGTGTGTGGAGGTCCCAATGGATCAGAAGATCCTTCAGTGTTTCAGAAGGTTTATCAACTCCTTGCCTGGAAGCCTTGTTTAATTTAAGCCCTGGATGTGGCACAGGGAAACTGCGAAGTGCTAATGATTTTGTAATGGTTTCTCAGGCTTGCTGCATGGATGAATTCTTTGTTCAACTCATGGTTTTGTGCGTGCGCCCAGCTGTGTGTGAGAGAGATTGCGCACAGGTATGGCAGTCCCTTGGCCCAAAAGGTGTGAGTTAAGGAAAAAACCCTCAAGTCTTAATGAATTGTGGCTCAACATTGGCTAAACTGTCTAAAATAATAATAATGATCTGATTTTTATCACGCTCGTTGCCTAGTACCTTATCCTGCTAGAAGCCCCACTAATTTGAGTAGGCACTTCTCCGAGAGTGCAGTGGCAGAATCAAGCTCCAATGTTTGATCTTTTCCCAGTGTGTTTCAGTCCGAAGGATCCCAGACTCACCCTGGAAATGGGAACACAGCAGTTGGTATATGGCACGCCGTGACACAAGGAAGTGAAGAGTACCGTAACCAATTCAAACTGCACGGGGGAATTTAGAGAGGCAAGAGGTAGTGACCCCAACTGGAATTTGACCAGGACAATGAGGGGAAAGCTCATTCTTCAGGGAAGGCTCATGGGATCTTCATGCCCAGAAATGTGCAGAATTTGATTTTGAGATGCCCTCTGAAGCATGGCCCCTTCAGAAGCATATGCCCCTAACGCCCTGCTGGGTCACTGATCAGAACTGATTCAGACAGAAGCCCTCTTCTGAATCCACAGCTTTCTGAGTCACCAATACCTGTCATGTCATGTCATTGATCCATGAATGAAGTTGTCTTTAACTAGCCTTGACAGATGGAGATATTTCAGCCTGCTGTGTCACGGAGGAGTGTCTAAGCAGGCTTTGCACAATGCCCTTCGCTGGCACATCGCATGAGGGACTGACTTTATAATTATTATAAATCCTGGTTATTACGGTATTGCCTCAGAGCCAACCAAGAGTGGGGCCCTGTAGTGCCAGGTGCTGTACTAATGTACTAGTGGACAGTCCCCGCCCTGAAGAGCTAGACCTTCCACCAGAGGGATAGTGGAAGGGGTTAACCAACAGTGGTTTGCACTCTTCTCTAGGCTCGGTCATTCACTCTGAGGTTTGCCTCGCTCTGAAATTCAAGTTCACTATCATTCCGGCTGCCATGTGTTTAAACCCTTTGTGGTGTTGATGCTTCATTGAAAGCTGGGGCCATTCTGAGGTAAAGAGCATCTCTGCGGCCCTCTCTGCGTCGCCATCTTGAATGGCTACCTACTCTTCAATGCCGCCAGTCCCCAAGTGCACAGATGAAGGGAGGGTGTGTGGGGAGATCTTACCTCGGATTGTGGCTCAGCTCTGACCTCCATGGCATCAAAATGCCACATCCAAAGCATAGCTGCTCCACTCCTAGTCCGCACCCCACCCAGGTGGCTTTCTGAGGGTGTTAGTGAAAAGGTCATTGGCAGAGGACAAGCCTTTGCTTATCAGTAAATATGTGACAAAAAAGCCTTGCGTGCTTACTTAGCTGGTTGGAATCTGGCCTACGCCAGTAGTGACTGAGAGCAGTTACCATTTGATGGCCATTCAGAAGTCTCTTTGTGATAAACTGGGGATCTTTCTCCAGCTCTTCATAGAATCTCAGGGTTGGAAGGGACCTCAGGTGGTCATCTAGTCCAACCCCCTGCTCAAAGCAGGGCCAACCCCGAACTAAATCATCCCAGCCAGGGCTTTGTCAGCCTCTAGGGAAGGAGATTCCACCACCTCCCTAGGGAACCCATTCCAGTGCTTTGCCAGCTACCTAGTGAATTTTTTTTTTCCTAATATCCAGCCTAAACCTCCCCCACTGCAACTTGTTGGACAGGTGACTCTATCTCCTTGGCTTCCTCCTGCTGATGTTTGTAAGCTACTCAAAGAGCTCGTCTGGCCTCGCTGTGATCTCTCCAGATGGCAGCTAGTAACCAAGCATCAGCTTTTAAGTATTGGGGTGTGTTCTGCCTTTCTTCACTAACAAGCCATTTAGTACCTGGTATTCACTCTGCATGAAAATATTTGTACACTGTAATCAAGACGCTATTGACAACTACTTTTGAGGTGTGTCTCTTAGCGAACTCTTAACCCTACCGTGTGCTTTGTTGATATTGTGTAGCACTGTTTTTTAAATCAGAATGTCAAATGCCTTACGAAAGTCTGAGTATATTGTATTTACACCGTTCACTTTATCAGCCAAATTTGTAATCTCATCAAAGAATGAAATCAGATTTGTTTGACAAGTCCTACTTTCCATAAAACCACATTGACTCACCTTAATTATATTCCGATCCTTTAGTTCTTCATTGATTAAATCTCCAATCAGCTTTTCCATTGTTTTGCTCAGGATTGATGTTAGGCTAATCACCTAGGTCATCCTGCTTTCCTTTTTCAATATTGACACAGTGTCAGCTCTCTACAAGTCTTCTGAAATTTTCTCAAAGTATTCCAAGCTTTATTGAAAATTAACACTAGTGGGCTAGAGAGCTCAATCAGCTCTTTTAGGAATCTTGAATGCAAGTTTTACGGGCCTGCTGATTTAAAAACGTTTGTCCTTAGTAGATGATATTTAACATCCTCCCTTGTTACTAACAGACTGGAATGTAGCACATCATCCTCATGCGATACGAGAATATCATCCTTCTTTCCAAATACAGTATACAGAACAGAAATATTTATTGAACCCGTCTGCCTTTTCTGCATCATTAAGTTTTACCATTTCCATCTAGAAATGGGCCTAAACTAGGACTTCTTTTGTTCCTAATATATTTAAACGCCTCCTTTTTGTCCTTAACCTTGTCAGCTCTGGATTATTCCCTGATGGTTTTAGCTTCCCTAATCAATTTTATACACTTTATAACTTCTAAAGTATACCGATTGCTATCTTATTATCCCGTTTTTTCAATCACATTTCTCCAGCTACATTTTTCATCCCAATTTCATTCATAGTTTTCCACAACTTTGGGAAATTTGCCCTTTTGAAGCTGTGTGTGTGTGCTTGTGCGTGTGCCCGTGTATAATATTACTGGTTGGGCCTGTCTTGTTTGCTGCCCAGGTCTGGGGTGCTATTTTCAATATCTCAGACAGCCCTGTTTTATTATTAAAGGTGGCTTTCCATAGAAGGAAAAATCCAATTTAAAAGTCTACTCTACCTCTTTAATCTCCGCTGTGCAGAAGGGGTTGTGTGATGAACTGCAAGCTGGCCGTGTGTTTAATGTTTGCAGTGTTGTTGTAGCCGAGTTGATTCCGGGATATGAAAGCGACAGGGTAGGTGAGGTAGTATCTTTTATTAGATCTTTATTTGCTTGAAATTAGTTCTGAAAGACTCGGCTGATTTTCTGTTTCCCATGGCTTTGTTCAGTCAGTGGCACCGGAGAAAAGTTTGGGTGTAAAATGCTCTCGGTTTAGAATGGCAGTGAGTGCGCTGCCATGAATGGATGCACTCGGTGCAGGGCAATGGAGAATCAGGACCTCAAAGTGACAAGTAAAGAGGTGACCATGCATCTGCCTGTTTAATCCAATTGTACAGATACAATGGCCAGGACTCCTTGGGTTTTATGGTTTTGGGGGGTTTTGGTTTTTTTGTATGAAGTGTGTATTAGTCAAAGGAGCAACAGCCCCAGGGCTAAAGAACCTCCTCTACCACAAACTTCCTGTGTGACCTCGGCCCTTTACAAACCTGGTTTGAGTTCTGTGTCTCAATCCCCTTAGGGGATAATGGGGATAATTGCACTTCACTGCCTCGCAAGGGTGATTGTGAGGGTAAATATACAGCAGAACCCCGTTTATCCAACTTAATTGGGACCAGGGCCAGGTTGGATAATCCGGAGGGTAGGAAAGTGCAAGGCTGCAGCGCTTTCTAGCAGTTGCAGGAGAGATCACCTGCTTCTGGACGCGTGTGTGCTGGTTGGTTGGTTAATACAGAGAGCCAGTTGATGGAGGGTCGGATAAACGGGGTCCCACTGTATTCATGATTGTGAGATGCTCACATACGACAGTGATGGGGCCAGATATGTTCCTAGGATGGATCATCCAGGGTTCTGAGTAGAGCCCTGGCCTTTGGCTCTCGGGGCCCTGTGACTGTGGCGGGTGAGAAGAGCAGCAGGCAAATGATGGAGGCTCTTCTGGACGGTTAGGGAGAATCGGTTTAATTTTAACAGACTTGTTCTAAACATGGGAATAATCCCAGACCTATTCAGAAAACACAGAGCCTCTTCCCTCTGGGATTTCAGCACATGTGCCCAAGTGCTTTGCTGAATTGAGGCCTTTGGGTGGGCGTGTGCCTGAAGTGAGTGGCCCCACAGAGGGAAAATGAGACATGTTCCTCCTCAGGAAAGCAGGGTTGAGTTCAGTGAAGTGGTAACAGCCCCTGCTTCCATTGTTTACAAGTGTTTTCAGCCCAGTTCCCCTTCTGTTGCCTGTAATGACTGTCTCTGTTGTTTGCTTCAAAGAGGTGTATTTGTGTATCGGCAGCAAGAATTCATTTGGAAACAGACTTTTATATGTAAATTTCAGGCCTATGAAAAGCTATCAGAACAACAGTCCTGGAGACCTCTGTTTGTCCACAGAACGGAGATAGTTGGGCTTGGTCCAGAGGTGAAAGTAAGCCGATCCGGTCTGGTACGGCGGGGATTGAAAGGGCTCTAGGCAGCCGCAGCCTTTTAAATCCCGGCCGCCGCTCTGGCAGCCGGGCAGGGGCTGGGATTTAAAGGGCTCAGAACTCCGTGGGGCTGCGGGCAGCCCATAGCCCTTTGAATCCCTGCCGCGGCTCTGGCGTTTGGGCTGGGCCAGGATTTAAAGGGCTCAGGGCTCCCCTCAGGGGCAGGAGCTCTGAGCCCTTTAATTTGCCCCTGAGCCCCGGGGGGCTCCCAGTCACCTCTTCAGCTGGGAGCCCCTGGTTGATTTAAAGGCACTGGGTCTCCCAGCCACAGCCGGTGCCCCAGGGCCTTTAAATCTTGAGAGACCACGCCTCTTCCGGATGAGGCCACGCTCCCTCAGGACTCCGGCAGTACCGGTAAGTCCTGTAAGTTACTTTCACCCCTGAGTTGGTCCTGCTTTGAGCTGGGGGTGGGACTAGATACTTCATGAGGTCCCTTCCAACCCTGAGATTCTATGATTCTATAGCATGAATGACAGCCAGGCTGGTTTTCCCCATCTTGCCCTGGCCTGTGTCAGTCTCGTTCTGCCAAGATTACCTCTGAGAGGCAAGAGAGGAATCCGGTCTCCATGATCCGGTCAGTCCCTGGCTTCTCCACTGAGACTGCCAGCAGAAGGGAACGGTACTGCTAATTTGAAGGTCATTTTTGAAGGGAACAATGTGTGTCACATCGACCAAAAAACAGCTCTGGGATAGTATCAGCTTTCAGCCGCTGCTGACTTGGGCTTGCGATCCTGGGAAAATGCTAGTAACTCTCTAGTTAATAACAATCTGTCCTGGAAGGACCAAACGTATTGGATTTATTTCAAGGTTTCTTTAGGGCCAAACTTAGGCATCTTTTCTTCCATTCCACCCCAAAGACTTCTCTGCCACTTTGGCACCCAGCCCAAAGCAAAGAGAGCCTCACAAAGGGATTATTTTTAGATGCTGAATAAAATAAACTCCCAGCCTTATTGGAATGATTTCTGATACTTTATTTCTGAATTGCAGTCTGTGTTCCAGTATCTGTCCTGAGTGACATGGGACAACAGTCTCCCAAATTCACAAAGAATTATATTTAACAATGCATCTTTAACCAAAAATAAAAATAAAAATAAAGCCTCTCCTGGCATCATTTAAAATATAAAATTATTTTTCTCATTTGTTTAAAATACATATACATATAATTTTTTAAATGATAAAGCAGAAAAAAACCAAAGTAGAATTAAAGTGCTTTTTTCTTTGATTTGTTCATTTACAATAGTCAGTAACTAAAACACCATAAATGAGCATAATTTTAGTCTCCTCCTTCAGAAAAGCTACATAACACTGAGGAGTCCTGTACACTGCATCCATCTAGCGTTCACTTCATTTTCTGTTTTATATTTTTGGATGTATAACATTTGCTCAAAATCCCACAGTGCATAAAAAAATAAATATCTATCCCCAACACATCTTCATTGCTGGCAGTTTTCCCCAAATAATTGCTGGGATCAGTGCAAAGGTTTTCTGTATAAAGGCCACAAGGAAAGATGTGTCCCAGGCTAATCATAATTTACTAAGGGAAAAATAGAACATTCTTTACTGCAGTTGTAAACATTTTTTCTCTCTTGGTGGATGAATGAGTCAGTGAGAAGAGACACTTCTGAGTGCAAGGAGTTCGTCTCAGCAATACGTTCGTCAGTGCATTTTTCTCATATCCAGATGTGGGAAATAGACCCCATATATGCTCTGTTGGACGTCATACAGGCCTCCCTTTCTTCTCAGACAAAAGGCAATCTGGTGGGAAGAAAGCAACGTTAATGCGAGAAATGTGAACCTTTGTATCACCTTTCCTCTGAGAGCTTAAGAGTGCTTTACCAGGTCAGTAGATATTATCCTCATTTTACAGATGATGTGACTCAGAGGCAGAGAGGTAAAATGACTGACCCAAGGCCACAAAGCCAATCCATGGCAGAGCCTCCAGTTTCAGCCGCTAAGGGCTTGTCTCCAATGGGGGGGGGGATCAATATGCAGCGATCGATCCACCGGGGGTCGATTTAGTGGGTCTAGTGAAGACCTGCTAAATTGACCGCCGATCACGGTCTTGTCGACTCCGGTACTCCACCGGAATGAGAAACGTAAGGTAAGTCGACGGGAGAAACTCTCAGCGTGGTGTAGACCTAAGGTACGTCGACTCCAGCTCCATTATTCACGTAGATGGAGTTGCATAACTTCTGTCAACTTAGCCCCATAGTGCAGACCTGCCCTAAGTGTCTCTCCTTTCCAAAGTTCCCTGTTCAGAATGGCCAGCTGTTTCCTTCTTGAACATCTAAGTACAATTAACCGGTTTTCTCTTTGCAACCTTTGTTGACCTATCTGGAAAGCAGGTCAACAGCTTGGGTTGTGAGAGCCCTGGAAACAGAGGACACTAAAAAGGAGAAGCTTTTCTCCCTACCCTCAGTCCCCCAGTAGTATCCCTGTTGGGAGATTAGTGGAGGATCCACCCATCCACATCCTGTGCAGCAGAGATGCAGCTGGAGTCTGACCCTGGAAGGGGACTTCAGCTCTCTTCCTATTGCTAAGAAGTTGGAATGGGAAGTGTTCAGTGCAGTTCCTGAAGCTGGTCATTTGTGTAAAGCTATTCAACCTTCTGCACTCAGTAGCTCTGTGTCCTCACCATTCTGCAGAGATTTAGGGATGGGAGAGTGTCTAAGAAGAGCAAGAAAAAGAAGCCACTGGTCTTTTGGGGGGTTGACCTTACCTCCACGTTCCTGGTTTTTTCCATATCCCTCAATTTTCTTCAACCTTCTTCCTTAATAATGTATTCAATGGGCCATATTCCTCTCCTCGCTCATGTGAGCAGTCCCAATGGAAGTCACATGAGTAAAGCAGGGAGGATTTGGCCCAAAATGCTTATTGGTTTCCCATGTGTATTGCCAGCCTGCTTGTGTTCCCTGATTGCTCTTAGCTTACTAATTCATTGGTAGGATTTACTTTCAATGTGTCTAAATCAGCCGGAATGCCCGATTCCCTAATTCCCTTCTTTCCAGCCACTGGGCCACAACGGTACCTGTGAATCCGAGGAAGCAGGACAGCAGAGTGGCCACTTACCAAGAAACACACGAGGAGGAGGAGAATCAAGCCAAGCAATGCCGAGAGGCAGATGAGGATTATGGCCCAGAATGGGAGCTCTGGAAGGACAAGAGGATGAATTACAGATCTCTAAATTCACAGTCATTTGGGTCTGAAACAAAATTACACACAAGGCCCGGCGGGTGATTTGGCAGAATTCTGGCTATAGCCATACTTCAAGGGCACTTGTCTACTTAAAGGGGCGGTTTGAAAATGTGGGAGCGGAATAAAGCTGATGTTAAATGCTCCCTGTGTCTTTTCAGGGTTACTTCTCTTTAAGAGCCATAATCATGGGATGGATGTGCAGTGGCCTGTGAGTTTCTAGTGCAAAAATGTCCACGTTGGTAAAACACCAGTACAACGGGCATTAATCCTGGGCCCTCTACTGGCAGCTGCAGCAGAAAGGCCCAGGACTGAATGGTTTCTGGATAGCAAACTCCTCTCTTTACCATTGATCTGGTCTCTCGGTGCATCTCGGGCCTTCCTGTTCTCTACCTGTGGCATGCAGTAGGTTAGTCTCCTCAGGCCTGTAACATGTGGATCTAATTCTGGCTGGTGGGCATGGTGGGGGGTAGCTAGATGGGGCTGGTGGCCTGTGACATACAGGCAGTCAGACTAGATGACCTGGTAGTCCCTTCTAGCCTCAAACTCTGACTCTGTCTTACGTCCTAGGAGAAGCCTGGTGGTGCAGGGGAAGCGGGTGCTGCTGCTCCCCAGGATGTGGTGTTCGGTGGATACACCGTAGCGCTGGGTGGATAATGCAAGGATTTCCCATGAGTCCCAAATGTGTAATGGATTCACCATGGCCAGGCTCATTGCTCTTTTGCATTTGTTTGCTGCCAATATTGGCGAGGTCGAGTTTTACAGGCCCAAATGGGGACTGGAACAACTGTCACAGTTGTGCTGGCTTACCAGCTACTCATCCATGATTCTAACTGCTCCTGCTTGAGTGCTGGCTCCATGCCGGGAGAGCCAGTTCTCTACACTCTTGTCCCCGAAGCCATGGACTATGTGAGTCTAAACCCACGTCTGGGCATGTTCTGTACTAACTTTCTGACTCTTAACGTCTGTTCAGTATTTTTAACGTGAATTGCTTCTCAAAAAACACTTACCCGATCTACCAGGTTCTCCTGCCATTGTGTTGAGAGGAGAATAATCTGGAAAGGAAAGAGGAACTTGTGAAGAAAAGGAGAACAGCAAGAAAGCAGGTTCAAAAATTTCCTCAACCTCAGAACCTCAGCCGCAGCAACTTGCTCTAGCTTCCTGGGCTCTGCCCTGCCACTCACCATTAACAAGCAAGCTATCCTTGTCTAGCGTGTAGCTGTCCCCTAGCTGAGTGCCTCCGTTGGTGAGACGTTTAAACTCCTCATACACTTCTTCTCTTTGAAAGGCCCTGGAGGTGCTGTCCAGCGTAAATTTGCAAATGGCGTTAATACCAGTGTAAGTTTTCCCAGAGATGGGCCTGGAAAAGACAAGCCACAAGCCATTGATGCAGGGGGAGGCACACAACAGACATGCTGAAATTTACTGAGTGAGCTAGACCAGGAGTGTGAAACAGGGATGAAAGTCAAGGGAAAGCGTGATAAACAGATCAGGGCGGTGTTCATGCTCAACTCATGCATGCAGATCTCAGAGCAATGTTTTGTTAGCACGCAGGGTGGTTTTGACCTTTAAATTACCTCTCTTTTTAGAAAGAGAGAGGAGCTGCTTTTAGTCTTACAAAATTCCATTCACCCTGGATAAGTCATTTTTCTGCTGGACAAGTCAAACTCTTGCCTTCCCCCCACCCCCAATTGTCATCTGGGATTGTGGAGAAAGGCGGGTTAGTGGGTTTTGTGCCTGGGCTGGTCAATTTTCATTACGCTTTTGCAAAGCTGCTTAATTTTGAGTTTTAGATGTGGGTGAAGTGATCTGTTTTTGCCTAGAGATGAGTTGTGCATGAAAATGACTTTCCCAGCACAAATAAAAGCACTTTTTTGGCATTTGCAGAAACAATTAAGGCAAGGCAAAAAAATGAATGTGATTTTCTTTTCCCTCCAGTGAACACCCTCCATTCACCTCCCTGAGGTTTGGGCTAGGGCAGACAGACGAACGCAATACCCTCAAATAACATGAACCAGCATAGGCTCCTGAGTGAGACTTTCAATAAACATTTCACCGGAATTTAAAGAATAACTGTTCTTGTGTGACGCAGCCCATGAGAAGAGACATACCTAAAGCTTTCAACTGAACAGCCGGCAAAGTACTTCTGGACGCTGCTATTTCTGAAAATATTGTCAAGCTAGGTGGAAAAGGAAAAAAGAATGATTGCCACGTGGGCACAAACAGGAATGTATCAAATTATGTTTGAACAAGAGAAAGGAGTGAAACCAATGGCAAAATTCCCAAGGGACCAGGATCGGGCCCATTTGCAGACCCGTAGAACTTTACCGCTTTCTCAATCATCTGCTTGTTCAGTCGATGAGGATTTGAACTGGGTTGTTTCAGTTCAGACGAGTAGAAGAGGTTAGTGACGGTGAAGTTTAACCTGAAAGTCTCTCGCTCAGCACTGACGGGTGGCTGAGTCACTGGCTTAATAACTGGCTCCAAAACTGAGAAGAAAGAAAAGAAACCAGTCAAAAATGCAGTGAAGAGAAATAGGCAAAGGCCCATTGGACCAGAGGTGTCCTGGTTAAGATGGGGAGACTGGAAGGAGCCTTGAGGCATTAGCTGAATTTGAATTTCAGTGGGATTTGGGTGCCATACTCCCTTAATCCACTTTGAAAGCCCCAGTCCACTAGTGTTTAAAAACCTTCCTGTAATTTCTTGGGGATTTCGTACATCCTTTTTTTTTATTCAAAACATCTAAACTTTCTGAAATCCCAAAGAATGGTTTCAGTTACCCCTCCCCTTGTCTAACAATGAAAGACTGAGCGTGTCACTGGGGACTCGACATGTTGGATTGAGCCAAACGTAATGGGCCAAAATCCTGGCACGTGCGCTCTGGGAATTCACTGGCTTGGACCAGGGAAGTAGAGATTTCTCGGTGGAAGAGAAGAAAGGCAGAGACTTTCTCATCTGCCGTGAGGATTTGCATTAACCAGAATGAAAGTTGGGCAGCCAGCTCTTCTATATGGCTTACATACCATTCACCCTGGCTCCCTGCAGCTGGTAGCGGCCTCCCAGCCATTGTGCGCTTGCATTCCTCGTTCCATTCTGAAATGCACTTAGAACGGTCTCCTCACTGCGGTTGGGTGCTGGCTTGAAGTGGCAGTTGCAGTCGACCACTACAGAGCCAATCCTGGGGGCAGAGAGGTCAAGGATCTTAAACAAATCGGCCCTCAGATGATCACCTTTTTATGGACCATGCTGCTATTTTAAATGTTCATGGAGGTTTTATAGAAAGCTGGTGCTGGATGCAGCCCTGGACACATGAGATCGCTCTTTATCCATAGACCAGCCACCTGCTCCCCTTACAAAGTCTCACACCAGCATTCCTAAACCGGTAGGGGCCAGCTCTGGAGGCTAAAAGAAAGGAGGGGTTTTATCTCTATGATCCATTCCATCCTTGTCCTCTGCTGAGATTGCCACAAGCACTGGGATTTTCAAAGGGGCCCTAAAGGTGCTTAAATCCCCATGAAAGTCAACGGGAGTCAGGTGCTTAACTCCCTTGGAAAATCCCAGTTAAGGATACCAGGGGGAAGGGGAGGGTTTGATGTGGAGACTTGTCTAGTGGGAACTAGAGTAAGAACCACCCAGTTCATTCCCCACAGGCCACCGGCCCACCATGGAATACAAATGACTTTTGGTCCCCCACCAACGTGGGATAGATTCAGACCAGTTCCCTGGATGTGAGAGGGGTGGGGGGGGGTCTCGTGACCCAGCCCCTGAGTCTCCCTACGAGCCCAGTTTTGTGAAGAATGCTAATTGCATGAAATGCCAAGTAAGGACATGGTGACAGTTCTGTTGGCACTAGCAGCACTTCCAGGGGCTGGCAGAGCTGAACCCAGGCATGTTCTTGGCGAGGAATCCATCTCCAGCTCATCTGTCCCTTAAAACCCAGAGTTTATGACTCGCTCTCAGAAGTAGAATCTGAACCCTCGAGAGATCAGCTACAGCATGGTGCACGACCTCAAGCCTCTTACCTATTTTAATCCCTGATATTTAAACCCTGGGTATGTGCGTGAGAATGAAGAGGTAAGGGAGTGGCTCCTGTGAGTTATTCAGACGGGGCGGGAATTAAACTGCATTGCAAACTTTGGAGCAGAGAGGAATTCTGCAAGGGAGCAGTGTTCACGGGAAAGGCATGAGCATCCGCGCACTTTAATAAAGAAAACTGAATCGTAGCACAAACCTCAAGCCTGTGACATTGCAGAACAAGAATCTGCCTTGAAGGTCACTCTTCCTGTACAGCTGGTTAATCTGAAAGAAACACTCCATTAGATATTTCTAGAAGTAAGGGATGACCTCATGCCTGATGCTTTAGGGCAACAGAAAGACCCGGACGTGACTGAAGATGTGACTGGTTTTATATTTGAAATGTGCATCGTGTGGTAAGTGTTCTCATGGTTCCAACTTGACTTTAAGCATGGCAGCCCTTCTTCTCATCTTATCCCATCAGCAACAGAGATGACCATTGGCTGCCATCTTGGTTAACACTCCAGCGACTGAGCGGGCAACTTGCAGAGTTAAGAGTATCAATTGCTCTTTCCTTAGGTAGGAGTGTAACAGACTCATGTATTCTGTGGGTCAGGCGTGGAGGAGGACCTGTTGCACACTCACTGGTGGGTTACACCTGTATATGTTGGGATCAGTTTGTGCCTACTCCTAAATTTGGTCATTAAGGTACAGGTGCCAACAGGCTGGGTTTAATAGATGGCCTCCACTTTGTCTCTTTTAGAGGTGATCCAGTCTTGTGATTGTTCTGAAGCATGGAGACCCCCCTCTAATGTAACAAATCCTGCAGCTTCTCATGAATTATGTTACACAACGCATTGGCACGATTGGGACTGGCAGCAGCAGAACTGGTTGAAATTTGAAACATTGCCCATTTCTTTGTCCACATTTTGAAGGTCAACAATTAAAACTTATCAAACTGTTCCTGGAAGTTGGTGTGAAAATCAGATGGAATAGCCAAGACGGCTTCTGAAAGATGGCATCTCACCTTGTCAGCAATGTCTTTCTGTAATGCTTGGTAGGCCAAAGACTTCGGGTCTGGGTTGGTTAGGTTTACATTGATTATTCTGAAGTTGAGCAGATACCCCACATTCTCTGGAGCCACCATGGAAGGAGCTTCTGTAGTAGTAGCTATGTCTGAGAGGTGGAAACCTAAATAAATAAATTTGAAAAAAAGGGTTAAGAGTGGTTTTTGACAGCAGTTTTATCCACCTAACCAAAGGCAATCGGAGTGAGTCCATGTTTGATTTAGATGAAGACAGCAGTGAGCTTTTTAACCTAGCTATTAGCTAAATGAAAAACCTCCGTGAAAGCACCAATATGCTGGACTGGCTTAGTCCTTATGCCAAAGCCTGTGGACTGCCATAAACTGGAAATCATCGATGGAAGGGGAAGTTCATCATGTGCTACTAGAAAGTTCAAGCCCCGATGAAGCAAAAGAATGAATTAAAGTCTCCAGGTGACCCCTAAAGCACTGCCGAATGTTCTCTCTGGATGTTTACCATTCACATAAAGGCCATTCTTCTCCAGGGTGTAGGGTCCTATCGTGGTGATGCCCTTTGTCATGCTGCTCAGCTCATGATAAAGCTTCACTCTGTCAAACGTAGCAACTGTGGAGTTGTTTTTGTAGCTGCATACTGCATTGATCCCGGTGTCCTTATTATTCATAGACCTAGAGAATCACAGGTGTGCCTTTAGGACCCGGCTGATGTGGACAGAAAATCACCTGCCTTATTTATGTTACTGCGAAAGCTGGCAACTGAGAAACCCAGCCACAATCAGTCTTCATTCACAATCATAACAGCTGCATGGCAGAGTTAGGGGGGCGTTACTTGACAGAACCAATAATAAAGTGAAATCATGAAGGTTTAAGGGGGTGAGTTGGACTGACTTTTCAAATTGCAATATGAACATTAATATAGAGGAGCCAAGGGAGGAAGAATTAAGTCATAAAGACACATGGGCAGATCTCAGTTGGGGGAAACGTGGGTCATAAAGAATTATGCTGCTTTACAACCAGCTGGAGTCTTAGCCCAATTAGTGTCTGTCAAGAGAATGGCACTACCCCTACAACAGAACTCTTACCTAAATGCCATCACTTTGCATCCAGTGTAGACGGGGCCAATGCTGCTGTTTCTGAGCATAGGCTCAATCTGCCAAAGAAAAGATAATGTCCTGAGTCTGACACGTGTGCGGGGGGAAACAGGGGTGTGCAAAGGGGAGAGAACAAGAGCCAACAAATGAAATAGGCTGGGCAATGTGTGTCTGTCAGACTTACATAATAGAGTATTGTTTTCTCTGTAGAATTGAATTTGCGGGAACCCGGTGTCCCCAGGTCTGTGGTGTAGCGGAGGTTGGTTAAGGTGGCATTCACTGTGAAATACCCAGCTGTTGGACTCTGGGGGGTAGTTAGGCTCAGAGCTGTGATATAGGAGAGAAAGGATCATAACATAACAATATACAAAGCCGTCTGCACCCTCAAAGACACCCTCAGTCCCAGCAGAACTCTACACTTCTACAGGGCTTTCGAGAATTCCTTCCCCACTAAATTTCCTTTGAGAGCTTTAATATGAATTAATTTGATAAAACACTTACTTGGTCCAAGAAGTGCTTCGTTGTATTCTGGAAAGGAACAGAAATTATTATTAAGAAACAGGACTATGGACAGAGAGACTAGAAAAAGAAAGAGGATCATAAAACAGATAACTCAGGAATGGACCACCAGAAGCCAAACGCTGTAGATGTGTATCTATCAAATAAGAAACCCCGTTGCTTAAGAATGGGTGTATTTAACTATAATCTCAAAGAACTGCAACTCGGAGAGAAAAGCTATGTGTACTATTGAGATAAAAGCTCAAAATTACCTACATGATTTAGGAGATTAAATCCCAGTGATTGTCACAGGGACCTAGTCTCCTACATCACACCAGTCACCTTTAAAAATGGGACTTAAGGTAAAAATTTTAGAAGTGCCTGTAGGACTCAGAAGCCTAAATCCTGCCAATCCATGGGACTTGGTCTCCTAAATTACTTAAGTGTTTGTGACCATTTTACCCATGTTCTTAAATAAGGCCCTGATTCAGCAAAGCTCTTAGGCTTGTGCTCATCTTTAAGCACGTGTTATTCCATAAACATAAACGGGTCATTTCTGTGCTTAAAGTTAAGGAAGTGCTTAAATGCCCTGCCGAATGGGAGCCTAAGGGCATCTCTCACTTTCCTGTATTTTCCATGTTCCCTTTCCATCTCTTTGGGAATTTATTTTGTCCTACTATGGCTGCTGTCGCCCCAATGAAGGAGTGTTTCTATGGGGTGCAAGGAAATCAGCTGTGTTCCAAGCTCACAGATCTTTTCCTCAAGTCTGGACTGATTTCTCTGCTGTGTGGATGTCATTTTCTTGTGTAGCTTTTTCAGAGGTTTCATCTTTTTTATTCAAGCGCGTTAAACCAAGGAGAGATGTGAGAGCTCCCTGGAGGTGTGAGACCATCATCCGATTACCATTGACATAGAGGCTTTTGTTCTCCAGGTTGTATTGCCCTAACTTGGTGATGTTGTTTGTCATGCTGCTCAGCTCACGATAAACCTTCACTCTGTCAAACTTGGGAGCCGTGGGCTCATTCCTGTAGCTGCACAAGACGTCTACTCCTGTGTCATCCCTGTTCCTCACCGACCTAGGAAATCAGACGTTATGGAGATTTCTGTTAGTTAGTACCCTTGTCCGTGTTCGCTCCTCAATATCCTCACACACAACTATTTCAAATTTGATGACAATATATATCTCCAGATCAGTGGCACCGCCATGGGCACCCGCATGGCCCCACATTATGCCAATATTTTTATGGCCGACCTGGAACTACGCTTCCTCAGCTCTCGTCCACTCACGCCCCTTCTCTACCTACGCTACATTGATGACATCTTCATCATCTGGACCCATGGGAAGGAGTCTCTGGAAAAATTCCACCATGATTTCAACAGCTTCCACCCCATCATCAACCTCAGCCTGGACCAGTCTACACAGGAGGTCCACTTCCTAGACACCACAATGCAAATAAGTGATGGTCACATTACCACCACCCTATACCGAAAACCTATGGACCGCTATGCCTACCTTCATGCCTCCAGCTTCCATCCCGGGCACATCACATGATCCATTGTCTACAGCCAAGCACTGAGGTACAACTGCATCTGCTCTAACCCCTCAGACAGAGACCAACACCTACAAAATCTCCACCAAGCATTCTCAAAACTACAATACCCGCACGAGGAAATAAGGAAACAGATCAACAGAGCCAGACGTGTACCCAGAAGCCTCCTACTGCAAGACATACCCAAGAAAGAAACCAACAGGACTCCACTGGCCATCACATACAGTCCCCAGCTAAAACCCCTCCAACGCATCATCAGGGATCTACAACCCATCCTGGACAATGATCCCACACTTTCACAGGCCTTGGGTGGCAGGCCAGTCCTTGCCCACAGGCAACCTGCCAACCTGAAACATATTCTCACCAGCAACGGCACACTGCACCATAGTAACTCTAGCTCAGGAACCAATCCATGCAACAAACCTCGATGCTAACTCTGCCCACATATCTACACCAGCGACACCATCACAGGACCTAACCAGATCAGCCACACCATCACCGGTTCATTCACCTGCACCTCCACCAATGTAATATACGCTATCATATGCCAGCAATGCCCCTCTGCTATGTACATCGGCCAAACTGGACAGTCGCTACGAAAAAGGATAAAGGGACACAAATCAGATATTAGGAATGGCAATATACAAAAATCTGTAGGAGAACACTTCAACCTCCCTGGCCACACTATAGCAGACCTTAAGGTGGCCATCCTGCAGCAAAAAAACTTCAGGACCAGACTTCAAAGAGAAACTGCTGAGCTTCAGTTCATCTGCAAATTTGACACCATCAGCTCTGGATTAAACAAAGACTGTGAATGGCTTGCCAATTACAAAACCAGTTTCTCCTCCCTTGGTTTTCACACCTCAGCTGCTAGAACAGGGCCTCATCCTCCCTGATTGAACTACCTCATTATCTCTAGCTTGCCTGCGTGTGTGTATATATATATATATATATATATATATATATATATATATATATATATATATATATATATATATATATATATATATATATATATATATATATATATATACCTGCCCCTGGAAATTTCCACTACATGCATCTGACGAAGTGGGTATTCACCCACGAAAGCTCATTCTCCAAAACATCTGTTAGTCTATAAGGTGCCACAGGATTCTTTGCTGCTTTTACAGATCCAGACTAACACGGCTACCCCTCTGATACTGCTCCTCAATATGATATTAAACAGAACCAACTAAACTCAAGCTGCACTATCCAGAGGGACAGGATAATTGTTTGAATATATCATTATGAAATCAATGTTATGGAAAAAAGGGTATCTCAGAAATCACAGCAGCTTTCATGACGCTGGTTCCCAGGTACTAAATGACGGACACTGGTGGTGGTTAGATACATGGATATTTTAAATATTGAAGAAAATGGAAAAGGGATTATACATTGTTAGTTATTAGCGTGTCCATTGAATGTACATGAAGCCCTACACTGCAGTGTAACTGAAGAATATTCCATCCTTACCTAAATGCCATCACTTTGCATCCAGTGTAGATAGGGCCAATGCTGCTTTTTCTGAGCAGAGGCTCAATCTGCCAAAGAAAAGATAATTTCCTGAGTCCAACACGTGTGCGGGGGTGGGGGTGGGGGGAATGGGGATGTGCAAAGGGGAAAGAACAAGAGCCAACAAATTAAACAGGCTGGGCAGCGTGTCTGTCAGACTTACATGATACAGTATTGTTTTCTCTGTAGAATTGAATTTGCGGGAACCCGGTGTCCCCAGGTCTGTGGTGTAGCGGAGGTTGGTTAAGGTGGCATTCACTGTGAAATACCCAGCTGTTGGTCTTTGGGGGGTAGTTTGGCTCAGAGCTGTGATATAGGAGAGAAAGGATCATAACATAGCAATATACAAAGCTGTCTGCAGCCTCAAAGACACCCTCAGTCCCAGCAGAACTCTACACTTCTACAGGGCTTTTGAGAATTGCTTCCCCACTAAATTTCCTTTGAGAGCTTTAATATGAATTAATTTGATAAAACACTTACTCGGTCCAAGTAGTGCTTCGTTGTATTCTGGAAAGGAACAGAAATTATCATTAAGAAACAGGGCTATGGACAGAGAGACTAAAAAACGAAAAAGCATAAAACAGATAACTCAGGAATGGACCACCAGAAGCCAAGCGCTGTAGATGTGTATCTATCAAATAAGAAACCCCGTTGCTTAAGAATGGGTGTATTTTACTATAATCTCAGAGAACTGCAACTCGGAGAGAAAAGCTATGTGTACTATTGAGATAAAAGCTCAAAAATACCTACATGATTTAGGAGATTAAATCCCAGTGATTGTCACAGGGACCCAGTCTCCTACATCACTCCAGTCACCTTTAAAAATGGGACTTAAGGTAAAAATTTTAGAAGTGCCTGTAGGACTCAGAAGCCTAAATCCTGCCAATCCATGGGACTTGGTCTCCTAAATTACTTAAGTGTTTGTGACCATTTTACCCATGTTCTTAAATAAGGCCCCGATTCAGCAAAGCTCTTAGGCTTGTGCTCATCTTTAAGCACGTGTTATTCCATAAACATAAACGGGTCATTTCTGTGCTTAAAGTTAAGGAAGTGCTTAAATGCCCTGCCGAATGGGAGCCTAAGGGCATCTCTCACTTTCCTGTATTTTCCATGTCCCCTTTCCATCTCTTTGGGAATTTATTTTGTCCTACTATGGCTGCTGTTGCCCCAATGAAAGAGTGTTTCTATGGGGTGCAAGGAAATCAGCTGTGTTCCAAGCTCACAGATCTTTTCCTCAAGTCTGGACTGATTTCTCTGCTGTGTGGATGTCATTTTCTTGTGTAGCTTTTTCAGAGGTTTCATCTTTTTTATTCAAGTGCGTTAAACCAAGGAGCGATGTGAGAGCTCCCTGGAGGTGTGAGACCATCATCCAATTACCATTGACATAGAGGCTTTTGTTCTCCAGGTTGTATTGCCCTAACTTGGTGATGTTGTTTGTCATGCTGCTCAGCTCACGATAAACCTTCACTCTGTCAAACTTGGGAGCCGTGGGCTCATTCCTGTAGCTGCACAAGGCGTCTACTCCTGTGTCATCCCTGTTCCTCACCGACCTAGGAAATCAGACGTTATGGAGATTTCTGTTAGTTAGTGCCCTTGTCTGTGTTCGCTCCTCAATATCCTCACACACAACTATTTCAAATTTGATGACAATATATATCTCCAGATCAGTGGCACCGCTATGGGCACCCGAATGGCCGAACAATATGCCAATATTTTTATGGCCGACCTGGAACAACGCTTCCTCAGCTCTCGTCCACTCACGCCCCTTCTCTACCTACGCTACATTGATGACATCTTCATCATCTGGACCCATGAGAAGGAGTCTCTGGAAAAATTCCACCATGATTTCAACAGCTTCCACCCCACCATCAACCTCAGCCTGGACCAATCTACACGGGAGGTCCACTTCCTAGACACCACAATGCAAATAAGTGATGGTCACATTACCACCACCCTATACCGAAAACCTACCAACCGCTATGCCTACCTTCATGCCTCCAGCTTCCATCCCGGGCACATCACACGATCCATTGTCTACAGCCAAGCACTGAGGTACAACCGCATCTGCTCTAACCCCTCAGACAGAGACCAACACCTACAAAATCTCCACCAAGCATTCTCAAAACTACAATACCCGCACGAGGAAATAAGGAAACAGATCAACAGAGCCAGACGTGTACCCAGAAGCCTCCTACTGCAAGACAAACCCAAGAAAGAAACCAACAGGACTCCACTGGCCATCACATACAGTCCCTAACTAAAACCCCTCCAACGCATCATCAGGGATCTACAACCCATCCTGGACAATGATCCCACACTTTCACAGGCCTTGGGTGGCAGGCCAGTCCTTGCCCACAGGCAACCTGCCAACCTGAAACATATTCTCACCAGCAACGGCACACTGCACCATAGTAACTCTAGCTCAGGAACCAATCCATGCAACAAACCTCGATGCTAACTCTGCCCACATATCTACACCAGCGACACCATCACAGGACCTAACCAGATCAGCCACACCATCACCGGTTCATTCACCTGCACCTCCACCAATGTAATATACGCTATCATATGCCAGCAATGCCCCTCTGCTATGTACATCGGCCAAACTGGACAGTCGCTACGAAAAAGGATAAATGGACACAAATCAGATATTAGGAATGGCAATATACAAAAACCTGTAGGAGAACACTTCAACCTCCATGGCCACACTATAGCAGACCTTAAGGTGGCCATCCTGCAGCAAAAAAACTTCAGGACCAGACTTCAAAGAGAAACTGCTGAGCTTCAGTTCATCTGCAAATTTGACACCATCAGCTCTGGATTAAACAAAGACTGTGAATGGCTTGCCAATTACAAAACCAGTTTCTCCTCCCTTGGTTTTCACACCTCAGCTGCTAGAACAGGGCCTCATCCTCCCTGATTGAACTACCTCATTATCTCTAGCTTGCCTGCATATATATATATATATATATATATATATATATATATATATATATATATAAAAATATATATATATATATATATATATATATATATATATACCTGCCCCTGGAAATTTCCACTACATGCATCTGACGAAGTGGGTATTCACCCACGAAAGCTCATGCTCCAAAACGTCTGTTAGTCTATAAGGTGCCACAGGATTCTTTGCTGCTCTTACAGATCCAGACTAACACGGCTACCCCTCTGATACTGCTCCTCAATATGATATTAAACAGAACCAACTAAACTCAAGCCGCACTATCCAGAGGGACAGGATAATTGTTTGAATATATCATTATGAAATCAATGTTATGGAAAAAAGGGTATCTCAGAAATCACAGCAGCTTTCATGACGCTGGTTCCCAGGTACTAAATGACGGACACTGGTGGTGGTTAGATACATGGATATTTTAAATATTGAAGAAAATGGAAAAGGGATTATACATTATTAGTTATTAGCATGTCCATTGAATGTACATGAAGCCCTACACTGCAGCGTAACTGAAGAATATTCCATCCTTACCTAAATGCCATCACTTTGCATCCAGTGTAGATAGGGCCAATGCTGCTTTTTCTGAGCAGAGGCTCAATCTGCCAAAGAAAAGATAATTTCCTGAGTCCAACACGTGTGCGGGGGTGGGGGTGGGGGGAATGGGGATGTGCAAAGGGGAAAGAACAAGAGCCAACAAATTAAACAGGCTGGGCAGCTTGTCTGTCAGACTTACATGATACAGTATTGTTTTCTCTGTAGAATTGAATTTGCGGGAACCCGGTGTCCCCAGGTCTGTGGTGTAGCGGAGGTTGGTTAAGGTGGCATTCACTGTGAAATACCCAGCTGTTGGACTCTGCGGGGTAGTTAGGCTCAGAGCTGTGATATAGGAGAGAAAGGATCATAACATAGCAATATACAAAGCTGTCTGCAGCCTCAAAGACACCCTCAGTCCCAGCAGAACTCTACACTTCTACAGGGCTTTTGAGAATTGCTTCCCCACTAAATTTCCTTTGAGAGCTTTAATATGAATTAATTTGATAAAACACTTACTCGGTCCAAGTAGTGCTTCGTTGTATTCTGGAAAGGAACAGAAATTATCATTAAGAAACAGGGCTATGGACAGAGAGACTAAAAAACGAAAGAGCATAAAACAGATAACTCAGGAATGGACCACCAGAAGCCAAGCTCTGAAGATTCCAATGCTGCTTCACAGCTCTTGGGAATTAATTGGTGTGTGATGTGAAAAGCTAATAGCCGCAGTGTAATGGCTTGGATTTAAAGCCACTCCAGGCATGTAAATTATTAGATGCAATGTACACGTAAACGGAGCACGCTGTGATGGGGCAAGGCCAGATGGCTACAGTAAAGTACTGAGAAACAGGTATGTTAGCCCCAGGCTAAACATATCCCTAGTACCCTGGTAACCAAATGGCAGTTGCTCCAGGTTAATCAAGGCACCTGGGGCCAATTAAGATCTTTCTAGAAGGCAGTGGAGATATCTACTTTGATTAGAACACCTGCAGCCAATCAAGGCAGGCTAATCAGGGCACCTGGGTTTAAAAAGGAGCTCACTCCAGTCAGGCAGGAAGGAGCCAGAGGAGAAGGAGCACGTGTGAGGAGCTGGGAGCAAGAAGGCAAGGAGCTGAGAGTGAGAGAGTGTACTGCTGGAGGATTGAGGAGGACAAGTGTTATCAGATACCAGGAGGAAGGTCCTGTGGTGAGGATAAAGAAGGTGTTTGGAGGAGGCCATGGGGAAGTAGCCCAGGGAGTTGTAGCTGTCATGCAGCTGGTACAGGAGGCACTATAGACAGCTGCGATCCACAGGGCCCTGGGCTGGAACCCGGAGTAGAGGGCGGGCCCGGGTTCCCCCCAAACCTCCCAACTCCTGATCAGACACAGGAGGAGTTGACCCAGACTGAGGGTTCCACAAGAGGGGAAGATCACTGAGGTGAACAAATCCGCCAATAAGTGCAGGACCCACTAAGGTAGAGGAGGATCTTTGTCACAATGCAGGGTATGGAAGAGGCTGCGCACAGTGGATGTAGCTGTATGTATACAGTGAATTGTGCTTGTGTTGCAGAGTGTTACATTGCTTTTTTGATTCTTAACACCCTGCCTGCCACAGCTGTGAACAACAGGCCGTTAGTTATTCACCATTGACGTAGAGACTGCTGTTGTCCAGGTTGTAAGGACCTAATTTAGTGATGTCTCTTGTCTTGTTGCTCAGCTCGTGGTAAACCTTCGCTCTGTCAAACCTGGGTCTGGTGAAGTCATTTCGGTAGGTGCAGAGGGCATCGATGCGCGTGCCATCGCCATTTGTCACAGGGCTGGGGACAAAGGGACAAGTAAGTTTCATGTAATTTTTTTTTCCTATCCATTTATAACATTGGAAAATTTTAAAAAGCTTCAGGAAAAAAATCAATCTGCTCTGTTTGGAGATGCAATAAAATGCTAAGTAAGGTAGCTAGTGGGTTTGCCAACGTTTTAAATCTGTTGACCACTTTGTGAGAGAGAAATCCTCTCCCAGACCCATTTCCCCTCCTCACTCCCAACCTGCCCTCCCCTCCACCCCAAATGGTTGGTTCTCAGTGCAGTTGCTGCCCACAGACCATCAGGTAAAATCCTCTGAAATCTGCAGCGTGTTAAGTCTGCAGAAAAATAATAAAGTAGAGAAGGTTTGTTTTCCCCTCACAAAGCTAGCATTAGCAAGGATAGATTAACATATTAGTTGTTGATCTAGGGTCCTTGTTGGGCCCTCATTGCTCTAGTATCCAAGAGCCTCACACTTTTTAATGTATTTATCCTCACAGTACCGCTGGGAGGAGCAGCAGTATGATTGTCCCCAGTTTACAAATTGAGAAGTGAGTCAGAGAAACTAAGTGACTCACCCAAGGTCACAGTGAATGGTTGTGGCAGAGCAGGGAATGGAACTCAGGCCTCCAAGGTGCCATCCTTCCTCTCTAATTAAATTTAACAAGCATGGCCAGTGCTGTCAGCCATAAGGCGAATGATAACCATATAGCATAGGCCGCCTCCATTCTTGTGTGTCATTGTGAAGCTGGTTAGTTGGGATGCACTTGCTACCAGTCTACCTTTGGTGGATGAGAACGATGCATTTTCAGGAAGGCTCTAGAGTTTACAAACACCTCCTTGTTCCAACAGAATCAAAGTGTGTTGAACTTTAGGGTGTGGCATAAGCCTCATCAGTTCCCCCAGACCTTTCCCATGGAGGGAGGTGAATCTGATTTGCCTCTTTTAGGGATAACGATCTGTTTAGTTAACTTAAAATAGGGTACAGTATTATTTCTCAGTGAGGCATATGTGCCAAGGGGCAGTTGTGATGGGCTCATGTTATACTTTTAATAAATAAAGAATCAAGCAGAATAAATAGTAAATACAATATAAGACGAAAAGCCTTCACCCCACTGTTCTTACCTATAAGCTATCACTTTGCATCCTTTGTAGTCTGAGCCGATGCTGCTGTTTGTGAGCAGTGGGTCAAGCTAGCAAAAGAGAGGATTTCATGAGTCCATCACACAGAGATAATTGCAGCCCCCCAAAAGACTGGACATGACTTGGCCAAAGGAAGGATGGATTTAGACACACTTACCAAAGAGGTTAGCACTTTCTCTGTATTATTGAATTTCAAGGAATTGGGGGTTCCTAGTTGAGAAGTGTACTGGAGATTGGTTATGGTGAAGTTCACTGTGAAATGTTCGACTGTTGGAGCAGGAGCACTGGTTGCAGTTGGTATCGTAGCTGGGAAAATGGTGAATAACAGTTTTAACTTAAAGACAGGTATTACTCCCCAAAACACACTAAAATGCATTAACCTGGTGTAGTGTCAATATTCCACACCAGATGTTTAAAGGAAAACCTTAGGAGAGCTAATTAATAAATGCATGGATGTTCAGGCCAGAAACGGGCGGCTCCAGGGCCCAGCATGCCAAGCACGTGCTTGGGGCGGCAAGCCACGGGGAGCGCTCTGCTGGTCGCTGCGAGTGCGGCAGGCAGGCTGTCTTTGGCAGGCATGTCTGCGGGAGGTCCACCGAAGCCGCGAGACCACACAGGCACGCCTGCGGGAGGTCCACCAGAGCCGCTGGACCAGCGGACCCTCCGCAGGCAAGCCGCCGAAGGCAGCCTGCCTGCCGTGCTTGGGGCAGCAAAATCCCTAGAGCCGCCCCGGGCCAGAAGAGACTGTTATATTATCTAGTGCAGACTCTTATATAACAGCAGTCTTAGAATTTCATCCAGCTACCCGTGTACAGAGGCCAGTAACTTGTGTTTGACTAAAGCAGCTCTCCCAGAAAGGTATCCGGTCTTGATGTGAAGATATCAAGAGATGGAGAATCCACCACTTCCCTTGGTAGTTCGGCAGTCACTTTCAGTGTGAAAAATGTGTGCCTTATTTCTAATTTTAATTCAATTATGATATCAACCAATGAAAAGGTGTCTAAACAGGCGTCATCACTCCCTCTTCTATGCTAACTTTGCAAAGCTTTACAACCTTTTCAATTCTGAAAGATACTTACTTGGCACAGAACGCGGTTCATTGTAACCTGCAAAGGGAAGGGACAGTATTAGAATCAGAAAGGCAGGCAGGGGATGAATGATGAGAAATCGATTTGGAGACGTCTGGATAAATGAAACGTTCCACAACAGGATGACTGATTCAAAGCAGCTAATGGGGGGGTTCATTTTGGTGGGGTACAAGGTGGGGTACATTTTGATGGGGTACACGGTGGTGTACATTTTGAAAAGATTGCTCAATGCTCTGTGGAGAAGGAAAATTTTTCCTACTTGGAGTTGGACCAGGATGCCCGTACTTCTCTGCAGCTTTCAATGCTGCGTCACAGCCCTTAGGAGTTTCTCCCTTTTGAATATAAAAGGGGGTTTACTACAGTGGTTCTCAAACTGTGTGTCGGGACCCGGAAGTGGTAGTTTGTGTAGAGGATGCAGCTGTGTGAATACAAAGCACTTTCACCCAAACAATGGCACATTTAAAACCCTGCTCATCTGTTTTGCAGTCACTGCTACACTATTTCTTTCATTCATTAGGCATTTATGGGCCATGTGATTGTATCCCTGCAGCTATAAAGGAACCAGTTGTTTACCGTTAACGAAAAGGCTCTTGTCATCCAGGCTGTAGGGTCCTAACTTGGTGATTCCACTTGTTTTGTTGCTCAGCTCATGGTAAACCCTCACTCTGTCGAACCTGGATGTGGTAGACTCAGTTCTGTAGGTGCAGAGGGCATCTACGCTAGTGTCATCTCCGTTATTCACAGGCCTAGAGAAAGCAGGACATGTTCTTGTTTGCTCCTGAGCTCTCTGATATCCATGCTAGATATTTCTGTATTTGCTTATACAATCCTATTATGAGATGTATCTGCCAAAATTGTGAAATTAACTTCAACCCAAATAGACAAAAGCATGAAATAAAATGTATTTACAGAGATGTGGGCATTGAAAATGACAGTGTAGATGGTTTCTTGTTACAATACTAAAATTAACAAGGAGAAGGGCCATAAAGAGACCTCTGTGTGTATTACATTATAGTATCAGATGGAGGAATATGAACAAATCTTCCAAAGCTGCTTATCCTCACCTATAAGTCATCACTTTGCATCCCATATAAACAGGGCCAATGCTGCTGTTTTTGAACAATGGGTCAAGCTGGCAAAGAAAAAGATGTCATGAGTTCATCATGCTGAGAGAATCATAATATCAAAAAGAACAAAAAAGGAATGAATGAAGCAATTCACACTTACCAAAGAGGTCAGGACTTTTTCGGTAGCATTGAATGTATCGGAATTTGGGGTTCCTAATTGGAATGTGTATAGGAGATTCGTGATGGTGAAGTTCACTGTGAAATAGTCAACTGTTGGAGCTGGAATTGTAGTTGTCATCACAGCTGGAAAAAAGTGAATAGCAACCAGAAATTTGTAAAAGCAGCAAAGAATCCTGTGGCACTTAATAGACTAACAGACGTTTTGGAGCATGAGCTTTCGTGGGTAAATACCCACTTCGTCAGATGCATGTCGAAGGGTATTCACCCACGAAAGCTCATGCTCCAAAATGTCTGTTAGTCTATAAGGTGCCACAGGATTCTTTGCTGCTTTTACAGATCCAGACTAACATGGCTACCCCTCTGATACTTGCAACCAGAAATTTAAATCAAATCATTTCCCTCTACGGTCATATTTAAAAAAAATCTGTTGGTTGCTGGCACAGCTGCACACAAAGTATTCAATCAGGTTTCAGTCTTTCAGTCAGAAAACTGGTCCTTATGAAAGGAGTTGGCCCACTGAACCACCAGCATATTGCTGGCTCTGATTTATTTCAGACTTCCTGTAAATTGACACACTAATGTATAGTTACAATATACACCAGTTCTTGAAGACACTTACTTGGTGGAGGGTTTGCTTCATTGTAACCTGGAAAGGAAAGAGACAATAAATAAAGGTCATGCTAGGCAGCTGGGAAAGGAAGACAGAGAACTGACAGCAAAAACAATTCCATGAAACTTAAAGCAGAAAGTGTTACTTTGTTTTACACAGGCGTGGCCTGGGTCCATTCCGGCAGCCGATTATCATGAAAATAATGCTGAAGTCAGCTGTCCTGCTCCTGTGCATAATGGTGGGAGACCCTGGCCTTATTTTACTGCATGACTTTTCGATACGTTTCCAGTGCTAGGTGCAGTACAAACACACTGCCAGAGTACAACTAATAATAACAACATTTTTTGTACTGCATGTTGAGGGGATTCGGTATTGTTTCCAGAGCATATTCTACAAAGGCCTTGAGACCTTTGTCAATTAGTGGTAGTCAAAGATGGCCATTAGCTCCTACTGCTCTGTGGATTTTAATGCTGCCTTCCCTGCTTTGAAACATCACAAAAGAATCTCACCTGCCTTCTGTCTTGTCTCCTAAATTACATCTGGCAAAGTATAACCCATCCAATCTGGTACATTATAAACTAACTTTCCATGGATGTCAAGAGGATTCAAAACAAAAGGCAGCAGAGGATCAGGTCCATAATCTTTGTCTATTCATTTTTGAAAGGGAATGCCCAGGCAATCGGACACATAAGAGCACATTATAATGATAAGGATATTAGCAACTTACCATTGACATAGAGGCTGTCCTTGTCCAGGATGTAGGGGCCCAGTTTGGTGATGCCATTTGTCTTGTTCCTCACTTCATGGTAAACCCTCATTCTGTCAAATGGTGGAGCAGTGGAGTCACGCCTGTAGGTGCAGACGGCATCTACACCGGTGTCATTCCCAGCTCTCATTGATCTAGAATAGAAAAGCCAAATTTGATCCTTGTTTAGATTATTTGCTGGTGACTGTCCAATGCCGAACAAAATGACAGCAAATGAACCTTCACGCTGTAGGGTAATATGGTAATCTCAGAAACTGTATCGTTACCTGTAAGCCGTTACTTCACATTTTATATAAGCTGGGCCGATGCTGCTGTTCTTAAATATTGGGTTGAGCTGGCAAAGAGAGGATGTCATTAGTCTGTCGTACCGCTGAGAGCACCAGATACCCCAAACTGGCCAGGAAGACTGTGAGCGAGTAACACTTACCAAAGAGATCAAGACTTTCTCAGTAGCATTGAACCGGGTAGAATGAGGCGTTCCCAGTTGTGAATTATATTTGAGATTGGTTATGGTGAAGTTCACTGTGAAATGTTCGATTGCTGGAACGGGGGTTGAGGTTGGCAAAACAGCTGCAAAAAGAAAAAAAAATAACAGAATGAAAAATCAATGATCTCACCCCTACAGACAAACTGAAGCACATCTCTAATTCCACAGATGCATGTTTACACAAATCACAAATTGGGTTTTATTTCCCCCCTAGGGTACTACGGACAGTTCTCCTTAGAGGGCCAATTCTATTCCTTTGTGAGCAGAGTCACAGCTGTAGACAAACGCTATTTACCACCTGTGTTATATTAAATTCTGAATATTTGTATCTTTCCAATTTTTTCAGTAAGGATCATTCTGAACTATACTCACTTGGCAGAGCTGGTGCTTCATTATAACCTGGAATGAGAAGGGAAAATGATTAGAGGGAAACTAGAGCAGTAGGGAGAGATGAAAGTGACAAGTAGGATGGTCCAGAAAGAGCAGTTGGGCATAACACAGTCACTTACTTTCTATGGCCTGAGGTTATTCTGGGGTTGGGACTCTTTCCTGCTATATGTGATCTTTAATGTCCATCAAATATATTGTGTCTCTATTGTTACATCAAGTCCATAATCTTTGTCTATTCATTTTTGAAAGGGAATGCCCAGGCAATCGGACACATAAGAGCACATTATAATGATAAGGATATTAGCAACTTACCATTGACATAGAGGCTATCCTTGTCCAGGTTGTAGGGACCCAGCTTGGTGATGCCATTTGTCTTGTTCTGGATTTCATGGTAAACACTCACTCTGTCAAACGGGGAAGCAGTGGAGTCGCGCCTGTAGGTGCAGACGGCATCCACACCGGTGTCATTCCCAGCTCTCACCGATCTAGAATAGAAAAGCCAAATTTGATCCTGTGTTTAGATTATTTGCTGGTGACTGTCCAATGCCAAAGAAAATGACAGCAAATGAACCTTCACGTAGTAAGCTAATATGATAATCTCAGAAACTGGATCCTTACCTGTAAGCCGTTACTTCACATTTTATATAAGCTGGGCCAATGCTGCTGTTCTTAAGTATTGGGTTAAGCTGGCAAAGAGAGGATGTCATTAGTCTGTCGTACTGCTGATAGCACCAGATACCCCAAACTGCCCAAGAAGGCTGTGAGCGAGTAACACTTACCAAAGAGATCAAAGCTTTCTCAGTAGCATTGAACCGGGTAGAATGAGGCGTTCCCAGTTGTGAATTATATTTGAGATTGGTTATGGTGAAGTTCACTGTGAAATGTTCGATTGCTGGAACGGGGGTTGAGGTTGGCAAAACAGCTGCAAAAAGAAAAAAAAATAACAGAATGAAAAATCAGTGATCTCACCCCTACAGACAAACTGAAGCACATCTCTAATTCCACAGATGCATGTTTACACAAATCCCAAATTGGATTTTTTTCCCCCCTAAGGGTACTATGGACAGTTCTCCTTAGAGGGCCAATTCCATTCCATTGTGAGCAGAGTCACAGTTGTAGACAAGCACTATTCACCACCTGTCTTATATTAAATTCTGAATGTTTGTATCTTTCCAATGTTTTCAGTAAGGATCATTCTGAACTATACTCACTTGGCAGAGCTGGTGCTTCATTATAACCTGGAATGAGAAGGGAAAATGATCAGAGGGCAACTAGACAGGTGGGGAAGTAAGGAAGTGACAAGTAGATGAAAGGATGGTCCAGAAAGAGCAGTAAAGAAAACTGTTAAGAAATCAGCTGGTTACCATTGACATAGAGGCTGTCCTTGTCCAGGGTGTAGGGGCCCAACTTGGTGATGCCATTTGTCTTGTTCTGGATTTCATGATAAACACTCACTCTGTCAAACGGAGGAGTAGTGGAGTCGCGCCTGTAGGTGCAGACGGCATCTACACTGGTGTCATTCCCAGCTCTCACCGGTCTAGAAGAGAAAAGCCAAATTTGATCCTGTGTTTAGATTATTTGCTGGTGACTGTCCAATGCCGAACAAATGACAGCAAATGAACCTTCACGCTGTAGGGTAATATGGTAATCTTGGAACCTGGCTCCTTACCTGTAAGCCGTCACTTCACATCTGATATACTCTGGGCCGATGCTGCTGTTCTTAAATATTGGGTTGAGCTGGCAAAGAGAGGATGTCATTAGTCAGTCATACTGCTGATAGCACCAGATACCCCAAACTGCCCAAGAAGGCTGTGAGCGAGTAACACTTACCAAAGAGATCAAAGCTTTTTCAGTAGCATTGAACCGGGTAGAATGAGGCGTTCCCAGTTGTGAATTATATTTGAGATTGGTTATGGTGAAGTTCACTGTGAAACGTTCGATTGCTGGAACGGGGGTTGAGGTTGGCAAAACAGCTGCAAAAAGAAAAAAAAATAACAGAATGAAAAATCAGTGATCTCACCCCTACAGACAAACTGAAGCACATCTCTAATTCCACAGATGCATGTTTACACAAATCCCAAATTGGATTTTTTTCCCCCTAAGGGTACTACGGACATTTGTCCTTCGAGGGCCAATTCCATTCCATTGTGAGCAGAGTCACAGTTGTAGACAAGCACTATTCACCACCTGTCTTATATTAAATTCTGAATGTTTGTATCTTTCCAATGTTTTCAGTAAGGATCATTCTGAACTATACTCACTTGGCAGAGCTGGTGCTTCATTATAACCTGGAATGAGAAGGGAAAATGATCAGAGGGCAACTAGACAGGTGGGGAAGTAAGGAAGTGACAAGTAGATGAAAGGATGGTCCAGAAAGAGCAGTAAAGAAAACTGTTAAGAAATCAGCTGGTTACCATTGACATAGAGGCTGTCCTTGTCCAGGGTGTAGGGGCCCAACTTGGTGATGCCATTTGTCTTGTTCTGGATTTCATGATAAACACTCACTCTGTCAAACGGAGGAGTAGTGGAGTCGCGCCTGTAGGTGCAGACGGCATCTACACCGGTGTCATTCCCAGCTCTCACCGGTCTAGAAGAGAAAAGCCAAATTTGATCCTGTGTTTAGATTATTTGCTGGTGACTGTCCAATGCCGAACAAATGACAGCAAATGAACCTTCATGTTGCAGGGTAATATGGTAATCTTGGAACCTAGATCCTCACCTGTAAGCTGTTACTTCACATCTGATATATCCTGGGCCGATGCTGCTGTTCTTAAGTATTGGGTTGAGCTGGCAAAGAGAGGATGTCATTAGTCTGTCGTACTGCTGATAGCACCAGATACCCCAAACTGCCCAAGAAGGCTGTGAGCGAGTAACACTTACCAAAGAGATCAAGGCTTTCTCAGTAGTATTGAACCAGGTAGAGTGAGGAGTTCCCAGTTGTGAATTATATTTGAGATTGGTTATGGTGAAGTTCACTGTGAAATGTTCGATTGCTGGAACGGGGGTTGAGGTTGGCAAAACAGCTGCAAAAAGAAAAAAAAACAGAATGAAAAATCAATGATCTCACCCCTACAGACACACTGAAGCACATCTCTAATTCCACAGATGCATGTTTACACAAATCACAAATTGGGTTTTATTTCCCACCCAGGGGTACTACGGACAGTTCTCCTTAGAGGGCCAATTCCATTCCATTGTGAGCAGAGTCACAGTTGTAGACAAGCACTATTCACCACCTGTTTTATATTAAATTCTGAATGTTTGTATCTTTCCAATGTTTTCAGTAAGGATCATTCTGAACTATACTCACTTGGCAGAGCTGGTGCTTCGTTATAACCTGGAATGAGAAGGGAAAATGATTAGAGGGAAACTAGACCAGTGGGGAGAGAAGAAAGTGACAAGTAGGATGGTCCAGAAAGAGCAGTTGGGCATAACACAGTCACTTACTTTCTATGGCCTGAGGTTATTCTGGGGTTGGGACTCTTTCTTGCTATATGTGATCTTTAATGTCCATCAAATATATTGTGTCTCTATTGTTACATTGGTGCAATGAATTTCATAGAATGGACAAGCTGTAAAGAAATCAGCTGGTTACCATTGACATAGAGGCTGTCCTTGTCCAGCGTGTAGGGGCCCAGCTTGGTGATGCCATTTGTCTTGTTGCGGATTTCATGGTAAGCACCCACTCTGTCAAACAGGGGAGCAGTGGAGTCGTGCCTATAGGTGCAGACGGCATCCACACCAGTGTTATTCCCATCTCTCACCGATCTGGAATAGAAAAACCAATGTCAGATTTGATCCTGTGTTTAAATTGTTTGCTAATGATGAAGATATATGTTTCCTTCTGGGATCTCATTGTTACCAAAACATGGCAATTCATAAGTACATCTATTAATACAATGTAAAATAATCCCTTTAACGATGTTCTATCAATCAATAATGTAAATAGGCCATTTATGAAGCTCTAACCATTCAGTGTCCCCTAGAAACCTGTTCTGATATTAACACATTTTTCTTCCATCCACAGTGACAGAAGTATGACAGGGGTTTATGCAAGAGAGAAATATTTACACTTCATTAGGATGACAAATTAACTGATAGTAAATGTGTGCTCAGACTGTCATGTTTTAAATACATGTCAGAGCCTGGATGCTTACCTGCAAGCTATCACTTCACATCTTATATAAGCTGGGCCGATGCTGCTGTTCTCAAATATTGGGTTGAGCTGGCAAAGAGAGGATGTCATTAGTCTGTCGTACCGCTGAGAGCACCAGATACCCCAAACTGCCTGGAAAGGCTGTGAGCGAGTAACACTTACCAAAGAGATCAAGACTTTCTCAGTAGCATTGAACCAGGTAGAATGGGGCGTTCCCAGTTGTGAATCATATTTGAGATTGGTTATGGTGAAGTTCACTGTGAAATGTCCAATTGCTGGAGCAGTGGTTGAGGTTGGCAAAACAGCTGCAAAAAGAAAAAAAATAACAGAATGAAAAATCAGTGATCTCACCCCTACAGACAAACTGAAGCACATCTCTAATTCCACAGATGCATGTTTACACAAATCACAAATTGGGTTTTATTTCCCCCCCAGAGGTACTACGGACAGTTCTCCTTAGAGGGCCAATTCCATTCCTTTGTGAGGAGAGTCACAGCTGTAGACAAACACTATTTACCACCTGTGTTATATTAAATTCTGAATATTTGTATATTTCCAATTTTTTCAGTAAGGATCATTCTGAACTATACTCACTTGGCAGAGCTGGTGCTTCGTTATAACCTGGAATGAGAAGGGAAAATGATTAGAGGGAAACTAGACAGGTGAGGAAGTAAGGAAGTGACAAATAGATGAAAGGATGGTCCAGAAAGAGCAGTAAAGAAAACTGTTAAGAAATCAGCTGGTTACCATTGACATAGAGGCTGTCCTTGTCCAGGGTGTAGGGGCCCAGCTTGGTGATGCCATTTGTCTTGTTCTGGATTTCATGATAAACACCCACTCTGTCAAACGGGGGAGTAGTGGAGTCGCGCCTGTAGGTGCAGACGGCATCTACACCGGTGTCATTCCCAGCTCTCACCGGTCTAAAATAGAAAAGCCAAATTTGATCCTGTGTTTAGATTATTTGCTGGTGACTGTCCAATGCCGAACAAATGACAGCAAATGAACCTTCACGCTGTAGGGTAATATGGTAATCTTGGAACCTGGATCCTTACCTGTAAGCCGTTACTTCACATTTTATATAAGCTGGGCCAATGCTGCTGTTCTTAAGTATTGGGTTAAGCTGGCAAAGAGAGGATGTCATTAGTCTGTCGTACTGCTGATAGCACCAGATACCCCAAACTGCCTGGAAATGCTGTGAGCGAGTAACACTTACCAAAGAGATCAAAGCTTTCTCAGTAGCATTGAACTGGGTAGAATGAGGCGTTCCCAGTTGTGAATCATATTTGAGATTGGTTATGGTGAAGTTCACTGTGAAATGTCCAATTGCTGGAGTGGGGGTTGACGTTGGCAAAATAGCTGCAAAAAGAAAAAAAAAGAACAGAATGAAAAATCAATGATCTCACCCCAACAGACACACTTAAGCGCATCTCTAATTCCACAGATGGATGTTTACGCAAATCGCAAATGGGGTTTTATTTCCCCCCCAAAGGTACTAGAGACAGTTCTCCTTAGAGGGCCAATTCCATTCCATTGTGAGCAGTCACAGTTGTAGACAAGCACTATTCACCACCTGTCTTATATTAAATTCTGAATTTTTGTATCTTTCCAATGTTTTCAGTAAGGATCATTCTGAACTATACTCACTTGGCAGAGCTGGTGCTTCGTTATAACCTAGAATGAGAAGGGAAAATGTTTAGAGGGAAACTAGAACAGTGGGGAGAGAGGAAAGTGACAAGTAGGATGGTCCAGAAAGAGCACTTGGGCATAACACAGTCACTTACTTTCTATGGCCTGAGGTTATTCTGGGGTTGGGACTCTTTCCTGCTATATGTGGTCTTTAATGTCCATCAAATATATTGTGTCTCTAATGTTACATCGGTGCAATGAATTACATAGAACGGACAAGCTGTAAAGAAATCAGCTGGTTACCATTGACATAGAGGCTGTCCTTGTCCAGCGTGTAGGGGCCCAGCTTGGTGATGCCATTTGTCTTGTTCTGGATTTCATGGTAAACACCCACTCTGTCAATCAGGGGAGCAGTGGAGTCGTGCCTATAGGTGCAGACGGCATCTACACCGGTGTCATTCCCATCTCTCACCGATCTGGAGTAGAAAAGCCAATGTCAGATTTGATCCTGTGTTTAAATTGTTTGCTAATGATGAAGATATATGTTTCCTTCTGGGATCTCATTGTTACCAAAACATGGCAATTCATAAGTACACCTATTAATAGAATGTAAAATAATCCCCTTAACGATGTTCTATCAATCAATAATGTAAATAGGCTATTTATGAAGCTCTAACCATTCAGTGTCCCCTAGAAACCTGTTCTGATATTAACACATTCTTCTTCCATCCACAATGACAGAAGTATGATAGGGGTTTATGCAAGAGAGAAATATTTATACTTCATTAGGATGACAAATTAACTGATAGTAAATCTGTGCTCAGACTGTCATGTTATAAATACATGTCAGAGCCTGGATGCTTACCTGCAAGCTATCACTTCACATCTTATATAAGCTGGGCCGATGCTGCTGTTCTCAAATATTGGGTTGAGCTGGCAAAGAGAGGATGTCATTAGTCTGTCGTACCGCTGAGAGCACCAGATACCCCAAACTGCCTGGAAAGGCTGTGAGCGAGTAACACTTACCAAAGAGATCAAGGCTTTCTCAGTAGCATTGAACCGGGTAGAATGAGGCGTTCCCAGTTGTGAATCATATTTGAGATTGGTTATGGTGAAGTTCACTGTGAAACGTTCAATTGCTGGAGCAGGGGTTGAGGTTGGCAAAACAGCTGCAAAAAAAGAAATAACAATGAAAAATCAATGAACTCACCCATACAGACAGGCTAAAACCCATCTACAATTCCACAAATAAAAATTGCAAATGGTGTTTTATTCCCTGCCAAGAGAACTGCGGACAGTTCTCCTTAGAGGGCCAATTCCATTCCATTTTGAGCAGACTCACAGTTGTAGACAAGCACTATTCACCACCTCTGTTATATTAAATTTTGAAAGTTTATCTCTTTCCAATTTTTTCAGTAAGAATCATTCTGAACTATACTCACTTGGCAGAGCTGGTGCTTCATTATAACCTGGAATGAAAAGGGAAAATGATCAGAGGGAAACTAGACAGGTGGGGAGAGATGAAAAAGACAAATAGATGCAAGGATGGTCCAGAAAGAGCAGTAAAGAAAACTGTGAAGAAATCAGCTGGTTACCATTGACATAGAGGCTGTCCTTGTCCAGGGTGTAGAGGCCCAGTTTGGTGATGCCATTTGTCTTGTTCTGGATTTCACGGTAAACATCCACTCTGTCAAACAGGGGAGTAGTGGAGTCGTGCCTGTAGGTGCAGACGGCATCCACACCGGTGTTATTCCCATCTCTCACCGATCTGGAATAGAAAAGCCAATGTCAGATTTGATCCTGTGTTTAAATTGTTTGGTGGTGACTGTCCAGTGCCGAATAAAATGACAGCAAATGAACCTTCACATTGTAGGGTAATTAGGTAATCTCAGCCTCTGGATCCTTACCTGTAAGACGTCACTTCACATTTTATATAATCTGGGCCGAAGCTGCTGTTTCCAAATATTGGGTTGAGCTGGCAAAGAGAGGATGTCATTAGTCTGTCATACTGCTGATAGCACCAGATACCCCAAACTGCCCGGAAAGGCTGTGAACCAGTAACACTTACTAAAGAGATCAAGACTTTCTCAGTTGCATTGAACCGGGTAGAATGAGGAGATCTCAGCTGTGAATCATATTTGAGATTGGTTATGGTGAAGTTCACTGTGAAATGTTCAATTGCTGAAGCGGGGGTTGAGGTTGGTGAAACAGCTGCAAAAACAGAAATAACAAAGAAAAATCAGTGAACTCACCCATGATGACGGTAAGAATATGTTGCTGGGAAAACAGATACTTTTATATCCAATATAACTGCATCTTTTATTTTCCTAAGGGAACCGTTAAGCCATTATCCTTAGACTGCGAATTGTATTGGAATATCAGACTCTCTCTTGCTATGCAAAATAACAATATGCAGAACTTTTTTCGTACTATTTGGAAGCTTCGTACACTGTGCTCTGCTCACAATGACATTGATAGCGTTTACCTGCGAGATTAGATCTAATCAAACATCTGTTCCTTCTATTACAGGCATTGGCAGAATTAGATTTTAATATTTTATAATTTTGACAGATATTATAGATGTTTTTATTTTTAAGCATTTTTAATTTTTTTAATTGATTTGAATGTTCACACTGTGCAAAATTGAGTTTTAAGCTTTTAATTTTTTTTGTTTGAGGGGTGTCAGTGGGGAGTGTCAGACAATAGTTATTTAATGGCAATAGATGTTGAAATTCCGAAAGTTAAAGTATTTTCTAATACACAAATTCTCAACATCACCTATAAAAATATACAAAGTGAACATCTTTAAAGCAAACTCTGAGAAGTTGTCAAGCAGCATTTTCCTGACTTTGCCTATCTGTAAATTTCCATTTTTATCAATGGAAATATTGTTTCATCAGGTTGTGTGTGTACTGTGGAAGTGACGTTTACTGACATTTATCAATAAAAATCTCGTCCTTCCAAGCCTATGTATTACTTAGCAATTGCCTCTGTTGAATTTCATCTGACATCATGTTCCTAACATCCATAGAACCAGATTCTGCCATGCTTGGTCCTGCAGAATAGTCTCTGACTCTGAAGTATAGTCCATTGACTTCAATGAGACTAGTCAATGAGTAAAATACTGTTCAGCATGCGTAAGGGTAGCTTGAAGCTCACATCACCTGTATATGTCCTAAGTAATGTGGCTCTGTGTGGGTGGCTTGTGAAAGTGAAATTGACTCAAGACACACTCAAAGGGGGCACAGGTTGCCATTCACCTTGCAGCCTCTTTACATCATTTGCACTAGAACTGGTCAAAATGGTTTGAATTTTTGAAGATTTTTAAGCACAAAACATTAATGCAAAATTTCCATCTGGCAGGGGGGACCATTTTTTTTTTTCCATTTTACCACTGGCCTTAATTCCTATAGCCTGTAGGGACCACTAGATCCATGTAAATGGGGATCTCATGGCCTCTTCCCTGATCTGCCCCATCCATGCCCTCCAGGCTATCCTGTGCAGAGCTGGCTCAGAGATCTCCCCCATGCATGCTCCTGGAAAGCTGTATGACCTTCCCTCTCACACAGCGAAGGTGTGGAGCTGAGCCCCAAGGAGTCTGCATTCTAACTCATCCCAAGAAACAATGGAAACATTTGAACATTTAGAGTAACATTTTCAGAAGCATCTAAGTTGGTGGTTCTCAAACTTTTGTACTGGTGACCCCTTTCACATAGCAATCTTTACAAATTAAAAACATTTTAAAATATATTTAACGTCATTATAAATGCTGGAGGCAAAGCAGGGTTTGGGATGGAGGCTGACAGCTCACGAGCCCTTGGAGGGTCCCGATCAAGGTTTGAGAACCCCTGATGTGAGTGATTATGTCCTACTGAAAATCTGGACATACCCTAGGTGCTTTTGGAAATGATACCTTTCAAAGACCAAAGCCTCCCTGTTAGCATTTTTTTGGTCCTGTCTAAAGAATCTAGCCCAAGAAAAGGTCTCACTTGTTGGCTGGGAAGTGGTGGTTGGGAAGAAGGAAGTTGTCATCAGAAGGGAAGTCCAAGCAGTACATAGGGTGGGTTGTGGTATTTTTGAGGATGTCATCTCTAAACTGGGCGAAACAACTGGCTGACATGAGTATGTGGTTTTACTTCTACTAAGAATAATGGCAGAACACAGTAAAATACAAATCTATAGTAAAAAGCAGAGGTTACCATTAACTATACATCTGTCTAGGCATTCATACCTGAAGTAAGCATCGGAGAAGCTCATACTGTTTTCCTCTCTACCGTAAAGGTACTAATTACTGCTGTAGTCTCACCTGGGAAAGTGGTCTCTAGAGGAGATGTGGACGTTTCTGCTGTTGCAGAGGTGGCTGCAGCAGTCGTAACAGATGTTGAACTAGCAGGCAGAGTGATTGTGGTTGGCTGTGATGTGGAAGTGCTAATTAGTGTTGTGGACTCAGCTGGGGAGGAGGTTGGACGAGCAGAAGTGGATGTCTCTGCTAACAGAGAGGTAGCTGCAGTTTTAGTCTCAGCTGTGGAAGTGGTCACTGGGGCTTTGGTGGTGGATTCTGCTCGTGTTGTGAGATACGTTGTTGTGGTCTCAGGTTTGTTTGGGATCACAGGAGCTCCTGCTTTGGTGGTACTCTCTGATGTTGTACTTCTGGTCGTGGTGGTGGTGGTGGCAGTGGTGGTTTTAACCACAGGAGTTGTCTGTGTTGTTGTGACATTATTATCTTTATTTTGTTCCACTGGCTTAACGGTCTTCTGGTAGATAATTTCAGTTATTTCATGATCTGTGTAGAGAAATGTATCTCCATTATGCTATTTTACATAGGTGCTTATACCACCTATTGAGTGCAAATGCATGGAATATGCATATCAATAATACATGGTCATTGTGAATATATTGTGTTTGTTTTAGCTTGAACATTCCAACATTTTCTCCCCAGTTGTGAATTTTTTCTATTTATGTTCATCACAATTTACATGTTGAACATATGTAAGAGAGTCAGTCTATAGTTTGCTCTTTTCCATTTCCTACTCTCTGGACCTTAAGTTTACTGAATTGGGGATTTAGTATTTAATATTTCCACTTCAAGCTTTCAAGATAAGGCTGTAAATAAGAAATAACTACCAAGAAAAAGTCAGAGAATTCCTGTTTCGATACCTTTCTTGTCAGATTATATCCCCTTTACTCCCACATTTATTTATGTTCGTTAATAAGTTTCAAGAAGATTATTTAACTTCAGTTAAGCAGGCAACATTTTTATAATAAGACAGTCCCATATGTTCTATTTATTCTTTCTTTTATGTTCATATCTCCCGAGCTTCCTATACCCATGGAAAGTCTAAATTTTTCCACTTCTATCTCAAATAATACTCAATTACTCTAGGAAGCAAGAAACATTTATTTTTTTAATCCACAAAATATCTCCATTCTAATTAGATATACACTGATAAAAAATGTTTCTTTTACTATGTGACTTCAAAAGGATGACAGCCTGGACTCCTGCTGCTTAAAATGAGTCAGAACTCATGGGGAAGCAAATTCTGCAATTACAAAGAATACACAAGACGAAAACAATGCCCTTACTTGTTAAAGCAGCTGTGGTAGGTGAAAGCGATGTTGTGGTTGTCACAGAGATGGCTGCCGTTGTTTCCCCACTGATAGGAACGCCCAAAGCAGTTGTGGTCTCAGCTGGGGAAGCTGTAAAAAGGGCAGATGTGGTTGTTCCCTGTGTTGTAGTGGCAGTGTAAGTTTTTGTGGTTTCAGCAGGGGTAGTGGTGATTGGAGCCGCGGTGCTTCTCTCTGCTGCTGTAGCAATGGATGATGTTTTAGTAGTGTCGGCGAGAACAGTCGTGACAGGGGATGCTGTGGGTGTCCCCCGTTCTGTAGTGGTGCCCAAAGCTACTGGGATCTCAGATGGGGAATTGGTCTCCAGTACAGATGTGGACGTTTTAGGAGATGCTGTGGTGGGAGTCAGTGTCAATGTGGTCTCAGCTGGAGAAGTCACCATAACAGCAACTGTGGATGTCTCTGCTAAAGAGGAGGTGACAGCACTTGTGGTCACAGTGGGAAAAGTGACAAGACGGGCAGATGTGGTTGTCTCAACTTCTGTAGAGGTGCTGGGAATCCTTGTGGTCTCAGAGGGCAAACTTGTCTCAAGACGGACTGTGGATGTCAATGGTAAAATAGAAGTGACTCCAGTTGTGGTCTCAGTGGGGGATGTTGCCACAGGTACTGGTGTGGTGATAGCCAGAGTGGTGGTTGTTTCAACAGGGGAAGTAATAGGAAGGGTGACTGTGGTTGTCTCCTCCACTGTAGTGGCAGTAGTTACTGCTGTAGTCTCTGCAGAGGAACCGGTCTCTAAAGGAGTTGTGAGTGTTTCTGCTATGGTAGATGTCCCTACAGGTGTACTCTTAGGTAAGAAAGTGGTAGGAAGAGGAACCGGGGTAGTCTCTTCCACTGTAGAGGAGCCAGTTATTCCTGAAGACTGAGCTTGGAAAGTAGTCTCTACAGGAGCTGTGGAGGTCTCTAGAATAGTCGAAGTAGCTACAGCCATGCTCCCAGGTAGTGCAGTGGTTGGAGGTGAAGCTGTGGTTGTCTCCTCTACGAAGCTGGAACTTGTTGTTGCTGTAGTCACAGCTGCAGAAGTGGTCTCTACAGGAGTTGTTAATGTTTCTGCTATGGTGGAAGTGGTTATAGCTGTGCTCTTATGGGCTGAAGTGGTAGGAAGGGCAACCGTGGCTGTGTCTTCTGCTTTAGTGGTACTAGTGATTGCAGTAGTCTCAGCTAAGGAAGTGGTCTTTAGAGTAGCTGTGGAGGTTTGTAGAATTGGAGCTGTAACTGCAGCTGTGCTTTCCGGCTGTGAAATTGTAGGAAGCGGAAGTGTGGTTGTCTCCCTGACTGTAGAGGCAGTAGTTATTGCTGCTGTCTCTGCTAAGGAAGTAGATTCTAGTGGAGCAGTGGAGGTCTCTGGACTAGCAGAAGTGGCTACGGTTGTGCTCTGAGATAGTGAAATGGTGGGAAGTGCAACCATGGTTGTCTCTCCTACTATAGTCGTACTAGTTATTGCTGTAGTCTCAGCCAGAGAAGTGGACTGCCGAGAAGCTGTGGAAGTCACTGGAATAAGAGACGAGGCTACTGTGGTGCTTTCAGGAAGAGAAGTGCTAGGAAAGGCAACTGTGGTTGTCTCTTCTAGTGTAGTGGCATTAGTTGTTGCTGCAGTCTCAGCTAGCGAAATGGTTTCCAGAAGAGCTGTGGAGGTCTTTTGAATAAGAGAAGTGTCTGATGCCATAGTCCCAGGTAGTGAAACAGTAGGAAAGAGAACCGTGGTTGTCTCTTCTGCTGTGCTGGTACTAGATATTGCTGTAGTCTTAGCTACAGACGTGGTCCCTATGGGAGTGGTGGAGGTCTCTGGTATAGCAGAGGTGGCTATAGCTGTACTTTCATGGGCTAAAGTAGTAGGGAGAGTAATTGTGGTTGTCACGCCTACTGCTGTGCTACCAGTTACTGTTTTAGTCTCATCTTGGGAAACGGCCTCCAGAGTGCTAGTGGAGGTCTCTCTAATAGAAGTGTGAGTTGTTATGGTCTCAGAAGGGGTAGCGGTAATTGGAGTAACTGTGCTTTTCTCTGCTGCTGTAGCAATGGGTGCTGTTTTAGTAGTCTCGGCGAGAACAGTGGTGACAGGGGATGCCGTGGGTGTCCCCCGTTCTGTAGTGGTGCCCAAAGCTATTGGGATCTCAGATGGGGAATTGGTCTCCAGTACAGATGTGGACGTTTTACGAGGTGCTGTGGTGGGAGTCAATGTCACTGTGGACTCAGCTGGAGAAGTCACCATAACAGCAAATGTGGATGTCTCTGCTAAAGAGGAGGTGACAGCACTTGTGGTTGCGGTAGGATAAGTGATAAGAGGGGCAGCTGTGGTTGTCTCAACTTCTGTAGAGATGCTGGGAATTCTTGTGGTCTCAGAGGACAAATTTGTCTCAAGATGGACTGTGGATGTCAATGGTAAAATAGAAGTGACTCCAGTTGTGGTCTCAGTGGGAGATGTGGCCACAGGGACTGATGTGGTGATAGCCAGAGTGGTGGTTGTTTCAACTGGGGAAGTAGAAGGAAGGGGAACTGTGGTTGTCTCTTCCACTGTAGTGGCAGTAGTTACTGCTGTAGTCTCTGCAGAGGAACCGGTCTCTAAAGGAGTTGTGAGTGTTTCTCCTATGGTAGATGTCCCTACAGGTGTACTCTTAGGTAAGAAAGTGGTAGGAAGAGGAACCGGGGTAGTCTCTTCCACTGTAGAGGAGCCAGTTATTCCTGAAGACTGAGCTTGGAAAGTAGTCTCTACAGGAGCTGTGGAGGTCTCTAGAATAGTCGAAGTAGCTACAGCCATGCTCCCAGGTAGTGCAGTGGTTGGAGGTGAAGCTGTGGTTGTCTCCTCTACGAAGCTGGAACTCGTTGTTGCTGTAGACGCAGCTGCAGAAGTGGTCTCTACAGGAGTTGTTAATGTTTCTGCTATGGTGGATGTGGTTATAGCTGTGCTCTTATGGGCTGAAGTGGTAGGAAGGGCGACCGTGGCTGTGACTTCTACTTTAGTGGTACTAGCGATTGCAGTAGTCTCAGCTAAGGAACCGGTCTTTAGAGTAGCTGTGGAGGTTTGTAGAATAGGAGCTGTAACTGCAGCTGTGCTTTCCGGCTGTGAAATTGTAGGAGGCGGAAGTGTGGTTGTCTCCCTGACTGTAGAGGCAGTAGTTATTGCTGCTGTCTCTGCTAAGGAAGTAGATTCTAGTGGAGCGGTGGAGGTCTCTGGACTAGCAGAAGTGGCTACGGTTGTGCTCTGAGCTAATGAAACGGTGGGAAGCGCAACCATGGTTGTCTTTTCTACTATAGTCGTACTAGTTATTGCTGTAGTCTCAGCCAGAGAAGTGGACTGCCGAGAAGCTGTGGAAGTCTCTGGAATAAGAGACGAGGCTACTGTGGTGCTTTCAGGAAGAGAAGTGCTAGGAAAGGCAACTGTGGTTGTCTCTTCTAGTGTAGTGGCATTAGTTGTTGCTGCAGTCTCAGCTAGCGAAGTGGTCTCCAGAAGAGCTGTGGAGGTCTTTTGAATAAGAGAAGTGTCTGATGCCATAGTCCCAGGTAGTGAAACAGTAGGAAAGAGAACCGTGGTTGTCTCTTCTGCTGTGCTGGTACTAGATATTGCTGTAGTCTTAGCTACAGACGTGGTCCCTATGGGAGTGGTGGAGGTCTCTGGTATAGGAGAGGTGGGTATAGCTGTACTTTCATGGGCTGAAGTAGTAGGGAGAGTAATTGTGGCTGTCTCGCCTACTGCCGTGGTACCAGTTACTGCTGTAGTCTCATTTGGGGAAGAGGTCTCCAGAGCACCGCTTGAGCTCGTTGAAATAGTAGAGGTGGCTGCTGCTGTGGTCCTAAGAAGTGTACTGGTAGGAAGAGGAACTGCGGTTGTCTCTTCTACAGTAGAGCTACTAGTAATTGCTGTAGTTTCAGATAGAGAAGTAGGCTCTAGAGGAGAGGTGGATGTTTCTCCTGTGATTCTTGTGAATATAGCTGTGCTTTCGGGTTGTGAAGCTTTGGAAAGGGGAAATGTGGTTGTCTCTTGAATTGTAGTGGTACTAGTTTTTGTTGTCATTTCACCTGGAGACATGGTCTCTGCAGAAGAGGTGGATGTCTCTAGTATAGTAGAGGTGTCTGCTGCTGTGGTCCTAAGAAGTGTAGTAGTAGGAAGAAGTGTGGTTGTCTTTTCTCCTGCAGTGCTACTAGTTATTGCTGTCGTTTCGGGGACAGATGTCATTTCAAGGGGAGGGGTAGATTTTTCTCTTACAGTCGTGGTGGCTACAGCTGTGGTTTCAGGTTTTGAAGCTGTAAAGAGGGGAAGTGTGGTTCTTCCCTCTATTGTTGTAGCATTATTTATTGGTATAGTCTCAGCCAGGGAAGTGGTCTCTTCTGGAGCTGTGGATGTCTCTGGATTAGTAGAGGTGGCTGCAGTTGTGCTCTCAGGTAGTGAAGTGGTAGGAAGAGCAACAATGGTTGTCCCCTCTACTGTCCTGTTACCAAGTAATGCTGTAGTCTGACCTGGGAAAGTGGTCTCTAGAGGAGATGTGGATGTTTCTGCTGTTGCAGAGGTGGCTGCAACTGTCATAATAGACACTGAACTAGCAGGCGGAGTGATTGTGGTTGGCTGTGATGTGGAAGTGCTAATTAGTGTTGTGGACTCAGCTGGGGAGGAGGTTGGATGAGCAGAAGTGGATGTCTCTGCTAACAGAGAGGTAGCTGCAGTTCTAGTCTTAGCTGTGGAAGTGGTCACTGGCGCTTTGGTGGTGGATTCTGCTCGTGTTGTGAGATACGTTGTTGTGGTCCCAGGTTTGTTTGGGATCACGGGAGCTGCTTCTTTGGTGGTACTCTCTAATGTTGTACTTCTGGTCGTGGTGGTTTTAACCACAGGAGTTGTCTGTGTTGTTGTGCCATTATTATCTTGATTTTGTTCCACTGGCTTAGCGGTCTTCTGGTAGATTATTTCTGTTATTTCATGATCTGTGTAGAGAAATGTATCTCCATTATGCTAGTATACATAGGTGCTTATACCACATATTGAGTGCAAATCCACGGAATATGCATATCAATAATACATGGTCATTGTGAATATACAGTGTTTGTTTTAGCTTGAACATTCCAACATTTTCTCCCCAGTTGTACATTTCTTCTATCTATGTTTATCACAATTTACATGTAGCATGCATGAGAGATTCACTGCAGAGGTAAAATAACCTGAGCATGCATCCCAGAGCAGGCCACTCATGTCAGTTCACCCAAAACAGCTTTGGGGGGAGAGGAGGAGAAGGAGGAGAATGTCCTTCCTCATAACTTTTAGCCCAGTGGTTCAGGTCCTCCCTTGGGATGTGGAAGACTGACTGTTGCACTGTGGATAAATAATAAAAGAATCATTTGTGCAGGGGATCTGAGTCCTGAATCTCCCACATCCCGGGAGAGTGCTCTAATGAAAAAGATATAGACTCATTCTTATGCATTCTCTCTCTCCCCTCCTATCCCTGCACACTCATTTTATAGGGGCCTAGGTGTCTCTCTGAGGCTCCATGATACGCAATTATTTTCTAACTGCCTATAAGAGCATCACAGACGTGAGCGCCATTTCTGCATCCAGGCTGTAACTTTTTAAGTTTGAACTTTTAAGTGCCGCTGACTTCAGTGAGACTGCTCAGTTGCTTGAGTGCTTTGCTGAAGAGGGAAGAACTTAGTCACATGTTTAATGTTAAGCACGTGCTAAAGGTCTTAAATATTTTACTGAATTGGGGTCTTAGCATTTAATGTTTCCTTTTCAAGCTTTCAAAATACTCTTGTAAATGGGAAAAACTACCAAGAAAAATTCAGAGAATTCCTATTTCAATGCTTTTTTTGTCAGTTTGTATCCCCTTTTCTCCCACATTTATTTATGTTCGTTAATAAGTTTCAAGAAGATTATTTAACTTCAGTTAAGCAGGCAACATTTTTATAATAAGACAGTCCCATATGTTCTACTTATTCTTTCTTTTATGTTCATGTCTCCCTTGTTTCCTATACCCATGGAAAGTCTGCATTTTGCCACCTCTATCCCAAATAATTCTCAATTATTCTAGGTAGCATGAAATATTCATTTTTTAGCCACAAAATATCTCATTCTAATTAGATAAACACTACTAAAAACTGTTTCTTTTACTATGTGACTTCAAAAGGATGACAACCTAGACTCCTGCTGCTTAAAATGAGTCTGAACTCATGGGGAAGCAAATTCTGCAACTGCAAAGAATACACAAGAGGAAAACAATGCCCTTACTTGTCAAAGCAGCTGTGGTAGGTGAAAGCGATGTTGTGGTTGTCACAGAGATGGCTGCCGTTGTTTCCCCTCTGACAGGAAAGCCCAAAGCGGTTGTGGTCTCAGCTGGGGAAGTTGTAAAATGGGCAGATGTGGTTGTTCCCTGTGCTGTAGTGGCAGTGTAAGTTGGTGTAGTCTCAGCAGGGGTAGTGCTGATTGGAGTCATTGTGCTTCTCCCTGCTGCTGTAGCAATGGATGATGTTTTAGTATTCTCAGCAAGAAGAGTGGTGACAGGGGATGCTGTGGGTGTCCCCTGTTCTGTAGTGGTGCCCAAAGCTATTGGGATCTCAGATGGGGAATTGGTCTCCAGTACAGATGTGGACGTTTTAGGAGGTGCTGTGGTGGGAGTCAATGTCACTGTGGTCTCAGCTGGAGAAGTCACCATAGCAGCAAATGTGGATGTCTCTACTAAAGAGGAGGTGACAGCACTTGTGGTTGTGGTGGGATAAGTGACAAGAGGGGCAGTTGTGGTGGTCTCAACTTCTGTAGAGATGCTGGGAATTCTTGTGGTCTCAGAGGGCAAACTTGTCTCAGGATGTACCGTGGATGTCAACAGTAAAATAGAAGTGACTCCAGTTGTGGTCTCAGTGGGGGATGTTGCCACAGGGACTGGTGTGGTGATAGCCAGAGTGGTGGTTGTTTCAACTGGGGAAGTAGTAGGAAAGGTGACTGTGGTTGTCTCCTCCACTGTAGTGGCAGTAGTTACTGCTGTAGTCTCTGCAGAGGAACCGATCTCTAAAGGAGTTGTGAGTGTTTCTGCTATGGTAGATGTCCCTACAGGTGTACTCTTAGGTAACGAAGTGGTAGGAAGAGGAACCGGGGTAGTCTCTTCCACTGTAGAGGAGCCAGTTATTCCTGAAGACTGAGCTTGGAAAGTAGTCTCTACAGGAGCTGTGGAGGTCTCTAGAATAGTCGAAGTAGCTACAGCCGTGCTCCCAGGTAGTGCAGTGGTTGGAGGTGAAGCTGTGGTTGTCTCCTCTACGAAGCTGGAACTCGTTGTTGCTGTAGACGCAGCTGCAGAAGTGGTCTCTACAGGAGTTGTTAATGTTTCTGCTATGGTGGAAGTGGTTATAGCTGTGCTCTTATGGGCTGAAGTGGTAGGAAGGGCAACCGTGGCTGTGTCTTCTACTTTAGTGGTACTAGTGATTGCAGTAGTCTCAGCTAAGGAAGTGGTCTTTAGAGTAGCTGTGGAGTTTTGTAGAATAGGAGCTGTAACTGCAGCTGTGCTTTCCGGCTGTGAAATTGTAGGAAGCGGAAGTGTGGTTGTCTCCCTGACTGTAGAGGCAGTAGTTATTGCTGCTGTCTCTGCTAAGGAAGTAGATTCTAGTGGAGTAGTGGAGGTCTCTGGACTAGCAGAAGTGGCTACGGTTGTGCTCTGAGCTAATGAAACGGTGGGAAGCGCAACCATGATTGTCTTTTCTACTGTAGTCGTACTAGTTATTGCTGTAGTCTCAGCCAGGGAAGTGGACTGCCGAGAAGCTGTGGAAGTCTCTGGAATAAGAGACGAGGCTACAGCGGTGCTTTCAGGAAGAGAAGTGCTAGGAAAGGCAACTGTGGTTGTCTCTTCTAGTGTAGTGGCATTAGTTGTTGCTGCAGTCTCAGCTAGCAAAGTGGTCTCCAGAAGAGCTGTGGAGGTCTTCTGAATAAGAGAAGTGGCTGATGCCATAGTCCCAGGTAGTGAAGCAGTAGGAAAGAGAACCGTGGTTGTCTCTTCTGCTGTGCTGGTACTAGATATTGCTGTAGTCTTAGCTACAGACGTGGTCCCTATGGGAGTGGTGGAGGTCTCTGGTATAGGAGAGGTGGCTATAGCTGTAATTTCATGGGCTGAAGTAGTAGGGAGAGTAATTGTGGCTGTCTCGCCTACTGCCGTGGTACCAGTTACTGCTGTAGTCTCATTTGGGGAAGAGGTCTCCAGAGCACCGCTTGAGCTAGTTGAAATAGTAGAGGTGGCTGCTGCTGTGGTCCTAAGAAGTGTACTGCTAGGAAGAGGAACTGCGGTTGTCTCTTCTACAGTAGAGCTACTAGTCATTGCTGTAGTTTCAGATAGAGAAGTAGGCTCTAGAGGAGAGGTGGATGTTTCTCCTGTGATTCTTGTGAGTACAGCTGTGCTTTCGGGTTGTGAAGCTTTGGAAAGGGGAAATGTGGTTGTCTCTTGAATTGTAGTGGTACTAGTTTTTGTTGTCATTTCACCTGGAGACATGGTCTCTACAGAAGAGGTGGATGTCTCTAGTATAGTAGAGCTGTCTGCTGCTGTGGTCCTAAGAAGTGTAGTAGTAGGAAGAAGAAGTGTGGTTGTCTTTTCTCCTGTAGTGCTACTAGTTATTGCTGTCGTTTCGGGGACAGATGTCATTTTAAGGGGAGGGGTAGATTTTTCTCCTTCAGTCGTGGTGGCTACAGCTGTGGTTTCAGGTTGTGAAGCTGTAAAGAGGGGAAGTGTGGTTCTTCCCTCTATTGTTGTAGCATTATTTATTGGTATAGTCTCAGCCAGGGAAGTGGTCTCTTCTGGAGCTGTGGATGTCTCTGGATTAGTAGAGGTGGCTGCAGTTGTGCTCTCAGGTAGTGAAGTGGTAGGAAGAGCAACAATGGTTGTCCCCTCTACTGTCCTGTTACCAAGTAATGCTGTAGTCTGACCTGGGAAAGTGGTCTCTAGAGGAGATGTGGATGTTTCTGCTGTTGCAGAGGTGGCTGCAACTGTCATAATAGACACTGAACTAGCAGGCGGAGTGATTGTGGTTGGCTGTGATGTGGAAGTGCTAATTAGTGTTGTGGACTCAGCTGGGGAGGAGGTTGGATGAGCAGAAGTGGTTGTCTCTGCTAACAGAGAGGTAGCTGCAGTTCTAGTCTTAGCTGTGGAAGTGGTCACTGGCGCTTTGGTGGTGGATTCTGCTCGTGTTGTGAGATACGTTGTTGTGGTCCCAGGTTTGTTTGGGATCAGGGGAGCTGCTTCTTTGGTGGTACTCTCTAATGTTGTACTTCTGGTCGTGGTGGTTTTAACCACAGGAGTTGTCTGTGTTGTTGTGCCATTATTATCTTGATTTTGTTCCACTGGCTTAGCGGTCTTCTGGTAGATTATTTCTGTTATTTCATGATCTGTGTAGAGAAATGTATCTCCATTATGCTAGTTTACATAGGTGCTTATACCACATATTGAGTGCAAATCCACGAAATATGCATATCAATAATACATGGTCATTGTGAATATACAGTGTTTGTTTTAGCATGAATATTCCAACATTTTCTCCCCAGTTGTACATTTCTTCTATCTATGTTTATCACAATTTACATGTAGCATGCATGAGAGATTCACTGCAGAGGTAAAATAACCTGAGCATGCATCCCAGAGCAGGCCACTCATGTCATTTCACCCAAAACAGCTTCAGGGGGAGAGGAGGAGGAGGAGGAGGAGAATGTCCTTCCTCATAACTTTTAGCCCAGTGGTTCAGGTCCTCCCTTGGGATGTGGAAGACTGACTGACTGTTGCACTGTGGATAAATAATAAAAGAATCATTTGTGCAGGGGATCTGATTCCTGAATCTCCCACATCCCGGGAGAGTGCTCTAATGAAAAAGATATAGACTCATTCTTATGCATTCTCTCTCTCCCCTCCTATCCCTGCACACTCATTTTATAGGGGCCTAGGTGTCTCTCTGAGGCTCCATGATACGCAATTATTTTCTAACTGCCTGTAAGAGCATCACAGACGTGAGCGCCATTTCTGCATCCAGGCTGTAACTTTTTAAGTTTGAACTTTTAAGTGCCGCTGACTTCAGTGAGACTGCTCAGTTGCTTGAGTGCTTTGCTGAAGAGGGAAGAACTTAGTCACATGTTTAATGTTAAGCACATGCTGAAGGACTTAAATATTTTACTGAATTGGGGTCTTAGCACTTAATATTTCCTTTTCAAGCTTTCAAGATACTCTTGTAAATGGGAAAATCTACCAAGAAAAATTCAGAGAATTCCTATTTCAATGCTTTTTTTGTCAGTTTGTATCCCCTTTTCTCCCACATTTATTTATGTTCGTTAATAAGTTTCAAGAAGATTATTTAACTTCAGTTAAGCAGGCAACATTTTAATAATACGATAGTCCCATATGTTCTATTTATTCTTTCTTTTATGTTCATATCTCCCTTGTTTCCTATACCCATGGAAAGTCTGCATTTTGCCACCTCTATCCCAAATAATACTCAATTATTCTAGGTAGCATGAAATATTCATTTTTTAGCCACAAAATATCTCATTCTAATTAGATAAACACTACTAAAAACTGTTTCTTTTACTACGTGACTTCAAAAGGATGACAACCCAGACTCCTGCTGCTTTAAAATGGGTCTGAACTCATGGGGAAGCAAATTCTGCAACTACAAAGAATACACAAGTGGAAAACAATGCCCTTACTTGTCAAAGCAACTGTGGTAGGTGAAAGCGATGTTGTGGTTGTCACAGAGATGGCTGCCGTTGTTTCCCCTCTGACAGAAACGCCCAAAGCGGTTGTGGTCTCAGCTGGGGAAGTTGTAAAATGGGCAGATGTGGTTGTTCCCTGTGCTGTAGTGCCAGTGTAAGTTGGTGTAGTCTCAGCAGGGGTAGTGCTGATTGGAGTCATTGTGCTTCTCTCTGCTGCTGTAGCAATGGATGATGTTTTAGTATTCTCAGCAAGAAGAGTGGTGACAGGGGATGCTGTGGGTGTCCCCCGTTCTGTAGTGGTGCCCAAAGCTATTGGGATCTCAGATGGGGAATTGGTCTCCAGTACAGATGTGAACGTTTTAGGAGCTGATGTGGTGGGAGTCAGCATCACCGTGGTTTCAGCTGGAGAAGTCACCATAACAGCAACTGTGGATGTCTCTGCTAACGCGGTGGGATAAGTGACAAGAGGGGCAGCTGTGGTTGTCTCAACTTCTGTAGAGATGCTGGGAATTCTTGTGGTCTCAGAGGGCAAACTTGTCTCAGGATGTACCGTGGATGTCAACAGTAAAATAGAAGTGACTCCAGTTGTGGTCTCAGTTGGGGATGTTGCCACAGGGACTGGTGTGGTGATAGCCAGAGTGGTGGTTGTTTCAACTGGGGAAGCAGTAGGAAAGGTGACTGTGGTTGTCTCCTCCACTGTAGTGGCAGTAGTTACTGCTGTAGTCTCTGCAGAGGAACCGATCTCTAAAGGGGTTGTGAGTGTTTCTGCTATGGTAGATGTCCCTACAGGTGTACTCTTAGGTAAGAAAGTGGAAGGAAGAGGAACCGGGGTAGTCTCTTCCACTGTAGAGGAGCCAGTTATTCCTGAAGACTGAGCTTGGAAAGTAGTCTCTACAGGAGCTGTGGAGGTCTCTAGAATAGTCGAAGTAGCTACAGCCATGCTCCCAGGTAATGCAGTGGTTGGAGGTGAAGCTGTGGTTGTCTCCTCTACGAAGCTGGAACTCGTTGTTGCTGTAGTCGCAGCTGCAGAAGTTGTCTCTACAGGAGTTGTTAATGTTTCTGCTATGGTGGAAGTGGTTATAGCTGTGCTCTTATGGGCTGAAGTGGTAGGAAGGGCAACCGTGGCAGTGTCTTCTACTTTAGTGGTACTGGAGATTGCAGTAGTCTCAGCTAAGGAAGTTGTCCTTAGAGTAGCTGTGGAGGTTTGTAGAAGAGGAGCTGTAACTGCAGCTGTGCTTTCCGGCTGTGAAATTGTAGGAAGCGGAAGTGTGGTTGTCTCCCTGACTGTAGAGGCAGTAGTTATTGCTGCTGTCTCTGCTAAGGAAGTAGATTCTAGTGGAGCAGTGGAGGTCTCTGGACTAGCAGAAGTGGCTACGGTTGTGCTCTGAGATAGTGAAATGGTGGGAAGTGCAACCGTGGTTGTCTCTTCTACTATAGTCGTACTAGTTATTGCTGTAGTCTCAGGCAGGGAAGTGGACTGCCGAGAAGCTGTGGAGGTCTCTGGCATAAGAGACGAGGCTACTGCGGTGCTTTCAGGAAGAGAAGTGCTAGGAAAGGGAACTGTGGTTGTCTCTTCTAGTGTAGTGGCATTAGTTGTTGCTGCAGTCTCAGCTAGCGAAGTGGTTTCCAGAAGAGCTGTGAAAGTCTTTTGAATAAGAGAAGTGTCTGATGCCATAGTCCCAGGTAGTGAAACAGTAGGAAAGAGAACCGTGGTTGTCTCTTCTGCTGTGCTGGTACTAGATATTGCTGTAGTCTTAGCTACAGACGTGGTCCCTATGGGAGTGGTGGAGGTCTCTGGTATAGCAGAGGTGGCTATAGCTGTACTTTCATGGGCTGAAGTAGTAGGGAGAGTAATTGTGGTTGTCACGCCTACTGCTGTGGTACCAGTTGCTGTTTTAGTATCATCTCGGGAAATGGTCTCCAGAGTGCTAGTGGAGGTCTCTCTAATAGTAGTGTGAGTTGTTAGGGTCTCAGAAGAGGTAGCGGTAATTGGAGTAACTGTGCTTCTCTCTGCTGCTGTAGCAATGGGTGCTGTTTTAGTAGTCTCGGCGAGAACAGTGGTGATAGGGGATGCCGTGGGTGTCCCCCGTTCTGTAGTGGTGCCCAAAGCTATTGGGATCTCAGATGGGGAATTGGTCTCCAGTACAGATGTGGACGTTTTAGGAGGTGCTGTGGTGGGAGTCAATGTCAGTGTGGTCTCAGCTGGAGAAGTCACCATAGCAGCAAATGTGGATGTCTCTGCTAAAGAGGAGGTGACAGCACTTGTGGTTGTGGTGGGATAAGTGACAAGAGGGGCAGTTGTGGTTGTCTCAACTTCTGTAGAGATGCTGGGAATTCTTGTGGTCTCAGAGGGCAAACTTGTCTCAGGATGTACCGTGGATGTCAACAGTAAAATAGAAGTGACTCCAGTTGTGGTCTCAGTGGGGGATGTTGCCACAGGGACTGGTGTGGTGATAGCCAGAGTGGTGGTTGTTTCAACTGGGGAAGTAGTAGGAAAGGTGACTGTGGTTGTCTCCTCCACTGTAGTGGCAGTAGTTACTGCTGTAGTCTCTGCTGAGGAACCAATCTCTAAAGGAGTTGTGAGTGTTTCTGCTATGGTAGATGTCCCTACAGGTGTACTCTTAGGTAACGAAGTGGTAGGAAGAGGAACCGGGGTAGTCTCTTCCACTGTAGAGGAGCCAGTTATTCCTGAAGACTGAGCTTGGAAAGTAGTCTCTACAGGAGCTGTGGAGGTCTCTAGAATAGTCGAAGTAGCTACAGCCATGCTCCCAGGTAGTGCAGTGGTTGGAGGTGAAGCTGTGGTTGTCTCCTCTACGAAGCTGGAACTCGTTGTTGCTGTAGTCGCAGCTGCAGAAGTTGTCTCTACAGGAGTTGTTAATGTTTCTGCTATGGTGGAAGTGGTTATAGCTGTGCTCTTATGGGCTGAAGTGGTAGGAAGGGCAACCGTGGCTGTGTCTTCTACTTTAGTGGTACTAGTGATTGCAGTAGTCTCAGCTAAGGAAGTGGTCTTTAGAGTAGCTGTGGAGGTTTGTAGAAGAGGAGCTGTAACTGCAGCTGTGCTTTCCGGCTGTGAAATTGTAGGAAGCGGAAGTGTGGTTGTCTCCCTGACTGTAGAGGCAGTAGTTATTGCTGCTGTCTCTGCTAAGGAAGTAAATTCTAGTGGAGCAGTGGAGGTCTCTGGACTAGCAGAAGTGGCTACAGTTGTGCTCTGAGATAGTGAAATGGTGGGAAGTGCAACCGTGGTTGTCTCTTCTACTATAGTCGTACTAGTTATTGCTGTAGTCTCAGCCAGGGAATTGGACTGCCGAGAAGCTGTAGAGGTCTCTGGAATAAGAGACAAGGCTACTGCGGTGCTTTCAGGAAGAGAAGTGCTAGGAAAGGCAACTGTGGTTGTCTCTTCTAGTGTAGTGGCATTAGTTGTTGCTGCAGTCTTAGCTAGCGAAGTGGTCTCCAGAAGAGCTGTGGAGGTCTTCTGAATAAGAGAAGTGTCTGATGCCATAGTCCCAGGTAGTGAAGCAGTAGGAAAGAGAACCGGGGTTGTCTCTTCTGCTGTGCTGGTACTAGATATTGCTGTAGTCTTAGCTACAGACGTGGTCCCTACGGAAGTGGTGGAGGTCTCTGGTATAACAGAGGTGGCTTTAGCTGTACTTTCATGGGCTGAAGTAGTAGGGAGAGTAATTGTGGCTGTCTCGCCTACTGCCATGGTACCAGCTACTGCTGTAGTCTCATTTGGGGAAGAGGTCTCCAGAGCACCGATTGAGCTCGCTGAAATAGTAGAGGTGGCTGCTGCTGTGGTCCTAATAAGTGTACTGGTAGGAAGAGGAACTGCGGTTGTCTCTTCTACAGTAGAGCTACTAGTCATTGCTGTAGTTTCAGAGAGGGAAGTAGGCTCTAGAGGAGAGGTGGATGTTTCTCCTGTGGTTCTTGTGAATACAGCTGTGCTTTCGGGTTGTGAAGCTTTGGAAAGAGGAAATGTGGTTGTCTCTTGAATAGTAGTGGTACTAGTTATTGTTGTCATTTCACCTGGAGACATGGTCTCTGCAGAAGAGGTGGATGTCTCTAGTATAGTAGAGGTGTCTGCTGCTGTGGTCCTAAGAAGTGTAGTAGTAGGAAGAAGAAGTGCGGTTGTCTTTTCTCCTGTAGTGCTACTAGTTATTGCTGTCGTTTCAGGGACAGATGTCATCTCAAGGGGAAGGGTTGATGTTTCTCCTAGAGTCGTGGTGGCTACAGCTGTGGTTTCAGGTTGTGAAGCTGTAGAAAGGGGAAGTGTGGTTCTCCCCTCTATTGTTGTAGCACTAATTATTGGTATAGTCTCAGCCAGGGAAGTGGTCTCTTCTGGAGCTGTGGATGTCTCTGGATTAGTAGAGGTGGCTGCAGTTGTGCTCTCAGGTAGTGAAGTGGTAGGAAGAGCAACAATGGTTGTCCCCTCTACTGTCCTGTTACCAAGTAATGCTGTAGTCTGACCTGGGAAAGTGGTCTCTAGAGGAGATGTGGATGTTTCTGCTGTTGCAGAGGTGGCTGCAACTGTCATAATAGACATTGAACTAGCAGGCAGAGTGATTGTGGTTGGCTGTGATGTGGAAGTGCTAATTAGTGTTGTGGATTCAGCTGGGGAGGAGGTTGGATGAGCAGAAGTGGTTGTCTCTGCTAACAGAGAGGTAGCTGCAGTTCTAGTCTTAGCTGTGGAAGTGGTAACTGGGGCTTTGGTGGTGGATTCTGCTCGTGTTGGGAGATACGTTGTTGTGGTCCCAGGTTTGTTTGGGATCAGGGGAGCTGCTTCTTTGGTGGTACTCTCTAATGTTGTACTTCTGGTCGTGGTGGTTTTAACCACAGGAGTTGTCTGTGTTGTTGTGCCATTATTATCTTGATTTTGTTCCACTGGCTTAGCAGTCTTCTGGTAGATTATTTCTGTTATTTCATGATCTGTGTAGAGAAATGTATCTCCATTATGCTAGTTTACATAGGTGCTTATACCACATATTGAGTGCAAATCCACGAAATATGCATATCAATAATACATGGTCATTGTGAATATACAGTGTTTGTTTTAGCATGAATATTCCAACATTTTCGCCCCAGTTGTACATTTCTTCTATCTATGTTTATCACAATTTACATGTAGCATGCATGAGAGATTCACTGCAGAGGTAAAATAACCTGAGCATGCCCCCCAGAGCAGACCACTCATGTCATTTCACCCAAAACAGCTTCAGGGGGAGAGGAGGAGGAGAAGGAGGAGAATGTCCTTCCTCATAACTTTTAGCCCAGTGGTTCATGTCCTCCCTTGGGATGTGGAAGACTGACTGTTGCACTGTGGATAATTAATAAAAGAATCATTTGTGCAGGGGATCTGATTCCTGAATCTCCCACATCCCGGGAGAGTGCTCTAATGAAAATAATATAGACTTATTCTTATGCATTCTCTCTCTCCCCTCCTATCCCTGCACACTCATTTTATAGGGGCCTAGGTGTCTCTCTGAGGCTCCATGATACGCAATTATTTTCTAACTGCCTGTAAGAGCATCACAGACGTGAGCGCCATTTCTGCATCCAGGCTGTAACTTTTTAAGTTTGAACTTTTAAGTGCCGCTGACTTCAGTAAGACTGCTCAGTTGCTTGAGTGCTTTGCTGAAGAGGGAAGAACTTAGTCACATGTTTAATGTTAAGCACATGCTGAAGGACTTAAATATTTTACTGAATTGGGGTCTTAGCATTTAATATTTCCTTTTCAAGCTTTCAAGATACTCTTGTAAATGGGAAAATCTACCAAGAAAAATTCAGAGAATTCCTATTTCAATACTTTTTTTGTCAGTTTGTATCCCCTTTTCTCCCACATTTATATATGTTCGTTAATAAGTTACAAGAAGATAATTTAACTTCAGTTAAGCAGGCAACATTGTGATAATACGACAGTCCCATATGTTCTATTTATTCTTTCTTTTATGTTCATATCTCCCTTGTTTCCTATACCCATGGAAAGTCTGCATTTTGCCACCTCTATCCCAAATAATACTCAATTATTCTAGGTAGCATGAAATATTCATTTTTTAGCCACAAAATATCTCATTCTAATTAGATAAACACTACTAAAAACTGTTTCTTTTACTATGTGACTTCAAAAGGATGACTACCCGGACTCCTGCTGCTTTAAAATGGGTCTGAACTCATGGGGAAGCAAATTCTGCAACTACAAAGAATACACAAGTGGAAAACAATGCCCTTACTTGTCAAAGCAGCTGTGGTAGGTGAAAGCGATGTTGGGGTTGTCACAGAGATGGCTGCCGTTGTTTCCCCTCTGACAGGAACGCCCAAAGCGGTTGTGGTCTCAGCTGGGGAAGTTGTAAAATGGGCAGATGTGGTTGTTCCCTGTGTTGTAGTGGAAGTGTAAGTTGGTGTAGTCTCAGCAGGGGTAGTGCTGATTGGAGTCATTGTGCTTCTCTCTGCTGCTGTAGCAATGGATGATGTTTTAGTAGTCTCAGCAAGAACAGTGGTGACAAGGGATGCTGTGGGTGTCCCCCGTTCTGTAGTGGTGCCCAAAGCTATTGGCATCTCAGATGGGGAATTGGTCTCCAGTACAGATGTGGATGTTTTAGGAGGTGCTGTGGTGGGAGTCAATGTCAGTGTGGTCTCAGCTGGAGAAGTCACCATAACAGCAACTGTGGACGTCTCTGCTAACGAGGAGGTGACAGCACTTGTGGTTGCGGAGGGATAAGTGACAAGAGAGGCAGCTGTGGTTGTCTCAACTTCTGTAGAGATGCTGGGAATTCTTGTGGTCTCAGAGGGCAAACTTGTCTCAGGATGTACCGTGGATGTCAACAGTAAAATAGAAGTGACTCCAGTTGTGGTCTCAGTGGGGGATGTGGCCACAGGGACTGGTGTGGTGATAGCCAGAGTGGTGGTTGTTTCAACTGGGGAAGTAGTAGGAAAGGTGACTGTGGTTGTCTCCTCCACTGTAGTGGCAGTAGTTACTGCTGTAGTCTCTGCTGAGGAACCAATCTCTAAAGGAGTTGTGAGTGTTTCTGCTATGGTAGATGTCCCTACAGGTGTACTCTTAGGTAACGAAGTGGTAGGAAGAGGAACCGGGGTAGTCTCTTCCACTGTAGAGGAGCCAGTTATTCCTGAAGACTGAGCTTGGAAAGTAGTCTCTACAGGAGCTGTGGAGGTCTCTAGAATAGTCGAAGTAGCTACAGCCATGCTCCCAGGTAGTGCAGTGGTTGGAGGTGAAGCTGTGGTTGTCTCCTCTACGAAGCTGGAACTCGTTGTTGCTGTAGTCGCAGCTGCAGAAGTTGTCTCTACAGGAGTTGTTAATGTTTCTGCTATGGTGGAAGTGTTTATAGCTGTCCTCTTATGGGCTGAAGTGGTAGGAAGGGCAACCATGGCTGTGTCTTCTACTTTAGTGGTACTAGCGATTGCAGTAGTCTCAGCTAAGGAAGTGGTCTTTAGAGTAGCTGTGGAGGTTTGTAGAAGAGGAGCTGTAACTGCAGCTGTGCTTTCCGGCTGTGAAATTGTAGAAAGCGGAAGTGTGGTTGTCTCCCTGACTGTAGAGGCAGTAGTTATTGCTGCTGTCTCTGCTAAGGAAGTAGATTCTAGTGGAGCAGTGGAGGTCTCTGGACTAGCAGAAGTGGCTACGGTTGTGCTCTGAGATAGTGAAATGGTGGGAAGCGCAACCGTGGTTGTCTCTTCTACTATAGTTGTACTAGTTATTGCTGTAGTCTCAGGCAGGGAAGTGGACTCCCGAGAAGCTGTGGAGGTCTCTGGCATAAGAGACAAGGCTACTGCGGTGCTTTCAGGAAGAGAAGTGCTAGGAAAGGGAACTGTGGTTGTCTCTTCTAGTGTAGTGGCATTAGTTGTTGCTGCAGTCTCAGCTAGCAAAGTGGTCTCCAGAAGAGCTGTGGAGGTCTTCTGAATAAGAGAAGTGGCTGATGCCATAGTCCCAGGTAGTGAAGCAGTAGGAAAGAGAACCGTGGTTGTCTCTTCTGCTGTGCTGGTACTAGATATTGCTGTAGTCTTAGCTACAGACGTGGTCCCTATGGGAGTGGTGGAGGTCTCTGGTATAGGAGAGGTGGCTATAGCTGTAATTTCATGGGCTGAAGTAGTAGGGAGAGTAATTGTGGTTGTCACGCCTACTGCTGTGGTACCAGTTACTGTTTTAGTCTCATCTCGGGAAGCGTTCTCCAGAGTGCTAGTGGAGGTCTCTCTAATAGTAGTGTGAGTTGTTAGGGTCTCAGAAGAGGTAGCGGTAATTGGAGTAATTGTGCTTCTCTCTGCTGCTGTAGCAATGGGTGCTGTTTTAGTAGTCTCGGCGAGAACAGTGGTGACAGGGGATGCCGTGGGTGTCCCCCGTTCTGTAGTGGTGCCCAAAGCTATTGGGATCTCAGATGGGGAATTGGTCTCCAGTACAGATGTGGACGTTTTAGGAGGTGCTGTGGTGGGAGTCAATGTCAGTGTGGTCTCAGCTGGAGAAGTCACCATAGCAGCAAATGTGGATGTCTCTTCTAAAGAGGAGGTGACAGCACTTGTGGTTGTGGTGGGATAAGTGACAAGAGGGGCAGTTGTGGTTGTCTCAACTTCTGTAGAGATGCTGGGAATTCTTGTGGTCTCAGAGGGCAAACTTGTCTCAGGATGTACCGTGGATGTCAACAGTAAAATAGAAGTGACTCCAGATGTGGTCTCAGTGGGGGATGTTGCCACAGGGACTGGTGTGGTGATAGCCAGAGTGGTGGTTGTTTCAACTGGGGAAGTAGTAGGAAAGGTGACTGTGGTTGTCTCCTCCACTGTAGTGGCAGTAGTTACTGCTGTAGTCTCTGCAGAGGAACCAATCTCTAAAGGAGTTGTGAGTGTTTCTGCTATGGTAGATGTCCCTACAGGTGTACTCTTAGGTAACGAAGTGGTAGGAAGAGGAACCAGGGTAGTCTCTTCCACTGTAGAGGAGCCAGTTATTCCTGAAGACTGAGCTTGGAAAGTAGTCTCTACAGGAGCTGTGGAGGTCTCTAGAATAGTCGAAGTAGCTACAGCCGTGCTCCCAGGTAGTGCAGTGGTTGGAGGTGAAGCTGTGGTTGTCTCCTCTACGAAGCTGGAACTCGTTGTTGCTGTAGTCGCAGCTGCAGAAGTTGTCTCTACAGGAGTTGTTAATGTTTCTGCTATGGTGGAAGTGGTTATAGCGGTGCTCTTATGGGCTGAAGTGGTAGGAAGGGCAACCGTGGCTGTCACTTCTACTTTTGTGGTACTCGTGATTGCAGTAGTCTCAGCTAAGGAAGTGGTCTTTAGAGTAGCTGTGGAGGTTTGTAGAATAGGAGCTGTAACTGCAGCTGTGCTTTCCGGCTGTGAAATTGTAGGAAGCGGTAGTGTGGTTGTCTCCCTGACTGTAGAGGCAGTAGTTATTGCTGCTGTCTCTGCTAAGGAAGTAGATTCTAGTGGAGCGGTGGAGGTCTCTGGACTAGCAGAAGTGGCTACGGTTGTGCTCTGAGATAGTGAAATGGTGGGAAGCGCAACCGTGGTTGTCTCTTCTACTATAGTTGTACTAGTTATTGCTGTAGTCTCAGCCAGGGAAGTGGACTCCTGAGAAGCTGTGGAGGTCTCTGGAATAAGAGACGAGGCTACTGCGGTGCTTTCAGGAAGAGAAGTGCTAGGATAGGCAACTGTGGTTGTCTCTTCTAGTGTAGTGGCATTAGTTGTTGCTGCAGTCTCAGCTAGCGAAGTGGTCTCCAGAAGAGCTGTGGAGGTCTTCTGAATAAGAGAAGTGGCTGATGCCATAGTCCCAGGTAGTGAAACAGTAGGAAAGAGAACCGTGGTTGTCTCTTCTGCTGTGCTGGTACTAGATATTGCTGTAGTCTTAGCTACAGACGTGGTCCCTATGGGAGTGGTGTAGGTCTCTGGTATAGGAGAGGTGGCTAAAGCTGTACTTTCATGGGCTGAAGTAGTAGGGAGAGTAATTGTGGCTGTCTCGCCTACTGCCGTGGTACCAGTTACTGCTGTAGTCTCATTTGGGGAAGAGGTCTCCAGAGCACCAATTGGGCTCGTTGAAATAGTAGAGGTGGCTGCTGCTGTGGTCCTAATAAGTGTACTGGTAGGAAGAGGAACTGCGGTTGTCTCTTCTACAGTAGAGCTACTAGTCATTGCTGTAGTTTCAGAGAGGGAAGTAGGCTCTAGAGGAGAGGTGGATGTTTCTCCTGTGGTTCTTGTGAATACAGCTGTGCTTTCGGGTTGTGAAGCTTTGGAAAGAGGAAATGTGGTTGTCTCTTGAATTGTAGTGGTACTAGTTATTGTTGTCATTTCACCTGGAGACATGGTCTCTGCAGAAGAGGTGGATGTCTCTAGTATAGTAGAGGTGTCTGCCGCTGTGGTCCTAAGAAGTGTAGTAGTAGGAAGAAGAAGTGTGGTTGTCTTTTCTCCTGTAGTGCTACTAGTTATTGCTGTCGTTTCAGGGACAGATGTCATCTCAAGGGGAAGGGTTGATGTTTCTCCTAGAGTCGTGGTGGCTACAGCTGTGGTTTCAGGTTGTGAAGCTGTAGAAAGGGGAAGTGTGGTTCTCCCCTCTATTGTTGTAGCACTAATTATTGGTATAGTCTCAGCCAGGGAAGTGGTCTCTTCTGGAGCTGTGGATGTCTCTGGATTAGTAGAGGTGGCTGCAGTTGTGCTCTCAGGTAGTGAAGTGGTAGGAAGAGCAACAATGGTTGTCCCCTCTACTGTCCTGTTACCAAGTAATGCTGTAGTCTCACCTGGGAATGTGGTCTCTAGAGGAGATGTGGATGTTTCTGCTGTTGCAGAGGTTGCTGCAACTGTCATAATAGACATTGAACTAGCAGGCGGAGTGATTGTGGTTGGCTGTGATGTGGAAGTGCTAATTAGTGTTGTGGACTCAGCTGGGGAGGAGGTTGGACGAGCAGAAGTGGTTGTCTCTGCTAACAGAGAGGTAGCTGCAGTTCTAGTCTTTGCTGTGGAAGTGGTCGCTGGGGCTTTGGTGGTGGATTCTGCTCGTGTTGTGAGATACGTTGTTGTGGTCCCAGGTTTGTTTGGGATGATGGAAACTGCTGCATTGGTGGTACTCTCTGATGTTGTACTTCTGGTCGTGGTGGTTTTAACCACAGGAGTTGTCTGTGTTGTTGTGCCATTATTAACTTGATTTTGTTCCACTGGCTTAGCGGTCTTCTGGTAGATTATTTCTGTTATTTCATGATCTGTGTAGAGAAATGTATCTCCATTATGCTAGTTTACATAGGTGCTTATACCACATATTGAGTGCAAATCCACGGAATATGCATATCAATAATAAACGGTCATTGTGAATATACAGTGTTTGTTTTAGCTTGAACATTCCAACATTTTCTCCCCAGTTGTACATTTCTTCTATCTATGTTTATCACAATTTACATGTAGCATGCATGAGAGATTCACTGCAGAGGTAAAATAACCTGAGCATGCATCCCAGAGCAGGCCACTCATGTCAGTTCACCCAAATCAGCTTCGGGGGGAGAGGAGGAGGAGGAGGAGAATGTCCTTCCTCATAACTTTTAGCCCAGTGGTTCAGGTCCTCCCTTGGGATGTGGAAGACTGACTGTTGCACTGTGGATAAATAATAAAAGAATCATTTGTGCGGGGGATCTGAGTCCTGAACCTCCCACATCCCGGGAGAGTGCTCTAATGAAAAAGATATAGACTCATTCTTATGCATTCTCTCTCTCCCCTCCTATCCCTGCACACTCATTTTATAAGGGCGTAGGTGTCTCTCTGAGGCTCCATGATACACAGTTATTTTCTAACTGCCTGTAAGAGCATCACAGACGTGAGCGCCATTTCTGCATCCAGGCTGTAACTTTTTAAGTTTGAACTTTTAAGTGCTGCTGACTTCAGTGAGACTGCTCAGTTGCTTGATTTCTTTGCTGAAGAGGGAAGAACTTAGTCACATGTTTAATGTTAAGCACGTGCTGAAGGTCTGAAATATTTTACTGAATTGGGGTCTTAGCATTTAATATTTCCTTTACAAGCTTTCAAAATACTCTTGTAAATGGGAAAAACTACCAAGAAAAATTCAGAGAATTCCTATTTCAATACTTTTTTTGTCAGTTTGTATCCCCTTTTCTCCTTCATTTATTTATGTTCGTTAATAAGTTTCAAGAAGATTATTTAACTTCAGTAAAGCAGGCAACATTTTAATAATACGACAGTCCCATATGTTCTATTTATTCTTTCTTTTATGTTCATATCTCCCTTGTTTCCTATACCCATGGAAAGTCTGCATTTTGCCACCTCTATCCCAAATAATACTCAATTATTCTAGGTAGCATGAAATATTCATTTTTTAGCCACAAAATATCTCATTCTAATTAGATAAACACTACTAAAAACTGTTTCTTTTACTATGTGACTTCAAAAGGATGACAACCCGGACTCCTGCTGCTTTAAAATGGGTCTGAACTCATGGGGAAGCAAATTCTGCAACTACAAAGAATACACAAGTGGAAAACAATGCCCTTACTTGTCAAAGCAGCTGTGGTAGGTGAAAGCGATGTTGTGGTTGTCACAGAGATGGCTGCCGTTGTTTCCCCTCTGACAGGAACGCCCAAAGCGGTTGTGGTCTCAGCTGGGGAAGTTGTAAAATGGGCAGATGTGGTTGTTCCCTGTGTTGTAGTGGAAGTGTAAGTTGGTGTAGTCTCAGCAGGGGTAGTGCTGATTGGAGTCATTGTGCTTCTCCCTGCTGCTGTAGCAATGGATGATGTTTTAGTATTCTCAGCAAGAAGAGTGGTGACAGGGGATGCTGTGGGTGTCCCCCGTTCTGTAGTGGTGCCCAAAGCTATTGGGATCTCAGATGGGGAATTGGTCTCCAGTACAGATGTGGACGTTTTAGGAGCTGATGTGGTGGGAGTCAGCGTCACCGTGGTTTCAGCTGGAGAAGTCACCATAACAGCAACTGTGGATGTCTCTGCTAACGCGGTGGGATAAGTGACAAGAGGGGCAGCTGTGGTTGTCTCAACTTCTGTAGAGATGCTGGGAATTCTTGTGGTCTCAGAGGGCAAACTTGTCTCAGGATGTACCGTGGATGTCAACAGTAAAATAGAAGTGACTCCAGTTGTGGTCTCAGTGGGGGATGTTGCCACAGGGACTGGTGTGGTGATAGCCAGAGTGGTGGTTGTTTCAACTGGGGAAGCAGTAGGAAAGGTGACTGTGGTTGTCTCCTCCACTGTAGTGGCAGTAGTTACTGCTGTAGTCTCTGCTGAGGAACCGGTCTCTAAAGGAGTTGTGAGTGTTTCTGCTATGGTAGATGTCCCTACAGGTGTACTCTTAGGTAAGAAAGTGGTAGGAAGAGGAACCGGGGTAGTCTCTTCCACTGTAGAGGAGCCAGTTATTCCTGAAGACTGAGCTTGGAAAGTAGTCTCTACAGGAGCTGTGGAGGTCTCTAGAATAGTCGAAGTAGCTACAGCCATGCTCCCAGGTAATGCAGTGGTTGGAGGTGAAGCTGTGGTTGTCTCCTCTACGAAGCTGGAACTCGTTGTTGCTGTAGTCGCAGTTGCAGAAGTTGTCTCTACAGGAGTTGTTAATGTTTCTGCTATGGTGGAAGTGGTTATAGCTGTGCTCTTATGGGCTGAAGTGGTAGGAAGGGCAACCGTGGCTGTGTCTTCTACTTTAGTGGTACTGGTGATTGCAGTAGTCTCAGCTAAGGAAGCGGTCTTTAGAGTAGCTGTGGAGGTTTGTAGAATAGAAGCTGTAACTGCAGCTGTGCTTTCCGGCTGTGAAATTGTAGGAAGCGGAAGTGTGGTTGTCTCCCTGACTGTAGAGGCAGTAGTTATTGCTGCTGTCTCTGCTAAGGAAGTAGATTCTAGTGGAGCAGTGGAGGTCTCTGTACTAGCAGAAATGGCTACGGTTGTGCTCTGAGATAGTGAAATGGTGGAAAGTGCAACCGTGGTTGTCTCTTCTACTATAGTCGTACTAGTTATTGCTGTAGTCTCAGCCAGAGAATTGGACTGCCGAGAAGCTGTGGAGGTCTCTGGAATAAGAGACCAGGCTACTGCGGTGCTTTCAGGAAGAGAAGTGCTAGGAAAGGCAACTGTGGTTGTCTCTTCTAGTGTAGTGGCATTAGTTGTTGCTGCAGTCTCAGCTAGCGAAGTGGTTTCCTGAAGAGCTGTGGAGGTCTTCTGAATAAGAGAAGTGTCTGATGCCATAGTCCCAGGTAGTGAAGCAGTAGGAAAGAGAACTGTGGTTGTCTCTTCTGCTGTGCTGGTACTAGATATTGCTGTAGTCTTAGCTACAGACGTGGTCCCTACGGGAGTGGTGAAGGTCTCTGGTATAGCAGAGGTGGCTTTAGCTGTACTTTCATGGGCTGAAGTAGTAGGGAGAGTAATTGTGGTTGTCACGCCTACTGCTGTGGTAGCAGTTACTGTTTTAGTATCATCTCGGGAAACGGTCTCCAGAGTGCTAGTGGAGGTCTCTCTAATAGTAGTGTGAGTTGTTAGGGTCTCAGAAGAGGTAGCGGTAATTGGAGTAACTGTGCTTCTCTCTGCTGCTGTAGCAATGGGTGCTGTTTTAGTAGTCTCGGCGAGAACAGTGGTGACAGGGGATGCCGTGGGTGTCCCCCGTTCTGTAGTGGTGCCCAAAGCTATTGGGATCTCAGATGGGGAATTGGTCTCCAGTACAGATGTGGACGTTTTAGGAGGTGCTGTGGTGGGAGTCAATGTCAGTGTAGTCTCAGCTGGAGATGTCACCATAGCAGCAAATGTGGATGTCTCTGCTAAAGAGGAGGTGACAGCACTTGTGGTTGTGGTGGGATAAGTGACAAGAGGGGCAGTTGTGGTTGTCTCAACTTCTGTAGAGATGCTGGGAATTCTTGTGGTCTCAGAGGGCAAACTTGTCTCAGGATGTACCGTGGATGTCAACGGTAAAATAGAAGTGACTCCAGTTGTGGTCTCAGTGGGGGATGTGGCCACAGGTACTGGTGTGGTGATAGCCAGAGTGGTGGTTGTTTCAACAGGGGAAGTAGTAGGATGGGTGACTGTGGTTGTCTCCTCCACTGTAGTGGCAGTAGTTACTGCTGTAGTCTCTGCTGAGGAACCAATCTCTAAAGGAGTTGTGAGTGTTTCTGCTATGGTAGATGTCCCTACAGGTGTACTCTTAGGTAAGAAAGTGGTAGGAAGAGGAACCAGGGTAGTCTCTTCCATTGAAGAGGAGCCAGGTATTCCTGAAGACTGAGTTTGGAAAGTAGTCTCTACAGGAGCTGTGGAGGTCTCTAGAATAGTCGAAGTAGCTACAGCCATGCTCCCAGGTAGTGCAGTGGTTGGAGGTGAAGCTGTGGTTGTCTCCTCTACGAAGCTGGAACTCGTTGTTGCTGTAGTCGCAGCTGCAGAAGTGGTCTCTACAGGAGTTGTTAATGTTTCTGCTATGGTGGAAGTGGTTATAGCTGTGCTCTTATGGGCTGAAGTGGTAGGAAGAGCGACCGTGGCTGTGTCTTCTACTTTAGTGGTACTCGTGATTGCAGTAGTCTCAGCTAAGGAAGTGGTCTTTAGAGTAGCTGTGGAGGTTTGTAGAATAGGAGCTGTAACTGCAGCTGTGCTTTCCGGCTGTGAAATTGTAGGAAGCGGAAGTGTGGTTGTCTCCCTGACTGTAGAGGCAGTAGTTATTGCTGCTGTCTCTGCTAAGGAAGTAGATTCTAGTGGAGCGGTGGAGGTCTCTGGACTAGCAGAAGTGGCTACGGTTGTGCTCTGAGGTAGTGAAATGGTGGGAAGCGCAACCATGGTTGTCTCTTCTACTATAGGCGTACTAGTTATTGCTGTAGTCTCCGCCAGGGAAGTGGACTCCCGAGAAGCTGTGGAGGTCTCTGGAATAAGAGATGAGGCTACTGCGGTGCTTTCAGGAAGAGAAGTGCTAGGAAAGGGAACTGTGGTTGTCTCTTCTGGTGTAGTGGCATTAGTTGTTGCTGCAGTCTCAGCTAGCGAAGTGGTCTCCAGAAGAGCTGTGGAGGTCTTCTGAATAAGAGAAGTGGCTGATGCCATAGTCCCAGGTAGTGAAACAGTAGGAAAGAGAACCGTGGTTGTCTCTTCTTCTGTGCTGGTACTAGATATTGCTGTAGTCTTAGCTACAGACGTGGTCCCTATGGGAGTGGTGGAGGTCTCTGGTATAGGAGAGGTGGCTAAAGCTGTACTTTCATGGGCTGAAGTAGTAGGGAGAGTAATTGTGGCTGTCTCGCCTACTGCCGTGGTACCAGTTACTGCTGTAGTCTGATTTGGGGAAGCGGTCTCCAGAGCACCGATTGAGCTCGCTGAAATAGTAGAGGTGGCTGCTGCTGTGGTCCTAATAAGTGTACTGGTAGGAAGAGGAACTGCAGTTGTCTCTTCTACAGTAGAGCTACTAGTCATTGCTGTAGTTTCAGAGAGGGAAGTAGGCTCTAGAGGAGAGGTGGATGTTTCTCCTGTGGTTCCTGTGAATACAGCTGTGCTTTCGGGTTGTGAAGCTTTGGAAAGGGGAAATGTGGTTGTCTCTTGAATAGTAGTGGTACTAGTTATTGTTGTCATTTCAGCTGGAGACATGGTCTCTACAGAAGAGCTGGATGTCTCTAGTATAGTAGAGGTGTCTGCCCCTGTGGTCCTAAGAAGTGTAGCAGTAGGAAGAAGAAGTGTGGTTGTCTTTTCTCCTGTAGTGCTACTAGTTATTGCTGTCGTTTCAGGGACTGATGTCATCTCAAGGGAAAGGGTTGATGTTTCTCCTACAGTCGTGGTGGCTACAGCTGTGGTTTCAGGTTGTGAAGCTGTGGAAAGGGGAAGTGTGGTTCTCCCCTCTTTTGTTGTAGCACTAATTATTGGTATAGTCTCAGCCGGGGAAGTGGTCTCTTCTGGAGCTGTGGATGTCTCTGGATTAGTAGAGGTGGCTGCAGCTGTGCTCTCAGTTAGTGAAGTGGTAGGAAGAGCAACAATGGTTGTCCCCTCTACTATCCTGTTACCAAGTAATGCTGTAGTCTCACCTGGGAAAGTGGTCTCTAGAGAAGATGTGGATGTTTCTGCTGTTGCAGAGGTGGCTGCAGCTGTCATAATAGACATTGAACTAGCAGGCGGAGTGATTGTGGTTGGCTGTGATGTGGAAGTGCTAATTAGTGTTGTGGACTCAGCTGGGGAGGAGGTTGGACGAGCAGAAGTGGTTGTCTCTGCTAACAGAGAGGTAACTGCAGTTCTGGTCTTAGCTGTGGAAGTGGTCACTGGGGCTTTGGTGGTGGATTCTGCTCGTGTTGTGAGATATGTTGTTGTGGTCCCAGGTTTGTTTGGGATGAGGGAAGCTACTACTTTGGTGGTACTCTCTGATGTTGTACTTCTGGTCGTGGTGGTTTTAACCACAGGAGTTGTCTGTGTTGTTGTGCCATTATTATCTTGATTTTGTTCCACTGGCTTAGCAGTCTTCTGGTAGATTATTTCTGTTATTTCATGATCTGTGTAGAGAAATGTATCTCCATTATGCTAGTTTACATAGGTGCGTATACCACATATTGAGTGCAAATCCACGGAATATGCATATCAATAATACATGGTCATTGTGAATATACAGTGTTTGTTTTAGCTTGAACATTCCAACATTTTCTCCCCAGTTGTACATTTCTTCTATCTATGTTTATCACAATTTACATGTAGCATGCATGAGAGATTCACTGCAGAGGTAAAATAACCTGAGCATGCCTCCCAGAGCAGACCACTCATGTCATTTCACCCAAAACAGCTTCAGGGGGAGAGGAGGAGGAGGAGGAGAATGTCCTTCCTCATAACTTTTAGCCCAGTGGTTCATGTCCTCCCTTGGGATGTGGAAGACTGACTGTTGCACTGTGGAGAATTAATAAAAGAATCATTTGTGCAGGGGATCTGATTCCTGAATCTCCCACATCCCGGGAGAGTGCTCTAATGAAAATAATATAGACTTATTCTTATGCATTCTCTCTCTCCCCTCCTATCCCTGCACACTCATTTTATAGGGGCCTAGGTGTCTCTCTGAGGCTCCATGATACGCAATTATTTTCTAACTGCCTGTAAGAGCATCACAGACGTGAGCGCCATTTCTGCATCCAGGCTGTAACTTTTTAAGTTTGAACTTTTAAGTGCCGCTGACTTCAGTAAGACTGCTCAGTTGCTTGAGTGCTTTGCTGAAGAGGGAAGAACTTAGTCACATGTTTAATGTTAAGCACATGCTGAAGGACTTAAATATTTTACTGAATTGGGGTCTTAGCATTTAATATTTCCTTTTCAAGCTTTCAAGATACTCTTGTAAATGGGAAAATCTACCAAGAAAAATTCAGAGAATTCCTATTTCAATACTTTTTTTGTCAGTTTGTATCCCCTTTTCTCCCACATTTATATATGTTCGTTAATAAGTTTCAAGAAGATAATTTAACTTCAGTTAAGCAGGCAACATTGTGATAATACGACAGTCCCATATGTTCTATTTATTCTTTCTTTTATGTTCATATCTCCCTTGTTTCCTATACCCATGGAAAGTCTGCATTTTGCCACCTCTATCCCAAATAATACTCAATTATTCCAGGTAGCATGAAATATTCATTTTTTAGCCACAAAATATCTCATTCTAATTAGATAAACACTACTAAAAACTGTTTCTTTTACTATGTGACTTCAAAAGGATGACAACCCGGACTCCTGCTGCTTTAAAATGGGTCTGAACTCATGGGGAAGCAAATTCTGCAACTACAAAGAATACACAAGTGGAAAACAATGCCCTTACTTGTCAAAGTAGCTGTGGTAGGTGAAAGCGATGTTGTGGTTGTCACAGAGATGGCTGCCGTTGTTTCCCCTCTGACAGAAACGCCCAAAGCGGTTGTGGTCTCAGCTGGGGAAGTTGTAAAATGGGCAGATGTGGTTGTTCCCTGTGTTGTAGTGGAAGTGTAAGTTGGTGTAGTCTCAGCAGGGGTAGTGCTGATTGGAGTCATTGTGCTTCTCCCTGCTGCTGTAGCAATGGGGGATGTTTTAGTAGTCTCAGCAAGAAGAGTGGTGACAGGGGATGCTGTGGGTGTCCCCCGTTCTGTAGTGGTGCCCAAAGCTATTGGGATCTCAGATGGGGAATTGGTCTCCAGTACAGATGTGGACGTTTTAGGAGCTGATGTGGTGGGAGTCAGCGTCACCGTGGTTTCAGCTGGAGAAGTCACCATAACAGCAACTGTGGATGTCTCTGCTAACGCGGTGGGATAAGTGACAAGAGGGGCAGCTGTGGTTGTCTCAACTTCTGTAGAGATGCTGGGAATTCTTGTGGTCTCAGAGGGCAAACTTGTCTCAGGATGTACCGTGGATGTCAACAGTAAAATAGAAGTGACTCCAGTTGTCGTCTCAGTTGGGGATGTTGCCACAGGGACTGGTGTGGTGATAGCCAGAGTGGTGGTTGTTTCAACTGGGGAAGCAGTAGGAAAGGTGACTGTGGTTGTCTCCTCCACTGTAGTGGCAGTAGTTACTGCTGTAGTCTCTGCTGAGGAACCGGTCTCTAAAGGAGTTGTGAGTGTTTCTGCTATGGTAGATGTCCCTACAGGTGTACTCTTAGGTAAGAAAGTGGTAGGAAGAGGAACCGGGGTAGTCTCTTCCACTGTAGAGGAGCCAGTTATTCCTGAAGACTGAGCTTGGAAAGTAGTCTCTACAGGAGCTGTGGAGGTCTCTAGAATAGTCGAAGTATCTACAGCCATGCTCCCAGGTAGTGCAGTGGTTGGAGGTGAAGCTGTGGTTGTCTCCTCTACGAAGCTGGAACTCGTTGTTGCTGTAGTCGCAGCTGCAGAAGTTGTCTCTACAGGAGTTGTTAATGTTTCTGCTATGGTGGAAGTGGTTATAGCTGTGCTCTTATGGGCTGAAGTGGTAGGAAGGGCAACCGTGGCAGTGTCTTCTACTTTAGTGGTACTGGTGATTGCAGTAGTCTCAGCTAAGGAAGTGGTCTTTAGAGTAGCTGTGGAGGTTTGTAGAAGAGGAGCTGTAACTGCAGCTGTGCTTTCCGGCTGTGAAATTGTAGGAAGCGGAAGTGTGGTTGTCTCCCTGACTGTAGAGGCAGTAGTTATTGCTGCTGTCTCTGCTAAGGAAGTAGATTCTAGTGGAGCAGTGGAGGTCTCTGGACTAGCAGAAGTGGCTACGGTTGTGCTCTGAGATAGTGAAATGGTGGGAAGTGCAACCGTGGTTGTCTCTTCTACTATAGTCGTACTAGTTATTGCTGTAGTCTCAGGCAGGGAAGTGGACTCCCGAGAAGCTGTGGAGGTCTCTGGCATAAGAGACAAGGCTACTGCGGTGCTTTCAGGAAGAGAAGTGCTAGGAAAGGGAACTGTGGTTGTCTCTTCTAGTGTAGTGGCATTAGTTGTTGCTGCAGTCTCTGCTAGCGAAGTGGTTTCCAGAAGAGCTGTGGAAGTCTTTTGAATAAGAGAAGTGTCTGATGCCATAGTCCCAGGTAGTGAAACAGTAGGAAACAGAACCGTGGTTGTCTCTTCTGCTGTGCTGGTACTAGATATTGCTGTAGTCTTAGCTACAGACGTGGTCCCTATGGGAGTGGTGGAGGTCTCTGGTATAGCAGAGGTGGCTATAGCTGTACTTTCATGGGCTGAAGTAGTAGGGAGAGTAATTGTGGTTGTCACGCCTACTGCTGTGGTACCAGTTACTGTTTTAGTATCATCTCGGGAAATGGTCTCCAGAGTGCTAGTGGAGGTCTCTCTAATAGTAGTGTGAGTTGTTAGGGTCTCAGAAGAGGTAGTGGTAATTGGAGTAACTGTGCTTCTCTCTGCTGCTGTAGCAATGGGTGCTGTTTTAGTAGTCTCGGCGAGAACAGTGGTGACAGGGGATGCCGTGGGTGTCCCCCGTTCTGTAGTGGTGCCCAAAGCTATTGGGATCTCAGATGGGGAATTGGTCTCCAGTACAGATGTGGACGTTTTAGGAGGTGCTGTGGTGGGAGTCAATGTCAGTGTGGTCTCAGCTGGAGAAGTCACCATAGCAGCAAATGTGGATGTCTCTGCTAAAGAGGAGGTGACAGCACTTGTGGTTGTGGTGGGATAAGTGACAAGAGGGGCAGTTGTGGTTGTCTCAACTTCTGTAGAGATGCTGGGAATTCTTGTGGTCTCAGAGGGCAAACTTGTCTCAGGATGTACCGTGGATGTCAACAGTAAAATAGAAGTGACTCCAGTTGTGGTCTCAGTGGGGGATGTTGCCACAGGGACTGGTGTGGTGATAGCCAGAGTGGTGGTTGTTTCAACTGGGGAAGTAGTAGGAAAGGTGACTGTGGTTGTCTCCTCCACTGTAGTGGCAGTAGTTACTGCTGTTGTCTCTGCTGAGGAACCAATCTCTAAAGGAGTTGTGAGTGTTTCTGCTATGGTAGATGTCCCTACAGGTGTACTCTTAGGTAACGAAGTGGTAGGAAGAGGAACCGGGGTAGTCTCTTCCACTGTAGAGGAGCCAGTTATTCCTGAAGACTGAGCTTGGAAAGTAGTCTCTACAGGAGCTGTGGAGGTCTCTAGAATAGTCGAAGTAGCTACAGCCATGCTCCCAGGTAGTGCAGTGGTTGGAGGTGAAGCTGTGGTTGTCTCCTCTACGAAGCTGGATCTCGTTGTTGCTGTAGTCGCAGCTGCAGAAGTTGTCTCTACAGGAGTTGTTAATGTTTCTGCTATGGTGGAAGTGGTTATAGCTGTGCTCTTATGGGCTGAAGTGGTAGGAAGGGCAACCGTGGCTGTGTCTTCTACTTTAGTGGTACTCGTGATTGCAGTAGTCTCAGCTAAGGAAGTGGTCTTTAGAGTAGCTGTGGAGGTTTGTAGAAGAGGAGCTGTAACTGCAGCTGTGCTTTCCAGCTGTGAAATTGTAGGAAGCGGAAGTGTGGTTGTCTCCCTGACTGTAGAGGCAGTAGTTATTGCTGCTGTCTCCGCTAAGGAAGTAAATTCTAGTGGAGCAGTGGATGTCTCTGGACTAGCAGAAGTGGCTACGGTTGTGCTCTGAGATAGTGAAATGGTGGGAAGTGCAACCGTGGTTGTCTCTTCTACTATAGTCGTACTAGTTATTGCTGTAGTCTCAGCCAGGGAATTGGACTGCCGAGAAGCTGTAGAGGTCTCTGGAATAAGAGACAAGGCTACTGCGGTGCTTTCAGGAAGAGAAGTGCTAGGAAAGGCAACTGTGGTTGTCTCTTCTAGTGTAGTGGCATTAGTTGTTGCTGCAGTCTTAGCTAGCGAAGTGGTCTCCAGAAGAGCTGTGGAGGTCTTCTGAATAAGAGAAGTGTCTGATGCCATAGTCCCAGGTAGTGAAGCAGTAGGAAAGAGAACCGTGGTTGTCTCTTCTGCTGTGCTGGTACTAGATATTGCTGGTGTCTTAGCTACAAACGTGGTCCCTACGGAAGTGGTGGAGGTCTCTGGTATAACAGAGGTGGCTTTAGCTGTACTTTCATGGGCTGAAGTAGTAGGGAGAATAATTGTGGCTGTCTCGCCTACTGCCATGGTACCAGCTACTGCTGTAGTCTCATTTGGGGAAGAGGTCTCCAGAGCACCGATTGAGCTCGCTGAAATAGTAGAGGTGGCTGCTGCTGTGGTCCTAATAAGTGTACTGGTAGGAAGAGGAACTGCGGTTGTCTCTTCTACAGTAGAGCTACTAGTCATTGCTGTAGTTTCAGAGAGGGAAGTAGGCTCTAGAGGAGAGGTGGATGTTTCTCCTGTGGTTCTTGTGAATACAGCTGTGCTTTCGGGTTGTGAAGCTTTGGAAAGAGGAAATGTGGTTGTCTCTTGAATAGTAGTGGTACTAGTTATTGTTGTCATTTCACCTGGAGACATGGTCTCTGCAGAAGAGGTGGATGTCTCTAGTATAGTAGAGGTGTCTGCCGCTGTGGTCCTAAGAAGTGTAGTAGTAGGAAGAAGAAGTGCGGTTGTCTTTTCTCCTGTAGTGCTACTAGTTATTGCTGTCGTTTCAGGGACAGATGTCATCTCAAGGGGAAGGGTTGATGTTTCTCCTACAGTCGTGGCTACAGCTGTGGTTTCAGGTTGTGAAGCTGTAGAAAGGGGAAGTGTGGTTCTCCCCTCTATTGTTGTAGCACTAATTATTGGTATAGTCTCAGCCAGGGAAGTGGTCTCTTCTGGAGCTGTGGATGTCTCTGGATTAGTAGAGGTGGCTGCAGTTGTGCTCTCAGGGAGTGAAGTGGTAGGAAGAGCAACAATGGTTGTCCCCTCTACTGTCCTGTTACCAAGTAGTGCTGTAGTCTCACCTGGGACTGTGGTCTCTAGAGGAGATGTGGATGTTTCTGCTGTTGCAGAGGTGGCTGCAACTGTCATAATAGACATTGAACTAGCAGGCAGAGTGATTGTGGTTGGCTGTGATGTGGAAGTGCTAATTAGTGTTGTGGGCTCAGCTAGCGAGGAGATTCGATGAGCAGAAGTGGTTGTCTCTGCTAACAGAGAGGTAGCTGCAGTTCTAGTCTTAGCTGTGGAAGCTGTCAGTGGGGCTTTGGTGATGGATTCTGCTCGTGTTGTGAGATACGTTGTTGTGGTCCCAGGTTTGTTTGTGATCACGGGAGCTGCTTCTTTGGTGGTACTCTCTAACGTTGTACTTTTGGTGGTGGTGATGGTAGTGGTTTTAACCATAGGAGTTGTCTGTGTTGTGACATTATTACCTTTATTTTGTTCCATTGGCTTAATGGTTTTCTGGTGGATTATTTCAGTTATTTCACGATCTGTGTAGAGAAAAGTATCTCCATTATACTGTTTTATATAAGGGCTTATACCACATATTGAGTGCAAATCCAAGGAATATGCATATCAGTAATATTGTGAATGTACACGGTGTTTGTTTTAGCTTAAACATTCCAAAATTTCTCCCCAGTTGTGAATTTTTCTATCCATGTTTCTCACAATTTACATATATAATGAATGAGAAATTCACTCTGCAGTTCCCTCTTGAAATCATTTTTGCATTTTGTATTCACTGGGCCTCATTTCTGATTACACTAAAGTTCCCATACACTGCTCCAACAGTGGTTGTAACTATAATTTGCACTCTCTTTAAACCCACTATATTCATAGATTCCAAGGCTGGAGGGGACAACTGTGGTCATCGAGTCCGACCTTCCGGACACCAGAGAACTTCCCGAGAATAACCCCTTTTGAATTAGAGCAGGTCTTAAACAACCTTGATTTTAAAATTACCAATGATGGAGAATCCACATCAACCCTTGGTAAATTTTTCCAATGTTTGATTATTTTCACCTTTAAAAATTTACATTTTTTCCCTTCTGAATTTGTCTAGCTTCAACTTCTAGCTATTGGGTCTTGTAATACTTTTGTCTGCTAGATTAAAGAACTTATTATCAAATATTTGTTCCTAAGGCAGGTCCTTACACATCATTATCAAGTCACCCCTTAACCTGCTGATTCTTAAAGTACGTAGTTTGAGGTCCTTGAAAGCATCACTATAATGCATATTTTTAAATCTTTTAATCATTCTCTGTGCTCTTCTCTGAACCCTCTCCCATTTATCAACATCCTTCTTGAATTGTGGACCCCAGAACTGGACAAAATATTCCAGCAACAGCCCTGTACAGAGGTAAAATAAACTGAGCATGCCTCTAAGAGGAGGTCACTCAGTTGAGCTCACACAAATCAGCTTCGGTGGGAGAAGAGGAGGAGGAGAAGTTCCTCCTCCATAAACTTTAGCCCAGTTGTTAGGGTCGTCAGCTGGATGTGGAAGACAAACTGTTGCACTGAGGATAAAGAAAGTCATTTGGGCAGAGGATCTGGACCCTGTGTCTCCCACATCCTGAGTGAGTGCGCTAAACCAAAGGGTATAGAATCACCCTTGTGTGCTCTCTTTTCTCCTCCCTCCTGTCCTCTTTCATTGTATAGGATTCTAGGTGACTAACTCTGGTTTTGTGAATCGCAGTGATTTCTTAACCATCTGTAAGAGCATCACATTGTTTAACTCCATTTGTGCATCCAAGCTTTAAGTTTTTAAGTTTTAGTTGTTCAGTTCCATTAACTTTAGTGAGACTGCTCAGTTACACACACACTGAAGAACTTGTGTCTTCTTGAATTGGGGCCTTAGTTCTTAATATTTTCATTTCAAGTTTGCAAGAAGTTGTTGTAAATGAGAAATAACTACCAAGAAAAATTCATAGAATTCCCATTCCAATACCCTTTTTTATCAGTTCCTAACCCCTCACTCGTCCATATTTATCGATGTTAACGAACAACTTTAAAGGGTTTTATTAAGCAGTCAACATTATTATAATAAAAAACTTCCATATGTTCTATTTCTTCTTTCTTTTAGGTTCATATCTCCCTTGTTTCCTATACTCTGTGAATTTCTACATTTTGCCACTTGAAACCCAAACAATATCCATCTGTCCTAGGTAGCATGAAACATTCATTTTTGCTATCCTCAAAATACCTCAATTCTAAATGGATAAACTCTCAAAAATGTTTAGTTTGAGTCTTCAAAAGGATGACCACCCAAGAACCTGCTGGTTAAAATGGGTCTAGACGTATGGAGGAGAAAATTCTGCAACTACAAGGGCTACCCAAGAGGAAAACAATGCCCTTACTTGTCAAAGCAGCTGTGGTAGGTGAAAGCGATGTGGTTGTCACAGAGATGGCTGCTGTTGTCTCCCCTCTGATAGGAACGCCCAAAGCGGTTGTGGTCTCAGCTGGCAAAATTGTAAAAAGGGCAGATGTGGTTGTTGCCTGTGTTGTACTGGAAGTGTAAGTTCTTGTGGTCTCAGCAGGGGTAGTGGTGATTGGAGCCGCTGTGCTTCTTTCTGATTCCGTAGCAAAGGATGATGTTTTAGTAGTCTCTGCGAGAACAGTGGTGACAGGGGATGCTGTGGGTGTCCCCCGTTCTGTAGTGGTGCCCAAAGCTATTGGGATTTCAGATGGGGAATTGGTCTCCAGAGCAGATGTGGATGCTTTAGGAGTTGCTGTGGTGGGAGTCAGCATCACTGTGGTCTCAGCTGGAGAAGTCACCGTAACAGCAACTGTGGATGTCTCTGCTAAAGAGGAGGTGACAGCACTTGTGGTTGCGGTGGGATAAGTGACAAGAGGGGCAGTTGTGGTTGTCTCAGCTTCTGTAGAGATGCTGGGAATTCTTGTGGTCTCAGAGGGCAAACTTGTCTCAGCATGTACCGTGGATGTCAACAGTAAAATAGAAGTGACTCCAGTTGTGGTCTCAGTGGGGGATGTGGCCACAGGGACTGGTGTGGTGATAGCCAGAGTGGTGGTTGTTTCAACTGGGGAAGTAGCAGGAAGTGTAACTGTGGTTGTCTCCTCCATTGTAGTGGCAGTAGTTACTGCTGTAGTCTCTGCTGAGAAGCCGGTCTCTAAAGGAGTTGTGAGTCTTTCTGCTATGGCAGACGTCACTACAGGAGTACTTTTAGGTAATGAAGTAGTAAGAAGAGCAATGGTACTAATTATTCCTGTAGTCTCAGTAGAAGAAGTGGTCTCTAGAGGTGCTGTGGAGGTCTCTGGAATAATAATTGTAGCTACAGCTGTGCTCTCAGATAGTGAAATGGTAGAAAGGGCAACTGTGGTTCTATCCTCTAATGTAATTGTGCTGGGTGTTCTTGTAGTCTGAGCTGGGAAAGTGGCCTCTAGCAGAGGAGTGGAGGTCTGTAGTACAGAAGAGGTGGCAGTGGCTGCTGCACTCTGAGTTCGTGCAGTAGTAGAAAGACTAATTGTGGTTGTCTCACCTACTGCCGTGGTACCAGTTACTGTTGTAGTCTCATCTCGGGAAGTGGTCTCCAGAGTGCTAGTGGAGGTCTCTCTAATAGTAGTGTGAGTTGTTATGGTCTCAGCAGGGGTAGTGGTAATTGGAGTAACTGTGCTTCTCTCTGCTGCTGTAGCAATGGGTGCTGTTTTAGTAGTCTCGGTGAGAACAGTGGTGACAGGGGATGCTGTTGGTGTCCCCTGTTCTCTAGTGGTGCCCAAAGCTACTGGGATCTCAGATGGGGAATTGGTCTCCAGTACAGATGTGGACGTTTTAGGAGGTGCTGTGGTGGGAGTCAATGTCACTGTGGTCTCAGCTGGAGAAGTCACCATAACAGCAACTGTGGATGTCTCTGCTAAAGAGGAGGTGACAGCACTTGTGGTTGCGGTGGGATAAGTGACAAGAGGGGCAGCTGTGGTTGTCTCAGCTTCTATAGAGATTCTGGGAATTCTTGTGGTCTCAGAGGACAAACTTGTCTCAAGACGGACTGTGGATGTCAATGGTAAAATAGAAGTGACTCCAGTTGTGGTCTCAGTAAGGGAAGTGGCAACAGGAGCTGGTGTGGTGATAGCCAGTGAAGTGGTAACTTCAATTGGGGAAGTATTTGGAAGGCCAACTGTGGTTTTCTCCTCAGCTGTAGTGGTTCTAGGTAATTCTGTAATCTCTGTTAGGAGAGTGGTCTCTAGAGGAGCAATAGATGTCTGTGGAAAAGAAGAGGCAGCTGCTGCTGTGCTCTGAGGTAGTGTAGTAGTAGGAAGACTAATTATGGTTGTTTCTTCTAATGTTGTGCTACTAGTCATTGCTGTAGTTTGAGCTGCAGAACTCGTCTCTATTGGAGAGGTGGAGGTTATTCCCATGGTAGAGGTGGCTGCAGCAGTGGTTTCAGGATGTGAAGTGCTAAGGAAGGGAAGGGTGGTTGTCCCTTCTATTGTAGAAGTACTAATTATTGGTGTACTCTCAGCTGGGGAAGTGATCTTTAGCGTAACTGTGTTGGTCTCTGGCGAAGTTGACGTGGCTATAGCTGTGCTCCCTGGTAGGGCAGTCACAGGAATGGGTACAGCAGTTGTCCCCTCTATTGTAAAAGTACTAGTTAATGCTGTAGTTTCAGCTACAGAAGATCTCTGGAAAGGAGAGGTGGGTGTTTCTGTTGTGATAGAGCTGGCCATAGCTGTGCTTTCGGCTTGTGAAGTTGCAGAGAGGGAAAGTGTGGTTATCACTTCAGCTCCAGTGGTACTAGTTATTGTTGTCCTCTCTGTTGGGGTTAGGGTTTCTAAACGAGTTGTAGATGTCTCTGGAAACATTGAGGTGGCTGTAGCTGTGCTCCCAGATTCTGAAGTTGTCAGAAGGGGAAGTGTGGTTGTCTCTTCACTTCTAGTACTATTAGTCATTGCTGTAGTTTGAGCTGCAGAAGTCATCTCTAGAGGAGACATGGGGGTTATTTCTATGGTAAAGGCGGCTGAAGGAGTGGTTTCAGATTGTGAAGTGCTGAGAAGGGGAAGAGTGCTTGTCCGTTCTGTTGTAGAAGTTCTAATTATTGATGTAGTCTCAGCTGGGGAAGTGGTATTCAGTGTAACTGTACTGCTTTCTGGAGCAGTTGATGTGGCTGTGGCTGTATCTGTGCTCGCAGGCAATGTTGTCGCGGGATTAGGAACAGTGGTTGTTACCTCTATTGTAGAAGTACTAATCATTGCTGCAGTTTGAGCTGCAGAAGTCGTCTCTAGAGGAGAGGTGGAGGTTGTTCCCAGGGTAGATGTGGCTGCAGCAGTGGTTTCAGACTGTGAAGTGCTAAGACGGGGAAGGGTGCTTGTCCCTTCTACTGTAGAAGTACTAATTATTGGTATACTCTCAGCTGTGAATGTGGTCTCTTGCAGAACTGTGATTGTTTCTGTAGCAGTTGAGGTGGCTGCAGTTGTTCTTTCAGGTTGTGAAGTTGCAAGAGGGGAAAGTGTGTTTGTCACTTCAGCTCCAGTGGTACTAGTTATTGTTGTTCTGTCTGTTGAGTTTGTGGTTTCTACAGGAGTTGTGGAGGTCTCTGGAAACGTTGAGGTGGCTGTTGCTGTGCTCCCAGGTTCGGAAGTTGTCAGAAGGGGTAGCATGGTTGTTTCTTCTCTTCTAGTGCTACTGGACATTGCTGTAGTTTGAGCTGCAGAAGTAGTCTCTAGAGGAGAGGTGGAGGTTATTCCCATAGTAGAAGTGACTGCAGCACTGGTTTCAGGTTGTGAAGTGCTAAGAAGGGGAAGAGTAGTTGTCCCTTCTATTGTAGAAGCACTAATTATTGGTGTAGTCTCAGCTGGGAAAGTGGTCTTCAGCGTTAGTGTTGTGGTTTCTGGCACAGTTGAGGTGGCTAGAGCTGTGCTCGCAGGCTGTGTAGTCCTGGGATTAAGAAGCATCGTTGTCTCCTCAATTGTAGAAGAACTAGTTATTGCTGTAGTTTCAGCTGCAGAAGTTGTCTGGAAAGGTGAGGTGAATGTTTCTGCTGTGGTAGAGCTGGCTATGGCTGTACTTTCGACTTGTGAAGTTGCAAGGAGGGAAAGTGTGGTTGTCGTTTCAGTTCCAGTGATACTAGTTATTGTTGTCCTCTCTGTTGGGGTTGTGGTTTCTACAAGAGTTGTGGAGGTCTCTGGAAAATTTGAGGTGGCTATTTCTGTGCTCCCAGGTTCAGAAGTTGTCAGAAGGGGAAGCGTGGTTGTTTCTTCACTTCTAGCGGTACTAGTCATTGCTGTAGTTTGAGCTGCAGAAGTTGTCTCTAGAGGAGAGGTGGAGGTTGTTCCCGGGGTAGATGTGGCTGCAGCAGTGGTTTCAGATTCTGAAGTGCTAAGAAGGGGAAGGGTGCTTGTCTCTTCTACTGTAGAAGTACTAATTATTGGTGTACTCTCAGCTGGGGAAGTGGTCTCTTCCAGAACTGTGATTGTTTCTGTAGCAGTTGAGGTGGCTGCACTTGTTCTTTCAGGTTGTGAAGTTGCAAGAGGGGAAAGTGTGTTTGTCACTTCAGCTCCAGTGGTACTAGTTATTGTTGTCCTGTCTGTTGAGTTTGTGGTTTCTACAGGAGTTGTGGAGGTCTCTGGAAACGTTGAGGTGGCTGTTGCTGTGCTCCCAGGTTCGGAAGTTGTCAGAAGGGGAAGCGTGGTTGTTTCTTCACTTCTAGCGGTACTAGTCATTGCTGTAGTTGGAGCGGCAGAAGTCGTCTCTAGAGGAGACGTGGAGGTTCCTCCTATGGTAGAGGTGGCTGCATCATTGGTTTCAGGTTGTGAAGTGCTAAGAAGGGGAAAGATAGTTGTCCCTTCTATTATAAGAGTACTAATTATTGTTGTATTCTCAGCTGGGGAGGTGGTCTTTAGTGTAATTGTCGTGGTTTCTGGTGCAGTTGAGGTGCCTATAGCAGTTCTCGCAGGCAGTGTAGTCGTGGGATTAAGAATAGTGGTTGTTGTCACCTCTATTGTAGAAGTACTGGTTATTGCTGTAGTTTCAGCTGCAGAAGTTGTCTGGAAAGGTGAGGCGGATGTTACTATTGTGGCAGAGCTGGCTACAGCTGTACTTTTGGCTTGTGAAGCTGAAGGGAGGGAAAGTGTGGTTGTCACTTCAGCTCCAGCGGTACTAATTATTGTTGTCATCTCTGTTGGGGTTGTGGTATCTACAGGAGATGTGGAGGACTCTGGAAAAGTTGCGGTGGCTGTAGCTGTGCTCCCAGGTTCTGAAGTTGTCAGAAGGGGAAGCGTGGTTGTCTTTTCACTTCTAGTGGTACTAGTCATTATTGTACTTGGAGCTGCAGAAGCCGTCTCTAGAGGAGAGGTGGAGGAGGTTATTCCCATGGTAGAGGTGGCTGCAGCAGTAGTTTCGGATTCTGAAGTGGTAAGAAGGGGAATGGTGCTTTTCCCTTCCACTGTAGAAGCACTAATTATTGGTGTACTCTCTGCTGGGGAAGTGGTCTCTTGCAGAACCATAGTTGTTTCTGGAGCAGTTGAGGTGGCTGCAGTTGTGATTTCAGGTTGTGAAGTTGCAAGAAGGGAAAGTGTGGTTCTCACTTCAGCTCCAGTGGTACTAGTTATTGTTGTCCTCTCTGTTGTGGTTGTGGTTTCTACAGGAGTTGTGGAGGTCTCTGGAAATGTTGAGGTGGCTGAAGCTGTTCTTCCAGGTTCTGAAGTTGTCAGAAGGGGAAGTGTGGTTGTCTCTTCACTTCTAGTGCTACTAGTCATTGCTGTAGTTTGAACTGCAGAAGTCTTCTCTATTGGAGAGGTGGAGGTTATTCCCATGGTAGAGGTGGCTGCAGCAGTGTTTTCCATTTGTGAAGTGGTAAGAAGGGGAAGAGTGCTTGTCCTTTCCACTGTAGAAGTACTAATTATTGGTGTACTCTCTGCTGGGGAAGTGGAGTCTTGCAGAACCTTTGTTGTTTCTGGAGTAGTTGAGGTGGCTGCAGTTGTGCTTTCAGGGTGGGAAGTTACAAGAAGGGAAAGTTTGGTTGTCTCGTCATTTCCAGAGGTACTAGTTATTGTTCTCCTCTCTTTTGTGGCTGTGGTTTCTACAGGAGACGTGGAAGTCTCTGGAATGGCTGAGGTGACTGTAGCTGTGCTCCCAGGTTCTGAAGTTGTCAGAAGGGGAATTGTGCTTTTCTCTTCACTTCTAGTGGTACTAGTCATTACTGTAGTTTGAGCTGCAGAAGTCGTCTCTATTGGAGAGGTGGAGGTTATTCCCATGGTAGAGGTGGCTTCAGCAGTGGTTTCAGACTGTGAAGTGCTAAGAAGGGGATGGGTGCTTGTCTCTTCCACTGTAGAAGAAGTAATTATTGGTGTACTCTCTGATGGGGAAGTGGAGTCTTGCAGAACCGTGGTTGTTTCTGCAGCAGTTGAGGTGTCTGCAGTTGTGCTTTCAGGTTGTGAAGTTGCACGGAGGGAAAGTGTGGTTCTCACTTCAGCTCCAGTGGTACTAGTTATTGTTGTCCTCTCTGTTGTGGTTGTGGTTTCTACAGGAGTTGTGGAGGTCTCTGGAAATGTTGAGGTGGCTGAAGCTGTTCTTCCAGGTTCTGAAGCTGTCAGAAGGGGAAGTGTGGTTGTCTCTTCACTTCTAGTGCTACTAGCCATTGCTGTAGTTTGAACTGCAGAAGTCTTCTCTATTGGAGAGGTGGAGGTTATTCCCATGGTAGAGGTGGCTGCAGCAGTGGTTTCTGGTTGTGAAGTGCTAAGAATGGGAAGTATGGTTGTCCCTTCTATTATAGGAGTACTAATTATTGTTGTATTCTCAGCTGGTGAGGTGGTCTTTAGCGTAACTGTCGTGGTTTCTGGTGCAGTTGAGGTGGCTATCACTGTACTCGCAGGGAGTGTAGTTGTGGGATTAAAAATAGTGGTTGTTGTTACCTCTATTGTAGAACTACTGGTTATTGCTGTAGTTTCAGCTGCAGAAGTTGTCTGTAAAGGTGAGGTGGATGTTTCTGTTGTGGCAGAGCTGGCTATAGCTGTGCTTTCGGCTTGTGAAGCTGCAGGGAGGGAAAGTGTGGTTGTCACTTCAGCTCCAGTGGTACTAGTTGTTGTTGTCCTCTCCATTGGGGTTGTGTTTTCTACAGGAGTTGTGGAGGTCTCTGGAAACGTTGAGGTGGCTGAAGCTGTTCTCCCAGGTTCTGAAGTTGTCAGAAGGGGAATTGTGCTTGTCTCTTCACTTCTATTGATACTAGTCCTTGCTGTAGTTTGAGCTGCAGAAGTCGTCTCTATTGGAGAGGTGGACGTTGTTCCCATGGTAGATGTGGCTGCAGCAGTGGTTTCAGATTGTGAAGTTCTAAGAAGGGGAATGGTTCTTGTCCCTTCTACTGTAGAAGTATTAATTATTTGTGTACTCTCTGCTGGGGAAGTGGTCTTTTGCCGAACTGTGGTTGTTTCTGGAGCAGTTGAAATGGCTATAGTTGTGCTTTCAGGCTGTGAAGTTGCAGGGAGGGAAAGTATGGTTGTCACTTCAGCTCCAGTGGTACTAGTTATCGTTGCCCTCTCTGTTGAGTTTGTGGTTTCTACAGAAGTTGTGGAGGTGTCTGGAAAGTTTGATGTGGCTGTTTCTGTGCTCCCAATTTCGGAAGTTGTCAGAAGGGGAAGCGTGGTTGTGTCTTCACTTCTAGTGCTACTAGCCATTGCTGTAGTTTGAACTGCAGAAGTCTTCTCTATTGGAGAGGTGGAGGTTATTCCCATGGTAGAGGTGGCTGCAGCAGTGGTTTCTGGTTGTGAAGTGCTAAGAATGGGAAGTATGGTTGTCCCTTCTATTATAGGAGTACTAATTATTGTTGTACTCTCTGCTGGGGAAGTGGTCTCTTGCAGAATCGTGGTTGTTTCTGGAGCAGTTGAGATGGCTGCAGTTGTGCTTTCAGGTTGTGAAGTGGCAAGAAGGGAAAGTGTGGTTGTCTCATCATTTCCAGTGATACTAGTTATTGTTGTCCTCTCTGTTGTGGTTGTGGTTTCTACAGGAGTTGTGGAGGTCTCTGGAAAAGTTGAGGTGGCTGTAGCTGTGCTCCCATTTTTGGAAGTTGTCAGACGGGTTGTCTCTGCACTTGTAGTGGTACTAGTGATTGCTGTAGTTTGAAAAATAACAATTTAAATACTGTTCCTGTAGTGCGGCCCGCAATTATACTCTACGTAATTTTGACTATACGCAGTTTTCGCTTTACGTGCTGACCGCAGAACATAACCCCAGCGTAAGATGAGACAGACCTGTATTTTCAATTTTTTTCATTTCAGAACTGTGAGGAAAAGCTAACTAACTTTCAATCTGCCAATGTATGTCACTGTGATGTGGATAAAAACCTAGTTATGAGTAGGTTAGGAAACCACCAAAGTATGATCAAAGCCAAGTCTCCAGAGTTAAAGACTAGGTCACTAACTTATTAAACTATGATAGCCCTACATGCTTGTCATCCCAAAAGAATCATTCTCTCTCTCTTTGTGAGATAGCTGTACGTCCAAAGTCATCTAGATCAAATGTTCTTAAGGAGGGGCCCATTCTATTAATAATTGCTCATCGCTTTTTTGCTGTAACACTCCATGCCATCACAATCCATTCATGTTTAAGTTCCCTGAGTCACTTAGCAGACTAATTTACTGCTGAAGAGAAATCACTGTTTCTATAATGCTTGTGACACCAACCAGGAAACTCAAAGTCAATATTCTGCTTCAGCTAGTGCTATTGTGGACTAGGAGGGGAAGGAAAGGGATTGGGGCTCTATACTCAAGCGTGTGTCTACACTACAGCTGCTACAGTGCTCCAGGAAGTCTGGGGTGGAGCAGGGTCTTGATCCTGGCTTTCACAAGCCCCAAGCTACCACCCTAACCCCGAGGCCATCCTTCCTCTCAGGCCCTTTAACCTTCCTGCAGCTTTGTCTTTCCATCTCTCAGACAGAAATGCTAATTTACGACCTCTCTAAAGCACTTTGACTCCAGTTCAGCATAAGTATATGCTTAACTCTAAGCAGACATGCTACATTCCAGTGACTTCAGTGGGATTTAAGCACATGCGTGTTTTGCTGAATTGGGACTTTTGAGAGCTATCTAGCCATCTAATTTCCTACAGGAAAACAAGTTTCCCATAACTTTTTCCCCCGCAGAAAATGTCAGTTTGTCAAAATTGATTAAACTGTCTATGAGCAAGAACCAGTTTAAACAAATCTCTCAATTTGAAAAAAAAATTGGAAAAAAATATTTCAAAATGATCAGAACATCCCATTTTGACATTTTCAGAATGCAAAGTTTAGTTTTTTGAGTCAAAATGAATTTTTGTTTTGAAATTTTAGTTAATTTATACTAAAAAAAAATCAAAGATAAAAAGGTGAAAATCAAAATGAAACATTTTGCAATTATCAAAACAAAATGCGTTGACCAATCTGACCGAATTGAACTTTTGGGGGATATCTGTTCATGAAAATTTGCAAGATTTTCACTTTGTCCTGTTTTAGGAGGGGGGGAATGTTGAAATCTTGAAAAAAATCTCATGAGAGGAAAATTGTTTCCTGCTCTGCTCTAAGTCATTAATAATATTTGCTATTGCTGTAAAAACTCAGGATCTGAAACCTGGACGCCATCAAGAAGTGATTTGTTCTGACATAGAAATTACACTTGACATTTTAGGGTATTTTTAGGACTGATTTACAGTGGGTATGTCTAGGGTACAATAATCCAAGCCTTCTCTCCGACTTCCCATCGTGCCTGGACTGTCCTTTCTGATCCTCCCAACCCCTCCTCCAAACCCTCCTTTTCCCACCATTACCTAAACAGCTACCCTCTAATTCTCTGTACATTGTAACCAGGATGGGTGTGCCACCCTTTCTCCTGCTCTTTTGTCTCTATCTTGTCCTTTTAGATTATAATTTCTCTAGGGCAAGGCTCTGCCCTTTTACATATTTTTTTGACAAGGGTGTGGCGTGCTTTGGGACACTAAAAATAACAAACACGGTAACCATACTAAAAGTACATGCCGTTACTAGGTGAGCAGGTGCAAATCTCTTGCGTAGGAGCAGCAACTTCTGGTTTAGAGGGAGAAACCCTGTGCCCTTTATATAACAAAGTTAACCTTCTGTTCTGACCCACCCCGATCTATGTGCCCTATGTTAAACGGCTGACTCCCGCCCTTACCTGGAACAAATTCAACATATCTACTGTCTTTTTCTAAATACCACATGATGCATTCATTTCTCATCTTAATTATCTAGCTGTGGTCTCCTCTACTACCATAGTATCTGCACACCACACAATCTTTAATGTATTTACCCTCACAAAACTGATATGCTGTCGGGCAGTGCTATTAGCTCCCTTTGACAGATAGGGAGACTAAGTGACTTACCCAAGGTCACACAAGGAATCTGTGGCAGAGCAAGGAATTGAACCCAAATCTCTGAGTAACCTCCTGCCCAGTGGACCATCCTGATTTGCTTATTACTGGCTTTAAGCAATCAGAGGTAAGCAATCAGGCTGTCTGAAAGGCAATCAGCTACACTTATACAGAACACCATCTTTATAAGCCAACACCATCTTTGCATCATGATATTTCAAGGTTTACAGGAGTCTCTGTGTCCTTTTCAGAAACTTAGCCACTAATATGGAATCTTACTACCAGACGGATTGCAAAACTGGTAATAAAGGGCTGCTGAAAACATGAAATATCAAGAGACCTTTCCAGGAAAAGACAGACACTTTTTCCCGGAGGAGCATTCAAGTTTACCAATGGTAACTGCTTACAAAGTGCAAATAACCCAACTGATAGCATGCACTATCAGCAGCATTGTCCACCTAATTCCTACCCACTTTACCAGCCTGAGGATATTCAGTCCATGCCCAGATTAGAGGCACCTGCGAGAATCCATGGGCATTTGCCAAACGTTTCTCTGATGTTTCCTGGCGTTCAGTAGGTCATGTGGAAATCCACATACCTGTTGAGTGTGCAAGGCTTGTGGCACACAAGTAGTTAACCCTTTGGCCATTTATTGTCATAATATTGGTCCGGGTCATGCCCTTTTGACCCCATCAGTGAGATCTCCAGAAATCTGAAGATCTGCACCAGGGATCAGAGGGAGTCAGGCAGGTGAGCAAAGTGAGGAGTGGGTGATGAGGTCAGAGTGAGGGCATGGTTATGTATATTTTCCCCCTCCCTTTGTTGGCACTATGCAGAGTCTTCTGGAAGTGTGATACAGAGAGAAGCTGTTATATTTATGCATCCCCATCACATCTATTTAAGACAGGTTTCAGGGGCAATTGTGGCCAGTGTCCCCTGTGGATTCACAGGCTTTGAGGGCTAGATCTTCACTTCCTTTCATGGGTGGTTTACGGGTTAGACAAGCCCAGCTCCTGGTGGCAGAATGTAGAGGACATTCTGCAAGTGAAAATTCACTAACTTCCCTGCCCCCTATGCAGGTTTACTTACAGTATATGGGTGGGATCTAGTCTATTGCTGGTAAAACCTCATCAGACACTCCTCAGTGAATGCGGTATGTAATCCTATACACATGTCAGTGCAGTGCAGCTTGGATTGATGCCCAGGAAATATCGCCTTTCATACACCCTTGATGAGTATTGTACTAGACAGCTAGGTCGGATTCTGATCTCGGTTACACCAGCGAGAAAACACAGCAAAAAATACTGTAGGGTTTTATACCTGCAAATAAAACTCAATGTTGGACAAGACACTTTTATAATTACCTACAATGTACTGGGTCTAAATTCTCTTTGGTCAGCTTTATAGAACCATAGAACTGTCGGGCTGGAAGGGACCATGAGAGGTCACCAAGTCCAACCTCCTGGACTGTGCCAGGACCAAGTAAGCCTAGAGCATCCCTGACAGGTGTTTGTCCAACCTGGTCTTAAAAACCTCTAATAATGGGGAGTCCACAACCTCCCTTGGAAGCCTATTCCAGAGCGTAACTATCCTTATAGATAGAAATGTTTTCCTAATATCTAACCTAAATCTTCCTTGCTGTGGATTAAGCCTATTACTTCTTGTCTTGCCTTCAGTGGACATGGAGAAAAATTGATCAGAGTCCTCTTTATAACAGCCCTTACCATTTTGAAGACTGTTATCAGGTTTCTGCTCAGTCTTCTTTTCTCAAGACTAAACATGCCCAGTTTTTTAACCTTTCCTCACAGGTGAGGTTCGCTAAACCTTTGATCATTTTTATTACTCTCTTCTGAACTCTCTCCAGTTTATCCACATCTTTCCTAAAGTGTTCCCCGGACACAGTACTCCAGTGGAGGTCTCACCAGTGCCAAGTAGAGCAGGATAAGTCATAGATTCCTAGACTCTAGGACTGGAAGGGACCTCAAGAGGTCATCGAGTCTAATCCTCTGCCCTCATGGCAGGACCAAATACTGTCTAGACCATCCCTGACAGACATTTATCTAACCTACTCTTAAATATCTCCAGAGATGGAGATTCCACAACCTCCCTAGGCAGTTTATTCCAGTGTTTAACCACCCTGACAGTTAGGAACTTTTTCTCCAAATATCTCCAACAATTATCTCCAGTGTCTTACATACAACATTCCTGTTAATACAGGATTACTCCTGGAGTATTAAATACATCTAATGACGAATATTGGCTGCGATTTTCAAAGGAGTGCAGATGAGTTAGATCCTCAATTCCCATGGGATGGGGGCATCTAATTCCATTAAACCCCTTCAAAAATCCCAACTGTATGTCTGGAAACAGGCTTTTTAAAATATAGCCAAAGACCAAGCTTAAAAGCATACTTATATTTCTGCTAAAAAGGCTGTCACAAATTCCCTGCTTGTTGCCTTCAAACAAAATCAGAAATGTCACATTCTCACAGTAGCCACTCTGACTGCATTAGCAGCATGACCGCAGTGTATTAGCATAAACCTAATTCTTATGAAGAGCTGAATCATAATGTATCTCTTAATTGATCTTAATCGACATAGTACAATCTCCAAAAGACTAAGCATAAATAATAAGGTGTGTAATTTTCAAAAGTGCCTAAAAGTATTTAATGCTTTAGTCACTTTTGAAAATGAGACTTAGGGTAAAATTTTCAACATCAGTTATGTGATTTAGGAGCTTAAGTCTTATTTTCAAAGGCAACGTATGGTCAGATTTTTAAAAGTATTTATGCACCTAATGGGATTTTCAAAAGCAGCTAGGTACCTATTTGCATGTTGGTGCCTGAATGTCTTTACAAATCAGGTCCTTAGGTGCCTAAGTCCCACTGATGTCACATTTTCCAAGTGACTTGGGCACTTCAGTGATTTAGGCTCCTGAGTCACTTTTAGATGCCTTTGACAAGTTTATGTTTAGGATCCCAAGACACTTGGCTGCTTTTAAAAAGTCTACACAGATTGAAAAATTTGTAATTGAAGATAACTTTCATTAACTCATCAAACAAATGTAATATTTCTCACCAAGGTGATTTTTCCTATATGCCATTTTAAAAAAACTTTCATCATTATAAAGATATTGAAGGATTAGATTAATGAGCCGTTTATGAGCAGTTCAATATACAGGTGTGTCATAGGATTTGCTAAATGAAATGCAATTAATTCATTATAAAACTTGTTTATTCTTTAAGTAACTTCCGTACAAAAGTTTCGAGAAGAAATTCCTCTGTATTATCCTGTTAGAGTAGCTGCTGAAAGCTTGATTTGAGGTGTGTGCTCTAAAATGACATTGTGGTAATCAAGATACAATGCCCCTTAGGAAAAAACTAAGGCTCATTATTTTCTCACTTTTAATCAGAGGTAAATCCTGAGTAACTTCATGGAAGTAAGTGGAATTTCCTTTGGATTTACACTGACATAAGAGCAAAATTTGGTCCCTTGCCTGTAGTTTTCGGTAACAGTCATTTCATTTTTTTCAAAAATCTAAGCCTTTAAAATATATATCCGCAAATTTTCTCTCCTGTCAAAGTAGTAAAAAAATAAAACTTACCTGAAACACAGCATAATACCAGGATTATACATATATTCTGCAGTTTACACCGAGGTAAATGTAATGTCCAGTCCATCTCTATTTTCTTGGAATTATAGTCTTACTAATTTAGTCCAAAATTCCCTTTCTCTATTGCTGTACTCTTTATGATAAGAGAATAACTCTGACAACCAGCGAAGAAGAGGACTCTGACAACCAAGATATAGTGTTGTTAACCTACAGTATCTTGCATAATGCTAGCACTTTGGGTTTGGTGACATGACACACCCAGCTGCACCTCACAGCACAGGGGTTTTAAAATTAGAATATCATACCTTCCCGCTAGGTAAGGAAAATAAGAAACTGGTGCCTTGAAAAGGTCAATGTGCATTATTCAAACATTAAATTATGACAGAGAATAGTGACTAATCAACATCTTCAAGGAGGGTACAATCATACATTCATCTACAAGATATTTAAGTACAGTGCATTCTTCTAGCTAAGACAGACAAACTTTTGGGTGTCAAGTTTTGTGAAAGTTTCAGTTCAAACAATATAGCTTTTTGTGGGTACATAGAAAAATATTCTGTGATGCTATTTGGTGTAAAACTTTGAGAAAAACTATTTTAGGAAGCAATAAAGGCTCCAATCCAACCGAACACTTAAGCATGTGCTTAGTTTTAAGCCTGGGAGTAATCATTAGATTTTTTTTAAGTTCTTCTATGCTTAAAGTTAAGCATATGCTTAAGTGCTTACTTGGATCAGAGCCACAAAGCCACTCTAATTTAAAAAAGTTAATCTTCTGAGTAATGAAAAAATACAAACAATTAAAAAAACACAGTTTGACCTTTCGATCCCTGAACATTCCCCATTCATCATGTGCATTATGGGAAACCTGGATCCAGTGAGTGCCTGATTCCAGCTAAAGGCCTGATGGCCATATTACTCTCTCGGTCTCATCACTGTAACTGCGAGAAGGGGATTTTCCTGGTATCTGTTGGCTTTGGGTTGGGGGGAAGGAGAGGATGGAGACAGGGGATGTGCAGGAGTAAGTGGGATGAAGGAATGGGGCAATGAGGAAAATTAGGAATCGGAGACTGTGTAGGGATGCGGGAGATGAGTGAGTGAAAAAGACAATGTGTAGCAGAGAGAGGAATGAGAGAATGATTCAAAGAATTTATAGAAGTAAGGGGCCTGGGCAGATCAGATACTACTGCGTTCAAACACCCCGTGCTGCTGGGTACCACTGTAAGAAGATAGCTGGATGGAAAGGGAGCTGGGGATCATAGTGGATCACAAGCTAAATATGAGTCAACAGTGTAACACTGTTGTAAAAAAAAAAAAAAGCAAACATCATTCTGGGATGTATTAGGAGCAGTATTGTAAGCAAGACATGAGAAGTAATTCTTCCACTTTACTCCATGCTGATTAGGCCTCAACTGGAGTGTTGCATTCAGTTCTAGGTGCCACATTTCAGGAAAGATTTGGAGAAAGTCCAGAGAAGAGGATCAAAAATGATGAAAGGTCTAGAAAACATGACCTGTGAGGGAAGATTGAAAAAACTGGGCTTGTTTAGTCTGGAGAAGAGAAGACTGAGAGGGGACATAACAGTTTTCAAGCTCATAAAAGTTTGTTACAAGGAGGAGGGAGAAAAATGGTTCTTCTTAACTTCTGAGGACAGGACAAGAAGCAATGGGCTTAAATTGCAGCAAGGGAGGTTTAGGTTGGACATTAGGAAAAACGTCCTAACTGTCAGAGTGGTTAAGCACTGGAATAAATTGCCCAGGGCGGTTGTGGAATCTCCATCATTGGGGATTTTTAAGAGCAGGTTGGACAAACACATGTCAGGGATGGTCTAGGTAATACTTAGTCCTGCCTTGAGTGCAAGGGATTGGACTAGATGACCTCTCGAGGTCCCTTCCAGTTCTATGATTCTATGATTCTATGACAGTGGATGGAGGAGTGAGATGATGATCATTCATAGCCAGATAAGCAAGGTTATTAAATGTTCAAATAAATAAACCCCACAGGTCAGCAAAAAGCAGCAAGCAAAGGCTCTGGAGATGTCAGGAGCTCTGTGGGGACACAGAAACCCAAACTGATAGAGAAGCTGGCAAAACAAAACAAATTTAACTGCTGCTACAGCTAGACCCCCCAGGCAATGAAGACAACGAGGAAGGACACTATTAAAATCAGTGAGTTAAGAAAGTTAGCTAGGCTATGCTTGGGCACAGCCATAACTATTTAGGGAGTTCTAGGTGATCTCTATTGCTATTGATAGCTTTACCATGCTTAATCTGGTTTCTCCCCCAAATGTACAAGAATAAATTACAGCTCAAACACTAGTTGGTCTCAGTTTCTCCTCTTCAGACCTCCACTCACTATATATACTTCCACAGCCCTAGTTCCCTTCTCTCTGACACTTCCCTGAGAAATCAAAACTACTTGTCCCACACAGGCCCAGTGAAATACACTAATTGACCGAACCTGCGCATAAGATTGAAGTCTGATTGAAGACTTTTATTAAGCCATTTGGGAAAGGTAAGGGAGTGGTCCCTACACCCATTTCACTCCCAGCTCCCTATGTAGGAGTTTCATTGTCCAGGACATGAGTTGGTCCCTTGCACTGTCGATTATGCCTTTATATAACCCAATCCTAGCATCACAAGGTCTGCTTGCAAACAGTTATTAGTAACGTCCCTCAGAGAGCAGGAGTCAGGGTGCATTGGTGGAAAGAATCTTTAATTACTCGGACATATTAATAGCCCAAGCACGTAATTTCTGGCCACAGATGATATACTTCAGATAAGAATACAAATAATGAAAACCAAAGAAACTGCATGAGTATTTGCCACAAGATTCCCCCTAAGCCTGGAGAGGCATGAGAATGAAAAATTCTTGGACTACCTAAAAGCAAACAATGACTAGGGTACTCGTGCAGAATCTCTAAAAGATCCACCAGAATTTTATCATTCAGTGGTATATAGCTAAACTACATTCTTTCTCTGTTAGTAGGTCTGGAATTCCTCTGTTATTCAGGATTACTCACCAAATCATTTCAGCCAATAATTTTGTCATTTGCTGGCAAGAATCCAAAATCCAAAATTTGATCTCTGCTGGCTTGCTTTGATTGGACCCATAGATCTCATGGTATTGTTTCTGTGCTGGGCCTGGCTGAGTGTAGTTCTGGTGCGAATACATACATTTCCAAGTTCAAAATACACTTTATGCATATGTTTGAGAATATTCCCATAAAAACTGCTATTTCCACAGACCTTCCTGCTTGTAAACTTGTTGACTAGAATATTAATAGAGAGCAAACACAAAAGGGGCACTGTCAAAACCAAAGTCAATTCAATTTTATTATTAAAGCAATTAGGGGAATTTTTTTGGTCTATTTACTCATTAACTTCAATGTTATTTTTCTTTAAAAGCCAATTTCCATTGTTTTTATACAAAATGTTATGGTTCCAAATGTTTGAAAAAAATCATACATTTTCTTTTAATGACTTGGCCATTGGTTGGGTAACAAATACACCTAAAAAGAATGTCAAAGAGGTTCCTAAGAGGACAGACTTCATGGTTCGGAGACCGTTAGTGTCCGATTCCTGCCTGGGTGTTCAAGGGATAGGAGAAGCCGTAAAGAGCCTCTTTGACCTTTCAGCAAACACTACCAGGGTCAGAAAAATCATTCAAAAGGGGCAAGATGCATGGGGAAGAAGGAAAAAAAAACTTGTAGGGAAATGCACACTAGGATATCTTGTGCAAATTATCTGCAACCTATCGGCATAGCTGCAAAAACGATAAGGTGACACGTGCCACTCCACCCAGAAGTGAACACCAAGGGGGCTGACTTGCTTTCAACAGTTACTGCCATCTACAGTAATGGCTCAAGAGCCAGGAAGCAGCATGGGCATGTATTTCATTGGGATACACTCGCTGGGCCAGATCCTGGCCCCTCCTACAGCTGCTTTATGCCAATCTCCCAGCATAAAGCAAGTTGGGATAAATGGCTTGCATAACTATAACCCTGCAGTGGGAGAATCATCCGGTGCCATAAGGCGAACATAGCTGCTCTGATGCCTCAACCCTTCCAACCACTAGTGTAGGAGACGTAGCTGGGACCAGGGTTGTGGGAACAATGTGTATAGTTGGAGTGCTGGGAGCCACTGAATCAAATTGTAAACCCCGTATATAATGGGTTGCAGCAGCACCCCTAGTTCCAGCACCTCTGGGTGGGACAAGGGATTGAGGCCAGGGAAGCCACTACTTCTGGCCAATCCCTGGCATCTAGAATGGCCTCTTGGAAGCCATTACCAACGGGTGCAATTTAGCACAGCTTTGATCCCCAGAATAAAGCAGGCATAAAGTGGTCAATGGGACAACTTGCCTGCTAAAAGTTAATCGAGTCTTTAAGTGCTTTGCTTTATGGGGACCACAGTGCTAAGCAATTTCCCTGTGCTGCTTGATGGCTTTTGAGCTGATACTGTACATACTAGTAAGTGGGGAAAGCAAGTCAGCCTCCTTGGTGTTCACCTCTGGGTGGAGTGGCACGTGTCACCTTATCTTTTTGCAGGCACACCAATAGGGTGTAGATCATTTGTGAGCACCGTAAAGGTCATCCGAACGTCACAGAAATGTGGCATGAGCAGCGTTGAGTAAGCTAGTAAATGTAGAACTAATATGTTTCAACTGAAATGAGCTGTGGCCTGAAATGAAAGAAACATGGTCTCTTCTAGTCTGAAAGATTTGAGATTTCCAGGTCATACCACCTTCATGCTCAGTAAGCCTCTTTGTCGTGATATTTACATTTTTCCAAGTATCATCCGCTATGTGTAAAGGGAATTCTTACGTTTTGGAAATTAAAAAAAAGACAGACAAACCACTGTCCAATAAACACTGCCTGCTCAAAATAACAAGCACATGCTGTAGCATGTCTAACATACAGCTGCCTATAGTTAAATTAGTTAATGAGAGAAGTTAACAGAATCTGAAGAGTATCCCATCTAGTGTTCCTTAAATAGAAGGAAGTGGCTGTGAAAAGGGAATTCTTATGTGAAAAGGGAATTCACTGGTGGCGAATAAGTTAAAGTATGGATTAAATAAAAGCAGAACTTTGGAACTTTCTTAGAGATCCAGAAAACCTCACATCTCCTGTGTGGGGAAATGGCCTTCTAGAGCTCTTCTGGGAAGTGGGAAGATGTATTTGCAAGGGTGCTGGGGCAATTTGTAGAGTGGGGGTGCTGTGAGCCATTGAACCAAACTGTAAATCTTGTATAGAATGGAAACCACTTCAAGCCCAGGGGTGCAAATGCACCCCCAGCACCCTTAGTTCTATAACCTGGGAGTATTTGTGTGATTTGAGTATCTGGGGATAGGCTCAGCATGTGTAGAAACACGGAAACACAATGAGCAGAACATGTTTGAATTTTGAAGCTGCATCAGTTTCCCAGGGCTTGTTTTTCTTCTAATTTTTTTGTGAATTATTTTCAAAACTTTTCAAAATTTCAGATTTCCTTTTCTCCCCCCTCTTTTTTAATGACTGATTCCAGCACAGTGTATAATATTGCAGGGCTTTTTACTTCAACTTCTCCCCCACCAGCTTTAACTTCTGCACCGTTGAGGAAGTTTTGAAAAAGTTACGGAGCAGAGAAAAGAAAAAAGAAAAAGAAAAAAGCAAGTGGGGTAACCTGGACCTCTTTCGTGTGATTAAAGGCAGTGGCAAAAAAAAAAAAGGCAGGAGAAGGGAAAAATACAAAAATTTGAACAAATTTTAGCTGCTGAAAACAAAAACAAATAAATCTCAATTTAACATGAAACAAAACAAAAACGTTTGTTTAATTCAGTTCAAAATTTTTCCCCAAACTGCTGGATTTTGTTGGTTTTGTTTTATTTTGCTTTCTAGGAAACTCCATTTTTCTGTGGGTGAAAACATTTCAGTCACAAAATATGGACCATCCCTTTTAATCCTTAATGTGTCCTTCGTAGCTCACAAAGGAGGGCTCGGGAAACTATATCTCATTCTTTGACTTTCTGCAGAGTCACACCCTGACTCCACTTCTCCACTCCTCCGGAGAGTCGTTAAGCAAACGGAGAGATGTAATATAATATAACAAAGAAGCAGAAAAGTACATTCAGAGACAAAGCAATTCACCTTTCACATATCGTTGTGAATCCTGAAGGAGTATGAAATGGCACGTGCAAACCTCCCCAACCCCCATGTTTTTTTTTGTTGTTCACCTTTATGGCCAGTGCAAATATAGCCCCCTACCCTTCATTCTGGGAGAATCTCTTTATAATTTCTATTTCCTACACACTCACTTCCCAAAAGACAAGCAGGAGACTTATACGCAATCCTTGACTTGGGGCTGGTCTACACTAGGTGGGGAAATCGATCTAAGATACGCAACTTCAGCTACGTGAATAGCGTAGCTGAAGTCAAAGTATCTTAGATCGAGTTTCCTACCATCCTCACGGCGTGGGATCGACGGCCGCGGCTCCCCCTGTTGACTCCGCTACCGCCGTTCGTGTTGGTGGAGTTCCGGAGTCGACAGGAGCTCGTTCGGGGATCAATATATAGCATCTAGATGAGATGCGATATATCGATCCCCGAGAAATCGATTGCTACCTGCTGATACGGCCGATAGTGAAGACGTACCCTAAGAGATGGAATTTGATGCTATTGCAGCTAAAAGAATCAGCCAGCAAATTCCACACAAGGAATTGCTACCTAATTACAAGCCCGTTTCCACCAACTTCAAGTGCATCACCTGCTGCATGGAATGAACCTGGAATCCCTCAACGCAGGAAATGAGAATCCAAAAGTGCAATGTATGGGCACATGTATAGAAAGGTTGTAGAGAAACTGGAAAGGATCCAGAGGCAAGCGACAAAGATGATCAAAGGGATGGATTGCAGCCATGTGAGCAAAGGCTGCTGGAACTGGGTATGTTTAGTTTGGAAAAGAGGAGATTAAGGGGGGACATGATAGCAGTCTTCAAATACTTGAAAGGCTGCCATAAAAAAGATGGAGAAAAGTTGTTCTCTCTTGCCACCCAAGGCAGGACAAGAGGTCCTGGGCTCAAACAACAGCACAGCAGATTTAGATTAAGTCTCAGGAAAAGCTTCCTGACTGTAAGGACAGTCAGCCAATGGACCAGACCTGCCTTGGGAGGTTCTGGAACCTCCTTCCCTGGAGGTTTTCAAAAGGAGGCTGGATAACCACCTACCTGAGATGTTTGAGAACCACTGGTCTAAACTTAGGGCTGTCGCTTGTTCAGGGAAAGCCCCTGATGGGCCGGGCCGGTTTGTTTACCTGCCATGTCCGCAGGTTTGGCTGATTGCGGCTCTCACTGGCTATGGTTTGCCGCTGCGGCCAGTGGGGTCTGCAGGAAGCAGTGCAGGCCAAGGGACATGCTGGCCGTCCTTCCTGCAGCCCCCACTGGCGTAGAGCGGCGAACCGTGGCCAGTAGGAGCCGCAATAGGCCGAACCTGCGGACGCGGCAGGTAAACAAACTGGCCCGGCCCATCAAGGGCTTTCCCTGAACAAGCGGCGGCCCTAGTTTGAGAACCACTGGTTTAGACACAGTAAATCCTGCATATTGGCAGGGGGTGAGACTAGACTATTCTAACTCTATGGGTCTATGTAAGTTTGTGCACTATTTTAATGCTGCATAGAAATGATGGTCAAACAAAGGCCCACTGCATAAGGGACAGAACTGTTTAGAAATTGTTCAATATCTGTAGCTTTAACTTGGAACAAATTTGGATGCAAGCCCCGGAACACAAATATTTCATGCAGTTTTGCTCATTTGGAAAAAAATCTTTGCAGGAAATGACAAGTAACATATTGCAAACCAACTGAAGAGTAATTCACTCTGCGTTTTGCTGCTTGCAGTAAAGGCTCCCTTTGATTTGCTATCATTTTATTTGACATAGCTTTTAGTGGGTTATTAGTGACTAAACACTCCCATCTGCTGGTCTCCTTCGGAAACTACATTTTCCATGCAGATGACATAAAGCTTAGCGGGAGTGATTAAGACAGGGGTGGCCAACGTGAGCCTGAGAAGGAGCCAGAATTTACTAATGTGCATTGCCAAAGAGCCACAGTAACATGTCAGCAGCCCCCCGGTCAGCTCCATCGTGCCTGTGTTTCCCTCCCGCCAGCAGCACCTAACCCTCCATCTCTGCACCTCCCGCCTACTGCGATCAGCTGTTTTGTGGTCTGCAGGAGGCTGGGGAGGGGGGAGGAGGAGGAGCAAGGGCATGGCAGACTCAGGGAAAGGGGCAGGAGCCTTGGGGGAAGGAGTGGAATGGGGCCGCGGCCTGGGGCATAGCCAGGGGTTGAGCAGTGAGCACCTTGTAGCACATTGGAAAGTCGATGCCTGTAGCTCCAGCCCCAGAGTCGGTGCCTGGACAAGGAGCTGCATATTAACTTCTGAAAAGCCACATGTGGCTCCAGAGCCAAAGGTTGTGCGCGTACACACACACACACACACACACACGCACACACATCAGATTAAGATAATCCTTGGCAGTGCTGTGTGCAATCTCCCACTCATTTCAGTGAGGCTCATCCAGGCATTAAGGTCTGCCCACACTGATCCTATTACAGGGTTGACCCTGAGACTGTGTGCAATTTTATTATTATTTAATATCCTCTTCGTTATTAAAGGACCAAAAGGCACCTTAAATTCTAATACCACTTTTGCTACTGTGTGTCCGTGACCACATCACTGAAATCCTCTCATTCAGCATCTGTAAAATGAGGATACTGATACCTCAGATGGTAGGTCATGAAGACTCAGCTAAGGCGTAGTCAGTGCTTTGGGAATATAAAGAGCTGTACTGACTTCCCCCTATAATTTGATAAAAATATTGCTTTAGGGCAAAGGTGGTTCTCTGGCATGCCCAGGAAGGCTGGCACACTGGATGCAAGGTGTCTTCTCAATCCCCTGCACTCACAACCTACATCTCAGACCATAGAGCAGAGAGAAAAGCCTTCAGAGATCTGCCTCACTGCCTCCCCACCCCTCGCATAGGTGGGCATGGAATGGACAAGGTTTTGATACCACCCTCCAGAATATTGTCCAGTTCAGCAGAGCAAACACAGAAGAAGAAACCTCTTACTGGTGCAAACCGTATGAACTACAGGCATGATCCAGAGTTTCTTGCGAATCATACTTCTTTTCCTACCTAGGGGACTGGTGACAGAGGAAGATATAATCAGCTCTTCTGTAGCATGGGCGCCGATAGTCTTCGATATCTCAGCTACGGTACTGGTGACAGAGGAGCTTCCAGGTTTCTCAGCTGGTGAAGTAATGCTGCCACTTCTGCTGGATGGAGTTTGGGGAACACTGGTCGGAGTATTTGCCAGTTCTACCCTAAAGCCATCTGTGCCAGCAATTATCATTCCTAGACATAAAGGAGTAACAAAGAAAGTCATTAGAATCTCTTGAGATTTATCCATATAATCTGAAGTTTGGGCTGGAGATAGAGAACTTGATAAGTTAATAGAATTACTCATGAAGGACGTACCGCTTCCTGAGGCTGCAGGAGCTACCGTCATTCCATTAGTAGAGTGTTGTGAGCTGACCATGACATCAAATGAAGTAAAAGGCACGTCAGCTGTTACAGTAATACGTTGAAATGTCGATGTTTCTGCAGTGAGGGGGGTAGTTACAGAGCCAGTGGTGGTCTCAGCAGACAGGGAGCTTCCAACCATCGCTGTGGCTTCTACCGATGTCCTGGGCAGGGAGGTGTTTGGGCTTGTGCCTCTGTCAGTAGTGGTGCGCACTGTCCTTGTTGTCATCTCATCTGCAGTGCTGGTGTATGGCCCGGCAGGAGATGTCTCGGTTGCTACAGTGCCCGTCTCAGGGAAGGGAGTGCTCCCTTGAGACGTTGGCCTTGATCCAGCTGCTGAACTGCTGGCCAGGGCTGAAGTCTCTTGGACTGGGCTTGTGGCGAGAGAAGCGCTGGTCTTATCAGCAGGTGAAATTGTACCCGTTCCTGTGGATTCAGTTGTTGCACTAGAAGGAAAGAAGTTTGGAGTTGTCTTTGCAGGAATAGCGCTCGTCTCATTAGGGCTAGAAGTTTCTCTTGAAGAAGTGGGCATCTCCGCTGTTACGCTAGTGCCTTCAGAGGTACTGGTCTCTGGTAGAGTAGAGGTAGTAGAGCTTGATTTTTGCACCGTACTCTGGGCTATAGTGCCTGGGATCTCGTCTGTAGTAGCAGTGAGAAGCGTAAAAGTGGTGGGAAGAGATGTTCTTCCAGACATCTCTGTGGATCTCCCTGATGGAATTGCAGGAGAGACAGCTGTGGTTTCTCCTGGTGTATTAGTCGTGCCCAGAGTTTTAGCCGTTGCCTGAGGACTACTGATTCCTGGGAGAACTGTGGATATTTCCCTTTCTATCGAGGTACTTGCTCTGGCAGGCGTAGCTGATGTAATAGTGGTTTCTGCGGTGCTTAAAAATGAGTTCTCTTGCAGGCTGCTCTCAACACTTAACATCCTATCAGTCCGGGAAATCGTGTGAGACGAGTCTGTCATGGAAGTAGATATAATTGCAGACTCTTTTGTGGACTCAGATGAGGTAGTGGAATGGAAGGAAAGTATGCTGGTGTCTGCTATTCTAGTGGTCTCTTCTCCAGTTGTCGTCCCACCAGGTGAATTGGTGTGTGGTGCAGGGGTGGTGCTTTCTGCTGTTGTGAAAGTGTCCCATGGACTTGCAGTAACGGAAGGGTTACTGGAGAGTGGAACAGTTGTGAGAGTTTCTCTACTTGTTAGGGACTCAGATGTTTTGATCTCGGCTTGTCTGGAGGTCTCAGGGAAACTCGTCGTCTGAGAAGGTGGAGTTGCCTTTTCCGTCGTGCTCACAGCTGATGGACTTGAGAGAAAGCGACCGGTGGTGCTCTCGGTTCCAGCAGTGGTTCCCACCTGAAGTGTAGTATGAAGCGGGATAGCGCTTTCTGCTGCGGAAATAGGTCCCATTGTGTGCGTAGTGCTGGGTGTCCCAGCAGTTACACTGCTTGGAATTGTCGATGTTTCTGCAGGGAGGGGACTAGTTACAGAGCCAGCGGTGGTCTCAGCAGATAGGAAGCTTATAGCCATCTCTGCGGTTTCCACCGATGTTCTGGGCAGGGAGGAGTTTGGTCTTGTGCCTCTGTCAGTAGTGGTGTGCACTGTCCTTGTTGTCCCCTCAGCTGCAGTGCTGGTGTGTGGCCCATCAGGAGATGTCTCGGTTGCTACAGTGCCCGTCTCAGGGAAGGGAGTGCTCCCTTGAGACGTTGGCCTTGATCTAGCTGCCAAACTGCTGGTCAGGGGTGAAGTGTCTTGGACTGGGCTTGTGGCGAGAGAAGCGTTGGTCTTCTCAACAGGTGAACTTGTACCCGTTCCTGTGGATTCAGTTGTTGCACTAGAAGGAAAGAAATTTGCAGTTGTCTTTGCAGGAATAGTGCTCGTCTCACTAGGGCTAGAAGTTGCTCTTGAAGAAGTGGGCGTCTCTGCTGTTATGCTAGTGCCTTGAGAGGTACTGGTCTCTGGTAGAGTCGAGGTAGAAGAGCTTGATTTTTGCACCGTACTCTGGGCTACGGTGCCTGGGCTCCCCTCTGTAGTAGCGATGAGAGGCGGAAAAGTGGTGGGAAGAGCTGTTTTTCCAGACAACTCTCTGGACCTGCCTGATGGAATTGCAGGAGAGAGAGTTGTGGTTTCTCCTGGTGCATTAGTGGTGCGCAGAGTTTCAGCCGTTGCCTGGGGACTACTGATTCCTGGGAGAACTGTGGATATTTCCCTTTCTCTCGAGGTACTTGCTCTGGCAGGCATAGCTGATGTCGTAGTGGTTTCTGCGGTGCTTATAAATGAGTTCTCTGGCTGGCTACTCCCAACACTTAACGTTCTGTCAGTCCGGGAAGTGGTGTGAGACGAGTCTGTCATGGAAGTAGATTTACTTGCAGACTCTTTTGTGGACTCAGATGACGCAGTGGAATGGAAGGAAAGTATGCTGGTGTCTGCTACTCTAGTGGTGTCTTCTCCAGTTGTCGTCCCACCAGGTGAAGTGGTGTGTGGCACATCGGTGGTGTTTTCTGCTGTTGTGAAGGTGTCCCTTGGACTTGCATTAACGGAAGGTTTACTGGAGAGTGGAACGGTTGTGAGAATTTCTCTACCTGTTAGGGACTCTGATGTTCTGATCTCGGCTTGTCTGGAGGTGTGAGCGACACTAGTCGTCTGAGAAGGTGGCGTTGCCTTTTCCGTCGTGCTCTCAGCTGATGGACCTAAGAGAAAGCGGCCGGTGGTGCTCTCAGTTCCAGCAGTGGTGTCCAACTGAAGTGTAGTATGAAGCGGGGTAGCGCTTTCCGCTACGGAAGTAGGTCCCATTGTGTGCGTAGTGCTGGGTGTCCCAGCAGTTGTACTGCTTGGAATTGTCGATGTTTCTGCAGGGAGGAGACTAGTTACAGGGCCAGTGGTGGTCTGAGCAGATAGGGAGCTTCCAGCCATCTCTGTGGTTTCCTCCAATGTTTTGGGAAGGGAATTATTTGGGCTTGTGCCTCTGTGAGTAATACTGAGCACCGTGTTTGTTGTCCCCTCAGCTGCAGTGCTGGTGTGTGTGCCAGCAGGAGATGTCTCGGTTGCTACAATGCCCATCTCAGGGAAGGGAGTGCTCCTTTGAGACGTTGGCCTTGATCCAGCTGCCAAACTGCTGGTCAGGGGTGAAGTGTCTTGGACTGGGCTTGTGGCGAGAGAAGCGCTGGTCTTCTCAACAGGTGAACTTGTACCCGTTCCTGTGGATTCAGTTGTTGCACTAAAAGGAAAGAAGTTTGGAGTTGTCTTTGCAGGAATAGTGCTCGTCTCACTAGGGCTAGAAGGTGCTCTTGAAGAAGTGGGCGTCTCTGCTGTTATGCTAGTGCCTTGAGAGGTACTGGTCTCCGGTAGAGTCGAGGTAGAAGAGCTTGATTTTTGCACCGTACTCTGGGCTACGGTGCCTGGGCTCCCCTCTGTAGTAGCGATGAGAGGCGGAAAAGTGGTGGGAAGAGCTGTTTTTCCAGACAACTCTCTGGACCTGCCGGATGGAATTGCAGGAGAGAGAGTTGTGGTTTCTCCTGGTGCATTAGTGGTGCTCAGAGTTTCAGCCGTTGCCTGGGGACTACTGATTCCTAGGGGAACTGTGGATATTTCCCTTTCTATCGAGGTACTTGCTCTGGTAGGCATAGCTGATGCTGTAGTGGTTTCTGCGGTGCTTACAAATGAGTTCTCTGGCGGGCTGCTCCCAACACTTAATGTCCTGTCAGTCCGGGAAGTTGTGTGAGACGTGTCTGTCATGGAAGTAGATTTACTTGCAGACTCTTTCGTGGACTCAGATAACATAGTGGGATGGAAGGAAAGTGTGCTGGTGTCTGCTACTCCAGTGGTGCCTTCTCCAGTTGTCGTCCCACCAGGTGTACTGGTGTGTGGCGCAGGGGTGGTGCTTTCTACTGTTGTGAAGGTGACCCCTCGACTTGCAGTAACGGAAGGGTTACTGGAGAGTGGAACGGTTGTGAGAGTTTCTCTACTTCTTAGGGACTCAGATGTTTTGATCTCGGCTTGTCTGGAGGTGTGAGCGACACTCGTCGTATGAGAAGGTGGCGTTGCCTTTTCCGTCGTGCTCTCAGCTGATGGACTTGAGAGAAAGCGGCCGGTGGTGCTCTCAGTTCTAGCAGTGGTTCCCACTTGAAGTGTAGTATGAAGCGGGGTAGCGCTTTCCACTGTGGAAGTAGGTCCCATTGTGTGCATTGTGCTGGGTATCCCAGCAGTTGTACTGCTTGGAATTGTCGATGTTTCTGCAGGGAGGGGACTAGTTACAGGGCCAGTGGTGGTCTCAGGAGATAGGGAGCTTCCAGCCATCTCTGTGGTTTCCTCCAATGTTTTGGACAGGGAGGTATTTGGGCTTGTGCGTCTGTGAGTAATACTGGGCACCGTGCTTGTTGTCCCCTCAGCTGCAGTGTTGGTGTGTGTGCCCGCAGGAGATGTCTCGGTTGCTAAAGTGCCCGTCTCAGGGAAGGGAGTGCTCCCTTGTAACGTTGGCTTTGATCCAGCTACCGAACTGCTGGCCAGGGCTGAAGTGTCTTGGACTGGGCTTGTGGCGAGAGAAGCACTGGTCTTCTCAACAGGTGAACTTGTACCCGTTCCTGTGGATTCAGTTGTTGCACTAGAAGGAAAGAAGTCTGGAGTTGTCTTTGCAGAAATAATGCTCGTCTCACTAGGGCTAGAAGTTATTCTTGAAGAAGTGGGCGTCTCTGCTGTTACGCTAGTGCCTTCAGAGGTACTGGTCCCTGGTAGAGTGGAGGTAGTAGAGCTTGATTTTTGCACCGTACTATGGGCTACGGTGCCTGGGCTCCCCTCTGTAGTAGCGGTGAGAGGCGGGAAAGTGGTGGGAAGAGAGGTTTTTCCAGACATCTCTGTGGACCTGCCTAATGGAATTGCAGGAGAGGGAGTTGTGGTTTCTCCTGGTGCATTAGTGGTGCGCAGAGTTTCAGCCGTTGCCTGGGGACTACTGATTCCTGGGAGAACTGTGGATATTTCCCTTTCTATCGAGGTACTTGCTCTGGCAGGCGTAGCTGATGTCGTAGTGGTTTCTGCGGTGCTTGTATATGAGTTCTCTGGCTGGCTACTCCCAACACTTAACGTCCTGTCAGTCCGGGAAGTGGTGTGAGACGAGTCTGTCATGGAAGTAGATTTACTTGCAGACTCTTTTGTGGACTCAGATGACGCAGTGGAATGGAAGGAAAGTATGCTGGTGTCTGCTACTCTAGTGGTGTCTTCTCCAGTTGTCGTCCCACCAGGTGAAGTGGTGTGTGGCACATCGGTGGTGTTTTCTGCTGTTGTGAAGGTGTCCCTTGGACTTGCATTAACGGAAGGTTTACTGGAGAGTGGAACGGTTGTGAGAATTTCTCTACCTGTTAGGGACTCAGGTGTTCTGATCTCGGCTTGTCTGGAGGTGTGAGCGACACTAGTCGTCTGAGAAGGTGGCGTTGCCTTTTCCGTCGTGCTCTCAGCTGATGGACCTAAGAGAAAGCGGCCGGTGGTGCTCTCAGTTCCAGCAGTGGTGCCCAATTGAAGTGTAGTATGAAGCGGGGTAGCGCTTTCCGCTACGGAAGTAGGTCCCATTGTGTGCGTAGTGCTGGGTGTCCCAGCAGTTGTACTGCTTGGAATTGTCGATGTTTCTGCAGGGAGGAGACTAGTTACAGGGCCAGTGGTGGTCTGAGCAGATAGGGAGCTTCCAGTCATCTCTGTGGTTTCCTCCAATGTTTTGGGAAGGGAATTATTTGGGCTTGTGCCTCTGTGAGTAATACTGGGCACCGTGCTTGTTGTCCCCTCAGCTGCAGTGCTGGTGTGTGTGCCAGCAGGAGATGTCTCGGTTGCTACAATGCCCGTCTCAGGGAAGGGAGTGCTCCTTTGAGACGTTAGCCTTGATCCAGCTGCCAAACTGCTGGTCAGGGGTGAAGTGTCTTGGACTGGGCTTGTGGCGAGAGAAGCGCTGGTCTTCTCAACAGGTGAACTTGTACCTGTTCCTGTGGATTCAGTTGTTGCACTAGAAGGAAAGAAGTTTGGAGTTGTCTTTGCAGGAATAGTGCTCGTCTCACTAGGGCTAGAAGGTGCTCTTGAAGAAGTGGGCGTCTCTGCTGTTATGCTAGTGCCTTGAGAGGTACTGGTCTCTGGTAGAGTCGAGGTAGAAGAGCTTGATTTTGGCACCGTACTCTGGGCTACGGTGCCTGGGCTCCCCTCTGTAGTAGCGATGAGAGGCGGAAAAGTGGTGGGAAGAGCTGTTTTTCCAGACAACTCTCTGGACCTGCCTGATGGAATTGCAGGAGAGAGAATTGTGGTTTTTCCGGGTGCTTTAGTGGTGCGCAGAGTTTCAGCCGTTGCCTGGGGACTACTGATTCCTAGGGGAACTGTGGATATTTCCCTTTCTATCGAGGTACTTGCTCTGGTAGGCATAGCTGATGTCGTAGTGCTCTCTGCGGTGCTTACAAATGAGTTCTCTGGCCGGCTGCTCCCAGCACTTAATGTCCTGTCAGTCCGAAAAGTCGTCTGAGACAAGTCTGTCATGGAAGTAGATTTACTTGCAGACTCTTTCGTGAACTCAGGTAACGTAGTGGGATGGAAGGAAAGTGTGCTGGTGTCTGCTACTCTAGTGGTGTCTTCTCCAGTTGTCGTCCCACCAGGTGAAGTAGTGTGTGGCGCAGGGGTGGTGCTTTCTGCTGTTGTGAAGGTGTCCCTTGGACTTGCAGTAACGGAAGGGTTACTGGAGAGTGACACGGTTGTGAGAGTTTCTCTACTTGTTAGGGACTCAAATGTTGTGATCTCGTCTTGTCTGGAGATCTCAGGGAAACTCGTCATCTGAGAAAGTGGAGTTGCCTTTTCCGTCGTGCTCTCAGCTGATGGACTTGAGAAAAAGAGTCCGGTGGTGCTCTCGGTTCCAGCAGTGGTTCCCACCTGAAGTGTAGTTTGAAGCGGGGTAGCGCTTTCCGCTGCAAAAATAGGTCCCATTGTGTGCGTAGTGCTGCTTGTCCCAGCAATTGCGCTGCTTGGAATTGTCGATGTTTCTGCAGGGAGGGGACTAGTTACAGAGCCAGCGGTGGTCTCAGCAGATAGGAAGCTTATAGCCATCTCTGCGGTTTCCACCGATGTTCTGGGCAGGGAGGAGTTTGGTCTTGTGCCTCTGTCAGTAGTGGTGTGCACTGTCCTTGTTGTCCCCTCAGCTGCAGTGCTGGTGTGTGGCCCATCAGGAGATGTCTCGGTTGCTACAGTGCCCGTCTCAGGGAAGGGAGTGCTCCCTTGAGACGTTGGCCTTGATCTAGCTGCCAAACTGCTGGTCAGGGGTGAAGTGTCTTGGACTGGGCTTGTGGCGAGAGAAGCGCTGGTCTTCTCAACAGGTGAACTTGTACCCGTTCCTGTGGATTCAGTTGTTGCACTAGAAGGAAAGAAGTTTGGAGTTGTCTTTGCAGGAATAGTGCTCGTCTCACTAGGGCTAGAAGTTGCTCTTGAAGAAGTGGGCGTCTCTGCTGTTACGCTAGTGCCTTCAGAGGTACTGGTCTCTGGTAGAGTCGAGGTAGAAGAGCTTGATTTTTGCACCGTACTATGGGCTACGGTGCCTGGGCTCCCCTCTGTAGTAGCGGTGAGAGGCGGGAAAGTGGTGGGAAGAGAGGTTTTTCCAGACATCTCTGTGGACCTGCCTAATGGAATTGCAGGAGAGAGAGTTGTGGTTTCTCCTGGTGCATTAGTGGTGCGCAGAGTTTCAGCCATTGCCTGGGGACTACTGATTCCTGGGAGAACTGTGGATATTTCCCTTTCTATCGAGGTACTTGCTCTGGCAGGCGTAGCTGATGTCGTAGTGGTTTCTGCGGTGCTTATAAATGAGTTCTCTGGCTGGCTACTCCCAACACTTAACGTCCTGTCAGTCCGGGAAGTGGTGTGAGACGAGTCTGTCATGGAAGTAGATTTACTTGCAGACTCTTTTGTGGACTCAGATGACGCAGTGGAATGGAAGGAAAGTATGCTGGTGTCTGCTACTCTAGTGGTGTCTTCTCCAGTTGTCGTCCCACCAGGTGAAGTGGTGTGTGGCACATCGGTGGTGTTTTCTGCTGTTGTGAAGGTGTCCCTTGGACTTGCATTAACGGAAGGTTTACTGGAGAGTGGAACGGTTGTGAGAATTTCTCTACCTGTTAGGGACTCAGGTGTTCTGATCTCGGCTTGTCTGGAGGTGTGAGCGACACTAGTCGTCTGAGAAGGTGGCGTTGCCTTTTCCGTCGTGCTCTCAGCTGATGGACCTAAGAGAAAGCGGCCGGTGGTGCTCTCAGTTCCAGCAGTGGTGCCCAATTGAAGTGTAGTATGAAGCGGGGTAGCGCTTTCCGCTACGGAAGTAGGTCCCATTGTGTGCGTAGTGCTGGGTGTCCCAGCAGTTGTACTGCTTGGAATTGTCGATGTTTCTGCAGGGAGGAGACTAGTTACAGGGCCAGTGGTGGTCTGAGCAGATAGGGAGCTTCCAGTCATCTCTGTGGTTTCCTCCAATGTTTTGGGAAGGGAATTATTTGGGCTTGTGCCTCTGTGAGTAATACTGGGCACCGTGCTTGTTGTCCCCTCAGCTGCAGTGCTGGTGTGTGTGCCAGCAGGAGATGTCTCGGTTGCTACAATGCCCGTCTCAGGGAAGGGAGTGCTCCTTTGAGACGTTAGCCTTGATCCAGCTGCCAAACTGCTGGTCAGGGGTGAAGTGTCTTGGACTGGGCTTGTGGCGAGAGAAGCGCTGGTCTTCTCAACAGGTGAACTTGTACCTGTTCCTGTGGATTCAGTTGTTGCACTAGAAGGAAAGAAGTTTGGAGTTGTCTTTGCAGGAATAGTGCTCGTCTCACTAGGGCTAGAAGGTGCTCTTGAAGAAGTGGGCGTCTCTGCTGTTATGCTAGTGCCTTGAGAGGTACTGGTCTCTGGTAGAGTCGAGGTAGAAGAGCTTGATTTTGGCACCGTACTCTGGGCTACGGTGCCTGGGCTCCCCTCTGTAGTAGCGATGAGAGGCGGAAAAGTGGTGGGAAGAGCTGTTTTTCCAGACAACTCTCTGGACCTGCCTGATGGAATTGCAGGAGAGAGAATTGTGGTTTTTCCGGGTGCTTTAGTGGTGCGCAGAGTTTCAGCCGTTGCCTGGGGACTACTGATTCCTAGGGGAACTGTGGATATTTCCCTTTCTATCGAGGTACTTGCTCTGGTAGGCATAGCTGATGTCGTAGTGCTCTCTGCGGTGCTTACAAATGAGTTCTCTGGCCGGCTGCTCCCAGCACTTAATGTCCTGTCAGTCCGAAAAGTCGTCTGAGACAAGTCTGTCATGGAAGTAGATTTACTTGCAGACTCTTTCGTGAACTCAGGTAACGTAGTGGGATGGAAGGAAAGTGTGCTGGTGTCTGCTACTCTAGTGGTGTCTTCTCCAGTTGTCGTCCCACCAGGTGAAGTAGTGTGTGGCGCAGGGGTGGTGCTTTCTGCTGTTGTGAAGGTGTCCCTTGGACTTGCAGTAACGGAAGGGTTACTGGAGAGTGACACGGTTGTGAGAGTTTCTCTACTTGTTAGGGACTCAAATGTTGTGATCTCGTCTTGTCTGGAGATCTCAGGGAAACTCGTCATCTGAGAAAGTGGAGTTGCCTTTTCCGTCGTGCTCTCAGCTGATGGACTTGAGAAAAAGAGTCCGGTGGTGCTCTCGGTTCCAGCAGTGGTTCCCACCTGAAGTGTAGTTTGAAGCGGGGTAGCGCTTTCCGCTGCAAAAATAGGTCCCATTGTGTGCGTAGTGCTGCTTGTCCCAGCAATTGCGCTGCTTGGAATTGTCGATGTTTCTGCAGGGAGGGGACTAGTTACAGAGCCAGCGGTGGTCTCAGCAGATAGGAAGCTTATAGCCATCTCTGCGGTTTCCACCGATGTTCTCGGCAGGGAGGAGTTTGGTCTTGTGCCTCTGTCAGTAGTGGTGTGCACTGTCCTTGTTGTCCCCTCAGCTGCAGTGCTGGTGTGTGGCCCATCAGGAGATGTCTCGGTTGCTACAGTGCCCGTCTCAGGGAAGGGAGTGCTCCCTTGAGACGTTGGCCTTGATCTAGCTGCCAAACTGCTGGTCAGGGGTGAAGTGTCTTGGACTGGGCTTGTGGCGAGAGAAGCGCTGGTCTTCTCAACAGGTGAACTTGTACCCGTTCCTGTGGATTCAGTTGTTGCACTAGAAGGAAAGAAGTTTGGAGTTGTCTTTGCAGGAATAGTGCTCGTCTCACTAGGGCTAGAAGTTGCTCTTGAAGAAGTGGGCGTCTCTGCTGTTACGCTAGTGCCTTGAGAGGTACTGGTCTCTGGTAGAGTCGAGGTAGAAGAGCTTGATTTTTGCACCGTACTATGGGCTACGGTGCCTGGGCTCCCCTCTGTAGTAGCGGTGAGAGGCGGGAAAGTGGTGGGAAGAGAGGTTTTTCCAGACATCTCTGTGGACCTGCCTAATGGAATTGCAGGAGAGAGAGTTGTGGTTTCTCCTGGTGCATTAGTGGTGCGCAGAGTTTCAGCCATTGCCTGGGGACTACTGATTCCTGGGAGAACTGTGGATATTTCCCTTTCTATCGAGGTACTTGCTCTGGCAGGCGTAGCTGATGTCGTAGTGGTTTCTGCGGTGCTTATAAATGAGTTCTCTGGCTGGCTACTCCCAACACTTAACGTCCTGTCAGTCCGGGAAGTGGTGTGAGACGAGTCTGTCATGGAAGTAGATTTACTTGCAGACTCTTTTGTGGACTCAGATGACGCAGTGGAATGGAAGGAAAGTATGCTGGTGTCTGCTACTCTAGTGGTGTCTTCTCCAGTTGTCGTCCCACCAGGTGAAGTGGTGTGTGGCACATCGGTGGTGTTTTCTGCTGTTGTGAAGGTGTCCCTTGGACTTGCATTAACGGAAGGTTTACTGGAGAGTGGAACGGTTGTGAGAATTTCTCTACCTGTTAGGGACTCAGGTGTTCTGATCTCGGCTTGTCTGGAGGTGTGAGCGACACTAGTCGTCTGAGAAGGTGGCGTTGCCTTTTCCGTCGTGCTCTCAGCTGATGGACCTAAGAGAAAGCGGCCGGTGGTGCTCTCAGTTCCAGCAGTGGTGCCCAATTGAAGTGTAGTATGAAGCGGGGTAGCGCTTTCCGCTACGGAAGTAGGTCCCATTGTGTGCGTAGTGCTGGGTGTCCCAGCAGTTGTACTGCTTGGAATTGTCGATGTTTCTGCAGGGAGGAGACTAGTTACAGGGCCAGTGGTGGTCTGAGCAGATAGGGAGCTTCCAGTCATCTCTGTGGTTTCCTCCAATGTTTTGGGAAGGGAATTATTTGGGCTTGTGCCTCTGTGAGTAATACTGGGCACCGTGCTTGTTGTCCCCTCAGCTGCAGTGCTGGTGTGTGTGCCAGCAGGAGATGTCTCGGTTGCTACAATGCCCGTCTCAGGGAAGGGAGTGCTCCTTTGAGACGTTAGCCTTGATCCAGCTGCCAAACTGCTGGTCAGGGGTGAAGTGTCTTGGACTGGGCTTGTGGCGAGAGAAGCGCTGGTCTTCTCAACAGGTGAACTTGTACCTGTTCCTGTGGATTCAGTTGTTGCACTAGAAGGAAAGAAGTTTGGAGTTGTCTTTGCAGGAATAGTGCTCGTCTCACTAGGGCTAGAAGGTGCTCTTGAAGAAGTGGGCGTCTCTGCTGTTATGCTAGTGCCTTGAGAGGTACTGGTCTCTGGTAGAGTCGAGGTAGAAGAGCTTGATTTTGGCACCGTACTCTGGGCTACGGTGCCTGGGCTCCCCTCTGTAGTAGCGATGAGAGGCGGAAAAGTGGTGGGAAGAGCTGTTTTTCCAGACAACTCTCTGGACCTGCCTGATGGAATTGCAGGAGAGAGAATTGTGGTTTTTCCGGGTGCTTTAGTGGTGCGCAGAGTTTCAGCCGTTGCCTGGGGACTACTGATTCCTAGGGGAACTGTGGATATTTCCCTTTCTATCGAGGTACTTGCTCTGGTAGGCATAGCTGATGTCGTAGTGCTCTCTGCGGTGCTTACAAATGAGTTCTCTGGCCGGCTGCTCCCAGCACTTAATGTCCTGTCAGTCCGAAAAGTCGTCTGAGACAAGTCTGTCATGGAAGTAGATTTACTTGCAGACTCTTTCGTGAACTCAGGTAACGTAGTGGGATGGAAGGAAAGTGTGCTGGTGTCTGCTACTCTAGTGGTGTCTTCTCCAGTTGTCGTCCCACCAGGTGAAGTAGTGTGTGGCGCAGGGGTGGTGCTTTCTGCTGTTGTGAAGGTGTCCCTTGGACTTGCAGTAACGGAAGGGTTACTGGAGAGTGACACGGTTGTGAGAGTTTCTCTACTTGTTAGGGACTCAAATGTTGTGATCTCGTCTTGTCTGGAGATCTCAGGGAAACTCGTCATCTGAGAAAGTGGAGTTGCCTTTTCCGTCGTGCTCTCAGCTGATGGACTTGAGAAAAAGAGTCCGGTGGTGCTCTCGGTTCCAGCAGTGGTTCCCACCTGAAGTGTAGTTTGAAGCGGGGTAGCGCTTTCCGCTGCAAAAATAGGTCCCATTGTGTGCGTAGTGCTGCTTGTCCCAGCAATTGCGCTGCTTGGAATTGTCGATGTTTCTGCAGGGAGGGGACTAGTTACAGAGCCAGCGGTGGTCTCAGCAGATAGGAAGCTTATAGCCATCTCTGCGGTTTCCACCGATGTTCTGGGCAGGGAGGAGTTTGGTCTTGTGCCTCTGTCAGTAGTGGTGTGCACTGTCCTTGTTGTCCCCTCAGCTGCAGTGCTGGTGTGTGGCCCATCAGGAGATGTCTCGGTTGCTACAGTGCCCGTCTCAGGGAAGGGAGTGCTCCCTTGAGACGTTGGCCTTGATCTAGCTGCCAAACTGCTGGTCAGGGGTGAAGTGTCTTGGACTGGGCTTGTGGCGAGAGAAGCGCTGGTCTTCTCAACAGGTGAACTTGTACCCGTTCCTGTGGATTCAGTTGTTGCACTAGAAGGAAAGAAGTTTGGAGTTGTCTTTGCAGGAATAGTGCTCGTCTCACTAGGGCTAGAAGTTGCTCTTGAAGAAGTGGGCGTCTCTGCTGTTACGCTAGTGCCTTGAGAGGTACTGGTCTCTGGTAGAGTCGAGGTAGAAGAGCTTGATTTTTGCACCGTACTATGGGCTACGGTGCCTGGGCTCCCCTCTGTAGTAGCGGTGAGAGGCGGGAAAGTGGTGGGAAGAGAGGTTTTTCCAGACATCTCTGTGGACCTGCCTAATGGAATTGCAGGAGAGAGAGTTGTGGTTTCTCCTGGTGCATTAGTGGTGCGCAGAGTTTCAGCCATTGCCTGGGGACTACTGATTCCTGGGAGAACTGTGGATATTTCCCTTTCTATCGAGGTACTTGCTCTGGCAGGCGTAGCTGATGTCGTAGTGGTTTCTGCGGTGCTTATAAATGAGTTCTCTGGCTGGCTACTCCCAACACTTAACGTCCTGTCAGTCCGGGAAGTGGTGTGAGACGAGTCTGTCATGGAAGTAGATTTACTTGCAGACTCTTTTGTGGACTCAGATGACGCAGTGGAATGGAAGGAAAGTATGCTGGTGTCTGCTACTCTAGTGGTGTCTTCTCCAGTTGTCGTCCCACCAGGTGAAGTGGTGTGTGGCACATCGGTGGTGTTTTCTGCTGTTGTGAAGGTGTCCCTTGGATTTGCATTAACGGAAGGTTTACTGGAGAGTGGAACGGTTGTGAGAATTTCTCTACCTGTTAGGGACTCAGATGTTCTGATCTCGGCTTGTCTGGAGGTGTGAGCGACACTAGTCGTCTGAGAAGGTGGCGTTGCCTTTTCCGTCGTGCTCTCAGCTGATGGACCTAAGACAAAGCGGCCGGTGGTGCTCTCAGTTCCAGCAGTGGTGCCCAATTGAAGTGTAGTATGAAGCGGGGTAGCGCTTTCCGCTACGGAAGTAGGTCCCATTGTGTGCGTAGTGCTGGGTGTCCCAGCAGTTGTACTGCTTGGAATTGTCGATGTTTCTGCAGGGAGGAGACTAGTTACAGGGCCAGTGGTGGTCTGAGCAGATAGGGAGCTTCCAGCCATCTCTGTGGTTTCCTCCAATGTTTTGGGAAGGGAATTATTTGGGCTTGTGCCTCTGTGAGTAATACTGGGCACCGTGCTTTTTGTCCCCTCTGCTGCAGTGCTGGTGTGTGTGCCAGCAGGAGATGTCTCGGTTGCTACAATGCCCGTCTCAGGGAAGGGAGTGCTCCTTTGAGACGTTGGCCTTGATCCAGCTGCCAAACTGCTGGTCAGGGGTGAAGTGTCTTGGACTGGGCTTGTGGCGAGAGAAGCGCTGGTCTTCTCAACAGGTGAACTTGTACCCGTTCCTGTGGATTCAGTTGTTGCACTAGAAGGAAAGAAGTTTGGAGTTGTCTTTGCAGGAATAGTGCTCGTCTCACTAGGGCTAGAAGGTGCTCTTGAAGAAGTGGGCGTCTCTGCTGTTATGCTAGTGCCTTGAGAGGTACTGGTCTCTGGTAGAGTCGAGGTAGAAGAGCTTGATTTTGGCACCGTACTCTGGGCTACGGTGCCTGGGCTCCCCTCTGTAGTAGCGATGAGAGGCGGAAAAGTGGTGGGAAGAGCTGTTTTTCCAGACAACTCTCTGGACCTGCCTGATGGAATTGCAGGAGAGAGAATTGTGGTTTTTCCGGGTGCTTTAGTGGTTCGCAGAGTTTCAGCCGTTGCCTGGGGACTACTGATTCCTAGGGGAACTGTGGATATTTCCCTTTCTAACGAGGTACTTGCTCTGGTAGGCATAGCTGATGTCGTAGTGCTCTCTGCAGTGCTTACAAATGAGTTCTCTGGCCGGCTGCTCCCAGCACTTAATGTCCTGTCAGTCCGAAAAGTCGTCTGAGACAAGTCTGTCATGGAAGTAGATTTACTTGCAGACTCTTTCGTGGACTCAGATGACGTAGTGGGATGGAAGGAAAGTGTGCTGGTGTCTGCTACTCTAGTGCTGTCTTCTCCACTTGTCGTCCCACCAGGTGAAGTGGTGTGTGGCAGATCGGTGGTGCTTTCTGCTGTTGTGAAGGTGTCCCTTGGACTTGCAGTAACGGAAGGGTTACTGGAGAGTGGAACGGTTTTGAGAGTTTCTCTACTTGTTAGGGACTCAGATGTTGTGATCTCTTCTTGTCTGGAGGTGTGAGCGGCACTAGTCATCCGAAAAGGTGGCGTTTCCTTTTTCGTCGTGCTCTCAGCTGACGGACTTGTTAGAAAGCGGCTGGTGGTGCTCTCAGTTCCAGCAGTGGTGCCCATTTGAAGTGTAGTAGGAAGCAGGGTAGCTCTTTCCGCTGCGGAAATAGGTCCCATTGTGTGCATAGTGCTGGGTGTCCCAGCAGTTGCACTGCTTGGAATTGTCATCGTTTCTGCAGGGAAGGGGCTAGTTACAGCGCCAGTGGTGGTCTCAGCAGATAGGGATCTTCCAACCATCTCTGCGGTTTCCACCGATGTTCTGGTCAGGGAAGTGTTTGGGCTTGTGGCTCTGTGAGTAGTACTGGGCACCGTGCTTGTTGTCCCCTCAGCTGCAGTGCTGGTGTGTGGCCCATCAGGAGATGTCTCGGTTGCTATAGTGCCCGTCTCAGGGAAGGGAGTGCTCCCTTGTAACGTTGGCTTTGATCCAGCTACCGAACTGCTGGCCAGGGCTGAAGTGTCTTGGACTGGGCTTGTGGCGAGAGAAGCGCTGGTCTTCTCAGCAGGTGAACTTGTACCCGTTTCTTTGGATTCAGTTGTTGCACTAGAAGGAAAGAAGTTTAGAGTTGTCTTTGCAGGAATAGTGCTCGTCTCACTAGAGCTAGAAGTTATTCTTGAAGAAGTGGGCATCTCCGCTGTTACGCTAGTGCCTTCAGAGGTACTGGTCTCTGGTAGAGTCGAGGTAATAGAGCTTGATTTTTGCACCATACTCTGGGCTACGGTGCCTGGGCTCCCCTCTGTAGTAGCGGTGAGAGGCGGAAAAGTGGTGGGAAGAGCTGTTTTTCCAGACATCTCTGTGGACCTGCCTGATGGAATTGCAGGAGAGAGAGTTGTGGTTTCTCCTGGTGCATTAGTGGTGCGCAGAGTTTCAGCCGTTGCCTGGGGACGACTGATTCCTAGGAGAACTGTGGATATTTCCCTTTCTATCGAGGTACTTGCTCTGGTAGGCATAGCTGATGTCGTAGTGGTTTCTGCGGTGCTTATAAATGAGTTCTCTGGCTGGCTACTCCCAACACTTAACGTCCTGTCAGTCCGGGAAGTGGTGTGAGACGAGTCTGTCATGGAAGTAGATTTACTTGCAGACTCTTTTGTGGACTCAGATGACGCTGTGGAAGGGAAGGAAAGTATGCCGGTGTCTGCTTCTCTAGTGGTGTCTTCTCCAATTGTCGTCCCACCAGGTGAAGTGGTGTGTGGCTCAGGGGTGGTGCTTTCTGCTGTTGTGAAGGTGTCCCATGGACTTGCAGTAACGGAAGGGTTACTGGAGAGTGGAACGGTTGTGAGAGTTTCTCTACTTGTTAGGGACTCAGATGTTGTGATTTCGGCTTGTCTGGAGGTCTGAGCAACACTCGTCGTCTGAGAAGGTGGCGTTGCTTTTTCCGTCGTGCTCTTAGCTGATGGACTTGAGAGAAAGCGGCCGGTGGTGCTCTCAGTTCCAGCAGTGGTTCCCACTTGAAGTGTAGTATGAAGCGGGGTAGCGCTTTCCGCTATGGAAGTAGGTCCCATTGTGTGCGTAGTGCTGGGTGTCCCAGCAGTTGTACTGCTTGGAATTGTCGATATTTCTGCAGGGAGGGGACTAGTTACAGGGCCAGTGGTGGTTTGAGCAGATAGGGAGCTTCCAACCATCTCTGTGGTTTCCTCCAATGTTTTGGGAAGGGAAGTATTTGGGCTTGTGCCTCTGTGAGTAATACTGGGCACCCTGCTTGTTGTCCCCTCAGCTGCAGTGCTGGTGTGTGGCCCGGCAGGAGATGTCTCGGTTGCTACAGTGCCCGTCTCAGGGAAGGGAGTGCTCCTTTGAGACGTTGGCCTTGATCCAGCTGCCATACTGCTGGCCAGGGCTGAATTGTCTTGTACTGGGCTTGTGGTGACAGAGGCGCTGGTCTTCTGAACAGCTGAACTTGTACCCGTTCCTGTGGATTCAGTTGTTGCACTAGAAGGAAAGAAGTTTGGAGTTGTATTTGCAGAAATAGTGCTCGTCTCACTAGGGCTAGAAGTTATTCTTGAAGAAGTGGGTGTCTCCGCTGTTACGCTAGTGCCTTGAGAGGTACTGGTCTCTGGTAGAGTCGAGGTAGTAGAGCTTGATTTTTGCACCGTACTCTGGGCTACGGTGCCTGGGATCCCCTCTGTAGTAGCTGCGAGAGGCGGAAAAGTGGTGGGGAAAGATGTTCTTCCAGACATCTCTGTGGACCTGCCTGATGGAATTGCAGGAGAGAGAGTTGTGGTTTCTCCTGGTGCATTAGTGGTGCGCAGAGTTTCAGCCGTTGCCTGGGGACGACTGATTCCTAGGAGAACTGTGGATATTTCCCTTTCTATCGAGGTACTTGCTCTGGTAGGCATAGCTGATGTCGTAGTTGTTTCTGCGGTGCTTATAAATGAGTTCTCTGGCTGGCTACTCCCAACACTTAACGTCCTGTCAGTCCGGGAAGTGGTGTGAAATGAGTCTGTCATGGAAGTAGATTTACTTGCAGACTCTTTTGTGGACTCAGATGACGCTGTGGAATGGAAGGAAAGTATGCCGGTGTCTGCTTCTCTAGTGGTGTCTTCTCCAGTTGTCGTCCCACCAGGTGAAGTGGTGTGTGGCTCAGTGGTGGTGCTTTCTGCTGTTGTGAAGGTGTCCCATGGACTTGCAGTAACGGAAGGGTTACTGGAGAGTGGAACGGTTGTGAGAGTTTCTCTACTTGTTAGGGACTCAGATGTTGTGATCTCGGCTTGTCTGGAGGTGTGAGCGACACTAGTCATCTGAGAAGGTGGCGTTGCTTTTTCCGTCGTGCTCTTAGCTGATGGACTTGAGAGAAAGCGGCCGGTGGTGCTCTCAGTTCTAGCAGTGGTTCCCACTTGAAGTGTAGTATGAAGCGGGATAGCGCTTTGAGCTATGGAAGTAGGTCCCATTGTGTGCATAGTGCTGGGTGTCCCAGCAGTTGTACTGCTTGGAATTGTCGATGTTTCTGCAGGGAGAGGACTAGTTACAGGGCCAGTGGTGGTTTGAGCAGATAGGGTGCTTCCAACCATCTCTGTGGTTTCCTCCAATGTTTTGGGAAGGGAAGTATTTGGGCTTGTGACTCTGTGAGTAATACTGGGCACCCTGCTTGTTGTCCCCTCAGCTGCAGTGCTGGTGTGTGGCCCGGCAGGAGATGTCTCGGTTGCTACAGTGCCCGTCTCAGAGAAGGGAGTGCTCCTTTGAGAAGTTAGCCTTGATCCAGCTGCCAAACTGCTGGCCAGGGCTGAATTGTCTTGTACTGGGCTTGTGGTGACAGAGGCGCTGGTCTTCTGAACAGCTGAACTTGTACCCGTTCCTGTGGATTCAGTTGTTGCACTAGAAGGAAAGAAGTTTGGAGTTGTATTTGCAGAAATAGTGCTCGTCTCACTAGGGCTAGAAGTTATTCTTGAAGAAGTGGGCGTCTCCGCTTTTACGCTAGTGCCTTGAGAGGTACTGGTCTCTGGTAGAGTCGAGGTAGTAGAGCTTGATTTTTGCACCGTACTCTGGGCTACGGTGCTTGGGCTCTCCTCTGTAGTAGCCGTGAGAGGCGGAAAAGTGGTGGGGAAAGATGTTCTTCCAGACATCTCTGTGGACCTGCCTGATGGAATTGCGGGAGAGAGAGTTGTGGTTTCTCCTGGTGCTCTAGTGGTGCCCCGAGTTTCAGCCATTGCTTTGGGAATGCTGATTCCTGGGAGAACTGTGAATATTTTCCTTTCTGTTGAGGTACTTGCTCTGGTAGGCTTAGCTGATCCCGTAATACTCTCTGCGGTGCTTACAAATGAGTTCTCTGGCGGGCTGCTCCCAGCACTTAATGTCCTGTCAGTCCAAAAAGTCGTCTGAGACGAGTCTGTCATGGAAGTAGATTTAATTGCAGACTCTTTTGTGGACTCAGATAACCTAGTAGGATGGAAGGAAAGTGTGCTGGTGTCTGCTACTCTAGTGGTGTCTTCTCCAGTTTTCGTCCCACCAGGTGAAGTAGTGTGTGGCGCAGGGGTGGTGCTTTCTGCTGTTGTGAAGCTGTCCCTTGGACTTGCAGTAACGGAAGGGTTACTGGAGAGTGGAATGGTTGTGAAAGTGTCTCTATTTGTTAGGGACTCAAATGTTGTGATCTCGACTTGTCTGGACATCTCAGGGAAACTCGTCATCTGTGAAGGTGGAGTTGCCTTTTCCATCGTGCTATCAGCTGATGGACTTGAGAGAAAGCGGCCGGTGGTGCTCTCAGTTCCAGCAGTGGTTCCCACCTGAAGTGTAGTTTGAAGCAGGGTAGCACTTTCTACTGTAGAAATAGGTCCCATTGTGTGCATTGTACTGGGTGTCCCAGCAGATACGCTGCTTGGAATTGTCGATGTTTCTGCAGGGAGGGGACTAGTTACAGAGCCAATGGTGGTCTCATCAGATAGGAAGCTTCCAGCCATCTCTGCGGTTTCCACCGATGTTCTGGGCAGGGAGGTGTTTGGGCTTGTGGCTCTGCGAGTAGTACTGGCCATTGTGCGTGTTGTCACCTCAGCTGCAGTTCTGGTGTGTGTGCCCGCAGGAGATGTCTCAGTTGCTACAGTGCCTGTCTCAGGGAAGGGAGTGCTCCCTTGAGACGTTGGCCTTGATCCAGCTGCCGAACTGCTGGCTAGGGCTGAAGTGTCTTGGACTGGGCTTGTGGTGAGAGAGGCGCTGGTCTTCTCAACAGGTGAACTTGTACCCGTTCCTGTGGATTCAGTTGTTGCACTAGAAGGAAAGAAGTTTGGAGTTGTGTTTGCAGGAATAGTGCTCGTCTCACTAGGGCTAGAAGTTGCTCTTGAAGAAGTGGGCATCTCCACTGTTCCGCTTGTGACTTCAGAGGTGCTGGTCACTGGTAGAGTAGAGGTAGTAGAGCTTGATTTTTGCATCGTACTCTGGGCTACGGTGCCTGGGCTCCCCACTGTAGTAGCCGCGAGAGGCGGAAAAGTGGTGAGGAAAGATGTTCTTCTGGACATCTCTGTGGACCTGCCTGATGGAATTGCAGGAGAGAGAGTTGTGGTTTCTCCTGGTGCTTTAGTGGTGCCCTGAGTTTCAGCCGTTGCCTGGGGACTATTGATTCCTAGGAGAACTGTGGATATTTCCCTTTCTATCGAGGTACTTGCTCTGGTAGGTATAGCTGATGTCGTAGTGCTCTCTGCGGTGCTTATCAATGAGCTGTGTGGCGGGATACTCCCAACACTTAACGTCCTGTCAGTCCGGGAAGTCGTCTGAGACGAGTCTGTCATGGAAGGAGATTTACCTGCAGACTCTTTTGTGGACTCAGATGACGTAGTGGGATGGAAGGAAAGTGTGCTGGTGTCTGCTACTCTAGTGGTGTCTTCTCCAGTTGTCGTCCCACCAGGTGAACTGGTGTGTGGCACAGGGGTGGTGCTTTCTGCTGTTGTGAAGGTGTCCCTTGGACTTGCAGTAACGGAAGGGTTACTGGAGAGTGGAAAAGTTGTGAGAGTTTCTCTACTTGTGAGTGACTCAGATGTTTTGATCTCTACTTGTCTGGAGGTGTCAGTGACAGTCATCGTCTGAGAAAGTGGCGTTGCCTTTTCCGTCATGTTTTCAGCTGATGGACTTGAGAGAAAGGGTCCGGTGGTGCTCTCGGTTCCAGCAGTGGTTCCCACCTGAAGTGTAATTTGAGGCGGGGTAGCGCTTTCCGCTGCGGAAATAGGTCCCATTGTGTACGTAGTGCTGGGTGTCCCAGCAGTTGCACTGCTTGAAATTGTCGATGTTTCTGCAGGGAAGGGGCTAGTTACAGCGCCAGTGGTGGTCTGAGCAGATAGGGAGCTTCCAGCCGTCTCTGCGATTTCCACCGACGTTCTGGGCAGGGAGGTGTTTGGGCTTGTGCCTCTGTGAGTAATACTGGGCACCGTGCTTGTTGTCCCCGCAGCTGCAGTGCTGGTTTGTGGCCCATCAGGAGATGTCTCGGTTGCTACAGTGCCCGTGTCAGGGAAGGGAGTGCTCCCTTGAGACGCTGGCCTTGATCCAGCTGCCAAACTGCTGGCCAGGGCTGAAGTGTCTTGGACTGGGCTTGTCGTAAGAGAAGCACTGGTCTTCTCAACAGGTGAACTAGTATCCCTTCCTGTGGATTCAGTTGTTGCGCTAGAAGGAAAGAAGTTTGGAGTTGTCTTTGAAGGAATAGTGCTCTTCTCACTAGGGCTAGAAGTTGCAATTGAAGAAGTGGGCATCTCAGCTGTTATGCTCGTGCCTTCAGAGGTACTGGTCTCTGGTAGGGTAGAGGTAGTAGAGCTTGATTTTTGCACCCTACTCTGGGCTACGGTGCCTGGGCTCCCCTCTGTAGTAGCCGCGAGAGGTGAAAAAGTGGTGAGAAGAGATGTTCTTCCGGACATCTCTGTGGACCTTCCTGATGGAATTGCAGGAGAGAGTGTTGTGGTTTCTCCTGGTGCATTAGTGGTGCGCAGAGTTTCAGCCGTTGCCTGGGGACTACTGATCCCTGGGAGAACTGTGGATATTTCCCTTTCTATCGAGGTACTTCCTCTGGTAGGCGTAGCTGATGTCATATTGCTCTCTGCGGTGCTTATAGATGAGAATTCTGGCAGGCTGCTCCCAGCACTTAACGTCCTGTCAGTCCGGGAAGTTGTGTGAGACGAGTCTGTCATGGAAGTAATTTTACTTGCAGACTCTTTTGTGGACTCAGATGACGTAGTGGGATGGAAGGAAAGTATTCTGGTGTCTGCTACTCTAGTGATGGCTTCTCCAGTTTTCATCCCATCGGGTGAACTGGTGTGTGGCACAGCAGTGGTGCTTTCTGCTGTTGTGAAGATGTCCCCTGAACTTGTAGTAACGGAAGCGTTACTGGAGAGTGGAATGGTTGTGAGAGTGTCTCTACTGCCTAGGGACTCAGATGTTGTGACGTCGGCTCGGCTGGAGGTGTGAGCGAGACTCGTCATCTGAGAAGGTGGCTCTGCCTTTTTCGTCATGCTCTCAGCTGATGGACTTGAAATAAAGAGGCCAGTGGTGCTCTCAGTTCCACCAGTCGTGCCCCCCTGAAGTGTAGTATGAAGCGTGTTATCACTTTCCGCTATGGAAGTAGGTCCCATTGTGTGTGTAGTGCTGGGTGTCCCAGCAGTTGCACTACGTGAAATTGTTGATGTTTCTGCAGGGAAGGGGCTAGTTACAACGCTAGTGGTGGTCTCAGTAGACAGGAAGCTTCCAGCCATCTCTGCGGTTTCCACCGATGTTCTGGGCAGGGAGGTGTTTGGTCTTGTGCCTCTGTGAGTAGTACTGGGCACCGTGCTTGTTGTCCCCTCAGCTGCAGTGCTGGTTTGTGTGCCAGCAGGAGATGTCTCGGTTGCTACAATGCCCGTCTCAGGGAAGGGAGTGCTCCTTTGAGACGTTGGCCTTGATCCAGCTGCCAAACTGCTGGTCAGGGGTGAAGTGTCTTGGACTAGGCTTGTGGCGAGAGAAGCGCTGGTCTTCTCAACAGGTGAACTTCTAGCTGTTCCTATGAATTCAGTTGTTTCACTAGAAGGAAAGAAGTTTGGGGTTGTCTTTGCAGGAATAGTGCTCGTCTCACTAGGGCTAGAAGTAGTTCTTGAAGAAGTGGGCGTCTCCGCTGTTACGCTAGTGCCTTCAGAGGTACTGGTCTCTGGTAGAGTCGAGGTAGTAGAGCTTGATTTTTGCACCGTACTCTGGGCTACGGTGCCTGGGATCCCCTCTGTAGTAGCGGTGAGAGGCGGAAAAGTGGTGGGAAGAGATGTTTTTCCAGACAACTCTGTGGACCTGCCTGATGGAATTGCAGGAGAGAGAGTTGTGGTTTCTCCTGGTGCATTAGTGGTGCGCAGAGTTTCAGCCGTTGCCTGGGTACTACTGATTCCTGGGAGAACTGTGGATATTTCCCTTTCTATCGAGGTACTTGCTCTGTTAGGCGTACCTGATGTCGTAGTGGTTTCTGAGGTGCTTATAAATGAGTTTTCTGGCTGGTTTCTCCCAACACTTAACGTCCTGTCAGTCCGGGAAGTGGCGTGAGACGAGTCTGTCATGGAAGTAGATTTACTTGCAGACCTTTTTGTGGACTCAGATGATGCAGTGGAATGGAAGGAAAGTATGCTGGTGTCTGCTACTCTAGTGGTGTCTTCTCCAGTTGTCGTCCCACCGGGTGAATTGGTGTGTGGCGCAGGGGTGGTGCTTTCTGCTGTTGTGAAGGTGTCCCTTGGACTTGCAGTAACGGAAAGGTTACTGGAGAGTGGAACAGTTGTGAGAGTCTCTCTACTTGTTAGTGACTCAGATGTTTTGCTCTCAGCTTGTTTGGACGTCTCAGGGAAACTCGTCATCTGAGAAAGTGGCGTTGCCATTTCCGTCGTCCTCTCAGCTGATGGACTTGAGAAAAAGAGACCAGTAGTGCTCTCAGTTCCAGCAGTGGTGGCCACGTGAAAAGTAGTATGAACTGAGGTTGCGATTTCTGCAGACAAAGTAGGTCTCAATGTGTGCGTAGTGCTGGGTGTCCCACCAGTTGCAGTGCTTGGAATTGTCGATGTTTCTGCAGGTAAGGGGCTAGTTACAGCACCAGTGGTGGTCTCAGCAGATAGGGAGCTTGCAGCCATCTCTGCGGTTTCCACCGATGTTCTGGGCAGGGAAGTGTTTGGGCTTGTGCCTCTGTGAGTAGTACCGAGCACCGTGCTTGTTGTCCCCTCAGCTGCAGTGCTGGTATGTGGCCCATCAGGATATGTCTTGGTTGCTACAGTGCCCATCTCAGGGAAGGGAGTGCTCCCTTGAGACGTTGGCCTTGATCCAGCTGCCGAACTGCTGTCCAGGGCTGAAGTGTCTTGGACTGGGCTTGTGGTGAGAGAAGCGCTGGTCTTCTCAACAGGTGAACTTGTACCCATTCCTGTGGATTCAGTTGTTGCACTAGAAGGAAAGAAGTTTGGGGTTGTCTTTGCAGGAATAGTGCTCGTCTCACTAGGGCTAGAAGTAGTTCTTGAAGAAGTGGGCGTCTCCGCTGTTACGCCTTTGCCTTCAGAGGTACTGGTCTCTGGTAGAGTAGAGGTAGTAGAGCTTGATTTTTGCACCGTACTCTGGGCTACGGTGCCTGGGCTCCCCTCTGTAGTAGCGGTGAGAGGCGGAAAAGTGGTGGGAAGAGATGTTTTTCCAGACAACTCTGTGGACCTGCCTGATGGAATTGCAGGAGAGAGAGTTGTGGTTTCTCCTGGTGCATTAGTGGTACGCAGAGTTTCAGCCGTTGCCTGGGGACTACTGATTCCTGGGAGAACTGTGGATATTTCCCTTTCTATCGAGGTACTTGCACTGGTAGGCGTAGCTGATCCCGTAGTGCTCTCTGCAGTGCTTACAAATGAGTTCTCTGGCTGGCTGCTCCCAACACTTAATGTCCTGTCAGTCCGGGAAGTTGTCTGAGACGAGTCTGTCATGGAAGTAGATTTACCTGCAGACTCTTTTGTGGACTGAGATAATATAGTGGGATGGAAGGAAAGTGTGCTGGTGTCTGCTACTGTAGTGGTGTCTTCTTCAGTTGTCATCCCACCAGGTGAACTGGTGTGTGGCGCAGGGGTTGTGCCTTCTGCGGTTGTGAAGGTGTCCCTTGGACTTCCAGTAACAGAAGGGCTACTGGAGAGTGGAACGGTTGTGAGAGTTTCTCTACTTGTTCGGGACTCAGATGTTGTGATCTCGGCTTGTCTGGTGGTGTGAGCGACACTGGTCGTCTGAGAAGGTGGCGTTGCCTTTTCCGTCGTGCTCTCAGCTGATGGACTTGAGAGAAAGTGGCCTGTGGTGCTCTCAGTTCCAGCAGTGGTGCCCACTGGAAGTGTGCTATGAAGTGGGGTACCACTTTCCGCTGTGGAAGTACGTCCCATTTTGTGCATAGTGCTGGGTATCGCAGCAGTTGTACTGTTTGGAATTGTCGATGTTTCTGCAGGGAGGGGACTAGTTACAGGGCCAGTGGTGGTCTCAGCAGATAGGGAGCTTCCAGCCATCTCTGTGGTTTCCTCCAATGTTTTGGGCAGGGAGGTATTTGGCCTTGTGCCTCTGTGAGTAATACTGGGCACCGTGCTTGTTGTCACCTCAGCTGCAGTGCTGGTGTGTGGCCCATCAGGAGATGTCTCGGTTGCTACAGTGCCCGTCTCAGGGAAGGGAGTGCTCTCTTGAGACGCTGGCCTTGATCCAGCTGCCAAACTGCTGTCCAGGGCTGAAGTGTCTTGGGCTGGGCTTGTGATGAGAGAAGCGCTGGTCTTCTCAACAGGTGAACTTGTACCCATTCCTGTGGATTCAGTTGTTGCACTAGAAGGAAAGAAGTTTTGGATTATCTTTGCAGGAATAGTGCTCGTCTCACTAGGTCTAGAAGTTATTCTTGAAGAAGTGGGCATCTCCGCTGTTACACTAATGGCTTCAGAGGTACTGGTCTCTGGTAGAATAGAGGTAGTAGAGTTTGATTTTTGCACCGTACTCTGGGCTACGGTGCCTGGGCTACCCTCTGTAGTAGCCGCGAGAGGCGGAAAAGTGGTGGGGAAAGATGTTCTTCTGGACATCTCTGTGGACCTGCCTGATTTAATTGCAGGAGAGCCAGCTGTGGTTTCTCTCGTTGCATTGGTGGTGCCCAGAGTTTTAGCCATCGCTTGGGGACTACTGATTCCTGGGAGAACTGTGGATATTTCCCTTTCTGTCGAGGTACCTGCTCTGTTAGGTGTAGCTGATCTCGCAGTGCTCTCTGTGGTGCTTATAAATGAGTTGTGTGGCGGGCTGCTCCTAACACTTAACGTCCTGTCAGTCCAGGAAGTCGTCTGAGACCAGTCTCTCATGGAAGTATATTTACTTACAGACTTTTTCGTGGACTCAGATGAGGTAGTGGGATGGAAGGAAAGTATGCTGATGTCTGCTACTCTAGTGGTGTCTTCTGCAGTTGTCGGCCCACCAGCTGAACTGGTGTGTGGCGCAGGCATGGTGCTTTCTGCTGTTGTGAAGGTGTCCCCTGGACTTGCAGTAACGGAAGGGTTACTGGAGTGTGGAACGGTTGTGAGAGTTTCTCTACTTGTTAGGGACTCAGATGTTGTGATCTCGGCTCGGCTGGAGGTCTCAGCGACACTCGTCGTCTGAGAAGGTGGCGTTGCCTTTTTCGTCATGCCCTCAGCTGATGGACTTGACAGAAAGCGGCTGGTGGTGTTCTCAGTTCCAGCAGTGGTGCGCACCTTAAGTGTATTATGAAGCGGTGTAGCGCTTTGCACTGTGGAAGTAGGTCCCATTGTGTGCGTTGTGCTGGGTATCCCAGCAGTTGTACTGCTTGGAATTGTCGATGTTTCTCCAGGGAGGGGACTAGTTACAGAGCCAGTGGTGGTCTCAGCAGATAGGGAGCTTCCTGCCATCTCTGTGGTTTCCGCCAATGTTCTGGGCAGGGAGGTATTTGGGCTTGTGCCTCTGTGAGTAGTACTACGCACCATGCTTGTTGTCCCCTCAGCTGCAGTGCTAGTGTGTGCCTCATCAGGAGATGTCTCGGTTGCTACAGTGCCCGTCTCAGGGAGGGGAGTGCTCCCTTGAGACGCTGGCCTTGATCCAGCTGCTGAACTGCTGGCCAGGGCTGAAGTTTTTTGAACCGAGCTTGTGGCAAGAGAGGCGCTGGTCTTCTCAGCAGGTGTACTTGTACCCGTTGCTGTGGATTCAGTTATTGCACTAGAAGGAAAGAATTTTGGAGTTGTCTTTACAGCGATTGTGGTCATCTCACTAGGGCTAGAAGTTGCTCTCGAAGAAGTGGGCATCTCCGCTATTACGCTAGTGCCTTCAGAGGTGTTGGTCTCTGGTAGAGTAGAGGTAATAGAGCTTGATTTTAGCACCGTACTCTGTGGAACGGTGCCTTGGCTCCCCTTTGTAGTAGCGGTGAGAGGTGCAAAGGTGATGGGAAGAGATGTTCTTCTGGACCTCTTTTTGTACCTGCCTGATTGAATTGCAGGAGAGACAGTTGCAGTTTCCCCTGGTGAATTAGTGGTGTCCAGAGTGTCGACCGTTTCCTGGGGACTACTGCTTCCTGGGAGAACTGTCGATATTTCCCTTTGTATTGATGTACTTCCTCTGGTAGGAGTAGCTGATGTCGTAGTGCTCTCTGTGGTGCTTACAAAGGAGTTCTCTGGCTGGCTACTCCCAACACTTAACGTCTTGTAATTCTGGGAAGTCGTGTGAGATGTGTCTGTCATGGAAGTAAATTTACTTGCAGACTCTTTTGTGGACTCAGATGAGGTAATGGGATGGAAGGAAAGTGTGCTGGTTTCTGCTACTCTAGTGGTTTCTTCTCCAGTTGTCGTCCCACCAGGTGAGCTGGTGTGTCGTGCAGTGGTGTTGCTTTCTGCTGTTGGTCTTACAGTAACGGAAGGGTTACTGGAGATTGGAATGGTCATGAGAGTGTCTCTACTTGTTAGGGACTCGTATGTTGTGACCTCGGCTCGGCTGGAGGTCTCAGCGACACTCGTCATCTGAGAAGGTGGCGCTACCTTTTTCGTCATGTTCTCAGCTGATGGACTTGAGATAAAGAGGCCGGTGGTGCTCTCAGTTCCAGCTGTGGTTCCCACCCGAAATGTAGTATGAAGCGGGGTAGCGCTTTCCGCTGCGGAAGTAGGTCCCATTGTGTGCGTAGTGCTGGGTGTCCCAGTAGTTGCACTACGTGAAATTGTCGATATTTCTGTAGGGAGGGGACTAGTTACAGAGCCAGTCATGTTCTCAGCAGATAGGGAGCTTCCAGCCATCTCTGTGGTTTCCACCGATGTTCTGGGCAGGGAGGTGTTCGGGCTTGTGCCTCTGTCAGTAGTGGTGCGCCCCGTGCTTGTTGTCCCCTCAGCTGCAGGGCTGGTGTGTGTGCCAGCAGGAGATGTCTCGGTTGCTACAGTGCCCGTCTCAGGGAAGGGAGTGCTCCCTTGAGACTTTGGCCTTGATCCAGCTGCTGAACTGCTGGCCAGGGCTGAAGTGTCTAGGGTTGGACTTGTAGTGAGATAGGCGCTTGTGTTCTCTGCAGTTACACTTGTACCTGTTCTTGTGGATTCTTTTGTGGACTCAGATGACATAGTGGAGTGGAAGAGAAGTGTGCTGGTCTCTGCTATTCTTTTTGTTTCTTCTCTAGTTGTCGTCCCAGCATGCTTGCTGATGTGTGACACAGCAGCTGTGTTTTCTGCAGTTGTGAAGGCATCCTTTGGACTTACAGTACCAGAAGAATAACTAGAGAGTGGGACGGTTGTGACTGAGTCTCTCATTGTCAGGGACTCAGATGTGTTGATCTGAAATTGGCTGGAGGTCTCAGTGACACTCGTCAGCTGAGAATGTGGCATTTCCTTTTCCGAGGTTGTCTCAGCTGATGGACTTGAGAAAGAAAAGGCTGGTGGTGCTCTCAGTTCCATCAGTGGTGCCCACCTTAGGTGTAGTGTCAAGTGGGGGTGGACTTGACTTCTCCATGGTGCTCTGGCCTATGGTGTCTGTACTCCCGAGTGCAATATCTGTGGTAGGGTCAAAAGTGGTGGGAAGGGTTGTATTCTCATTCACTTCTTTGGACATGTCTGTTGTCGCGACACTAGATGCCGTTGTGGCTTCCCCTGTCAAGAAACACAGTTCAGATTTTGTTGTTTCAGCTCTATGATTGGTGGGTAAATCTTAGTCTATAGGATAAAAATATTTGCATGAATTGTAATTTGGAAATATTTTCCCTAAGAACCATGCTGTCACTCAAAGAACTGTGAATAACAAGTACCGTGACCAGCAGGTCTGCTGCATTTTTTCAGCTGGTCAATTTTAGTTTGTACCCTTGTGTTACCTCTGGGAATCTAAAAGATATTTTATCTACCTGTCCATGGTGGTAGAAACCCTAAAGTTGGACCAATAGAAATTCTTTTTGAGTTGGTCAGAACTCCGAGGCCTTGTTCTGAAACTGTTTCTGTTATCAGAACTTTGAAATCCTTGCAAATGCTAACTATACTGATATCTTCTACCTTTTGCTCTCTCCTACTCCTCTGTACACTCATCAAGGCCAGCCATAATTTGATGTCATCATTTTCTAATTATCTGATTGGAGACTCAGACATTCTCATTGAGGTTGTCAAAGCTATCCACGGGATTTAGACTCATAACGTCCTTTGATTTTAATGGAATTTTAACTTCCCCTAGTATTTTTGAAATCTCAGTTTAGATTTACTACAGTGCATTTTATTTTCAGTTTTAAGTGCAAATCCTTCAGGTGTAATTAACATCTTCTTGTGGGCAGATTGACAAATCAGTTGTTTCTGCTTAGCCTTGAGAAACAAAACATTCAGATACCACAACCAGTTCCCTGTTCTATGCAATAAGGACCTGACTCTATGTACAATACTGCATTGTGCAGTACAATGTGTTCATACTTTGGAATCAGCAATAACCTGCATATTTACATGCTTTTTCCCCAAGGGAGGCTGAACGTCCTTTTGTTCACAATAACTTAATTTTAATAAGTGCCTAGAACAGAGGCTGACTGGGCAGCAGACTCTTTGGGTTCTAGTTCCACACAGCTGGAAGAAGCTACTGGCCCAGATCTTTTGCTGGTGTAAATTAGCTTAGCTGCTCTGTAGCCAATGGATCTATGCTAATTTCACTAAACGACATCACCAGTTCTGCTGAAACAGACCCACGTGATAAACTTGGAATACTTTCCTTTAAGAAACCTGGTCATTGTAACACAAATTGAACATGGACAATATGAACTCAATTCATGACTGCTCGGTATTGTCTGTAATTTTAGCTTCTAGTGTTTGTCTTGTGCTGGACTGTATTAGGCCAAGATTATGTGCGTGGTGAATATAGGTAAGATTCTGTTCTTGCTGTATTGCACCTTTAAGCAAACGAGGTTTGCCTGTCTGTATGGGGTTAGGGTTGTGAGACTATTCAAGATGGAGGACCTATCTTCTCACTTTCATTTGTGTAGATCAAGAGAAAGGCCATTGAAGTCAATGGAGTAACTCCAGGTAAAACTGATCAGAGAAAAATGAAACCTTGAATATCCAACAGAATCATTCATGATGACAATTGTTAGGATATAGATATTCAGGCCCATCTGCAAAGGTCTATACCAGGGGTCAGCAACCTTTCAGAAGTGGTGCGCCGAGTCTTCAGTTATTCACTCTGATGTAAGGTTTCACGTGCCGGTAATACATTTTAGCATTTTTAGAAGGTGTCTTTCTATGCGTCTATAATATATAACTAAACTATTGTTGTATGTAAAGTAAATAAGTTTTTAAAATGTTTAAGAAACATCATGTAAAATTAAATTAAAATGCAGAGTACCCTGGACCGGTGGCCAGGACCCGGGCAGTGTGAGTGCCACGGAAAATCAGCTCGAGTGCCACCTTCGGCACATGTGCCATAGGTTGCCTACCCCTGGTCTATATAGGGTGACCAGACAACAAATGTGAAAAATCGGGACAGTGGTGAGGGGTAATAGGAGCCTATATAAGAAAAAGACACAAAAGTCAAGACTGTTCCTATAAAATCGGGACATCTGGTCACCCTAGGTCTATACTTTGAGAATTTAGGTGTATTCTTATCACTTAGCTAGTTATAGAGGTATAAAAGAAAGAATCAAAATCACTTTCTGCCTGTTGAGGGCCTTTTCTCACTGTGACAGTCTAAGGCCCTATTCTTAGGCTAAGTAAGGCCTTTGGCTAAGCAGCAGAGGCAGCCATAAGCTGGGAAGCGAACGGTCACATCCTCAAATCCCAAACTAGTCACAATTAAATAAGGCAATCTGGAGCTGTTAGAAAGGTGGTCCGATCTATCACCTCCAGAGAAAGGGATGTGCCTAAAAGATTTAAAGAAAACTTAGTTTGATAGCATCCTGTTTGGCAAGAACTCACTTTTCAATAGTCGGGGTGTAAAATCCTCATTTCTGTATTGTTCTGTCACTGTAGTCTCTACTTCCCTGTTGTTTGTCTGTATAATCTCTGTCTGGTTCTTTGATTGTTTCTGTCTGCTGTATAATTAATTCTGTTGGGTGTAAACTGTTATATCCATGGGGGCAACAGTTTAGTTAGTCAAAACTGGCTGAGTTATCCCCTAATAATCTCAGTTGCCACAGCAACACAAAATTCAATTACCACGACAACCAAATATACATCATAAACCAATTAAGATGGTGGGATATAATTGGTTAAATAATCATGTTACAATATGTTTAGGATTGGTTAGTTAAATTTCAGTAAATGGTGAAGGTATAGCTAAGCAGAACTCAAGTTTTACTGTATAATCTGCAATCAATCAGAAAGTAAAGTGGGGAGAATGGGAACAGGGACTGGGGATGGGGGAATTGGAATCATTTTTTGCTAAGGGTGGGGGAATGGGAACAGAGACACAGGCAAGGCTCTGTGGTGTCAGAGCTGGGAAGGGAGACACTGAGGAAGGAAACTGGAATCATGCTTGCTGGAAGTTCACCCCAATGAACATCCAATTGTTTGCATCTTCGCACTTTGGATATTGTTGCTCTCTGTTCATGCGAGAAGGACCAGGGAAGTGAGCAGGTGAAGGAATAAGTCCTCTAACAACAATGACTACTCCTTGTACCAGGGAAAGAGAGAGACGATGATCTATGATGTGGCAGGTTGGAGTATTTGCCTAGGATGTGGGAGACCCAATTTCAAGTCGGTGCTCCATGGGTATTTAATTATTCATTGAGAAAGACCCACACCAGAATATCCCATAGCCCAGTGGCTAGGACACTATCCCTTCTCCACCTCAGGCAGAGGGAGAGCTGGACCTAGGTCTCCCACATTTCAGGGACTACTCTAATCACTGAGGCAAAGGTCACAAGGGAGGTGCGCCCTCCTCCGTTCCATTGCATGGTGTAAAAAATGCCCAAAATCGAAACAAAAAATTTCAACTTTTTGTTTCAACCTGAATTGAAATTTTCTAACTTTTCAATTCACTCAAAAAAATTGAAAGTGTTTGGTTTTGGTTTGACCTGAAATTGAATGTTTTTATTTTTTAAATTGAGTTGCCAGAGAATTGAAAAATCCATTATTTGCCCAGATTTGCTCTTAAATTCCAATCCCAGCTCTGCTGCTGACTCAGCAGGTGGTCTGGGGCAGGTCCCTTCACCTTCCTGTGCCTGTTTCCCCATCTGTACAACAGAGCTAATAATCTTTACTTTCTAACCAAGGAGTATAAGGATTAATTAGTTAATGTCTGGAAAATACTTTGAAGACATAAAGTGCTAGTTAAATCGTAAAGATGAGTGGTATCAGCTCCCTAAACACATTGGTTTCTGTATCCTATAGTTCCCAAGCAATATTTGTATTATTAGTGCTTCCAATTACACCACTGATAAACCCTTCTTGAACTTTTATGAATCCTGAGGAAAAATTTCAAAGGCTCCTACATAACTTAGGAGCCTAAATCTCACTAAGGGGCAGATTTTTAAAGATATTTAAGTGTCAAAAGATGCAGCTAGGTGCCTAATGGGATTTTCAAAAGAACCTGGGCACCTAAAATCTGTCCCTCAGCCTTTTTGCAGGTTTTACTCCTCTTCTTTTTCAAAGCCAAAAATCCCAGTGTTCTGTTCTCACACATATAACTTACCCTGACTAACCTTCCTCATTCCTGCCAGCCCCACTCTGTCTCTATTAAAACCACCAGCACCACATGTAACTACCACAGCGTCACTATATTCATTTACCAGTTCCTCAGCACATTTGTTTGTTTGTATGTCATATCCCCTTCCCCTGTTCTTTGTCTGCTTTGTGTCCTTTAGATTGTAAGCACTATTGGCGTAGAGATTGTCTCCTAGCATGTTCATCCAATGCCCAGCACGCTGTGTCCCCAGCCCCGTTTGGAGCCTGTGAGTACAACTATAACAAAGGGATTTGGACACCCAAGTCCCATGAAAATTAATGGAAATTAGACATCCAGACTCACTAAGCAGCTTTGAAAAACAGTCTTAATGTTTACTACAATTAATCCCTACTGCAACATACGCCAAAGTGGGTCTTTTTGTCATTATCTAGAGAGAAAACCTGAAAGATTGATAATGTTGTTTACTAACGAAACACCTGTATTTGTGTTCAATATGGTCATAGAATCACAGAAATGTCGGTCTGGAAAGGACCTCGGGAGGTTATCAAGTTGAGCCCCCTGCACTGAGGCAGGACCAAGTAAACCTAGATCATCCTTTACAGGTATTTGTCCATTTCGTAAAAACCTCCAGTGATGGGGATTTCACAACCTCCCTTGGAAGTCTGGTCCAGAGCTTAACTATCCTTATGAAGTTTTTCCTAACCTAAATCTCCCTTGCTGCAGAGTAAGCCCGTTGCTTCTTGTCCTGCCTTCACTGGACATGGAGAACAATTGATCCGAGTCCTCTTTATAACAGCCTTTAGCATATCTGAAGACAGTTATCAGGTCCCCGCCTCAGTCTTCTGTTCTCAAGGCTAAACATACCCAGTTTTTTCAATTTTTCCTTAGAGGTCAGGTTTTCTAAACCATTTGTCACTTTGTTGCTCTCTGGAATCTCTCCAATTTGTCCACCTCTTTCCAACAGCGTGGTGCCCAGAACTGGACACCGTACTCCAGCTGAGGTTTCACTGGTGCTGAATAGAGTGGGACAGTTACCTCCCGTGTCTTACATACAACCATTCTGGTAATGCACCCCATAATGATATTAGCCTTTTCTGCAACAGCATCACATTGTTGACGTATATTCAGTTTGAGATCCACTATGCCCTCCAGGTCCTTTTCTAGTCAGTTATTCCCTCTTTTAATCCCGCCCTCTGAAGTCCTTGCAATGTCTCCCAGTTTAATTCATTTGCAAAATTTATAAGTGTACTCTCTGCTCCATTATCCAAGTCAATAATGAAGTCACGTCAGTCCTCTTGGTTCCAATGAACCGTAAATAGCAGGAACATATCACACATTACTTGTCACCCACCCACCAGTGAATTGACAGCGTGTCACAAGCCTGAGCCTGTTTCTAGTGACAAGGAACGTCACTGTCAAAACAGAGACATTGCTATATGAGAATCTTTGTTAAGCAAATAGCACATGTCCCAGCCATAAGGCACAGCAAATTCTATGTAAGAGAGAGATTAACAGCGCTGACTAGGACTAGGTACAGTACAGGCAGGTGATGTGCAAGCTTCTTATCCATACAGCTCCCCCAAGCACCGCAAGCCTGATCTGCGGAGCTTTGCTGGTATGCCGTCCCTGAGCCCTCACACAGCTGTCAATGCAGCTGAATGCCGACCTGCTGCACACCTTGCCATTCCTTTACTGACTCTTCCATGCTGTGTCATCAACGTACCTCATTTGTGATAGACAGAAACCCTTATTATTACAATATGAGATTCTCCAGTCATATCTACTGGTGCTTCTAAAAGCTGGCCTGCTGTTCCGATCCTGAGTTCAGTCTAACTCCGACAGTAGGTCACAATCTCAACTTATTAGCAATCCTTGCTATTCCAGTCCCGGACCCTCAGCACAGTTCTGGGTTCTGACCGGCATTATTCATTCCCTTCACCCTATTGTCCTAACCCTGATCTCGGACTGGCTGTCATGCCTAGTTGTGTGGGGGCTTTTGAGATGGGGTGTATGTATGGAGAGAAACCACCACAGTCACCTGGAGGAAGTTTGCAGAAAGGACCATTTGCTGATTTACCCACCTAACATTACACTATGAAATACTACAGGCAGCATTTTATTTGCACGGCTGAAATAGTCCATTTGAATTAAACCATAAGGGGAAAAAACATCTTTCTCTGAACATAAAGCACTGGCAAGGTACAAAAACAAATATTTATGCATCCCATACTAGTGGGTGTTAAAATGAGTGCAACTTGTGCATAGACTAAATAAATGAAAATCATTGGCTACATTAGCAGTATAGCAGACTATTTTATATAAATAGAAAGAATACCTGTTCTAACATGATGAGCAGCTATAAACATAACAATGCAGACATCCCCTATAGTTGGTGCAAAGAGAAAATGCAATAGGAGCAGCATAGCACATTTATTATTTGTATTTCTTATGGATGAGCATGCACACCCGAATCCTGCTTTGATTTCTTGCTCTGAAGAACGTGGTTATCCTTTGTTAGTGAGACATTTCAAAGTTCTGTCCACAGCCCGTTTAGCTTTTCTTTTTTTCCTTCTTTCGTTCTCTCTCTTTCTCTATCTCCCTCTTCCCAATTCCCTGCTATAATAAATGTTCACTAGAAAAATGCCTTTGCTATTTTGCACCTTAATCTAATATCTCTACGTTGCATGCACATTTATAGGAAAATAAATATTCTGAGACTGTGTGAAACATCTCCACACACTCCTCCGTTTGCACTTCATATTCCCAGCCTTCTTAAAAAACCTCTTCCAAACTTTATTATAGACACTTACTTTGTCCTTTCAAAGTTCTATACATTAAAAAAGAAAGACTCAGAACTTCCTACCTGTTCCACATGTGTGGAAATAAAGTGCCAAGATTATAAATATGTCCCGCAGGAAATATTGCACAGAGTGAAGTTTCCAATCCATTTTTGATGCCTGAGATTATTTCTCCTGATGAGCTGCTGCTTCAGTTTCCTTGTAACTCTGCTCCCTCTGAGAGCAGGTTCCAAATGTTGTGGAATTAACTCAGGTAACACAAGCATGTTGTTCTGTTAGCTTAGAGACTGACACACCTTAATGTGCTGCCTAGTGTAATAAGTCTATCTTTACCTGGGCAAGAAGCCTGTGGGCCAAAAGGCTTGATTTGATAATATTACAAAAATGCAGCTGTGCTTATGCATCTGTTCCAAACTTCCTACAGGGCCCAAATCCTATAACTATCATCCTGCTCTTTATTGTGCATGAAAATACCATCAGAGACAACACTGATAAAAGAGCCTGTAGCCCAGCAATAAGTAAAGATGTTTGTTTATTCTGTCTGAAATTCATCCATCAGCACAAGGACCATGGCAAGCCCTCCAGTGCAGCGTAGCCATCATGGTTCTGCAATGAAGGGGCTTAGTGGGTGTGTTGGTTCCACATAACCTTGCACTATGGGGAACGGTAGGCAGGTTGGGTGGGGGACGGGACAGAAGAGTAGCCACTGGGTCCATCACCACACAGACCTAGTGGTCACAACTGCAGGCATATGGGGCATGGAGAGAATTTGGGTTTGGAGAAGGAGCTGCAGAGAGGTGGCTCCACACCCTGTCTTCTGCTTAAGGCCAAACTCCACGTTGTTGCCTCTGAGAAAACCCATTTATTTTGGCTTTGTGCAGATTTGGCAGCCCTGCAAAACCTCACAGTGGTCACTGAAACATGGTGCAATTTAGGGCTGCTCTGGGCCTGGACCTGGAGTTACACAACAGCCCCTGAACAGCGGAAATGCAAGTTGCCTCCACTCTGTCTCTGTACTGGCAGCGCAGCAGGGAATCTGCAGGAATATTCCACTGAACATAGCAACATTTCCAACAGATTTCCAATGCCTTTGCTGTGGATGGAGTGGATTCCGCGCAGCCCTGGGCCAGAATATTTCAAGTGGGACTGAGATACCCATACCGACTAGTCCTGCAGCTTAACTATTGGCTGTCACTCTTGGAAAGGAGGCAATATTATGCAGTAATTTGGCGATGTGCAAAAATGTCTCCTGGGACTAGAATGAGCCCCTCAAACTCATTAGGTAATAAAGAAATACCTTTGATCAAGTACCTTGTACATTGATGAAATGAAATTAAACTGATCTTCCTACTTCCACAGAGCTGATGTTCAAATATTTCAGAATACAGATGGATTCTTACACAGAGATCTCAATAAATATGCTAATCTGGAAAATACCATCTGTGTTTATTTTTATGGATGAAAAATGTTCCTAGTATATTTAACAGAGAATAATATTTGGCACAGGGGGTCAGGTTCTTCCCTCTGTTGAGACCTGATCCCGTGGTACAAAGTGACCATTAGGGCATTATAACAGACCACAGAAGAATCATCCCAGCACAGACCTCCCTGCAGCCCATGGCTAGGACTTCTTTTTGCTCTAGTGATCCCCAGCTGCATAGTCTCGTAGGACCAATGTAACGTATGGCAGTCCTAAAGCTGCTGTAAGTTATAGAATCATAGAATATCAGGATTGGAAAGACCTCAGAAGGTCATCTAGTCCAACCCCCTGCTCAAAGCGGGACCAACCCCAACTAAATCATCCCAGTCAGGGCTTTGTCAAGCTGGGCCTTAAAAACCTCTACAGAAGGAGATTCCACCACCTCCCTAGGGAACCCATTCCAGTGCTTCACCACCCTTCTTGTGAAATAGTGTTTCCTAATATCCAACCTAGACCTCCCCCACTGCAACTTGAGACCATTGCTCCTTGTTCTGTCATCTGCCACCACTGAGAACAGCCGAGCTCCATCCTCTTTGGATCCCCCCTTCAGGTAGGAACCCCCGCTTATGCTAAGGGCTAGCTCAGTGCACTGCTAGTTCAGAATCAACAGAGCACAAAAGGGGCTTAAAACCACCTGGGAAGCCCTTCCTGTATTTGACTCTGCGCTCCTCAGCGTCAGCTGGAAATCTAGCCCAGAATCTGTGCATCAGTCTTGCTTACCTCAAGATTGTCTGTTTCTGTCTGATCCCTGTAAGTATCTATATAGCCTTCTAGTGAGCTCCATGTGGAGCCTACACGGTATGTATAACCTGCTAAATGAAATGAGGTGATGGATTTTCTGTTTCTCTTTCCAGCTGAGTCACTAGAGGCCATCCCACACCTCAGTAAACACACAGGTATAGAGTAACAAGTAACAAAAGAATAATATGAGATTAATTGAAAACTGAGGGATGATTTAAGCAATCTAATGTGCAGGGTGTTCATTCTTCAGAACTTCCTTATATGTACCAAATTAATCTGCGTCGGTCAAAAAAAATAAACCTGCATGGCCACGGGACTTTTTGGAGTTTCACTTTATCACAGCAATCTGACTTTGAGTCAAGGGAGGGGGAAAGAATCTAAGATTGTGCATAGCCTGATACAAAACCAAGGGCCACCGCTCTGGCCAATAGCTCATTAATCCCCAGGAAATGCCCTGCACCAAGGTTGTGACCAAAAGTGAAGACAGCACTAGACCCCATCTCTCCTTGTCTCTCTAGGGCAGTGCATTAAAACCGAGCATCAGCAGCATTTGGATAGCCTCCTTTCCCAAGACCTCAGTAGACTCATAAAAGGAATAGAAGGAATTGACACGTCAGTGGCCATCCACAGTTAGATTAGCTAGGATTCTTATTTTAGAAGTGATGTGAACCCTCACGTTTCAGGGCATACAACAGTCTCTGACTGAAGTAACTAGGAAGAAAACTCCCCTGTGGGCAGGTTGTTCCATAATTGTCCACCTGAGAGTTTCATGCACCTTCCTCTGAAGCAGACAGTCCTGGCCACTGTCCAAGACTCAGGTCTGGCTGCAGTGCGGCAAGTCTTAGGCTCCTGTAGTTAATGACTAGCAATTTTCCTGCCTCATAACCAAGTATGTACATACCTCTGTTGCCTTACTTGGGCAGTCAGGCTCGGGTACCGTTTCTAAGCAGCTTATGTTTCCATTTGCTTTGTTGCCATTTGGGTGAGGCTGGTGAATAGTGCAAGGAGCAGGTGGAGGAAGTCCTGGAGGGGCAGTAGAAGGACACCAGTGGAATCTTCTCCTCCAAGAAAGACGGCTAGTGATGAAGGGTGGGGGAAGTCAGGGCAACTTAAGAAAATGCAAAGGGCAACGTGTGCATTAGATTTTCAAAAAATTCTAAAATTATATCGCAAGGGGTAAAAATAGAAGAGGCCTCATTTTCCACAGCTCTGTTCTCACTGCCATGATTGACGCCAGTACACTGTGAACTTTACCAGGTCAGGAGGTAGTGTTTGCATGGACATTGCCCTAATGAATAATGACAACACCAGGGGGAGGGCAATAGAGAACCAGACCCATAATTGTGAACATGACGGTGTCCCTTTAAGTGAGTTACTTGGTCGGGTTGTTCCCTCTCCGCAACACAGGAGACATAATGGCTTAACATTTACAATGTGGGGCCTGGAAAGTGCCAGCAGTTGTCAATATACAACAGTAATCTATAGGATATTTGTGGTTTGCAGCTGTGGACCATGGGAAAAGGGTCACGTGCTCACACTCTGAGGAATAGCACCTTCCCCCTGTTTTTAACAGCTGGGCTGATGAGTAAGCCTCAAAATATTAATAAGCTTGTCTCTCAAGGGCATCGTTTTCTTTACACCAGTTGGACGTCTCAAGTGCAATTTTAAAGGTATGGGGCCTGCTTCTCGTTTGCACTGAAGTTCATGGACACCACTCTGGAAGCGGAAAGGGATCTTTATGTAAATGAGAATGAGGCTTATATACTGTCAAATGCTTTTAAAATGGTCAGCATGGCATCGATACAGTTCCTTTCCTCCAGGTGTCCTGAAATATTCTTTATAAACATTCATTCATTCTTATATGCCACCTGTGAGGTAGGGCAAATATTAATATCCCCATGGTACACATGAGGAAGCTGATGGCCAGTGAGTTAAAGACCACACAGTAGCAGAGCGGGGTGAGGTGGAAGTGTAACCCCGACAGACCCCAGTCGTCAGTAGGTAGGATCGAACCTGGGAGCTTAGGGCATGAGCCTCATCAGCATAACTAAAAGCCACCTGGCTGATAGTTAAGGTTGGAGAGCAGACTAATTTTCTCTCTCTCTAAGTGGTGTCAGTGCCACTAGATGGGACAGAACACCACACCCAGATGGTGCGTGGGTTACAGAAGCACAACCTGAAATCTCCTGATTCTGAGCTCTCAGCTTTTACTACTACTAAATACCAGCACTCAACAACTCCGTCGTTAGCATCTCCCATATAGCACCTTCCAAGTAGCATTTCTTTCCCTTCTAATTTTAGCCTTTCCCATTTCAGAAACACAGCCTGGTTCTTTCTCAAACACCACGAGCCAGTGTGGCTCTGCTTGGCTGACTTCCTTGTGCATCTTATCGCTGAGGAACCATGCAGATCTCTGCTTAGTTAGTTAAATAGTATTAACTTGCCAGCAGGGGGAAATATGTCCTAGCACTGTACATAGATGGGTAAATTCACCTCTGGGGTAAGGGGTTGTAACTTCTTTCAAGTTAAAGGTGTTGCATCTGCATATGAAAGAGGGAAATTTGACCCCAGAGAGAGAGGGCCAAATACTGACCTCCTATATATGGGCCTGGATGGCCCCCAAAGTAGCAATTTGAATGCACAATGCAGGTGTGTGTAGGGGTGGCATGTAGATTGTCGAGAGGCAATGCAGAGAAATTCCATAGCCCCACTGCCACTCTCTTTCTAGCAGGGCAGAGGGGAAGCTTTGGGGGTGTTAATGAATCTTAGAGGCCCTAGTGAAGGGTTTGTTAAAGGATTTTCCTTAATTTTAGCTAATCCAAGTTTCAGATAATTGGAGTTTACCTGCTCAGTTTGATATTGTTGAAAATGGGGAAATATTAGAAATATGACTATATGCTAGTTACATTTTGATGTGCTGTTTGTTTCTTCAAAGGTATGCTAAAATGCACACTTGATTTTTCCAGTAGTGTAGAATTGTCATATTTTTCTTTAGCTCAGTATCAAAATTAAGGATTGGCTTTTGTGAGGATTTTCTGTTTCACTTTAAGCATGTGCGTAAAACTCACTGAAGCTGAGCCCCGAAAGGCTTCGCTGAATCGGAGCCTTAGCCCTCTCCAGACAAGGATGGTCTTTGTCATTTTTCTGTACAGAGCCCAGCACTGTGGGGCTCGGATATGTGACTGGGGCTCCTCCGTGCTACCATTATACAAATTAATAGCAATAAATATGACTCTTTTAAACTATTCCATTTGAACAGATTTTTTTAAAAAGCAAGAAATACTTTGTACCCCAAAATTAGTATTGAAATAGGCTTGTGGAAAGTAGCCTACAATCCAGCCAGCTCTGTTGCCAGATTAGGAGGGGTGAACTCATGGCTCCATCTAATCCCCTCCCTTCCACCCTTCATCCCTTCTGAATCAGTGAAAAGAGCACCTGGGATGGAGCCCCCGTGCATCCCCGGGTACCTGGAGCTGAGAACTGGGTACACCTTACCATATGCAAGGGCATGTGAAATCCTTACGCCCTACCATTCCCTGCATGACCGTGCTTGGGCTAGTAATAACTTAGCCCTAAGTGAATATTTTTTTTTAAAATTTAGCACTCAATCCTATAAGCAACCTTTCCTGCTCCCACAATCATGGGCTCCCTGGGAAAAGTCCCACGTAATACCAGATGCAGCTAGGCTGGCTAAAGATTGGGCAGAGTGATGTGCTGCTGATACAGCCATGGGCTCTTTGTTGAGTACATTGACTTCAATGCGACTTCAGAATATTCTTAAAATTAAACGTGCTGAAGTGCTTTGGTGAATCAGGGCCCGCTTAGCTGGGTAACAAAGCTGCTCAAAGATACATAGGTATTAGCCTAGAAACTGGTGACATTTAATGATCTTTCCCAACAATGAGAAAACTGTTGCATGCAGACAAGAGAGAATTAGTGGGGTTTTTTTCCTTTAAATACATAAATTCAGTGTGCAACTTTAGCTTGGGACAAACCATCAGGTCAGATTGCTATAAGGAAAAATGTCCTAAATGTACTGTAAGATAAGAGTAAAATAGCTCTGTGACTATAGGGAAAAGTTATGGCTTTAAACACCTGTCTGCACCTCGATCTTGTATGCAGTGCTTGAAGGCAGTCTGCCAAGGTACAGATTGGGTGAGACATTCTGAAGTTTCATAGGCTGATTTGCACATCACTACCTGGATTAGGTTTTACGTTGGAAATATTTTTCAAGAATCTTGGGGTATAAAACTGGGTCTTGACTGAAGTTATTTGGAAACAATATAACCTGGAAGAACAAAGCTTGAGGAATTTGTATGTAATCGCTAGAACCCTGAATATAAAATATTGCCTTATTATAGGTACAGTCTGGATATATTCCATTTCTTTTGGCTACCAAAAAACCCAGGCACCCAGTGTAAACTTCAATTTTGTTAAATCCATCTTATATTATTAATTTTCTCAAAGTATTTTTCATTTTCTCCTAACTTTCCTCTCTGCTCAGTCTGATTGAAAAATTAACCTTGAAGCTTTTGGTATAGAATAGTAACTTAAATTTGTTGCCATGATTTAGAATATTAAGTGTGAGATCACTTTATCTAACGAATTATCCTGGTATAGTTCATAACATCATCTTCCGGCTTGTGACATTGTCTTCTGTATTAATATATTAGATCCTTGCAGTTTATGGCAACAAAATATAAAATATTCAAGGTTATGTAAATGGATGCAATACTAATGTTATGATTATTCTGTACCTGACAAGGGAGCTGTAGGAAATTAAATTCTAATCTGTAATACAGTTTGGAAGGAAGACTGAGAGCGCACATGCTATCAAGGTAACAGGTGCATAGTAATTATACAATGCAATCTTCTTCACACCATGGTGGTGCCAATAGACGTGGATCGAAGGTCCATGGTAGGTGCTTTTAGAACATCGTTTATGGAAATTCCTTAAGATATACAGTCCAAAGTAAGATACGTCAATAAATGACTAGGCAATGGGAAACATTCTCATTTGTACTCGAGTATGGTTGGGATGGGCATAGTGTGGAGATGGATAAAACCTCTTTGTTTCTTCAGCTGGTGGAGAAAAGTGGTTACACCTGAAGCTAGGCTTCCTGTGATGGTGACACTTTTTAACACGGTTGTAGTTGTGCCTACGTTTTCTGTGGCTGATACATTCCAACTGCTGCTTCCTTCTGAAGTGATTATCCCAGGATTAGAGGTTGACGACTTTGCAGTGGTCATCATTTCTTTTGTGCGGATCGCTCCTGGAATTGGTACAGCACAAAGAGATGCTCTCTGCCATTGCCTGTAATCACAATCTTGGCCATTTTCTCTTTTGTACTTTTTAGCTGCGTGTGACTTCAGAATTTTGTGATGGTTGGTAATATAAGAACATAAGAATGGCCATACTGGGTCAGACCAAAGGTCTATCCAGCCCAGTATCCTGTCTACTGACAGTGACCAATGCCAGGTGTCCCAAATGGAGTGAACCTTACAGGTAATGTTCAAGTGATCTCTCTTCTGCCATCCATCTCCATCCTCTGACAAACAGAGGCTAGGGACACCATTCCTTACCCATTCTGGCTAATAGCCATTAATGGACTTAACCTCCATGAATTTATCCAGTTCTCTTTTAAACCCTGTTATAGTCCTAGCCTCACGACCTCCTCAGGCAAGGAGTTCCACAGGTTGACTGTACGCTGTGTGACAAAGAACTTCCTTTTATTTGTTTTAAACCTGCTGCCCAATACTTTCATTTGGTGGCCCCTAGTTCTTATATTATGAGAACCAGTAAATAACTTTTCCTTATTCATTTTCTTCACACCACTCATGATTTTATAGACCTCTATCATATCCCCCTTTAGTCTCCTCCTTTCCACCTAGGAATAAGGTTGGGTTTGGATGACCTGGCTCTTTTGTAGAGAGTGAAATGGTTACCACTTCTGGTGATGGGACTGCTGTAATTAATACAGCTACACTACTTTGTGCCCCTGATGTAGCAGAGTTTGTTTCTGCTACCCTCTGTCAACAATCCGGTGGGTATTTTTATATGAGCAGTTTGAACATTTTTCTCTATGCTTGTGCTCAGAGAGAGTAAAGAGGTGGTTTCCACACACTCGCTGCTGTTTACAGCTGTTGTCCAGGAAGTAGCAGAGAGCATCTCCAAGGTGGTAACAGTAACAGACGGTGTATGTGTAATAACATCAGCAACAGGGGACGCTGCCTAGCAGCGGGAGGTATTGAGGAAGTGGTTGTCTCGCTTGTTCCCTGTCCTAGATTTGTGCTTTGCAGAGTTGACTTCATGAATGTCCATTTCAGAGTATCTGGGGATATTCTTGGCTCCTGAGACTAGTCCCTAGCAGCATTCATTTGTTCTTTAGTCATGTTTGTCTCTTCTGCAGTAGGGCTCAGCTCTTTCTGGGTGGTAGGTAATAGGTCTCCGTTACGTTGCACTGTTGCCAGCGTGATGATGCTAGCGAGGAATGGAGACCTGGTTGTGTTTTCTGTAGCCTCAGTTTTCTCAGGTATATTGGTTTCCAAAGCTTTTTCACCTGCCATTTTAGGCTCCGTCTCAAATAAATGTGACTATGCCAATGGAATCTGGCTCGCTTGCTATGGCAGGAAAGTTGTGTCTGCCTTGGTTATAGGTATTGTGAATGTGTTCATCTCAGCAGTTGCTGCGCTTAATGAGGAAACAGTTGGTCCTGCGGGTATCTCTGTCACAGTAACTGGGGGTGGGTTTGTCTCTCTAGTTCTAAGAGTTTCGGTAGTGGAGAAAACTCTTATGAGCTCTCTCATGAGTGGTATATGGCAGCTTGTCTTTCTGTGTTGTTGTGTCCGCTTTGCTCGGTACTGCTGCACTCATTACAGGTGTGGATTCGTTACCCGTATTCCTTGTAGTGCCAGCTGACATTTCTATACTTGAATTTTGACTCATTGTTCCTGTATTGGCAGCACATACTGAGAAGTAGAAAGGATAATTTAATATGTATTTCACTTATTTCTGCTTTTCCCCACCCCCAGTTTTACACCTTTAATCTAGTTCAGATAAATTGCTAATCGAAAGAATTTTTTTTCTTTGTAACTCTTGAAACTGAATGCACATGACCACGGAGGGTTCGTTTTCTTTAACCAGACTGATTATGAAATCAATTGGTTGTGGGTTTTTTGCCTTTCATTCTGTTATCTGAAAAACGATCTGATTGTTTGAAATACAGATTTCAGTAGCATTGGAATTCAAATAGTTTGAGGTGTGAGATGGTATGAACACAGCCACTCTTCCTCTGGCCTAGAATCCATTAAGCATCCTGCGTCGATGGCACCATTTAGCGCTGCCTGGCAATAACTCTAGGTTATTTAACTGGGTCCCTGATGCTCCTCACCCTCTCTCGGGCACTGAGCGTCGTTTTGGTCCCTGTATGCTGACGGCTTGAGCCCAACCAAGAATTAAATGCATATCTGCAAATTTCACATTCCACTTTGGCTTCAGTTCTATTTCTAGGTCCTGGGCCTTATTTTCAAAGGTTCAACGGGCTAGCGCCAATGCCCCATCAAAGAGCCGCTCACGCACCCTGCTCTGTCACAGCAGCTGCGTGCATTGATTTTGTGGCTAGTGGAATCCAGGTTCAAATGTACAGGGGCCGGGTATTCTTAGTGGGAGGTCTTTGGCAGTGGAATTTGCTATGACTAATGACAATGGTGCTAAAATCTTGCAATCTTCAGGATGCAATGCAACAATTTATGTCAAAAATACGGCACACTATTGACTGATCTCTGCATAAGGGTCTGACTCACCTTCCAAAGAGTTTTTTCACTGACCAAGAGCAAAACTGGGCCATCAACGTTACTATGATTTGAAACTTGGGTGCATTGAAAGAGCTGTGTGAAGGCAACTTTTTTGGTGCCGGCCTGCCCTATGCTTGGCTCAGTCAGCGTTAATTCTCTCTCACTTTCAAGGCCATTACATTAATCCTCAGAGATGTTGTTAAAATAATGCCCACCTCTAGTACAGAGTCCGGATTCTAATATCCAGTATTCATTCATGCATAATTTGACTCTTATCTCTAACCAGTACACCAGCAAATCTTGTGACCCACTTTCTGCCCTTCTCCTGCTATTCAGAGCCCATGTCCAAACCGCTTTCTTCTGCACAGCTCATTCACAGCTAGGGTGATCAGATAGCAAATGTGAAAAATCGGGACGGGGTGGGGGGTAATAGGAGCCTCTATAAGAAAAAGACCCAAAAATCAGGACTGTCCCTATAAAATCGGGACATCTGGTCACCCTGTTCACAACTGACTTGTGGATCGATTTAATGTAGAAAATGTTGCTGTCTCTTCATAAAAAGGGCTGTTCAGATTGAATCAGAGAAATCCCATTCCATCTCCCTTTCTGTGGGACTGCTAGATGGACTTACACTTCTTGTCGTTCCTGGTTCTCATGATAGATCTGAGTTCAGCCATTACAAAGTCTAGAAAATTAGAAAAGAGTCACCCTGATTGTTGTCTAGATTTTGTTTTATGTTTCCTATCTTCACTTTCCTATTATTGTTGTGCTGCATTTAGCCCAAAATAAATCGGAATCATAGGGCCAGAGTGTCCCTTATGTGGAAATTACCCAGGGAGGAAACAGAAAACACCTCAAGATTTCTCAGGCATCATTCACTGAGGGGGCAAAGGTGGTGGAGGGAGACAATTTCCCCCTTCAGGAATGAGCAGGTGAGATGACCTTCAAACTAACAGGTCTGTATGAATTTCAGTGATTCCACGGAGGCTAGGATGTTGTTCCTCTCCAGCGCCTTCATGGGCTGCCCCCTGAGAGGTAGTTCTGACCTACTTAGAGGAAACTTGAGTAAGCTAATGCTGAGAGTGGCACATGACTTATGAGGAGAGGCTGAGGGAACTCAACTTATTTAGTCTGCAGAAGACAAGACAGAGGGGGGATTTGATAGCAGCCATCAATTACCTGAAGGGGCGTTCCAAAGAGGACGGAGCTCGGCTGGTCTCAGTGGTGACAGATGACAGGACAAGCAGTAATGGTCTCAAGTTGCAGTGGGGGAGGTCTAGGTTGGATATTAGGAAACACTATTTCACTAGAAGGGAGGTGAAGCACTGGAATGGGTTACCTAGGGAGGTGGTGGAATCTCCATTCTTAGAGGTTTTTAAGATCCTGGCTAGAATGATTTAGTTGGGGTTGGTCTTGCTTTGAGCAGGGGGTTGGACTAGATACCTCCTGAGGTCCCTTCCAACCCTGAGATTCTATGATTAACTTTCTTGTAAAAGGCCAAGGGAGTTGCGGGAAGGTGGTGAGGTTATTGCAGGAGATGGCTGGCTCTTCTGGAGTTAGGGTGGCTCAGCCTTTGTCAGATCTGTCCAGTTCTCATCCCTTCTGCTCACAGTGGCAGAGGGTCCTATGTTTAGAAATAGGAAGCCATATTCTGCTGTCAGCTACACCAGTTCTGTTTACGTCACAGTGATTGCATGGGTGTAACTGAGGGCATTGTTTGGCCCATGTCATGTTATTGTTCATGTTCTATTTACAGAAATAGAGTGATCAACTATAATCTCAAGCTCAACGTTTCCTCCTTTTCAGTCACAGAATAAATCTCTTTGTCCCGAGCTATCACCTGATAGCTTTTCTGAAGGTTGTAAAGAACAGCTCCCAGTTCTTTATTGCTCTTGGTTGTGGCTTGTCTAGCATCTGTATTTACACTAGAACTGGTTGTGATAGTGTCAGAGAACAGTAGCATCTCTTACCAACATTTGGAAATCCAAATGTACTGTAATTAAAGGACCAACATTCTGTCTTTTCTATCAGCACAAATTGTTGACCTAAAAAATCAAACAAACCCAACAATATTTTTCTGGAGAGGAAATGGAAATTTTTTAAGGTATGGTCTTAAATTACAATTAGAAGCAAATTAGTAACTTTCTATCTATCCATCTCAGGGATAATACGTTTTTTACTGCACTATCTGAACACCAGAATTTGCACTGGGCTAAGTAGCACAGGGGTCAGCAACCTTTGGCACGTGGCTCACAGGGTAAGCCCCCTGGCAGGCCGGGCTGGTTTGTTTACCTGCCCCCTCTGCAGGTTCATCTGATCACGGCGCCCACTGGCAGTGATTCGCCGCTCCAGGCCAATGGGGAAGGTGGGAAATGGCAGCCAGCACATCCCTCAGCCTGTGCCGCTTCCCGCAGCCCTCATTGGCCCGGAGCAGCGAACTGTAGCCAGGTAAACAAACCAGCCCGGCCCACCAGGGTGCTTACCCTGGCAAGCCGTGTGCCAAAGGTTGCTGATCCCTGATCTAGCACATATATGTTCCACATCACCTGCTCAACAGTATATCCAGGAAAATGTAGTGAATAATAGATAAGAACTAATCAAACCATTTTGTCAAAGTCAGCCACTTAGTGTGTGTGTGTTTATATATATAAAATCAGTCTTACAAAATTATAAATTAAACAATATCAAATATATTTTACTTGCCCATAAAAAAACTACCTATCTTAAGTGATGGATGATTAGATTTTGTCAAAGAGTGTGTGTGTGTGTGTGTGTGTGTTTATATATATACATACATGTATAAATGTCACTATAGGGCAGAGTTAAGGTTGTCTGGCTAACCTAAATGTGCATTTCCATACCTTAACATATCTGGATTTCTTTTAAGTTTAATCTTAACTTTGAATGTCCTGGGTTTATAATGCTTGCGTTTAGTTACCCTAAATTACTGATATATACTCTCAAACTTAACTTCATTTTTAACAAAGCTTTTATCTGGAGATATATATATATATGCATCCCCTCTAGATGTAGGTATAGGGTACCTACACTAGACTTACTAGCTTCAAGATATGTATTACTTGCATGAATACACACTGCTCTGCAATATTTCCATCTCTTGGCTACCTCCGATTTTTATGCATAGAGAACTTGAGACACACAATTATACAGTAGAACAAATAAATAGGTTTGAATTTTTGCACATTTTTGTTGTGTTAGATTGTAAGCTTTTCAACACTAGAACTAATATCAGTTTTGAAGAGACCTATCCGATATGTAGAAACAAACTGTGATGATGACAGTTTTTACCCATGACTGACGCAGCACAAGTTGAAATGCCCACTGTGTCTTTAGCTCTCACCCTTTAATCTACTAGTGAGATTTCTTTGCCTTTGCAATTTAATCAAGAGCCCAGGTAGCTATCCGGCTACTTTTACAGAAAGAAATGATAATTAATGTTATTAGCATAGTTACTCAGGAAACGATACCGTCGAATACTCAACAACAATGCAATAATAACTGGTCCCATTAGCACTTAGAGATATGGAAAAAACAAAAAAAAAATGAAGGTTTGGGTCAGGCAGCAACTCTGATTTTGGGGGCTTTGCCTGGCTAGATACAGAATGTCGCCCACTACACCCAGATGCCTCTGGAGTTTACCACTCAAATGGCAGTAGTGTGTGAAGGGCTCAGGCTGTCACATTGATTGCTCCGCTGAAGCAGGTTGCTCTTGTAGACAAAGAAACAAGCTTTCTGTAAATGTCTTCCAGCAGTTGATCTGACAATCATTTCTAGGCTCTAGTTTAGTATGATGGAGGCGCGTGTTTGATTATTTCCTTCTAAACATTACATTGACTACAGTTATAGTGTAAGGTGATCACATTTCTGCTCAGGCTTTTGCCTCTATGTGATTAAAGCACCCAAATAGCAACGGTAAAGTTTCCTGGCATACAAATACGTTTTAGGTAGGGCTTGCTTTGGATATTTTTTGTCACTTATAGCAGGTTCTGTTAGGTTACTAGGAGTAATTGCCCAGGACTCAGGCAATTTGTTAGATAGATAGATAGATAAAACACTTTACAAAAGCAATGCCCATGCTTCATATTTCTATAAACAAGAATCATCATTATATTGAAATTGTGAATGCATCTAAAATAAGTGTCATAGAAAAATATAATAACATGACAGCGCAAGATACATTTTTACAGTTTTAAAACATTCACTTAGAATTTCTTTGAAATATGTATACAATATAAAGATCTGATTAAGGTGGTTGTTTAAATTAATTTTTGGGGGTGTAAGTTGTCTGTGGTGGCTTATTTTTATAATTTAGTGTAGCAATTTCTGTTTTTTACGAGTTTAAATGTGTATAAAACCTTACCTGTAGGTTAATAAAGTGTTTTTTTTTTAATGTGGCCAATTGTATAATACTTATTACATTTCTGAAAAAGACCTAGTTGTGTTTTGCAATCCTCATTCGTTTCCTGTAAATAGCCAAGCCTTCTTCACTGGTAAGAAATAAGGATGGAGAAACTAGTCTGAATCAAATAGGAACAGACTCAGAACTTGATCCAAAATGCCAACCATTTCTGAGGTCCCAAAAATGTATTTTAAGTAATTTTTTGTCTGTTTCACTTTAAACTTTTCATGCACCTCTCCACTACTTCCTGGTAATGGCCAGGAAGTAAATGTCAAGATGCCAAGCTGTTCTCACTATATTTTGACTTGATTTATTGATCAAAGAGGCACAGATAAGCATCTGGAACTGTTAGAATTGTTTCGGGTTTGCCCATTAGTCACTAGTTAGAAGTTATGACTGTCACTCAATAATGTAATTATGAGGTCTGTTTGGTGCCTGCCTCCAGGCAGCTGCCAGATGGGGACCCATTGTTTGTTCATTTATTCAATCACAAATTTGGGAGTAGAGAAAATTTATGACTCTTAAGGAAATTGCTAAGACTGAGAACAAACCTCTATTGTCTTTATGGATGGTTAAGTATGAGGCAGGCGAAACCAGCTACCTCTATTTGATCCAAAGTTAAAGGCTTCATAATGCAAGACTGCCCATTTCTTTTGGATACCATTGCAGTTTTAAGCCAGGTTTTCTCACTTACAGTCAATAGTGTTCATTCCACAAACTGGACTGGGGACAGATCTCGTAGAGTTTCCAATGGGCTCTAGGTAAGAGTATTTCCAATGGTGAGAGTACTAAAATGTTAACTCTCCTTGTCTGTCTTGGGTATTTAGATAGTAAGAGACAGTTCCCACTTACAATGGATTTGTACAGTGCCTAGCACAAAGGGCCCCCAAATTCAGCCTGGGCCCAAGGTGCTACTGCCACAACAATTATAGTGGAAATGTTCATGATATTCAGCCTGCATTATCCTTTGATTGATTTCATCCCTTTACTCTTAGTTATACGCCGTTATGATACCACTACGCCATTTGTCCCCTGCTTGGTGTTTATATTTTTCATACAATTGTGCACAGTTATGTTATCCGACCCTTCCTCTTTTTTTGTCATTAGTTCACCAAGCTACTGTCTACGTTGTGTTCTTTCCTCATAACGCATCTGTGCCCTGCACCCACAAGCTGAAGTTTCTGGCTCTCTGGGTGAAGAGTGAGACTAGGTCTAGATCTGTGCTTTGTTACTGTGGAATTGTACACTCTCTACATCAGGGAGGTTTCAGACCCTTCAGCTGGTTGGTTTCCCAGTGGCTTTTATGGCTGACAGAAGGTTGAATGTTTTCTCTTTGTTTATTATTGGGTTTCCCTTAATCCTTAAATCCTCTTCCAATATTGTTTTCTAGTTGATGTGGTTGTTTTCAAATGTCAGATTTTCTTCTAATTTTCCTTCTCTTGCATAACTCTCCCTGCTGGTTTTGCTAATCAGCCTGCCAGGGTTTCTTTACATGTAAATATACAAAAGATGCTTAAGTCATAAACTGGTTTATCTTGGGTTTTCTTTCTTTCTCTTAAGAATATCTACATCACTGTCAATCACTCTTCCTGTTGTACCAAACCAGGTCGATTCAGTTAGACTCTCCTGGTATGGTAGTCACTTCATAGTCCTTAGTAATTGCCTGTGCCTTACTTGAATGCCAACGTGGGATTATCACTTATGTGGAACACAAGACAAAGAACACAAAACCTGTGGGACTGGTAGGATTTATGGTGAGGACAGTCATCTAATGACCAACGGTTGCTACTTATTATAAATATCAGAGGGGTAGCCGTGTTAGTCTGGATCTGTAAAAAGCAGCAAAGAGTCCTGTGGCACCTTATAGACTAACAGAGGTTTTGAAGCATGAGCTTTCGTAGGTGAATACCTACTTTGTCAGATGCATGTAGTGGAAATTTCCAGGGGCAGGTATATATATGCAGGCAAGCTAGAGATAATGAGGTTAGTTCAATCAGGAAGGATGAGGCCCTGTTCTAGCAGTTGAGGTGTGAAAACCAAGGGAGGAGAAACTGGTTTTGTAGTTGGCAAGCCATTCACAGTCTTTGTTTAATCCTGAGCTGATGGTGTCAAATTTGCAGATGAACTGAAGTGCAGCAGTTTCTCTTTGAAGTCTGGTCCTGAAGTTTTTTTGCTGCAGGATGGCCACCTTAAGGTCTGCTATAGTGTGGCCAAGGAGGTTGAAGTGTTCTCCTACAGGACTCTTTGCTGCTTTTACTTATTATAAGACTCATGAATAGGAATAGTTATATTTCCTATTCATTTTTGCCATAATGTTTGCATCTGAACATGAATCAGCAGCTTGCTCTGATAATTTATTAACCTTGGGAAGACACCTTTATGATTAAGGCTGCAATCTCGGCAGGAGGACCCCTGCAGCTCCCCCGGGTGGCCCAGGGGAGCCCCTGGAGCTTCAGGCTGCTGTGGGCGGCAGGAGGACCCCAGAGCTCCTGGCCACTGTGAGTTGCAGGGGGATCCTCAGAGCTCTCTGTCTTCCTGAGCAGCAGGGGGACCCCTGGAGCTCCCAGCCAGGGCCGCCGAGAGCGGGTTCAGGCCCCAATGAAAATTTTTTTTTCAGGCCTCCCAGCAAGGGCGGACCAGCTAAACAGGGCCGACGAAGCCAGGTCCTGAGTTCCCTTCCAGACTGCTGGGCCCCGATAATTTGTACCAGCTTCCCCCCCCCCCATCGGCCCTGCTCCCAGCCACCCCAGACAGCAGGGGGATCCCCAGGTCTCTCCGCCTCTGCAGGCAGCACGGGGAACCCCTGGAGTTTTGGGCTGCTGCGGGCAGCAGGCTGGGCTCCCAGAGCTCCTTGCCCCTGTGGGTGACAGGGGGGACCCCTGGAGCTCAGAGCTCCTAGCTCCTACAGGTGGAGGGGGCGCCTGGAGATCCCAGTCAGCCCGCAGCTGCCCAGGCACCCCATTTTGTCATGGGTATTTTTAGCAAAAGTCAGGGACAGGTCAGGGGGCTTCCATGAATTTTTCATTATTGCCCTTAACCTGTCCCTGACTATTACTAAAAATATCCATGACAGAATCTTAGCCTGACTTATGATGTAACCTAATTAAATCAATATTACCATAGACTCAGCCCCATTGGGGATGATGTTTGGGGAATGCAGATCTAACAGCTGCCCAAAATATCATGCCATGGAGGTCATATGTGGAATTCAAGTAATTATTGCAAATGTGGAGGAAATTCCTTTTCTCCTGATATATAGCAATGCCTCCACTCCTAATAGTATAGAAGGTGATCACACCCAAAAATCAAAGTCAGAAATCAACCTAAGGCCTTACTGCATATATATCTGAAATTACTTTTCATGCAACATACAGCACGGCCTCCAAATCCTAACCCTCACATCCGACCATTCAAACATTCAGAGTTAGCAAAATATATTATGAGTTTATTAAAGTTTGCCTAGGTGTTGTTCCTTTAAATAAATTCACCGTTGTAACAGCAGATTAAGTGACTATAGTAGTGTGTTGCAGAGAATAAAGTTGTGCATAGAAGAGATGGTTTTGATGAAGGACAATATGAACGAGTTGATGAATATGTGATGGGGGAAATTAATAAAAGTTGGGCATGTGTGTTGAATACAAAATATACTGTAATGCACAGACTGCTGTGAGAAGCTGATTGAAGATAATCTGTGCTATAGAACATTTGCAGAGCCAGCAATACTAATGCAATGCAGATTTCAGCATTTACTGACAGAGCAGAGGATGCAGAAATAGTCCACATAGTAGCATTTCAGTCAAAACCCACCACCCATGTCACCAGGACGAGATGTTATTCACCCAAGAGTTTTGAAGGAACTCAAATGTGAAATTGCAGAACTGCTAACTGTGGTATGTAACCTATCATTTAAATCAGCTTCTGTACCAGATGACTGGAGGATAGATAATGTGATGCCAATTTTTTAAAAAGTCTCCAGTGGTGATCCTGGCAATTACAGGCCGGTAAACCTAACTTCAGTACCGCGCAAACTGGTTGAAAATATAGTAAAGAACAAAATTATCAGACACAAAGATGAACATGATTTGTTGGGGAAGAGTCAACATGGTTTTTGTAAAGGGAAATCATGCCTCACCAGTCTACTGGAATTCTTTCAGGGAGTCAACAAGCATGTGGACAAGGGTGATCCAGTGGGTATAGTGTGCTTAGATTTTCAAAAAGCCTTTGACAAGGTCCATCACCAAAGTCTCTTTAGCAAAGTAAGCTGTCATGGAATAAGAAGGAAGGTCCTCTCATGGATTGGTAACTGGATAAAAGATAGGAAACAAAGGATAGGAATAAATGGTCAGTTTGCAAAATGGAGAAAGGTAAATAGTGGTGTCCCCCAGGGGTCTGTACTGGGACCAGTTCTATTCAACATATTCATAAATGATCTGGAAAAAGGGGTAAACAGTGAGGTGGCAAAATTTGCAGATGATACAAAACTGCTCAAGATAGTTAAGTCCTAGGCAGACTGCGAAGAGCTGCAAAAGGATCTCTCAAAACTGGGTGACTGGGGAACAAAATGGCAGATGAAATTCAATGTTGATAAATGCAAAGTGATGCACGTTGGAAAACATAATCCCAAGTATACTTAGAAAATGATGGGGTCTAAATTGCCTGTTACCACTCAAGAAAGAGATCTTGGAGTCATTGTGGGTAGTTCTCTGAAAACATCCACTCAATGTGCAGCGGCAGTCAGAAAAACTAACCAAATGTTGGGAATCATTAAGCAAGGGATAGATAATAAGACAGAAAATATCATATTGCCTCTATATAAATCCATGGTATACCCACATCTTAAATACTGCATGCAGATGTAGTCGGCCCCTCTCAAAAAAATACCGTGGAATTGGAAAAGGTTCACAAAAGGCCAACAAGAATGATCAGGGGTATGGAATGGCTGCCATGTGAGGAGAGATTAATAAGACTGGGACTTTTCAGCTTGGAAAAGAGACGACTAAGGAGGTATATGATAAAGGTCTATAAAATCATGACTGGTGTGGAGAAAGTAAATAAGGAAGTGTTATTTAATCATTCTCATAACACAAGAACTAGGGGTCACCAAATGAAATTAACAGGCTGCAGATTTAAAACAAACAAAAGGGGGTATTTTTTCACACAACACACACTCAACCTGTGGAACTGCATGCCAGAGGATGTTGTGAAGGCCAAGACTATAACAGGGTTCATAAAAGAACTAGATAAGTTCATGGAGAATAGGTCCATCAATGGCTATTAGCCAGGCTGGGCAGGAATGGTGTCCCTAACCTCTGTTTACCGGAAGCTGAGAATGGGCGACAGGTGATGGATCACTTGATGATTCCCTGTTCTGTTCATTCCCCCTGGGGCACTTGGCATTGGCCACTGTCAGAAGACAGGAGACTGAGTTAGATGGACCTTTGGTCTGACCCAGTATGGCCTTTCATATGCTCTTATGCACTAGATGTGGCTGAGAATAGGAAACAAAAAAAAATTCCCATCATTTAGTCATGGTCAAATATGCCAAAAATGCAGTTGGGGAGGAGGGTGAGGAACAAAGGTGTGTGTCACAGTCAAAACCAAGACCTCTCAGATCAGTGACTCAGATCTCTGTGTAGATACAGTGATTTTCAGAGAAAAATATTTCAGAATGACAAATAGGGCTAAATATGCATGGCAGAATTGTACCCCTTAAACTAGATAATGGAGCACAATGCAATACTAGGTCAAGACAGATAATAAGGAAACTTTAGAGAAGTCTGAAGCAAAACTAATTTCATATTTAGGTAATAAAATAACAGTATAGGGATAAGTAGATAAGGGAAAGAGAGAGTCTATATAATACTCGCAGAATCATTGCAGGTCGCAGCAATGTCAGAGAGTTCTCAAGTGCAGAATTATCACAGATAATCAGCCTTGCAAATGTCACCAATCCAAATAGCAACCGACAGTAGGCATAACATAATCATAATTCGAGTTAGTTGTGTTACAGCAGCTGTGTTCCTAGAAAATGTCTGAGGACTGAAATAAGCTATCAATAATAAGTGACTTTGTCAAGAATTTCAGAATCTTTTATCTATCCATTTAGTTATAGGTTATTTCGAACTTAAAAGTTGGAATTAAGGTTGCTCCAAAGCAGTGAAGTAAGGATAGGAATAAAGTTTCTATTATGTAAGTGTCTGTACTGTGCTAAGCCTGTGCGGTATGAAAAATATGTTGCCAGAAGCCTGTACATATATAGACTGTTTTGAAAGCTCATGAAGCTTCAGAAACTGCTGGGCTTCCCCTCTGGACAAATCAGATCCCTGACTGCTTATTAAGCATAGAAATTGATAGAGCAGGGGTAGGCAACCTATGGCACGAGTGCCGAAGACGGCAGGTGAGCTGATTTTCAGTGACACTCACACTGCCCAAGTCCTGGCCACCGGTCCGGGGGGCTCTGCATTTTAATTTAATTTTAAACGAAGCTTCTTAAACATTTTAAAAACCTTATTTACTTTACATACAACAATGGTTTAGTTATATATTATAGAAAGAGACCTTCTCAAAATGTTAAAATGTATTACTGGCACTTGAAACTTTAAATTAGAGTGAATAAAATGAAGATTCGTCACACCGCTTCTGAAAGGTTGTCAACCCCTGTGATAGAGGAAATGCATGGGAAACCTACAGTCCCTGAGTGAACTGTCCTGGTGAGTGTTTATTGTGAGCATAGATACACACAGGGAAGTGCTAGAAGCCAGTGGCCTTTGTAAATAGCATATCAGATAAAACAAAGTAAATGCCACTCAGATATCGGTTTGCTACAGAATCACTGATTCTGATTCCAAGCAGTCTGATTCTCCCTCACGACTTGTCCTTCTCTTTCTGACCCCTATGATATCTCTAACTGCCAGCCTAGCTCCCCTCATTAATTGCTTCTAGAACTTTCTCTCCCGCTTGCCCCGCTGCCTCACTGCCCCAGTCTTCCCAAACTTCCTTTTCCCTCCAGTTCCCTGTGACATCCCTGATTAACTGCTACTCTGTCTCCCCCTCACTGATTGCCCTGTCCTTCCAAAAAGTGCCCTCCTCGATCCCGTCCATCTGTGTGATATCCTCCACTAACTGCCAGTCTGTAACCGACCTACCATTACACTCTTCCAGAATCTTCTTTCCAGGTTGCCACACACATTACACTCCCTTCCCGACTTTCCTGCCTCCCCAACCCTAAACTGCTACTAAAACAGACCCTTAAGTTGCTGGCTTAGCCTCCCAGCCCTATTCCTCCCAAGCCCTACAGAGGAAGCAACTGCCTGACACAGAGGTTCATTATATGATTCTGTCCATAATCCAGGCAGGCAGTAGAGCAGAGACAGGGAGTCAGGGCTCCTTTGTGCCATTCCCACCTGTGTGGCATTAAGTAAGGGACCAAAGTTCCCCAGACACCAACAATATTGTGCTGAATTTTGCGGATCCTTCCCCCAGTTCACACCCCGTGTTATGGGTTCATCATGTAAATGCTTCAAAGTAGCTCCAGTGGGCTTTTATCTGAATGAATGCACAATCTGCAGTGTGGCCAACTCTTGTGATTTTGTCGTGAGTCTCATGGTAATTATTGTTTTTCTTAAAGCCCCAGCTCCTGGAGTTCTGTGGAGATGTGATGATTTCAGCCATCATTCTTAAAGGAAAAGTATGTTTCTAGCCCTCGTAGCCGTGAAGAAAGCTTCAAAATATGACCCCAGGGCACCCCAAAAGTCTCAAAAAGCAGAAGGCAAATAAAAAGAACACCAAATTTATTATTTTTACAGAATCTCATGATTTTAAAGCCAAGCTCATGATTTTTGGACATTTGATTTTGGCAATACTGAAATGGCAACATTGCCCATCTCTCTGCTCTGGCTTGGCAGAGCAGGGATTAGAAACTGAGCAGGGTCTCCTGATCCAGTGTCCCCCCCATGTGAGGTGGTTGCACTTATCACTGATTTAGCACAAAAATCCTAAACAAAAATTCTCATTTCCGGTGAGACCAGAGTAGTCCCAAACTGTGATGTAAAACTGAGGTGAAAATTTGAGTGGGGACACACATGAGACCCACTCAGTGAGCAGGATGTCTGCTTCCAGCGCCCTGCTCTTGTAAGACCGACAGCCCCCAGTCGGTGGGCGGGCAGGATCGAACCTGGGACCTCTAGAAAATGCATGAGCCTCTACTGCATGAGCTAAAAGCCACCTGGTTCTTAGCTAAGCCTCCAGAGTAGACTCATTAATCTCTCTCTAAGTGGTCTGGGTGCCACTAGATAGGACAGACCACCACCCCCAGAAGGTGTGTGGGTTACACTGTTGTCTGCCTCAGTAGCGGGAGAAGAGGCTAATGTGTTCCCCACCCTGCTTATTAACAGCCCTGCCTTTCTAGGCCGTTCTCCTCCTCACCCATTAGCTCCCCCAGGGCTCCATAATATCCCTAGCGAACGGCTTGTCTCCCTTCACCAAGGTCCTGATCCAAACCCTACTGAAGTCCATGGAAATGCCCTGACAGTCTAGAAACTTCTCTGCCACCCTGTTCCCTGTGGGAGCCCTGACTCGGTGCCAGTTTGTTTCCCCTCACTTTGCTGCCCCACCCTTCCAGAATCTTCTCCCACCACCCAAAGTCCTTGTAAGTGCCAGTCTGTCAGTGCCACATTCGTCCAGAACCTTCTCTGCAGCTTGTTGTGCAGTGCAGTCCACCCGCCTGCCCCCTACCCCTGCTCTCTTCTGCACCCCCACAAACCGCTACTAAAACAGGCCCTTGCTACCTTTAACGTCCCAACTGCACTTCCCCTGCTCTGTTCCAAACCTCATTCAGGAAATAATAGCCCGACCTGGAGGATCAGTATCTCGGAAGGTCTTCAAGGGGCCATATTTTCTATGAAGTATTGCCAACTCTAGGTGTTCAAAAATCGTGAGTCAGGTCCCCTCAAAAACATATTGGCTTAAAAATCATGAGATTTTAAAAAATAAATACATTTGGGGGTTCTCCTGGATTTTGAGCTTTAAGGGGTCACAACTTCAAGTTTTTCTCCACAATCAAAAAAGCTAGAGACTTACTTCTGTTTTCAAAATGAAAGCTGAGTCTCTCACCACGTAACATGATTCCATGAGGCAAGACTTGAAGGAAAGTTCTAAATACTGTGAGGCTCGCGGGCCACCAGATCCTGAGAGCTGACAACTTTATATATTTGTACAGAAGTTAACACAATGAGGCCTTGCTTTGAATTGGCACCTAATCAAAATTATAAATAGAAAGTACTTTTTCTATACAATAGAGGCAGGCAGTAGAAATGACCTAAAACTGAGCTAACAAAATACAAATATGTGTGCATGCAGAAGAGAGAGTAAATAGTTATTTTATTAGCAATTGATCTCTGTAAAGGAAAAATAAAGATATTGTGTCACAGCAATTGAAATAGAAAACCATTTACAGATGTAGAAATTCTTTGGTTTGAAGGTAAGTATATGGAGTGGCTGGCTCATTACAAAAGCAGCTTTGCCTCTCCTGGAATTGACATATCCTCATCTATTATTGGAAGTGGATCACATCCACCCTGATCGAATTGGCCCTGTCAACGCTGGTTCTCCATTTGTGACGTAACTCCCTTCTCTTCATGTGTCATTAGATAATACCTGCAGCTGTAATTTTCACTCCATGCATCTGAAGCAGTGAGGGGTTTTTTACCCACGAAAGCTTATGCCCCAAAAAATCTGTTAGTCTTTAAGGTGTCACTGGACTCCTTGTTGTTTTTGAAGATAAATATATATACTTAAAGTACAGTATATGGTTTCCTTTCTCCTTGGACTGTACTGATTGCCTGGTGGTTTTGCCAAAATCGTTTGTAAGAAAATAGGAGCAGTTTGCTTCTATATTGCCAATTAGAGCTGTACACTTAATATTTGCACAATGGTGGATTAAGATTGAGTCCAATAACTCAGTTAATCTGGAATTTCATGCATCAGAATGTCCCCTGTATTTTCCAAAGGGACCTTTATGTTTGGCCACTCCAGTTTCAGCCCCTTTGAAATATACGAGAGAATTTGAGGCCGCACATCTTCAAAGGGAAGCTGTTTCTCTCAGCACCTGTCATTGGGTAGTGACATTGTGTTCAGCCCTGCATGCAACACAGAAGAAGACCTGATCCACACATCTGTGTGAAACTCGGGATCTACAAACATTTTCACACTGCTCGTGAATCATTAATAACACGGCCCCGCTAATGCTCGAGAACCAAATTTGGCCTTTTTAGTCTAAAAAATAGTCTTCTAAACTGCTCAACCAGTTCTAGCATTCTGAGTGTAGAGGAAAGAGGGCGTATCATTTTAATCTCTAGTTCCACTGCCTGTTTTCTTTGCTTTTCCTTTGATCAGGAACACATTAGCAAAGGCAGGGACAGGAAGAATGTGTGCTGTGTACCTTCCTCAAAGGCCACGGATTCACTCCTGGTTTTTCCCATGTAATATATTCTCTGTTCCTTTGTTGGGAAACCTGTGTGTAAACTTTGCAGAGACACAAACACTTTATTAAGGGTATCAATTTGCTGAAGCCAGTTTGAGTCACTCATGGTTGAAGGCAGATACTCGTAAACTATGTGTGCCTATTCTCTGCAAAAGGGTATTTCAAAAGGTTGAATTTTACACAACACAGTGGGTATGAATATAATTGCATAGCTGCATTAGTAAAAGGAGGAACTCTACATTGTTCAACTAAGTGCAAGTTTGGTTGCTTGCTCCCTCTCTTTTTCCTCCTTCCACTCAGTTTGCAAATAACAGAAATGAATCCTGTATTTAAGAGTCCAAAGGGCATTTATTTGAAATGAGTGGGGGAAATAGGCCAGAATTCTGCAGGGACACAGTTCCATGGATTAAATTTACCCTGTTGCAGGTGCATTCCATTTCAACTGGCATCTGAGGTGAAGGTAAATCTTTGTACAATGTACTTTTGTGTTACATTTAAAGGACATTAGCTAGCAGTGGCAACACCCTTGACATCCTTTGGCTTGCTGTAAAACCCTAAGTATGAATTCCCCTAAACTTCCTGCAGGAGAGTGAGTCAGAACCTGAAACTTGCTCCCAGTCTAGCAAATGGTCCCTCTCTTGATAATGGGATTAAACCAAATCCCAGATCCAAATACTACTGAATTCTGGAAAGGTTAAAATCCAAGCCCTGATCTTGGATTTGAAATCAACTTCTCCCAACTGTTCGGCTAAAAAATGGTTAACAAGTGAACGGTGAAGGGAGCCAGGCTGGGTGGAAAGACCAATGGATGATAAAAACAAACCAGAGTTAACAATGAGAGACATTATAGCTCATTGCAATTAAACAACAATAGACAGTGCAGGCATGAGGTTATACTGTACTCCTAGGGTGTTTTGTGAGGCATTCAAGTAAAGGTCAAGTATCTTCAGCCCCTGAGACGTGCAGGGATCCAGTATAACTGCATTTCTAGAATTATGTTGTAGAAAAGCTATTTTTCGTTTCATTTTTGTAACAAATGGCTATTGAATTCTGACTCTATCAGGTCATGACAGATGGCATCAATCATCAGCAGCTGAGCAGAGTCCCCCTTTCATGATGCCTGTTTTAGAATTTAAAATACAGTGTGGGATTCCTGGATTAGAAGCTTGATAGAATGAACACTTTTCTATATACAATACTTATATGGATTCCATCACTGTAGTAGCTGAGCACCTCAGTCTTTAGTGTATTTAATCTTCACAACACCCACATGGCAGGGCAATTATTCTTATTTTACAGAGAGGAAACTGAGGCAGAGTAAGGTTAAGTGACTTGCCCAAGGTCATACTAGAAGTCTGTGGCAGGGCAAGGAAATGAACCTTGGTCTCCTAAGTAGTAGGTTAGTGCTTTACCCACTGGGCCATTCTTCTTTTTTGATAAGGGCATCTCTTAATACATTTCTAATCCATTTAAAGTCACTCTGATAAAACCAGAGATGGGACAGTGATGGGGTTTTTTTTAGACCATAGCATTTTAATATTCCTTAGCTGATGTTTTCAGGGCCAGCATTGCCTAGGGCACTGCTGTCTTTGGGGGCTGCTCTCTGAAACAGCAACGTTTCACATCTTGCTGCAGTCCCAGAGGCAGCATCCCTCAGCACACTGACCTCCACAGGGTCCAGTCCCTGGTTGCACGGCTGTCTCCAGAGGAAAGGCATCCTGCAGCGTTCTGCTCTCTAGAAGGGCAGTGTTCTCTGGTGTCAGGAATCAGGGCCTGCAGTCTGGCTAGTCTTCAGGCAACCTAATGAACATGGCTGGCATGTAGCAGGCTGCCGGATTGGCTGCACCGCCTGACTTGGGGGATGAGTGAGCTGACCAGCGCTTAAGCCCAGCAGCAGTTTGGTGGGTGCTCAAAGCATTGACCTATGACTGCATTAGCGTCTGTGCCTGCTGGCTCCCAGCTCTGTCCCTATCTTTAGTCACTCCAGGTAACCTAGCTCTGACCCTTGGCTCTGGCTCTAGCTCTGGGCTCCTATTCTTGGCTACCAACTCCTGTTCCAACCACTAGGCTGCGCCAATCACTGGCTTGAACTCATGCTCCAACCACTAGGTATGACCACCCACATCCTGTTCTCTGACAGCTCCTGCATTGCTGCTGTTGTGGTGTGTTGCTCTCCACAGGGGCAGTGTCACCTGATGTGCAGCTGTCGTCAAGGGTAGTGCCCCCAGTATGCTGCTCTCCAAGGAGTTTATGTCCCCAGCAGGCTGCTCTCCATGAGATCAATATCCCCCTATGTGCTGTTGTCTTTGGAAGAGTGGTATTCTCTGATGTGCTAACCAGCATTCCCTCTAATTTTTTTACATCCATGTGCAGAATGAATTTTGTTATGTGCATCAATATGGAGGTGATGTGTGGCGGGGGTGGGGCTGAGGGGTTTGGAGTGTGAGAGGGGGCTCAGGGCTGGGGCAGAAGGTTGGGTTGAGAGCAGGAGTGAGGGCTCTGGCTGGGGATGCAGTTTCTGGGGTGGGGCTGGCGATGAGGGGATTGGGCTGCGGAAAAGGGCTCAGGGCTGGGGCAGGGTTGGGCTGGGCCAGGCCAGGCGGGCACCTTTCCCTCGCTGCAGCAGCTCTGGCAGGACTGGGCTGGGCCAGGCCAGGCCGGGGGAGGGACACCTCTCCCCAGCTTCAGCAGCTCAGGTGGGGTGGGGCTGGGCTGGGCTGGACTGGGCCGGGCCAGGGGATGGGAGCCTCTCCCCGCCTGTGAGGCCCTTGATAGTCTGCTGCATGGCCTTGAAGCTTAGAGGGAACTTAGGTGCTGACCTCCCCAGGGTCAGCTTGCCCCAAGCATTACCTGTTTCTGAGTCACTGAGAACTTGGACAACAGTGATCTTGGATGCTTATGGACCAGTGTCCTAAACACTTTTAAAACAAATAAAAGGAAGTTCTTTCTTCTTCACACAGCACACAGTCAACTTGTGGAACTCCTTACCTGAGGAGGTTGTGAAGGCTAGGACTATAACAATGTTTAAAAGAGAACTGGATAAATTTATGGTGGCTAAGTCCATAAATGGCTATTAGCCAGGAAGGGTAAAGAATGGTGTCCCTAGCCTCTGTTTGTCAGAGGGTGGAGATGGATGGCAGAGAGATCACTTGATCATTACCTGTTAGCTTCACTCCCTCTGGGGCACCTGGCATTGGCCACTGTCAGTAGACAGATACTGGGCTAGATGGACCTTTGGTCTGACCCGGTACGGCCGTTCTTATGTTCTTATATTCTAACAGATAAAGCACAAGATGGGGTGTTATCTGGCGTTTGCTACAGACCCCCAAGTCGTCTCTGGGAACAGGATGACCAGTTCGGTTTGCGCCTAACTATAATGAGTAAAGAAAAAAAATGTATGATCAAGAGGGACTTCAATTTGAGTGATATATGCCGGAAGTCTCATGCTGGCAGTACCAAAACATTCTTGCAATTTCTAAACATTATAAATGACAATTTCCCAACTCAAAAAGTGTTGCCTTCAACATGTGGGAATTCTGTACTAGATTTTTTTTAACAGATAAAGAGGAACTGATCAAAGAGCTAAAAATTAATGGTAGCTTATGGAGATTATATATAGAGAGATATAGATATAGATAGATAGATATTTAACTTGGTGTTTATCTATCTATCTGTCTATTTAATTTTACTTGGTGCTTATCTATATGTCCCCAGCATGCTGCTCTCCATGGGATCAATGTCCCCCTATGTGCTGTTCTCTTTGGGGTTGGTATTCTCTCACGTGCTGACCCTGAGGAGACAGATAGATATTTGGTGCTTTGACAGGGCCAATTTCACATAGCTGTGAACATCTATGAGCCAAATCAGCTGGGAGGAAGAATTTAATCAGAAAAATGTGAATGATAATTGGGAATCATTTAAGAACACTTCACTAGATGCCCCCAAAAATCACAATCAAGGAAGGCCTCCTATTGGTTAAAAAACCAACCTGATTTAGAGGGGAAGGAGAGGCATGTCAGAGGGCTTTCCCTTCATCCTCTCCCCTGGTTCTTGTCACGTAGATGGAACGCAGAAGACCAGAAGTCCAAGGTGCAGGCAATGAGATGTTTGTTGGGGTTAGGTTCCAGCCAGCATGTCCATAACTCTGACACCGCAGAGCCTTGTTTCCCAGTGTCCCATTTTTCCCCCTCCTGAGTGCATATATTATACTTCCACCCGGCCCAGCAACACTTTAACTGTTTTTATCTGTTCCCATTATACTAACAAACCCATCTGGCTAGGCAGAAGCAACATATAGTATCTTTGCCCTTTGTTTACACATATTAGTAAGAATATAAGTATATCAAGAACCAAATGGGCAAACAAAACCTAAAATTCTATCTCGGGCAAAATACAGGCTTGAATCCTACATTGTCACTAGCACTCCTAACAAGGCAACTATTCTTAATAATAATAATAAATAGTACCTTAGAAATGGAAGAGAGGGAAAGTTAAAAGTAATGAATATAAATCAGAAGTTAGAAATTGTAGAAAATTTATAAGGGAAGCATAGAGACTCAAGGAGAAATCTCTGGCCAGCACAGTTAAGGAAAACAAGGAGTTTTTAAAAAATATATAATACAGAGGTTGGCAACCTTCAGCACGTGGCCCATCAGGGTAATCTGCTGGTGGGCTGTGAGATATTTTGTTTACGTTGATCATCCACAGGCACGGCCCCCCGCAGCTCCCAGTGACCGCGGTTCACTGTTCTCAGCCAATGGGAGCTTCAGGAAGCCATGGGCCCTTAGCACAAAACAGCTGGATCAGTGACCGAGCATCTGGGCCCTTGTTTGTTTATTCTGCTGTTTTGTCACTTGATTGGAAGGAGCGTGGCCAGCCAACCAGATGCAGCCTAGTGCGCTTCTATTCTGAAGGTTTAAATATAACCAAAGTTTTCTTAGCAGGGCTGTGAGAGGGAGCAAAACTACTCATGCGGCTTTTTGCTTTGCAATTACATTCATAAGCATAACTTTCTCCCTCCCTCCCCCCAGTGAATCTCATCTTCTATTCCTTGCACACCCGAACTCCAAATAAAGTCACTGCAGGGTAGTTTCTTGAATCCTTGGTAAGTGTTCTTGATATGCAAAACATAATATCTTAATTTGAACATTTTATGATGTCTTCCTCCACTTCCTGTCATCATTTGAAGAGTGTTAGTATAATCCGTGGTGGTTACAATGCTAGATTTTCAACAGAGTTCAAGGTCAGGTTTTCAAGTACTTAGCACCCACAACTGGAGTCAGATTTTCAAAAAAGAGCTCATCTCCCATGCAGGCACCGAAATAAGGTCACATTTTCCAAACTGTTCAGCAGCCAAAAACTCCCATTGTGACATGGTCTGATTTCACAAGAGCTGTGCAGCCCTTGGGATCTTTCAGAACAAAGGCACTGTACTAGATTTTATATTAATATAGAACATATACATTGTTAATACCCAGATACCACAATGATGGGCACTTTATAAATGCCTAGATAGAAAACATATTAATTCCTTCAGTACCCGATGGGAATGTAGTTCATGTGGTTTTAATTCAATTCCTGGGGGCAGACGTGCACATCTCATGCAAGCTCAATCACTATCACAAGTGGCACCGTCTTTTGGCACCTTCAGAGAAGCCAGGAACAAAATAGTCTTGGAGACTGAACTACCCTCTCACTTTTGGCTGTAGGATTTAAAACACATTGGCCGGGAGGTTTAGAGAATCTTGCACTCTAATGAATAGTTTGTTCTTATGTGCATCGCTGCTGAAAGATGTCAACATCAATATGACATTTTTCTCTGCCAGTTGTGTTATTGAAGCTGTTCTTTCTAGCTTGCTGGGTTTCCTGTACTTTTGAAGCAAACACCCCATTCCACTGTCGTGGAACAAGCTGTTAACATAAGAATGACTATAGGGGTCAGACCAAAGATCTATCTAGCCCAGTATCCTGTCTTCCGACAGTGGCCAAAAAAGCTGTCGGTCAGATGCATTGCGTTGCTTCTTTCAATGACTGGTATTTTAATCCTGTTTGGATTTATCACAGAGGGCATTCACTGATGCTGCATTATACGCTTCGCTGGACCGTACTGTTTGAGGACACTATGTCTTTATGCTATGGTGACCAATATTACACGGCTTGCTTATACGCAAGCCGTATGTCAGTATTCTGATGGGAAAGGGACACTTTACGCCTGGCCAAAACTTACTAGACCTAGAACTGTTGAGCACAATGTTTTTAGCTGACTCATTACAGCTCACTTTTTTCCTATGTTGCCTACACTGTTACCTAAAATAAAAGGGAATTTGGGCTGAAAAAGCATCCACTAGCAATAGGTTCAGGTCCATGGGGTGCGAATGTCTGCTGGAGAGGCAGAAAGCTACTGTAATTTACTTCTCTTGAGAGTTCTTCCAGGGGATAGCACAGTTTAAGAAATGGTCTGCACTGGCCAGGGACTGTTGGGGGAAATGTACCAGTTCAAGCCTGTTTCTACCGCAGTCTCCTCAGCCTCTGTAGACCTCCCAACGAAGACTGACGCTACTTGCTCCAGCAAAAAGCAAAGAGGGGGCACCGTGTGTTCTCTCGTAGCACGGGTTTCCTCTAGGACAGTGGTTTTCAAACTGTGGGTCGTGAGCCAGTAACAGCTCGCGAAATGGAAGGCACTGGGTGGCAGCGGCTCTGGTCAGCACCACTGACCGGGCTGTTAAAAGTCCCATCAGCGGTGCTGCCCAGCTAAGGCAGGCTAGTTCTTACCTGTTCTGACACCGCGTTGTGCCCCGGAAGCAGCCAGCAGCAGGTCTGACTCCTAGGCAGGAGGGCCATGGTGCCTGCGGGCGAGAGCCGCGCTGAGCTGCTTGCATGCCTCCACCTAGAAGCCGGACCTGCTGCTGGCTGCTTCCAGGGTACAGCGCAGTCCATGGTGCTAGGACAGTCAGGAAGCCTGCCTTAGCACCCCCGCTGTGCCGCTGGCCGGGGGCTGCCTGAGGTAAGCCTGTGCCCCAATCCCCTACCCCAGCCCTGAGCCCCCCCAACCTGGAGTCCCCTTCTGCTCCCAAACCCTCATCCCCAGCCCCAGCCAGAGCCTGCATCCTCAGCCCAGAGCCCTGACCCCCTCCTGCACCCCAACCCCCTGCCCCAGCCCAGATCCCCCACACACACCCCGTGAACCCCTCATTCCCAGCCGCAGCCCTCACGCCACACCCCAACCCACTGCCCCAGCCCTGAGCTCCTCCTACAAACCAAACCCCTCATCCCCAGCTCCATTGGCTCACAGGCATCAACAATTTTCTTCAACTGGGTCACCAGAAAAAAGTTTGAAAACCCCTGGCCTAGGAGGCAAGAGAACAGGCTGTTGCAGGGAGGTGTAATTGACACCTTGCTGTGCAAGCAGAAGTGAATCTAGTCTGATCTGCCTGGTTTGAGCTGAGCCAGAATGACTACTCTTGCATTACATATACAACCAGGAGTATTTTACTGGTGAATGAAAGGGCCTCCTGCAAACCGTGTGGAATTCATCGTAAGCAGCCAGTTTACATGCACAATATAACCAGTGTAAATTTCATTTGAGGCCTAGGCTGCTTTGCTTCCAGCCCTCCCAGTACTAATTCCTCCCTGTAAGGAGATTTCCATGAAGGGCAGGAAATGGCAATTCAGAGAGTATTCCACAGCCTCCCAGAAGCTCTATAGGTCGGCAAGAGCTTTGTTCCCACCATACTTAGGTGACATCAGTCCTCAGGCCTCCAATCAGAAGAAGATCCCGCAGTGGGGTTTTTACAGAATGCGGATGAGTGTAATTAGCCCCTTCACATACAAAACACAATAATACTGACCATTTACTGTACATAGCACATTACAGCCACTAGCCTATACTCTACAAACAATAAGAATTACCTCCCCAGAGACAGCAGCATGCGTAGCTTTGGGGTAGCTTATGATCCTGCAAGATACCCCAGGTGCCATTTTGGCCCATAGCTGATCCAGGATTGGAAGAGTAGAGAGATGACTTAGAGCTGCTTTTTCTCCCTCTCTCTCTCCTCAGCTACCCCCAGTGGAGCTCCCCCACTGCTTCCAGTTCTCTGGTGGCTGCTGCAAGGGAAGTCTCTATCTTCCAGGGCCAGCTCCCCAGTTGCTGCTGCCTTTACTTCCCCCAAGTTTGTGTGATAGTCCAAGAGGACAGAATGGATCTCAATACCCATGGCACTTGCCCCTTCCTGCTCCCCCCGCCCCCTGCATCTAGTCTGGGTTTGGGGAGATTGAATGGGGACTTGACTGGACCACTTTCATGCCCCTGGTGCTGTTGGTTCTCCAGCACAGCACTGAGTCTTCAGCACATATGGCTCATCACTGCTTTCTGGCTGTAACACGCTCCAAACGGCCGCCCTCTTGTATTTTGTTTTCCCCTCCTGGAAAATGTTCTCCCACCTTAGAGTAAATCAGTCAGAAATACAGTGTAGAAGCACGGGAGCTCCCGAAATCAGCCAGTAATCAAATGAAGCAGGGCTAAAAATAGCAAGCGTGCCAATTCATCCAACGGCGTGTTTCTACTGGCAAAAAGCCATGTGCTGAGTGATGGGAGCCTTTTGTGTTATTTCCTGTGACCTAGGAACTATGCACTGGCAGAAAGATGCCAAATGGTGCATGCAGAATAAAAAGACAAAGAGGGGAAAGGAGGGTGGAGGAAAAGGGAAAGGACCTAGCACAAACCTTCACTAGAGAAAGGGGTAAGACTCAGAATGAAGCCATGGAGAAAACTGAATGGCTCAGAGGGCTTGTAGATGGGTCTAAAACCCTTCTTTTCCTGGTCAGATCTGGCCTAGGTCAATAGTAACTGCATTACTGCTATCTTGTTGTTGGCCCTAGTGGGTAAGTGACCTCACAATATTGTAAATGCTGTTCATCAGCATTAGAAATGAGGCAAACTAAACCCTATATCAGAAGAACTCTGAATTATAGCAGGGGCTCGGAATCTGGCCATCTGAATTTGGCAGCTCTCCCTTATCTGTAAAATGGGCTTAACCAAAACCTCAGATCTGAACAGCCCTAAATGTTGGAGAGTCTGGAAGTGAATTTTGTGGCTTAGACTCTTATTGAATCAGGACAAAGGACTAGATTGACCATGGGGACAAGATTCACCTCTAGCCCTAGTGGTGCAAGGCTGTGGCACTGAGTGGAGATGAGACGTGCAGGGGAAGCTTGTGCGGCGTCTTTTTTCTGTGGTTGACTTTTTGCCTGATTTTAGGAGGTTAATATTGTTAGTTTGGATAGTATGGGTTATAGGTGCACCAATTAATCTAATCAGAAGATAATAAGGCTCTTGTCCCAGAATCAGGCTACACAGAGTTTGCAAAGGATCCTCGGGGGTATGACAGGACGCTCACACTGAGACAAATACAGACTTTTACTGAGATAAATGGAATTACAATCAAATAGTAATCAAAAGATCAAATAATCAGAGTTACAAATGCAGTTCTATTATTCTAAAGGCACATATGACATTACACACTGTAAAGCTTTTGATTAATATACTCACAACCTTCCTTGGTGACCTGGTGGTAAAAGATAAAGGACCAGACTTGCCTCTGGTATGCCAAAAGAGCTCAGGTCCAGGTTCCTCAATTTTTGTGTGGGAGGCGCAGAGCTTAGAAGAAGCTACAGAGCTAAGAACTATTGACTTAAACCTTAAAATTCAGAACTCACAGACGAATAGACTCATAAAACAAAGAACGAAGAAGCTTGGAGCTTAGAAAACTTTGAAAACAACTTTTTGAAGCTCAGAAAAATAACTTGCCTGGCATGGTGGGTCACTCCTTATAGGGCATGGATGCTGGAGCCTCCCTTCTATGCCAAACTTCGTTTCCTCACCTACCAAAATGTTGGGGGACATTTCCTCCATAGGCTGGTATGCTTGTATGTATGGATGACATGTACATGTATAATAATGACATTCGATCATTCGATCATTTATTATTTTTGTCCTCCCAGTTACTTTCGAGTCTTTCCTTGCGCTGTACCTGTTTCCAGAGGGTATGAACTTAGGAAAGCCCCCTATGCCAACCTGCTTCAACGCGTCCTTTATCTCTCTATGTTAAAGGTTGCAGCCATATATGGACCTTATGCTTTAACTCATCACCGTCTATCTAGGTGAAAAGTCACAGACATATAAATGCTAACTTTGCCTTGGCTCAACATATAGGATGTCGCCTGTAGGTCCCTTGCGTTATAGCCTGTAGTGGGGTGGTCACCCTATTCCGGCCCTGGAAGGGTTAAAGCAACCCTGGAGAGGGCTGCAGCTGGGAAAAGGGAGGCTGATGGGGAAAGTAGCCACGGCTGTAGCCAGCTAAATCGGGGCCCAGCTGGTCCTTATAAGAGGGCTGTGGGCCAGAAGCTAGCAAGGACACTCTCTCTCTAGCTTCAGAGAGAGAAGGACCTGGCTGCCTGGGAGCTGAGAAGGGTACCTGAGATGAAGCAGTGCTGGGGAAGGGCAGAGGGAGCTGGGGAGGCTGCACAGGGGCAGCCCAGAGATAGGCATTGCTGATGATGAGCGATTTACAGACTTCAGTCTGCCACAGTGAGCGGGCGCTAGATGATGACTGGCAGTAGTCCCTGAGGCAATGTGGGGATAGAGGGTTGCAGGTTCCCCTGGGTGGGGAGACCCAGATTGTGGGTGACTGCTGGGGCATAACCTTGATGTAGAGGGGCACCGGGGTCCAGGAGGGACATGGGGGCCAGCAGCAGGCAAGACACCGGCCTGCAGAGGGCGCTCCGGAGGCTGGAGAGCTAATTCCCTAGACAACCAACAGGGCGCGCCGCAGCAGAGAATAGTCGACCCGCTACACAGCCAAACTACTTTAATATAAATTTATAAACCTATTATCATAAAACAAACCATCAAAACCATAAGAAAATAAGAAACTTATAAGAAAAGATATATAGGCAAGCAAGCAGGCTAGCCTTGTAGGCTACAGACTAGAGCATTGGTCTCCAATCTTTTCGTCTGGCAGGCCCCAGATGAAGGACCGTGACGGTGGTGGAGCATCCACCGAAATGCCGCCGAATTTCTGTGGCATTTCGGCGGTGACGCCTCTCGATGACGTCGTTTGTCAGCGGCAAGCAGCGTCATCGAGAGGCGTCGCGGCCGAAATGCTGCAGAAATTCGGCGGCATTTCAACGGAAGTTCCACCGCCGGCCAGGATATGGGCGCATTTAGATGCCCCGGCACCCGTGGGCACCGTGTTGGGGACCCCTGCACTAGGGAATATTCTCCTTGATCCTCCTTCAAATGCTAGTCTAATTTTCATCAGTTCATACTGTAAGGGCCATCCTCACATCTGTAGATGTAACATCTGTCTTCTCTTTGCTATGACTTGGCATTTTTAGATAGTGAAAGCAATTGTCTCTGTGTGTTTTACTGCACTGGTTCTCAAATTGTAGACCTTGATCTCCAAAGGAGTCACTGTCCCATTCCCTGTCCCTAGGGTTCAAAACAAAACAACTCTTTGCTCAAATTTGACTTCTAGTTTAGGTTTGTGGTTTGTTTTTTTAAGTTATGCTCAAACTAAATATTTTTGCTGAAAAATGTAACACGTATCTGTTTCAGGTCAACATAAAACAATTTTTTTCTCCAAAACCTTGGTTCAGCCAGTGAGTCAAAAACCCAGTACAGGGCATTAATGAATAAGCTATGTGAATAACTATTTAAACTCCTTGTAAATTGTCTTCTCTGGCCAGCAGGATTAGTGAGATCAGTTCATGTCCCAGCTCTATCACAGAATCATAGAATCTCAGGGTTGGAAGGGACCTGAGGAGGTATCTAGTCCAACCCCTTGCTCAAAGCAGGACCAGTCCCCATCTAAATCATCCCAGCCAGGACTTTGTCAAGCCTGACCTTAAAAACCTCTAAGGATGGAGATTCCACCACCTCCCTAGGTAGCCCATTCCAGTGCTTCACCACCCTCTTAGTGAAATATGATAGAATCAAATGCTCTGATGTAAGACTGATTACAAATTGTACCTAACACTTGATTTTTTGTAAAGATGAGAGGCACTTTGCTTTACGATGTATTTGCTTTGATTCACAGTACACATTAATGAAACTTAAAGCCATTGCTGTATGGAATTAACTTCCATTAACGGAGACAAGATTTATCACTGCTTTGAGGAAGTGACAATTGTGGCTTTTTTACGAGAGTCAGTGGAAGAGGTGAATGAAACTCCGCTTTGTTGACTGTCAAGCCACAAACCCATTAATCTGTAGAAACAGAAGCTTCAACCATGAGTCCCTCTTGAACTATTCACTAACATTTTAAAGCGGCTCCAGCATGGGCCTGTATGGACATGCAGTCAGATTACAACACTCTTTATTCCCTGCTTGGGGTTTAGCCACTGAGGTGCATGTTTCTGATTCACTTATTTGGTGGTTAATATTTAATCTAATGGTGACTTATCAATTGCTTGAACCTCAGAAGTACTGAGAATCAGCAACTCTGATTCAAGACCAATGGATCAAGCCCTAATTAGCGATAGAATTTTTAAGTGAGGGGGCAGCCATGTTCCAAGTTTTTCTCTTGTTACACTTGGAAATTAACTGTAGTGTTGGTGAAAGGGGATGAATTGACGGTGCTAGAGACTGGCTTCCTTCAGCTGAAATACTTCACAAACACATACACAATCTACTGTACAGTCCCTTCATAGTGGCGGGAATGACCTCGCAAGATGCAGGGCAATAATGAATTGAGCCAAAGGCATCACCTTCTTCCGACAACTCTTGCATGATAGTTAGGACCCTGGGACAGTAAGGAGAAATGTGTCCTCACGTGCACTTAGGGGAACACAACCATCTGACCTGTGTGGTGGCTTGGGGCTATGCATCTTGTGGAATGGCAGGCACTGAAGTAGCCCTGTGTTGGTTCTGCAGGGAATGTCTATATGTTGGAGAAGCCATTTATCCAACCATTGACCACATTGGCATGTACAGAATAAGATAGGGAGCTTCTGTGGCAGAGACCTACCTTCAGCTGATGTCACAGGCAGGGGTTCAGTTTGTGGAGTGATGCGCCCGCCAGGGTGTGCTGAATGCTGATTCTCCTCCTGGGTAGGGTGTCCTCTGGGCCCAGCATTGTGGTGACAGGGGCATGTCTGGTGACACAGTGCAGTGTTGTCCATGTGGAATCCCAGTCCTCTCCCTTCAGGTCTGACTCCTGCAAGTCCCATGTGTCCTGCGATCGTTCATCTGGGCAGACCTGCTTCCAATGGCTAGTGAATGGTGGCCCTGCTCTGTGATCATGCTCCATGCTTGTACCTGGCTGGGAAGTAGGAATAGACCTTGTCTTGGGGTCTGAGTAATGAAATAACAAACATTGTTTTGTGCCCCCTGAATGTGAAGCTCTGGTTCTCATGGTGCTGAGGCTCCCTCCCTGTCACCTTCTAGGGGTGCAATGCTTCGAAGTACAGGCCTGCCCCAGACATAACTATCGTCAAGTCTCTGTTAGACATGATGTTGAATGGACTGATGCCTGGCACCACAACTAATGCCTGGCCTGTGCCGGGTTCCACTCTTTGCAGCATGCAGTGCCCGACTTTGCCCCACGGTTACCAACAAAGTAGATGTTGACAGGGCAGTGGCCCTTAGAACAGGTTAGAATATGATCAGTGGTATGCCAGAGACCCCACTCTGAATATTAGCCAAGGGCTCCTGCTCACCAGTCTGGTCAAAGGCTGTGTGTCCCCTAGGGTGACCAGACAGCAAATGTGAAAAATTGGGATGGGGATGGGGGTAATAGGGACCTATATAAGAAAAAGACCCCCGAAATCGGGACTGTCCCCATAAAATCGGGACATCTGGTCACCCTAGGGCCCCCCTCTAGCTCTATGAGAATGCAGACAGACACTTCTGGACAGCTAACGGCAAGGCAAAGCACCACCCCCTCTCTGAATTCCACGCCTTAATAAACATATGCCTGTTGTTAACTAAGCCTGGGTCTGCTGAGTGTCTGTTCCTTTGATTCTGGGGTCAGTGCCAGAAAGAGAAGTACTCAACTGTGACAGTAAGATTTACTGCCTATTTACAGCCCCTTAAAGTTCTTCTTGTCCTATTCATGCCAACAAAGCACGTGTATGTGCACAGCCCACGTTGCAAAGGATCTGGACATCTCATCTGGCTCATTTATTTGTTTCTGTGGCAGAGCTCTGACCAAGGGTATTGAATATTCTCACTGTGAAATGTGTATTCATAAATCCTCCTCTTTTTCATCTGATTAACTGCTTTAGTGGAAGTGGTCTGGCCTTAGGTTTTTGGGTACAGTGAAGTCTCTGCTACACTACTTAGTTCAGCATATCAACAACAGAGTTCATATTATACAAAAATGCCTCTGGATTAAAAGAATATTATTAGGTTGCAAAGTTAAGCACTCAAAAGTTAGGAAATGCCAGAATTATGGTTGCCTTGTGCAACCTTAATTCAGTTCCCTTGTGTGTATACATTATGATACAGGGTTGAATTGCCTGATCACTTGCTATTTTTCCATAGGCTACCCCACTAGCCCTTGACCTGCTAGCTCCCAGCCCTCCTCCCCTGCCCACCTTCAGCTCCCACTCCCAGTCTCCCACACCCCAATTCCAAGTCTCCGTTTCCCACCCCAAGGATTTCTTGTCCCAATCTGTTCCCTACCCCTCAGGTCTGGCTCTTATCCCCTCTGCATTCAAATTAGGCAGCATCCTCCTCCATATGGCTGAGCCCAGCAGCGAGGGTGATGTGAGCACAGGAGAGATTGTCTCCTTGCTTTCAGTTCTGCTGTCTGGCCCCAGACCCGAACAGACCACTACAAGCCATGGCTGCAAAAGTAGGAAAATGTGGCTGGGCTTGAGCGTGCTCACTGCCGATGAAATCTTATTTTGCAGCTAAAAGCTCGTCTCTAGCAAATCTCTGCTGAGCATGTGTGAGCTCTGATATTTTTCCATAGGCTTAGAACATGGCCAAATTTTCACAAGGTGGCAAAGGGCACATCCCTGCCACAAAGGCCACCCCGCAGCCAAATGTCAAGTCCCTGCTCCAATGCTTGGGGGGCACTAGAGTTTCTCAAAGAAGAGGTTGCCCAGCGTTTTTAATACAGGAGACCAAAGTGCTTTTTCACTAGCCTCATTCTTGGAAATGGCTGAAGAATCTTGGCTGAAATTTTCCAAAATAATTCAGTCTGAGGCAGACCCATCATGGGTCTTCTCCTGTTGACCATGTTTATAGCAAAGGGTATTAAAATCAGAAACCAACGCAATACTGGGTTTGTGGAACTTAATGCTGGGCAAGTAGTGTTGGTGAAGGTTCCACAAAGAGTCATATCCAGCAGTTAGATGAAAACAGAGGGACTGTAATGCAGTTTCTGATCTGTGAGTGAATGGGGATTGTGGTGGTGGGGGGTGGGTGGGTTTATTTTTTGAGGAGTGGAGATAAGTTGGGGAATCCATATGGATGATAAAATTCAGATATGAACTTCATGCATGAGTTTACTCTTGATATTTCTCATTGCTTAATAGTTAAATGGTTAGTTAAGCTGGCTGGCAGATAAAAGCAGCCTGGATTTATCTAATCTTAGGGCTGGTGTACACTACCGCTTAAGTCAATGTAGTCAAAGACACCCCCCTGAGCGATGTAAGTTACATTGACTTAAGCGCTGTCCACACCGAGCAACGTCGGGGGGAGATGCTCTTCCACCAACATAGCTCTCGCAGAGATGGAGTCATTATGCCAATGGGAGAGTGCTCTCCTGTCAGCATAGTGTGTCAATGTAGCCCAGCAGTGTAGACTTCCCCTGAGACTACAAATCACTCGTCAGGATTTCTGGCTGTTTCCCACTCACACAGAACACTGGGCTGGGAAGAGGGTCCTGCAGAATTATGATTTAGTCATTGCAAGAAGTAAGGACTGTGTCCACCTGAAATCTCGTACAGGAGTTAAAAAAATATCTTCCTTATACCCTGTGTGTGGGAATTGGCTATATTGTGAACATAAGAACTTCCATACTGGGTCAGACCAAAGGTCCATCTAGCCCAGTGTCCTGTCTTCCAACAGTGGCCAATGCCAGGTGCCCCAGAGGGAATGAACAGAAGAGGGAATCATCAAGTGAGCCATCCCGATGCAAAAATTCATGGCTTAATGTGCCCATGCAGCTCCACCCGTCCCTCCGCTGGTAGAATCTGTAGTGGAGACGGGATGGGAGTGTTTTTAGGCAAAATAATTGTAAGCACATCAGAGCCCGTCGGAGACTTGTACCCTGCAGCTTTCACTATTGCTATCACCAATGGAACCAGACTGGTGGGCACCCAAGGTGAAATGAGAGAATGACCGATTTTCCAGTTTGCTGACAATTCTGACTCAAAACCTTTTGACTTTGTGGATTAACATATTTAATTAAATGTTTTGACTTTTTCAGAGTTTTTCAACCAAAATAATTTGGCGAAACCGACATAAATTCACAGAATGCTTTCATGTTGCCTAACCTGCATTTTATGCCAGAAAAATCTGGCCAAGCTCTAGCTATGGGTTGTGGTTTGGGCAGCAAAAATGCAGCCTTTCCTGGGACAACTTTCTTAGTCATCCAGGCAGTGGTGGATTGGCTTATGGTCCAAAGCAGGGAGTTTTTGTACAAAATATATTTTTATTCTAGCTAGGATAACTGTGGATATTTTAATTTTATACAAATGTCTAATCCTGTTTTTGAAATTCTGCTAAGCTTTTGGCCTCAATATCTTGTGGCAATGAGTTCCTTGTGTTAAGTATGTCTCATGTAGAAAATTATTTCCTCTAAACTTTAATTAAGGTGCATACATACATAAATTTTATTGCCTTTTAATTATATTTAGTTTCCTTTGTGCTCATATTACCATGGATACAGGGTAAATAGGTGGACTTGATTCACCTTCTCTAAACAATTCATTATTGTTACTTCTAGCATGTCCCACATTATTCATCTCTTCTCTAAAAATGAAGTATCCCTAGCTATCTCTCCTCAAATGGAAATCATTCCAAGACTCTCTTCTCATTTTCCAAATCTGATTTATACTTTCTGAGATAAGGTGACCAGAACCGAATATAATATTTTAGGTGGAAATGTGCCATCACTTTATATAATTAATGGCATGATAATATTTTCAGCATTACTACTCATTTTCAAATACAACCTAATGTCTTACTGCTCACTGAGCATGTGTTTGTAATGAGGTCTCTACAATAATGGCTGGGTCTTCCAGCAGATGTAGGACCCATCAATGTCTATGAGTAGTTCAAACTTTTTCTTCTAACGGGTATCACCTTGCACTTGTCTACACTTACTTTCATCTGCCATCATAGAAGATTAGGCTTGGAAGAGACCTCAGGAGATCATCTAGTCCAACCCCCTGCTCAAAGCAGGACCAACACCAACTAAATCATCCCAGCCAAGGTTTTGTCAAGCCGGGCCTAAAAAACCTCTAAGGATGGAGATTCCACAACTTCTCTAGGGAACCCATTCCGGGTCTTCACCACCCTCACGTTGCACAGGTAAATAGTTTCATGACCTGCCCCTTCCTTGGCTCACACCTTATTCAGCACTAGGGTGTCTCTAGGGTGCTAGAACAGCCTTTTATTGGGCAGTTGTGGGTGCTTTTCTTAACTCTATTTTGAGGGCCCTGCCACTCTCTTTAAAACCCACCGGCTGACCACATCTCTGACTCCTGGGTTTGACAAAGCACTGCATTTTTATTCAGGAGCGGCACCAGGGTTTTTGGCGCCCTAGGCGGGGGTCCTTCCGCGCTCCCGGTCTTCAGAGCACTTCAGCGGCGGGTCCCGGAGCGAGTGAAGGACCCACCGCAGAATTGCTGCCGAAGACCCGGAGAGCGGAAGGACCCCCTGCCGCCGAATTGCTGCCCCCCAAATCCTGGTGCCCTAAGCGACCGCCTAGGTTGCCTAAATGGAAGCGCCGGCCCTGCTTTTATTTAACCCAAGTAAACATAACCAACGCTATAGTGTTTGGTAACCTTCCTACTTCCCAGTGCAACAAGGCGAGCCTAATCTTATAAGAGCCCAGCAGTTCTTCCCCTCATAACCCTCTGTGAGTCTGCTCCCTCCCTCATGGGAGCCAACTAACAATCCTTCAAATTCACACACACACCAGGTTCTGAACAAGCAGTCTGAATAATGCTTCTGTCCAGGGATCCCAGCCTCTGTTTCTCCAGGCACCCAGCACCAGGTGGTCCTTTTGCCCTCTGTCCCACAACACACCCCATCATACAATTTTGCTTGTCATTTCTCCTATGACAGCATCTCAGAACAAACCATTTTCAAATCAACATACTTCCTCCCCCACACATAGTTTTGTTAGGTCCTTGGAAATTCCTCAAAATCCTCTCTAGTCTTGACAAACCCAAATACATGCATCTGACCAAGTGGGTATTCATCCCTGAAAGCTCATGCTCCAAAACGTCTGTTAGTCTATAAGGTGCCACAGGACTCTTTGCTGCTTTTACAGATCCAGACAGACACGGCTACCCCTACTAAATACTTTTGAATTCCATAAATGTTACGCCGGTCACTGTTTGCCCTCTCTTCCAGATCATTACTAAATAATTCTGCCTCTTGTTCGTACCATTGGGACACACAGCTATTAACCTTGCTGTGCTGAAAATTGACCACTTCTTCCTACACTTTGATTTTAAACGTTTAACAAGCTTCTCATCCACGACAGAACTCTTTCTCTCACTCCATAGCTACCTAGCCATTCATGCTGCTTTGAATCCAACATGCTCATCTAACTCTGTATTTTCATTACCAACATTCCCTAGCAAAAAAAAAAAGAAAAAAGAAAATACACGTGCTCTCTGAGGCAGCCTGATTTTCATCTTTGTGGCAGGTACTCAAATCATCCTAAGAGTGGGACATTTTCTCCATGACTCTTACAATACAGACACATCTGATAAGTGTGATTCATACTCTGGTCGTCTGATTTATTTATTTTACTGCAGTGAAAGGCTTCTAGAACTGCATACATTAAATTAAAATATAGAAACAAACACTGCAACTGAATGGTTTGCATTCTCCTGATACTCCTCTCCAAGCTTAAGAATTTGAGGTGAATGCATCAAGTTTGAACTTGCCAGGAAGTAGGAGATTACTGCGGCTCCAGGGGTGTGCTTGTTGATTTTGTTTAGTCAGTGCCAGCCTCTATGTATCTTTGGGATGGCTTCAGGTTCCAAACTCATCTCTCTCGCAGTCATCTCTTGTTTTTCTCAGGGAGGAAGAATTGAGTTCATGGCAGGTTGAAATGTTACAAGATGGCAGTGACACGCAGGTGAGCATGAAATCACTTCACCTCTGGAAACCAAGACTCCAGTTCTGACTTGGGTCATAAGTGAAAATGCATTTGGTGTCCACAGTATGGTCCTTATAGGTATGCATCACAGAATCATCCTGCAAGCTTGACTTAGGGCTGGAATGGAAGGCAGGCGAAGAGTCAGGAATATGGCTAATCGGCAGAGCTGCCTGGGGACCGAGGACAGGAATAACAGGGATGCTGTAGGCCTGGATTTAGCCACTTTGGCAAGGAACCAAGGGCAAGATGAGCTACCACAAGGTGTTGCTGTTCAAGGCTGAGATGTAATAACGATGGGGAAAAGTTGTTCTCTTTTGCCACAGAGGGCAGGACAAGAGGCCCTGGGCTCGAACAACAGCAGAGCAGATTTAGATTAAATCTCAGGAAAAACTTCCTAACTGTAAGAATAGTAGGACAATGGAACAGACTGCTGAGGAAGGTCATAGAAGCTGTTTCACTGGAGGTTCTCAAAAGGAGACTGGATAGTCACCTGTCTTGGATGGTTTAGACACAACAAATCCTGCATCTTGGCAGGGGTTGGACTAGATGCCCCTTGCGGTCCCTTGTAACCCTACAGGTCTATGATTCTAAAGTCTGGTCTACACTAGGGGGGCAGGGGATCAGTCTAAGTTACACAACTGCAGCTACGTGAATAACGTAGCTGAAGTTGACGTACTTAGATCTACTCACCGTGGTGCCTACGCTGCAGTAGGTCAACTGCTGATGCTCCCCTGTCAACTCTGCCTGCGCCTCGCGCTCTGGTGAAGTACCGGAATCGACAGGAGAGCACTTGGCGGTTGATTTATCGCGTCTAGACTAGATGCGATAAATCGACCCCCGCTGGATGGATCACTGCCCGCCGGTTTGGCGGGTACTATAGAGATACCCTAAGACTGAGATGTATTGGCAGAGCAGTGGTTGCAGAAATTCCAGTAAGTGGAACTATCCACTACAGTGTCCACTTTTGGAAACCCACAATTGCAGTAGACTTGTGGTGTCTGTCTTGAGACAAATGTGTTTTTGAAAATGCAGGGGAGGGGTTGCAGCAACCAACTGTTAAGCATCAGGGATTGATCTATCCAGTCCTTTTTTTAAACCACTTTTTTCCTTTTCATAATGGACTGTGAGCCTTTGTTAAACTCTTAGGAGAACATAGCTTTGAGCAGGGAGTTGGACTAGATACCTCCTGAGGTCTCTTTCAACCCTAATCTTCTATGATTCTGTGATAGACTAGAAGTGTCAGAAAATGAATGGGTAAGGAGTGAAGTGGAGACAGTTATATGAGGCATTGTGTATATTTCCTGGTGCCCCTTCCTTGCCTTTGCCAGTCATGAGTGGGAGGTGTCACCTTTAAACCTAAATCTGCACCAGTTTTCACCTTGATCATCTTGATCGATTGATTTTTCAGCCCTCATATAGATTGTGCAGATCACAACACGTCTTCCATTCTTCTCTTATCCTGGCCTTCCTTCCCCATGTGTGGCCATGCCTTTTTGCAGAGAAATCTTCCTCAATTTGGAGGTCGGCCGAGTGGTCATTTCAGTTCTGGTGGGTACCACTCAGCGACAGCTGCAATCCTTCAATTGCCCGTGAGCCTAGCTTTACGCCCAGCCCATAGCATTTTATTGTTTTCAACAACGACGTCCTGCACTCCACTCTGCTGTCTGATCACTTCATTGGGGACTCGGTCTTGGACAGAATTCTTCTTTTCATCATCCTCTCTGTGACCGTCACTGCTGTACAACATTGCCGGCAGTACTGTTGAGTTGAAGAGGTTGGCATGTGTTGCATTGTTGATTTTTCCTTAGAGGATATCCTTGACAGAACTAAATGTGTGCCAACCAGCTTTCTTTCTTCAAAAGAGTTCACCTTCCTGATCGTGGCACATGTTAATTTCTTGGTCCAAATAGATGTATTGTTCAGCTTCTTCTATTTTTTCTCCCTTGACTATTTGGACTTTTGGCAAGGCATCAGACCACATAAATTTCATTTTAGAGCGGTTCATTTTTAGTCCGACTTGGCTGCTTTTCATGTCGAGTTCTTGCAGCATTTTCTGTAGTTTGATAATGTTTTTGGCAATCAACACTGTATTGTCCGTGAATCTGAGGTGGTTTAACTGATCTCCATTGATTCCAGCCTTGCAGTTCGTCTACCTCATTACCATTTTGAGGCAGGCTGTGAAGAGTTACAGTGAAACCATGTCGCCTTCCTTCACATCTTTTTTGACTGGGATGCAAAGGGGAGTGTTGAACAGAGTTATATCCATAGTGCAGTCAGAATTTGCTTCCTTTAGTAGTTTGATGTAGTTTGTGTTGATGCCCTGCTCTGCAAGAGCTTTCAGCATTGCATTGATCTCTACACTGTCGAATGCTTTTTCATAGCCAATGAAGGCAATGCATAAAGGGAATTTTTATTCTCTTGAGCACTCCAATAGCTGGTTTATAGTGAAGATATGGTCCAGTGTGCTGAAATTTCTTCTAAAGCCTGCCTGCTTTCTCGGCTACTGCTCGTCCAGGCTCTGTGATAGTCGGCTAAAAATGGCTAAAACAACATGAATAAATGGACCCCAGTTCCTTGCATGTCCCTCGATCCATTCTACGGTGGTGGTGCAAAGTTTGATCAATGAGAGGCCACTAAGAATCTCAGGGGCCAGAAAAAGGACTGCCCTCTAAGTTTGTACCTACAACTGCAGGACACTGATGAGGGATGACTCAATCAACCATCTAATGGAGGAAAAGGCAAGGACAGCCTGCAATGTCCTTGATTTCTGCAAAACATGATGAAGAAAGAAGATGGAAGCAAAGTGGAGAGACAGAAGCACCATCATGTTGGGAAAAGGAGAAGGCACAAGAACTGTTGGAGGAATTGGTTTTATTGTCATCAGGGAATGGTCTTCAAAAATCATCTGCAAGTTCAAGTCATCACGCATTGGAGTACTGTACCTTCAACTTAACAAGAATAGCACCCTCAAGATTATCTAGATCTACGCTCCCACAAGCACAAGTGGAGATGATGATGTGGAAGAATTTTATCAGGAGCTTGAGGAAACCCTCACTCGAAAATCCACATATATGATCAGCGAATGGAATTCATGAGGAGAATGACTGGCAACTCTGGCGGAGACAAAAGAAATGTTCATTGGTAACACCCGGTTTAAGAAAAAGGCCAAGAGAAGGTGGACATGGATCATGCCCAATATGAAGAACAAGAAAGATCAACTATATTCTGACCAATAAGTGGCGCATTGTACAAGACTAGTCAGTAGTGCCATCATTTGCCACTGGTAGTGACCATCACTTGCTCAGAACAAGGCTCAGCTTCAACATAAAGGTGGAGAAGAAAGCACTACAGATGGAAAATCAGAGACAGTGGCCAAAAATATTTGACGAGGCAATCCTGAAAGCAAACATTTCCAAGGAAGACTGGAGTCTCACAGATAACTGCAACAAAGACTATAAACACTTCACTGCTAAGCTGAGGCAATGCGTGAAATTAGCTGAGAAAGAAAGACCAAAAAGAGCAAAGGGAAGAATCTCAGAGGAAACGAGGAACTTGCTATAGAAGCGGAGGAATATGAAGCAAAATGATGGTGACACACTTGAATACTCTCTCCTCTGCAAGCTGATCAGAAGACTAAAGGAGGCCTTTGAGAAGAACCTAAATGAAAGGCTCTTAAAGACAGCTGAAGATCGCAGAACCCTCAAAAATGCAAATAAGAACTGACACTGTACAGGTTGACAATAACAGCGCTGAAGAACAAGGATGGAAAAGCAGTAATTGACAGAACAGGGATGGAAGCAGTCTGCAAAGATTTCTACACCAAACTGTTCACATCTCAAATAAATGTCCCACCATCACCATTTCAACAGACCAAAGAGCGCGTACTCCCGGTCCTTGTACGGTAGTCTGGAAAGGTTGAGAGTCACTGGACTAGATGATCTGGTGGTCTCTTCTGGCCTTAAATTGTATGACTTCAATGTCCAGAAAAGTGTATTAAAAACAAGAAGGCCACATGCAAACTAGGCCTGGTAGCCTGTTCTTATGAAGTTATATTGTGAGATTTTCTGCTTCCAGTTTGCCAAAATATCATAAAAGCCACTCTTATCCTGCAAAACTACACTGTACTTTAGCTGGGATCAATTACTTTGTTCTGATTATTATCAGGCTGAGAGGTTTCTTTATTCAAAATTACCCACTGAAGAATAACAACGGCCAAATTCGTCTATAGTGTAAGTCCATTTGCTTTAGAGGATTGACACCAGAGAAAAATTTGGCAGCCCAAAGTGTTTTCTGGTTAAAATAACATTAAGGACTCTAGTTTGCCTGAGTCTAAATAATTGAACATGATATGATTAGGTCATCTTTTTGATGGGCTAATTTAATTATGTATATTTAATTATGTAGATTTTCTCTGCAGCTGACAAACTTTGTATTTCTGTTGGGTCAGGCAGATGAAGGTACAGATATAGACAGTATCATTTATATGGGATTTCGTACGTAATTTGATCATCTTATGAATAGACTTGGCAGAATGATTTTTTTTTAATTAAGCATTTTTTTCTATTTTTATCTATATATTTTCACCGTTGTGGGAAATTACAGGCAGGGTCACCACAGCGGTGGTCAGACAATAATCGAATGATGGTAAAGTTGAGGTTTAAAAAGTTAAAGCTTCGTCACCATTAAAACACAAACTGTCAACATCACATGCAACATATACAAAGTACATATCCTTAAATCACACTCTAAGTTCTCAAGCAGCATTTTCTTTCTTTGCCATTTTGTAAATGTAGTCGGTTTGTGTGTGTGCAGTGAAACTGATGTGTTACATACAAAAATCGAATCCTTCCAAGCCTGAGTTCATTAAGGAATATTTAGATTGATTGTAGGGACATGGGCAAGAATAAAAATTTGACTACTTTTGAAGGGCGTATTCTGTGCCCCCGGGACTGAAGGAGTTGACTTTCCTTTCCCCATGGCCTGGGGCTGGAGAAGCTGGCTCTCACCCCAAGCCAGAGGAGTTCTGTGCCCACTCTGATTATTGGCTTGGCTATTTGTACAGATTATCAATTCATTTCACATGAGTTTTTGAACAGCCATTAGGTGGGATCTACTTCTTGTCATCCCCAGATCTGGGCTAGTTTCTAATACCCAGAGGTACAAGTTCCTCAGCTGCTGTGAAGAGTCAGAACCAGCTGCGGATCTGCCTCTGAATCGGCCAGCCCCATTTAATCCCCTTTTAAATCTTCCATGATCTTGACCAAAGCTTGTTTTAGATCAGAGGTGGGCAAACTATGGCCCACGGGCCACATCCAGCCCACGGGACCCTCCTGCCCAGCCTCTGAGCTCCTGGCCCAGGAGGCTGGCCCCTGGCCCCTCCCCTGCTGCTCTCCCCCCCTGCAGCCTCAGCTCACTGCACCCCCAGCACAATGCTCTGGGCAGCGGGGCTGCAGCTCTTGCCAGGCAGCACAGCTACAGAGCTGCGGCCTGAACCGGTGCTTTGGGCAGTGCAGTGGCATGGCTGGCTCCAGCCGGGCAGAACTGCTGCCTGTCCTGGTGCTCTGGGCCACCAGCCAGCGGTGCTCCAGGCAGTGCGGTAAGGGGGCAGGGAATGAGGGGGCGGGGATTGGATAGAGGGCAGGGGAGTTCGGGATGGTGGTCAGGGGGCAGGGGTGTGGATAGGGGTTGGGGCAGTCAGAGGGCAGGGAACGGGGGTTGAATGGGGGCAGAGGTCCCAGGAGAGCAGTCAGGAAGGAGGGGGGATTGGATGGGGTCCTGGGGGGGCAGTCAGGGAGAAGGGATGGTTGGATGGGGCAAGGGTCCCGGGGGGTCAATCAGGAATGAGAGAAGAGGTTGAATGGGGTGGCGGGGGGCAGTCAGGGGTGGTCAGGGGACAGGGAGGGGTGGATGCGGCTGGGATCCTAGGGGGCCCATCAGGGGACTTTGAATGGGTGGTTGGATGGAGTAGGAATCCCAGGGGGGCCATCAGGGGGAGAGAAGCATGCGGGGGTCAGATAAGGGTGGGGCCCAGGCCCTCCATACAATTTCAGAAACCCAATGTGGCCCTCAGGCCAAAAAGTTTGCCCGCCCCTGTTTTAGATGCAAGAGCAGGGACAGCCTGGAGAACTCATGTTTAAATGCAGAGCATGTTCCTTCCTTTTGACCCCAAGAATAAGTTAGTCAGAAAAGGCCAGGGTGAAAGTTTTGGGGAGGGACCTTAGATAAATCCTATGTGAATTTCACTTCAAGGTACAGAATTTAAGATGTTGAAACCTTTGGTGTGGTTAGGGATCTTGTTTCACATTCATTGTCGTAACCTGAAGCCCAGGGCTTGGGAAACTGTTTCTCTTTAACAAATTGTTATTGTTGTACGAACTTTGGGCCTTCCATTGCTTTTGAAAGCGGGAGCTTGACTGACTTTAACTTGAGCCCAGGCACAGAGCCATCTCCTCCACCCAGCACACTGCACCTCCATCTGGACTTGCAGCATTCCTCTTAGTCCAGCCCTGGGCCCCTCCTGGGTAGACAATGCAAACCGAGCCCAATTGCACCTTGGTTCAAACGTAAGAATCGCTATATCAGATCAAACTTCAGGTATTGCTAATCTCATAGCTTGCAGCTGCTTACCAAATAAGCAGAGGATTGGTTAGTCCTGCAGCCTGAAACTGGAATCAGAGTATTTGTCCATCTCTGTCTCCAAGCAGTGGCCAGTACCCGCTGTTTCAAAGAAAGTGGAAACATCTATAATTTACCTGAGAGACAAGGTGGAGGAGGCAATATCTTTTATTGGATGACCTTCTGTTGGAGACAGAGACAAGCTTTTGAACTTCGCAGAGCTCCTCCTCAGGTGTGGGAAAGGTACTCTGAGTGTCCCAGCTAAAATAAGGTCGACCAATTTAGTTTAGTGTAAGTTGTTCCACTTTGTATCTAGCTGGGACACTCTGAGTATCTTTCCCAGACCTGAAGAAGAGCACCGTGAAGCTCGAAAGCTTGTTTCTCTCACCATCAGACCTTGAACCAATAAAAGACATTACCTCACCCACCACGTCTCTCATCCTGGAACTGACACAGCTACAACACTGCATATCATTTACTTGGTCAATTGTGCAATGCTACAGTTGGGGGAAAGAATTCCTTCCTGACCCCTGCAAGTGATCATCTTATACCCTGAAACATGACACTTGACCACCCTCATTGTAGCTTGCATAAAACTATAAATGTTGCTAGAGTTCAGGAAATTTTTATTTCCATGTTGATTATTTATACTAACTTCATACCAGAAGTAGGTTGCAAGAGTTAGATCCCAATATGCATTCAGATTTTCCCAAACATTTAGTGGGGTTCTGATACATGCTTTGGGTTCAAGTCCATCTCTAATTCACCAGTTGTTATAAAAGTTGGTATTAGTGTGGGTGGTGATATGCAAATAGGCTTATTAATATTCAGACAGGTCTGCTCCTGCTGATGCTTGTGTAAAGCCCTTTGTGAACTCTGGGAGGTGGAGTACCTATGCCAACAGGTGTTAGCGTTCTAAGTGATACAATGGAGCAGCAGCCCCAGTGCAGCCCTGTACGTGCATACAAGCCCTCAGACAGTGAGCTAACTGCTTGGGGGATAGCAAAGGGTTCTCCCATTAAATCTGACTTCTGAGTGTTTATAAAACAGCACAGTCTGTAATGGGGGCTGGCCTTCCCCCAGTAAAACCAGAAAGAGTGTGTGTTAATATCTATCCAAAATTACCACCACCCCCACTTCCGGTGGTGCTGTATTAATCTCCCCACCTAGCTGTTTGGACCCCACTGCCTCCTTTTAGGTTTTCTGAATCTCTCTGTGAGCTTCCAGCCACCCTTTCAGGGAAGGTCAGGAGTTCATATCAGACTTCCAGGTTAGTTGGCCAGGTAACAAGAGCCACCTGCCAAACACACCCAACTTCTTAACCCCTGCTGGCCCTGGATACATTCCTGCAGTAGCCACAAAGGTAACAGGTTTCATTTCTAGGACCTAATGCCTGGCAGGGTACTTTAAGTCTAGTGGGATTCTCACTCTGAACCCTGGAGGGCCATTTTACTTTGTTGCAAAATCATTAAACTCCGAGCAACAATTTAAAAGTAGATCTACTTAGAGCATAATAAAATGACCGAAGTCAACTTCAAAAGGCCTCTCCTCCAGCTAGGCTCCCTCAGCAAAAGCCTGGGTAAAGGATGAATTTTGTGTGGTTATTATCTTGGGTAAGTGGAATGATCGACCTTGGATAAAACTGCACTAAAATGGTACGGTGACTACATGCTACTCCAGGCACCTAACTCCTGGGAACTTGGTGGTGATTAGGAATTTGATGGTTCAAATGTAGTGTTAACATTTAAAGTAGAAGATCAAGAGGTCCCATCAATGCCCTGAACAGGTATAAGCAAATAAATCTAAGTCTTATGAAAGCTCATGTTCCCTTCACGCCTGCATGAGACTCTCTGTACCCGTTGCAAACAACCTCAGGCTGTTTGCAGAGTCGTAACCTGAGGAATGGGGGTTGCCATAGAGGTGTCTTCTAACAACTACTGGTGTAGAATGTCTGAAGTCACAAAGCTGAGATCCAAATCTGGAGCCAAACATCCCCACCTCTTGGGGTAACCTGCTTCCTGATAGGTCTGACGTGCAGGTTCGTTGCCGTCATTGTGGAACAGAAGACAAGCGTGAAGTATGGTGGCTTTGTATTGTGATTTTATTTTCCGATAGCACCCAGAGGCCTCCAAAGATGCAATGTTTCATGCCCGATTCATCCAATGGCAGATAGCGTGGACCCAGCTCATGCCACACTCCACCCTTTGCGGTGCACTGTGGCCTGTGCATGAATGGTGCTGGCCACGTGTGAGGGTCAGCTGAGTGGTGCTGACCTGAATGCATTGCCAGATGTTATCTCCCAGCAGTGGACACGGCAGCACACAGCTGAGACACTTGCCATGCTGCTATGGGTCTGCTTTGTTTTCTGGGTCCGTGTCATGGGGTCCACTCATCCCCTCCTGGCTGCTCTGGAATTAGCTCTTTCCAGGCACAACACCCCCTTCTGCCTCTCATTAGTGTGCCCTGCCACCTCCCGGGACTCAGGATGTCCCTCTTTGTGACTTGACTAGCTCCATCTTTGTGGCTTGGCCCTCAGGCCAGGTCACTGTGTGTTTTCCTCTTCTGGAGTATCCAAGTCCCTCCATACACACTGTCTCTGGTATTTTTTCCATTCACTACCCAGATTATGCCACTCTGCCAGTGACTGGTAAAGGGAAACCACACCAACCCTCTACTGCAGGTTCCAGCTCAGGGACCCTCTAATCAGCAACCAAGGTCTGCACCATCTTAAACTTTGCTGCCCTCTCCCTGAGCCTTTTCCTCCCTGCTCTCCCCTAGGTTTCTCTCCTTCTCTATCTAATGTCCAGAAGGTGGCTGCAGGCTTCCTTACTGCAGCTCCCTTCTGCTGCCAGCTGCCTGGCTTTATCCTAGCCCCACTCGGTCCTTCTCAGCTGGGCTCCATCATCATTTGGGGGTTACTTTGGCCACCTAATTCCCCTCAACTGTGGAAGGAGTTAATGAGGCCCCTTCTCAGCCTCATTAACTCCTTCTAGGCTAGTGTGGGGTGAACACCCCATCAGAGTCTGGCACAATGTTGTTATTCTTATGCTGGAATTTTGGGGATTGAGTGTCATAGTTTGGCTGAGGCAGGTCAAGGGCATACAGATCAGGCTGTGATTCTGATTCGAAATGCTGCATTGCTTTAGTACATACTGAGGGTACGTTGGGGCTCCATAACCAAGGTCAGCCTCTCTTCTGCTAGCGTGAGACTCCAGAATGGCCGGACCCATTTTGGTGTGCCGGCACTCAGCCTCTGGGACCATGGTCTACAACTGAATTCTTGCTGCAGGGGGGGTCTTCAGCATGAGTCAGAGCCCTAACAGTCTCCCGGGGGAGACAGTGCCCAGGATCTTGCCTGCACTTCAAGAGATCCAGATCACTCATTTCTAATACACCTGATGCAGCAAGGACCACAGCAGTGACAGCTTTTATCTGCACCCAGCTGACTCTGGATCAGTTCAGAAAAGGTCTCTGGTCTCTAAATACTGCTATGGACTGTGCTGTTCTCTGATCTCAAGGGGAGATGGGATGCAAGCAGTTTTGATGCAGCGGGTCTCAACCCCTCCAGGACTAGCCATGCTAATCTCACCCCAGCCCCGAGTGGTCAACAGGCTGCCTTCCGTCACAATGGCCACCATTTCCCTACAGCATTTGCACATGGAAATGAGTCTGCCCCTAGTAACGAGGACTGCTGTCTCCCATTGCTTCCAATGGAAGTGAAGCCAGGCTGCCCTCAGAGAAGATGGCCATCTCCTATACCCTATGGTTAGGCCACTGCACAATTGACTGTCCACTTGGCAAATGCCCCCCTGACTGGATATCTGAACTCTCTGACCAAAGGGAGGATTTGAACATGTCACTGGGGCTTTGATTCTCTTGGGGATAGGCATGAAATACGGTGAGATCCTAGAGGCAGGCCATGATGTTTGTGCAGTATCCAGCTAGGATGACCAGATGTCCCGATTTTATAGGGACAGTCCCGATTTTTGGTTCTTTTTCTCATATAGGCTCCTATTGTCCCCCACCCGCTGTCCTGATTTTTCACACTTGCTGTCTGGTAACCCTATATCCAGCACAATGAGGCCCTGGTCTTGAGTGATGTCTCAGTGCGACAGTAATTTAGGGAGCGCAGCCCACGTTCAGTGCAAGCTGACTTCTTAGGCCACGTTCAGTGTTCAAGCCTACAAAGACAGAGAGCTAAGACTGTGCCACATTCAAGCTTTATTCCTTCCTCTGCATATACAGCCCTCTCTCATCAAGCTTCTCCTGACACTAGAGTTCTCTGAGATCCTAGACCCTTCCCTATCCATGGCGTACTATCATACTATAACACCTTCTGTTGGGAAGTGATCTCCTGCTGTTCCAATATATACATAGACTGAAGGGATGTGAGGACATTTTAAACCTTTGACATAAGAGTATAATTATCAGATCAGAGCTGCAGTGTGAAAAAACAGTGTGAAAACTAATATGCCATGAAGAGCGTACCACTGGGAGTATCCGAATGGAGGAGGTGAGACTACCTTGTCATGTTGCGATCAAGGACAGTTTCAAAATTTTTCACCCAGTCCCTGAGCTCCTGTGTGGATATAAAATATATTCCCGTTGCGACTGACTTTGGTGGGGACTACTCTGCTGAGTGTGGGAGCTGTCCTTTCCTACCAGCCCTGAGAACTTTCCCTGCTCCCAAAAACAAAGATTAGTGACTCTACTTGAAAGGAGGAAGAAAATGGCTTCGTCTGATAAGATCAAATAAAGTGCTATTTTTATTAAAAGTTCTTCATCTTTGATAACCACAAACAATTGCTGGCGGGAGCCCAGCACATCTGACTGGCTCTTTTTGGGGGGAGTGGGGGAGGGAGTGGATGTTCATCAAATGTACAGAGACTAAATGAACTTCGTCACTAGTTGTTACCACGTGTGTTTGTTTCTTTGCCCTGCTATGAGAGCTTTGGGTGTTGTGATGAATGGATTGAAAGCTCTGTCTGGTTTCTCTAAGGTTCAGGGATTGACAAATCAAAGACCCACTTAGAAATGTAAAAGGAGCTTCTGGGTCAGATTAAGCCAGGGACTTTTCTAGTCCAGCGTCCTGCCTCTGACAGTCACCAGTATCAAATGCTGCAGAGGAAAGTACAAGTAACCCCGTAATGGACAATGATAGAAGAACCTGCCCATGGGGGACATTTCTTCCTCAACGTGGTCCATTAGAAGTTGGCTTTGCCCTGAAACTGGGAACAGCCCAACCCCCCGGAAAAGCGTGAGATTTTTCTAAATCCTCACAGTGGGATCGAGTGCCGGAGTTCAGTGAGTGGACAGGGCTGTCGGCACACTCACATTTGGGACTTGCATCTTTAGGTCAGTAGTGCTTGTGCTTGTGCCTGAAGTCAAGTGTGTACGTAAGTACTTCACAAGAGCAGGGCATAGGTGCTCAGCACACCCAGCACTTGGAAAGTGACAGCTGGAACTTGAATGTGATATTGCCCCCTAGTGGCTGGTGTGTAAGACTGGCTACAGCTGCCAGCTGTAACAGAGTCCCACTCACTCTCCATAATGCTCATTAGTTGCCTCTCGAGGGCCAGCAGCGTACGCTGTTCAGCCCTTCTTCCAAGGGAGACAGGAATGGAATGGGAGGAGAGTGGGGACAGGAAGTTATTTAGACATGGAGGAGAGAAAAGGTAAAAACAGGATAAAAAGGTGACAATATGTAGCAAGGGAAAGGCCGTAGGAGAAAGGAAACATATCCTGAATAGAGAGAGAAGGTTTCAGAGAAACGAAAACATGAAGGAAAAAATAAATACGACATGAGCAACCTTTTCTTGCCTGGAAAGGGAAGGAAAAGAGTTGATAAACTTATGAAGGAGCAGGAGCCCCAGTCCACGCAAGAAACTCCGGCAGCCCCTTCCCCATTCACTCCTGCCTGTATCGAAAACCTACAAGGGCTAGGGTAGCAAGTGCATCTTTTGAAAATTCAGGCCCACCAAAATCTGAGCCACACAAGAGCCAGCAGAGGGCAGCAAAAGGCAGAAAGGAAACGAGCAGCTAAAGCAGAGCTAGGCCTGGATTTCGGTGTCTCCTGATACCCGGGTGAGGATTAAGAAGCAGGTGCAGGGCAGTTTGGTGGACACTGGGAACATCTGCCTTTAGCCTAGGCTGGGGTTTTCAGTCAGGCACTGCTGCTGCCTCAAACAGAAGCAGTTGCTCTTTCAGTCCCTTTGAAGACCACGTCTCCTGCTAGCAGGGCAGGGAGCCACAGCCTTTGAAGGCAACAGGCCACATAAGTGATTTTTTAAAAGCATGTGGCCAAATGCTCCCTTCCAAAGGTGCCAGTGGGCTGCGTGACTGGAGAGCTTCCCTTTAAAGGGAGTCAGTGCAGCATCACTAAAATCACTGTATCCAAAATTAAATTGAACAATGAGCAAATCTACTCCGCTTCCCAGACCGCTCAGAGCTGTCAGTTTCACCTCATCTCTGGGAGGGGAGGGACTGTTATCGACTGGGCTTGGAGGAGCGTTAGCTCTGGATTTATTTTCGGATGAGTTTTCCCTTTGCCCTGCCCCTACCTTCCCCAACACATCCAAAATAAAAAATAAATTCCAGCATAATCTCAAAACCAGAGACGATACATGGGGCTGCACCAAATCAAAAATTACCCCTGGATTCCGTTGAAACTAACTACCATCTGTAAAGTGGGGCTAATGAACCCTGCTGACCTCAGCTATAAAGTGCTCTGAGACCTACTGATGAAAAGCACTAGGTAAGAGCAAAGTTTATTTTTATTTATTGATTGAATTTGCACAGATTTCCCCTTACTGACACACAACCAGGTTTTCTTTCATTTACATTATTAATTTGCTATTCAGCTGGCAACATATAAGACGTTCTTGGCGTTTTGGCTAAAATCAGTTTTAGGATCAATTGATGCATGTTCTTTCTAATCATTGGACTCTTCTGCATTGTACCTAGCTACCTGTGGTATTTAAGGGTTAGATCCTACAAGGTCCTGTGCATTCTGGCGAGGGCCGCTCAGAGGATTCAGGGGGCCTGGGGCAGGGCCGGGTCTTCGGCAGCAATTCAGGGGTGAGTCCCTCTCGGAGGGAAGGACTCGCCGCCGAATTGCTGCCAAAGAATGAAGCAGCGGCGGTAGAGCAATCTAAGTGGCCCTGATCGTGGCTTTTTTTTTCCCCCGCTGCTTGCGGCGTTTGTACTCACCAGGCGGCGCTCCGAGGCTTTGGCAGCACTTCAGCAGTGGGTCTTTCACTCGCGCCGAGTCTTTCGCTGCACTGAAGGACCTGCTGCTGAAGACCCAGAGCGAGTGAAGAGCCCGCCACGGAAGTGCCACCGAAAACCTGGAGCGATTCGCGGGGCCCCTGCAGGGCCTGAGGCCTGGGGCAAATTGCCCCACTTGCCCCCACCTCTGGGCGGCCCTGATTCTGGCCTCAATCCAGCAAAGCATGTGTTTAAGCACATGCATAGCCTATTAAAAGCAATGGACTACTCACTTAGGTACTGTCTCTACATCTGTATTCCAGATGAAGCTACCTATCGCCATGGTTCTAGAATAATAATTTTAAAAAACTTCCTTGAATGCAAACATTTAAAAAAATAAAAGGTCGAAAACAAGAAGCCCAAAGCATAACTGGCTAAAGCACCTTCTAGGTGTATCACTTACTAGTGTGAAGCTACAAGGCACATTATGGAATTCCTGCTGAACAGGAGTAGAAGAGCTTGTCTGACAGTGTAATCCTCAAAGAACGATATGAACTCAGCTGCCTTCAGCAGTCTCTTACATTGCTGTCAGGTTCAGAGGCTCCTGTATGCCTGCCGGAAATTGCCTCGGAACGGAGGCCCAGAGAGCCTGACTTGCACAAAATAACCCAGAATGTTTGGGATTGGATAGGAATGAACCTGGATCACCCACAGCCCAGGTGAGTGCACTACCCTTCCTCTGCTCCTGCCCATCATTTTCTGCTCAACAGGGCCAGGGGGGATAGGAGGAAAGATGAGAACTCCTTACTATCACCATCATGGACTGCATTTGCCCTTCGAGCATTGGTGAGGCCTCATCTGGAGTACTGTGTCCAGTTTTGGGCCCCACACTACAAGGAGGATGTGGAAAAATTGGAAAGAGTCCAGCGAAGAGCAACAAAAATGATTAGTGGGCTGGAGCACATGACTTGTGAGGAGAGGCTGAGGGAACTGGGATTGTTTAGTCTGCAGAAGAGAAGAATGAGGGGGGGATTTGATAGCTGCTTTCAACTACTTGAAGGGGGCTTGCAAAGAGGATGGAGCTTGTCTGTTCTCAGTGGTGGCAGATGACAGAACAAGGAGTAATGGTCTCAAGTTGCAGTGAGGGAGGTCTAGGTTGGATATTAGGAAACACTATTTCACTAGGAGAGTGGTGAAGCACTGGAATGGGTTACCTAGGGAGGTGGTGGAATCTCCTTCCTTAGAGGTTTTTAAGGTCAGGCTTGACAAAGCCCTGGCTGGGATGATTTAGTTGGGGATTGGTTCTGCTTTGAGCAGGGGGTGGGACTAGATGACCTCCTGAGGTCCCCTCCAACCCTGAGATTCTGTGATTCTATGAAGTAGGGGTGACAGTAAGGGGGTGCACAGCTCCCCTACCCCTGTGGGACACGGAGGGGCTTAGGTAAGAAGTGCTCCCCTCCCCACCGCAGTTCCTCCTTGGCTGGTGTGATGAGAACTCTCCCTTCCTGGTTCTGTCTACCAAACACTGATATGGGATGGATACCAGTTACCAGTATGAGCCTGTTGCACCATTTGTGTACACTCAGCTTGGAGAGGGAATTGTGTCCTAGGAGCTCCTTTGTGACCATCCAGCCTTTTGCATCCACATGGCGAACCACTCGCTGTGCGGAAAGAATATATCAGTAGATCCAGGGCATGTGCCAAGGGCATGAATGGGAATGTGGGACTGCCAAGTGAGGAGGTGACCCGGCACTGGCTGACATCCACGTTTTCTTTCATTTACATCACCAACTTGCTGCTCAACTGGCTGAGTTGTTACTTCTTGGCATTTTGGCTGAAATCACATTTAGGATCAGTTGAATACCTGCTGCATCTTCTCTCTAATCATTGGCCTCTCCTGCATTTCATCTGTGGTATTTGAGGGCCAGACCCTACAAGACGTTGTGCGTTCTGGCCTCGATCCAGCAAACCATGTGACTAAGCACGTGCACTGTTTGCACATCCTATACATGCAGGGTACATCCACACTGCGATTAAAAACCCACAGCACTGATTCTCAGACACCAGATCACAGGACTCAGACTGTGGGGCTGTAAAATTGTAGTGTAGACATTCAGATTCAGGCTGGAGCCTGGGCTCTGAGACCCATCCCTCGTGGCTCCAGCGTGAGCCTGAACATTTACTGTGCAATTTTATACCCCCTAGCCCCGCGTGTCCGAGTCAGCTGACCCAGGCTGTGCCACAGGTCTTTCCCGCAGAAGCATTAATGACTAAGGACAGGAGAACCAGTTTGGATTAAGCAAGAATTGACCTTAAAGCTTTATTGTGATTTGAAAATGTTTAATTAATTCCTGGCGGGGCTTGGGGCCTATCAGTGGTGTACAGTTTTCTGGTGGCTCGGAAGGGCTGCGCACATGGATTTGTTATTGTAGGGTCACTTAGGATGGCTGAAAACACACACACACCTTTGCTACAGGCTCCTGGGTGAGGGCTGCACACCTCGCTGGTTAGTGTAAAGTCCACACTACAAAGTTATGTCACTCAGGGATCTGAAAAAGCCACACCCCTGAGCCGTATAGTAAGCCGACCTAACCCCCAGCATAGACAGCACTAGGTTGATGAAAGATTCTTCTGCCAACCCAGCTACCGCCTCTCAGGGAAGTGGATTGCCTGCGCCGATGGGGGAACCCCTCCTGTTGGTGTAGGAAGGGCCTATGCGTGAAACCCTGCCGCTGTGCCATTGGAGCATTTCAAATGTAGACACGCCTTTATTCGTGGTTACTGGGAAAGATTTACACCTGAAACGAGCTTTTAAGATGGGGAGGAGATGAGCTTAATGAGAGATCTGGTCTGGCAACACCATTACTGTCAGCACAATACCCCCTACAAACACGTTAAACATTTGCGTTACTCTTGGCAGGATTGAGGCCTTGTAGCGAAGTGACAAGTCACCGGTGCGGCACCTCCTGTTGGTCGTCTTGCAAATTGGCTCTCCAGCCTATGGAGCACCCTCTGCAGGCCAGGGTCTCGCCTGCCACTGGCTCTGTGTCCCTCCCAGACCCTGGTGCCCTTTTCCTCAGGGTTCTTCCTCAGCAGTACCCCCACATTCTGGGTCTCCCCTCCCAGGGGAATCCTCAACCCTCTAAACCCACCTTGCCTCAGTGGCTACTGCCAGTCGTCATCTAGCCTCCGCTCCCTGGAGCAGACTGCAGTCTGTAAACAACTCATCACTGGCAAGGGGGTTGGACCAGCCACTTTTGCATATCCCCAGGCTGCACCTCTGCAGCCCCAGTACCTCCTTAGGCCTTCCACAAGGCCTGCAGCCTGGGGAGTTTCCAGACTGGAGTGCCTCAGCTCCTTTGTCCTATACCCCAGCACTGCTCCAGTTCGGGTATTCTCCTCTCAGGCAGCCAGCCCCTTCTCCCTCCAGGGCTGGAGAAAGACTTCCTCAGCTCCTGGCCCCTAGCCCTCTTATAAGGACCAGCTGGGCCCTGATTGAGCTGGCCACAGCTGTGGCTGCCTCCCCAATCAGCCTAGCTTGGCTACTTTAATCCCAGTTCTTCAGGAGTGGGGCAACCCTCCCACTACAGGCCTGAATGAGCAGCACATCCCAGTCAATGGGCCTTCATGGGTATTGCCTTTCCTGTTCCAGCGCTGGTCACGTAAGTCATGTGATACTGTTTCTGCTCCCAAATTGGAAGGCTCTCAAACCCCCAAATAATATAAACCCTTCTGCCACTAAGACTCATGTGAATACATATTCACACGAGCCTTTGCCATGGTTTCCCTTTTTGCAAACATTCTTGCGAAGAAGGTTTTCCTTTGCATAAAGTAAGTAAAAGGACTCCCCGATCCTGTCAAAGCAAATGCACATGTTTTTATTTGGACGGATCTTTGCGAGTGCTCTTTGGCAGCATTCTCCCCATGGTCATTCACACCTCAGCTATTCTCACTTTGCCTGGAGCAGGAAAAATCCTCTTTACATTCTGCACGTTCCGGATCTTGCTTTCTTATCCATGTCTTTCAAATCAGAACAATAGTAAGGCGGTCGATACCCAGTTGTTATCACCTCATCACAGGCTTCTCTGAAGTACACTGTGATTAAATCCCCATCAGCCAGTTGGTCTAACTGAAGTACAGTTCCTGGAATAGAACTTTATCAGAAGATCTAAGTCTCCTGCTTTGAGGATACAGTACAATGGCACAATGACTCTATAGAGGTTACCATACAAATGGCTTCCCAAAATTACAAAACTCAAATGTCCGTGAGAGGGAGAAGTAAAAACACCCAGGGAAAGGAGAAATGATGGATGTCCAGATGAGATTTGAGCAGGGATGGAGAGCTGATGAGGCAAAGAGAAAATGGATGGCTCATCTCTGCCAAGCCTCTCACCCAAGTATTATATAATGGACTCATTTCTCCAGTGAACTTTATCTCTTAATTAACTTCCTGGTTTCAATGTCCCTTCTTCTCTGGATGGAAAGCCAGGCAAGATCCCTATGGAGGATAACGGGCTACTGAAGTTTCCCATTGTTCTAGCCAGTAACAATCCCAGCTGGGGCAGTTCTCACCAGAGCTAGTCAGGAACAGAATGTTAACATTGTTCTCTTGTTACTGTAAATTAAGTTCTGCTTGTTGTATCCATCTCAGGGCTACCCTCCCTTAGAAGCAGGCAATACATAAATAAATCATACATTCCTAATATCTAACCTAAATCTCTTGCTGCAGATTAAGCCCATTACTTTATGTCCTACCTTCAGTGGACACAGAGAACAATTGGTCCTCTTTTTAACAGCCCCTAATGGATTGCAAGTCCCCTCCCAGTCATTTTTTCTCAAGACTAAACATGCCCAGTTTTTGAACCTTTCCTCGTATTGTTTTTGACATGGAGCTAGGGTGTCACATTTTTCAAGTTGGCTTGGAACCATCCATGACTTTTGACCAAAGTCATGTGAATACATTTCACTGAGATTGTAAAGTGCTGCATTGCCAACCTCAGCCCTGGGCTGCATTGGGGTGGGGGCGGAGGCAGAGGAAGAGAGAGAGAAAACAGCTCAGCATTGCCTATGTGGCCTTAGGGAAGTCACTTAGGGGAGGATCCACAAAGCAACGTAGGCACCTAAATGCCAGGATTTAAAGTCTGTGCCCATACCGCTGTGAACCACCAAACTCTTGCATGGCTGGCATCATCACTTGATGCCCAGCTTTGGAAAAGTTTCCATAGGCGCCTAAGTTTTAGATCCTGACAGGCAGCGAGACACCTATCTCCCACCTAAGCGATTCATACACTGGGGGAAAACAGGCATTCAGCTGCCTAAATCATGTGCGTATGTAACACCCAACAGACCCCTGTCATCGGCAGGCGGGATCGAACCTGTGACCTAAGAGTCTGAGCCTCTACCACATGAGCTAAAAGCCACCTGGCTGTTAGCTCAGGCTGCGGAGCAGACTCAGTCTCTCTCTCTCTCTCTAAGTGGTCTCAGTGCACCTAGATGGCACAGAACCCCACCCCCAGGAGATGTGAGGCTAACACATAGCCCTCTTAAAATGATCGTGAAAGGTGGTGGTGGTGCCCACGTTAGAACTTTTAGCCCACTGAGTACAGCACTCACCTGGGATGTGGGAGACCCAGGTTGATACACTTACAGAGTCCAAGGCCAGAAGGGACCATTGATCATCTAGTCTGACTTCCTGGATAGCACAGGCCAGGGAACGTCCCCCAAATAACTCCTACGGCAGATTGTTTAGAAAAATATCCAGTATTGAGTTTAAAATTGCCAGTGACAGAAAATCCACCATCACCCTGGGTAAACTGTTCCAAGGGTTAATTCCCCTCACCATTGGATCGTGTTAGACCTTTCTCTACTAGATTGATGTTCCCATTAGCAAATATTTCTTCCCCATGTTGGTACTTATAGACTCTAATCAAGTCACACACCCCCTAGCCATCTTTGTTAAGCTAAGTAGATTGAGTTCCTGGACTCTGTCACTACAAGGCAGGTTTTCTAATCCTTCAGTCATTCTCATGGCTCTTTTCAGAACCCTCTCCAATGTATCAACATCCTTCTTGAACTGTGGATAGCAGAAATGGACACGGGATTCCCGCAGCAGTCGCACCAGTGCCAAATCCAGAGGTAAAATAACCTTTCCATGCCACTCGAGATTCCCATGTATACATCCAAGGGTTGCATTAGCCCTTTTGTTCCACAGTATCACACTGGGAGCTCACGTCCAGCTGATTAGCCACCACAGCCCCCAGATCTGTTCCTGAGTCATTGCTTCCCAGGATAGTCCCCCATCACGACATTCTTTGTTCCTAGATGTATACGTTTACATTTAGCCATATTAAAACTCATACTCTTTGCTTGCGCCCAGCTTACCAAGCCATCTAGACTGTACTAGTGACCAGTACTGTTCATTATTTACCACTTCCCCAATTTTTGTGTCATGTGCAAACGTTATCAGGGATATTTATGTTTTCATCCAGGTCATTGATAAAAATGTTAAATATCGTATGGCCAAGAACCAATCCCACTGGAAATACACCTACATGCTGATGATCATTTTGAGACGTATCAGTTAGCCAGCTTTTAATCTGTTTATTGTATGCCATGTTACTGTTGTTTTATTCTAATTTTTTTAATCAGAATGTCATGTGGTACCAACTCAAGTGCCTTCCAGAAGTCTATGTATACTACATCAACATGATTACCGTTAGTAATCACATAAAAAATAATCAAGTTATCTTGACAGGATCTATTTTCCATAAACCTTTGCTGATTGGCATTAATTATATTACCTTCCTTTAATTTATTAATCGGTCCCTTACCAGCTGCTCCATTATCTTGCTTGGGATTGATGTCAAACTGATAGGCCTATAATTATCCAGGTCACTCATTTATCCTATTTAAATATTGGCACATTAGCTGTCTTCCAGTCTTCTAGAACTTCCACAGTATTCCAAAACTTATTGAAAATCAATATTAACAATCCAACGAACTCCCTGCCAGCTAGGGTGTCCAGATGTCCCAATTTTATAGGGACAGTCTTGATATTTGGGGCTTTTTTAATATGGGCTCCTATTACCCCCCATCCCGATTTTTCATACTTGCTGTCTGGTCACCCTACTGCCAGCTCTTTTAAAACTATTTCATCTAGTTTCCCTAAATACAGAACAGAAATTATTTTTGAACACTCTTACCTTTTCTGCATTATTATTGATAATTCTACCATTTCCATCTGATGACAGACCAACACTATTGTCAGAACCCTTTTTGTTCCTATGATATTTAAAAAAAAACCTCCTTATTGTCCTTAACTCTGCTGGCCATAGATTTCTCCTTGTATCCCTTTGCTTCCCTTATCAATTTTTTACAATTTCTACCTTCCAATTGATATTCATTATGATCAGCTTCTCCTTTCTTCTATTTGTTATAGGTTTTCTTTTACTGTTTACAGCTGACTTCACTTTTCCTCCAAACCAGCTCTTTTTTTCTAACCAATATGTCTGCCTTCCTCGATTGTGGCTTTTGGGCATTTTGAAGTGTTCTTAAACCATTCCCAATTTTCACCCCATTTTTCTGATTAAATTCTTCCACCCAGCTGGTTTAGCTCATAATTGTTCACAGCTTTGTGAAATTAGCTCTTTTAAAGCACTGTGTGTGTGTGTGTATATATATATATATATATATATATATATAATCTCACTGGTCTGGACTTAATTCTATTTGCAATGGAACATTAGGGTCACCAGCAGCTGCCCACTCCAGACCGAGCTCCTGTCCTGTGCTGCTTCTTGGCCTCCAGGAAGGCTGCAATCCCTCCTGTATGGGTAACAAGGCTGGGGTAAGGACATTTCCCACCAGGCACTGTCGGGCTCTATGCCTGGTGGGCTCAGCATGGGTTTCCAGGCACCTATCTCTGAGAGAGGGAGGGACTAAGTGTCACACTGACAGACCCCGGTCATCGGGATCGAACCTGGGACCTCTGGAGCTAAATACATGAGCATCTACTGCATACGCTAAAAGCCCTATAGCTGCTAGCTAAGGCTGTAGAGCAGACTCGTTAAGCTCTCTCTCTCTCTAAGTGGTCTCAGTGCCACTAAATAGGACAGGAGCCCCCTCCCAGGAGGTGTGTGGTCACATTAGCACAAACCCCTGTCATTGGCAAGCTCAGGCTCCATGCCTAGTGGGCTGAGTTTTGTGAATTGTGCTCTTAGATGCCTGTCTCTCCCTGTTCATAGAACATCAGGGTTGGAAGGGACCTCAGGAGGTATCTAGTCCAACCCCCTGCTCAAAGCAGGACAAATTCCCAGGCTTTTTTTTTCTTTTAACCCCAGTTCCTTAAATGGCCCCCTCAAGGATTGAACTCACAACCCTGGGTTTAGCAGGCTAATGCTCAAACCACCGAGCTATCCCCCCCAAAAATATGGAGATATGCCTATCTCACAGAACTGTTCATTGTACACAGAAAACCAAGGTGCCTAACTCAGCTTTGTGGACCTCAGTGTGTTCCTGAGACTAAGCACAGGGGAAGCTTTGACTTGTCCCCACACAGCATAGAATGCAGTTCCCCCCAGAACCGCCTGGGAGTGATACAAGGTGTGAAGGGAAGGATCTGGAGCTGGATGGAAAATGATTTTCCTGTCCTGCAACGATTTTTGACATTTTTCCCTGTCCTGAATTGGGACCAAAAAAAATTCAAAATCTTGATCATGAACTCATAATCTGGAGAGAAAACAATCAGACTGGGCCAACCATAACATTTTATTTTGAAAAACAACAAGGAGTCTAGTGGCACCTTAAAGACAGCTTATGCCCAAATAAATCTGTCAGTCTTTAAGGTGCCACAGGCCTCCTTGCTGTTTTTGTGGATACAGACTAACACGGCTACCCCGGATACTTGATTTCATTTTGATCATTTTGAAATGTTTCATTTTTAACTCAACCCCTTAACATTTGTAACCTTTGCTATAAATTAACTTTAATTTCAAAACAAAAAGTCACGTCAAACCGGAAAACAAAACTTTTCATGTCACTCTTTTCTCTTTGTGCCTCAGTTTCCCTGTCTGTAAAATGAGGATAATGCCACTGGCCTATCTCCCAGGGACAGGGAGGGGATTCATTATTATTGGTATATCTCTTGGGGATCCTCAGATATAATATTATGTGAAATTACTCAGGTGCCAGAGGTTATATCATCCCCTGCCCTGCCCTTAGGAGACTATTCCACAGGCTGGCAGATTCTTCACCTGCCCAGAAACAGTTCCATTTTTCCCATACTCAGTCTCCAACCTTCTGGAATATGGAACCGCCTCAGCACACCTTGAGGATACAGACCAGGCTGCAGAAAGCGCAGAGAACAGCTGGGCTCATTGACCATGAATTAAAAACCAGAGGCAGCTGAGTCTCCCGTTCTGTGAGCAGCCGCACACACGTTTCATAGCTCTCCCTGGCGTTACAAGGATAGAGTTATGTCACCCAACCCACGCTTGGCAGCCGCCTTAGTCCTGGCACAATTTTTTATCGCTTTCCTGGCTGAACTGATTAGCAGACACACACACCCCCCGCAGCCTCTCTGCGGGACGCCAGCTCTGTTAATTCACCAGGGAAGCACAGGGATGCATACAGAAGCTGCCATCGTGTCTGGGTGGGGTGACCGCCCGTGCTCTGTCACTGCCTGGGTGGGGGGGTTGCTTTGGTTTTAACTGAATACAGATTTCTGAACGCACATAACACTGAGGGCTGGTGAGAGGTGACACGTAGCAGCCCTGGAACTCCTCCTCTGGGTCCCCAGTCCAGGCAGTCGCTGGACAAGCTGTCCATACACACTGTGCTTCAACTCTAATCAGAAAGACCCCTCCTGGGGTACGTCTGCTTTGCAATTGGAGCGGTGGGTTGCAGGCCAGGAAGTCCTACCCGGGCTAGCTTTTAGTTAGCACTGCTAAAAATACTGGGGAAGTGGAGGCTAGTTGCTGGAGACCCTGGGCTGGCTTGAAGCCCACGTCACCACATCTTCACGGCTATTTATTAGCCAGGCGAGTGCAGGGATGCCTGCAGGAGCTGCCGTCATGTCTCCGACTAGGGTGACCAGACAGCGAATGTGAAAAATCAGGACAGGGGGTAGGGGGTAATAGGTGCCTATATAAGAAAAAGACCCCAAAATTGGGACTGTCCCTATAAATTCGGGATGTCTGGTCACCCTATCTCCGGCTGCAGGGTACATCTACCCATAAAGGGGGTGGAGAAGCCGAGTTGCTGTCGCCCACTCAGTCAGCCTCTCCACTGAGGTCTCTCTCTCTCATCCATGCCACTGCTCTCCCCCTCTCTCAGAGACATTACACCAGCTGTGGGAACTTGCCCTGGCACCTGCTGGTCCCTTGGCAGGATTTGGGACGAGTATTTGCTGACGAAGGACAAAAATCCAGTGCTGAATTGCATGGATCTGGTAGGGAAGCAGGGGTGGGGTGAGAGAAGGAGCCGCTTCACCCCCGAGCCCGATTGTCACAGAAATCTGGAAGAATAGCAGAATAGAGACTAATGCTCCTTGAGTGCTAGCCAGGAGGCTTGGCCAGTGCAGGGCCTGTGCCTATGAAATCATTGGCAGGGGAGGATTGGGTGCACACCCACCCATTTTACAATAACTATCCAGGCAGTGTGGTCTAATGGACAGGGCACTCCACTAGGACTCAGGAGACATGCATTCGGTTCCTGGCTGTGCCACTGGCCTGCTGAGTGATCTTGGGCAAGCCACTTCCCCTCCCTGTGACTCAGTTTTCCCCATCTGTAAAACTGTGATTAAGGAGACATGCCTCCTTTGTAAGATACTTGGAGATCTAGGACTGAAATGAGCTAGGTGTTATTACTATCCCTCTATGGACTTGTATGGGCCGTCCCTGTAGCGTGGGAGCACCTGCACAGCAATGAGCTGTTCCCCAGAGCTGATTGCACCCAACACCCCATAAACCAACCTCCGCTGCACAGGCAAGAAGGCTCCACTTGGCCCTCATCCTCCCTGTCTCATGCCAGCATTTGGCTCCATATTTGTACTGCAGAATGAATTTGGTGGCTTGGGTGAAGGAACCACAGCAATGTCCCCCCAGAATGGTTAATTTTGGTCTTTTTTCTCTCCTAGCCAGCCCATCCAATGAGCGGCCCCTCCCATCCCAGGAGGTTTCCTGGGGAATTCTTTTGTTAAAGGATGAAATACAGACGGGCAAGTTTTCTCTTTTCCTCTTCGTTCCCTGCTTCATCGGGTCTCCAGGCTAAATTAAATTCAGCCTCGCAATCAGCTGAGCCCAGAGGCCAATTAAAGAAACATAATGAACCCAAATTTTTTATTTTGTTTAGCCATTAGTTGGAGGCCGACGCAGATGCTCATCTAGCTGTTCTTTGAAACCGGCATGACTCAGGCCTTTCTATGGGAAAGCCACTGTTTATTATGTATAACTAAGCCTCCGGCCTACGCTTTCAGGTGCAGCTGCCCAAGAGAGCAACAGAGTTAGGACATGAGTGGAGAGAGCGGGGGCCAGCTTGGGTTTATTCATTGTTTTCCGTTCGAATTCTGATGAAGAACTTTGCGACGGTCACGTGTGCGGCACGATTGTCTGTTTAGTAGCCGGCGGCAGCAGCAACATGGACGCATGAGAAACGTGAAATCTCCCTCAGGGAAGGAAGCGAAAGGAATGTTGTTTGGAGAACACACTGAGAGAGGAACTGAAAACGGACCAGCATGTTTAACCCTTTGGAGGCTGTGGACTAGAGGCAGATGTACCAGAAAGGGCTCGGAGCTTGGGTGCAGTTCTAATCACCAACCGAAATTTCAGGAGCATGAGCAGCCCGGGAGCTGTATATATGCTCCCCGGAAATTTTAAACCGATAGGTAAATCAAGCCCCTGGGGACAATTGGCTGTATCTGAACCGCTTCAACCTCGAAACTGGGCTACAAACTCATGAAAACACATGCTCCTTCTTTCTCTCTCTCCCTTCTTTCCAGGAATTCCCGCTTGCAGGGCCTGATGAGCCCCATGGTATCTGAGAAGAAGGATGGTCTTATGTGTAAGGCACTGGATGGGGACTTAAATTAATGGAGATATCCTATCTCTTAGAACTTGAAAGGTCATTGAGTCCAGCCCCCTGCCTTCACTAGCAGAACCAAGTACTGATTTTGCCCCAGATCCCTAAGTGGCCCCCTCAAGGATTGAACTCAACCCTGGGTTTAGCAGGCCAATGCTCAAACCGCTGAGCTATCCCTCCCCCCAAACCATCAAGACTCCATTCCCAACTCTGCTCCAGCTGTCTCTGGTTGTGTGGGTGAGTGTGTACAGCACCTAATGCGGTGGGGTCTCTACATGATAAGAACAACAGTGTTAACAACAGCATGACTCACGCTGAAGTTCCTGGCCGCTTTTCAGCACAGAACAGCAGCTAACACAGGACTTGCCCACGTGGGCAGGCAGGTGCCAGCTAAATGACCATGCCCTTCTGACCTCGGGCACGTGGAGCCAATGAAAACCAGTGGCTCACGGGGACTCAGCTCAAGCTCATGTGCCCATATTCCAGAACACTTTAACCCCTACAGTGCCAGTTTGAAATATTGCCCAGAACCACGTGTTTCGCACACAAGAGCAGCCTTTTTCTCAGTGTTTCAGCTGGTGTCTCTGGTGCCATTCCCAGTGAGAACCTGGAAGTGTGGAGATGCCTGGGAGTAAAATGTAATGGGGTTGGGGAGAGGAGAGGAAGGGGTATAAGCTAAACTGACTATTTTCACACCTGCTAAAACACCTGAAATGGACAAAGCTTTGGCAAGATGTTATTTGTGTTGTATTGATCGGTTTAGCCATCCGTAGCAGAAACATTCATACATACCTAGACTTACACATGTACATTCAGGCATGAATTGAGTAGAAGGCTAGGCAAACACTGTTCCTTATTTAAAGGCCAAGGAAGTCAAGCCAAATATAGTAGGAACACTTCCCTACAATCACAGCTCTAGCAAACATTCAGGACAGGATTTTCAGAAGCTCTCAACACTGGCCAAACTCCACTCTTGCTGAAAACTCAGTGGTAAAACTGACTCCAACAGAAGCAGAGTTAGGCCGACACGGACAGGGCCACCCAGAGGATTCAGGGGGCCTGGGGCAACGCGGGGGAGCTGCAGTGCTTATACTCACCCGCTGGCGGACTGGGTCTTCAGAGGCATTTTGGCAGCGGGGGCCCCTTCAGTTGCTCTGCGTCTTCGGCATCACTGAAGGGCCCCCTGCCACTGAAATGCTGCCAAAGACCTGGACCGCCGCCGGGCCAGGACTTGTGGGGGCACTGCATAGCCCGGGGCCTGCGGTAAATTGCCCGACTTGCCCCCCCACTCCCCCGGGCGGCCCTGGACATGGAGCACCTTTGAAAATCCAACCTCTGTGATCAGGATTCTCGGCCCACTGTGGCTTCTCTGCATCATTCTGTGCAGAGCATCCATAAAGGCAGCTTACCCATGTGACGCTGGCAGACCAGGTGCCAGCTCATGCCAGGGTCCCTGTGTCTCAGCTGAACACTGACAGATACAGAGCTAGAACGAGTCAAGCTCACCTGTGTGTCAGTGTTAGGTATTAGAATAAGAACATGTAGTTTAGTGTTTAGAATTTATTGAATGCTTGTGAGCCACTGCCTGCATTAGTCTCACTTACAACCTCTGTATCCCATATTGTGAGATAATATTTGAGCATTTGTATTGTAAGACTCGGTGATTCTGTAAATCACCAGACAAGAGAGAGACATTAACTAGTGCGAGGTGCTGGTCTCCAACAGAAGGTCTTAAGTCCTGCCCCACAATGAAGGTCCCTGTAGTGGGGCGGCTCCCTCACTCCAGCAGAAAAAGGATTAAAGTAAGCCCTGGGAGAAGGTGGTGGCTGGGAGCTGCTAAACTGGGCTGCTTGGGGAAGCCACCACAGCTGGGCCAAGCCCCAATCAGGTCACAGCTGGCCTGGATCAAAAGGTCGTGAGCCAGAGGTGCAGGAGAAAGAACGAGGAGCACTTGTGGTACCTTAGAGACTAACAAATTTATTTGAGCATAAGTTTTTATGGGCTAAAACCTACTTTATCAGATGCATGAAGTAGAACATACAGTAGGAAGATATATATATATACACAGAGAACATGAGACAATGGATGTTACCATACACACTATAAGGAGAGTGATAATTTAAGGTGAGCTATTACCAGCAGGAGAGAAAAAGAACCATTTGTTGTGGTAATGAAAATGGTCCATTTCCAGCAATTGACAAGGAGATGTGAGGAACTGTAGAGGGTGGGAAATAAGCATGGGGAAATAGTTTTACTCTGTGTAATGGTCCATCCGCTCCCAGTCTTTATTCAAGCCTAATTTGATGGTGTCCAATTTGCAAATTAATTCCAATTCAGCAGTCTCTCATTGGAGTCTGTTTTTGAAGTTTTTTTGTTGTAATATTGCGACTTTTAGGTCTGTAATCGAGTGACCAGGGATGTTGAAGTGTTTTCCGACTGGTTTTTGAATGTTATAATTCTTGCCATCTGATTTGTGTCCATTTATTCTTTTACGTAGAGACTGTCCGGTTTGGCCAATGTACAGGAGAAGTCTCTCTCCAGGCCGGGAGACAGCAGGGCCTGGCTGCCTGCAGGAAGGGCACTGGGAGTGAAGCAGGGCTGGGGAGAGCCAGAGGAGCAGGGGAGCTCCAGGCTGGCAACTCCCCAGGCTGCAGGGCCTGGTCCAAGGCCCATAGAGGTACGGGGAGGCAGAGGAAGCCAGAGGTCCGAACCCCCTTGCCTATGATGAGTGGCTTTTACACTGCAGTCTGCCCCAGGGAGCAGGGGCTTGGTGATGACTGGCAGGAGCCCAGACTGAGGCAAGGTGGGGATTAGAGGGTTGGGGGGGTTCCCAGAGAGGAGGGACCCATAGAGGCTGGTAGGGGTATTGCCAGGGGGCAGCCCCAGGGTAAAGGGGCACCGGGGGTCCGGGAGGGACGTGGGCCCAGCGGCAAGTGGGACACCGGCCTGCAAAGGCACTCCAGAGGCTGAAAATGCTAATTCCCTGGATGACCAGCAGGAGGCGCTGCTGGGATGAGTCGTGCTCCACGACAGTCCCATTGACACCTGATGGACTATCTTGAGATTTGAAAGCCATTCTAATGCTTCTGGGGCAGGTAGATGAAGCCCCATTGTGCTAGTATGAATGGGGCAGTTGTCTATGGTGTGTCTCACCGCAGTCACAATTGGTTGATTCTTTGATTTTCCATTTGTGGAGGAGATATTCACACCTTCCATGCCTTGTCCAGAGATGGTTGAGTGCAGTCCACTGCACATGAGGAAGGCAGAATCCCAGGACTTCTTTTGTTTGCAAGTGCTGACGTTCTTTCCGTTGACATGTAGCGTTGATGCATGTATCCAGAAAGGCTTCCTGGATTTGAGTCAGGAGAGTACCAGAGTATTGAGGTCTCGGTGTATTGGCAGGTCCAGAGCAGCCAGGACCTTGTTGTACTCCAGAACGACAGTGAGTTAGATAACAGGACTGTCGTGTTGCTAAGTGCTTGTTCCAGTGGTTTAACTCTTCCACCTAGAGAGAAGGGCTGGTATTTGGGCAGCAGCATGGGTCTGGGTACACAGGACTTCGTTCCCCGACCCTGGGATACCCCCCTTGACAAGTGACATCACCTAGGATTTGGGGAGGTTAGCCCAGGATTCTCGGGACAATGTCTATCACACAGGCAGATGGAAAAGCAGGAGCATTGTTGAATAATTCAGACCTTCTACAGATCTCCCCCAACCCATGTTCCCACATCACACTGATCTAGCTGTCCAGATTCTTATATGGTCACCATAGTATTTGGGTGGGTTCTGACCCCATTCACTGCAATTCAGCTAGAGAACGGTCCCGAAGCCGGGGTCTGTTCATACCCTGGTCTGGCTCCTAGCATGAACTCCTGCCCTCTCTTCTGGAGTACCAAACAGCAATGCTGCATGGCAATCAGAGCCAGAGCTCCCATTCAGTTCCCACTTCCCTCGGAGCTCAGCTCAGCATGTCTCCACCTTGTTTTTGTGTCACATGGAACAGAAGCTACTTCGCCCTTTCATCAACCCTGGCTCCAACAACAGTGCAAAGAGGCACATTAATAGCATCATGTTCCGCTGGCCACTGGCTGTTTCAGAACTGCGGGATGCCCATGCAACTCTTCCAGCTGCTTTGCATAAACTGCATCTCCCGAGAAATCCTAGCAGGGTTCAAAAACAGGAACTGGCCGACAAGCAGTAAAGCGTGAGGCTTTCTCCTAAAGAACGACGTGGCCCAATCTAAGATCAAGTGAGGAGCTACAGCGGGAGAGGAGGGCATCTGGCTAAAAGTTCTTCTCTACGTTAGTGCTCGGCAAAATCCATCCGCTTTGGTGTTTGCGGTTCCCTTGGAATTAACCAGAAGCCCAGAGTGTGTACGCATGAACATTCCTCTAGGGGGCGCCGCTGTGAACCAGCGCCTCTGACTCCAATGGACATAAACAAGGCGACTTTTTAGTCCCGGGTATTTTTGTAAAAGTCATGGACGGGTCACAGGCAATAAACAAAAATTCACGGCCCGTGACCTGTCCATGATTTTTACTATATACCCCTAACTAAAACTTGGGCGGGGGGCCAAGAGCGCGCTGGGCGAGGTGGTTTGGGGGTGCCATGGGTGCTGGGGCGGTGGCTCGGGTGACCAGACAGCAAGTGTGAAAAATCGGGATGGGGGTTAGGGTTAGGGTTAGGGGGTAATAGGAGCCTATATAAGAAAAAGCCCCAAAAATTGGGACTATCCCTATAAAATCGGGACATCTGGTCACCCTAGCGGTGGCCCAGGACCCCACAGGTGCTGGGGTGGAAGCGGGTGGCAGCGCACGGCCCAGGACCCCCGCTGGTGCTTGAAAGGAGTGGAAAGAGTTGGCAGGGCTGGCAGGCTCCCTACCCAGTTCAACTGGAAGATCCTTGCAGCTCCAGGGGAAGGGGCAGCCAGGGGGACTCTGCTCACTGTTCCCTCCACAAGCGCTGGCTCCACAGCTCCCATTGGCCGGGAACAGCAGCCAATGGGAGCTGTGGGGGCGGTGCCTGTGGGCACGGACAATGCGCGGACCCCCCTGGCCCCTCCCTCTAGGAGCTGCAGGGAGCTGCCGGTGGGAGCCAGGGAGCCCCCCCTCTGAGGTAAGTGCCACCCCAGCCCCTACCCCAGCCGTGAGCCCTCTCCCACATACCCAAACTGCTGCTGCTGACCCAGGACCTGCCCGGCTTGGCTGCAATGGTAATGGCTGAACGCACTGTTGTTTGAGAGAGCATAAGCACACTGCAACATTGTAGAATACTGTAAAATATTTTTTTAAAGGGATGGATGTCAGGAGACCCAGGTTAGATTCCCAGTGGTGACACTGACTCCTTGGGTGATCCTGGGCAAGTCACTGCCCCAATCTGTGCCTCAGTTTCCCCATCTGTAAGAGAGAATGAGGCTTGTTTTCCTTTGTACAGCATTTCTTTGAGCTCAGAAGGGAAGGGGCAGCATGAGCTCATGTGGCAACAGAAAAAAGTCTCAGGACTACCCCCCTCCCACCATAAATGTTGGAACCAACCAGCTCATTCTAAAGAAAGGGAGAGTGATTGTGACCCCCTAGAAGCTTTTCAAACTCCCCCCCACCCCACTTGAGAACCCATGAACTAGATGACGCAATTTTTTGCCCTCAGGCCACAAAGACTCTCCACTTCAGGATAATTTGTGTCATGCAGAAACTGTGCCAAATCCTAGTCGCCCCCTCCTAAAGCCCCATCTCCGGCAGCGAGACTGTCCTAAGCAGCAGCTGTAACGCCCTTCAGCACTTGAGAGACCCATTAGCTGAGTCAAGAGCACTCTGAATAATGCAGAGGCCGTGGGAGCTGAGCGCTCGCAGAGAAACATCTTGTAACGAGACAACTCATGAGGGGCAGAGAGACGCCGTGTATCGCCGAGGGCCAAAACAAAACACATCCCAAGAAGGTCAAAAATAATGAAGTTAGCAGCTTGTTAGGTCAACTAGGAGACCTGGTTCTCGCACTGCAGAGAGGCCAGGACCTAGTGTGCTAGAACGCGAAGTCAGAAAATGAATGTTCTAATAATACGAGGCTGAATCCGGCAGCCCTCAGTCAGGCACTCAAATAAATGTGTTAGTCTCTAAGGTGCCACAAGGACTCCTTGTTCTTTTTCATATCTCCCATAGAGGCACATTACTCCTCTGAGGGTGCAATTTGCCTCCGTGGAGGGCAGCCACCCTCCTGTGAGTTTAAAGGGGTGACATTTATTCTCGTGTGTATTTGTGAGGACTGATCCTGCAAGCATCTGTAGAAACCCCCCTAATCTTAAAATACTCCAGCCATGCTTGACTCTGCCATGTCAGGCTGGAGTAGGACTGTCCGGGGGGTAGGGGAAAGTGGGGCAATTTGCCTCATGCCCCCATGAGAATATAGTATTGTATAGTATTGCAACTTTTTTATGGAAGGGGCCCCCGAAATAGCTTTGCCTCAGACCCTCTGAATCCTCCGGGCAGCCCTGGGCTGGAGATCCCACTGGATTAGAGGATTTCTTTGAACCGCCTGCTTCCAGGCAGGCCCTAATTTTGCCAAGAGCTGCTATTCTTCACAAGAATGTGGGTGCTTCTCTTCCCAACAGCCCTGGAGAGCAGAGAGGCATAAGAAAGCCAGTGATGCTGCTGCGTATCTGTGGGGCACACCAACGCCTCGCCGAAAGCTGGTGCAAGATGGCTTCCGCCTGGTTTCTGGTTTTGCAGGACTGCCTGAGTTCGTGCAGCGGCGGGCACATCATGGCTGTGCAGCTACAGCAGGAGTTGCATTTGATGGCCCATTTCAGCAGCTGCCGTTGGGCCAGTGTCCCCATGGGACACAAAGAGGAATATTTCACTGAGATCTTTGCTTAGAGAGGGGTGGACTCAGACTCACTCCCATGGCCCAAGGTGGTATCTTACAGGCCACTGAGGATGATGCTTTTGCTCAGTCGGAGTCTCATGAGGCTAGGGGAGACTGGGACACCACTTGGGAGCACCCCATTCAAGCCCTCCTCACACAGACCCACCCTTTTCGGCAGAATTTAAACCTCCATCTAAAACCAATTAAGCATCTAGCCCTCAAGAAAATCTTCCAAATGCGACCCAGTGCAGAGATGTCTTATTAGCTGCAGACAGACTGAACCAATGCTTCTGAGGGGAGTAAACTCGCTAGCTCATCTCAGGAGGGTGTTTACTCTGAAACCTAGTGATGACGGTGGCAACACAGAAACTGAAAGCTTTCCTCAGCTGATCATTTGGGTAGAAATTTCTGTGAGTGTGATTACATCCTGACAATGCAGGCAGAGATGGAGTAGCCCAGCACCCCTTTCATTCCCAACCTTAGTCTTGGCTGAAAGATGAAAGTAAACACTAGTTTTCCATGCTTTGGCCCAGTGTGACATTACCCAGGGTACAATCTGAACTGTTGAACAGCTTTGTTCTCCAATGTGGGGTGCCTTTTACACTGCTTCATTGTGAGAACAACCATTCCTGATCTGCTCACACAGTCTCCAGCAGGTCAATTACTCCCTACTATGTTGTCTGAGTGCTATGGCCAGCAGCTCTCGAATTACACTGCAGAGCCACACGAGCAAATTCCCAGTCCCAGTCTTTCCCCCAGAAATGTGCATCTTGTACTGCCCAGCCTGTTCTGGACAACACAAGCTCATATAAAGCCCATCATTTTATTAATAGAAAATGATATGCCCTGGTCCTCTTAGCTCAAGTGGAGTTTCTCAAACACTTCAAGCGAGACACACTACTTTAGATAAAACAATAAAACAAGTTTATTAACCACAGAATGGTAGATTTTAAGTGATTACAAGTTCTGAGGCATAAATGTCAAAATTGGTTACAGTCTTACTGGCTGAAATCCTTTCAGACAGGCTCCCTCCCTCAGTCCTGAGCTGTTTCTTTATTTCTCTGGTGTCATGGCTGCCATGGGTAGAGAGAAAGGAATGAATATTTTGGGGTGTCTGTTCCCCATTCTTACACCTTTTCCTCTTTGAGAATCATCTCCAACTGGGGTTTGGAAGACAGAAAGTCTGTGGGGATGGGAACTTCCAGCTGTTTCTTTGCCATAATGTAAATTTCTCACTCGTACCCTTTTTCCACGTATCCATGTGATAGTCCATTTGATTTTGTTGACAGCTGGCTGAGGCATCAGTTTGCCTTTTGTCTCTGTGGAACTGGTTTGTGGCTGCTTCCCCAGATTTGGATCATGTCTTTGTAACATCATGCAGTAGAACCTTATAACTTTATATACAATGTTGCTACACATATTTTAGCAGGACAATAATGATCAGCAAATTATGAGTTTTCAGATGATACCTTACAAGACATAGTTTGTACAAATTTTATCATAGTCGTGAAAAGGGGGTGGACACAGGGATACAGACTGTCAGACTCAGTCAGTTCTGTTGTAGTGGTCTATATGCGCATTCCAGACAGGTCTTCTGTAACCAAAGACATATCGACTCAGCATGTAACAGGCCTTCTGTGGGGTCTTGCATGATAAACACAGGACATATGGGGCCCTGTTTTCCTACTGCACCCTTGTTTGGCTGAAAGCACATCAGTCATTACTGCTATCAGACTGTGTAGTTTGTGCAGGACAGTAATATTCATAAATTCTTACATTATAAAGTCAGAACAGGGAACATTATGATCATCTCCTGCATAACCCAGGCCATAGGACTTCCCTGCACTAATCCCTGTTTGGACTAGAGCATCTCTTTTAGAGTAACCTGCCATCTTGCTTTTAAAATGGCCAGTGATGGAGAATCCACCAGGATCCTGGGTAAGATATGCCAATAGTTAGCTACCCTCCCTGTCAAACACATGTGCCTTCTTCCCAGTCTGAATGAACAAACACATCTGCATGGCTGCTATCTGTATTTATCGTAATGACGTTTCAGTCCCTCCCATGCAGAACAAGCTCCTTAATGATTCCCCAGAGGCCCCGGTGTGGGGGCTGGTGTGGGATGGAAGATCCTGAGTTATATGGACAGAAGAGAAAATGAGAGGGGAGAGGTTTATTTCTCCAGACCAGAGAGGGGCAGTATCTCCTATCAGGAGAGGAGACTAGTGTCAGGGAAGCAGTGGGAGCGCATAATGAGATGCCAGCCACCCGCTCGCTGCCAGCTGAACAATAGCTGTTTATGGTAAATGCTAGTTCCTGCTCGTCAGCCTTTTCCACCAGCAAGTCGCTGGGAGAGGTGCTGTGTGATTGAAGAGGACTTGTGGGGCTTATCTCATCCAGCAGGCACTGGAGCAAAGAGAGAGGGTCTGTACTGATCTGACAGCAGCAGGATGTTAGGTGAAGAAGCAGCTCGAGGGTGAGGCAGTGATGTAAGAATGTAAAGAAATCTCTTCTACTGCCTCGCTGGCTCCTCACCCTGGGGCTGCCACCAGCCCTTAGGGTGACCAGACAGCAAGTGTGAAAAATCAGGACGGGGGGGGGGGGGGAGTAGGAGCCTATATAAGAAAAAGGCCCAAAAATCGGGACTGTCCCTATAAAATCGGGACATCTGGTCACCCTACCAGCTCTGTATCTCGTGGGTCTGATGTCAGGGATCACTGCTGAGAGGATATGAGGTACCTCACCCTTCTGAGCTCCAGTCATTCCCAGCTCAGGCATGCGTCCACCTGTCCGCCCAGCAGGGCCAGGGCTGGCTCCAGCTTTTTTGCCTCCCCAAGTTGCAGGGGGGAAGAAAAACCCGATTGAGTTCCCACCGAAGTGCCACTGAAGAGGAAGAGACGGAGTGAAGGGCTCGCTGACGAATGGCCGCTGAAGACTACAGCAGAGTGCTTGATGGACGGACTGCCACCCCTATCTATTGGCAGCCCGAGGCACCTGCTTCCTTCACTAGTGCCTGGAGCCAGCCCTGAGCAGGGCCTTGCACCTCCCTCAGAGCTCACCCTGACCTGTCCACCCACCTGCCATGTGTACACTGGGACTCAATGAGAGGATTTTCCTGCGTGACTAGTGATTTTGGATGCCCAACTTGACAGCCTTTAAAGCAATGGTTCTTAACCAGGGGTGCACGCACCTGCTGGGGGTGCAAGATGCCCTTTCTGGAGGTGCAACATATGCCTGGCTGGTGGGTCGGCATAGAGTCGGGGCAACCAGTAACTCCCACTCAGCAGTGAGCAAAGAGCCAGATCCAGCACTAGAGACCTGATAAAGGGAAACTGACATGCTACAGTGAGACACAAGCCCCACTCCCCTACTAAAATCAGAACAAACAGACCAGCCTCGAGCTCAGGGCTTGGATGGATTCTTCTGACTTGGTTACTTTAAAAGCTCATCAAAGCCCAGATAGCTGTTAGTGAGAAGAAAGCTGCTTTGTCATTTTGCCTCTGTCGGTTGAAGTGCAGAACCGCTGCTACAAGCACACAGAGAGAGGGCTAATGAGCCTGATTTTTTGAGACACTGATATTCTGCCCCCGGTCTGGAGAAAGTAGAGAAGCATAGTCATCCCCCACCAGCCTGCCCTCCCATGGTACATGGAGATGTGAGACACTTGGCTTGGTAGTTAAGGAACATGGAGAGCGAGGATCAACTCCCAGCTCTGCACAAGCTTCCCGGCACCCGAGGAATCCCACTGACCTCAAAGACACATATGGGAACGAGGCGCTGTCACGGGGTGTGCTCACCGCTAGGGGCGCCTCCTCCTGGCTGCTCTGGGGATTAGCTCCTCTCAGGTCCAGGGCCCTCTGCTGCTGTCACTGCATGCCGTCCTGGGGCTGCTCTTTCAGTCTCTGCAACTCCAGCTGCTCCTTCTTCATGGCCTGACCAGAGGGCCAAGTCACTAAGCATGGTTCCTCCTTCCAGGGAGCCCAAGTCTTCTCTAATGAACAGGCTCAGGCAGTCCTTCCACTCACTTCCCCAGTGGCTGGTAGGGGAACCTGGGCCCACCCTCTTCTCTAGAGTCCAGCTCAAGGACCTTCTAGTCAGCAGCCAAGGTCAGCACCTTGCAGCTTTCTCCCTGAGCCTTTCCTCCTCTTCTGGCTCCCCCCTGCTCTGGGTTTGCCAGCCCCACAACCCCCTCCTCCTGGTTCCCTTCCAAACAGCCTCCCTTTTGCAGCCAATGTCCTGTCTTTATACTCCCAGCCCAGCATGTTCCTCCTCAGGGGCATTTACTGATTCCCCTCAGCAGCGGCTTGTGGGGGGAATTATCCCCCTTCTCAATCTGCATTAACCCTTTCCTGGCAAGTGTGGGAAAACTCCCCCCTCCCCCCAGGCACCTAGATCTCATTGCCTTTCAGGGACACGGGGTGGCTGGGGTGGGGGAACTTTGTGCCTCTGGGCTTTGTCGGATCCAGGGCGCAATCTCTCTGGGTTGCCCAGCTGCAAAAGGAAGATGGTAACAATCCTTCTCCACCACGTTTTCTTTAGGTCTTCAGAGCAGGGACTGCAAGTGTGGCCCTGATCTTGGCTGGGGCCATGAGGTGTCACCACAGTGTAACTAAATAATAAAATCTGCTGCAAATTGAATGATACTCAAACTGTGCTTAGAATGTGAGGCTCAAGGAAGCCCTTGTGGTTCCAGAGGGGAACTTTACTGGCTAGGGTCTTATTCACTAGCCATTTAGCACACAGAATAGTCTAGTCTCCTGTGGCTTGTAAGACTTCAGTCTCGTTCCAGTTGTTAGGTTTAGCGTGGTGGTCTGGGATATACAGGAGGTCAGACGACTTGATCTGCTGGCCCCTTCTGGCCTTACCCTCTGAAATTTAGCCCACTCCTAGCATCCCTTGCGCTTTCCCCACCGTGCTGAGGTTGGAAAATATTCCCCCTCTCACCCTAGGTTCTAAAGAAATGAAAATGTGCCAGTCAGCATCGGGTGCTTAACGCGTATCCTGCCAGTGGTTTCTGCATTCGGCCAATGGGTGGCAAGAACACGACTCTTTCTTCTTCTACAGAGACCATTGCACTGATTGCAGAGGGACTCGCTGTACACTGCAAGGCACAGACATCACATGGCAGGAGATTTGAGTTGGTGCAAAAATACTTTATTGATACACAAGTGCCAGGAGAGACGCTGAAAGAGAAAAGAGACTTGTGCACAGAGTAAAAGTCTCCACCATTATATAGACACGCGGCATTCCGATAAAATCTACCGCCCCCTGGGGCTGCAGCGCTGTCACTGGGCTGCAGGCCACAACAACAGCAAGGAGAGAAGGTATCTCCCTACACAGGACTCACCCCTCACACTGAATAGAATCTGGCAGTGTAGGGCCTATGACACACAGCGGAGCAATTCTGATTCCCCCTACCCCCTGCAGAAGGCAGCAGTGCACACTCTTCAGCCAGCTCCTTACATTTGAGGGTAGAATAAAATGTCCAGATCTCTTGTGTTTATGTCCAGATGCCCAGCTACAGGGTAGAATTTCATGGCATTGGGGAATACACCCCATGGTAGGCCCTGGTTCCCAGGGGCTGCTACATGAGATCAATGCAAAGGGGAATGTCTACATTTGAGATGTCTGAGGTGAGCAAAGTGCTTCTTCAGGATCCTTTGGAAAAAATTCCTCTTGGTCTTGGCAGGGAGCTCTGGGTTGGAGTAGCTCCTCTGATAGACAGTTTCTAAGGGCAGAGACTTCTGCTTGCCCTCTGCGTCCTCTGCCTCTGTGTCCCCCAGCACGTCTGTGATCCGGCTGCCTTTTATTGGGCTGGAACTTCTTCTGGGCAAGGGGGGACTGGCTGGTTGATCACAGCCCTGGTTCCCTTTTCTACCCTTGCAACTGGGATGCTGGGAACTGTGCAGCCTGAAGTCTGTCAAGTAGCCACCCCTCCAGGAGCGACTGTCCGTGTGGGTGATGGGTGCCCCGGGGTCTTGGCAGTTTCCCGGCTGCTCTTGGGTGACAGGGTGTTTCTTGGCACCAGGACACCTGGAGGGCGCTAAGTCCAAGTGGAAAAACAAGGCCTCCTCATTGGTCACTTGAGGGCTCTCCCCCAGGGTGACAAAACCATAAGGGGTGGTGATCTTGGGCAAGTGGGGCAGGGACAGGGCTGCCCGGGTGACGGGGTCTGGAATATCCTCCACCCGGGTGGCCAGCTCTGCACTGGAGCGGCACGGCACGGAGACCCGCAGGGCACTCCCGTTCTTCATGGCGGGGTCCGAGCTGCTCCTCCTGGCCTTCCGCTCGGGCTGTCCCGTGCCTGGCCTCCACAGCCGCTCCTTCCCCTTGCTGAAGAGCCTGTGGTCCTCCTGGATGGCCAGCGAGGGGATGATGAACTGTGGGATGCGGTCAGGCGTCACCATGTAAGTGAAGATGTCTCGGGCGCATTTGCCGTGGCGGGAGCTCCAGCAGAGCCTCGCGGGCTCCCAGGCAGACATCTCCAGCTGGAAGGTAAACTGGCTCCTCTCCTCTGTGCCCGGGAGCCTGGTGCTCAGTTCCCCAGCTCTGTGGAGCAGCCTCCTCTCATTTATACTCTCCACTGAGCCCTGATTGCTCCCCCTTCAATGACGCTCCATGATGACTATTACCAGACAGCCAGGGCTGCACCTGCTCTCTCCGAACAAGAGATTATTCATCAGCTGACCCATACAAAGCAGAGCAGGGAGGAGAGGAGAGGACACCCAGCCCCCTAACCTCGGCTCCCGCTCGCCTTCTCAGCTGGATCCTGTCTAGGGGCCGCTTACATAGATGGGTTCCTGCCACCACTTGGGTAAGAGCGAAAGGGAACTTCTCATCCAAGAAGCGCCGGAGCAGGTGCTGTCCCCGGAGGCTGCAGGGCACTCGGGAAGCAGAGAGCAGTTGGCTGCTAGATACAAAGAGGAGGAAAGAATGAATCAATAGATCATTGGCTTTTCCAGGGCTGAATCCCGTAGGCACAAGGTATGGGAAGCAAGGGGGGCAGTGTATGGGGGCAGCAAGAAGTAAATGCTCGTCTAAGGGTTGGATCTTTCTCTTTCTTTCTTTCTTTCTTTTTCTTTCACCCCTTCAGGTTTCCACGTTAACACTGAGGCCAGGTAGGATCTCTAGCACCTTTAGTTACAAAGCCACTGCTCTGCAATTGTTTGGCCCAGAAACCCCAGCTAGCATCTTTGCTGTTATTAGTTCCTGATTTGATTTGATTTTAATTGCTTCTTTTCAGCAACTCCTTGTATTTCTCTCCCTTTGTGCAGAGCCAGAGGGGCTGAGGCCTCTCTGCGGGGTGGGCGGGGGCGGTTCTCAGACTCCAGAGATGAGGAGCTATCTCAACCATTGCCGAATCCGACAAAGCCGCAAAATATTCTTTCATGAATGGGTGGGAAGGTGGGGGGGATGTGTGTGGAAGGCGGGGGGGGGGGCCAAGGGCACCCGGGCAGTTACAGGGGCATGGCCCCATAAGTGTGGGAGCCTAAAGAAAGGCCTTGAAATCATTCCCAAAGGGTGCAGGTCTTTTATCCTTCTCTCCCTGCACGGAGGCGGAGACGCAGATCCCGGAGGGAGAGGGTTTGCTAATGAAGACAGCTCTGGGAACAGCTGCAGAAAGGCTGTGGTACATCTCTTCCTGCAGCTGAACCAGAGTGAAGAGTGCAGAGAAGCAAACAGTCTCGATTGCTGTGCTATGCTGAACAGGGTAACCAGGGAACACTGGCTCCTGCTCCCAGCCCCGTCTAGCTGAATCGGCCCTAATAAAGACCTGTCTGCTGTATTGTTCCTCGCTTTGATTCCATCCCATTTGCTCCGTTTCCTTGCGGGTGACCTTTCTAGTGCAGCCGGCGCTTTCCAGAGGGCTGAGTTCCCAAGCCCGCACCACTAGAGTCACTGGGAGTTTCACTGTCCATTTCAGTGAGAGCAGAGAGACCCCACCCCAGTGCAGAGGAAAAAAGAACTGGCCTGAATTTGTGCCCCAAACTGAAGCAAGGGGTGTGATGAACTAGGAATGTTCTTAATGTTTTCTCTGAATACTGTGTTGGTGCCTCAGTGTCCCCATGGCAGTTCTTAAGTATCTGGCAGAGCAAAGGGCCAGTGCACCTAAATGCCTGACACTCTGTCTCCTAGCAACTAATGGCCTGGGCCCCTCCTCTGCAAAGGTGCCAGCTGAAGGTATTGGAGACAAAGGGATCAGGTGACCTCCTGGCCCGGGAAAGGAGCTGAGCAGAGAGGAGGGGCTGGAGGGAGTTGTTGGTCTGGAGCTGGCTGAGGGCAGACGTGGGGGTCTGGCTCACTGCCCCCCAGAATGGACCCGGCCGAGGGGTCCGGTTCGCTGTACCTACAAGCTCTGTTTTAGACCCTGTTCCTGTCATCCAATAAACCTCTGTGTTACTGGCTGGCTGAGAGTCACGTCTGACTGCAAAGTGGGGGTGCAGGACCCTGTGGCTTCCCCAGGACCCCGCCTGGGTGGGCTCGCTGTGGGAAGCGCACGGAGGGGCAGAGGATGCTGGATTCTCCAAGGAGAGACCCAGGAGGTGAAGCCGTGTGAGCTTCTTGCCCTGAACAAGTCTGCTCCAAGGGAGAGGAGGCTCCCCAAAGTCCTGCCTGGCTTTGTGGGGAGCAGTTCCAGAGCATCGCCCGGTGACTCTGTGACAAGGGTAAATCTGCACTGAGATCAGAGGTGATTCTGCAGCACCCCTGCACGTACCCGAGCTAGCATTGATCTAGCAGTGAAGGCGCAGCAGCATTGGCTACGTTGGGGGAGTACGGACACAGGGCTCTGGGTGGAGCTGTACAATCCACGGTGCTGCAGCTTCACTGCTTATATTCTTCAAGCTAGCTAGGTCCAGGTGTGTAGCATGTCTATACATGCTACAGTCATGCCTCTGGCTGCAGTGTAAACATACCTTCATCTGAACCTAAATTCAATTCCTGTAGGCAAAAACATGCCCATTTCCTTGTATGCACCTTGATCGGAGCCGGCAGCAGAGCAGTGGGACTGATCCCATGAGGAAAAGCTGTCCCTGGGGAGTTTCCAGATGGGCTCAGATCCCTCTGAACTGTTCGGCTAGGACTCCGGCGTGGGAAGTGTCAAACACCGCTGGCTCCATGGGTTTGCAAACTGCGTTTCAGATAAGCTCTGCTAAGCCCAAGAATTCTAGGTGGCCTGACTTAATCTTTCCAGGGTTACCCCTCTCGAGCTGCAGGAGGGGGGGGTAATGAGACCCCCATGTTAACCTAATAGCACACTGGAGGGCTGGGGTCCTGCCCGTCACCTGCTCTGTGTGGCCTGCAGCTCTTGTGAGGCTCAGCAAGGGAGCATCGGGGAGGTTAGCTCAGTGGGAGGATAATGTGAGGTTCAGATATAGGAGCTGGAGAAACATCACTAGCTCGAAGCATATTTTAACTGATGTGCCAGAGTCCAACACGCGGTCTTGGCACCCTCACCCAGCAAGGGCCCATAGTGCTCCCCTAGCCCCTAGATCCTCTTGCAGCACTCATGTCCCATCTGTGCCCTTTGGCCAGCGGCCTTTTGTGACTAATGATCCTTGCTGGCATTTTGGAACCCGAAAATGAGGGACAAAGGCAAAGACAGGATGGCTGGTCCTGTGGCTAAGGTGCCGGCCGAGGACTTGGGATTCAATTTCAGGCTCTGTTGTTTGACCCCGGACAAGACCCTGCCTATCTGTAAAATGAAGATACTGATGCTCCTATTCTCCCCCCTGTTGTCATTCTTGTCTACTCAGATTATCCCTCAGCACCGCCCACCGCAAACTTTCAAAAAATCATGAGTCAGCCCCTCTTACAAGCATGAGACTTTAAAATATAATCCCTCTGGGGTTCTTTGCCTTCTGCTTTCTCAGGTTTTAGGTTGCACCCTGGTCACATTTGCAAGCAATTTCTGCAATCTGAGGGCTAGAAACTTACTTTACATATAGAAAATCTATATTCTCCCCCAGTCACATGCCTCCAGGAGCTGGGGCTTTAAGAAAAACAAGTATTGTGATTAAGTCACAGATGTTGCCACCACAGGTGTCTATACAGCCCCTAGCATAATGAGGCCCTGATCTCAGCTGGTGTCTGATCCAAAGCCCACTGAATTCAGTGTGTATCTTTCCCTCGCTGTTGGGAAAGGCAGAGTCATGTGGAGATCTCTGCCCGTGCAGGGGGGAACGGGATGGAGAGAGGTGCAGATCTAGGGGTCAAGGATCTGAAGAACAGTTCTCCTGGGCTGCTATTGTCAGGGGCTTGGGAGAAGGCCAGACATGGTCCAGTGATGGGTGCGGGGTTAAAGCCAACAAGACAGACACATTGGTTGATCTGGGCCAAATTCTAAGCTGGTGTAAATCAGCATCGCTCCACTGAAGTCAATCCCAGCTAACAGCGATGGAGAATCTGGGCCTCTGCTCTGGCAGTAGCCGGGGTCCGATGCTCAGTGGAAAGCAAGCCTATAAACAGGATGCCAGAGCAGGGCCGGCTTTAGGAAGTGCGGGGCCCAATTTGAACATTTTTGGCGGGGCCCTGGCAGGGATGACTTAAAAAAAAAAGTGGAAAAAAAAGCCTTTCATTTCTTTCATGTGTTATTTACTTTCCATAACTATATAAATAATAAAATTATATATTATATACATTGCATCATATATGCTGTTGATTGGTTATTAATGACTGCCGTTCACGTGTGTGGGTCCCAGCTGCTCCCTGCCCCCCTCAATGAGGCAGGTGTGCAGGGTTACTGCCCTGGGAACTACAGGGCACAAGTGGACATGGGGCTGGCTGGAGGCAGGGCAGGGGCTGACTGGAGGTAGGGTCTGGCTGCAGGCAGGGCAAGGGGGCGGGACTGGTTGGAGATAGGGGGTATGTGGGGCAGGCTGGCTTCAGGCAGGACCACAGGGGGATGCAGCAGGGTTTGGCAGGGCTGGAGACAGAGGAGTGTGAGACTGGCTGGCTTCAGGCACAGGGGTGCAGCAGGGGTTGGCTAGAGACAGGGCAGGGTTTGCAGGGCTGGTGCGGGCAGCCGTGTGTGTGGGGCTGGCTGGCTTTGGACAGGGCAACAGGGGTATGTGGCAGGGGTTGATTAGAGACATGGCAGGGGGTTTGACAGGGACTGGCTGTGGGCACAGGGTGCAGAGCTGGCTGCAGGCAGGGGGAGCAGGGCTGGTGTGGGCAGGGCAGGGGGTGCAGCAGAGGCAGCTGGAGCCCCAGCCCTTTAAATATCCCCCAAGCTCCCTGCTATCCCAGGGCTTTGGGGGCTATTTAAAGGGCCTGGGGCTCCCCAGCTTCTACCCCGCCCTGGACCTTTTAAATAGCTGCGGGAGCCCTGGGGAATGCATGGGGGTGGCGGGGCTCTGGCTGCTATTTAAAGGACCGGGGTGGCAGAGGCAGCTGGAGCCCTGGCCCTTTAAATAGCCCCCAGAGCCCCTCACTACCCCAGGGCTCTGGAGGCTATTTAAAGGCCCAGAGCTCCAGCCGGGAGAGCGGGGCCACGGGGCTTGTTGCACTCCGGCTGGGGCTTCAGCCAGGAGAGCGGGGCCTTGGGGCTTGCAGCGCTCCGGCCGGGAGAGTGGGGCTGCGGGACTTGCCACGCTCCGGCCGGGGCTCCAGCCAGGAGAGCAGGGCCGCGGGGCTTGCCGCGCTCCGGCCGTGGCTCCAGCCAGGAGAGCGGGGCCGCGGGGCTTGCCGCGCTCCAGCCGGGGCTGCGTGGCTTGCCGCGCTCCCGTCTGCGCTTCGCTCAAGGGAGCGGGACCACCCGGAAGACCCCGGAGCAGATCACAGCCAGGGACCCAGGGTAAGTTTAAAAAAAAAAGTGTTTAAGGCACGGGGCCCTCTTAGGCGCGGGGCCTGATTCCTGGGAATCGGGCGAATCGGCCTAAAGCCGGCCCTGTGCCAGAGGCCTGGGCCATGGCTTAGGTGAGCCTGGAAGCTGGAAGCTCCCCGCTGACCCCTAGCTGGGAGGGGCTTGAGACATGTCCTCTGCACACATCATTAACCATGGGAAACGTTTTGAGATGCCTTTTCTAGATATGGTACCCGCTCCTCAGGCTCCGTGGCAGCCCGTGGCTGGCAGAGTCAGCCATACCGGCACAGGAGGTCAGCATGCCATGGGGGGAGGAATTCTCAATGTGACACCCCGCCCCCCAGGAGTGGGATGTTGGTGGGAGATGGGGGGTTCTCGGTGGGACCCCAGGAGTGGAACGTGGGTGTGAATTAGGAGGGTGGGGCGTTGTCAGCGTGAACTCCCCAGGAATCAGAGATCAGTGTGAAACAGTGGGTGGCGAGAGCTCTGAGTTAAAAACCTTTCCCATGCCACAAACCTGGGGGAAGCGTGATACACAGCAACAAGGCAGCATTTGGGAGGCGTTTTCTGAGACTACGTGAGTGTCTGTCACCGGGAAGGCTGCCAGCTGCTAACTGAATCAGGGAGAGGTTTCAGAGGACCAGACGGCCTTCCCGCCCCTTCATGTTTATTGGCTCAAATGTAGGGGAGAAGTAGCTCATTTTAGCAGGGAGCGGGTGGGGCTCTCTCACTGGGCCTCCAGCTTCTCCTGATGTTTGATTGTGGATTCAGAAAACCGAGCGATTTGCAGGATCTCCCCATTCTAGTGCCATTCGCGGGCAGGCGGATTGGTACTGGCCTTGGTATTCACAGTAATCACACGGAGAAAAACCCTCAGGGTAGAAATGCCCAGACTCAGCTGGGCATAGAATGGACTCTGGGCCCTACCTGGAATGGGCCCCCACAAATTCATATTCCACAGTCACAGCAACAGCACCCTCCGAAGGCCCGATTTGCAAAGGTGTTTAGGTGCCTAAAAATCCAGCCTGTCAATCCCACTAGGTGCCATCTGCATCTTTAAGCACCTAAATACCTTTACAAGCTGGCCCCAATTCTCCAGCCTCCTGCCTCTTGCATGGTTATTCACCCCCATGGGAAGCTGGTGTGAAATGCCAGCAGCTCACAACGCTGGCATCACCCGGGGGAAATGCCCATATGAAGAGCAGAGCACCGGTGAATCCAGCCCAAAGCACATCCCCAGGCAGCCCTGCTCTCCATCCCCTCATTCCTAACCAGCGCTTGCCAGGAGAAGGCCCCTCAGCTGGAGAAGCTCTGCCCTGCAAGGCATAATGGTCTCAAGCTGCAGTGGGGGAGGTTTAGGTTGGAGATTAGGAAAAACTATTTCCCTAGGAGAGTGGTGAAGGCCTGGAATGGGTTCCCTAGGGAGGTGGTGGAATCTCCTTCCTTAGAGGTTTTTAAGGTCAGGTTTGACAAAGCCCTGGCTGGGATGATTTAGCTCGGGTTGGTCCTGCTTTGAGCAGGGGGTTGGACTAGATACCTCCTGAGGTCCCTTCCAACCCTGAGATTCTATGAGGCAAAGCCTGTGGGGAGCTGGGCTGATTAATTGAGACTGGCAGCTCATCAGCACAACCCAGAGCAGCTGAGTCAGAACCAATATGTAGCTACCATGGAGGGAGGTGGGGCTAAGCCAGGTTTCTGTCCACTCCAGCCCGTCACTTGTCATGCAGCCGCAAACTGAGCTCATGGCCCCGCAGGCCAGCCCAGGGGAAAGAGAGCTCCCCCAGGTGATGGGCTGGGTTTCCTGGGAGGCAATGGGCAAGGGCTGGGGGGCATCTGGCTCTTCTAACTACCCCTCTCCCTCTACATTCAGGAGTTACCAGCTACCCAGACAGACTGTGAATCCTCCCTGGCCAGGTTCTTCCACCACATTGCTCCGCTGGGGCTCTTCAGTTCCCTGGTAAGTGACTCCCTGCCCTCTGCTGGCAGTGCTGGTGCACCTGAGCTGGGGGCTTGCCTGGTTTTAGGTCCTGTAGCTTCTCCCCCACCATGTACCTCAGTGCTCCTGCTTCTTTTCACTTCTTCACCCCACCCTCTGGCGCTGCAGTCAATAGACAGGTGCTCTCCTGTTTTCTCCCCACACCCCTTTGCTTTGTGCTCCAGTCCCTACCCTGCTGAGACTTTAAGGGCTTGCTTTAATGACTGTCTTGCCCAGCTGGGCGGTGGATGGTGATGTGCCCTCCTGCTGTATGGCCACTATCTGTTACTGTGGCATCTGCTGGATAGGTGGCCTGGCACGGCTTGCTCCCTGGGGTGGATCAGGGCTGGGAGCACACACCCACCTTTCCCCTGGCAGTTTTCCGTTCAGACCCCCCCACTGAGTGCTTACCCTGGCACAGCTGCCAAGTTCAGGCCCCAGCCATAGTCCTGCTCAGGATAGCATGTGCTGGCTGTGAGACAGAGCATCTGGTATGTTAACAAACGTGCCTGTGTAATGCAGCCGGCTCCCTGCCACGTGCACTTGGGCACTCACTGGCCAAGGCTCAGCTGCTATCATTTCCAACAGTAGCATGTGCACTGGTGACTCTTTGAAGGGGACCGGGGAAAGGCAGCTACCACCTCTGAGTAACGTGGTCTCTTTGACCTGGCCATGCTCCATTCCCAGGGTGTGCTCCCTGGACGATGTTATTACAAACCCCACCCTACACCCATCTGATCAAATGGGGAGTGGGGAAAAGGTTCGGTGGCGTGGCCGGGGAGAGGAAGAAACTATGCTCCGTACCTCCCCACCCTGCTTCCCTTCCTGCAGCCATTTGGGGACCCTCTGCCGCTATTTAGTGTCAGACTGAACTGAGAGGAGGGAGTAATTGACCCCTTCCTATTGTCAGGCTTCTGGGAGAAGGGCTGGGGCTATAAGTTAAGCCCTGTCTGGGCGATTTGTGCCAGGGCTTGACAGTTCCTGGCCCCCGCACCTCTGGGCTTGCTGTGCTAGGTATGGAAGTAAAAAATTGCTTGAGCCCCAGCTCCTCTCTCGTTACAAATGAAGCCCTGGGCCCAGGGAACTCTGGAGAGAGGGTGGGAGGGGAGATAACAAAGGTGGCAGAAGGGAAGAGTCTAAGCCATTCGCCTTTCTCCCCAGCTGCTAGAAACTAGCCCTTCATCACAGCAGGGTGCCCTGCAAAAGTGACCCTGCAAAGGATGAAACACAGTGAGGGCGTGCTGCCAGAGCAATGACCTGGACTGCTCCAGAAGTCTGCACCAAGCGCTTCCTAATACCAGCTCTTCGGAGTCTTCTTGCAATAATCCCTTAGCGGGGGTGGGAAATGCATCTCCTGTGTGTGATTACAGCTCTGCCCATGGCTTGCTGAGTGTCGTTCACCCCTGTGCGATGCTCCTTGGCACATGGATGGTGGTGAGCCTGGCTGGTTAAAGCCCAAGGATCAGCAATGGGCAAGGTGGTAGGAATTGAACCTGCAGCCGCCAGGCCCAGCCTGCAGTGAGGGGGGATTTTACAACTCGAGCTATTTGAACGCTTTCTGACAGTCTAACTCATGTTCTCAGGCCCGGCTCCTCCACAAACTCTCGGCCTGGGGCGGCCCGCCTGTCCCTGTGGAGAACATTGGCAGCCTGGACGATTGCGCCCCTTCCCTTGACAGGCCTGTGCGACACGCCAAGAAGCGTCTCGGCAGACTGGCACACTTCCTGTTCGCCATCATCCCCGCCAGGTTCCAGCATGCCCTCGGCTACCTGCCGGCAGACTGCATGGGTCAGAGCAGGATCCCTGAGGGTAAGACCGCTCAGACGCGAAACGAAGCAGTGTATGGGTGAGTGGCTTGGATCTGCTGAGCACGAGGTGGCCGTGCAGCAGGCCTGGTGCATGCGTCCTGCCTGGGTGCATGCATGCTGAGTCACTGCTCCTAGGGCACACGCCGTCAGGCGGAATGGCCCACGCTCCAGGGAAAACGCTCTACTTTAGGTACCCGGTGTGAGACCTGAAAAGGGCTGGACTTCCTGAGAGCTGGGGTCTTGCGTTGAATACCCACACAGAGTCACTAGGCAGCCCTTTAAAACTTTGGCCCTGACCTACCTGGAGTGGGAGGAGAGGTGTTTGGCAAGCTTGTAGTGGGAACCTTGTCTATGAGTTGACCCTGTGGGACCTGTGACGAGTCCTGCAGGCCAGGGGCTCCCAGCAATGATCTCTGCTGTAATAGCTGAAGGAATCCTTGGTGATTAAACTGTACAACTCAGCTGAGCTGGTCCAGCCCCCGTGGCTGGGAGCTGCCGATCATCTTAGCACGGTTCTGCCAGCTTCCCTTCCCGGTGCCCTGCAGCACCCCTTCCTCCTCGTCTGATCCTGACACAACTGTGCTGGCTTAATAGTGGTGACAGTGCAAATGGGGCTAGGCTGAGGCCAGACACTTGGCCCTCCTGCTGCAAGGTGGGATTTGAACAGACATCTGCAGATGTGAGAGGCTAATTCCTTAAATCATTGTCCTGGCCCCAGTCCACCTTCTCCCAAATAACCACTGCTTCCTCTGGGCTGTCTGCTGGAGGAACGGTCCAGCTAAGCGAACTGAGAGCTCAGAGGAGAGGTAGCTGTTTGCTTAAAACCTTCACGGGCTCCCCTGGCTGGCACCAGGACCTACGTCCATAGCCCTGCTGCTTGTTGGCTAAAGCAACAGCTCACCACTCACTAGCTAGGAGACTCTGAGGGTCACCCTTCCTCTTGCAGGAGGGTCTCGCCAGGAGCGGCACCAGGGTTTTTGGTGCCCTAGGTGGGGAGTTTCCTTCCACGCTCCCGGTCTTGGGGGCACTTCAGCGGCGGGTCCCGGAGCGGATGAAGGACCCGCAGCAGACTTGCCACCGAAGACCCAGAGCACGGAAGGACCTCCCGCCGCCGAATTGCCGCTGAGAGCGGCAAAATGCCGCCCCTCCAAATCCTGGCGCCCTAGGCGACCACCTAGGTCGCCTAAATGGAAGCGCCGGCCCTGGGTCTTGCGGCAGGGGAGCAGAGCTGGATGTCTTAGGCAAGGCTGGAGCATCGGGCCCGTGAGTCATGCAGCTAGTGTCACCCAGAAGACGTTAGAAGGGAACGCCACTGCCAGCTGATGGGACTCAACCCCAAAGTGCTTAAATTATGGGAGCAAGACTCCTGCCACTGTGTGTGAAAAGTACATGGAGTTAAGGCTTGAAACGTGGACCTCTAGCTCCAGAAACACCGGCACCCTTTCCTTGAGCTGAGCTTTTTAATACACTAATGACCTTGAAAAGAGGGTAAGGAGTGAGGGGGATAAAATCTGCATTAGTCTGGAGAAGACAGAGGGAACCTAACTCAGCCAGGGGAACGAATAGCACAGGGGCGGTGGGTGGGGGGAGCTGGCACTGACAGATGGCAGCTGATGCATGAGTCAGATTATTCTTTTTCCATATCTGAGAGGGTCCTAAGTAACTGTAATGACTTGGGGGAGAGCCGGATGTGTCAGTGGGTAGCTCGCTGCAGGTCTCTGCTGAATACGCAGAGGCAGGTGTGGAAAAAAGTCAACTTAATGTATTCTGCACAGGTTATAAGCTAGTCCAGTGGTTCTCAAACATCTGTACTGGTGACCCCTTTCACCTAGCAACCTCTGAGTATGACCTTCCGCCCCACCCCTGCTTATAAATTTAAAACAATTCTTTATATATTTAACACCATTGCAAATGCTGGCGGCAAAGCAGGGTTTGGGGTGGAGGCTGACAGCTTGTGACCCCTTGAGGGACCCTGACCCCCAGGTTAGGAACCCCTGAGCTAGAAAGACCCTGAAAACCTTTTCTAAATCCGTGCCTGTACTCCTGACATGCTTTGTCCTCGGTCCCCCTGTCTCGGAGCAGAACTAGAGGGGCTTCGGAGATGAGTAACCCATGATCAGAAGCCTGGAAAGGCTTCTGCATGAGGGAAAAGATGTGGGCTGTGTGGTTTAGAGAGAAGACCAGCTATAGATGCAAAAAGGAGTGCAAGCAAGGTCAGTCTTGTGCTTCTATTTACCTGCCTCGTAACCAAAAACAAGGGACCCTTTGATGCAATTAGGAGGCAATGCTTTAAAACTGGTAAACAAAACTACCCTTTTTAACATTAGCGTAACTAGCCTGTGGAATGCCTTGGCCTCAATGATCTTATGGCAATAGCTCTAGAGTCTAATGAATTTCGTTAGCCATCATGTCGGCTCTAAACCGTCGTGCTTCAGGAGGGAATCCAATCTCTGACTGCCTCGCGTAGGAGGAGGATGCTCTGATGCTCAAGCAGGTGGTTCTAGAACTGCCCAGAAGTGGGTGTCTGGCACTTCCCCGTGGAGCAGCTGGTACAGGCTGCTGCTCGATAGGATGCTGGATGAGATGAAACCTGGTTTGGCAAGTCTCTGCTCCAGATTTCCCAGGAGCACGTCTCTCGCAGCCTTTTCCCCTACTGGGAAGAGCTTTGCTGCACAGCTCCATCCTCATGGAGACTGACCGCTCCTGGCTCTGACTGGTCTCCCAAAGCCAGCAAAGGAGTTGGGTTACACCTCTGATTAAGGGGGAAGGGTACCAACCAAGGCTTCCCGAAAAGTAGAGGCCAGGGCAGGAGGGAGACTAGCTGCCAGTCCAACACTGAGCCAAGACAGGCCTGAGCTCTCTCTCAGCCTTGTAGCCAGGACCCAGCGCCTTGAGGTCTAACCATCAGTGGGGTGAAGCTATCTGGATACAGCTGGCCGGTTAGTCACATGGCAAACCCACTAGGCCATCCTTGCTCTGGAGCATCTGGGGTCCGTGCTTGCCCTTTGGGAGGGCAGACTTGGGCAGTGGTGACCCTTGCCTCCATGTGCTGTTCTTGCAGAGATCCAAAAAAGTCCAGTCAAGCCCTCGGGCAAAGGGAGCAAAAGGAAACAAGATGATGTTGCTCTGGAGGAGCAGCAGTCCTGGGTGGAGATCTTGCAGCAAGAGCTACCGGAAGAGGATGAGGCCGAAGACTCTACCTATGAGGTATGATGCACTGGCTGTTTGGCAGAGCTAGTCCCTGCATGCTGTGTTACGCAGAACTGTGGCGTAGCTCCAGCGCGTTAATACGGCTGTTTTTGCCCGGGATGCTACATCCTTTTCCGAGCACTGAGATCTCCTCTGCGCGCTCGCTGCTGGGGGCAAGTGGACTGCTGCAAAGCATGTGAGGCCTCCAGACAGCAGGAGGTGGCTTATGCAATGAGCCACCAGACTGGGGCCTGGCAGGTCTGACAGCTGCATCCCTTGCTGAGCCATGGACAGTGCATGGGCTGGATTCAGTAGATATGAGGCTTTTGTTTTCAGTTTTTACTGAGAGGTTTTTTGAAACTGAAACGCCTGGATTTTACAAAAGCCATTTGACATTTTTTTTACTGATTGGCACTTCAGACCCAGCTGCCTGCTCCAGAGCAAGACATGATGGCTCACTAATTGCCAGCTTTCCTTCCAGAGTGGGGAAATGGGTCAGCAGGACCGGCATGACGAGTGCCGCATATGGACTGCGGTCGAACCCACGTCAACCATGTGCACATTACCAGTTTTATAGATAGTATGGGTAGTTCTCGGCCTTCCAAGCAAGTGAGCTTTGGTGTCCTACTTCTCATGCTAAAATGAGTCACAAATGGAAAAACTGTATCTCACTATACTTCAGAATAAGGGAGTTTTGAAAGCTTTTTGAAGAGTTACCCAGAAAACTTCAATGTGAATCTTGTGCAATGGTTTTGATCGTCTCTTTGGGGTGTGTTAGTTTCCCAGGAAACTTTGTTGTATTTAAAGGGCCTTTGGTCTACAGAGGTTGTCTGCTCCTCCCCTGGCAGATGCATCTGGTAACACATGTCCTATTTGTGTCCTAACAAGAAGTGGTGAGACTAGTGCCTGCTCTGCATTGCATGGAGGAGCCCTAACTTCCCCTCACCGGTGTGATCTGCACAACATGTCTGCATTTGGCTACAGGCCACGATGACTAGCGTACAGGTGGCACTGGCCCATGTGAGCCTATACTAGGATGCTTGCTCCCAATAGACCTATTGGACGATGAGCTTCTCTGAACAGGAACTGTCTGCCTTGAGTGTCCAGGAAGTGCCTGGCAGACAGACAGGAGGCTGTTCATAAAGCCTCTTGCCCAGTAGATGAATATGTGCTGAGTTGTAGCTGGACAGATCATTGAAGTGGCAGATTCCCCCCTCCCCCAAACCCTTCCTGATGTTGTCACCCTCTGGTTCACCAAAGGGGCTGGGGAAGGACAGACTCGGGAAGCACAAAGGGCAATTAGTCAGCACCCACCGAAAGCCAAAGGAACTTGAGTGCCTAACTGCCCTTTGCCTTTGCACCCTTCCCCAGTCCTCATCCCCCTTTAAAGGAAGCCTGCCCCCTTTGCTGCATCTATGGGGAGAGCAATGGGCTCCTGCTGGAGCATTGTCCTCTGCTCTAGGGCTTGCTGCTGCTTATCTCCCTGGATGTAGTTTGGCACAAAGCTTGTGTCCTCACCAGCACGGGCCTCCTTCCCTCTTGCAGCCAACACGATCGGAGACGGACAGCGAAGAATACAGGTCCCAGAATGACACAGAGACCGACCTGGAGTTTGAAGAGAAAGACGGGGTCCTGGTGCTGAAGGAATCACCGAGTCTGCAGGTAAGTGAGCCCCTCTCGACAGCCATAGGATCACGCAAAAGGGCAAGCAAGGCCCCTTGTGCAGGGACTCTGCAAGTGTCCGTGTGATTAACAGGCAACTGGGCTGCAGCTTTGAATTATGCTGAGCTGTGTGAGAGCATAATGATGGCACTGGACCAAAGCATGGATCCTCCTAAACCTGATTACCAGTTCACCAGAGTAAACGGAGCAAGATGTGGATTTATGGGGCCAGTAGTCGCTGAAATGAGCCAGTTCTCTGGATCTGTTCTGGCTGCTGGTGTATCTGTTACAACAGGTGCAGGGGAGGCATAATTTCCCTTCTAACCACAAAGCTTTAGGGTGGGTTTAGTCTGACTCTCCTGAGCCACAGGTGCAAACCTCAGTGTTGATGTAACTGCCCAGTTCTTGGTGCCTGCTCCACTCTGAACTGCCCGACTGTGTGCCCTTGACTCTGCAGGAGTCTGGCGAGAACATGCTGGCTGCAGCAAGCAGCAATACCCTGGAGCAGCAGGCTGCAGCGAGCAGCGGCGGTGGGGACATGCAGGAGCAGCAGGCTGCAGCGAGCGGCGGCGGTGGGGACATGCCCTGGAGCAGCAGGCTGCAGCGAGCGGCGGCGGTGGGGATGCCCTGGAGCAGCAGGCTGCAGCGAGCGGCGGCGGTGGGGATGCCCTGGAGCAGCAGGCTGCAGCGAGCGGCGGCGGTGGGGATGCCCTGGAGCAGCAGGCTGCAGCGAGCGGCGGCGGTGGGGACATGCAGGAGCAGCAGGCTGCAGCGAGCGGCGGTGACTGGGTTGAAGTGATTGGTGAGGATGTCTCTCCCCTGCACACAGGTGCTTTCTCCTGGAGCAAGGGGGGATAAGTCTGTGTGCACAGGGGCGAGAGGGCTACTGATACTGCATGTTGAGAGCATGTTTTCCAGAACTGTGAGCCTGATAGGATGTTCTCCCTTCCCCTGCTGCCCTGCGAAGGCAGGAGTGTGATTGGAGCGGTGGGGGGGCCCTCAGATACCTCCTTTTCCAGGTCCTAAACTCCCAGCTGCTGAACAGTTGCTGGCAATGCCTCAAGCTAGTGGGGTGGTTCTACTCAGAGAAGGTCAAGAGCCTGACTCATCTGATCCACTCAGGTGAGTGCAGGGCAATGGAGAATCCGGCCCCAGTCTCCAGTGGCCAGAGGAGATGGTGTAGGCCTACTTGGGCATCAAGTGAGAGAGGAAAGCCATACAGAACTGTGCTCCGTGGTCATGCAGGGACCAGAGTCAGGACTCCTAGCTCCAAGCCCCAGTTCTGCCATAGTCACTCGGACTGTGGCCGATTCCCATCAACCTTTTTGCTTTCATGACTTTCCCCCTGGGGATAATCCTTAGACACTCAAGCCTTCCATCCCAGTGGAGGCCAGTGCAGGAGATGCTCAGATGACAGGCCCCTAACCTAGGCACCTCACCTCCCTCTTGAAGAGGATTCTGAGTGGCTGTGCACTTTCCGAGTGCCCACTAACATAGCTTGTTCCCACACACTGGACTGACTTCCAACACTGCATATTAATTTCTCTTGAACATAAGAATGGCCGTACTGGGTCAGACCAAAGGTTCATCTAGCCCAGTATCCTGTCTACTGACAGTGGCCAATGCCAGGTGCCCCAGAGGGAATGAACCTAACAGGTAATGATCAAGTGATCTCTCTCCTGCCATCCATCTCCACCCTCTGACAAACAGAGGCTAGGGACACCATTCCTTACCCATCCTGCCTAATAGCCATTAATGGACTGAACCTCCATGAATGTATCCAGTTCCCTTTGAAACACTGTTATAGTCCCAGCCTTCACAACCTCCTCAGGCAAGGAGTTCCACAAGTTGACTGTGCATTGTGTGAAGAACAACTTCCTTTTGTTTATTTTAAACCTGCTGCCTATTAATTTCATTTGGTGACCTAGTTCTTGTATTATGGGAATAAGTAAATAACTTTTCCTTATCTACTTTCTCCACATCACTCAGATTTTATAGACCTCTATCATATCCCCTCTTTTCCAAGCTGAAAAGTCCTAGCCTCTTTAATCTCTCCTCATATGGGACCCTCTGCAAACCCCTAATCATTTTAGTTGCCCTTCTCTGAACCTTTTCTAATGCCAGTATATCATTTTTGAGATGTGGCGACCACATCTGTACGCAGTATTCGAGATGTGGCGACCACATCTGTATGCAGTATTCGAGATGTGGGCGTACCATGAATTTATATAAGGGCAATATATTTTCCATATTATTCTCTATCCCCTTTTTAATGATTCCTAACATCTTGTTTGCTTTTTTGACCACCTCTTGAAAGCACTAGTGACTGGTAAATTAGATATGACTGTGTCCAACCTGTTTAAAGCCCTAGTTCCCAAATGATCCATTGACCACCAGTGTCCTGCAGAGCACTGGTAGGTGGGTGGGCCAGCTGGCTGGTCACATGGTCTTAGCCCTCCATTTCCACCTGCCAAACTGCGTTAACACTGCTAAATATGTTGGATGCTCTGCCTGTAGATGCTAAAGTTGCTATTCCTTCACCAGTGGAAAGAGGCAGCCTAGTCACAAATTGGAAGGCAGGCTTCCGAGCAGCACTTGAAGAATGATCCATGCACCAAAGTTTGGAGATGCCTGGCTTAAAGGATTACAAAACACCAACCCTGGGCTCACTACCACCTCTTGCTCCCATCAGCAACTGACTGCAACTCACTTGGTCTGAATTTGACCAGGGCTCTAAAACTTTGGCTCACCTGATTGGAGCTCTTCTGTCTAGGGTATTTGTGAGAATCAGGACCTCCTGTGAGGTCACTTAACTTCCCTAACTGCTCCCTCTTGGCAGACCTAGCTATCCCCAAAGTTGCAACCTACAGTGTTGGTGTTGGATGAAGTATTGGCCTCAAGCTTCCAGAGGTGCAGAGTGCTCCCAGTGACGTAGGTGGGGTTTGCTGGTGCTTGGCATCCTCTGAAAGTCAGGCCATGACTATGTAAAGCTCTTACCACACTGGGCAGCACCGTCTCTGTTGCTGATCTCGGCCAGTGCATGAACTGGAATAACTGTTCTTTCCCCTTGCCTCCTAGGATAAATGGGGCCCCTGGACTCCTGGACCAAGTTTCTATTTTTCCAAAGTGGCTGCTGTGGCTTTGAAATGCCTGGTTCTCCCTTAGCCAGCTTTGCCCTGTGAATGTGGATTAAACTGTCTTATAAAATGCAATGTTAATATTTTGGAACCTGTGATAATAAACCCTTTTTTTTTTTTTTTTCCACATTACTTCAAAAGCAGTTTGGCTCTTCTCTGCCCCAGAGCTTGGCTAGCTCAGTAACTGGGAAACAAAGTAACTGGGGGGGGGTGTCACTACTGTAGTTTGGTTTTGGGGTACAAAGCTGGGCTCTCTGCAGATATCTAGATGGCAGCACATTAAACTACTGCACCACCCCCACCTCCTCCAGGATGGGTCCCAGTCCACTGTTTGGCAGGAGAATGGCAACGCTGTCCTCTGACTATCCCAGTTCATCTCTGTGTCCAGCACAAGGAGCAGTTTGGCAGATGGAAAGGGTCTTGTACCTTCTCTGGGGCTGCTCTGCTTCAAAGGTGCTGCAGAACAATGATGAATTGGGGATCTGTCCCAGAAGCAGTGGCAAGGCCAGTGCTGGGACACTGTGTCCAGCGGAGCTCCAAACATGGTGAGGGTCCTGAAATTAATGGTCCTGAAATTAACGGTCTAGAAAACCAGCCTTACAGTGGGACACTTCATGTGCCTAACCTATTTCGTTTATCAAAGAGCAGACTAAGAGGTGACCTCCAGAGTCTAGAAGTACCCCCAGAGCAGAAAAGACGCTCTGGTTCAACTGAACAAAGTGGGCTTGATAGGGGACTGTCTTAGTAAAATTCTCTGGCCTGTGAGCAGCAGTAGTGCGAGCTCAGAGTCTGTCACACGTGCTCAACTTAACCGTAGGTGGGTGTGGCTGGTTTAGTTACACTGGCAAAACCCTCTTACGTGGCTGCAGTGATACGGGTATAAAACCTCCGCTGGGTCCCCAAACAGCCAGAAGCTATTCTGCTACAAGCCCCGTTTTCTGCCAATATTTTTCTGCACTAGGACTTTCTCCTTGGAGTAGCTATTTCAGTTTGGGGGCAAGTCTCTGTACCAGCATGGCTCTGTTGGTGACGTAGACCAGGCCTAAATCTTAAAGAACTGACTTAGGCTGTTGGGTTTTAAGATATCTGGAGACCTTTGTTCTCCTGCCCAGTACTAAGCTTATTCCTTATAGAAGCCATTGCTCTGGAGAAGGCAGTGATCTCTGCACACCTACCTGTGCTGTACAAATACCATGGGGTTTCTGTCAGGCTTGAAGTAAGAGCAGCTGGGGTGGAAATGCAGGTGTCTAAGAGGAATAGACCATGTTAATTTACCAAAATTAATGTGAGATGTCTAACTTCAGCCTGAATTGCTTTTCCAGTGGGTGCCACCTCCAGGAGCCCCTCCCTTGACCAAAGGGTGGAGACGATCCCTCCTGGGCCCTCTCCGCACCCAGGTTAAAGGGAAAGTACATCCCACACCTTCAGCTGACTAGCCTGTAACAATTCCTGGTAAGCAGTGTTCAAAATCAAGCCCCTCCTTTACGCAAACCCAGAGCTAATCATTGCAGAAGCTGGCTTAGAATCGTTCTTAGCATGTCCCTGGGGCTTGCATGCACTCAGAGCTCTGGGAACATGGACTAACCAGGAAGCGTTGCTGTCTCCATTTTACAGATGGGCACCAGGCACAGAGGTGAGGTGGTTTGACATCTGTAAGGTTGGTGCGGGAGCTGAGATTAGAATGTAAGAGCCCCAAGCTCTCCATTCTGTGTCTAATCCACTAGGATGTGCTCTGGGTGAAGCCAGAATACAGTGCTACTCATCTTTCTAATTAAAAAGGCTCCTTCATCTGGCAAAGATCATGTCAGGGAACAGTATGCTTATGGCAGCTCTTACTGTGAGGCTAAACTGATCCTGGAAAGGATTGAGATTACAGCCACAGTAGTCTGGCCAGCTAGAAACCTGTTCTGAGAATAACTTCCCTTGATTTTTTACAAAAAAAAAACTTTTTAGAAAGTACTAATTGCTGGAGGGGTGATTAGTGAATACCTGCTCCGTTTCTGATGCTGGGACAGCATTCTACTTGGACAGCATGCTTTCCTGGTCCAGCCTTGAATGGTGAATCCCCTGGGCAACATCGGTGGCAAGTCTCTCTGGCATTAACTTCAGCCATGCAGAAGGGAGGCTAGATAATTGGCCTTGCACTCGGCAACTAGGAAAGATCTTCTTGAATGCTTTAGAGAGGCAGCCTGGAATCAGAACCAAGTGCAGGCCTGATATGCAGTGCACAGCAGTAGCTGCATGCAAGGGGGAGTAACTTTGTTTTTTTCCTGGGTGACTCACAGGGCCCTAGGGTGTAGCTGTTGTTGTGACTTCCATCCATCCCCTATCAGAAGTTTCTGGGCTCTTTTAAATACCAAATTAAAGGCAGGCTAGCTGGGATACTCTCTTGCGACATGTCCCTAGGCAGTCAAGATGAGAGCTTGGATTAAACTACAATGCCTGGAGCTGGGTTCCAGGACTCCAAAGGCCGGAGGTGTTTAAAGGCAGGTATTCAAGCCTGTCCCATTACAAAGAGCAGGGGCTGGTTGCAAAATATGGGTCTGCTTTTGAAGAGAGCAGTAGCGTATGTTGTTAAACTGAGTAAAAAATATTTGCAGCACTGTCCCCTGAGGATGAAAGGTCACCAGTGCTAACATGTCAAAGAGCTATCCTGCCACCTAGGGGATGCAGCCTGTTACATATATAAACCCCGTTACACCGAAAACTGCTTTCTCCTCTTAGTAGAGTTGTGTGCAGGGGCGGCTCTAGGCATTTTGCCGCCCCAAGCATGGCTTGCCTGAGGGAGGTTCCCGGTCCCGCAAATTCGGCGGCAGCCTGCGGGAAGTCTGCCGAAGCCACGGGACCAGCGGACCCTCCGCAGGCATGCCACCGAAGGCAGCCTGCCTGCAGCCCTAGCGGCGACCGGCAGAGCGCCCCCTGCGGCTTGCTGCCCCAAGCACGTGCTTGGCATACTGGTGCCTGGAGCCGCCCCTGGTTGTGTTTGGCTTAAAGGCAGTTGAGGCCTATCCCCATTTAGGATTCTGCATGCTGTGGGTGCACAGAATTTATAACAGTCAATAACCATGAAATCTATGTCCTTATGAATTTGTTAAACATTCCTCCCCTGGGCAGCATCTCTTTAAATGTAAATATGCCTCTTAGACAGCATTATCTGTGTGCACAATAGCAATGATTTGATTACCTCTGAATAATTTTTTTTTTCGTGGATGAAGGATCTGATGTTGCAGCTCGTGGATATTATATTGTGCTCTGCATTAATTCAGGAGCTCTTTGTTTTGCATTTGATGGCTCTTCTGTTCGCTGCAGCCAGTTTTTCTAACACAGGACTTAATAAAATCTGCATTAGCGCTCCATGGCGCTGCGAGAGCTTTTTGAACTCTGTGCATGATTTTCATTCTTGTTCCTGGGCTTTAGCTCAAAATCTAATGTTAGCAAAGTTGAAACATTGTCCATCATTCATGCTCCAGGCTGCATGATCATTATTTAAAATTTAACTGGGGGGGGATGGGAGGGGAGAGGAGAGGAGACCCACTGCATTTCGGATCTTAAGGATCACCTGCAAATTCACTCTGTGAGCATGTCTGCTAGTGGGAAGTGGGTCAAAGGCTCCCTGAGTTTTAGCAAACCCTGGTGAATGGAGATCAGACCAACTCTGAGATCGTTGTGCAGAGGCAGGAAAGGAAGGGGCTTGGGGGAGCGATAATTGGATGGGAAGCCATTTCACCTTGAAGTAATCATCCTTGAACCCAACCAAAGCAGGTAGGAAATGAAAATTGCTCTCCTCTGATGGGCTGGTCAGGAGGTCTAGACTCTGCTTGAGCTAGTGCTCTAAAAACAGAAGAGGAACCACAGCAATGTGAGCTGGCGGAGGGGTTAGCTGCAGCATGTACACACCTATCTGAGAGCCTGGGTGCGTGCGGGGGCAACTGGTGCCTTCCTCTGATCACAGTGCAGCTACGTTTCTATTTTTAGTGCGCTTACCCAATCAGACTAGCACAGGAATGTCTCCTGAGCTGGAAACTACACCCGTGGTTCCAGTATAGATGGACCCTAAGAGGAAAGAGTCAGTGATCTCAGTCAAGGGCCCCCGCCAATGTGCTCGGGCATGGCCTGGAGAGAGAGGGAAGAACGGGCCCCATGGTTCAGTGCCAGGGCACTGGGATAGTAGGCAGGCACTCTGGGTTCAGCTCTGCTACTGCTTCTTGTGTGACCTTGGGCAAGTCATTTGTGCTTTCTGAGCCTCTGTGGGTGCGCTACACATGGAAGCGTACAGTCCAGCTGGCAGAGCCATACCCACGCTGGCGCTGATCGAGCTTGCGCGCTAAAAGAACGAAGCCGCAGAAGCGAGAACGGCGTGTGAAGCCAGCCACCCCGTGTCGGTGCCTCAGTCTCTAACAGCTACGTCGTTGGAGCAGCTAGCCCCCTGTGGCCCTGTGGAGTCCACAGGGGTTCACACCTTCCGCCTGTAGTGTAGCCATACCCTGTACGAGCTGCGGGGTGTTACGCTGGAGGTGAAGGGAGAGGGTCAGTCAGGCCCACTCAGTCCTTCCTCTCTCCTGGCAGCAGCAGGTCTGGGACATAGAGTCTGGCAGCCCCTGCCTTGCATCACTCTGGCTTCTCCTCAGCTGCCCGTCACTACAGCCCTGCCCTAGATTTAGAGCTGGGGGTGGCAGCAAAAGGCTTTTTATCCTGTTGCCAGTCCCAAGCTCCCCAATCCCTCCCTCCCACAGGCACCAGGCTCCTGGGCACGCTCGTGTGCACCGCTACTGTGGCTGCCAGCTGGCTCTGCCGAGGCAGGAGGCAGCCGCACGTTGCTCCCTGCGGCCAGGTGGCCAGCCAGGCCGTGAATTAGCTGCCCTCCATGCACACTGAACAGTGTAATAAGATAAAGCCCAGACATCAGTGATACAAACGCATCCTTAAAAGGCTGTTGGTGGGAGGGTTGAGTAGCCCAGCTCACGGGGATTTCATAATTACTTGGCATTTGTTTAATACTCAACCCTTCTATTAAATCAAGTGGCAGAGGCACTGCCTCCAGCTGCTGTAGCCCTGGACACCATGTAAAATTCAGGCTGCCATAGCTCTGGCCCTCAGGAGAGGGAAATTCACTGCACAATGCCAACCTAACCCCTGGTGCAGACGCAGAACATGGAATTGAACCTGAGTCTCCCCGAGCTCTTCCCTTGAAACTCCCCCAGGCCTCGGAGTGACCCCTGTGGAGGAAACGAGTCAGACAGGCCTGGTAGAGCCACTGCAGGCTTGGGTCAAGCTGTCCTTTTGGTGTCCTGTTTTGGAACTGGCCTGGTAACTGGGGTTATTTAGTCTGCAGAAGAGAAGAGTGAGGGGGGGATTTGAAAGCAGCCTTCAACTACCTGAAAGGGGGGGCGGGGTCCAGGGAGGATGGAGCTCGGCTGTTCTCAGTGGTGGCAGGTGACAGAACAAGGAGCAATGGTCTCAAGTTGCAGTGGGGGAGGTTTAGGTTGGATATTAGGAAACACTATTTCACTAGGAGGGTGGTGAAGCACTGGAATGGGTTACCTAGGGAGATGGTGGAATCTCCTTCCTTAGAGGTTTTTCAGGCCCGGCTTGATTTAGTTGGGGATTGGTCCTGCTTTGAGCAGGGGGTTAGACTTGATGCCCTTCTGAGGTCTCTTCCAACCCTGGTTGGCCATGTCGTAGTGCCACGGTGCAGGGATGGACTGCAGCGGGCTCAGCGGGGCCAGGTGAACCCAGCAGTGAGACAGGAGCTGGATGTGGCACCAGAGGGGGCAAAGGGAGGTGACGCAAGCTTTAGGCTCAGCTTACACAAGGCTTCCCCCCACTTCCAGGAACCCCAGGTTTGGAGGCTAGAAACCAGGGCAGAACCCTCCCCCCAGCAGGCTCTCTCCAGATGGAAATACAGCCCCTAGGGACCTCCTGAGGTCCCTTCCAACCCTGATATTCTATGATTGATTTCAGCAGGTCTAGGCCAGGGGAAGCCCTGAAGGGCAGCTGTGTCAACGAGCCCAGGGACTAATGGGAAGGGAGCACCTCGGAGCTGCAGGAGAGAGCTGGGGTTACATGTGGGGCCTGGTTCTCCCATGGCATCGCAAAGGCTTCCCCTCGCCTCCCTGAAGACCTGGACCGACCCCTGCACCCCTGCCTGCTGTCATGGATACATGCAGCCCAGCAAGCAGACAAACACTGCACAGATGCTGCCAAAGACGCACTCAGTCTCCACTGTCCCGGCCTCCCCAGGCCCTTTCGGCTCCTTCCAGCCCCCCGCAGCTGCCACATGGACATGCAGGGGGGCAGACCAAGGGTGTTTGCTCTGTGGCTTTGCTGTCCTCCTGGGAGCCAGCAGGGGTCAGTGTTACTGCAGGAATGGACTGGAGGCAGCTGTCTATACCCAGGCACTGACAGCCCCACGCATTGCAGGGGTGGGGTGACTTGGCTTATGCAAAGCAGAACTGGTAAAACCCTGGAGTCCTTCACTCCATCTCCCTCCAGACTGGAGTGCGTCCCCTCCGCTGGCCAGGCACAGAGCCTGCCTGCTCTGGGACGCAAAGCCCAGTCTCTGGGGCAGGTCACACATACGCATCTGAGATCTCTGGGCCCTTCTAACCACCACAGAGAATAGCTGAGTCGCTTCTGCGCTGCTCAGCACATTTTGTTATGGGAGCCGTCCAGTTGCATAGACGCGGGCCTGAACCTCTGCCCAGATCTCAAACCCATTTCGTTTCCCTGCCTCTCAGGGTGCTGGTCCCTGCGCAACCCCATGCCCTGGAAAGCTCTGCTCCCTGTGTTTACAACCTGGTTTCCCATGCCTGAGTCTAGGGGTTCAGACTCCTGGTACCTTGTGGAATTTGACGGGGGGACCATCTCCAACAACACTGGGAGCTTGGAAACTTAACGTCTCTATCCAAGCCTGTTGGGCTCCCAAAGCTCGGCATCAGGCCAGACACGATCTCCTGTTCCTAGAGCTGGAAACCACCGGGGCTGCAGCCCCACAGCCAGCCCAGCCTACCTGTGGGCGGAGTAGGGGGGGCACAGAGCCCTCTGCTATGGGCTGGTGGAGCTTGGAATTCCTGGTGGGCCCACCCTGGGGCGGAGCTGCTCCAAGAGCACCTCTGGGGGCCATCTGACCTTGTCAAGCCCCCTCGTCGAGCTGGGACGGGGGTCTGCCAGGCCCTCTGCTCAGGAGGTGCTGCCTTTGTCACCTCCATAGCCCTCTTCTTGAGAGATGGCCCCCGTCCCCACCAACCCGCCAGGGCCATTTGTCTGGGAGTGGGGCAGTGCAGACAGAGGGCTCTCCTCTCCTTGCAGGAGACAAGGCGCATCCCCCATGAATGGTGAACACTGGGGAGGTCAGTGGGGTGGGGGAGGATGAAGAGGAATGAGGGGAGTCTGAGAAGGGGAAGAGATGGGGGGCTGTGGTCTCTTGTGGGGTGCGGTGAGGAGACTGTGCTGTCAGGGGCCCACAAGCCCGCTAATGGCTCCTCGTTAGTGCCGTGGAAAGGAATCTAAATGGGAAACAAGTGGCTTAATTGAGGCAAAAATGATAGCAATTAGTGTCAGCAAATCCAATTAAGAGCGGCTGGCGGGTTACCTTGGGCCTGTCATTGGGAGCACGTGCAGCGCCAGCAACACACGTCGCAGTCCCATGGCTCATGTCCTAGAAACGCAGGGAAATGGGGCCAGGGGACAGTGCTCGCTGCCGGTGCCCCCCAGAGAAGGCCTTTCATTAACAGCCCCAGCCCCTGCTGCCTCCATGGCCTTGGTCCAGAGCCTAACTAGGGCAGTGAAATGGATGTGCCAACTGGGCTCTATGGGGAGGAGAATCGCTGGTAACCGGGCCCCCATCGGGCCAATAAGCACCATTGTCCGGAAGCCCAGACTCGCCTGAGCCACCAGCTGTCTCTTTGCAAACCTCTTTCACTCTGGTCCCTGTGTGCTCCATGCGCTGCCGGGCTCTGGACCACCCCTGCTGCTTGGTCTTGTGCAGTATGGACCCTCCTGATAATGACAGCCAGCCAGGTCTGCCTGGGTAAGGTCAGCTCTAACCCACGTCCTTCTCAGCCAACCCCATTGATGCCCCCTCAGTCCTGATTTGCCTCCTCCCACTTATGACCAACCCTGCCAAACAGAGAGCAGTTGGGTTTCTGATGAGCACAGATGGGCTCCAGGATGACCCCACCAACCCATTAGCACTTGTGCCCAGCAGGATTTGAGCCATGATCTCCGCAAGGAGAGGCCCAGACCCAAGCCCACCAAACCTGCTCACTGGGTCCTGGACCCCCCCACTCCACACAGCCGGGGTGTCAGCTCCCTGCAGCATCACCACCTCGCCCAGCGTCACGGGTTAAGCTCGGCCATCGGTATCTGACCTGCTGGGCTCAGTCTCACCGATGGGCATGGACGGGGCTGTCCAGGAGTGAGCACCGGGCATGGTGCACGCCAGCGGAGAGCAGGCACCGTGCCACAGCTGCGGGAGGTGTGAGAGATCCAGGGCGTTTGGGGAAACAGGCTTGTCAGGCACTGGCTGCTCCTAGCTGCTACTTCCCTGCCTGGTTCGATGATCCATCTGAGCCATCACTGTGCTCAGCATGGGTGGGAGCTCCCCCTGCTGAGATGAAGCTGCCTATATGAGCACTCCCTGCTCCTCACATGCCTGCCATCCTGGTCTACTCCCTGCTGTTCGTCTCGAGTGAGGCTCACCTGACGGGCAATAGCCATTTGTGCTGTACTGTACAGGGTTTTGTGGGATTGGATGGACAGCCCCAAACTCACTGTCCTAGGAACCCCAGGATATGGTTTTGGGTTCATTTATTTTTCACCTTAGTGCAACATAAACAGCTTTGCTCCTCCCCAGCCACAGCAATATCCATGCCAGCAGGATCCAGTTCCCCAATAATCTCCTTTCTCCAAGCCCTTAAGGAATGACCCTTAAGAGCCACAGCCTATAGATTATAAACTCCTTGCGACAGGGACCATCTTTTTGCTCAGCATTTGTACAGCACCTAGCACCATGGGGTCCTGGTCCCTGACTGGGCGGGGCTGTAATAGCACTGTAAGAGGAGCAGGGCAGATGTGGGTTATTTTGACCATCTGATTGGAGTGTGACTCATGGCAGAGGCAAGGCTTAGGCTCTGTGTAAAGATAATACTCTGCACTTTCATACAAAGAATTTGCACTTGACAAACATTCAGTGATTTCCCCATCCCAACCCTCCTAAAACCCAGATACGGACTATTCTATCCATTTCACAGATGGGGGAACTGAGGCCCAGAGAGGTCACGCAGAGAGCAAAGTGATGGACATGGGAATAGGATCCAGGAGGCCTGGCCCTTGCTTTAACTGCTAGAAGAAGCCCTGGTGAAGGAAATGAGCCCTCCATCCATAACACTCTGTAACTGTGCGTGTCTAACTGAACCCTGACGTATCCTTCGAGAAACAAAGGCAGGGAAGCGGGCATGTTACTCCGGGCACTGATGTGCACATATGTTATGTGTGTGACTCATGCAGTGACAGGGAGTCATTTTCAGGATCAATTAGCCTCACCTGCTCTCCCAGACTCACATTTTGTTGAAGACACGGTGAGATATTAACTTAGAAACACTGGAGGCAACAGGGAGGGCTGAGATTAAGCAGCCCCCTCCATTTTACAGAGGCAGATCATCTGCTAACCAGGCCTTAGTGCAGGGGTTTTCCCCGTGCCCTCCCTGCCCGGTAGCAGTGCTCCTGGCAGCACTATTTGGGAGGCGGGAGCCCGACCCACTTGGTCCATTACTCACGTCACAATGTGTCTTCCCCAGCTCACCGGCGCCACGGCTCGATTCAGGCACCTTCAGTGCAAACGGATTTTATTGGCAAATTCCAGAAACAGCAAGAAAATGATAAAAAAAATGAGAGGATTGGTACGAAAACTGGGCAGGTACCTCAAACTCCAGCGCACTCTATAGTATACCGGATAATCGTCCTACAGGCAGGGAAAAGGACTTTAACTCACAGGTGAAAGGTCACTGACCCCTTCCACTCACACAGTCCCACGGCCCCAGGAATGAGCACCTCGGAGAAGCAGGGCACACGGCTCTTTGGCTCTGCATTCATGAAGTGTCCTGTTACATCACACGCTGAAACTGGCATCATCTGTCTCCTGCTTCCCCTGCCCCGCTGATCTGAACACTAGTCAATAACCCAGAGGAGCACTGATTTCCTGCCCTGCGCAGGCTGGAAGTCAGGGCCAGTGGGCCATGGGTCAGGGACTTTCAGCCAGGCCTTTTGAAGGTAAGACAGGGCCTGTCCCCAGGTGACTGGCCCCTTTAAGGGGAAATGGGGACTCCCCCCCATCTCATGATATTAATTAGTTTCCTCCCAGCCAGAGGGGCAGGTCTAATTGGGTCAGGTGATAAATTCCTGGGGCTCATAAAAGGGCAGAAACTGAGTGAGGCAGAGAAGTACAAGAGAGCAGCTGGGCTGCTGTGTAAAGCTCTGAACTGAAGCAGGGGGCTCCAGGGCAGCAGTCTGGGAGCTGGGTTGCCCAGAAGGGACTGGGAGCCAAGCCCAGTGCTTGGGCTGGAGAGGAACCTGAGTGGAGTGGAAGAATCTTGGTTTTGTTTGACCCTTTGTTACCCTGGAAGGGGTGATGTTTTAGTGCCATGTGCTGCTGACAGGGCGGGGCCACAGAGCCGCCATGCCTGTGACCAGGGCGCGTTCCCTGCAAATACCCAGGGGAGCGGATTGGCTAAGACCAGCCGTGTGAGGTGTTCGGCTAGACCGTGACTAACCAGCCCCAGACGTGCGAGTGCAGCGTGCAATGAAACATACACAGTGGCCCAGCGGCTAGGGCACCCGAGGAGGAATCAAGGAGGTAGGTAGGAGGGTGCTGGGGTTTGAGGTACAGGAACAGGAGTGTAACCATGGTTCTCACTAACCGTTACAAAATAGCCCGTTTACCAAGCTGGCCCAGAATCAAACCAAAGCAAACGCTGACCTCCATCCAGGAGCCAGGCTCAGAGAGGAGGCTAAGGACGCAGTGAGCTGCCCTAACACATCATTATTTTGCCACCATAAGATCCCAGGGATGGACCCCCATGTCCTCTAGGCTCCTCACCCGCCTGGCACCTTCTCTGCCCTTCTCTTCCCTGAGTCACTCTTGCTGTCCTCTCACCTGAGCTCATCTCCCCCACTAAGCAAATCGGCTCTGACACAAGGTTGGCAGGCGTCTCCAGCAGACCCTTCCTGTAGCATCCAGGGCTACCTTCTTCCCTCCAGTGGGAGGGAGCTGGGCACGGTGCCTGCCAATCAATCTAAAAGCACAAGCAGGGTTGCATGCCACCAGTCCTCCCCTGATGGAATTCGTGCTCTGCTCCTCTATTGTCCTGAATGATGTGCAGTCCTCTGGACACAACATTCAAAAACTCCTGTTCTGTTTCCTTGCAGGAGGCAGCTGAGACGGACGATCTAGCTAAGACCTGCTCAGACACGGGACTAGAGCTGGGAGAAATTGTTCATGTTACATTTATTTTTGGCGAAAAACCCGCAGATTTGGCCTCCCCAACACATTTCACGGATTCAGGTCCATTTCACCAATTGTTTCAGTTAAAATATATTCTGAAAAATATCAAAAGGTTCTGATTTTTTTTTTCACTTCAAAATGACTTTTGGTTTCAAACTTTCCTCTAATTTTATTTGTAAATGATCAGCACTGTCTTAATAAAATGATCAGAATTGAAAAGCAACATTTTGTTCAACCAGAAACTAATTTTTTTAACTTTCTGATTCACTGAAGAGTTAAAAAAAAAACAATTGTTTTCGGAGCTACCTGCAACAAATAATTTTTTCAATTTTTTGGACTTACTGGTGAACTAAAAAAAAAAAGAATTCTTTGCACAGGTCTAGTCGGATTTCCTCTGGAAGGGCCCATGGTGATGGCTTAAAGGCTTCAGGGCAGTGGTACAGGGATGGGTGCAGTGTGAGGGGATGGTGGGAGAAGGGACATGCAGGGATTGCTGCCGCAGTCTCTCTGGTCTGCTAACAGACTAGTGCAGGGGTGGCCAACCTGTGGCACCAGAGCCACATGTGGCTCTTCAGACATTAATATGCGGATCCTTGTATAGGCACCGACTCCGGGGCTGGAGCAACAGGTGCCAACTTTCCAATGTGCCGAGGGGGGGCGGGAGCGGGGGTGCTCACTGCTCAGCCCCAGCTCTGCCACAGGCCCTGCCCCCACTCCACCCCTTCCGAGCCTGCCGTGCCATCGCTTCTCCTTCACCCCCCAGAGCCTCCTGCACGCCACGAAACAGCTGATCGGGAGGGGAGGGGAGGGAGGGGGAGGTGCTGATCTGCGAGGCTGCCGGGGGGTGGGAGGTGCTGGGAGCAGCAGCAGGGGGCGCTGATGAGGGGCAGCTGATATTACTGTAGCTCTTTGGCAATGTCCATTGGTAAATTCTGGCTCCTTCTCGGGCTCAGGTTGGCCACCCCTGGACTAGTGGGTCTCTGACAATGGCCACCACCAGATGCACCATGAGAAAGTCCAAGAAAGCCCATAATGGACAATTATAAAATAATTTAACCAGCCCTAGGTATCAACATCTCCCCACAGAAGTCTCCGCTGAGTAGGTAACAGCTATACGATGACCCAGCCACACACATGCCTCATCCCCCTTTAATGACTCTTTACTCCCCTGCATTGCTTAAGCTCAGAATGGCACGATCCCACCTGGGGGGTGACTGGTGCTTCCTCTCTGAGGTGACTCAGCAACAGACATCACAAATTATATGAACCAAAGCCGCTTTGCCTATTGAGGAAATGCAGCCACCTCTGGGGTGGAACGCAGCTGCTTTTTAACAGCTCTGAACAACACTGGGCAAGATTCTAGAACAGGAAGTGAATTAGAATGGAAGTTTTAGTAAGTAATGATGGACTTACTTTCCCAAATTGGAATCTATCCAGAGCTCTAGGGTTCTTTCAGAAAAAAAGCACCAGCAGACTTGTACTTGTACTCTTGAGAAAAATGCCAGGGGACTGTTAACAATCACAGACAGTCAGTGCCTCTGAGAAATGACTTGTCCAGCATTGCAAAAACCCCTATGACCAGGCCGGAGTATAAACTCCATCCTCAGCACTCCCTGCTGCTTTACTATGAACACCTCCCTGGTGCCGTCCAACCAGCACCCCGCTGCTCTAACGTGAGCTCTGTCACGGCCGCAGCCAGAGGTGCTCTGCTGGCACAAGACACGGTGGATGAGTATGTAGTGACTGGCTGTGTTGCTCTGACTGGGCCCCCTGAGTTAAGTCCAGGGTGAGACAGGGGAGATAAGGGAAATTCCTTACACTCCAGGGCACTCGCCATGACTCCCCCATTAAAGGAAATGACTCATGCAGGGGAGAGAGATGGAGAACAAATGGATCAGACACTTGATTACCTGGTCTTGGCAGCCTCTCCATCATAATCAACTGTCTAGTGCGATGGAGGTGAGATTACTGGTGCAAAGGACCCTTGAGAGCCTGGCATCTGAGCAGTGTCAGTTCCAACTCGCCCTGCACCATGGCAGGCAGGGCCTGATGCCGTGTGCTAGAGTCCCATGCCTGCTGCTGGGCAGAGTAGACTGAAGAAGGTCTCTGTCTCCAACTCTCTTTGCTTCCAGAGGAGTTTCTGCATGCAGAGAAGTTTCAAGATCAGGCTCCTTGGGCCTCTTAAGAGTTCTGTTTATTATCTGTGAAGCCACAGAGATGGGAATGGGCTTGGTCTTCCCAAATCCCATTGGCTGGGTTGGGTGTTTGCAAAGCGCTGAGACCCAGGGACCATTGTATTTGAACTCCCCAAGCTCTGGGAAGCTCCAGTTTGGGTCCATACATACACCTTCAGGTGACCGCTCGGTCTGCTTCTGGTGCTGGGGGTGTCTTGATAAGGGCCAGAGCACCCTGTCTTGGTAGCATGAGGAGTTTGGCTACCTCTGCAGAGCTCCTTTTGCTCCTACTGAGATCAACGGCCGACCTCCCATAGGCTTTCATGGGGGCTGAGCCAGGCCGGTGGGTTGAGAACAAGATGCCCCAGTGGAGCTATCAGACCCCTTGCACTGTACATGGAACTATCGCCTAAGTCCAACACCCTCCACCCCAGCCAGGAGCTGCAGCTAACTCTAGTATGCCACTTGGGCAAAGGCTGCTGAGAGGATCCTTTAAGGATCAACATGGACAACTGATCTATGTCTGTAGGGAGAGAGAGGAAACTAACGCAATCCCAATACCCTGCTGGGCCTGAAACCCAGCTGACCGAGACTGAAAAAACCCCAGGATCACTGCCACCTTCTCGGCCACTGAGCCCCCAGACGGGATTGATAGTGTCGAGAGATGGTTTCTTAAGCCAGAGCCTGGCCTCGATTGAGAGTAGCTGGTATCCTGCCTCCTCCCTGAAGGAAATAACTACATGCTGCCCCAGCCTTCGGCCCAGCACCCTTCTCATAGGCAAATGGTGCCTGGATCTCTCACCACCCAAAACAGTTGCTCTGGGAGGGACTTTGTGGGTGCTACTAGTGAAAGAAAAGACAACCTTCTCCATGCCCAGGACAGCCACAGCCTGGGCTTTCAAAAACTCTTTCTGACCCTGGGGATCTGACTCGGATTGCAAATTCTGTCCTACCCCTGCCCCATATGAGCTCTAGGTGGCCGGTGAGTAGGAGAGGGCATTAGGGAGCTGCCTTCTGTAGGGCAGAGGGCAGCAAAATGTAGCTCCTTCTGCAGGCTATGATGTTGGACTCCGCCTGGGGATGCTTCTCAGCGCCCTTTTCCTAAGGGGCTGCATCTTCTCCTCAAACTCAAACCCAACTTTGTCTGACGTTCAGAGAAACGAGAGCAGCCCCTTCTCGCATTGCTGCTGCTTGTTCCCAAGCCGCTCTGCCGTCTGTTGCTCGTACCCAGGCTCTCTGAATTCTTTGAGGTTCACCCGTGGTTCAAGCCAGATGATCCTACTCCCCTTGCCGTTGTTTGAGTCCATCGTACGGAAGTTGCCAGGGAGTAGGGTGGTAGGAATCAAGGTGGTCTCCATGCGTTTCCCGCAATGCTCTGCAGCCATGAGGCAGAAGTCCTGCCAACAGACATCCATCATCCACGCAAGAGTGCTCCCTCTCACATAAATCATGTTAGAAAGACAAGACACAATGGGGCTTTTAATTATAGAAACCGTTACAAAGGATTAGTGATGGCAGCAACATGATGAATTGCCGTTATTCCCAAAGTTTAATAAAGCTTAAGTCTTTGGAGTCCAGCGGGGAGAACAATGAGCTAATGCTCCCTGGTGTGTTTGCTTTAACAACCGCTGGACGTGAGAGATATCTGCCTCCTCCCCTTCTCTCTCAGGTGTTTGCTGATGAGCTGTTTTTGGCAAAGGAGGTGGTTGGCCTGGGATTAACTCCTTCAGCCTCTCAGAGAGCGTCACCATGCAAAGTGATGGCTCACAGGGCTCCATATGGGCCATCTAGCCATGCTGGCAAAAGGCCCCAGACACAGTAACTGCTATGCTAGGAGTCGGAGGGGCGGGACGGCTCAGGGAACTGGGGATGGGATAGGATACATCTCCTTTAGGCTGGTGGGATGAACCATCAGGTCTGGCAGCATCAAAACCATGTCTCATCAAATGCGATTTGCTCCCCAAGGCTCACAGGACTCGAGCAAGTTCCTGAGATCTGGGGTTCGTTGGTTAGAACAAAACCCGGGAAAGCCCAAACCATCGCACTGCCCAGCCCTCTAGAACCTGAGTGTGGCGCCTCAGAGGTACCTTCCTCTCTGACCACCAGGGAGCTGCTGGTGGGGTTCCTTCTGGGTGCTTTGATTGGGCTATCATTCATCACCTCACTCCACTCGCTCACAACCTTGTCCGGGCAACCTTTCGCTCACGATCGGCTGAGCAGGGAGTTGATGGACCTGCTTTCCTTTAGAACCCTCACAGGATTGGCACATGGTCGGATAATATCCCGTGGGGTCCTGCCAGCTGCCTTTCCTCACATTGCATGCTTCTCCTTGGCTGGGCGAGGCCCATGTTTGTCTGTCTATCACCTCTCGAGCTATCTATCCCTGCCTTAGCTAGCTAGCGGTCATCTGTCTTCTCCATGGATTTGCAGACACCCTCACCCCATTACTGTAGCATTTCCTAGTAAACCTCTCTGCACAAATGTCCGGGGGCCCCCAAATTGTTCTCTTTCTCCTTTGTGCTCCCTGAAAGGGGTGTGTGTGCCTGGTGCCAAGCTGCCCGGCGAAGTAGGCTGCCATCTTTTACTAACCTACTTAGAAGACACTAGCAGATAAAACGGTTCAGGAAAATGCAAAAAGTCGACAATTGGTTCCATTTGCCTGGGGCTCTAATTATCTCTCCCCCAGTGAGGCTGGCTCAGCGGTGTAAGCAGGGCGGCTGTCACTTGGCATAGGCCATCCGCAAGCAGCCTTGCACTGCCTGCTAGGCATATGGGACACAAACACGGAGAGACTAAAGAGTAGCATTTAGCTGTCGGGAGGAGGGGGCGGCTGCTGGGGAAGCTGTGCTGGCGTGTTGAGCTGCAGGGTAGAGCGCTGATGGTGAGGCTCTGATTACAGCAGAGGAGTTTCGTCCCCTGGGCCTGTGTTTTTGACGGCCCAGTTTCCATGGTATCTTTAAGTATCTGATAGTGGAAGTGAGCGTAGGGTTGCCAGGTGTCCGGTTTGCAACTGGTTGGCGTGGGGCTGGCAGGCCCCCTACCCGGCTCAGTGCGGCTCCCCAGAAGTGGCAACATGACTCTCGGCTCCTAGGCAGAGGGATGGCCAGGGGGCTCCGCGTGGCACCTGCAAGCACAGGCAGCACACAGAGCCCCATGGTCACCCCTGCACTTAGGAGCCAAGGGACATGTTGCTGCTTCCAGGAGCTGCCTGGAACCTGCACCTCTTTTCATACCCACAACCTCTGCCACAGCCCTGAGTCCCCTCTCAGAGATCACACCCCAACTGCCAGCCCTGAGCCCCTTACTGCACCCCAAACTTCCTCCCATGCCCCAAACCCCTGTCCCAGTCGTGAGCCCCCTCCTGCACTGAAACTCCCTCCTGGAGCCCTCACCCCAAATTTTCTCCCACACCCCAGGCCTGAGCCCTCTCCCCCACCCAGACTTCCTCCCGGAGCCCACACCCTGAGCCCCCTCCTATGCCTCAACTCCCCACCACAGCTCAGAACCCCTTCCCACACTCTAACCCCATCGGCCCCAGCCTGGAGCCCCCTCCTGCACCTCAAACCCCTCATTCCTGGCCCCACACCAGAGCCCACACCCCTCCCCCACCCCAATCCCCTGCCTCAGCCCAGAGCCCCCTCCCACACTCCAAATCCCTTGGTCCCGGCCCAGAGCCCCCTCCTGCACCCCAAACCCCTCATCCTTGGCCCCACCCCAGAGCCCACACCCCCTGCTGGAGCTCTCACCCACTCTTGCACCCCAACCGCCTGCCCCAGACCAGAGCTCCCTCCAGCACCATGAACCCTCAGTCCTGGTTCTACCCCAGAGCCTGCACACGCTGCCAGAGCCCTCATCCCCTCCCACACCCCATGCCCCTGCCCCAGCCAGGTGAAAATAAGTGAGTGAGGGTGGGGGACAGCAAGCGACGGGGAGGGGGAAGGAATGAGTGAGGGATGGGGCCCTCGGAGAAGAGACAGGGGCAGGGCCTCGGGGCAGGGGGCAGGGCAAGGGTGTTCGGTTTTGTACAATTAAAAAGTTGGCCCTCCTCAGTGGGAGATGCACACAAGGCTGGGCCCTGCTGCACAAAGCAGGACAAGGTGCCCAACCCACAGAGCAGGGGCAGATTAAGGCACCAACGATTCCTAGTGAATTTGCCATTGACTTGGTTAGAAGAAGGAGAAGGGTCATATTGCTAGGAATACTGTCCCTGTGCACTGCATCATGCCACCCATGGACACCTCATGCCAGTGCACCCAGGCAACCGTCATCGCTGAGGTGTAACGGAGGCCAGGATTCGGCCCCGTGTGTTCTACGTTGTTTTACTCCATCTCAGTCAAAGGGAGACATTTAATCCAAGTGGGGTTCTGATGCAATCTACCCCAGGAAATAGGAGGCAGGGCAGTATGTGAACTGGGGGCTTGTCTACATCACAAAGTTGCAGCGCTGGTGAGGGGGTTACAGCGCTGCAACTTAGGAGGTGTACACATCTGCAGGGCATTACCAGCGCTGCAACTCCCTGTTTGCAGCGCTGGCCGTACTCCCGTTTTGTCTCGGGTGTAGAGGATCCAGCGCTGGTGATCCAGCGCTGGTAATCAAGTGTAGACACTTACCAGCGCTTTTCTTGACCTCCGTGGAATAAGCAGGTATCCCAGCATACCTGAGGAAGCCTCTGGTAATCAAGCTGGTCTCCTTCCCCGATTTGCTCTCGCGTTCCCCGAACCCCCGAGCAAGCAGGTCTCCTTCCCTGCGGTTTGCAGGGTGGTTCGGGGAACGCGAGAGCAAACCGCGGCGAAGCTGGTCTCCTTTCCCGGTTTGCTCTCGCGTTCCCCGAACCCCCGAGCAAGCAGGTCTCCTTCCCTGCGGTTTGCAGGGTGGTTCGGGGAACGCGAGAGCAAACCGCGGGGAAGCTGGTCTCCTTTCCCGGTTTGCTCTCGCGTTCCCCGAACCCCCCTTGAAGCCGCCCAACAGCGCTGCAGTGTGGCCACATCTAACACCACTTGCAGCGCTGGTTGCTGTAAGTGTGGCCACTCTGCAGTGCTGGCCCTATACAGCTGTACTAATACAGCTGTAACAACCAGCGCTGCAAAATTGTAGATGTAGACATACCCTGGGAGGGGTTCTTGTATGCTGCTTTGGATAGCCAGATGGATTCTGCAGTTCCCAACAGCCAGTGCCGGATGCTAAGACCTCGGGTTTCAGTTTTCACAGAAACTGTAATTTTTAAGGTAACGCTGGTATATGCCCCGAAATGAATCACACAATCGCCGTGTCTTCAAGAGAAAGATGCTGAGTGAATTGGGCCTGATAATCCCAGCCTTTTCTCTGGTCCCTGCTGTCCCGAGACAGCTGCACACATACCAAGACTAATTCTCACCCCCCACCATCACCACAGGAGGTAGCTCAGTATGATCACCCTTGCTTTACAGCTAAGGAAACCGAGGCAGGGAGAGAGGAAGCGACTTGCCCATGGTCACACAGTGCATCAGTGGCAGAGCTGGGGAGAGAGCTCAGATTCCCTGACTCCCAGGTCGCAGGTTGTCAAGGCTGGATCTTTATCTGACTTCATCTGATCCTTAGCATCCCTCGCCTGGTCCCCTGCCTGGCAGCCAGAGCAGCTGTGTTCAGCATGAGTGCAGTGTCTGTAGCAGCCATCCAACACTAATTTCCATGGGCTGTTGTGCACTGCCAGTGATGGGATAGGAGGAGAATTCAACAGCTGAGCCTGTATTAACATTGGGCGTGTAATTCAGCATGTTAGAGGGAGAGCTAGGGGCAGGGCTGGCGCTTTCATTTAGGGTGCCAGGATTTTGGGGTGGGGGTTGGCATTTTGCCGCCCTCGGCGGCAATTTGGCAGCAGGGGGTCCTTCCGCACTCCGGATCTTCCGCGGCAATTCTGCGGCAGGTCCTTCCGTGCTCCGGAACCCGCCACCGAAGTGCCCAGACCAGGAGCACGGAAGGACCCCCTCCTAAGGCGCCAAAAACCCTGGCGCCGCTCCTGGCTGGGGGAGGGCTCGGGCTAGCCCCAGGCAGAGTCCTGTTTTCCCTTCAGGAATTATGGTCACCCTAGTCTGGGATCTCGTCCTGGCTCTGTCACTGACTCCCTGGGCAAGGCCCTTCCCCTGCCTATAAAACAAGGGTACGAGCATCCTGCCCCACGAGGGCAACAGGCCAGGGAAGGTGCTGATTCGTTATGATTAATAACAGAGCACAACCCCTGCTCCCTCTGCCCCTGTCCGTCCTAGACAACCCCCTTTCTTTGAACTAGCAGCTCCCCTTTGTCCCCCTGCCAGGTGGCTGCCCCAGAGCCCCCTTTCCGCCCCCACGGGCTCAGCACAGAGGGAGCGGGGCGGTGCCCTATGGTCCATGTGTCACTGCATTGGCTCTCAGCAGCACCGAGCAGGGACAGATTCCCTCCTGCGGGTCGGGCTGGAGGGGCTGAGCTGAGCTGTGATCAGGACGGAGGTGTTTTCGCGGCACAGGGAAAGAGCTTGAACGGTGCCAGCCCACGCGGAGCCTGGCTCCAGGCCAGCATTATTAGGCTTCTCACTTTCACAAGCAACAAATCCGCCCACACAATGGAATTAAACAATATTGTTTTGAAACGAGGTCTTTCCATGGTGTAGCGAACCGGCTAAATCGATTACTAATGACACCCCCTCCTCCCCCCAGCCCAGCGCCTGGGTCCCACCTCCCAGCATCCTCCTCCAATGCCCCACACTGCCCGCCTCTCACATGGACACTGGCTCTGCTTTTACCTTCTAGATCATCCCAGCTGGGAGCCCCACACTTCTGGGCCGTGTCAGTCCTGTCCCTGCCACCCCTCGAGAGCTGGCCCCTCCCTGCGGGTGCTGACAGGGCTGGGGATCTCAGGGCTGGCTACCTTTGGGGCTCAGGGCTCCGGAGAAGTGGCCTCGCCCCCATCGCCTAGCAGAGGGCCCAGCAGCACCTGGCGGGGATGCACCGGCTCAGGGTGCTGGGGAGGACGGATTTTCTGCTTTGCTGGCTCTGTCTCCTGCATTGAGACTTTGGTCAGCTCACCTCAATCACAGCCCCCACCATTCTCCTTCCCTCCCCCATCCTCCCCCGACTGCTTCCTGCCACTTCCCATCTCTTCTCTGCCTCTCTCCTGATCTTCATCACCCCCTCCTGCCCCTGCTCCTCTCTGCCCTCCCAAGCATCCCTCCCCGTCCCTCTACCCTGCTCCCCTCACCTCCGCCACCACCTGCTCATCCTGCCAGCCCCCTCTCTGCCCCTCACTCCACTTTGGGGGCAGGGTCCTCCTCTCCTCCCTCTCTGTGCAGCGACAGGCACCTGTGGCCAGTTTGGGGTTTGATCCCCGACACACAGAGCTGCAGCACATCTGGGGTCTGCTCCCCTCCTTCCCGTGCCAGCTCGGCCGGTGTCTGCCTAGGTGCCAGGCTGTGCCCACCAGCTCTCAACCAGCGCTCTCCATGTTCCTGGGCTTGGGCATCCCCCTTCCCACTCCAGCCCCAGGAAACACCTTGCCTCTGCTTGGCAGGTTTGTGATCTGAAGGAGAAGCTCCTCACCCACTCTGTTCTGAGCTCTGCTGAAAGGAGCCCCTGGGGCACTGCCCGTCACTCTCGTCTCCCCAGTACCTTCCGCAGCCATCGGACCATCTGCTCCAGTAGGACAGCAAGGGCCCCCCACTGCAGTGTCAGGGGACCCAACGCAGTCAGCCTGAGCCAAGGGCTCGCTCAGCTGGAAAGTGAGAGCAGCTCGGCTGGTGCCGGAGAACGGAGCCCACCAGGATTGGAGAGGGCAGGGAGTGGGACAGGGCTCCTTCAAGGCTCCAGATTCAAACCCAGTCCAGGCCAGCCCCATCTGACAGCTCCTTGGCGACCCCCATGTGAAATTAGCTGGGGTGGGGGGTGAATTGGGGAATTCTATACAAATTGTGTTTGATACTGGGGGCTCTCGGTGCACATCTGCCTCAGACTGCAGACTCCATGTTCAGTGCAGGGCTGGTTGTTTTCTCTGTCATTCAGCTCTGTAGTGCAAGAAATAGCAAGCAGGAGAGAAACAAGGGCCTAACAATAGAGGGTCATTTAACTTGAGTGCTCGACCATTGGAATGAAATCGCTCTAGACAACAGACCAACTCCCAACCAGGGAAACAGGCTTAGCAGGGGAGAAGTGGCCTGGGAGTGAAATCATCTGACAGAGGGTCACCTGGGGAGGCTGAGGAGGGGATCACCTGACAGAGGGGGGCTGAAAGCTATAACAGGGCAGGAGTTTGTTCAGATCTCAGGTTTTCTTCTACAGATGAGGAGGAGAGAAGGAACCCAGCATGTAAGAAGCCTGATGATGCCAAGGATCCTGTCTACCTACCTGAACACAAATGGTCCCACAGAAGGGTGAGCTCATGAGGGGCATGACTGGTTGGCTCTTTGTTGCATTTCTAATAATCTCTCCTGCGTTTGCTGTGATGAAGTAAACGAGTCGTGGTGTCCTGCTCTGGGTAGGGTGTCTTGGGGGCTGTCATGTTTTATGCTTCCTGCCTGCCTCCTGAGAGAGTTCAACTGCCCCCAAGCAGGCTCATCCCTTGGGTGGGATTGTGGGAGTGGGGATGTTTAAGCGACTAGGGTCTCTTGGGGGGTCAGCATTGGTTCTGGGAGCTGAGAGGCTCCATTTCCACAAAGAAGTGGCAGATTGAGCATTGTTGCTCAGGAAATAAGCCCGAGAGGCCAAGGGGGAAAGAAGTGCTGCTGCCTGCTGAGACCTAGGGAAGCTTAAAGCGCCTGGGATCCCGAGGCCTGGATTCCCCTGGCAGTGGTGTAGGGATTGGCTGGGACCTGTGACAGTCTCCTTGCCAGCTCCTAGGGCAGGCATCTGCAATAGATTTGGCCCCTGTTTGGCAGTAACGGCAGAAAGGCCAAGGCTGAAGCGGGCCATGCAGTCTGAGCTCCTCTCTCACTGACCCCCAGGCGGGATGTGAGGGACATTCAGTGCTGCTGCCCCACCAATAGATTCAGGTGAACATCCTCGATGGAAATGGAGGCGAAAACAGAACTGGATGGACCGGGGTTCAGTCTGCCATCGGGGTGGGGGGGTGAGCGGGGAGGGGAAGCTGCTCCTCACCCCTGCCCAATGAACATCCAAAGGCACAGAAACCCGCTCCCATGCCCTGCAGGGGGGTGCTATTCAGCATTATCCCAGCTCCTGCAGGGCCAGCTTCCCACTTGGGAGTGGCTCCATCCCTGACCTGCAGTCTAACGATACACACATCCCTGCCAGACTGGGGACGGGGCAGGTCTCCCAACCGGAGCAAAGCATCAGGCTACAGAGCTCAGTTGCTTAATGCTGGCAGCTCAGCGGTGCCCCCCTTGCATCCCAGCATCAGAGAGAGCAGGGTCACCTTCCTTGCCCCCTATGCTGCCCCGATGTGGTGGGACTTGACCCAAACGCTCTCCTCCCTTCTTTTCTCCTCCCCCTGAAGGGAAAGGGTTCTTCACCCAGGGCTGGAGGATGCATAACTCTTAATACCCATATATCACATGCAGCCCCTTGCTGGCAGGCTCTCCTTGCCACCTCCTTGTCCAAGCATCCTCTGCTCCTCGCAGCTGGTACCATGGCGGTCCATGCTGTGGGTTAAGGGGCTCCTTGCTGTTGAACTTTTCCCATCCATAAAGAGGAGCCGGATACCAAAGCCAGGGCTCAGTGTGTGCACGCACCGTCCCATAAAGAGGCAAAGTTACGGCTCCCTCCCAAAATGCCACCTGCTGCTCAAGAACATAAGAACGGCCACATTGGGTCAGGCCAAAGGTCCATCTAGCCCAGTGTCCTGTCCTCTGACAGTGGCTTGTGCCAGGTGCTTCCAAGGGAGTTAACAGAACAGGGCCATTGTTGAGTGTCCCATCCCAGTTTCTGGCATTTGGGCCCAGGGTTATATCCCCGACCATCTGGGCTAAAAGCCACTGATGGACCTACCCTCCAGGAACTGCCTACACAACATTCCCTGGCAACACGTTCCACAGCCTGGCTGTGCAGTGTGCGAAGTAGCACCTCCTTAGGTTTGTTTCAAACCGGCTGCCTATTGATATCATTGGATGCCCCTGGCTCCTGTGTTATGAGAAGGGGTAAATAACACTTCACTATTCACGTTCTCCAGACCGGTCATGATTTTATAGACCTCTCTCATATCCCCCCCTTAGCTGTCTCTTTTCCAAGCTGAACAGTCCCGGTGGTTTTAATCTCTCCTTGTAAGGAAGTTCTTCCATACCCTTTACCATTTGTGCTGCCCTTCTCCGTACCTTTTCCAATTCTAATATATCTTTATTTGAGATGGAGCAACCAGAACTGCAGGCAGTATTCAAAGTGTGGGTGTACCATGGATTTATATAGACGCATTATGATATTTTCTGTCTTATCTATCCTACCACTCGGTGAGCTTTGTTGTCAGCCGCTGCACACGGCTCGGATGTTTTCAGAGAACTATCCATGATGAAGGAGCTTAAGGAACTGAAAAGGGCAGTGAGAAGTGAGCCAAGTCATAGCAATTACAGAGCTGCATTTGCATATCCCACACTAAGCTCTGGAAGGGGTGGTGGGGAGGCTGGAGTATCTTAACCATTATCACCAGGAGGAGCCTGTTGGAAGAGTAGGTAGAGGATTGGACTGGAAGTGGAGCCTGTTGCAAATTAGAGCCGCTTCCACTCTCAGCAGTGAGGACGATATTGACATTATACGGCCTGCCATATGTCCACCGCGGCAGGGCTGCTGCACCTTGCAAAGCACGGGTGGAATGGCAAATGCTGGGAAAGTCTTGGAGAATAGAGGGCTCTGGGGCTGGTAACTGGGATGCCTTTGCTTCTGTGTCCCTCACCTCAACATCTGTAAGAACCTGGTCACCCATCCCCGTTCCGTCCCCTCCTGCCTCTGGGCCGGTTGGCTGCAGCCAAAAGTAGAAGTAAACCGCCGTTCTCCCTGGGTTTCTGATCCAAGCAGAAGCAGGAACCACCAGGAATATCACGGGAAGGACTGTTCTCCAGAGAGTTCCAGTTTGATCAATCAAACCAAAGGAGAAGGAAGAAACTTCTGAACATCTGGGTGCTCAGCTGGCCTGAGTTGCCCATCGCTTCTTGCCAGATGTAGTGCAGAGCTGTAAGCTGGGGGCTGGTTTGGGATCAGTGAAGCCTACCAAGGCATTGACACAACCCTGGAGTGATTTGAGGGGAATGGGAGATACCTCCCCCACTCTGGCATTTTAACTCTTCTGTTGATGTCCTCTGCTTGGTAAAGTGAAACTCCATGGTCCTGGGGGGTGGGTATTAGCAGTGGGATGGGACCTAGCATCTCTGAATCATAAAAACCACCCTGTTAGCAAGGCTGTGGCAGGTTTATGTACCTCTGTCTGTTCCAAGCCACCACTAGATGGGAACAGAACTGAGTTGCGGCAGGCTGCATTCACTGTATGACTCCTGCATTTTCACTCCAGCTCCCTTGTATCTCGAATAGAGCTTTCCTGTCCTGCAAAGATTTTTGACATTTCAAACACTTTTCAAAGTTTTCACAAGCCAAAACCCTAAAGATTATTTTTTAAGTAAAGAAAAAATGATGCTTTGACCTAAACAGATTTTTTTTCCTCTCATTAGCTTACATGTCTACGCAGAGCATCATTTCAAACTGGAATTTTTCATTTCAAAAATATTAAATACAAGATTTTGAAAATGTCAAAACATTAATACATTTTCAACTCAATAAATTAATCAGAACTAACCCTTCTCGTGAAAAGTTGGGGTTTTGCTTACCTCCCTTCCCATCCCCACCACAAGACGTCTAGAAAGCTCCTCAGATACAAACTTCCACCCCCTCCCCTTGGTTGGAGAAGCAAAGCAGCAGAGAAGCTGGGTCCCAGCTTGGAGACCCAGAGGTGCTGTAAGAGGTCGGAGTGTTACTGACCATTCCCTGCCTGCATTTTCTCTCCCTTCAGCTTCCTGTCCATGGCATTGTTGCCACCAGAGCAGACAGAAACCCAGAGTCTGGCAGTGACACCGCCCAGGTTTGACGTGCTCTGTGCCACCAGGAGCCCACCAGCCAGGCTGCATCCTGTCAAGTAGCTAGTCCTGCCCTTCCGTAGCCCATCCCTAGCTTGTGACTCAAGGGTCCTGCTATCAGGGGCCATCTTGCTAGTTGCAGCATCTTCCCATGTGTCTCCCTGTTCGGTGTCTATCTGGCTAGTCTCTCTCTCTAACCTGTTCATATTCATAGCTCTGTCGCTGCCTCCCTCTCCCCCTGGAACGGGTTCAGAGCGCAGCCCTGCTGGCAGCAGAGCAGAGGGGCTGAATGAGGGGGAGCAGCGCTCAGGCACTGGGAAAGGCAATCTGGGGGCAGCACCCTTCGCTGTCAGCTTGTGCCTGCCACATGGCGTGTCAGTGAGGTCTGAAGTCTCCCCCTGAACTTGTCCATGAGGTAGGAGCCAGCCCTCTGCAGGGGCTGTGCGACTGGCCCTCGGGCAGCCCCGGGGCCCAGGGTCACCACTCACTCTGAGGCTGAATCAGGGCAGGGCTGAGTGAGGCTGGCATTCAACGTTCACTTCCAACAGTGGGGGCAATTGAAGCCCTGAGAAGGGACGTGACTCGTGTGGAGCTGGGAACGAAGCCCACAAGGCCCGGGGTCCATGCCTGGGCCTGCCCATAGAACACCCACCCCTCCGTGCACACACATGCACACACACACACTAGACAGCTGCCTTAACAGCCAGCACTGCAAGGACTGACCCAGGAACCTGCCAAGCTAAAAGCCTGAGTGGCTCCCACCTCCCAATGCCTACCCCCCATGGCACGAACACAGAGGGGCCATGTAACGCTCTAACCAGCTTCCGTCTCCATTTACCCCACACCCCATCTTTCCACAACAGCCCTGCCTGCTGTCCTCCTTCCCCTCTCCCCAGCACTGCATGCAGCCCTGAGGGCTCAGCCCGCTCTCCCTTGCACATCAACCTGCTGCGGCTTTTTCTTTTAACCCTCAGGTCTTATCAAGGTCAAATGTCCCAGCTGCTCCAGCCACCACAGAACAGTCCCCAAATCTCACAGAGGCGGGAACACTGTCGAATTCGATTAAGTGGGGTGACAGCAGCTGGGTCCCTGGGGCACAGGCAAGGGAAGGCACCTGGGATGGCTCCCGCCTGCCAGGTGCAAAGGCCATGTTTGCCGGCTTTGTCATCTCAGTGCCTGGAATTCTAATGGCCCTGGAAAAGCTGCTGCCACCATGCTATTTGAAAATCAGCTCAGAGCTGCCTGGAGGGGTTCGAGGCCATGCTCAGAGAAATGCTGGCAGGATTCACACAGGGAGAGATGGGGACAGGGCCGTGCAGTTCACATGACCCTGGTGCAGCTGAGCCCAGGAAAAACGTAAGATCCTGTGCTGGCTGGGGACGAGCGGGGCTGTCATAACTTTAGTCCCAGATTTGGACCTTAGCGTCCAAAATATGAGGGTTAGCATGAAAAACCTCCAAGCTTAGTTACCAGCTTGGACCTGGTACTTGCTGCCACCACCCAAAAAATTAGAGTGTTTTGGGGCACTCTGGTCCCCCTGAAAAACCTTCCCTGGGGACCCCAAGACCCAAATCCCTTGAGTCTCACAACAAAGGGAAATAATCCTTTTTCCCTTCCCCCCTCCAGGTGCTCCTGGAGAGATACACAGACACAAGCTCTGTGAATCCAAACAGAGTGACTCCCCCTCTCCGTTCCCAGTCCTGGAAACAAAAGCACTTTCCTCTTCACCCAGAGGGAATTCAAAATCAGGCTAGCAAATCCAACACACACACATCTCCCCCTGATTTCTTCCTCCCACCAATTCCCTGGTGAGTACAGACTCAATTTCCCTGAAATTTCCCAGTAAAGAAAACTTTAACAGGTTTTAAAAAGAAAGCTTTATATAAAAAAGAAAGAAAAATACATACAAATGGTCTCTCTGTATTAAGGTGACAAATACACGGTTAATTGCTTAAAAGAAATATGAATAAACAGCCTTATTCAAAAAAAATACAATTCAAAGCACTCCAGCACTTATATTCATGCAAATACCAAAGAAAAGAAACCATATAACTTACTATCTGATCTCTTTGTCCTTACACTTAGAAACAGAAGATTAGAAAGCAGAAACTACTTCTCCAAAGCTCAGAGAAAGCAGGCAGACAGACAAAGACCTCAGACACAAACTTCCCTCCACCGAAAGTTGAAAAAATCCGGTTTCCTGATTGGTCCTCTGGTCAGGTGCTTCAGGTGAAAGAGACATTAACCCTTAGCTATCTGTTTATGACAGGGGCCTTCATGAATCTTTCCGCCTCTGCTGTGTAAATGCGACCTCTGTCAGCTGTTACATGTGAGAGAGACAGAAATGAGAGATTGTGAGTCACCCTCTTGCTGAAAAGAGACTGAGGGGTCCCAGCTCTCCAGATCCAGAGAGGGGGCTGAGTGGACAGATTTCCTGCAGGCTGCTGAGTGCATTTTCTGTCCAGAGCCCTGACTGGACACAGACAGCATCAGCTCAGCTCAGCCATTCCTCACAGAGTGCTTTCCCCGCCCCTCCAATAACTGAAATGCTCACAGGCAGCTCGGCAATCCGCACACTCTTCAAAATCCAGCCCTGAAACAAACTATTGAAGGTCCCGCCCTGGCCATTGATTTCTCCCCCTTATCGTGATCCTGTGGGAGAAGGCCACACTGCAACAAGAGGGTGTCGGAGAGCGGGGCAGGGTAAACTTGTCTCTGCCCCATGGCAGCCACTATCAAGAGCAGAACCTACCCCTTGAGCAGAAAGCCTGTCTCTGCTGCAGCTTGAGCTAAAGACTCATCTCTCCAGCTGGGGCTGTAACAGGTCCATATCAGCTGTAGCTTGGATGCGGCTGGGGAATCCAGAACACACCCTGAACTGTGGGTTTTACGCCCCCCCTCCCCATGTCTCCCTAATAGGGTGACCAGACAGCAAATGTGAAAAATCAGGATGGGGGTGGAGGGTATATAGGAGCCTATATAAGAAAAAGACCCAAAAATCAGGACTGTCCCTATAAAATCGGGACATCTGGTCACCCTTCTCCCAAAGCTCCTAATGAACCAGGCTTTGAAAGGTGCAATACCCCCTGCACTCGCTAGATTGCCCATCACGTGCCCAGCCGGTGCCACTATTAGGGAATGCGCCAGGTGCAGGGTCCCAAGGTGATTGGTTCCCTTGCTGCCTTCTCGGTGGATGTCACTTGCTCTGGTGCTGAGCAGGTGCCCCTCCCATGTACCATGTACCTTCTCCCACCCCCCCAACACCCTCCTCTGTTCTTTCCCGTAGCAGTAGCAGAAGTTCACGCAGAGGGCACTACGCAGCTGCTGTCACAAAGCCTCCCCATGCAGCCTCTAGCTTCCCGCAGCCTCCCAAGTTTCTCTTTTAATAGCGGTTTCATCCTTCCAGAGCAGCGGGTCTGGAAGATCCCTGTCAGGTTGCATTACCTCTGCCCTCCACAGTACTCCAGGTCTGCGTGAGCTCCACAGCTGCAGGGAACCCGCCTGCATTGCTTGCTCTCACCCTTCATCCGCCCCATCCCTCCGGGTCCCGGCCTGGCATGCAGGACTGCAGGATTCCTTGGTGGAGGGAGCACAGGCTTTTCTTCAGCTGTATTTCTTTTATCAACATTGAGATGGGGTGGGAGAAGTGGGACCTGCCAAGATGCACCTGGGGAAGCAGGGCCTGCTGCTTATAGCATTTGACTGTGAGTGAGGGCCCTGAGTCCTATTTCTGCTTCTACTCCTGGCCTTGGGCAAATCACTTCAATTCTTGGTGCCTCAGTTTCCCCTTCTGTCTCAAAGGGGGTAATGAGGCTTCTTTCACCCTCCCCCCAGAGATAGCTTGAGCGGCTTATTTAATGTGTGCAGCAGGTTTAGAGATAGGAGCACAAATTGTTGTTACAGCCTATGACCCCAGATGAGGGACATGAAGAAAATAGCTATGTGGGCAAGAGTGGAATTTGCTCTGTTAGCAAACCTGGCATGATCTGTCATCTCCGACTGGTGAGGCAGCACTTCTGCACGGCTGGCTGCAGGGCCGGTGCAACCATTTAGGTGACCTAGGCGGTTGCCTAGCACACTAGGATTTGGAGTGGGGGGGGCATTTTCTTTGACAGCGACCACAACGACTGGATCTTTGGCCACCCGGGTTGCCACCGGCATTTAGGCAGAAGGAGCTGGGGCAGGGGAGCATGGGGAGGGCCGCCTGCAGCAAGTAAGGGGAGGAGCTGCTGCGGGGGGGAGCTGCCATGGGAGGGTGTGGGGGCGCCTCAGGGTGGGGGCTTGGGGACAGGGGAGGGTACAAGGTGGAAGTTTCGTCTAGGGCATGAAACATCCTTTCACCGGCCCTGGCTGGCTGGCTGTGCTTAGAACAGGGCATCCCCTTCAAGAGCAGGTAATGCCCTCTCAGGCATGTTATAATCCTCTCTTGCAAGGCTTGGCTGCGGTTAGTATGTGGAAGGCAGATGGCCACTTGAAAACCTGGATCACTGATCTTTCTATACTTGGTGCTCAAGGGAGTGACTAGACTAAAAGATTGGGAGTCAGCCCACCTGGGTTCGGTTTCTAACTAGCGAAGTGTGTGATGTTGGGTAGGCCACATTCCTGCTCTGGGCCTCAGTTTTCCCCATCTGTAAAATGAGTCTAATGATTCTGAGGGCAACTAAAATGATTAGGGGTTTGGAGAGGGTCCCATATGGGGAAAGATTAAAGAGGCTAGGACTCTTCAGCTTGGAAAAGAGAAGACTAAGGGGGGATATGATAGAGGTCTATAAAATCATGAGTGATGTGGAGAAAGTGGATAAAGAAAAGTTATTTACTTATTCCCATAATACAAGAACTAGGGGTCACCAAATGAAATTAATGGGCAGCAGGTTTAAAACAAGTAAAAGGCAGTTCTTCTTCACGCAGCACACAGTCAACTTGTGGAACTCCTTGCCTGAGGAGGCTGTGAGGGCTGGGACTATAACAGCGTTTAAATGGGAACTGGATAAATTCATGGTGGTTAAGTCCATAAATGGCTTTTAGCCAGGATGGGTAAGGAATGGTGTCCCTAGCCTCTGTTTGTCAGAGGGTGGAGATGGATGGCAGGAGATAGATCACTTAATCATTACCTGTTAGCTTCACTCCCTCTGGGGCACCTGGCATTGGCCACTGTCGGTAGACAGATACTGGGCTAGATGGACCTTTGGTCTGACCCAATACGGCCATTCTTATGTTCTTATGAGCTTTTCTGGATAAGATGTTCTAGGTCAGTAGTTGTGTTATTAGTAAACCAATGATGCAGCATGATGCTACGGGGTGCTGCCACGCTGTCCTTCAGGAGAGACTGCGTCACCTCAGACCGGACCAAGTCTAGTCACTGAGGAGCCGAGGCCCAAACTCTGAAAAGTGCCTAGTGAGTCTGAGCGTTTCAATTTTGGAGCAACTTGCCCTCTAATCAAGGGGCCTGATTTTCAGAAAGTGCTGAGCAGCTGCCCTCTGAAAACCAGGCTCCTTTAAGGTGTCTCAAGTTGGGCCCCCAAAATCATTAGCTGCTTTTGAAAATGCAGGCCCAAGACTGCGGGTTTCTCCTGGTGCCCTGGCCAAGTTCAAGTCTGGATAACTACTTCCTGCCCACTGAAGTGCCCCTGGCACTGCCATCAGGGCGTCGCAGGACACTTCACTGCCAGTCCTTGGTGTTGCCATGGGGTGTCGGTTACTGCATTCCACCCCAGAGGCAGCGTCTGGGGAAAGCACTCTGGGTTCCTTCGAGAAGACTGTTCTACGAAAATGTAGGACAGAAGTTCCTTGGCAAAGCCGCGAGGGTGAGGGGGAAGCTTTCATAGCATCTGCCCACACCGTGTCTGGCTCTTGCTAATCCTGGCCATTCCTGACTCTTCTTTGCGCTACGTACACTCACAGTATAGAGATCTAGATCCCTAACTTTGGAGCTGCTGTGTCTCGGTACAAGGCATATGTCTAGCAAAGACCCTTGCAGCTGGGGCTGGCTGCATTCAGACCTGAATGAATAATTTGCTGCCAATATGTTATTTGACAGATTTAGCCTCTTTGTGCTCATGGAATATCTACCAGCAGATTGAATTTCCTCCTGCTTATTCGTTATACAGATTTATGCAGCAAGGGTTTCTTTGGAGATCTTTTTCCCCCACTCAACATTTAAGCTGGGTTGCTTAGCTGGGATCGGGCAGACATGTGCAAATTAGAAAGGGGTTCTCTGCTGGTAGTTAAGCATGCGATGTTGGAATCCACTTCCCCGGAAAGCAAACGCAAATGGAGCGCAAGCAACATGCACTAGGTTAAATGTTCAGGCTACTATTCCTAGCCACTGCTTTGCAGTATTCACCCAGCTCTGGGGCTAAGCACATCCCATGAGTTTTGTGAGTATCTTGCCCGCTTGGTTTGTAAACTCTTGGGGGGCAGGGAACCTGCCTTGCTCTGTTTGTGGACAGATACTTACCTGGCCCCCATTACTGCAGTACTTAGCACCTCGCAACCTTCAGTGTTTTTATCTTTACAGCACCCCTGTGAGATAGGGAAGGGCTATTCACCCCCACTGTAAAGAGGGTAAACTGAGGCAGAGATCCACTCAGTGGGACAGCAGGGAATTGAACTAGGGTCTCTCAAGTTACTTGCTTAACCACTAGACCATCCCTCTTCTCTGAGCTTAACAAATCCTGACTAACGTGCTGTGCCTTGAATGACCGACCCACCTCAACTCTTTTGTTCTTTCAGAACATTACAAACGGCCCTGGATCAGCACTTCGCCAGATCTTCCATTTCAGGCTGAAAGACTCCTGGTTCTGCATGAAACAGAGAGCGCAGGACAATGTCAGGGCTTCGCTGGAAACCCTGCTGGCTTCTCTGATGCTTTTTCTTTTTCCAAAACCCCTTGCTGGCTGAGGACAGCGGCTTTGTCTCTAAAACAAAGGAACTGAAATCCAATCCACCAGCTCAGTGACTCGCCAAGGTGGAAGGGAACAGCAGGCGAGCTGTGCAAATGCACAGGGCTAATTTGTGGGGCTTTGATCTCCTTTCATTTGAGCCAGGCAGGGGGCACTTGTTACAGGCTTGTGTGCGGCATGTGTGGGTTTCCGATCACTCCTTTGCCTCTGCACCTCTGGCTTGGTTCCCATTTGGCATTTGAGACTCAAAGCTACCAAAGTAAAGTTGGCATCACTAGACCCGGTGAACACTGGGAGGATTTGTTAAAATTAAAGGGAAACTATCTGACTAGGAAGGTTTGCAAGACCCTCAACTCTGATTTAGCTTTAAATGATTCAAGTCTGATAGGGTAACAAAGACCCTCCACATGCTTGAGATAATTATACCTAGTTCATGTACAATGCTTTTCCTCAGTAGATCTCAAAGCACCCCGCAATCTTGAACTGGATGTAATGAAGTTACATCTTGTTTGTTTTTACTGAGTCTTAATAGGATTAATTCCCATGGATGTATAGTATATAGATGTATTTACTTTAATTCCAAAGCACTTTACAAGAAAATAGATAGCTAGAGAAATCACTTTACCCGCTCCTGACATGCAGCTGTGACTGGGGCAGAGCACAGCACCACTTTAACAGCTGCACTGCACACCGGTTTAGATAATAGACAGCGAAGGAGACCATGCCCAGCTAAAAGCCCAGGTGGAGGTTAGGTAGGCAGATGGAATTATCTGACCTGCAGGTTCATCAGGACCCTGGCGCTGCCCGCCTGGCTCTTTTGAAAAATACAAGGTGCTCGTTAATGAGCACAAGCAAGGAAGAGTTTCATTTTAGGTATCTGAAAAACATAGGAGCTGCCTATCCCTGGTACGGGCCATCACGTCGGATTGCCTCACGTGCTTACCCCCATTTTGCAGACGGAGCACTGAGGGGCTATGGGACTTTCCCAAGGGCGCACAGGAAGCTTGTGTCAGAGCAGGGGACTGAGGCAGGTCTCCTAACATCTTGATTAGTGCACTGGCCACTTGACAGTTCTTCCTATGTACAGCAGTGTGGCCTGAGGGTGTTTGGTTTAGTGCTGACTTAGAGGTGAAAAACAACCCCACTTCTTGCAGCGTAGGGGCTTTCTCAGAAGGTCTGCCTCCCCCGGATAGCCTAGGCCCGACCTTATTTAGCTTGTAAGAACATGCTATGGAGGTGGTATTGTGCTTCTCTCAGTGATTCAGTGAGACCCTCACAGCAATTGCAAGAGTGGGCATTGCTACTTGTGGGGTCCCCGCTGCTGGCTTCGCAGCCACAGTTCTCCAGCAAACCCCGTTCTCTCGAGCCCTGATGACACTACGGTGGTGGTGGTGAATAAAGAAATCAGCTGCATGCAGGGGATTTGTTGTTGATGGACAGAAAGGACCAGGTCCGTTTCAGCTGCATTGGACACACAAATGTGGCTCATCTCCTTGGGGTTCTATTTATTCCAGGAATAGGCGGCCCAGGTGTGAAGGTGTCAGGAAGCCTGGGGCCATCTCAGGAACTCCTGGTGCCATTCTAGGCTGTGACTCCATCCAGTTCCCAGCAGGCTTGCTGGCCCTTTGAAGCACAGAGCCTGAGAAACAGCTAATTCAGATGAGAAAACTGCCACCAGCCAGCCCAACAGTATGGCAGGGGAACCTGAGAAGCTGAGCTGGAGGCTCCATCCCAGCCCTGGGGTGGGCGTTTCACATTGCTCAGGAGTGACCTCTCTGGACAATTCAGCATCGATGGGAAATACGGATATAGAGAAATCCTGGATGCTCCAGGTGTCTTGCTGCCATTGAGGGGGCTCCAGGCCTGTTTTCTTACTTACGAGCTGATGGGTGAAGCCAGGCAGAGTTGCTCTCTCCAGGGTACAGGGGATTGAAGAGTTTGCTCAGGTGTGTAGCGATAGTGGAGTTAGTTTGGGAGTTCTGTGCTAGGGTGACCAGATGTCCCGATTTTATAGGGACAGTCCCAATTTTTGGGTCTTTTTCTTATATCGGCTCCTATTACCCTCCACCCCCGTCCCGATTTTTCAGATTTGCTGTCTGGTCACCCTATTCTGTGCGGATTAAAGGAGCCAGCCTGGCAGCCCTGGAGAACTTGGTCCTTTATTTCTCTACAGAGCAGGTACAAGCTTCCCCCATCCCATAGCAAGCTTCCCCCATCCCATAGCCACTGCATGTCTTAACTTTTGAGCTGGAGTGGCCAGTGCTAGGCATGAGAGAGGAATTCAGTCTCCAGGGCCCACTGAGTCCTTCCCAACCTGCTGGGACTGCCAGCAAGGGGGGCCGTGGTGATGGTTTTTCTTGTGATGTGGACAATTGTCTGAGAGAGATCCAGCATGTGCTTTTCACACAAGCCACCAGATGAGATGCTTTAGTTGGGATTGGTCCTGCTTTGAGCAGGGGGTTGGACAAAATGACCTCCTGAGGTCTCTTCCAACCCTGATATTCTATGAGGATAAAGGCCAAGAGGAGCAAAGCTGGAGGCTTGAAGAGTAACAGCCATATCCGTGTGTACGCACTCAAATGCGTGGTGTGATTTTCAGAGGTTCTGAGCACTCTCAGCTCCCACTGAAGCCAATAGGCAGCGGAGACAGTAAACACCGCTGGAATGTCAGGCCTCTTGCTGCGCTTCGGTGCCGAACTACGGACATCGGCGTGAACTTCTGCTCCACTTGAAGTCAATGGCAAAATACACTGGGGCCAGGATTTCACCTTCAGTGTCTGCCTTTAGGCACCCAGAACTTAAACTCTTTCTAAATTGTCTTGGTCCCAAGTTTTACAGACTTAGTGTCCTAAAATTCGGCATCTAAAATTGTATTTAAGCAGCTAATGCAATATTCAGGTACTACAGGCTGCCTTTGGGTAACTAAATATGGACTAAATTGTGCCCAGTTCTGCAAATGTGGCCTTCAGGTACTATACTCTTGGAATAAGGCTTGCTGAATGCCTTCTGCTAAGGCAAGCCAAACACCCTCTGTGATACTGCAAAACAGGCCCCAGATTTCAGATGTTCTGCAATTGCTTGGAGGTGCGATTGGTTTCTCCTTCATTGCTGGTTTTAATACTTTATGCCTAATTGGCGGGTATGACCCATCTCCGTCAGAAATACAGGCACTCGGCCAGAGAATTTTTATTGAATTGCTAATTTTTTTTATTAAAAGCAAATGGGATTGTTGACAGTGCAGGCGGTTAGTGTTTGCAGAGCAATAGGGACAGGCATGGCGCTTTACAGGCAAATAAAAGGATGAAATCTCTTCCCCATGGGCTTTAGAATCTAAATTTAAATAACTCACACACAAAAAGTGCAGCAGATCAGTGGGGGGGAAGGGGCGGAGAACTGAGACGGGGGGCAACTGTTTAGATGGGGAGAAAATAACTGCTTGTGTGGGGCAGCATAGGTTCTTTTCTGCAGAGAGCAGATTGCGCACACAGATATATTTGGCTAATCACCTTTTAGAATAGCCCTCAGCACTAGTTATAAAGCATTTTTCATCCACAATCTCAAAGCACTTTTATAAAGCAGGGTCTGTGTTATGGTCCCCATTCTACAGAGGCCCAAATGGAGACCCAGGGAAGGAAAAGATTGCCCCAGGATCACACAGTGCCTAGGTCAAAGTCAAGTATCAGAGGGGTAGCCGTGTTAGTCTGGATCTGTAAAAGCCGCAAAGAATCCTGTGGCACCTTATAGGCTAACAGATGTTTTGGAGCATGAGCTTTCGTGGGTGAATACCCACTTCCTCAGATGCATGCATCTGACGAAGTGGGTATTCACCCACGAAAGCTCATGCTCCAAAACGTCTGTTAGTCTATAAGGTGTCACAGAATTCTTCGGTCAAAGTCGTAATGATTAGCCCAAGGTCGTGGAGCAGGAGCGAGTAGAACCCAGCCTCGTGCCTCACAGTCCCGTGCTCAAGCCACCTGAATTTTTCCAAATTCGCGTCAGTCTCTTTTGCTGTGGGTGGGTTCCCCAGGCAAAGTGCGCTCTCAGGCAGAATTTGAATGAGGAGAGTGGGAGAGCGTTCTCAGCATCAGGAGCAGCATGGGAGACGTCAGTAAGTGGGAGGAAACCAGAAAAACCCACCAAGCGTTCTGGCCTGGGAGCAAATGGAGTACCACGCCAGCACTCTCTGTAGCGCCTGTTCAGATCATCACCGAGGGGGCTCCAGACCTGCGTGGAGGGTTTTGGTTTTTCATTTAAGAAGCGTGGAGCTGAAGGTGAAGCTAGGAAATGTCACTTGTGTGTCTCAGGACTGGGGCATGGGCAGTCATGTCTAGTGGTTGGAGGCAGCCTTGCCAGCCAGGAAGAGCCCTGAGGGTCAGAGCTGGAGCCAGGACTGAGCCATCAGAGCCAAGGCGCTGAGCTGGAACCAAGCCAGGGAGCAGGACAGGAGCAAGGCTGACGCAGAAGGAATCACAGCCGGAGGGGTAAACCCTGAGCAGCCAGTGGCTTGCTGGCCTTAGCGGGGGGGTAAGTGCACACTTTCAGTGCACGCCGGCCAATCAGGTGGTTCTGCTGTAGCCCATCTGGGCTCATTAATCAGCCTGGAGACTAAAGGAGCTGATCCCTAGCTCCGCTGCTCAGGCCCTCTCAGAAAGGAGAAGCGTTCCTTTATAGCTCTTTTCTTTTTCTTTTTCTTTTTTTTTTTTTGTTCCCTCCTCTGCTTTGATTTCTGAAGGCCCTGGACCATCTGCCTTTTGTGGGCTGCAGAAGCACTCTAACTTTTGTTTGGACTATGCCCCCGTAAGGAAACAGATGTCCTGAGCGGCACAGCTGGAGGACTGTGCTCTGGACTCCATAAGAACGGCCAGACTGGGTCAGACCAAAGGTCCACCTAGCCCAGTGTCCTGTCTTCTGACAATGACCAGTGCCAGGTGCCCCAGGGGGAATGAACAGAACAGGTGATCACCGAGTGATCCATCCCCTGTCGCTCATTCCCAGCTTCTGGCAAACACAGGCTAGGGACACCATCCCTGCCCAGCCTGGCTAATAGCCATTGACAGACCTATCCTCCATGAACTTATCTAGTTCTTTTTGGAACCCTGTTATAGTCTTGGCCTTCACAACATCCTCTGGCAAGGAGTTCCACAGATTGACTTTGCTTTGTGTGAAGAAATACTTCCTTTTGTTTGTTTTAAACCTGCTGCCTATTAATTTCATTTGCTGACCCCTAGTTCTTGTGTTATGAGGAGTAAATAACACTTCCTTATGTACTTTCTCCACACCAGTCATGATTTCATAGACCTCTATCATATCCCCCCTTAGCTGTCTCTTTTCCAAGCTGAAAAGTCCCAGTCTTAATAAACTCTCCTCATACGGAAGCCGTTTCATACCCCTAATCATTTTTGTTGTCTGTTTCTGAACCTTTTCCAAGTCCAATATATCTTTTTTTAGATGGGGCAACTACATCTGCAGACAGTATTCAAGATGTGGGCATACCATGGACTTGTATAGAGGCAACATGATATTTTCTGTCTTATTATCTATCCCTTGCTTAATGATTCCCAACATTCTCTTCGCCTGTCTGACGGCCGCTGCACATTGAGTGGATGTTGTCAGAGAACTCTCCACAATGATTCCAAGATCTCTTTCTTGAGTGGTAACAGCTAATTTAGACCCCATCATTTTATATATATAGTTGGGATTATGCTTTCCAATGTGCCTTATTTTGCACTTATCAGCATTGAATTTCATCTGCCATTTTGTTGCCCAGTCACCCAGTTCCCTTTGTAGCTCTTCGCAGTCTGCCTGGGACTTAACTGTCTTGACTAGTTTGGGATCATCTGCAAATTTTGCCACCTCACTCTTTACCCCTTTTTCCAGATCATTTAGGAATATGTTGAATAGGACTGGGCCCAGTATAGACCCCTAGGGGACACCGCTATTTATCTCTTTCCATTCTGCAAACTGACCATTTATTCCTACCCTTTGTTTCCTGTCTTTCCAGGACAGCCAACGGCAATGCTGCAGTGCAGGGAGCGACCTCTGAGATGGCCAGGTGCCCATCCTTTCCCCAAGGGAGTGCCAGAGAGGTATAGAGATGGGCAGGTGCCTGGCTGGGTGCCCACCCTCTCCCCAAGGGAGTGCCAGAGAGGTATAGAGATGGGCAGGTGCCTGGCTGGGTGCCCATCCTCTCCCCAAGGGAGTGCCAGAGAGGTATAGAGATGGGCAGGTGCCCAGCTGGGTGCCCATCCTCTTCCCAAGGGAGTGCCAGAGAGGTATAACTTATTGCCCCACTATAGGAGGATTGCTGTTAGCTGTATGCAGTCTATGGGCTATGCCACAGCTGAACAGTTCTGATTCCAGTCTGCAGAGGGCAGTGGAGGCTGCACGGCTAGACAATTACAAGATCATTTCCCTACGTATCTTTCCAGGTTCTTAGTTGCCCCATACTATCCGGGAGCATTTTCCTGCTGCCTCATCCACTCCTGGACCTCAGCCCAAAATGCTGCTCTTAGAAGCAGGGACAGCCTCTGGCAGACAGAACTCCTCCTCCTCCCAGGGCCCCGTCCGCAACTGGGCTGAAAGCAACCTGGAATCAGGCCTCGTGTCAGTGGGAAGCTCCTGCTGCAGCATCTTTCCCTGCTTGTTCCTGGCTGTTTCTTCCAGGCCAACTCCAGGTTTGTTGTTTTTCTTTTGTTTACTGAATCAGCTGAATTTGGTGTTCATATAACAAGTAGGTTGGTGCTGCGGAGAAAAGCCAAGCGCTGTCACACTGGTGCACGCTGTGCCCAATTCTCCCTGCAGCTCCTCCAGAGCACGTCCTGCAGCCCCGTCTGCTGTTTCCAGGGCTTAATCGGTAATGAAAGAGGTGCCAGGGTTGGAGCAATTTTTGTACTTTCATAACTGATGTGGCAAAGGTGCCCAGGCTATGACCTGCCAAGCGTTGGCTGTTCTGCTCCTAACTTTATTCACAAGGATGCTACGCAGTCAACAAAATACCTGCAACTTGCTGTATCTACACAACAGCAGTAGGGGGCGCTCTACTATTCCTTCCAATACTGAGCCAGGCAGGAAGGTGGGGAGAAAGGGAGTGCGGGAGCAAGTCGAGTGCGGGAGGGGGGGAGGGTAGACGGACACCAGGTTGGAAGTCCCAAAGATGAGACACTCCATCTTCAAATGAAAGCCTCATTGGGGCTTGTGAATGCAGAGAGAATCTCCGGAGGGGGGAGATTAGATTGTGAGGTTGTCAGCAGATGCCAGATGCTGGGGAGAACAGAATTGCCTTGGTAAATGCTAAGAGGAACAGAGAGGGACCAAAGCATTGCTTTGGGGTGGAGGATCTCCAAAACTGGACCAGCTAGTTTGTGCTTCCCAACTGGGATGCAGGGCCAGTCGGTGCCGTGCCAACAACCGCAAGCCCTTCAAAATCATGAGCCAGCCACCCCCAAAAGCATGAGACTGGCTTAAAAGGCATGAGATTTTCCAAAACCCACGCACTCCAGCCCCCTGGTCACTTTTGTTTTTCTTCTGTACACTCCTGCCAAGCTGTTGGTATTTTGCTGGCCATGAGGTTTGCAGGAGTGAACACGACATGTTAGGTTCTATCTCACCGGCATTGGATCTGTCAGCTCCCCTGCCTCTTTGCATGGTGCCTCGGTGTGCAGCCCTAAACTGCATTGTTTTTTCTGCTGCCCCATTACATCTGAATCTCCTGTCTCCAAGCCCTTGCTGTCCCCTCATCCTTTTTCTGCTCCGTCTGACTGCATGTCAATGCTCCACCTTTTGCATTTTCCCCTAGTGAATCTCAGTTTCACTTATTTTTAATCCCTCTTTGAAAAGTCCTTTTATATTAATTCTTTAATTGCAAACACTGGTGTTTGCAATTTCTCCTCATTTAGCATCATTAGTGTGGTTCCTTTAATATGCTGTTTATCTTCCCCCATCTTCCAGATCAGTAACGAAGGGATATTTCTCTCCAACCCAAATCCTTGCAGTTCCCTACAAGACATCTCCTTCCTATGCAACACAAGGCTGTTTAGCCTCTGTTTAAGGTTCCTTAGGCAGTCTATCTATCCAAGCCAATGTGAGTTAATTGAAGGGTGCAATTTCATGATTGTCACAGAGCGTGGGGGAGTCAGGGCCCTGCAGCCCCCATTTCCTGCTATTCACCGTGACTCTCAGCCTGCCAGGATAACAGAAGGTTTATTAGACAACAGGAACACAGTCCCAAGCAGGGCTTGTAGGTACAACTAGGACCCCTCAGTCAGGTCCCTCTGGGGGGCAAGGATCTTAGACCCCAGCCTTGGGGTTGCCTGCCTCTTCCCAGCCAGCCCAAAACTGAAACCAAAAACCTCTCTGGCAGGCTCTCTTCCTTTGTCCAGCTTCCCGGGCAAAGGTGTCGACTCCCCTCACCCCCTTTCCTGGCCTCAGGTATTGTCCCTCACTTAGTCATCCCCTGCTCTCCCATCCCCCCTGCAGATAGTCCCTACTGCGTCACAATGAGACCCTGTGTCACGGGCTTTACTAAAATCCAATTCCCTCTGAACAAGTAATCAGCTTGGGCGAGCAAGACCTTGACTTTATACCGCTGAGTTGTTTATTCCTAAGTGGTGACTCCGTCGCCGTTCGCTGATTTGTGGTCTCGTAATATCTGTTCCGTTATTTGATTAAGGGTTACGGCGAAACCAATCTGAGCTGCAAGTGGAGTGCTAGCCGGCTGCATATGAAAAGGATACTATGCACACGTTGTGCTAGAGAACATTGAGGTTTGCACCAAAGACTTGCAGCATTCAGTCATTTTGACTGCTTGCTACTGAATATCAATGAGAGGTAAGATGGCCCCATGGCAGAGTGATGGATGGTGCAGGGGTCCCTTCATCCCAGAATGTATACCGGTGAGGATCTCTTCCCCAAGGAAAAGCAGTGTGTCTAACAGGCATAGCATACGGCTCAGCCTCAGGAGTTGTTGTTGAGTCTATTCCCAACTCTGCAACTTGCCTCCTCTGTGATCTTGGGCTGATCACATGTTGTGGTGCCTCAGTTTCCCCTCACACAAAATATGCTAACAAATGTCCCAGTGAATGGGATCCACCACTGTAGCTGGACTCCAGCCAAGCCCCTCCTACTGTCAATAATCTGCCTGTCCCAGTCCCAGCCCAGCCCGCAGGAGCTGTGCTAAACTGCTCTCTTCTGGGAGGCACATTCATCACACATCCAGCAGGCATAGAAACCTCTTCCAGCAGGCAAAATCACATCAGGGTTTTGCTTCCAGCAAAGAAAGTGCTAGTTTTATGGTGAAAGCAATTTCCCTGGCTCCAGATTACTAACAACAAACTCAGGCCCACAGGCTGGGGAGGCAAACAGAGATTAATTGACTTGGAGTTTTGAAACAGGGTCTTAATAACTAGGTTCAAATTAGCTACCGTCACCTTTTCATCCCGGGGAATTGAAATGAAATGTGATTCTGCACAGCAGCCTTGGGTTAGTCCCGCTCTCACCACACACACAGCCCTTTTAAAACATGTCTCGGGGAAGGGAGGTATCTTCTGTTTTCACAGGCTCCACTATTTTCGTCATGGTATTATCTGAAGCACATATTTTAACTCCCCACCTGTGTATCTAAACCACTACTGTTTTACCTGCAAATCAAGAGGAGGACGAGATCTGAGGGGGAAAAGAAAACAAAAAGACATGACTTGGGCCTGTTCTGTTTCTCCAATGAAATTATAAAGCCACATTCCAAGGCCAATGAACAGCATCTGAGTGTCCAAAAAGCAAGACATGATTCTCCATCAGCCCAGGCGCGGGGCTGGGTGACGGGACGGGCATGTAGAAACAGTGGCACCCAACGAATAGTGATAACACCCACGCAGAATTCTGCAAAGCGCCCAAGGCTCGGCTTGACATAGCCCTGGCTGGGATGATTTAGTTGGAGATTGGTCCTGCTTTGAGCAGGGGGTTGGACTAGACACCTCCTGAGCTCCCTTCCAGCTCTGAGATTCCATGATTCTAAGGGCACTGAAAGCAAGTAGGGTCTACTGGGCCCGAGCCTGGGAATCAGACCTGCCTCCCAGTCCTCATCACTGCGGCAGGTCACTGCCTGGCCAGTTGCTCCACCTAGAAAAGGAGGCAATGAGGATCCTCCCTTTTCGTAAAGTACGTGGGGTGGGAGCCAAAAAGGGACTTTGAGTGCCACAGCACCTAGAAAATCACCGGAACACACCGTGACCCCCAAAGCCCACTCAGGCCCCTAGGGTCCCTGTGCACTGCATGGGGTAAGTGCCTAAGAATGCCATCCACAAAAGCCGGCACTGCAGCTCCCTGCCTAAACCAGGTGGACAACAGGCATGGGTGAAGCCCTGCCCCTCTCTCAGAGACCGGCACCTCCATCCAAGCTGCATTGGGACATCTGTCGGTTTAGCAATCCCCAGGCAGGAGCTCACCACCTGGAATCGGACAGCTGAGGCCTGCTTCATGGATCCTGCCCTTTGAGAGAGAGACAATGCAAGCTAACTGCTAGGGGGTCTGGTAAGCTGTGAGGCTTTGGATTGGTGCTGCAGAACAATTTAACGTTGCGCTTTGTGTCCCCAGCCAGATCTCCCTAGGGAAGTGATGGAGGCCCACTGGCTTGGCACATTGAAAACTAGCCTGGCCCAAACACCGATCAATGCACAAGTAGGCACAATTCTGCGGCAGCAGGGAGCAGGGCTGGCCAGACTAACTGGTCTTTTTAATTTCTGGTGTTTGTGCTGGACAGACATTGAGGAATGAATCCACAATTGTCCAGTGAGAGGGGAGGGACATCACCCCAGTGCAGATGCTTATTAAGTGGTGCTGGAGCAGGAGGGAGTGTGGCTGAATAGACCTGCCATTGGCTGGGCAGTCAGCAGGGGTGAGCTCGGTTGCCTGGCTCTGCCACTGAGCCACCATATAATCTTGGGCAAATTCCTTAACCTCTGCGTGTCTCCTCTTCCTCCTGTGTCAGGACCCTGAGGCAGGTTTGTAAAGTGCTGGGAGGTCACTGGGTGAAAGCTATAATGTCAGTGCTGCGTGTTGACAGGGAGATAACAAAGGAGCTTATGCAATCAGTCTGAACCAGCCCCAACAAAGATGCCCCTGGGGGGCAAGAGGACAAACCTACTCCTTGCTGATTCCCTCCGCTGCCCTGGATTTCTACCAGCCTGGCTTTGCTTCACACGGCAGCCGAGGAAAGCGCCGCTTGGCCGGGGTGTCCTGATGTCTCAGACAAACAGCCCCGCTGCGGCGGCTGCAGAATTGACCCACAAACCCGCCGCCACAGCGGGCGGGGATGATCCAGCCCCCCCGCTCTGCCAGCCCGCCCCCTTTCTGCGGCTGGGGACTTTTGCGAGGATCCCTGACACCTGCTGAGAAGTTCTGGCTGGCGGAGCTCGCCGGGCTCGGCAGCGGGGGGAGCCGCGGGACCCTCCCTCCCGCCGCGCCTCGGCCGGGGCTGGAGCCGGGGAGAGGCGGGGGCTGCAGTCCGCGGGCCCCGGGGATCCGGGCGTGTTTCCTCCCTGCGAGCTCCAGGCGAGCCCAGCCTCCAGCCCGTGCCCTGGCGAGCAGGATGGGCAGCCCGGGCGAGCCGCCGCGGTGAGTGCAGCGGAGGGGGGGTCCTGCCCGGATCCGCGGGTCCTGGCGGCTGGCGAGCTCTGCCCAGCAGCGTGGCCGGAGCTCGCCCTGCGCGCTGCATGCGGGCCTGAGGGCAGGCGCCGGCGGTGGGTGTCTGGGGGGGGGGCTCTCGGCGAGCCGGGCCAGCTGCCCAGGGACTTGGAGAGGTGCCCCCCCAGCCCCAGGTGCCCGGCGCTGCTTGCACCAGCCGGGGGAAAATGGGGCTAAAACAACCGAGCAGCCTGGCTGGCCTCCTGGCAGTATGTGGGGGGAGAGCATGGAGCAGCCGGTGCCTTGGGGTCTGTGTCTGGCTGGTATTGCAGCAGGTCTAGTGTCCGTCCTCCCGCTCCCCATCCTCTCCCTCCTCCCCTGCTCTCTCCCATTCTTCTGTTTCTCCTCTGCTGTTTCCCCACCACCTCTCATGTCCTCAGCCCCCGGTCTGCGCCTCCAACTCCTAGCCCAGCCTCTGCCTGAGGTATCACTTCCCTGCTGCCCCCCACCTCCCTGCCCAGATGCGGCTGTCAGAGGACCCCCTTCTCCTGGCTGTGATCAGAAATGAGCCCTCTCCCGCCTGCACAGCATGCCAGGCCCCCTCCTCTGCTCTAAGCTGAGTTCATCTCGCCCCCTCCCGTGGGGGCAGGACAGGAGTGTGCTCTGGAGTGTGGCCCCTGGGGCTTTGGCCAGTCTAGTTTGCATGGAAAGTGAGCTGAGAGCTGGGCTCCAGCGTTAAGGCCAGAAGGGACCGTTAGGGTCATCGCGTCTGACCTCCTGCACAGGACAGGCCAGACAAACTTCTGCAACAATCCCAAAGCTTCTTTAAAGGCTTCTAGGGATGGAGAATCCACCATGTTCCTAGAAGAGTGGTTCCAGCCGTTAATTCCCCCTACTGCTAATAAAATCTGCACCTTCTTTCTAGCCTGAAGTAGTCCAGCTTCATCTTCCAACCCTTAACTCTCATTGCACCTTTTCCTGCTAGATTAAAGAGCAGTCTGCTACCAGAAATCTCTTCCCCATGTGAGTCCTCGTAGACCATCCTCGCGTCCGCTCTTGACCTTCTCTGGGGTAAACGACACTGACTGAGCTGCTTAAGTGTTTCACTATAAGGCATGTTTTCCAGCCCACGAATCATTCTTGTATCTCCTTTTTGAACCCTTTCCAATTCCCTGCCTCCCAGAGTCTGTCTGCTCCCTTCCTCCTCCATTTCTTAAAAGAAAAAAAAATGCCCCTTTATTTTAGAGGTAGGCGAACACTTCCTCTCAAATATCCTAGATTCAGTTTCAACATCTGTGTTGTGGGATTGTGTTTCAAGTGGGGGAGGCTGTGAGAAGCGGCGCCCCTAAAGCAGGGGTAGGCAACCTATGGCACGGGAGATGATTTTCAGTGGCCACCGGTCCAGGGGACTCTTGATTTGATGGCTTGTTTAGCCTGGCCAAAAGAAGGCTGAGGGGGGATATGCTCGCTCTATATAAATATATCAAGGGGGTTAACGTTAGGGAGGGAGAGGAATTATTTAAGTTTAGTACTAATGTAGGCACGAGGACGAATGGGTATAAACTGGATATTAGGAAGTTTAGACTTGAAATTAGACGAAGGTTTCTGACCATTAGGGGAGTGAAGTTCTGGAATAGCCTTCCGAGGGGAGTAGTAGGGGCAAAAGACTTTCCCGGCTTTAAGACAAAGCTTGATAAGTATATGGAGGGGATGTTATGATAGGATCGTTAATTTGGGCAATTGATCTTGAATTACCACCAGACAGGTCTGCTCAATGGTCTGCGGGGAGATGTTGGATGCGATGGGTACTGAGTTGCTGCGGAGAATTCCTTCTTGGGTGCTGGCTGGTGACTCTTGCCCACATGCTCAGGGTTTAGCTGATCGCCATATTTGGGGTCGGGAAGGAATTTTTCCTCCAGGGCGGATTGGCAGGTGCCCTGGAGGTTTTTCGCCTTCCCCTGCAGCGTGGGGCACGGGTCGCTTGCTGGTGGTTTCCCTGCAGCTTGAGGTCTTCAAACCATTTTTGAGGATTTCAATAACTCGGTCCTGGGATAGGGGTTGTTATAAAATTGGATGGGTGGGGTTCTGTGGCCTGCCTTGTGCAGGAGGTCAGACTAGATGATCAGATTGGTCCCTTCTGACCTATGAGTCTATGAGTCTATGATTTTAATTTAATTTTAAATGAAGCTTCTTAAACATTTTAAAAACCTTATTTACTTTACATACAACAATAGTTTAGTTATATATTATAGACTTAAAGAAAGACTTTCTACAAACGTTAACATGTATGACTGACATGTGAAACCTTAAATCAGAGTGAATAAATGAAGACTTGGCGCAGCACTTCTGACAGGTTGCCGACCCCTGCCCTAGAGGAAAAGGAAAAAAGCAGAGACTGAAAATCCAATATAGTGTGAGAGAGAGACAGACGCTGAACAAAAGGGAGGAGAGAAAGAGAGACACGACTGGATAAATGACTGCAGACAACAGGGTAACCATGTACAGCCCTGTGGTCACGTATGCCACAGTGAGACCTCCTGCACCAAAACTCCCCTACCCCTGGAGCTAAATAAATAGCTCCTTTGCTTTGACCTAGCTGGCTGGAGCCAGCCGCTGGAGGGAGACATGGGCACACGTACACTGCCAGCCTATGAAGCCCATCTCTGCCAGCCTAGTTCAGGTGCATTCTAGGGCTATCAGAGAGTGCACACAGTCGTTGGCTGCTTTGGGTGAGTTTTTGGCGCTTGAGTATTTGTCTGGGGGTGGTTGTTTTTTTATACAAGGACTCTATTGTGAGGAGCAGCTGGATGAAAAGTTTGGCGACGTCCCCCGAGGGGAGAAAAAAGCAGCCGGAAGGTTTGTAAACCCGCTGGCTCTGGGAGGTGCCCGTCCCTAGTCCTGCTAGACCAAAACAAGTTTGAACCAGCCTCTTCCCTCCTGTTGTGGAAAGATTTTCCCTGAAACGCTGGAGGGGGGGCGGAAAGGGCTGAAGGTTTGAAGAACACCCATGCTGACGGTGTGGAGAGGAGCAGGAGTCCACTCTCATCTGGGTCTCCAGCAGGGATGGAGAAGTCAGGAGCTGAGTTCTTTTTCCATATGGGGCAGGGCAAGTGGAGGGATCTGACCCCATGTGACCTCCCCCTGCCTTCCTTCAGGCCTGGCTGAGTCCACACGGGACTCCAAGCAGGCTGGCTCTGGGGAAAGGGAGTGGGTTGTGTGGCCAGCAGAGAGAATGTGCCTCCTGTCATCTCCATCTGCAGCCAGGCAGTTTCCTGAGTTGTCCTGCCAGGCACTCGGGAGATGAGCAGATCTTGTTACAAGCCATGACCCACAGCGTGGTCCTTGCCCGGCTGCCACCGTTTCTAGTCATGGGGCAGCACAGAAAAGGGGGAACTCGCACGGCCCATCTCATCATGCCTCTGCAGGGGGAGTCCACAGCTGTTGGCCGAACCTTACGTGGCTTCATTTCAAGCCTCTGCGCTAAGCACTTGTCCCGTGCTTCCGAGGTCATTCTTTGGGCCTGAGGCACGTTGTGGGGAGGGGAAACTTTGGGCAGAAGAGAGAGGACAGGAAATTGCTCAATGTGGAATTCCAGGGAATTCCTTCCTTGTGCGGAGCAGGACCCCTCTGCCTTTGTGATCCAGCGGCGATGCTCACTGAGAAGGGCTCTGAGGAGACGCGCCGAAGGCATGTTAAAAAGCTTTAGGAAAGCAGGACTGAGGGACGGAGTGGTGGGTGGGGTCAATGGATGCCCAAGTCCCTGTTTCCCCAGCGTGCCGGTCCGACACCCGAGTGGCAGGGAGTAGACATGGTTTCCCTCTGTTTGTAGCAGTGGTGTGGTGTTTGCTGTGGTGGGAGGAGGGGGATAGTCCTGTGGCTCAGGCACTGGACTGGGGCTTGGAGAACATAGGCTCGGCTCCTAGCTCCTCGGCAGACTCCCTGTGTGACCTGGGGAACGTGTCACCAAATCTCTCCATTTCTCCCCGCTCCAGTTCTGCCTCAGTCTCCCCTAGTGGACAGTCACCAGGTAGGTGTATTGGACCCAGCCTTTGGATCCTCCCTTCTAAGCCAGCTGGCTCTGAGCAGCTTCCAGGCACTGTCTCTAGTCCTGGCTTCTCAGGCACACTCCTGGGGTGCCTGCGCCCTGTCAGGCACCTCTTTCTTGAGCGGTAGGAGCCCCACAGTCCAGCTGCCCTCATCTCAAGACCAGTGCTGAGCCTCCCTGGTAGCTTGTGTATGCTCCCATCTGAGCTCCACCCTCATGGGTGCTCTGATTGATAGGCATAAACCAGGGGTCAGCAACCTTTCAGAAGTGCTGTGCCGGGTCTTCATTTATTCACATTCTGATTTAAGGTTTTGCGTGCCAGTCATACGTGTTAACGGTTTTAGAAGGTCTCTTTCTATAAGTCTATAATATATAACCAAACTATTGTTGTACGTAAAGTAAATAAGGTTTTTAAAATGTTTAAGAAGCTTCATTTAAAATTACATTAAAATGCAGAGCCCCTCCCCCCCCCAGACGGTGGCCAGGACTTGGGCAGTGTGAGTACCACTGAAAATCAGCTCGTGTGCCACCTTTGGCACGCGTGCCATAGATTGCCCACCCCTGACATAAACTGACACCAGTCTCCTCCAAAGTGTAGTACAGAATTGCAGGATTAGGTGCATTGTGGGTAGGTCTGGATAGCCTGAGGCTTTGGAAAAGTTTGGATCCACTTAACAATTTTGTGGATTGGTCATTGTTGTACAAGAGTTTTAACCCTCCTCTGGATTATCTGGAATTCTGCCTTGTTAGAGACAGGCTGCTGGACGGGCCGGCCCGCCCCATTAGTCTTGTCCAGTTTGGGAATTCCCTTGTGAATGAATCAGTGGAGCCATTTCTGGTTCCCCCTTGTCTGATCTCAGTTGGGAGAAAGAAGTAGTAGAAGAGAATAACCTTTTAAGAAAGGGAAATCCTATTTTCCTTTGAATGGTTATATTAATAGAAGTCAAAGGGAGTAAAAAGATACCAAACAATCACTCAGAAAACAGAACTGCCCCTAGACATAACCTTTTTTCCCATGAGACACTAGCTCATCTTTAAAGCTGAAATGTTGGCTTCTATTGGCCTTAAAAATGAAGCCAGCCAGCCTCACGCTACTTTGACCCCACTGCTTTTTTAGTTGTGACTTACTGTGACCATTTTGTGATCACACATTTCGTGCATTCTGGCCCAGTGGGCAAAGAGGTAGAACTCTTGGGTTCTATTCCTGTGTCTGGCACTACCTTTCCTTTATCGCCTTGGGCCAGTTACTTAACCTCTCTGTGCTTCAGTTACCCCTGCATAAAATGAGGGTAATGATGATTGATTTTTTGAATTGTGGGGGTGCCTAGCAGCTGTGTCCCCACTATGCTAGGTGCTGTACAAACAAACCAAAGAGATCGTGCTAAGTATGACTTTATTTTTATTAACTCGAAAAGACCAAGCTATTGTGGGCTTAATGCAGACAGCCATGTGATGCAAAAGCAAGTCTGATGACTACATATAGATATGCAAAAGAGTTAATTCAATACAAGAAATGTGAACCGTGTCCTTCAATACGATTGTATAAGGATAACTAAAAATCCGATAGGAAGCTGCCAGTTTGACAGCCTGTTGATTGATTTGGTTTAATTTAATCTAATTTAGGTATTCATGGACATTTCTACGGTGCTCATTAAGACCTCAGCAGAGTGGGGTGGGAGAGAGAAACAGCCCCTGGAAAAGAGACGGCAGAAAGAGATGAATTTTAGATCCAAACTGCACCAAAGAGTGAGGGGTTGGCTCTGGGGTTCCAGTATGGAGGAATGAAGGGACTTTTTCACATGTGGCCAATGATTGTGTTCTTATTGCGAATCTCGGGATGTTTGATGTCTGTCTTAAAGCCCCATAAGGTTGCAGGAGAATCACTGCTTTCCTTTCAAAACGAAAAAGTTGAACTGCAGCCATGGCGGTTGCAAAGAAAAGCCTGAAACCTGTGCCGGGAGGGTGCCCAACCGGCTCAAAAACCAGAAGACATATGAAAAGGGCCCCAAATGTATTATTTCTTTAAAACAAAAAAAAATTCAAGATTTTAAGCCAATCCCATGATTTTTTTAGGGGATGATTCATGATTTTTGAACCCTTGGGATTGCAGCAATGAGTAAATGAAGTTCGATGAGCCAGAATTCTTCTCCCATTAACGCTGGTGCAACTCAGCTGGCTTCAGTGTCGCTGAGAGCAGAATTTACTCAGCCTTAAAACTGCTACAAGAATTTGCTGTGCTACGGGTTGGAAAGTCTGTGGGCCGTTCCCATGCTTTCCAATGGGTGGGCTGAGCTTCCCGCAAGATGCGCTGGGCCCTCAGCTCTTATCGGGAGTGCACAGCATCTCTCAGGAGGTACTTGGGACCCAGTCGTGGCAGGTCTCTACTTCCCAGCCAGAGTCCAACCAGACCCCCTACAAGTTTTCGCTGGGTAAAGCACTAGCCATGTTCTCCATTATCCTGTTACCACTCAAGAAAGAGACCGTGGAGTCATCGTAGATGATTCTTTGAAAATATCTGTTCAGTGTGCAGCAGCAGTCAGAAAAGCGAACAGAACGTTAGGAGCCATTAAGAAAGGGATAGCTAATAAGCCGGAAAATACCATAATGCGACTCTATAAATCCATGGTGCCTTGAATACTGTGTGCAGTTCTGGTTGCCCCATCTCAAAAAGGAAATATTCAAATTGGAAAAGGTACAGAGAAGGACAGTAAAAGAGTAGGGGGATAGAACATCTTTCGAAGGAGGAGAGATTAAAAAGACCAGGACTGTTCAGTATAGAAAAGAGACCACTGAGGGGGGATATGAGAGAGGTCTATGGAATCATGAATGATGTGGAGAAAATGGCTAAGGAAGTGTTATTTACCCCTTCACATAACACAAGAACCAGGGGTCATCCTATGATATTAATAGGCAGCAGGCTTCAAACTAATGTACTTAACGCAGTCAACCTGTGGAACTCCTTGCCAGAGTGAAGGCCAAACGTATAACTGGATTAAAAAAAATGGATAAGTTCATGGAGGATGGGTCCATCAATGGCTGTTGGCCACAATGTTTAGGGATGTCACCCCATGTTCTGAGTGTCCCTAAACCTCTGATGGCCAGAAGCTGGGACTGGATGACAGGAGATCATTCAAGATTGCCCTATTCTGGTCATTCCTTCTGAAATATTTGGCTTTGTCCGCTGTCGGAACACAGGCTACTGGGCTAGATGGACCGTTAGTCCGACCCAGTCTGGCCATTCTTATGTTAAGCTTCTGGAGATATTGAAACCGGAATAGGCATTTTTAAAGTTTGCTTGGAAATGTCTGGCTTTATTAGCGATGTATGTATTGCTCTGAGGCCCTATAACTAATCACTGCAGTCCCCCCTCTAAGCCATGATACAGGCCTGAATTAAACATTTAATTTGGAAGCTGATTTCAATAGGATCGATTTCCAGTCTTTAAATACCAAGCGCAAATACATCCAGATGCCCTTGTCCTTCTGTGCAATCAACGTGGCCTCTTCTAATCTACTTTTCCTTGGCCTGTGAATAACTCCTGCCCAATCCAGCACTCCCCAATCTGTCTCTGGGAGTTTGTGGCGTGTTCTCTGAGCCTGTCTCAGTGCTGAGACACTTGTCTATTTCAGGAAGTCTCTTTTTTTTGATGCCGGGGAACACTGGGCAAAATGAACAGACCACTGCGAGCAGTTTGGAATATCGGTGCAGTGGTGAGCTGTGCTGCCACTGACTTCCGATCTGTTTGGGTTTTTATATCGTTCCCACCATCACTGAGCACCCTCCTTGCTATTTCAATTGTCTGAAACTTGTAGCTGTCTCTCGACAACTCTTCGCCGTTGGCGGCGTTGATAGTAGTGTGTGTGGTGTAGCCTTTGGATTGAGCCGGGTGATGTTTGTGCTTTCTCGTGGTCCCCCGTGACCGTCTTGGTCCAGTCGCTAAGCAAGTTCTGTCTCGTAGTTGATGGTGTCGTTCTGCTGGATCACAGCTGCCGTGGGAGGCCAGAATCAGTCTGGAGATAATGAGGTTAGTTCAGTCAGGGAGGATGAGGCCCTCTTCTAGCAGTTGAGGTGTGAACACCAAGGGAGGAGAAACTGCTTTTGTAGTTGGCTAGCCATTCACAGTCTTTGTTTAATCCTGAGCTGATGGTGTCAAATTTGCAAATGAAGTGAAGTGCAGCAGTTTCTCTTTGAAGTCTGGTCCTGAAGTTTTTTTGCTGCAGGATATGTGTGTGTAATATCTGTGTGTGTGTGTCCGTGAGAGAGATTACACACACACACACTCTCTCCCTATCTATACTGTCTGGCGCACACACACACACACACACACTATCTATCTATCTATCTATCTATCTATCTATCTATACTGTCTGGGCCAGGTTCTGCTCTCAGCTATAAATCTGCTATTGTGTGGCCAGGAAGGCTGAAGTGTTCTCCTACAGGTTATTGTATATTGCCATTCCTAATATCTGACTTGTGTCCATTTATCCTTTTACGTAGGGATCTAGTGGAGCAGCGCTTCTGGGTGGGCTGCGACAGCCTCGTATGTTTCTCTCCTTAATCATATCAGTGTCTTAAAAGTGGCGTTGTTATAAGTCCTGCCCCAAGGGGAGGGTATCCAGCTTGGTTTTCTGCACCAGGCCTAAGGAGTGCATCAGTCCCAGAGCGCACTGCCTCTCATGTTTGGTTCCTTAAGGGATATCCCAGGCAGAGCAGAAGAACGATGCACAGGGATCTCCAGGAATTACACTGGGAAGAGAGTTAAACAGCCTTTGGCTAATATGTAGGAGCTAAGAAATAGCATCTCTCATCAGAGGAGCCCAAAGAGCTTTACAAATACTCACTAAGCCTCTCTCTGAGGCAGGTGGTGTTATGCCTCCTCATTTCAAGGCAGGGGAACGGAGGTAAGCAACTTGCTCCATCACACAACTAGACGGTAGCAGAGCCAGGAATCGAACCCGGATGTTTTCCCGCCACACACACTGCGCTATATGCTAGACCATGCTGTCCACAGCACACGCTCAGTCGCTGCTGGGAAGATCTACCTGCTAGATAGACAGGGTCCAGTTCTGCTCTCGTTTACAGCAGTGTGAACGTGGGGCGAGTCCATGGACGTTCGTCTCCTTGGTGCCGATTTGCACTGGCATAGCTGAGAGCAAAACCTAGCCCAGACAGTATAGATGGGGAGAGACTTTACTCTGTGTGTGTGTGTGTGTGTGTGTGTGTGTGTGTGTGTGTGTGTGTAATATCTCTCTCTCACACACATGTGCGCACACACACACACACAGATATTACACCCACCCACGCATGTAAGGATTTGGTTTTAACAGAACTCCTATGAATAGACATGGGCGGGAGAGAGGACTAATTTACAGGTGGATGGAACATTGAATGCAAAAATCTCAGCCGTACTTAGCTACCCCAGGAGACCACAAGCTGTTGCACTGCCCTCCTGTTTGAATGACGCCAGCCACACTGTCATTGCTCAACAAACCCCTAACACAAGAGGGGAAGTGTCGTGTTTCTCCTCTGGGCTTGGCAGCTCGATGAGATAAGAAAGCTCGGTCTTCATCAAGCTGTTACTTCCCATGCCACTCACAGCATTTAAAAAATAATAAATCCTTCTTCCGTTCCACTTCTAGTGTGGCTAGCCAGCTCCATGCCTCGGCAAGCTCCCTCCTGGGCACGGAGACCCAGCCCGATGGGATTTCCATATTTGTGGCCATGTCCGGCGTTCAGCCACGTTCATCTCCCTTATTAAGCCCCTCCCCAGCACTGCTGCTCAAAGGTGTCTTCACAGCAGCTTTGCCCATCAGCTCCAAGAGCCCCTCGCTGCTTCCAAAAGACTGTAGGGGCATTCTGGGAGCAGGCTGGGCTTCACAGCCTCCCTCACTCTCCCTGGGCCAAATTATCTTCTATTGGTTTTGGGGTTTTTTTTTTCTCTTTCCCTCTGAATTTTTCACAATCGTTGCAGTCTGCAGCAAACCTCTCTCATGGGCAGGGTGACCAGACAGCAAGTGTGCAAAATCGGGACAGGGAGTGGGGGGTAATAGGAGCCTATATAAGAAAAAGACCCCAAAATCGGGACTGTCCCTATAAAATCGGGACATCTGGTCACCCTACTCGTGCCCAGCGCAGGCTGAGCTGAGCTCCCCTGTTGAAAGTCCAGCGCCTGTCACTCTGGCTGCACGGCAGCCAATGAGTGAATGAGCCCCCCACCCTGTCCACGCCTTGATCTTTAGCTGCCCAAAGCCAAAGCCGCACAGCTACTCTGGTTGGAATGTGCAGTCTCCACCACAACAGATACAGGGTATGTCTACAGTACGATTACTGCCAGTTTAGCCATTCCCGTCTAGCTAGATCGGTACCAGAGCAGTGAAGCCACTGCAGAAGGGGCTGGACAAGCCCACCTGGAGCTCTGGACAATTCTTCAGGTAGCTACTCCACACTAACTCCTGTGCTGCCCATGGCTTCACTGTTCCAGCGCCTGTATTAGCTAGATTAAAACTAGCTTGGGGTAAGTCTGCCTGAGTTACAATCAGGCCCCGTGCCCCCCGCCACTGTTCTGCCCCGTGCCCACAGTGCAGACGGCCCTGCCGCCGTGCTGCCCCGTGCCCACAGTGCAGACGGCCTTGCCGCCGTGCTGCCCCGTGCCCGCGGTGCAGACGTCCCCACTGCTTGCTCAGACCTCAGCCCTTCTCTGGGAGAGAGGTTTCCAGTGGCTCCTCCCAGGCAGCTGTTACTGTGCCCTCAGCAGATGTGGGGCTCTGGGTTACTTTTGTTAATTTAAGACAATAGGATCCAGTCATGAATGGAATGCTGGGTGTGTGCCACCCTTGCCCTCCACTCGGTGGAATCAGAACTGCTCTGCTGTGTGTCATAGACCCTGTGCTGTCAGCACCAGCAAAGATCCTTCTTGGGCTCAAGTGGCCAGGCCCCTGTGTGTTACAGCAGTTCTGCTGCTGCCTGGCCATTCAGTTCCAAGCAGAGCTGAGTGGCAGCTGTGACATCCTAAATTGGCCGTGGCTATCGCTGCAATACATGTCTTTATTCGTGGCTGGCGAAAGGGGCCAGATTGGCAACCGGCCCTGGAGAGTGACGTCCTCTTTCTATTCCCAGAACAGGGAACTGCAATCCTGACTCACAGGGGCCATTTCTAAGGGCCAGTGGGGAAGCAGCTCTTCATGGACCACACACAGTCTCTGGCCTCCCGTCCCTGCTGAGGCTGCCCAGAAGAGACCTGGCCCCAGGTGACGGGGAACTGAACTAAAGTTCCCAGCTCATTTCCAAAGGCCTCTGAACGCAGACAGGAGTATCCTGAAATGGGTGCAAGCCGAAGGCCTAGGAGAGGGTCCTTATTCAGTTCCCAATCCCAGGAGCCATCAGTGCGCTGACTTTTCCCTCCCCCTGCAGAACAAATGATGAGCATCTTTCCCATGGATTGGGGCCTGCAAGGGATGTCTAGTTATTGTAGATTTCAGGTATAGGGTGACGGCAGAGACTGTGGTCTAGTGGTTAGCGCAGGATGCCTGGGTTTTGCTCCTGGGTCTGCCACTGACTTCCTGTGTGGCTCCGGGCCCAGTGTGACACGCAGGTTCTGCAATGCCCCCTCTTCCTCAGCCAGAACTAAAGGAACCCGTAGCCAAGCTGTGAACCTCTGGCCTTTTATCGCCTGCCACACACAACACGAAGCCTCTCTCCCTCTGAAGTCACGGGAGAAGGTTCTCCCTGGGTTGGGTCTCTGAGGTATCCACAGAGGGCAAAGCCTCTAAGCTGTGAGATTTCCAGATGGTGCTTCTCAGTCTCTGCCTACTTTGTGTTAATGATGCCAGATTGGCTTTGACTGCCCACTGCTGCCTGTTTGCTCACATCAGCTGCCTGTTCCTAAAGTGGACGCGGGCAGGGCGGAGAGTAAACCTGCTCTTGCTTTGGCTTCTATCTTCTTGCTAACCCTGGGCAAGGTTTGAAAAAACCAAATACTTCAGTACTCGTTTATCATTAATGCCACTTGTCCGGCACTCGTGAGCAACCCTACGATAACAAACCCCCGTGTGCATCCCAACCCTCAGTAACTACCTGCCGAGAGCAAACTGGCAGATATGGCCCTTCTGAGGAGCTCTTCAATGACAAAACCATTGTGAGGATCCCCAGCCTCCAGGAGCAACCCTACAATAACCCCTCAGTGTTGAGCATGCTCTCGGGGCTAAACAAATATTCAGAACTAAGACGTGCCGACCTTAATAACCAGTGTGCACATATAACTGGCTGGGTGTGTGTTACAGGTCCCATTCTGTGCCGATTCACAGAGGATGAGAGTCTGTAACAGCCCCAGACTGCCATGCCTGGGCGCTTTAGCTCAAGCTGTAGCAAATCACACTTTTAACCTTAGAACTCCCTGGTGAGTAAGCCGTCATCCATACCCCGTGGCCATCATTCATACATCGTGGGGGGAAACCGGTGTTAGTAAGAGCTAAGACAGATTTCTGTATCAAGCCGTCCAAAGTCTTAGTTTTTAATAAGCGACCGTGAGTTAATGAGAGAGAATTTTAACCTGAAGCATCAGGTTTTTGCTTGCAGGAAAAGAAAACCAGACATTAGGGCTGTCGAGCGATTAAAGAAAGTAATTGCGTGATTAAAAAAATTAATCACAATTAATTGCGCTGTTAAACAACAATAGAATACCATTTATATTAAATATTTTTGGATGTTTACTACATTTTCAAATATATTAATTTCAATTACAACACAGAATACAAAGTGTACAGTGCTCACGTTATGTTTATTTTTATTACAAATATTTGCACTGTAAAAAAATATATATATTTTTCAATTCACTTCATACAAGTACTGCAGTGCAATCTCTTTACCATGAATGTTGAACTGACAAATGTAGAATTATGTACCAGAAAAACTGCTTTCGGGTGACATTGTAAATAAGAAGTGAGCAGCATTATCTCCTGCAAATGTAAACAAACTTGTTTGTCTTAGCGATTGGCAGAATGAGAAGTAGGACTGAGTGGATTTGTAGGCTCTAAAGTTTTATGCTGTTTTGTTTTTTGAGTGCAATTATGTAACCAAAAAAAAAATCTGCATTTGTAAGTTACACTTGCACGATAAAGAGATTGTACTTCAGTACTTGCATGAGGTGAACTGAAAAATACTATTTGTTTTGTTTATCATTTTTACTCTGTGTGTGTTTGTGTGTGTGTGTGTGTTGTGACGGACCCAGGCCAGTGGGGTACAGGAGTCTGGTAGAGGGCAAATATACTGGTCACTGGATGAGTAGTTTTCTGTTCCCTGAGTGACCAGAGCAGGGGCTGCACTAGAGTAATCAGGAACCTGCTAGAACCAATTAAGGCAGAGAGGCTGATTAGATCACCTCCAGCCAATCAAGGCAGGCTAATCAGGGCATCTGGGTTTAAAAAGAAGCTCACTTCGGTTTGTGGGGGGCGTGTGAGGAGCTGGGAGCAAGAGGTGCAAGGAGCTGAGAGTGAGAGGCTGTGCTGCTGGAGGACTAGGGAGTACAAGCGTTATCAGACACCAGGAGGAAGGTCCTGTGGTGAGGATAAAGAAGGTCTTTGGAGGAGGCCATGGGGAAGTAGCCCAGGGAGTTGTAGCTGTCATGCAACTGTTACAGAAGGCACTATAGACAGCTGCGATCCACAGGGCCCTGGGCTGGAACCTGGAGTAGAGGGCGGGCCCGGGTTCCCCCTAAACCTCCCAACTCCTGATCAGACACAGGAGGAGTTGACCCAGACTGTGGATTCCACCAGAGGGGAAGATCACTGAGGCGAACAAATCCACCAATAAGCGCAGGACCCACCAAGGTAGAGGAGGAACTTTGTCACAGTGTGTATATAATATATATATAATAATATAAAGTGAGCACAGTGCACTTTGTATTCTGTGTTGTAATTGAAGCCAATATTGAAAATGTAGAAAAACATCCGAAATATTTAATACATTTCAATTGCTATTCTATTCAAAGTGTGATTCATCTTTTTACTCACGATTAATTTTTTTGAGTTAATCGCGTGAGTTAACTGCAATTGATTGGCAGCCCTACTAGAAATAATATTTAGCCTTAGACTCGTAGGCGACAATCCAGGAAGGGGCAGAACAAACCTGTCTTGATCCTGCAAAGCACTGAACCCCACGATTCCCATTAAGTGAGTGAGGAGCCCCATCGATTCAGTTGTGCGATGTACATGGGTAAAGCTACCCAGGGGCTGAAATGCTTTGCCAGCTTGGAGCCTGAGCGCTCAGCACCATGCAGGATCAAGCCCTTATACACTGTGATGCTCAAACAAACGAATCCTCTCAATCCCTTGGAATAGGTAACGATTGTTGTTGTCCCAATCGTACAGAGGGGAAACTGAGGCACGGACTGTGACTTGCACAAGGGAAGTCAGTGGAAGAGTCAAGGTTAAAGAATCCGCTAGACCATCCAGCCTTGACATGGCAGGGACACTTCGCCGCAATGAAGCCCACGCTTTCACCCCTGACCCCCAGCCCTTCTTCAGAGAGAGGAAAATAGTACTCCAGCTATTACTGGTACCACTGCAGTGCCGCTGAGTCTTAGCTGTGGACCCGGAACCCGTTGTACAGCTCCTAGCGCAGCAGCAATGCCGTCTGCAAAGGGATCCGGATTCTTCCTCCTCTCCAGGACTCCCCAGAAGCCAGGAAATTCCATGGGTGGCCCTGGGCCACTGTTGTACAGCTGCATGTGTTTTTCTTTCAGAGGAGGCCTAAAGCCAGGGCCTTCCACCCGTGGCCGTTAATGATCCTATGGTGCTTTTTGCAAACGTAAGGGTAACGATCCCAGCATTTGGCTGAATGCCAAGGTGGGTCATCATTAAGAGCTTCATTGCTCTGAGTGCAGGAAACAAGGTGGGTAAAACTAGGGGCAGAGGGAAGAAAGAGGGGATAGAAATAGTATCTGTACGATGCTGCTACGTCTCAGGGCCATTTTAAGTCTCCTTATGTTGCTTTTCCCATCCGATTTACACAAACGCGGTTGTGGCAAAGTTGCCATTTTGGTGTACGGATCCGTTCTCGTTCAGAGGATCCGCCCGTCCTTTGAAATGACAGTCTGGCCTTCCTAAATTCCCATTCCATGTGGTATTCCTCATCGCCCCTTTTGGGTGCTGTCGGACAGCTGATCTGCTCCACTTACTAATGAGAAGCATGGAAATAAAAATGCAAAAAACGTAGAGAACTCTGATACGAATGCGGCACATCCGAATACAGAATTGGGCACACGGAGGGAGTATATCTTTGAGAGCTGGTCGGAGCATGCGGCGGCTTCCTTAACACTGCTGGGTGATCCTTCTCTTCTGTATTTGTGTTCATTAGTGTAGGTTTCTTCCTGGATTTTGTCTTCTCTCTAAATGGGAATGGTCTTCAGTGAGCCAGGCAGTGTCCCCTGCCTCTGTGCTCTTCCATGCAATTTGCTGGTGTTTTACCCAGCGGCTGCCAGAAAACTCTGCACTGTGGCAAGCATAAAAAATTCAAGAGGAAGGGGACATGAGGAATCTGCAAAGATGAGCAAAAGAGCTGCCTGGGTGACACCAGCCAGAGAGCTGAGACATGAAAGAGAGATGAATCGAGAGAGAGCAATAATAAAAACCTACTTTTCATGCTGGCCCAGAGCTGTTTGCTTTTCCCTCTGGCCCACTTGAACTTAAAAGCCACAGTCAATTTGCCAGCAAGTTCAGAGGCCACAGATCATTTCCAAGCCACCTCCATGTTCTGCTCTGAGAAGTGTCTGTCTTGTTATCCTCTGTCTTCTGGCCTTCGCTGCAGTCACTGAAAGGCGGCGTTCAGCTGTGGTGGAGTGTTTTGCCTAATGTAGCTGGTGGGTTGGAGTGTAACCAGTCAGTTAAATGTCAATTTTTATATGCAGTTCTATGATGGATTATTTTGAATAGACCACTGTTCTCTAGATATATTGCTTGAAAGTTTTTAGGGTCTTATTATTATTGCAAATGCATTTTGTGCCAGCTTTCATTCCTAGAGGCGATGGATAGAAAGGGGTCTAGCACAGCGGTTCTCAAACTGTGGGTCAGGACCCCAAAGTGGATCGGGACCCCATTTAAATGGGGTCGCCAGGACTGGTTTAGACTTGCTGGGGCCCAGGGCCGAAGCCAAAGCCCGTGCTGCACCACCCGAGGCTGAAGCCTGAAGGTTTCCGCCCTGCATGTTGGGACTCAGGTTACAGACCCTCCCGCCTAGGGCTGAAGCCCTAGTGCTTCAACTTTGCCAGCTCCCTACTTCCCCTGCCTGGGGTGGCAGGGCTTGGGCGGGCTCAGGCTTCGATCCCCCCCCTCCTTGAGTCGTGGAGTAATTTTTATTGTCAGGATACTGTCTCCCATGTAGACATACAGGCACTCCTATGTGTATGTTCCCAGAGAATGCCTCCCTGCCACCAAAACGCATCTGCCTCTCAGGTGAAAGGCCACACCTGTTTAACAGCTAATGAAGGTTGTGCTCAGGAGCCCCGATATGTCTGGCAACATTTCTAATGGTTCTGTAACCCCCCAAACATCCTGCTTTGGTGGGATTTTGGTGCACGGAGGACAGGAAAGAGAGAAGAATATGGTATCCAGTTAAAATGGTTGGGATGGGTTGATGATTTAGGGGAGGTGATGTAATTGCTAGTACTGGGAATTTGGCGAGGACACTGATGTCAATGACCACCATCTGGGGGTGAAGTCCCGTAGGAGCTCTAACAATCACAGATCTGGGGTTTACATCTCCGCTGAAAGGCAGCAGGTCCAGCAGCACAGCTTGCCCTAGCCCCAGGCAGGGGCAACACAGTGCACTGCTAACTCCAGTCCGTGTAGGAGATCCACATTCATGTTCAGTATGAATAAGCCAATGGTCAGAATCCCTTTTTAATTAGACTTTGCTCTTCTCTTTGTGTTGTGCTGGTTTGAACTTGTCTGAACCCAGGGCCAGGCTGAGATTTGCTAAGAAGCCCAGACCAAGGTTCGTGTGCTAGGAACGTCTCTGCTTTGTTCATGGGGGCTCTTTTGAGGAGCAGATTGATAGCACAGGGTTCCACGTGTCGCTATTTGAAGTGGGGCTTGGAGATCTTGGAGGGGGGCAGCTGCCTGTGGAGATTGTTTTGGAGATACCTGGCCTTTGAAACGGACCAGCTTGCATCACAGGTTAGAAAAAAGGGCTCTTCCAAAGAATTATCCAAAGGCCTTGAGATAAGTTGGGGGTGGATCAGCAGGATCCAGAAAAGCAAAGACTCCATCGGACACAGGGAATCACTCCAATGTTCTTTCCAGCTTGGAAAAAGAATTTTAGCAAGTGTCTCACAGGCTCCCTGCCAGCGCACCACAGGTCTAGTAAGTAGATTGCAACCTCCCTTTCCAATCGAGCTCTGTGCAGTAGCTCAAGCCTTTATGAATCCTGCAGTAATCACTACCTGGGGCTCTGTAGAAAGCTACTCAGAAGCTACACCTGGGTACTCTGAGACACAGGGCTTACTTGACGCCAGTTTCTGATAACTGTGCTGTCTTGGTGACATTGGTCTATAAATCCCTTTATGGCCTGAGCACTCTCAGACCGTGTATCACTGCCACAGCTGAGGTCAGCAGAGATGGTCACTCTCATAGTCCCTAGATTTAAGACTCTGGGGACAGAATGTTCTCCCTGAAGGCCCTCTGTCCTGCACTGGGGACAGTGCAGTTATCAGAGAACTCCAGTTCATTTCCCCCATGGATGCATTGGAGCCCAGAGGTCTATCACTGGGGCACAGTTCTTGGCTCTTGCCTCCTGGGTAGAGCTGTTAAAATAACAGTTTTTTTCAGTTTGTTGGCTGAGCTGAAAGTTGGTTTTTTTTTTTTTTGTTTTTTTTTTAAACAGTTCTGTCAAACGAAACATTTCATTTTGGTTTGGAGTGTTTCACCTCTTTGCAAATATAACTGAACTCAAATTTTCAATGAAAGGTCATTTGGGACTGAAATGTTTCGTTTTAAAAAAATAGCTAAAGGTTAGATTTTTGGGGCGGGGAATGGTTTCGACCAAAACAATCTGGCGAATTTGATGCTGCATTTTTTTTCCTGTATGTTGGGGGAGAGAGGAAGAGGTCCTTCTGAAAAATGCCCCCCAGCTGTACTCCCAAGGGGAAACATTGGTAGATAAAAAGAAGCCTCTTGTGTTTTAAAAGCCATCTCTTGTGTTAAATGTGCTTGTACCCAGAGATTGTCCATTGGATGTACTTTATCGGTGTCTCTGGGGATTTACGTTGGGGACAGCTCTAGGCTAGCGGTTCAAATCCAGTGAAGGATGCCCCCAAATTGTTCCCCACTGATGGCTTTTTGGTGATCAACGTGCAGTAAGGTGAGGGCCTCAGTACAGTTCCTAATAGCCAGGTAGCCAATTTGAAACAAAAGAAAACCCTACTGCACTGTCAATGAGGCAGGTTGGTTTGTAAATCTCCACAGGACAGCCAGAAGCTTGTGTTTCTGGTGCCTCTCTTCTAGGGAATGGAGATCTTCAGTTCCTCGGCTGTCAATGTGGTATCATTTTTGCAAGCCCTATGTATTGCACTCAATACAAAAGTTATAAGAGACGAAGAAGTGAACCAGGACATGCCTTCAGACTTTAACCTGGAAAATGGACTGTCGCCAAGACTGTGTCATTCGCCAGTTGGCTACCAGGTGTCTTCAGAACATCTCCCCTGGGCATGGGTGTCAGCGGACACGTTGCCGCTTCCTGTTGGGTTTCTTTGCTATTGGTGTTTCCCCAGTGGTGAGCTGGAGCCAGTTCCCACCAGTTCCCAAGAACCGGTTTCTAAAATTAGACCTCTGTGGAGAACCAGTTGTTAAAGGGCCTGGGGGTGGGCAAAGAACTCCAGTCTGCAGGCTGGATCATCCTGTTGCTCCCAGGATTCGCAGCTGGGGAGGCTGAGGTTCCCCGGCCCCTCCCCCGTTTCCCCCCAGCTGCAGCGTGGCCAGCCGCTGACACCAGCTGGGCAGCTCAGCTGAGCTTCTGAGTCGTTCTGCTGCTTTGAGCTGCAGGCAAGGTAAGGGGGGGCTGCAAGCTCCAGGGCCGCGGGGGCGTGGGCAATTTTCCCCAGGCCCTGCATGGGTCCCTGGCCCCACGAGTATGTCTCTCTCTGCCCCGACCCCTCCCCCGCTTCTGCCCCCCCCCCTTAAATCAGAACTTTTTATAGGGAACCAGTTGTTAAGATTTTGGCAGCTCATTGCTGTGTTTCCCATCACAACCTTTAAAGGTGGGAAAAGGTGTGCGCATGCACGCACGCCACTGCCCTCTGCTGGATGGATTCAGAGCTGCTCAGCGGTACCATAGTTAAGGCACTCTCTCCTTCAGTTAAGTGGCAGAGGCTTGTGCTTTGAGATCCTAAGAACACGGGTTCTATTCCCACTGTCGCCACGAAGCTGTGAGCGGCCATAGCATGCTGCATAGTGACAACTATGGCACTCTGAGGATGGCCATGGATTTGTTACCATGTTATTTTCAGCCTACAGATTAAACGCTGCGTCTGAGCAAAGCAAAATCTACTTGGCAGCATAAAAACTGGCCAGACGAAGCAAATTCATAGACTAAAATAATTATAGTGCCGTGATTAATAGACTGCAAACTGCCAGGCCAAATACTCGTCCTCAATGGAAACCTATAATTAGACCAAGCGCTGATGTAAAATAGAGCCCCGGGGCAGCCCAGTAGAATTGTAACATAAACTGAATCGGAAGAAAAGGTTCCTGCAGGAAGAAGCAGAGTAAACCCAAGCTGTTGACTCAAATAAGATCTGAATTGACTCAGTGCAGCAGAAAACAAATACAAGGAGGTCACAGCCCAGGGTGTCAAACGCAGACAAGGAGGAGCAAAGATCTGGGCTCCCAGAACAGCAGTCACATAAGATTTAAGTAGCCCGCAGGTTGACCCTTTGCAGAGAAATGAAACCTAAGAAATTCTAGGGGGTGTCTTGATGTTTTCTTATTGACCACTTCAGGGCAACGGTGCATCAGTCACTGGGCTGACAGGGCCCGTGCCCAGGGGCTCCAGCCAACTGGGGGCCCCGGAATAAAACTGTGGAACACCAGTGGAAGCCCGAAGCCCCAGCTGCTGAGTGGGCAGGACGGGAGAAGACCCCACACCCTGACCCCACTCCCTGGCAGAAGCCGCGGGAAGGGAGAAGCCCCACCGTGGCATCGGCTCCTGTCCCCTCTCCATGGCAGCAGCCATCAAATGGGGGAAGTCCTGTCCCCTGTCCCACTAGGCCCTCCTCCATCCCCAGCAGAAGCCACGGAGAGGCAGGGGAAGCCCCCATACCCGACCTCACTCTCTGGCAGAAGCACTGAGTGGCGTGGGAGATGCCCCAGAACACCGACCCTGGTCCCCCGAAGAAGCACGGGAGATGGCAGGGCAAGCCCCAGCACCCAAGCCCCCTTGCGCCCCAGGGCCGTGGCACAGGGATAGAACTTCTCCAGTCTTGGGGACGCAGTGGGGGGAAGCAGAAAGGAGTTGTGGGGCTGCAGTGGGGGCTGGAATGGGGGGACTCTGGGTGGAACAGTGTGGGCCCCGGGAAAGGGGCAGAAAGGGGTGGGGCCATGGGTAAGGCTGGAGGCAGGACTGCAGGCGGAGGGGGTGGGGGGGGCCTCACTTGCTCTGGCCCAGGGCTCTAGGAAACTTTAATCCGCCTCTGCTTCAGGGGACAGCAAGGAGGAAAATCTCTTACATTTTTATGGTCCCTTCATTCTAAGTGCTTCCCATGTGCATTCCCGCTACTGAAAATACACCAGCCACCTTTGGGTTAGAGCATGGCAGTGGCTTACCCCGTGTTTAATTTGCTATGAAAGAGGTGCCGGGGCTTAAGCAAATGTTTTTGCATAACTGACACGGCAAGCCCAGGGGTGCCGGGGCTCATGCCTGGCACAAATTAAGCACTGGGCCTAACTGTGCACAGCAATGCTACACAACCATGTCAGGTTGTGACATGAAGAATTCTGCATCTCCTCGAAGGGAACATGTACTTACTCAGGATAGACTTAGGCCAGGTGGGGTCCTGGTCACAAAATTGAGAGTTGAACTTTTGTGAAGTTCTTGGGAGTTTGAATGTGGGGTTTTGGGTCAGCCCTGTTGCTATCTGACACCTTTTCTCTTGGAAAAAGTGTCTTGGGGTCTTTGAAAACTGCCAGAAGAGGTCCGTGAGGTGTGGGTAAGAGTGTCTTATTTCTGTTTGGCGCTTTTAGATTTCCAGGAGTGTGACGTTTTGTGTTAATAAGGCCTGGTACACAGCAGAGAGCCACGCCAACACACGCCCGCTGCCCATGGGAAATACCTTCCCCTGTATAAAGCTGATTTATGATGGGCTGCTGGTGACGCTGCGGTTTTGAGTCAGGAGACTTGAGTTCTGTTCCTAGCTCTGCCTGCAACTCTGTGTGACTTTGGGAAAGCCACATCACTTTTACACAGATGGAAATGGAGGCACAGAAAATGGGGAATAATGGCACTTACCTATCCCTGTAAAGTGCTATGAGATCTGTGGAAGAAAATCATGATTATAAATGCTAAATATTCGTATCCTTCTCCACCTCTCGGAGGGCACTGGGACCATTTGTCAGATGACTAAAGTAGCAGATTCTCTAGTCCTTGTGTTTCCGTCACACCTTAACCACCGCTTCATCCTTTATTTCAACAAGGAAAATCATTCAAAGATTGTATTTCTCCCATCCTTTTCCCATCACAATACCCGCACCCAGTGTCTAACTGAGCGTTACACCTTCAGAATGTCTAATGGACGTTAAATTTACCCTCACAACAGCATCGGTAAATAGCCAAGACTTGTATGAAGTAAAAATCTGAGGAGATGTGCTGAACAGAACAATCCTAGCCTGAACGGCAGTGCGTCCTCACAGCGACTCCGTCATGACATAGTGATAACACCGTGAAGCAGGTGAATTATCGCACTTCTCAGCTCACAGATGGAGGAACCTGAGGCCTCACCGTAAAACAGTGTCTGAGTCCATTCTGGCTGGCACTCCCTTGAACCTGGACCTCATATCAGATCCAGAGTGATAAACAAGGGCTGAGTTGCACGGTTTGAGGCGAGGTGGCCATTCAGTGGATCTTCTGGGATTTTTGGTCACCTTGGCTGGCATGTCCGAGTGACGATTGCATCTCTGCTAGGTGGAGAGGCGGGATGGAAGATGCGTGGTAGATTAATCCCTGGTTCTTGAGTCCCCTTTCACCAAAGGGGTAAGATAATGGATTTGTTGCCCACCGTTTAGGGCAGTTTGGACACAGAGGGAATATCTGCACTGCAATTAAACATCTGTGGCTGGGCCAGGTCTGATGACTCCGGCTCATGGGGCTTGGGCTGGGGGCTGCAAAACTGCTGTGTAGACGTCCGGGTTCAGGGACCCTCCCCCATCACAGGGACCCGGAGCTTGGGCTGGAGTCTGAGCCTGAAGATGTACACTGCAGTTTTGTTGCCTTCAGACCCAAGCCCCATGAGCCCAAGTGAGATGACACGAGCCAGACACGGGTGTCTAAATGCAGTGTGGACATGCCCTGGATCTCCAATGACGCACAGACAGAGCCACTTCTTAGTTCTCCATTTAATTCTCACTCAGTCTGAATAACAAGTTCCTCAGTTTCACTCTCACTTCTGGGCACCATCTGGTTTCTGGTCAGGTCATCTTTGCACAACAGATCTCACCATGGGAGACCAAGAGTACCCATGGGAGGGAGTGTCTATCTCATTTACTCCACAGTCCTGACTCAACGCAGCCAGGATACCTGCTCGCCTTTCAATGGGTCAGACCCTCCGGTCCTGTGGTAACGATTGCTGTTGTAGGAACTTGGGATTGGAGAGGATCCACTGCAGTGTTTGCACTAGAGAATTTCCATCAGCGCTGTGATGCTGTACTCTGGAGAAACAGACCATCATACGTCCACAGCTGGATCTCCCTGGTTTCTCAATGGGATCCTTTACTGATGGAACCCATCAAGGTTGACACCATAACGTTCCACCAGTCAACTACCTGTTGACTCACGTTGGCCAAGGCACGTCCTGGAGCCATCAACTTTTGAACAAAGATAAGCAGCAGGTAAGAGTTGGAAGGGAAAGGCCACTGTAATCAAATACTGATCCGGGAAGGGAGACAGGATGGTGCATTAGCGAACTGAAGATTAAGTGACATAAACAAAGTCTAAAGTATGACTTTTTTTTTCCCCCCGAGCAGGAATATTAACAAACTGTGACAAACCAGAAAAAAAATTCTGCCTTCATTAATCCTCCCGCTCATGCACACGGTTGACATCTTGACTGTAGCCTTTGGTCTGCTCCTCGCTCCCAGCGAGGCTCAGCACTCTCGGTTCTAGACCCTTAGTGTTAGCCGAGTTCTCATGTTAATCAGAGAAGATCATTTACAGGGCACATGTTATGCAAGGCAGGGAGGCGTATCGCTGCTAAGTTACTTGCAAAGGAAAAAAATTAATTCCTTCCCTTTGAGGGAATCTGAGCTGCTGATTGGAGCTAGATCTTTGTTCTGCTGTATGTGGGAGGGAGCGTGGTGGTGAAAGCATTTCTCTGCTGGTCTCTTAATTCCTGTAGCTGTCTCAAAAATGGGGGACTTGACACCCAGCGATTGGTTGCAAGGTCTGCTGAGAGAATTGGCCACACTATAAGGCTAGCGCCTCGAGAATTGGTCAAAATGTGGCAGGCTTTAGAGCAGATTTCCCTCTCTAAAGATGGGGTTAACAATATCTGCCAGCAGAAGTATTAGGTGTTACTGAGCATCCTCCACCAGCCATAATGGGAGTGGCACTTGTGGAGTGTCTTGGTTTCTAGCTTGATTTCATTGGGTGGTTGGTTTGTTGTCTGGACGAGCATCTCGAATGTGGTGGTGGTTCTCCCAGACACTCTACCAGGGTCTTTACATCAAGCAGCATTGGCGTTCAGGTGACGCAGCTTGACAGAGCAATAGCATCTACTGCACTTCTGCAGGGCAGGATTTAGCTGCAGCAATGGCAGAGGAGAAGAATGATGGTTTAGCCTTTGCTGTCATGTAGGATTCTAGGAAACCCTTGTGCTGCGTCTGATCCTGTTCACTGCCAGCAATGCTCCATCCTGCTTCCTCTGAGAATCATGATGGTCTATGGGGGGGGAGGAATATCTAGGCACTGGTGTGTTAATGGAAGAGGCCAGTGCATATTTCTAATGGTTCAACAGATCTTTTGCTCCTTGGTCCATGGGTTAAGGGTCCATAGAGGATGTTAAAAGTCACCCATTGCATCGGATTTAAGCCTTAAAAATGAGAGAGAGGTTTTATACAACCCTACTCTGGTCTCCATCTCTGAGTATATTCCACGCCCCCTCTGCTCGCACCCACTGACACCAGACTTGATGCCATGGAATCGTCTTCTGCTCCAAACTCTGAACATTCTTCTATGTCTTCCTCTAATGCACTGGTTCTCAATTTTTTTTTTCCACAGACCACTTGAAAATTGCGGAGGGTCGCGGCAGACCACTTAATGATCTTTCCAAATGTTGTTTGTACCATTAGCTAACGATTGTAGTAATTAATTTTTTTGTTTTACAAATAAAAGCACACGACTCATTTTCATATCAGTAGTTTTACCTTTCGAATGCAATGGATGTGCCCTCTTTTCCATGCCTCGTCAGCCCCTGAGCTGGGGCTTTGAAGGAGGGGGGTCTCTCCCTCTCTCCCCCACCGCAGCAGCCCCCAAGCTGGGGCTGGGAAGGAGGGGGAGGTGTCTCTCCCCAGCAGCTGCGACCCTGGAGCTGGGGAAACTCGCCTCTTTCTCTGGCCGCCGCAGCCTTTCAGATCCCAAATTTCCCCCTACCCCCTCTTCTCATCCCACTGTCCCCTCCCACCTATCCCCTATTCCCCCCAAGACCACCACCTCACCTTACATGTGCATCCTCTCCAGGGTCCTCGCACCTAATTAGTGGAGCCACTCCTGCACGGCTCCACTAATTAGGTGGGTGGCCCTTAATTCTCTCGTGTGCAGCCACACAGGCAAGCATCTTAGAGGGAATTGTCCATGGACCACCTGAATGGAGCATGTGGACCACAGTTTGAGAACCTCTGATCTAAAGCATTATGGCCTCTCTCTCCTCAATCTGCATTTTTCACAACACCCGCAAGAAGTGAGGAGTTGTTTTTCATTTGGTTTAATTACGTAGCTCCCTTTGGATTTCCCACCTTCTCTGTGCTCGTCTCTTAGGGTAAAGACGGTCTCTTTGTGTCTCATCCAGTGCTGGGGACACTGGTGTCGTATCACAACTAGTAAACAGATGTTGCTTTCCTCAGGAAAGCCAGGGCAGCTACATTTTACTTGCTACTTTTGTTGACCTGTCTGTGTCCTGTTTGTTTGTGCAGAAATGTCCTGTGTGGGGCCTAGCGCCAAAGCTTTTCTGCATCTGACATCAAATAGAAAACATCAATTACAAATTAACAGCCGTAACAGATCCCCCTGTGTGCTAATAACAGCAGCAGCAAAAATTACCTGTTACGACAAAGGTCAATCAGAAGCCCGCCCAAGCCAGTAATTACTTTAAACAAGTCTTGTTTCAAATGTGTGTGACTTACTTTATATACGATAGCGTATTGGCTAGGGGAGGTGTGCTAACATTGCCCTCTGTGGGATGCCACTGGAATAGCTCAACTGTGGGTCAAAGGCCCTGTGCTACTGCCCTCTCTCAAATTTTTTTCTCTGACTCAAGCAGTAGAACTTGCTTTAAAAGTGCACACACCTCTTCTCCACGGCTGCTGTAAATGTATAGTACAGTAAGAATCCTGAAATTCCTGGGAGGGGCCCCACAAATTTGATGCAATATGTTTTAGCTGCAGAGCTGTCGCTTTGCCGTTCTCGTTTGTGCCTGTAGCACCAAATACACACACACACACACACACACACACACACCTCTGTTATACACTGCTAGAATGCAGAGATGGAAAAGAATTAGGTGGTACCGTCAACCTCCATGCATTCAAACAATCATATGATTTGGTTCTAAAAATCTTAGGGGGCGGGGTTGTTTGTTTGTTTGTTTTAACTAACCAATTTAGTTCCTTTTTTTTTTTTTTTTTTTTTTGGTTTGGTTTATTTTGGGAGGGTCGTTGGTGATGATTATTTACCATCTGGCTTTTGAGTTTTTAGGATAAATGAGGCTCATGCTTTCAAGATATTTCTTCACAGCCATGAGGATTAGAATATTTTTTTAAAATGAAAGCAGACATTCGCACGGAATCACAGGACTCTAAGAGCTGGGACTTCAAGGAAAACACTAAATAACAGCAGACTTGGGGTAAAGTTGGCAACACTCGGTTTCGCCCGTTTCTTCCACTTCATCCCTAATCAGGAGATTCTCCAAGGCCGTGCCAGTCTCGTTTTAAAAGTCCCAAGCAATAGGACTGTACCACTTCCCGTATTGAATTAATTCAGCTGAAATATCAACTTTCTCCCAGCTGTTCTTGATCTCCCTCTTTCTTCTGCTTGGGGTGTTTGTGCAGAGACCATTTTGTTTGCATGCTCTGTCCCTCCTAAAAATCATACAACTTTCCAGCCTCCCACACTGCCCTTTAAAGCAGTAGTTCTTCACCAGTGGTACATGTGTATCCGTCAGGGTACTCGGAGATCTTCCAGCGTGTACAGCCACTCATCTAGAGATTTGCCTAGTTTTACAACAGGCTATATAAAAAGCACTAGCGAATTCCGTACAAATTAAAACTTCATACAGACAATGAGTTGTTTATACTGCTCTACACACTGACTTGTAAGTACAGTATTTATATTCAAATCGATTGTATTTTATAATTATATGGTAAAAATGAGAAAGTGAGCCATTCTTCAGTACTAGCGGGCTGTGACACTTCTGTATTTTTAGGTCTGATTTTGTAAGCAAGTCATTTTAAAGTGAGGTGAAACTTGGGGTACACAAGACAAACCAGACTCCTGAGAGGGGTACAGTCATCTGGAAAGGTTGAGAGCCACTGATTTAAAGTACTTGCAAATGGAAATTAAAGGGATTCTTGCCTTTTTTTTCTTTTCTTCTACTTTATGATGTATAAAGAAGCCCTGAATTTTGTTTTCAGCACCCCACAACAATCTCTACTTGCTTTTCACCTTTGAAGTATCCGGACTATCATACTTCAGCTTGGTATTCCTGGAGGACCAGAGAGCTGGACTGGGAGCTTTCTTAGCTCTTAACTGAAGAGGTTCGGGGTGTAACAAAATTATGTAGATAGCTGTTACTGCCCTCTACTGGGTGGACCATGTCAGACCTGTTCATGTCTATATATGTTTCATCTAATGTCAGCACCAGCTGCATTCTTCTGTGGGGGCAGCCGTTGTGGATGCAGTACGTTACTGGCTGTGGCATCACCATGGGTCTGGCCCTGCTCCCCCTGAAGTGACGGGAGTTTGCCACTGGCTGCCCTGGGAGCAGGACGGAGCCCTACGTACGACATGGCCGTAGCACAGCATTTTGTATATATTTTCTTCCTCCACCAGGGAAAGGAGAGAGGATATAGTCCCTCCCAGCTGTGGCTGTGGGGAGGGATGGTTGGTTGTGACTGGCTGGCGATGGCTCTTGGTAGGAAGGAGCACAGTGCAGAGGTTGGGGCATGAGCCTAAAACTCAGTCAAGCCAGGTTCAATTCCTTGCTCCACCCCAGACGTTGTGTGTGGCCATGCGCAGGTCACTTGGGGTGGGATCCGTTAAGGGACTCAGGCAATGCTGAGCGTTACAGCGCCCCGGAAATCTCAGGAACGGGACAAAGCCTGAGTTAGGCTCCCGCTACAATGAACGGGAGGGAGAGAGGCTCTTCAGAATGCGATCTACAAAGCCAGCCGGCTGGGAAGCCACCTAAGCTAGCCAAGGGGATGCTGACAGGAGCAGTGTGGACTAAGGCCTACCCCCCTCTCTCAGCCAGCTGCCTCTGTCAGTGACCCACAAACAGGACCTGGCTCCCGGGGGTCCTGTGCCGAAGCTGGTGTTTTGAAGGAACACATTAGGGGCCACGTATAGCGGAGGGAAGAAGATGGGAAAGGTGCTGCTGCCGCTCCCACCCCTCTAACTTTTAGCCCAGTGGTTAGAGCACTCACCTGGGATGTGGGAGACGCAGGTTCAATTCCCCCCTCTCTGCCAGAGGGGGAAGGATTGAAAGGGAGGGTGTCTCTCACCTGTCGGGAAAGTGCTCTGACCACGGGGCTCGGGGATATTGTGAGGGGGGGCTCCCTGCATCTCTCCTGTTGAAGCTGCTACACTGTGAATAAATAATGAAAGAGTGATTTGGAGCGAGGGGACTGGCCCCGGGGTCTCCCATCTCCTCCCTAACTACCAGATTGCAGAAAAATCCCTCCCTCCCTCTTTTTAAGTATTTCTCCACAGTGCAGCTGAAACCGCTGGGCTAAAAGTCCTCCCTTAGTTCTTCCGGGCCTCAGTGCCCCATCTGTACAGTGGGGATAAAAGCCCTGCCTTGCCTCGCTGGCATGCATTAAAGATTGCAGGGATCTCTGATATTACAGTAAGGGGGAGATACAAGGGTAAGACTTCAGGGCAACTGCACCTGTGTTCACCACTCATGGTCCACCAAGGGCACCCACTCTAGGCTCGTCAGCTGTCACCTCTCTGGGGCAGAGAACCACATCTCTCCCACTCCTGACCAGGATTTATCCAGGCTGCACAATTCCCTGCCTGCACTGTAATATTCCCAGCCAGCCACTATTTCGCTAGGAGGGTGGTGAAACACTGGAATGGGTTCCCTAGAGAAGTGGTGGAATCTCCTTCCTTAGAGGTTTTTAAGGCCTGGCTTGACAAAGCCCTGGCTGGGATGATTTAGTTGGTGTTGGTGTTGGTCCTGCTTTGAGCAGGGGGTTGGACTAGATACCTCCTGAGGTCCCTTCCAACCCTGAGATTCTATGATTCTAAGACTGGAAGCTAGCTAATAAATGACAGTTCAGCAACAGAGCTGAAGGATCAGTTTGTGAAACCACAGGTGACCCTTTCAATCCATGAATTAAAGTGCTTCTGGGTCCCATTTCAAAGGCAGTTGAAATTTATAATAGGTTTCCAGACAACAAAGTTAGTCAACTTGAAGTTTAAGGTTGCTAGGAGACATGAGTTACCTAAAATACCTACCAAGAACATTACAGTTGAGACCCTAATCATTCAAATGTATGGAAATGATCAGTCAAAGTAATGGATATGAAGAGTCTAATGCACTTAAATTCAGATGTTCTTGTAAAAATGTAATTGTGGCATTATCCTACTGCTAACTGTGTTAGGCTCTGCAGAAGGGTCTGAAGGCAAGGTCAGTGCCCCAGAGAACTTGCAATCTAGGTAGAAAACACACAAATGCAGGAAGAGGGGTAGCGGGCAGCAGGAATTGACTATGTATTGAGCATTCCATGGGTTTTGTTCAGACGTGATTTTGGGGAGAGAAGGGTAAAATACGTCGGTGTTTAGTATGCTAATGCGGCACGTTAATGTTTGCATTAGACCTTCCAAAAGCAGCCTTAACTCTGACCTGAGCTATCAAAACCCTGTAATTCTCATTTCCAGGTTTACTTACTTTTTTAGATTGAAAAGCCTCAGAACATGCTCAGCAGATAGAACACCATGATATGTGACTATAACTGCTGTGCCATGAAATACCTAAACAATAGGCTGTGAGGAGTACATCTCAATTATCCCATTATTTAGACAATACAGAAGCCACATTGTTTTGTGTCTATCAATGGTATGTAACTGAAACGTACAGTCTCGCACCTATGCTATAAAATTTGTAGTTCCTCAAATTTCGAACTATTTCTGAGGTATTCATTCTCCTTATAAAAATCCTGTCATTTGGCATCCTATCGTACCTGTTACACAAATCAGTCATCTACTGTATTGCACAAAAACAGAGCATGAAGACAGCAGGATCAAAGTTCAGGTTGGTTGGGGAATGTCTAATGGACCATTTTTCTATGTGTGTGTGTTTTTTTTGTTTTGTTTTTTTTTTTAAAGAGAATGTATGAACTTTAACGGACTGGGAACTTTTCTGAGTGACTTTTACTAATAATCTCCACACATTTTACCTAGGGAAGTGGATGGAGATTCCACCTTAGAGGTTTTTAAGGCCGCCTTGACAAAGCCCTGGCTGGGATGATTTAGTTGGGGTTGGCCCTGCTTTGAGCAGGGGGTTGGACTAGATGACCTCCTGGGGTCTCTTCCAACTCTAATCTTCTATGATTCTATTATTTTAATATTTAGGCATCCTTAAAAATATAAGCCAAGAATGTTATCATTAATGTCACTTAACATCTAGAATTTGAGGTTAACAAAGTTTTTTGTCTGAGAATTTCCATGGGTTTTTAAAATAACCACATCTTGAGCATGGATGAAGATTCTAATCTAGGCCTCCTAATCCCTGTCATAGATAATGTGGGGCACCGAGTGTGAGAGAGGCCCATGATGGTGGGGGTCCAGTGCCCAATTCCCAGTGCTGCTCCCCCTCTCTTAGAAAAGATGAGCTTGGCAAGTCAGCTGCACCAGAAAGATTGACCTGCCATTGCTGCCCAGCATGGGGAATTTTAAGTGATGCTTCTTTTTTCCCCAGCTATTCTCTGGGTGAGTTTGCCGCACATAAATTTTGTACAGCAGCATGTGTGGTAGAGGAGAGGGGGGGGTCCCGGTTCAGCAAAACACTTAACTTTAAGCACGTGCCTCCGTCCCATTGACATCAGCGAAGCAAACTCCAGCGGAGAATTTGATCTCTCGTGCATCGCCATCATACTGAATTAAAACTAAGTCGAGGGCAATATTGTGACGGTTGAGCCAGTGCCCATGGGAGTGGTAGAGAGCATGGACGTGCTCTGTCTATCTGACAGTGTGTTTATACAGCTCCCATCACCGCAGGAGCAGAACACTTCCCCGAGGGGGCTCTTGGAGCCATGGTGTCGGAACTAGAGCAGGGCTTGTCTTTATTGGTATCTCGTACAGAGCTGAGCGCATTGGTGCTTAGTAAATAATGAATGTTAACTCCGTTTTTGCAGATCTTGATAGCGCTGACAAGACCAGGCAAGAATAGGGATGGGCCTGGCATTTACCAGCTTGGGTGGAAGCTGACACACTTCAGTCACGTCCCTTTGCCTTTGACAAAAAGCTCTTTGATTATTTTCCCCTCCTCCCTCCCTGCCTCTCCTTCCCTGATATTTTCCTCCCTTCTCCCCAGTCACCAGAGGCTGTCGTTTTGAAGAAGCCAGCCAATGGGAAACCGGGGAGCAAGTTGTCCCAGGGTGCGCTGGGAAATGCAGCCCACAGGGGGGAGAAGGCAGAAGTCACGATTCTGGGAGTATAATGCAGCTTGCCGCAGCGCTGATTACAGGGTGGGTAAAGCTTGCCACCTCCAGCTCATTGTTCCAGGAGAAAGCAGTTGAGTGAGGCGTGAGAGAGACAGTTTTCAGGTGGGTAACTGATATGTGAAACGCAGGCAGGCTGTGGGAATAGGCTGCTTTAGAATACCCTGTGCTGAAGGTGGGATCTGATTGCCTAGCAGGTCTCCCCAGCCAGGCAGGAGTCCTAGGTAATTGCAGAAATCAGGGCTTGTTAGCTCCATAGCCCTCGTTCATATTATAATAAAATGGGCCCAATCCTTCAGCCAAAGTACAGGCCACCAGTGGCTATTAGGCAGGATGCGCAGGGATGGTGTCCCTAGCCTCTGTTTGCCAGAAGCTGGGAAGGGGTGACGGGGATGGATCACTGGATGATTCCCTGTTCTGTTCATTCCCTCTGAAGGCCTGCACATTGGTCACTGTCGGAAGACAGGACACTGGGCTAGATGGATCTTTGGTCTGACCCAGTATGGCCGCTCTTATGTTCTGCTGGGCAGAGGAAGGCAAGGTCTGTAGTGGCCTGGCAGACACCTTCTCAGCCGCAGTCAGGAGTGTGACTAGGAAACCCAGCGGATGTCTTGGTTGTTGCGAGCCTGCATTGCAGCTGGCAGAGTTTGGTGGCGCAAAGATTGAATGGGCCATGGAAAGTGAACTCCTTCCCTTACCCGTGGGCTCTCCAGCTTCGTGTCAAGGCATATGCCCATGTTGCCATAGAGTTTAAGGCCCGAAGGCACCAGCAGATCATCTCATCTGACCTCCTGTGTATCCCAGGCCACCACTCCCAACTCAGCTACCCTCCCACCAACCCAAGAACCAGAATTAGACCAAAGGATTATAGCCCTCAGGAGTCCTTAGCCTGTGATACACAGCCCTACTGTGTACCAGAGGCAAAGAATAAGAGGGAGCATGGTGCACCAGTGGCTGGGAATTAGTGAAGTGAGATGTGTCCAGATGATCCCAGCAAGCGACCTTCATTATGTGCTGCAAAGGAAGGTGAAAACCCCCCAAGATCACCACTATCGTGACCAGTCAGTGTCCTCAGGATGAACCAGGCCTTCTCTCGGCAGGGCTGCCAGTCTGGCACCTTTCCCCAGTACTAAATTCATTTGTAGAAAAAGAAAACACATACAGCTGGTTATAGACTGTATTTTCTGATCTCAGTTTCAGCTCCTCTCTCATTCATCTACAAATCCCCCGTTGGATCTAGATCTGCCAAAGAGGAAGCTCGGATTTATTAAACTGCTGTTACAGCTTCTGTTTTCAGGGTGTTGTCTTTTTATCCACCTTGTACATTTTTGTCCTCCTTTGATGCTCCTCATGGCAATGTGCTGCAGATCTGAGAGGAGGGATCAGTGGGAGAGAGGGCTTGGAGATGGGAGGGGTACGTGGTTCCCTGGCCATACACCCCAAAGTGAGGTCACGTTTTTTCATTCACAGCCTGAATAAAACAACTCTGTGAAAGCTCAGCCTAGGTTTGGGACCATTTATAATACATAATTGACACTAGCTGGCTCCTCATCCAAAGAAGGGAGATATTTACAATGAATAAGACCTTTTTTTTTTAAGGCACAAAGTGAGTTTGAAATGAATCCAGTGAATTAATAAATACTCTAGTAAAGCCGTACCAATGCATGTTGCATGAAGGGACTTCCTATCCTGCAGCCCTGGAGTGGGCAGTATGGAACTTAAATTCATCGCTTCTACGGCCAGACGGGGCCACTGCAATCCAAGTGAACTAGGCTGATCTTGCAATCTCAGCAAATTTAGGCTGGATCAGAACCTGGATGGAAGTTGCAGGAAGTGAGCTTCAGGAAATGAGAGGCTTGATTGTGTAGGAAGAGCTTTTCCCTCCGAGCCTGTGTTGAACTAGCTTGGTGCTGATAAGCAGGGCAGTTGACCCAGGCGACTGCCTGGAGTCCCGGACTTGATGCAGGTGCTGCGCTCAGGGCACCAAGGTGTTATGCTTAAAAGAAGCACACGGGATCTTGTTTAGGGGAAAAGGCAGTACGCCTCATTTATTGAAGATTCAGCAATTAGCACGTGCATTCAATCACTCACACACACACTCTCCCACCAGTCGATGTTATAGTTACTAGTCCAGAGTCCAGATAAATCTAGTGGCCAACTAGGTTGATCATGGGTAGGTGGGAGCCGGGTTCTGTCGGTCACGACACAACCCTCTGGGGAAGTCTTGGCAGGATGAACCCAAAGTTTCATGGCAAGGCACCCTGTTTATATAGTGATTTTTCCCTCATTGGGACCAATGAGTTTTGCACTGTCCTGCTGTACTCAGTCTGATGTTTGACAAGTGCTTGGTTTGTTTTTTTTATTTTAAATTGTTTCTTTTTTCCTTCTTTTCATTAAGTGTTTTATGGAGTTCTTTCATGCTGGTTTTGATTACAGCTATTTTGTCCTCATTGATAGGTGCCTGTCTTATATTTTAGAGTTGTCAATCTGCTTTTCTTTGATATTTTAACAGGGGCGTGTTGCAGCCTGCAGATGCCCTTGTGTGTCTCTGGTTCCTCCCCAGACCATCTGGTTCAGTGATGGCCTTTACATTTCTCTTTTAACACACACACAAAACAGAATTAATTTACGCAAAACATTTTGAAGGGGAACATCAGGTTGCAATGCAAAAGAAAACAAGCACGGCATTCTTTGGCTACGTCTTCACTACCCGCCGTATCGGCGGGTAGCAATCAATTTCTCGGAAATCGATATGTCGCGTCTCATCGAGATGCGATATATAGATCCCTGAACGAGCTCCTGTCGACTCCGGAACTCCACCAACGCAAACGGCGGTAGCAGAGTCGACAGGGGGAGCCGCGGACGTCGATCCCGCGCCGTGAGGACGGTAGGTAACTCGATCTAAGCTACTTTGACTTCAGCTACACTATTCACGTAGCTGAAGTTGCGTATCTTAGATCGATTTCCCCCCTAGTGTAGACCAGCCCTTTGACTTATTTTACAATGCTAAACCTACAACACATTGGTGACCCTCAAAAGTCTGTTACTGCCTTGAAATTAGTCCAGACACAAAGAAATTCTGGTTGATGCATTTCTACCAAAGGTGGCTGGCAGGATACGGTTATATCATATCATTATTATTTATTATTTATTCTAAGTTATGCAGAATACAAACATAAAATCCTACTACTGCAAGGGCAGGTGTTCAAGTTTAACACATGGGGGGTGGGCACTGAAGGTGCTCCTCCCACGGGGCACCCTTTGGCCTAGGTCGGCCCTGCTGGTAAGCAGTGCCATCCTTCAGATGTGATATAAAATATGAGGTCCCAGCTAGATGTCATTCAACATTCATGGCTGGACAAGTGGTGCTAGCTCCAGCACCCAGGCCAAAACCCCAGTGTGGGCAAGTGCATCCTGCCTCTCTACGCTTCTGCCTCACAGCCTCGGTGGATGTCATCTTCGCTACTGTAGGGGGCGGGACTCAGCAGCGTGGCGCCTCCTGCTGGTCCTCCAGGGAATTAGCATTTCCAGCTCCGGAGCGCCCTCTGCAGGCCGGTGTCCTGCTTGCCGCTGGGCCTGAATCTCTCCTGGACCCCGGTGCCCCTTTCAGGCCAGGGTGCTGCCCCCTAGCAGTACCCCCTCCACAGATCTGGCTCTCCCCTCCCTGGGGAACCCCCACCCTCTATCACCACCTCGCCTCAGTCAGTGGCCACTGCCAGTCATCACCTAGCCCCCGCTCACTGGGACAGACTGCAGTATAATTGCCACTTATCAGGGGTTTGGACCTGCTGCCTCTGTCTACCCTTGGGCTGCCCCTCTGCAACCTCAGTACCTTTTCCAGCCTATAGCAAGGCCTGCAGCCTGGAGGGTTTCCAGCCTGGAGCTCCCCAGGCCTTTCCCCCAGCCCTGCTCTTCTGTAGGTACTTTGCTCTGCTCCCAAGCAGCCAGGCCCATCTCTCCCTACTGCCAGAGAGACTCCGTCCAAGCTCCTGGCCCACAGCCTTTTATGGGGCCAGCTGTGGCCTGATTGGGGCATGGACCCAGCTGAGGCTGCTTCCCCAATCAACCTAGGTTTTTCTCTACCTGGAGCAGCCCTCTCCCAGGGCTGTTTTAACCCCTCCGGGCAGGAGCAGGGTGACCACCCTGCTACAGCTTCCCACTCTTAATTCTTGGGCAGCGTAGTGGTGTGCTGCTAAGCAGCTGGTGCATTCCACCTAGCGATGTTAACCTTTCCGTGCAGGGTCCAGTGACCCTTCCATTTCCAATGGATCCTTCAGGGTAAAAAATACTATGGAAACAGGATTGGTATTCGTATACCTATAAATGGCAGATCTGAGAGGGCCTGGGTCAGATCCAGAACCGTATTGCACTTCAAGGGGAAAGTGCCTTTCCATTGGCATATGCAGTGACTTCAGTGCCTGATTGTAACCCAAGAAGACTGTTGAGAACCCCTCCCTTGGGAGGCTGTAGTGCATGATTATTTTTTGTTGTTTCTTTTGCTTTCTCCAGAGGATCGCCGACCTGCTGCGCAGAAACGTTTGCCATGTAAAGCTTCCCAGCCCCCATGTACCCCAACGGACCCAGATGTTGGTACAGACTCAGAGCTGCAGAACGGTGAGTGAGTGGCTAGTTCCTGGCCCTCCCCATGATGGGAGTGTGACTGCTCGTGTGATTCTGTTGGCTCTCCTCATGGACTCATTGGATTGCAGAGCTCAGCAATGCCCCAGTGCTTATGTCATGTGATATTAATGATTTCCTAGGCTTCTTGTAGATTACAAAGCAGTGGAGAGCTCAGGGGATTGGTTGGATGGAGCCTGACCTGGTCTGTGGCTGGACAGAGGTTGATACTGAGGGTTTGGTCTACTAGTTTAAACAGAGAACTGGTTTCTAATTATGGTCCTGCCCTTCGCTCCTTCTGCAACCTCAGAAAAGTCCATTAAACACTGTGCCTCAGTTTCCCCATGTGCCAAAGGGGATCATACTGCTGCCCCACCACAGAGCCCACACCCTCAGCTGGAGCTCTCACCCCCCACCACACACACACCAACCTTCTGCCCCATCCTTGATCCCCCTACCATGCTCTGAACCCCTCGGCCCCACCCCGCCACATGAATTTTGTATGTACACCAATATGGAGATGACGTGTCGCACATGAGTGGGAAAAGTTAGAGAGAACACTGCCCCTGGCTTGAAGCGATTTCCATCAGATACAAGGTTTACAGTTTGGTTCAATGGCTCTCAGCACCCCCACTATACAAATTGTTCCTGGCAGGGGGCAGCAATCCAGGCATGACTGGGTAGGGGGCTGAAAGACCCTTAACATCTGACCATGTGAGGGATGATCTCAAAGAAATATGGCCCCTCTGCTCTGAAACACACCGATCCTGGATCCTGATTGGAATTTTGCATCTTTTCCTCCAACTATCCAATCCACAGGGTCGGCTCCAGGCACCAGTGCAGGAAGCAGGTGCTTGGGGCGGCCAACGGAAAGAGGCGGCACATCCGGCTCTTCAGCGGCAATTCGGCGGCGGGTCCCTCAGTCCCTGAACCGGCCACCAAATTGCCACCAAAGAACCAAGCGGTGGCAGTAGAAATGCCGATTGTGGCTTCTTTTTTTTTCCATGCCGCTTGGGGCAGCAAAAACGCTGGAGCCAGCCCTGCCAATCCAAAACCCAGGATTCTCTTCCTCTTTTTCTTCTGTCCTACGTGGTGCTTGAATCACACAATGCCTTAATCTGGGTCCTCAAGGTTTATGTCACTTTAATTACTCAGACATCTTGCCAGTGATTTTTATTTCAGTCAAGGGCTCAGAGGAGAGGAGGAACTGATTGTCATGGAGTCACCGGGCGATGCTCTGGAACTGCTCCCCACCAAGCCAGGCAGGACTTTGGGGAGCCTCCTTTCCCTTGGAGCAGACTTGTTCAGGGCAAGAAGCTCACATGTCTTCACCTCCTGGGTCTCTCCTTGGAGCATTCAGCATCCTCTGCCCCTCCGTGCGCTTCCCACAGCGAGCCCGCCTCAGTGGGGTCCTGGAGAAGCCACAGGGTCCTGCACCCCCACTTTGCAGTCAGACGTGACTCTCAGCCAGCCAGTAAAACAGAGGTTTATTCGATGACAGGAACAGGGTCTAAAACAGAGCTTGTAAGTACAGCGAACCGGACTCCTCGGCCGGGTCCATTCTGGGGGGCAGTGAACCAGACCCCCCAGGTCTGCACTTCACTCCTCGTCCCCAGCCAGCTCCAGACTAACAACCCCCTCCAGCCCCTCCTCTCTGCTCAGCCCCTTTCCCGGGCCAGGAGGTCACCTGATCTCTTTGTCTCCAACACCTTCAGCTGGCACCTTTGCAGAGAAGGGGCCCAGGCCATTAGTTGCTAGGAGACAGAGTGCCAGGCATTTAGGTGCACTGGCCCTTTGCTCTGCAGCAATCACATGCCCTTATCCCACCACCTAGATACTTAAGAACTGCATAGGGGACACTGAGGCACCAACACAGCATTCAGAGGAAACATCAAGAACATTCCCAGTTCGTCACACTGATGCTTAGCCATTTTAGAGCCAATTAGCAGTCGCTGGACAGCCCAGAAGTCGGGACCACAGGTTTAGGCGAAGAGGGAATATATTTCAGAGCAGTTCAGTGAAACGTGATCGGTAAAGAGCAGCGAATAGGATTCCAGCTGAGCAGCAGGAGCCGAGTAATATTAAGAGCTTTAAGCTTCTGTGGAATTCAGTAATTTAGCAGGCCCTGTGTCAGATATACGCTGGGATGGAGCTGACCACTCTTAAGGGTCAGGAGGGAATTCTTTGCTGGCTTGCCTGTCATTGCTTCTGGGGGTGCGGGTTGGAGGGGTGGTGGCTGGGTTGTATTTTTTTAGTATTTAGAAGCTTTAAAATTAAATAGGCCCATGTTGTCCCTCAGGCATTTCAGTCACAAGGGATCCCATGGCAGCTTCTGGGCCAGCAGTGCTATGTGACTGTGATTTACTGATAACAGGAAAGGTGCATGCAGTGTCTGTCTTAAAGGAACAGAGGACTCATCAAACCAGATCAACCCAGTGGCTTATTTAAATCTAGTGTCCTGCCTCCCGCAATGATTAATGCTTTCAAATGACCCATGAGGCCCCTAGCAAATTGTGCAAGGCTGCACGTGGGAGGGAAAATTCCTTCCTGACCAGTTGATGTCCTGAAGCTTGAGGTCTGGTTACTGATACTAACATGTTTCGCTGTCAATAATATTGCTCTTAAAAGTCCCTAGTCTTCGGGAAACACAGCCCCAGCGTTGGACTCTCTGGCCCCTCTGGGCAGTGCGTACCACAGGCTATGTGAAGAAGTGTTTCCTTTCATGTGTTGTAAATTTACCAGTCCTAAATTTCACGGCGTGACCTCCTGTGCTCACCCTATGGAGCAGGGTAAAACGCAGGGACTGATTTGCGTTCCACGTGTATGAGATTTGGATGGAAGAAAACCATTATCGCCTGTCAAGGAGAACCCGGCTCGTTTGTCCAGACCTCCTTACTGAGCCCGCCCTGTTGCCTGGGGCTACACCCTGCACTGCCATGCAAGAGACAAGAATTGAAGTCACCCTTAAATCCAGTGGGCTCAAGTCTCATCCACACTAAAGCCCCTTTACGCCTCTTGGGTGGTATCAAGGTGTGAGGAAGAGGACAGTCCATGCACGCTGTACTGCAGCTATTCTGTACTTCTCATGGGAGTCATGGGAAGCAGAGAAAAATTAGGGCTGCCCTAAGGCTGCTGTGACTTGGACAGGGGATGGGAAAGGCCTCTGGCTGCATTAGGATACAGAGAAAGCACAGGGGTCTAGAAGACGCTTTCCCCTTCCCTTCCAGTCTGTTCCTGCCCCAAACACAGGACAAGAGAAGCTGAGCACTGGGGCTGGTGTCTGGCTTCCCAGACTTGCAGAGGCCACAAACTCTCTAGGCTGAGATGGAGCTTCCTGGCCGGAGAGTATGAAGCAAGCAAAAATAGAGGGCTCTCCGAGGAGCTGAGAGGAACCTCCGCTCCAGGGTTGCAATAGCTTTAACAGCTCTTCCTCTACAGACAAGTATTTAAGTGTCAAATATTATTTCAGCCAGTTGGGGCCCAAAGCACTTGGCTACCTGATTGTTCACACTGAGTCCAGTATTTTGGAATTGCTAGTGAAATGCAGACCCCTCTGGGGTGAAACGCAGCTGTTGGTTAACTGCACACAGCAACAGGAAGTAGACAGTATGCTGTCGCCAGCTGAAGGCTCAGCAGGAGCTGAGGGAGTACGGTGTATTATTCAAATCGAAATGTTGTTGTCGCAGGGTGACTGGCCCCTTTAAGGGGGGAAGCAAGAAGGGGGGGCGTCCAAGGCACCTGTGTCTGATTAGCTGCTGCCCAACTGGGCTTAAGGGAAGGCACCCGAGCATTATAAAAGAGGAAGCCGCAGCAGAGGTTGTGATGAAGCAGGAGACTGGGAGGAGGGTTTGAGCAAAGGAGCCAGAGGGCTGAGCTTGGCTACCAAGGGCTGAAGAGCTCTGGATGGGGCAGAAGATCCCAGTGCCCCATAGGATCTTTTGTGTTGTGGGGAATGGGGATGGACTTTATTTGGGGACCCTGAGGACTTTTTTTTTTTAAACTTTCTCTTATTAAACCAGCCCCGGGCAGGGTTGGCATTAGCCACGAGAGAGACTGTGTGGAAGTTAAAGGAGCCCTGAGGGAAAGTGAGGCTGGGTGTCGCAAAGCCCTCCCTTGCAGTGTTACGTTGACCCAGACAATGGATCGAACTCAGGGTTTCCCAAACTTCATTGCACTGTGGTCCCCTTCTGACAACAAAAACAACAAAAATTACTACACGACCCCAGGAGGGGGGACTGAAGCCTGAGCCGAGCCCCTGTAATTGAGCCCCACCACCCAGGCTGAAGCCCTCAGGCTTTGGTCCCTCTCAGTAGGGCTTGGGCTTGGGTCCTAGGCCTCAGCAATTCTAACGCCAGCACTGGTGACCCCATTAAAATGGGGTCACGACCCCACAGTTTGAGAACCGCTGGTCTAAGCCAACCACCCACCACCGCAGGTTGTGAAAAGTGTCAGTCTTAGAAGTTCAGACTTCATTTTATGTCTCATTTGACAGATCTGATACTGTGTTCTCCATAGAATCATAGTCACGTAGGCTGGAAGGGCCTCAAGAGGTCACCTAGTCCAGCCCTGCACGCTGAGGCAGGATTCAGCCTGCCAGTCCTGAGTCCGTCTGCAAAGCCTGGAACCTCTGTGCTCACCTCTCTGGAGTCGCTTGCAAATGAATCAAACATCCCGAGGCTGCCTGCTTTTCTGCACACCGCGGCGCTTTGTTCCCCATGCCTGTCTGGATCATCATGAAGCTGGGATCCACCCTCTGTGCTGCTCAGAGATGGTCTGGGAAGATGTCCTCAGCTCGCCCCACCTCGGGAAATGAGATGACAAAGTAGTGGTGGCTCAGACTGGGTGCTGGCTGTTGGGGATGAAGGTTTGCGGGGCAACATCAACATTATTTCCCCCTATAATGGCATTTCGCTTTCTTCACTGGCTGCTCCCAGGATCATGGGAGAGCAAGAAAACTTGAAATGCAATCGCTGTGGACAGCTCTTAATCCAGGGCTCAAGGCATTTGTTTGATCCTAACTGGAGATGAAATGCACAGAGAACCGAAACAGTCTCTGGACCTCTGACGTTCCACTCTCCCTCCATCCAGGATCATTGTTCTCCAGGAGATTCCAGCCCAGAGGCCACCACCGCTCTCTGCCCTCTAGGCAGGAGTCTGGCAACTTACTTCCAAAGCTATTCACTCCTCTCTCCCAGCCACGTTCTCGGACGATGTCCAGCTCCATGCAGAGTCCAAAAAGCTCCCCCCTCCCCCTTCGCTTTCCCCACCCAATATGGGGCATGCTCAGAGGCAGGTGCACCCTGGCATCTTCAATGAAATGCTCTGTCCAGTAGAGAATTCCCTTTTACAATGATTGTACCTCATCAGATCCAGAACTGGAGTTAGGTCTGAGTGATGCAGTTTAGCTAGGCAGTTTCCTTCAAACATATACACCTCTGCTGAGATGTGTCTGTGTGTGTGTGTGGTGGGCCCAGAGGGTGGGAAGGGAGCTTTAAAAGTTAAGTTATAGGAACGTCCCTCTCGGTTAAGACCGAGAGCTGCTGGCGGTGTTGTATCCCCAGACCGCGGTGCATCTGGCAGTAGTATATAATGCAGGGCAAATGGATTGGGAAGAAAAATGAAGACAGAAAAATGGGAACAGAAATCAGTAGTTCTTCAAGAAGAGTTTGAAAGCCAGGATCCCACCATCAAGAAAAGCCAAAAATGTAACTATGAAACTGTATAGACCGTCAACGGGGACAGGGGTTGTCTTTCTGTTCTGTGTTTATGCAGCGCCTAGTGCAGTAGGGTCCTGAGCCATGACTGGGGCTAGTAACGATCAATAATCTATTCAGACTAGTGTTAAAGATGCCGCACAGGCAGTGCAACAGATATGACAATTTCCTGTCCTACCCTTGGGAGACCTCACTGAATGAAGCTGAAGTTTCTTTGGGGTCCACTGTATTAAATGGATGGCTTGTGTATTACTGTGGGCCGGGATTGTGTGTAACCTCTGGAGAGGGGAGATGTGAGACCCACTGAGCAAGGGCCAGATGAGAATGGCCTTTAGGAACAAAAAATATTAAGTGGTTTTGCAGGGGAGTATCTAGGGGCAGGAGAATCCAAATCCCACCCCCTCCCCTTTCGGCAATGCATAAACCTAGCCTTTTGAAGCTAGTCTGCTGGTCAGCTGTTCCACGAGGCCGAGATCAAAGATCCACACTGTAGAAAGGAAAGACTTGAACTGCTCCTGGTTGTTATGAATTTGTAACTTCAGGAGAAAACCCAGCTGTGGGTTTTACAGGGATGACACCTGCCAGAGCTGGAGTTGGGGTGACCTCTGGTAAGCTGCTTAGCATGCGTGTAGGTTCCTTTGATTGTTTTTAATGTGTTCTCTGGGCTGCTTTCACCTTAAGGATAACTGTGCTTGCTTAGGAAGAGCTGGATGGTACCTTGTAACTATGAGCAAATGCAGAGTTCGTAACATCTGGAGAGAAAGCAAAGCCCTTTCAGTGCTCTGGCTTGCTGCGGATCTCACAGCATAGGCAGGGAACTGTGCAGCCTGAAAACCTCAGTCAGGAGAGAGAGAGAGATGCGGGTCTGTACCCAAGAGAGATGACAGCTGTGGGGCTGGAGTACTTCTCCTCCCCCTAGACCTGTGGTTCTCAATCAGAGGCACGCGAACCCCTTGGGGTAGGCAGAGCTCTTCCAGGAGATACATCAACTCTTCTAGAGATTTGCCTAGTTTTACAAGAGGCAACATAAAAAGCACATCAAGCAAACTAGCGAAGTCAGTACAAACTAAAATTTCGTCTTGTTTCTACTGCTCTATACACTGGAATGTAAGTACAATATTTATATTCCAGTTGATGTATTTTATAACTACATGGTAAACATGAGAGAGTCAGCTAGTTCTCAGTAATAGTTGCTGTGATGCTTTTGTATTTTTGTCTGATTTTTTGTAAGCAAGTTGTTTTTAAGTGAGGTGAAACTTGGGGTACGCAAGATAAATCAGACTCGTAAATGAAGTGCAGCAGTCTGGAAAGGTTGAGAGCCTCTGCTCTAGATATTCCCCAGGAAAACCACTTCACACTTTTTGTTGCAAGAGTCCATTCTTGTCTGGCCCATTGTTCGATACAGTCCTTTGAACCCCACAGGTCTCACATCTGTCACGTCTCTCCCCCTCCCCATCCATTTAATACAATGGACCCCAAAGATGCTTAGTAAGATCTCCCAAGGATATGGCAGGAAATACCCATACCTGTCACATCTCCCGAAGGGTCCTGGCCCAGCATGCACCAGGCCCAGTCCATAATCCAACACGCCTATGGGAAGACATAAGGAGTAATGGACGAGAAGTGCTATCTAATACAGCAACAAGTGAAACACTGGCCTGGATGGATGAATGGTCTAATTTGCTATGGCAAATCCTCTGTACCCAGAATTGACTCTGTGGGAAGCCGCTTCTGCTGAGTTTGCTACAACACCCTGATCAGAAACATAGCAGGAGTCTTCCCTGGCCGCTGAAAGCACCGCACTTCCTACGCCAGATCTGGGAAAGAACAGCTTGGGCCGAACCTGTCTGTTGAGCAATAGCAGAACCATGACCTGTTGGTCTCGGGAGAGGGAGAGATGAGTGTGTTTCAGGCAGGAGGTTGAGCTGCTGTGCATGCCGCAGAGCCATGTCATTAATCAGCCTTCTGAAAGGTGGGTAATTACAGCATATGCTTCTCGGCTGTGATTATTAATCATCCTTTTCCTGTATTTCATGTATTGTGCACCAGGCCGTGGAATACTCCCCAGGTGATGTGATGTGATGTGCAGGGACCCCTGGGGTCAGAGTATAGGTGCTACAGACCTTTTCACAGCTGTGTCACGTTAAGCCTCAGATTTGCAGCCTGACCCCATTTGGGTGAAACACCCCTGGGAAAGGCTTGAGACAAGCAATTGAGCGCTCCCCAGAAAATGGTCCCGGTGGCACCTAACGTCCATGAGCTATAGTTGTGTATCTTCAGCATGGGTGTGGGGCGTGCGGAATCTACGGCATTCCCCATGCAATGCCTCATTCCGATTCCAGTCCCCTTCCTCACCGACCAAGGTGGGGCATTGCATGCTGGGATCTGTAGTCTCTCCAGGAGTTGCGTTTGTGGAACCCGGTGGGTGGCGTTTGTCCCGCAGGCTACGCTTTGGCCACCTTGGAGTCAAGGGCTATTCAAGCCCTGCCACCCATCTCCAGCACGCTCGGAGAATACTGTGTCGCTTCCAGTGGGCAGGGAGCCACCAGCCAGGCTGCCCTGCCAACGCGTCTCTCCTCTGGCATTGGCATTTGGAGTTCTCAGGCAAGAGTTACTGGATCTCGTAATCTGACCTGCAGTGGGTGGCGGGCTGCTGGGACAAGGGTAACCTGCAAAAGCAGGCTTGTGTCAGTGCTTGGGAGCAGCTGACATCTTCCTTTGCAAGATCTGTGGGCTCCAAGGCAAGGAGGAAGCAAGCCTCAGCGCTTGGAGGAGAGAACTGGTACCCAAGAAGGCAGGCGAGGGAGGCGAAGAAACTAGGTAAGTACATTAGAGAGCAGGTGGAAGGGAGGCAGACGCTCTCTCTAGAAGCCAGGGATGGGGCGGGACAACAGATTGCCCCGGATAAGAATCTAGCTTTGACTCGAGGGTCATGTTTGCATCTTCAGGCAGTAGGAGCTGATGTCTGGAACTTTGCTTTTATGGCTTCTGCTGTCAACCTGCCTAGGATGAGAGCCCTGGCATTAGGGTGACCAGACAGCAAATGTGAAAAATCGGGACAGGTGGGGGGTAATAGGAGCCTCTATAAGAAAAAGACCCAAAAATTGGGACATCTGGTCATCCTACCTGGCATTCACATATGCCTGATTGTTCTATATGAGGGTTCATTATGGAGACGCTGGTGGTTTCTTTTATATAAATCTCTCAGCAATGTAGTGGGGTGGATTTTGAAAGAAGAGAGTTAGAGAGATGCCAGAGGACATTCCCCAGGAAGCTAGAATTCCTGATCCACAGTCAGCTCCTCGGCTGGAAGGTGCTACAGAAGGGCACCATGCTATGGAGATATAACAAGCAGAAGGATTTTAATAGTGCTCAGGCTTTGGGGCTTAAGCGCTGTGAGCCAAATACAGTAAGATGCATGCGGGTGATAAGGATTGTTGATCCAAGCGACTCTCTGTGGGTGTAATTTACAAATTGAGGGAAGAGGAGGAAGACGTAAGTTATACAAACGTGAACTCCTAGACCCGCAGACTGCCCTCTGAATTCATCTATGTCTCAACACAACACCCAGTGGCGGCCTCCGAGTTGATGGTAGGTGATGGTCAGGGCCACCGCACATCAAGCAAACATGCAGTCGGACTCGGAAGATGACACCTGTAAAGGAGATCTGAAGGCTATAACCCTTTGGCCATCCTAGTCTGTTTATCCACAGAACTGTGGGGAGCAGCAGTGAAAAGCAAGTTTCCCCCATCCCATACCCTACAAGCCTGCCTCTGCCCTGCCCCAGAGGGACCGTTTCTTGAAGTCGATGCAAATTTTACTCTGTGTGACCCAGTCCTTGGTTTGCTGCGGGGTTATCAACAATCTCAGGCATGACAGTGTCCCTGGGATACGGACGTTAGGATCTGGACTGAGACACCACGTCTCCTTTTGCACAGGCAAGGTTACAATATAGTCGTTATATTTGGGAGGTACAATCCTGGGCCAGATTGAAACCAGTGATCTGTGGTCTATTCCCTTACCCGTACCCCTGAGCCAGTCCGTCCCCCAGAATACCGGCTTTAAAGGAATTATACACCTGATCAATATAAACATTCTTGCAGGATACTAGCTAAGCCCCAGAAGTGCTGGGTACCAATGAATGGGCCCTGCGCTTCAGTCTTTATTACATGCAGTGACCTTTTTGCAGTGTTGTAAACTGTGGTCGTATCTAAATGTCTTCTCCCTGGGGAACATCTTTTGCAGGCAGAGATTCAGACATGGTGTCTATCGAGAAGAAAAGCAGATTGGTTACAGTCTGTGGCTGGATATGCAGAGTTGCCAGCACCAAGTGCTCAGAATGCCATGCGTCAGGCCCCCAAAATCATGAGTTGCTCGAGGCTGCTCTAATTTACAGTCAGCTGCAACAGCCCTCCTTGGAGAATGCAGAGCACTCAGGTCATAACCTTTCCCTCCCCATGTGATGGGGACTGTGAAATGGCGACATGGAGCCAGCTTTGGCTTTAAGCCATCTGAGAGAGCCCCACCATGAGGGCCATCCACCAGTGGCCATTCACTGCATTTACTGCCCCTTAATGCCTCTGGAGCTGCTTAAAGGGACCACACTGCAGTGCAGAATTGACCCCCTAGACTTTGGAAGAGTCTTGAAACGAGGACAGCAACATGGGGCATTGCAAGTTATTTTGGCAACTCAGCTGCTACTATGTAAGATTTTCATATTTCTTAAACAATTCCTGTAAGTAAGCCGCAGGAATGCTTAGGGGCCATTTCTCCTGTGACCTGACGTGAGAGCATATTTTCATACCGTCAGCTTGAATTTCAGGCTGTCCTCTCTCGTTATATAACGCACCAGTAAAATCTGCTTTGATTTAAGCGATTTGAATCAGGTCATGATCCTGTTAGTTGGGGCAGGTACGTACTGCGTGTTGCATACCAGCAGATGATCAAGAACAGAATTATTCAGAGTTCCCAACATGCTGACGGTGCGCTGCGACATTCGTGATGGAGAAATTAGGGCAGAAGGGGTGGGCTTTTAATCAGCAGTTTTCGTGATGCTCTTTTGAGGTAGAAACCCCCATTTGGGATATTACTTTCATCTTTTTAAACTGGATTGGCTGCTTATGTGTGAACTAAGGTAATTGTTCTGAGCAAGAGAACTCTGTGTAAAGACCAGCTGAAGGTATTTGAGAAAACCTATTAGAGAGGTCAGTTTGAGCTCTTAAGAAGCCTTCTCTGCTAACAATGGGATAAGACTGCAGCAGAGAGTGCAAACGAAAAGGCAGGCAAATGCTGAGTGGGGGAAAGTTTCATATTAATTATAGGAGGAGAGAAAATAGAGACCATCTGTTAGGGTTCCCTCCCCACTCTGAACTCTGGGGTACAGATCTGAGGACCCACATGAAAGACCTCCTAAGCTTATATTCCACAAGCTTCCATTTGAAAACTTCCCCAAGACACAAATTCCTTTCCTTGTCCTTGCCACCACCAAGTGATTTAAACAAATCTTCAGGGAGGGGCCACTTGGAGCTCTATCCCCCCAAGCCTCTTCACCCCCTTACCTGGCGGGGCTTGAGAATAATATACCAACCAATAGGTTAACAAAGTGAGTGAGCACAGACCAAATCCCTGGTTTTTAGAACACTGAAAATTAATCAGGTTCTTAAAAGAAGAATTTTATTAAAAAAAAAAAAAAGTAAAAGAATCACACCTGCAAAATTAGGATGGAAGATAACTTTATGGGGTAAATAAAAAGATGTAAAACACAGAGAATTCTCCTCTGACTCTGGTTCCCAGTTACAAAACAGGAATAAAATTACCTCTTAGCATAGGGGAAATTCACAAGCTAAAACAAAAGATAATCTAACGCATTTCCTTGCTATTACTTACAATTTCTGTAATTTTAGATGTATCATTTCAGGATCTTGTTAGGAACTGGCTTACCTGTTTGGTCTCTCTCTTTGTCCCGAGAGGGAACCAACAAAGAGAGCACAAACAAAACCTTCCCCCACCCTCCAGATTTGAAAGTATCTTCTTTCCTCATTGGTCCTTCTGGTCAGGTGCCAACTAGGTTAATCAGTTCAGATAACCCCTTGCAGGTAAGGGGATTCTGTACCTCTGGTCAGGAGGGATTTTATATTACTGCATACATAAGGGTTGTTACTCTTCTCTTTATATTTATAACACCATCCGAAAACTGCAGCTGAGCCTCTGTAGGACTTAGTGAAGATGCTACCTAGGCTTGTGGTGTAGACCAGGGCTCAACCTTACAGTGAACTGGCCATGGCAAAGCGGGGTTTTTAAGAGCACTGGAGAGGGAGTTCTGAAGGCAAATCAGGGCATCTTCTATGCAGCATGGACAGCACTCCTGTTTATGAATGATGACTAGGAGCGTGCTGGTCACAATAAAGGATTCCATTACCAGACATTATTGTATGCTGCCCTCCCTCAGCTTCTCAGAGGAAGTTACTTCTCGGAGCGTTTTTATGGCCGATGTAAGGGAGGAGAAGAAATTATTTGGAGTCATCGCTAGGTGAGAGTTGACTTGTGCACTGGGTCGGAGGGGAAAGGTGGAGAAGAGGTTTTTAAGCTCAGGCTTGGCAAAGCCCTGGCTGGGATGATTTAGTTGGGATTGGTCCTGCTTTGAGCAGGGGGTTGGACTAGATACCTCCTGAGGTCCCTTCCAACCCTGAGATTCTGTGATTCTAAGCTGGGGTGGCAGATGAAGTCTGTGGAAGCCAAATTGGAAAGAGTTTGTGCCTTCAACTCCACAGGAGCTTTGCTTCAAAGGAATCACGCAGCCAGAGGCTGCAGCCAGACACGAGGCGGAAGATGGAAGAACGAAGCATCTAGGGAAGTTTTAAAAGCTGTAGGAAAAGTTGAATCAAAACTGGTACAGAGTCATCTTACCTTGCGACCCGAGTGCTGTCTTCCGCAATTATGCTTTGTGTTTCTATAGTGATTTCCATCTAAGAATCTCACAGGCCTCCACAAACATGTATTGGATCTGGCCGCACAACATCCTGAGAGCTGAGGAAATTGACAGTGGGACTTGCCCAGGATCACAGAAGGAATCCATGACAGAGTCAGGAGGAGAACCCAGGAGTCCTGACTCCCAATCCTGTGCCTGGAAATGAGCAAAATACCTGTAAGAAAGAGGACTTGAGTAACCTGGATGGAATCCACAGGGAGGAACTGGGGCCCGGATGAAGCAAAGAGGCTGGTTCACTGCCTCCCAAGTAACAGGACAAAGTATGTAACAGAAGGGATACAAACGATTCTAGATGGAATTCCCCAGCGCTGTTTAATGACAGTCTGTGGACCCACAACCCAAGCGGAGGAAGATTTGATAGGGTCCTGGAAGAAAACTGAAGAGGAGGTGACACAGATAATCTTCTCTGCGACCTTCCCAGTACTTAAGCCCCAGGCTGTTTTTAGCCCAGGGAAAAGAAAACCTTTTGTCTAACTCCAGTAATCTGTGTGCATAACGTGAGATGGAAAATGGAGTTTGTTATTAGTGGACTTAAGTCCCTAGCCAATGCTGCCAACTCTGCTGTTTTCCCCCACAGACTTCTGCTTTTTGGCCTTTTCTGCTGCAACACCCAATCAATCAACAGCTTCCGATGCTGGGCTTGGTGCAGGAAGATTTCATATTAAACCAGAGAATGATTTGTGTGTGTGTGTGAAGAAAGCACCCTGGGGCTTAAAAGTTCCTGTCTGCTTCCCTGATTTACCTCCTCATTTGGATTCTTCAGATTCAGATTTCCCCAGACTTTCACCCCAGACATTATTCTCAGGCATTATTCTCTTCTGCTGGTTTGTGCATGCATTTATGCAAATGTATGTGCATTTTCAATGTATGGCTTTTGTGTTTGTGGCTGTTGGTAGATATGCTGTACACAAAGGAAAAAGGAACAAGCATGAAGAAACAGAAGCGCTGTCAAATGCGGGGAGCTCTGCTCTCGTGGCTATTAGTGAAACTCATTGGGATGTTAGTGGTACGTGGAATGTCAGTACAGTCACTATAAGCTACCTAAGGGGGGAGAGAAAGGAAAGTACATCAAAAGAATGTACAGGGCCAGGGATGGGGGGTTTAAAGATAAGCTCTTTAGGTCAGGAGCTCTCTTTGTTCTGTGTTTGTACAGCACCTAGCACAACAGGGGCTTGTCCCTGACTGAGTCTCCTGGATGCTACAGTAATAATACACAGAGTGAGGTGATGCAGCTCTCTGCTTTAAGAGGATACAAAGAGGAATGACAGTGAGGAACCTGCCGCAGCACCCAGCAAAAATTCCTCCAGAGTGCCAGCCATGGAGGGATCTAACTACCCCAACCGGTCCTGGGGAACAGCTCTCGTGTGAAGCAAGGAGATTCTTGTCCCCAGGAATCAGACAGTCACAGTGCTGAAGAGATTTGTTCCCAGCACCGGGAAGACGGACAAAAGAGCTTCAAAAGTATGGTGCTGCAGTGACCAATTATCTACCTTTTTCTTATCATTTCATTTGCATTTCTCTTGTACTTACAGGGACAAACATTGTTCCAGAGAGAGAGAACAGTGACCATGAACAGGAGCAGAATATAGGCATAAAACTATTTTGATGGCATCAATGATCTATGACTGCCTAAGGCGAAGGGGTGGGGTGGGAGTGAGTGGTCATAGATAGCCGGAAACCTGAGGGGCTGGCTACTCTTCTTTCTTACCGAGAGGCTGAATCACTAGGCGGACATCTGACCATATAAGTCTATCAAGTGTTTATAGCTGCCACTGTCCTTGGGCCTCTGGTATTTCTGCTTGTTAGTTACGTGGGTTTCTGTCTCAGCTGCTAACTGAATTTTTAACTCCTTGCCTAGCAATAGCATCAGGAAAGAGGTTCCTAAACTATATTAAAAAATCAAACCTTTCCAGTCAAAAACTGTGAGGCTCCAGCTCGAGCTGTAGCCACTGGGGCTCGACTTCTCTCCAACAGGGCGGGACTCCTTGAGGATGCAAAGAATAAAAAGGGAGCTTAGAACTAGTGCTCACGAGCTCTTTGAATCCAGCAGGGGGTGGAAGGGCTCACAGAAGAAGCCGTGGGGGGAAAATACCTACAAAGTAATTGCGGAGTAGATGGGACACAGCGTTCAGTGCTGGGAACCAGGTTGTCAGAGAGATGAACGGGAGGTAATTTGAAGGAAGAGGCAGTGCAAACTGTCAGGGGACTAGAAGAAATAAATAGTGCTGCAAGAATAAGAGAGTCCCTCTGTTTCCAGCCGGGCTAGGCACAGACTGAAAAGTGGGGAGGAAGTGAGAATATCTCACAAATATTAAGAGGACATAAACTCTAAGGAGAAAGAGATCTGGATAGTACAAAGGATCTAGCTAGGATGGGCTGCTGATGAGGGCCATGTATGTACCTACATACGCACCGTTAGGACGTGACGAGGTGTCCACCCCACACTGGCAAGGAAGGGGTTAAAAGTAGCCTAAGGAGGCTGCGCAGGGAGCAGCCAATCCGAGGGAGGCTGTGAGGAGCAGCCAGTCAGGACCCAGCTGGCCCATATATAAAGAGCTGCAGGGGCAGAGGCAGTCAGTTGCTGCTGGGATTTGCAGGCTTGAGGTGCTGAGAAGAGAGCAAAGAAGGCGCTGTTCCTGCTGGGAAGTGGCCCAACACCGGTGAGAAGCTAAGCAGAGGCAGCAGGAGGCTGCTGGCTACAGGTCCCTCGGCCAGGACCCAGACTAGGAAGGATCCCCGTCCCAGTCCCCACCCCCACCACTGGGGAAATGGCTAGACTTTAAAACCGAGAGACCCTTCCCAAAAGGGGAAACCACGGTTGTGACCTAGCTGGACAGTGAGTCACGAAGAGGAGCCTGCGGTTCCTGGAACAGGGGTGGGGCTGCAGACCAGAGAGAGAGAGAGACAATGACATCATGCAAACCGCAGGAAGGCGTGTAGCACCAGCAGAGCTAATCTCTAGAGGGCCAGGGGGAGGCGCCATCCAGCAGTGAGTGGTGCACCCCATCACATTAGGGTTAAGATAAAGGAAAGGTTAGATGGTCTATCAGCAAAAACTTCCACATCCAAACACTGTCCATCTCAGAGACAGGCACTGTCTCCCATTGGAACCCTGTTGCTTGGGACCCTTCAAGACTGGATATTCTACTAGAATATGCCCAGTAGGGACCAAGCCAGAATTGGCAGGAGGGTGGCCCGGGTGAGCTATTGCAGTAGAACTCTTCCCTCTGGATCACCTGGGATTCTGCGAACTGGGGGCATTTCCTTGACTTACGGGTCTAATATCCCTCCGATGGCTTCAGGCTTCGACCAAGAGGTGCAGAGAGGTCCATCCATAGTGTGGTGGTAGAGGGTCGGCACACACAGTATGCACTAAATAGGACCCAATGGAGCTGGCTGTCAGTAGATACATGCTGAGTAACTGACGAGGACCACACATCTATATCAGCATTAGTGAGGAGTGTAGTATTTCTGTATCACCTAGGAACCCAGTTCTGAGCCAGGGCAAATGGCCAGGCCCTGCCCCCAGAGAGCCACTGGGACAGTGGGTCCTTCCGGGGGTTACACCCCAGCCAGCGGCAGCTGTTTTTCATTTCTGCTTCTGCATTCGGTCTTCCCTTTGGCATCCCACCAGCTTGAGCCCATTCCAATGTTACAGGCAGAAGTGGAGTCTGGAAATGAAATGACCAAGATGAGCAGAGAGTGGCAGAGACAGTAGAATTGTTTTCTAGCCAGAGACTCTGAGGGGATTAGGAATAATTCTCCATTAGACTTTCGGGATGGGGGTTTCCACCCCCCTCCCCCGGGCTCCCTTCATCTTCCTGCTTCTGTTAGATTATCCCCACGCTTGGGTTTCTAAGTGCCTGATCAGAGTAGTCTTGTCAGTGTGTAGCACGCAAGGCAATCACTGGCCTTTCTTGACCCTCCTTGTTTCTCCGCTCCGATTTAATCTCTTCTCCGGCTCTGCAGCAATGATGATAGTGTCTCCGCTGCTCTAATCAGGCTGAGAAATGTGCCCTACTCAAAGCCTTGCACGGTGAAGCTGGGGAGCTGCCTACAAGTCAGAGAAAAGGATTGGGCCTCCGGCACCCTGGGTTCTGTTTGTAGCTCTCTGTCACCGGCTTTGTCTACTCGGGAAAGGGAGGTGCCTTTAGCAACCGTTCGCTAACATGGGTTAGCAGTTTGTTAAACGCCACTTAGAACCTATCTTAGAGAAAGGGTGCGTCTACACTGGAGCTGGAGGTGTAAGCTCCGGCACGGAAGGCTTAGTCACGCTAACTCTGATACAGCTGGGGCACTAAAAATAACACTGTAGCTACAGAGTCCTGCGTGGTTGGGGGCAGGGGCGGCTCCAGGCACCAGCGCTCCAAGCGCGTGCCTGGGGCAGCAAGCCATGGTGGGGCGCTCTGCCGGTTGCCGCGAGGGCAGCAGGCAGGGTGCCTTCGGCGGCGTGCCTGCGGAGGGTCCGCTGGTCCTGCGGCTTCAGTGGACCTCCTGCAGGCACACCTGTGGGAGGTCCGCCGAAGCCACGGGACCAGCGGACCCTCCATGCGTGGGGTGGCAAAATGTCTAGAGCCGCCCCTGGTTGGGGGAGCTAGGCACCCAAGTACAATCCCATCTGAGACCCTTTCTTAGGGCAGCTAGGCCCTCCCACTGCTCACGCCCCTGCAGCTACACTGCTATTTTCAGCGCGCTAGCTTGGAGCTGGGAAAGACCCCGCCCACTCCGGTGTAGACACGGCTGTTAAGGTGTGATTGCGGCATGCTGTAGACACGTAGGCGCGGACACATCTGGGTATGGAAATCGTATGGGAGGCCATGAATGCTCACAAAATTGGGTGTTGGGGTGAGGGCTCTGGCTGGGGGGTGTGGGCTCTCGGGTGAGGTTTGAGGTGCAGGAGGAGACTGGGGGGGAGCAGAGGGGTTTGGAGTATGGGAGGGGGCTCTGGGCTGAGGATGCGGGTTCCAAAGTGGGGCCAGAAATGAGGGGTTCATGGTGGGGGAGGGGGCTCTGGTCTGGGGTTTGGGGTGTAAAAAAGGGGGCTTCAGGCTGGGACTGAGGGGTTGGGATGAGGGCTCTGGCTGGGGGTGCGGGCTCTGAGGTGGGGCTGGGGCTGAGGGGTTTGGAGTGTAGAAGGGTGCTCCGGGCTTGGACCAAGGGGTTCAACAGGCGGGAGGGGGATCAGAGCTGGGGCAGGGGGTTGGGGTGCAGGGGAGGGTCAGGGTTGCAGGCTCTGGGTGGCTCTGCAGACTTTCTCTGCCAGGCTGTTGCTACTGTTGCAATTTTTTTGTTAGTTTATCACCAGAGGCTCTCAGCCTTGACCTGTTCATTTTTCACTGTCACAGTCGGTTTTTGAGATAGCAGGGTTGCAGGCTCTGGGTGGCACTTACCTCGGGCAGCTCCTGGAAACAGCAGCATGTCCCCTCTCCAGCTCCTACGCAGAGGCGCCGCCAGGCGGTTCTGCGTGCTACCCCATCTACAGGCACTGCCCTTGCAGCTCCTATTGGCCGTGGTTTCTGGCCAATGGGAGCTGCAGAGCCAGCGCTTGGGGCGGTGGCAACGTGTGGAGCCCCCTGCTTGCCTCTACGTGTAGGAGCCAGAAGGGAGACATGCCACTGCTTCTGGGACCTGCGTGGACCCCCGACCGCACTCCCCGGCAGAAACTCAAGGGGCCTATTAAAAGGTCCAACAGGCCGGACGCGGCCCACAGGCCCTAATTTGCCCACTCCTGGTGTACAGATACCCTGACATGGCTTTGATCTAGTTAGTGTGAGTATCAAGAGCAGTGAAACTGCAGCAGGACAGGCTTCAGTGTGGGCTCAGTGGCCTGAAATAAGTAGCCAGGGTCCTAGGCGGCTTCTAAGCAGCCTGCGCTGAAGTCCGTCCTGCCACAGCTTCACTGCTATTGGTTCTCGCCCTGGCTAGATCAAAGCTAGCTCAGGTATGCCTACACCACGCCGCAGTCACCCGGCGATTGCAGTGTAGATGTTCCCACCAACTGCAGGGAGGGTTCGGAATCTTCAGTCATGTAAAGAGCTTTGAGATCTTTCTGTGGAGAGCCCAGGCGACGGCCAAGTGGAGTTGTATATTATGCTGCTCAGAACAATCACCTTGTCTGACCCATGGTTAAACCAGTCAATCCTCCGGTTTAGAGCCGTGGTTCTAGGTGGCTCATCGCTGGATGTGTGTCGTACACACAGCGGCTAGCTCTTGATGTTAATATTATCGCTTAGGCCTTGGCCATCATAGGAAAAAAGGTATGTTCTTATCTCACGCCAGTGAACACGTGGTAATCGCTGTCGGGTAAAGTCCTGGTGAAGACAAGGCAGTCTGTAGCTTCCCCCTCCCCCTGCCCTAAGTTAGCAGATTAAGGTAAGCACTAGAGGAGAGCTTAGAGTTTCACCTCGACCTGATCACACATGTCAAAACTACAACCTGCCTTAACCTCGCTAGGCCTTTACCTGGCATCTGTTCATGGGAGGTAAGGACCTGCCTTTTTCTCTAGTGAAGACACATGCTTGGAGCCTGGCCACCGGACTGAAGCTACTCCCTCGTGTGGCTGGAAGCATCTGACGCCCACCCTGCACCGCTGGAAACAGCCTCACAAGGGCTAAGGCAGACAGGAACAAGCTGTAAAGCCCTAAAGTGGTGTTCGGAACATGCAGGAGCGGCTCGCCTGTCTCCTTGTTTGAATATAGCTATTTATCTTAACTGGATCCCTTTTGAAGTCAAGCTTCCCAGCTCTCTAGGCTGCAATGCAACAGAAAACTGCTGGCCATAGTGAGGACTAAATAGCCCTGCCCTCCTGGCCTGCTCCTTTTCCCAGGCTGGGACTTCTGCCCGCTTTGTTACCCTCAGCGGCTCCAGGTGGCATGGAGCCTGCAACGTCCCTCCCTTTGCTGTTCAGAGGATCTGCCGCAGCCTATTTTTACTTCCTCTTGTTTTTCCAGCTGCTGCTTTTCATAATTAAAAAGATACACAAAGAAGGCAGGGGCCTGGTTTATTTTCTGCCTGGCCTGTGAATAGGAAGGATAAAGCCTCACTAATGATGATGGCTTCATTTCAGGTGACAGCTCGTGTGCTCTAATGCCCAGCTTTACTGGGGGCTGCCTGCCTCATCCTTCTCCGAGCTGCACAGTGCCTCTTGAACCAGAAGATGATTAACAATCTTTCCATATATGCGTGATTCTCTTCTACCTGCCGGGCCTTAGAATTCACTTGCAGCTCGGAGCAAATGTAGCATTTCAAACAGGGCAAGGGGCCACCATCAGTGCTTCGGGGCAGCTCTGGTCTGCTTGCATGTTGCATGGGGAAACTATCCCAGGTCCCCTCTTGGGGGGGGTGCCCTGTAGGTGGCCAGCTAGCACACCCAGCTCCTGTGCCTCCATCCGGTGCAGGGTTATACTGGGTGCAAGGAGGAGTGGCTGTGGTGTCGCTAACTCCTGCTAGTGTGTGGTCCCTGGGGGGGCAGCCACAAGCGTGCAGGTCACACCCAGAGTGTCTGTATAACTGCAGCCCCAGTCCAGCAGCTCTGGCCCAAGCAGCCTGCCAGCGACACCTGTCACACTCCCGGGTCTCTACCAGCCTTGGTTATCACCGGCAAGGTGACCCCCGCACCCTTCCAGTCCTGACTTTCCCCACAACCATGTGCTCTGCGATGTTCAGTGCTCTGCTGGACACTTCGGAGAAATAGTAAAGTTGGTTTGTACTCGTAAAGAGACAAAAGCACATCACAGCAGAGTAACTTAATGGGGTGAATGCGCCCTTCGCTGCAAACACAGCACTGACTTGGTTCGCAGTAAAAGTAAAGCAAATGTATTAACTACATGACACAGGTTAAGTGATGCCAAGTCAGAGGAATAAAGTTAGAAAGGGCTACAAGCAAATCAGAATGAAACCCCACATCTAAAAGTCTAAAAATCTGACAAGGTACAGCTTGTGTTCAAGATGGCTTCTCTCGGGGTCAGATTTAGGGGCATGTGACCGAGGCAACCGCCTAGGCTGCCAGGTTTGGGGGCACTGGGCTCAGGGTGCTGTTTTTTGTTGTTAGCAACAAAAGTTTTTATAAGTTTAGAGGAAACAGGTTTTTTTATTTGCCTATATATGCCATGAAGAAATACAGATTTACAGATCCTAGTGTACAAATGTATCATCTTATATGACTGGGATAAATCATGCATGCAAATCATGCATCAAAGTCATGAAATGGTTTACAAATGCAATTAAAAATAAGGTATTCAAAAATTTAACAAATGGAAGTGGGACCGCCAAGGATGTGGTGGGAGCCAATTGGGGGGGGGCAGCTAGCTAGACCCCTCTATTTAAAATGTTTTGTTAATGTTGGGATGTGCTCTTCCTCCGTGCAATGTGCACTCACTGATGTCTTTTGCTAGTTGCATTACTGTAGCCGGGACGTCTTTGGCTAGCGAGGTTTGTGGTATCTGCCCCCACCTCGCGAACCTTCCCTGTGCATTTCACCCATTGTCTCCCAGCCCCCCCGGCAGCTGCAGTGAGACACATTGCATTATTGAGCACGGACAGCTTGTGTGCTGCGTGCCATCAAAGTAGTAGTGCCCCTAATGCTTTGCACGTAGAGGCTGGCCCCACTGGCTGCTGAGATATCCCCATCGGTCTGGGGAGCCCTGCATAGGCGCCTCTCTAATGCTGTGGAAGCTCTTGCATGCCTCCCTCCCTGGCTTTGCTAATCCCATTCACTTTACAGAAGTTGACTCACTCTCCTGACCTGGAATTCATTCACATTTCATATTAATATCTCAGTGTGATAAAGCCTCCTGACAGACCATCTGTTCTACCCCAGCTCGCCTGATCGGTTTAGGATTCTCCATCCATCTCTCAAACCTGTCAATAATATCCCCTCCAGCTGTGTGAAATTCCTATGAGTTGGTCAAGAGACAACAGAACCTCTGGCCTCTGGTAAACCTGTGGGCTGGGCATATGGATTCAACCAGTCGGCAACCTTTCTCATGGCACAGAGACGAGGAAAAGGGCAAGAGACTTGAAAGGAGGGCTGGGTAGGAATAAAGAAGATCGTAACTGCGTGGAGGACTGTTTGGGAATCAGTGAGAGAAACGACTGTATCCAGAGAGAAATTCACTCCACATTGTTACCCAACAGTGGTAATAGCCATCCTCTGTTAACCTCCCTGGTTCCCCAGTAAGAGAACAGGAGGGAGCATCATTCACAGGAGGTGGAGTGTCAAGTTGTTCTGAGGTGCGCCTGATTTGATGGAATCAACCCGCTCTTGGCAAACACCTTCCTAAGCTAGTTTGGGTTTAGTCAGTGCGTCAAGACCCCAGCTCCAAACACCCCTAAACATCAGAGCCAAACTCTGGAAACTTGCCCCCATTTCTTTACTGGACCAAACCTCCCCCTTGGCTCCTCAGCTCTGAATGAGTTTGGAACCAGCGACAGATGCGAGCCTGGATCCGTATAACCCCGGGATGGGCTGGTGTATGGGCAGCGGTATGATGCCAGGTGCAGCAGGAGGGAGTGATGTTTGGTTTGCAGAGTGCTGATGCAGTGAAAGGCTGGAGCGGGATGGGAGAGGCAACACCTATGAGCCGCTGTGATACAGATCCACAGAGGTTCCCAACACCAACCCAAATCCTAAATAGCTTTGAGGATCTGGGCCTGTCTGACTTCGAGATTTGAGAAATAACCCACAGGCCAGCTGATTAAAACTGCCTTTGCACAGTTAAGGAGGCCTGTTCCCAGCATATTCAGGCATTTCCCTTCTCCCTGTTTCTTTAATTTGCGGAGGTGGGCGATTACCCCAAAGTCTGTTGTCCTGCCCCCTCGTCCTTCCCACCCCCTTCCCAGAGATTCCACATTGATTTTTCAGTCTGCCTCTTGCAGCTCTAACTGGGAGGGTTTGCTGGCACAGCCAAACTAGAAAAGCTCTACCCCTCTCAGTCACCAAACATCTGCTTCCCCAAGGCAGTTGTCTGACAAGTCCGTATGGCAGACCTAGTCCTGCTGTCTACTTCTGGGCAGGTTTTAGGTACTTCTGACCATTCTCTTCCAGTGCATCATAGAATCGTAGAAGTGTCAGGCTGAAAGGGACCGTGAGGTCATCTACTCCATCCCCCCCGTGCTGAGCCAGGGCCAAGTAAATTTAGACCATCCCTAACAGGTGTTTGTCCAACCTGTTCTTCAAAACCTCCTATGACGGGGATTCCACAACCTCCCTTGGTAGCCTGGTCCAGAGCTTAACTGTCCTGAGAGTTAGAAAGTTCTTCCTAATATCTACCCTATATCTCTCTTGCTGCAGATTAAGCCCATTACTTCTTGTCCTACCCTCAGTGGACATGGGGAACAATTGATCACCATCCTCTCTATAACAGCCCTTAACAGATTTGAAGACTGTTATTGGGTCCCCCCTTGGTCTTCTCTTCTCAGGATTAAACATGCCCAGTGTTTGTAACCTTGTTTCAGGATCATACCCAATGAGAAGGCAGATGAGGATAATTTTGTTAAAAGTGTCTTGCACAGATATATAGCACCTTTCAGCAGAGGATCTCAAAGCACTTTTATAAGCGTGTCATTATCCTCCATTTTATACAGGGAAAACTAAGACACAGAGAGGTGAAGTACAACGTCCAAGATCACCCACCACGTAAGCGACAGAGTCAAGAACAGAAACTATGTCTTCTGAACCGCTCGCTCTAACCATTGGACAACGCTGCCTCCCCAAGACAGCACAGGTCATTCCTACCACACTAATGACCCCCAAAGGTCTGGCCCCATCAATTCTAGGGCCTTGTTAAAACCTCTTTTCATTCCAAGTATCTCATTAAAGGCCCAGAGGGAAAGAGTTACAGTATTTCTAGACAAATTCACCTTTGTCTGTTGACTGGAGGCGTTTTCCACCCAGCACTCAGCTGGTTGCGGCACAAGTGACGCGTTTTTGGCGTTACCCAAGGTGACAGGGCCTAGGTTGTGTTTTAGCTTTGACTTGACCCTCAGCCCTTACAGGATCTTCTCCAGCTGGCATCGGGCATGAGGCGTCAGCGTTAGGCCTTCTGGGTGGTTGGTTGTTCATAGGAATTGCTTTGTCTCGACCTCTAGTGGAAATATAAACATTTAGGGGTGGGATTCAGAAAGGTATTTAGGTGCCCATGGGAGTTAGGCACCTACTTACTTTTGTGAATCCCACCCCGGGTCTCTAAATACTAGAGCTGAAGAAGTGTGTGGTGACGAGAGACTCTCAAATTCTGGAACAAAGCTCTCTCACCAAGGCCACGTCTAGACCAGGGAAAGAGGCCAACACCTTCCCAACACTAGTGTAGATGGGGGATTGACCTCTTTAAAATGTCTTAGCTGATTGCAGGCTCCTCAGAGGGGCTCAGCTCCCCGTACTTTTAACAGAGCAGAGCCCATTTGCAAAAGGGACAAAACTTTCCCAAGATGGGGCCTGGGACAGGCTCCTGTCCCACCTCCAGCTGCAAAAGGGAGCTGGGGACTTGGCATGTTCAGCAGCATCACAGGCACTCTGGCTGGTTGCCTTTGCTGCCACTAAAATTTAATTTTCTTTCTTCCTTTGAGAAAACAGGGCCAGGTATCAGAAGAAGGCCCTGATTCCCCTCTGACAGACACGGTCTATGGGAGTGAGGCTCCCTGCCACTTTGTGATGGATGTTCCGTCACCCCTACACCCTGACTGCAGCCATTCTCCATCAGCTCTGGTCCTCAGATCGCTGATCTATGGGGATCCGCAGGCACCAGACTCCAGCATTGCTCCCAGTCTGTTCTGGGGTGATGGTCATGACAGCGACCCAGCCCAGCAAAATATACAGGTCTCTCACATGACTGATGCAAGCTTCAGCTGTCCAAGATTTACAGTAACAATCAGGCCTGATTAAGGAGACCCTTGTACATTCCATACATGCTGTACTCAATGGGAGCTATGAAAAGGAATGAGCATCGAATACTGGAGCCCCACCAGGAGGCACAAGCAGAGGAAAGAGGGATGGATGGATGGAAACATCAGTCTTTTAGGAGTCTGAAAATAAAATAAGCTCCAAATCCTGGCTTTCTCCATGTTTGGCAGGAAAGGACACAGTTTAATGGTGCAGTTTGAACAATGACCATTACAGCTGCTAAATGATCCATTCCTGGAAGGGGATATTAACAGGAAAATCTTCTCCGATGCTGGGTAAAGTAGGGACAGGAAAATCCCCAACGCATTTGCATACAGACCTGTCCCTGAGCATGCCCTTCTGTGCATGCATCTACCTTTGCTTTCACTGCTGTTTGTGCATGCGGCTATGTGTGCTGTCCCTGCAGCCCAGCTGCTCTCTGCTTCTGGTTGTGTCCCCAATGCTTGGCTCTGTTCCCTCTGCCTAGGCATCCTAGCAGCATGCGCTGGGCTTGCATGAATAAAACATCCAGAGTCCCAACTTCATCTCCATGGGGGCAACCTGAGAACCCCAGAGACATCAAATATCGCAGCCCACCTTCGGCCTTGATTTTACTATTCAAGGCATATTGGTTCTCAGTGTGCAGTATGTGTGATCAGTCATGCAGTGACTCGTAAGCGGCAGGAAACGACAAACAAGACCGCTCAGGGTGTCAGCTGAAAAAACAGCCTGTAGTTCAAGCCCCTACACCAAGATTCAGATGTGGAAACTTGCTCTGACAAATGGTTTGGAAATCTCCCACTGGTTATCTATCTGTCAGCCTCTCTTTGGGCTTTATTCTGACCCCCATCACCCTAGTAGCTGCACTCCTTCCATGTAACAGCAACAGCAAAGTTCCGTGTGGACGTCATAGAGTGGCTTTTCTCCCGTTACAGGGTGAAAACTGCTGGCGTCCGGGTATCTTTTTTCTTTTTTAGCTGGTTCATTGATTTGTTTGTTTGCTTCCTGATTTTATTGTTTATTGGGGGGAAGGCATTGGGTGTCCATGTTGTGAGTATCAGTCTTGCTGTGGTGGACACTAAAGTAATATACTTTTGTGCTGTTTATTGTTGTCGTTTTTTAATCGTTAAGTGAGTTCATCAACCCTTTCGCTAGCTCGTTAAGTGGAAGTCGCTGATTGAGACTAAAAGTTCGTTGACGCTGCAGTCACAGGCTGCGATGACAGCTTGCAAAGACATACCTGAAGCTAGCTGAGATCTTGCTTGTTCAGGTACAGAAGCAGTGAAGCTATGACAGCACGGGCTGAAGCACCAGTGGTACAAGCCCACCTGGAACCCTGGGTCATTCATTGGGTGGTTAGCCTAAGCTGAAGTGCAGACCAGCGCAGCTTCACGGCTGTGGTCCCCAAGCTAGCTGGATTAAACCTAGCTCAGGTGTGTCTACACAAGCAGTAGCTGGCCCCATGATTGCAGTGTAGACATATCCTGAAGTACAGCAAGGAGGGAGCCCACAAATGGCGTATTTTGAAAACCATAAAGGTGCCAGGGGTTGTGCTGTTGTTTGTCCTATATCTTATCCTACATTCCCAGGCAGGAATCGGTGTCCCTGCCCAGAGTCAGGGCTGAGTCCCTGAGGCCAGTCATAAAACCCGCAGGAACACACTGTAGATTGCCACAACGCCCTCAAATTTTGGCTGTACACGGAGCCATGTATGTGGAAGCTGCCAAGAAGAGTGAAATAATCCCTCCCAACTGCTCCAGCAAAACAAAGTCAATCAGGAACGACAACGAGCCAAAAAATAAATAAATAGTAACATCTTTCAAAATTGAAAGCCTGGTCAATGTTCTGAACAGCCCCAGTCTCCCTGCACAGAGACCCCGTTGGCTTAACTCCCGAACGTCTTGTGTGATTTGCCCCAAACCTTCCAACCAAATTCTAGAGAGCGACCGTGTGAAATTCCAGGCTGACTGGGTTTGGTTTGGGGTGGAAGAGACTCATAGTTGGGCTTTATAGTGGGAAATTAGCTTCGACCTTAAGACTACATGACTCTCCATCATCCGTTACATATATCTGTAGCATTTAAAATCGGAGGAAGATGCAGCGATGTATTTACCCAAGAGCTGGATGGGGCAGAGAGTTTAAGAGACTTGCCCCAGGTGACACTGTGAACCAGTCAGGAATAGAACCCAGGAGTCCGGATTCCTTTTCCTGTGCAGTGATCTCTAAAGAACAGTGCCTCTCCTACACAACCCAGCAGCCAGCAGACAAAAAAGGCGTAGCCCCAGGTATTCATACTGCCTCGTGACATGCAGTTTGAGCACGGTCTGATCTAAGGAGCACAGCCTGTCCCCAGGGAGGTGATATTTACATGCAGATTGTGCCTAAACCAATTTGTTAAACACGACAGATAGAAACTGATACCTGGAGGCCTCTACTCGCCTCCTGCCTGGGGACAAACCAGGGGGGTTATTCTGCGGCACAGGAGGCGATGAATCCAGAGAGAGAGAAAGAGAGAAAGCGCGCTTCAGAGCAAGCCCATGTGCGCTTCAATGCTTCTGTGTAATAGAGACACAGAGTTGCGTATGCTGCATCTGGTTCTAGGGCCAGCTCAGTGGCAATTCTGTGATTAGTGGACCATGCAAGAGACCCAGATACAATTTCCAGCTGCTTAGGGCAGCTGGCTGGAAGGACAGCAAGCAAGAAACATGTTCCTTAAGAAGAACTTTGAAAAAATAACCTTGGCCAATGCCCTAAAAAGCAGCGGTTCTCAACCCGCAGTACGCGCATCCCTGGGGATAGGCAGAGGTCTTCCAGGGGGTCCATCAACTCATCTAGATAGTTGCCTCGTTTTACAACAGGCCACATAAAAAGCACTAGCAAAGTCTCTGCAAACTAAAAATTTCATCCAATGACTTGTTTATGCTGCTGTCTAGACTATGCGCTGATATGTAAGTACAATATTTATATTCCAATTGATGTATAATATGGTAAAAATGAGAAAGTAAATAATTTTTCAGTAGTAGCGTGCTGTGACACTTGTGTATTTTTCTGTCTGATTTTGTAAGCAAGTAGTTCTTAAGTGAGGTGACAGGTGAGGGTACACAAGACAAATCAGACTCCAGAAAGGGGTACAGTAGTCTGACAAGGTTCAGAGCCACTGCCCTAAAGACCTCTCGCTGTGCTCGCCCTGTGCAGGTGGGTGTGGGGGAGAAACAGAGAGAGGAGTTGAAATCCAGGCTCGCACTCTTAGTACAGGGATTGGCAGGATGGCCGGGGTCTCAATAGCAACACGGATTTGTGATACCATATTGCTTTAAAGGTCAATGGTTCTGACTGGGGGCTTGGTTGCAGTTTGGGGAGAAAGTTCCTGGTGTGGGGCTACAGCTTGGCATAACAGCGTGCAAGTTAGGTTACAGTTTGAGGTGAAATTTGAGGATTCAGTTCTTCCAATATCCTGCCCAGTTTGCCCATCCTTGGCTAAAAACCCTGTGCCAGGCAGAGGAATAACATTTGCAGATAAAGCTCTGGTGCTACAGGACAGACCTGGGTCACTTGCAGGGACTGGGGCAAAGCACTGGGAAATGCGCCCTACGGAGGGCCTGCTGAGTTCCCTGGGACTCTGGTAACAGAGTCCCAGGGAACTCAGCAGGCTTGTTGAATGCAGACATATTCCCGTTCTTGTTCATCAGGACCTGGTCTCATCATTACCCGGGACAGGGGAACACAAAAGAGCCTTTGGTGACGGATTATTACCCAGCTCTCCCGTAAACGCTGTCATCGACTTATAAATGGGCCCCCGCTGAGGAAGTGCTCTCCGCCTCGGTACTTAGACAGGGAGTGATGCATTTCATTCACCCTGCTCCATCCATCTTGGAAATCTGGCCAAATAGACAGCGTGCGGGATGATTGGGGAGTATAATGTGGGATGGCGATTTTTTACTTGAGTGTTAGAGCAAGGAGGAGAGATGCAGGTGTCGGAGTGGCTGTTGCTTGGGCTACAGGGCAGGTTATGGTGTATGCAACAGAAGAGTCCGTGCAAGAGCAGCATATGTGCAGGGAAATATCAACTTCTAGTGCAAGGAGAACAGGCCAAATTCCCCCTTCTGTAACTCCATTGACTTCACTTACACCAGGGATGTGTTTGGCCCAGCTGCCGGTGGCTCTGTGCAATTCCGTTCTCCTTTGCCATCGGCTGAATGCCCCAGCCAGGCCCGGGGGAGAGGCAGACAGGGAAGTAGGTAGCACCCAGGTGCCATTTAGAAGTGGAGCAGAAATAGCCTCAGGAATTGCCAAAGTCAATGAGTCAATTGGTCCATCTAGTCGATGCCCTGTCACTGGCTGTGTCCAGTGATGCTGTCAGGGGAAGTGGAAAATCTTCCTCCTACTATATGTGGCCAACTGAACAGTGCCGGTGACAGAGCACAAATACATAGACTCGTAGAAATTAGAGACAGAAAAGCATTGTTGGATCACCCAGTCCATCTCCCTGGGAGCAATACAGGATTGCTCCCTAGGGCGCATTACCCAGTGCTTTGCCCCAGTCCCTGCAAGTGACCCAGGTCTGTCCTGTAGCACCAGAGCTTTATCTGCAAATGTTATTCCTCTGCCTGAAATCCTCCAGCCCTTCGTGAAATCCAGGCTGTTGCCTAACTTGTTTATTATGAAGTTACGTGCATGTTCCACTGAAGCATCTGGTACTGGCCAATGTCAGAGGACAGATGGACACCAGGTGTGATCCAGCTGGCAAAGCCCTAGGGTGACCAGATGTCCCTATTTTATAGGGATAGTCCTGATTTTGGGGTCTATTTTTTTATATATAGGCTCCTATTACCCCCCATCTCCTGTCCCGATTTTTCACTCTTTCTGTCTGGTCACCCTACAGAGCCCTCACAGAGTGGTTAGTCAGTGTCACCAGCCCCTTCTCTCAGAGGGCTAAGCTGAAGTGCAAGGAGGTTGATCACAGTGAGTTTGAAGCAGGGCAAGGAAAAGAACCCAGGAGTCCTGACAGCCAGTTTCTCGCCCTCACCACTCACTGCCTCCTCCAGTGAAGGCTGATGCGATTGCTGTGAGCTGATCTCAGGTGAGATGGGAAAGTTGTGAGATCCGAATCTGGCTGAGCTCTGGAGGGAGCAGTTGGCAAGCGCCAGGCGTCACAGGTGTCAAATCAGCTGGCGCTGCTTCCCCGTGGCAGGCCCAAGTCCCAGCTGGGAGGTCCCAGACACGGCAAGGGGCAGGGTAATGGGGGGCACTGCTGTCCCTCAGTCGGGCCTGCTTCAGACGGCCATGAGAGTGAGCGACCCCACCAGCCACCCCGCCGCCCCGATGTCTGTGAGTGACGGCATTCCCGGCTGAGTGGGGGACGGGGCTCTGCGTGGAATGGCTGCTCTATTTGCCTGTCGTTACTCGCTGCATTAATGCTCTGACATCTAGCTCTGTGGGGAGTTTTCTGGGAGGGGGAGAGAGCCACTGACAGCAGTTGGCAGACGGCGGTTGAGAACCCACCTCACTGGGCTGAGCTCAAACTCATCTCGGGGAGCAGGTCGTGAGGACCAGGGAGGCATGTCTGGCCCCTCAGAGTTTGGAGCACCTAGATCCAGAGTTTCCCTTAGGGGCCCGCTTTACTTTCAGCAAAGATCTGTTCCGCGTGAGCCTCGCAGCAGACTAGACGAGACTCAGTCGGAATTAATATAAAGGAGATTTTTTTGTTGAAGCCGCTGGATGGAGACAGACCCCGTGACTCTCGTGTACTCTAGCTCCCAACCAGGTTGTGTGGCCTAACGTTATCACACAGGCTTTCCCCACACCCTGGCCTGAGCTAAAGCGCTCGTGGAAGGGACTGGTCTGCAGCCACTATGTCATCCACCCACCACCCACAATAGCTATAAACAAGCTATTGATTCCGCTCACACTGTCGGTTCGCTCAGTGGAGATGGATGCCTGGTTTTGGGAGCAAGAGGAGGAGGAGAACAGATCCGCAATTTGTGAAAAGTAAAGGGTGGGGAGAGTGGTCTCTTCCCCTGCTGTGGGTGGGACGGCAAACTTCTGAACAGCTCCTGTATTTCACATGGCCCTCCTACAGGCAGGTCAGTCTTCAATATGGCAGAGAAGCCCACGCCGTCGCCCGCTCCAGTGGGAATTCAACCGACATGAGATGCAATGTCTGAAACCACAGAAGGAATCAGAGGTGGCGAGTCAATTTTGGGCAGCACTGGGTCTGGTTACTGCCAGGTATCCTACACGAGGGCCCATTCCGAGTTCGGCCGGGGCTCTTCTGGACAGCCCGTTCCAGGGTAGTTAGGCCAATATGACGATCCCTTTCCCACACAGTCCTGGCCTGATGACAGGTGATGCTTCGTGCTTGCATAGCTGGAGATCTCACAACACATCACAAAGGGACTAAAAGTCCCATTTGTCCCCATTTCACTCTAAGGTGCCAAGAGGGGAAGTGTCATCTGGAGATCCATGTGCTGAGCTGGGCACAGGATTCCAGACTCCTGGCTCCCAGGCCTGTGTCCCAGCCCCAGTTGTCAGGACACATGATCCTGCAGAGCTGCCCATTGCTCCATTCTTAAATCCCTTCCCACGGAGCCCGCCATGGCTCTCGTCGGTGCTTTTCATACGTCTCCTGGGTTGTCCAGAAGTGCTGCCAGAGACTGAGACAGGATCACTCCCATCCCAGCCCGAGAAGAGGCCCCCAATACCCTCCCATGCTGTGATGTAACGCAGGGATGCTTTCCAACAGTGCATGAGGCCTCTGCCTGGCACGCTGCCACGCAAACAGCATGGGATACCCATCCTACCCGCAGTGCACCACATGTGCTACCTCTGCAGGACTCCCCACCAGCGAGGGCTCAAACCTGGGGACCAGACTCTGCCCGCTCACCCCAACCCTGCAACCAGACTCTGGGGCAGTGACATCACAGCAGTGCTTCCCAGTGATTGGCAGGCTGCCAGCTGTTCAGGGCAAAGGTCAGAGTTGTCCCTAAGCCGTGACTGGATTTGGCATTTCTTCTGCCCTCACATGTGCCCCCAAACCCATTGCTGTCTCTGAAGCCGTGCAGCGGTAGCCTATTGGCAAAGGGTTCTGGAGGGCTGGGGCGGGGAAGGGTGTGGGGATGGGTTTAATTGTGCACCTGTCAGTCCATTGTTTTTGTTTTCTGCTCCTTTAAATCTCTAAACCCTCTGCTATCTGCTGAGACGGGGAACTATTTTGTGTTCATGGAGACTGACACAGAGGAGACACATGCCCTGTGCTGTCTCAGGGCAACCTTATTTTTGTTCTTTCTTGCTTTCTTTGCTCTTTCAATAGACAGACAGGCACTGGCAATTGAACGACAACACTTTTGTGGTGTTAACCCAAACACCCACACCCCACCCTGAAAGACAAAAGTTTTGCCGTGACAAGCGCCAGTGTGGACAGCGTGTTGTTGGCAGGAGCACTCTCCTGCTGACACCGTAAACACTGCTCGTTGGGGGTGGAAGTTTTTTGTCAGCAGGAGAGCTGACAAACAGCAGCTACACTGCATGACTTTTAGCACACTAAAAGCTGTGTAGCATAGATGTAGCCATAGATGAGGTGGCGAGGCAGACAATAATACTTTCACGAGGCAAACCTTTGACAGTTCACGGTAGGTAGATATTGTGATCCCCATTTTACAGATGGGGAAACTGAGGCAGAGAAAGGGGAAAGTGGCTCGCCCACGTCTACACAGCAGATGAGTGACAGAGCTGGAGTGGAACACCAAAGTCTGATTCTTAGTCAGGTGGTGTAACGGCAGGAGCCTCCTTCCTTTGCTACACCATGACACCTCATTACTGTGGCTCTGTCTTGTTTTAACAGTGGCTGGATCATCTTATATGTCATCACAGAGCATCGTAATGCCTCCAGCCACCACTGTAAGAGGCACTGAGCGATGATGCAGTGCCAGTGAGGTAGAAAGGCACAGACTGGGCACTCCCAGCAATACAGCGGTGACGGTCACAGGTACATTTCCAAAACGGAGGGTTGTGCCAGACACTCCCAAGCACCTGAGCTACGCAGAGCTCACCCTCCTTCTCCTCCCACAGCTGCGGTCCCTTGGCACCGCATGGGGCGGAGGGCCTGTTTAGCAGACTAACCAACAGCCATCGTGCTGCTTTTCCACTTGGCCGCCTCTCAAAAGGCAGCCAAATAACTTGCTTTCTGGCCAGACTAGTTAACTCTGGTTTACGTGCTTAGATGCTGCTTGTCAGCATCCATTGCACAGGCTAACTGCAACCCAGCTCGGCTTCTGTGGCTCTGTCATCCCTTTAATAAGCACCCACCTGTTATGCAGGCATTATGGAGAAGTCCAACCTGACTCTGCATCTCAGAGGACCTTAGCTAGGAAAAAGAACAAGGAGTATTTGTGGCACCTTAGAGACCAACAAATTTATTTGAGAATAAGCTTTCATAGGCTAAAACCCACTTCATCGGATGCCTGCAGTGGAAAATACAGTAGGAAGATATATCTATACACAAAGAACATGAAAAAATGGGTGTTGCTGTACTAACTATAACAAGAATAATCAGTTAAGGTGGGCTATTATCAGCAGGAGGAAAAAAACTTGTAGTGATAATCAGGATGGCCCATTTCCAACAGTTGACAGGAGGATGTGAGTAACAGTAGCGGAAAAATAAGCATGGGGAAATAGGTTTTACTTTGTGTAATGACCCATCCACTCCCAATCTTTATTCAAGCCTAATTTAATGGTGTCCAGTTTGCAAATTAATTCCAATTCTACAGTTTCTCATTGGAGTCTCAGGACAACCTTACTTTTGTTCTTTCTTGCTTTCTTTGCTCTTTCAATAGACAGACAGGCACTGGCAACTGAACGACAAAACTTTTGTGGTGTTAACCCAAACACCCCCACCCCACCCTGAAAGACAAAAGTTTTGCCGCGACAAAGTTTTTTTGCTGGAGTGTTGCGACCTTCAGCCCTCAACTAAAACCTCTCCAGCACATCATCAAGGATCTACAACCTATCCTGAAGGGCGACCCCTGACTCTCACAGATCATGGGATACAGGCCAGTCCTCGCTTACAGACAAACCCCCAGCCTGAAGCAAATACTCACCAATAACCACACAACAGAAACACACCCAGGAACCTATCCTTGCAACAAAGCCCGTTGCCAACTCTGTGCACATATCTATTCAGGGGACACCATCATAAGACCTAATCACATCAACCACACTATCAGAGGCTCGTTCACCTGCACATCTACCAATGTGATATATGCATCATGTGCCAGCAATGCCCCTCTGCCATGCACATTGGCCGAACCGGACAGTCTCTACGCAAAAGAATAAATGGACACAAATCAGATGTCAAGAATTATAACATTCAAAAACCAGTCGGAGAACACTTCAACCTCCCTGGTCACTCAATTACAGATCTCAAAGTCGCAATACTCCCACAAAAAAACTTCAAAAACAGACTCCAACAAGAAACTGCAGAATTGGAATTAATTTGCAAACTGGACACCATTAAATTAGGCTTGAATAAAGACTGGGAGTGGATGGGTCATTACACAAACTTAAAACTATTTCCCCATGCTAATTTCCCTGCTACTGTTACTCACACCTTCTTGTCAACTGTTGGAAATGGACAGTCTTGATTATCACTACAAAAGTTTTTTTTTCTCCTGCTGATAACAGCCCACCTTAACTGATCACTCTCTTTATAGTTAGTGTGGCAACACTCATTTTTTCATGTCCTCTGTGTGTGTGTGTGTGTGTGTGTATATATATATATATATATATATATATATATATAATATCTTCCTACTGTATATTCCACTGCAGGCATCTGATGAAGTGGGTTTTAGCCCACAAAAGCTTATGCTCAAATAAATTTGTTAGTCTCTAAAGTGCCACAAGGACTCCTTGTTCTTTTTGCGGATACAGACTAACACAGATGCTACTCTGAATCCTGTTAGTTAGAAAAGGGGCTCCAGACTCTGATCAAAGCCAGCTCCTGTGTGCTTCAGCCATTTCTTGGACAGGATGAAGGAGAGCTAAGTTGGGAAGCTAGTTAGACTGGAGGCTCGAAGGACTGGACATCAACAACTTGATTGTCCATCATCCTTCATGCTGTATGTTCACTTACACCATTGCCACACGGGTGTGACCTGAGACAAGTCACTTGAGGTTTCTGTGCTTCTGGGTACCTGTTTGTACAAAGGGCTCGAGACTGTGGAACTAGATTTCAAGGCTGTTGTGAGGTTTAATTCAATCAACGTTTGCAAAGAGCTTGGAGGCTGCGGAGGGTTGATATGGTTCCCAGCCCTTCACTAGTTGCTGCTTATGGCATGGCTCCACTATGCTTATCTCCTCACACGACAGAGACACTGGAATGAAAATGCTATAGAAAGACAAAGCATTATTACGTGTGTTGGATCCACACTCCTTGCCTCCATGATATCCTGTAGCAATGAGTTGCACAGGTTAGTCCTGCATCGTATATACAAAAGTCTTCTTATCACTTTCAAATATGTTGCCTTCCAGTTTTATTGAATATCCTTTGTTCTTATGTTATGGATAAGCAGAATCCTTGCATATACCATTAAGGATGTTAGAGTTAAGGATGCCCTTTACATGTAGGATGCCCATTAAGGCCTCGTGACTTCAGGACATATCAGTTAAAGTTGCCTCAATTTACTGCAAGCCAGTTACGGGGTCTCTGCTTAAGTGAGTTAGCAATGCAGAGCTGATTTAATGCACTTAGCAATATTGAAGGAAGTCTTGAAAATGATTGAACAGCCCCTTTTCTTGTTCTTAGGAAAAGGAGGAAATTACACCCCAAAAATAATGTTAATTCTCTCTTAAGTTAAGGAACTGGATGCTCAAGGGTCAGGAAAGTCCCACAGTTAGGTTTTCTTCTGCAGCGTCAGCTCAGTCCGTTGCACGTGGCAATACAGTAAGGATTACATTTAATCAGGAAAAGGAGGAAGGGGAAATACGCTGAGGGTCAGATCTTCACAAGACCTCAATTCCCAATTAAGCACGTTACTGAAGTGGCCAGATTTAATTCCTTTCACTTATATGCCTGACGGGTAGAAGAGCTCTTTTGAAAATCCGGCCGTCAACATGCTGCATGGCCAAGAAGCTAGCGCTGTGCTAGAAACCGTGTGTCTGGGAGTGTCCTGACTCCACATCTCATCCTTTAGCACAGCAGGGATGTTACTTTAAAAATTAATTAAATGCAAAAAAAGAAAATCTAGGGCTTCAAGTAGGTTCTTAATTAGCATCTCTCCCCAGAGACCATGCAAGCCATGGGGAAGGCCATAATATCAGAGTAATGAGCTAATAATAAACCACCCTGCTCTTATCCTCAGATCTATACCTGCCTGATCTGAAATCCATTCCAAAGCCCTAGGCGTGACCTTCCTAGGAAGTAAGGGCCTGGGATCGATACAGCTGGGGAGACCCATCTGCTTTGCTGTTTCTGGACATCCCTGTCTGGATATGCAAACTGAGCACAGAGGAAATGCCACTGAGTAAAATCAAATCCACAAACGTTGTTAAAGGAGAATATGGCAGTGGGGGCTCATCACCCAGCCACGCAGATGCTAGGCTCAGAAGAGACCTCAGAATCTACTAGGGGGGCATGTCGTGGAGGTAAATCGGTTTGGTTTACAGTGGTGCTATGACTCCATATACAAGAGATCAGATCCGGAAATGTACAGGAAGCACAACGCCCCTTCCATTCCCCCCCCCAGTCCCTCCACCAATAAAACATGGAGACTGGCAGCTGATTGTCCATCTCTGACACTGAAAGAGGCACCGGACTGGCTCCTGCATTCAAGCAGCAAAGTCACCATCCCAGCTGCTTGCCGCTGCAGCTATGCACATCACCCTCATCTGGAACATGCCCCCAGCAGGCACAGTCCTGCTTGCATCTCCACCCCTGCCATTGTAGATTTGCCTAGCGCTTCTCATCCCAAAGTGCTTCACGGTGTGTTTATCATCCATAGAGATCAAGGGCTGGGAATCATTGTATAGAAGGGGGAAAGAGAGGCCTAGTCTGATCTATCCAAGAGCACGCAAGGCAGTGGCAGAACTGGAACTAGACTCCTGATCAGTTATCTCCCAGCCCTGTGCTCACGGACACAGCTGAGGTGAGCCGCAGCGGCACGGAGCCACGCTAGGCATTGGGTCAGGTGAGGAAGCGGAGAAGAATCCTGTATCCACTTCAAACCACCGGGAAGAATTTAGATCACAGAATGTAATTACTCAAGTTGGAATTTATCCAGGACTCCCAGGTTCATGCCCCATCCCTTCTGAAAAATGCCATGGGAGCTCCTGTGACCAGCTCGAGCCAGGATGTTGGTTTAGTTTTTCCTCCTCCAGCAAACGGCATGAGGTGCTGCTGTGGCCTTTGCTCTGTTCTCAGGGGCTTAAAGATTGCCCGGGTGTTGTCTGCACCTGCAGCCCTTGCTCTGAGCCCTGCACTGAATCAGGTAAAATAATCCGAGCCCATTCACTGCTTTGTTACGAGGATCACCTAGTCAAAGCGGTAACCAAAACTGGAGTACGGTTACCAAACGCTCATCCATTATGCATGCAACAGAGAAATCAACAGCTAGCGCAGAAGGCAGGGTCTGTAAATCGCTCCCCTTTATAATGGATACAATGAAATGGCAAATGACTCCATAGCAGGCTCTGAAACACCCCATGCAGAGGAAGAAGGGTAACGCGGTCCAGTTACCTCCTGCTGCCCCTCATTTCTGCTGTACTCTGTGGGCTGGATTCTCATCTGTCTCATCGTGGTGTAAATGAAAATAACAGCTTTGAAATCGGGGGATTTAGTGGACTTCATACGGAGAGGAGGATTGGGACCAGCCTGTGCAAAGTGTATTTGGTTCCAGATTCTGCAGACCTTACAGGTGTGTGCAAACCCATCGAAATCAACAGGATTGTGTGTCTAAGGATTGCAGGCTGGGCTCTGTATCTGAGTGCAGGTTTATGTTTGCATTCTGTGTGCCCATGGTGTGTGCATTTCATGTGTGTGTGTGCGTGTGCTCACATTCATGTGCATTGTGGTGGCTCTGCTAAGCAGAGAACTACAACTCTCATCAGCCCCCTCCCCGCTGTACGTCCCTTTGGCAAGGCTCTTGCATGGGAAAGTCCAGACTCTCTGTGGAAGCAGCAGCGTCACCTCTGGTTTTAGTTGTGATGCCTAGATGGGTTCTCCACCCCTGCCACGGCCTCACGCAGCCCTTCGGTTGGCAAATAAACCCAAGGGCAAGAACCAAGCCCTTCTGCACCAGGCAGGCCCCGGCGTCCCAGCAGGGCCCTGCTGCCGGGGCTCTAGAGGGCCCGGCAGAGGCTTCTGGCTGGGAAGATAGTGCTGCAGTTTGATGGCACCTGTCACAATGGGAAGCACAAACCAAGAGGAAAACAACATTTTTTTTAATGGTGCTGCTGCCACAATTCAGGGAATGAGCTTTTGTCAACTCTTAACGCATCTAGTTGCAGAATTCTTATCTGTCCATCCATCCATCCCCGCACACCCCATCTATCCATCCATCCATCCCCGTACACCCCATATCCATCCACCCATCTATCCCCGTACACCCCATATCCATCCATCCATCCATCCCCGTACACCTCATCTATCCATCCATCCATCCTCGTACACCCCATATCCATCCATCCATCCCCATACACCCCATCTATCCATCCATCCATCCCCGTACACCCCATATCCATCCATCCATCAATCCATCCATCCCCGTACACCCCATCTATCCATCCATCTATCCCCGTACACCCCATATCCATCCATCCATCCCCGTACACCCCATATCCATCCATCCATCCATCCCCGTACACCCCATCTATCCATCCATCCATCCCCGCACACCCCATATCCATCCATCTCCATACACTCCATCTATCCCCACATACTCCATCTATCCCCATTCATCCCCATACACCCCATCTCTCCATACATCCCCATCCACCTCATCTCTTCATCCATCCCCATACACCCCATCTATCCATCCATCCATCCCCGTACACCCCATATCCATCCATCCATCCCCGTACACCCCATCTATCCATCCATCCATCCCTGTACACCCCATATCCATCCATCCATCCATCCCTGTACACCCCATCTATCCATCCATCTATCCCCGTACACCCTATATCAATCCATCCATCCATCCATCCATCCCCGAACACATCTATCCATCCATCCATCCCTGAACACCCCATCCATCCATCCCCGTACACCCCATCTATCCATCCATCCATCCCTGTACACCTCATATCCATCCATCCATCCATCCCCGTACACCCCGTCTATCCATCCATCTATCCCCGTACACCCCATATCAATCCATCCATCCATCCATCCATCCCCGTATACCCCATCTATCCATCCATCCATCCCCAAACACCCCATCTATCCATCCATCCATCCTCATACACCCCATCTATCCATCCATCTCCATACACTCCGTCTATCCCCATATACTCCATCTATCCCCATTCATCCTCATACACCCCATCTCTCCATACATCCCCATCCACCTCATCTCTTCATCCATCCCCATACACCCCATCTACCCATCTATCCCCATATACCCCATATATCCACCCATCCATCCATCCCTATACACTCCTATTTATCCATCCATCCCCATACACCCCATCTATCCATCCATCCATCCCCATACACCCCATCTGTCTATCCATCCATCTCCATACACCCCATCTATCCCCATATACCCTGTCCATCCATCCATCCCCATACACTCATGTCTATCCATCTGTCCCCCTATACTCCATCTATCGATCCATCCCCACACACCCCATCTATCCTGCTATACCCCATCTAGTCATCAGTCCCCATACACTCGTATCTATCTATCCATTGCCATACACTCCTACCTATCCATCTATCCATCCCCATATGCTCCTGTCTATGATTGATCTCTATCGACACATCAATCTATTGATGTGTCTGTCCTGCCACGGGAGGTGGTGGAAGCTCCTTCCCTGGAGGTTTTCAAAAGGAGGCTGGAGCCATCTGTCCTGGATGGTTTAGACACAACAAATCCTGCCTCTTGGCAGTGGATTAGACTAGATGACCCTGCAGTCCCTTCTAACTTTATGGTTCTATGATTCTGTGTTCCAGACTGCCTGGTCTGTCTGTCATCATGTATACCCAGCCATCCTCACTGCAGGTATCCATCTATTTCTCTGCCTACATATGTACCCATCCATCCATCACCATGCGTCCATCCATCCACCTATCTACACGGGAACCCCTCTTCTCAAATGCGTTTATTCAGCACCCATTGCTCTAGTGGCTACGTAACGTGAGCAAGGCGAGGAGAGCAGAACTGAATGCCCATAGCAAGGGGCAGGGTAGCTGCTTTCGGTCACATTTGTCAAGAGCTGCATGGCCTCATAAGCCATGTAGCCCCTTAACTCACCCCACACACCCTGCCCCATCACTTTGCCTTAAAAATGACCTCTTCTGACACCACCCCTCTGCCTGCATCAAAGTCCTTAACCCTGGCATACCAGCAAAGGGAAGCTGGTTCTCTCCCGCTCCACGTCTGCCTCCCCTTGGCCACCAGTCCTGCTACTGGTTCCCTCCCCAAACCTTGGCCTGAACCGCTTACTTTTTCCCCAGCCAGGGTTCCCAGCCAAAGATTTTGGTCCAGAACTGGGAGTGGGGTTTCTGGTGGGTTGTGCTGGGACTGCCTGGTTGAAGGGGAGAAAAGGAGCATGGGGCACAGAGACAAATTAAGTTCCTAGCACAGCACCCGCTGCTGGCTGCTGAAAAACACTAGGAAACAGCCGCTTCACATGTGTCCCTGCCAAAGGCCAAATCCAAAGGGTCCCTCCCAGTCGTCCACTCAGAAGGAAACTCAATTTGACGCCCTGCTTGGCTGCTAATCTATCTCCCGCAGGCGGCAGCCATGCGAAAACGCATCATCAGTTCCTTCGCAGTTCAATTCATTATAAAGGGGAACTGTGACAGAAATAAAATACATAAAATGTCTTTAGAAGCTAATCTCCTGCGACTCCCAAATTACTCTGAGCAAGGGGTTTATTGCTGGAGAATCAGTTGGCTGGTCTAATAGGATCAGGCCTGGAAATTATCCACCGAGATGTCACAAAGATGTATTCTTCACAAAGTTGGCTGTATCATTCCCCCATTAAAAGCATCACCTCTATTATCCGAGAAAAGCAGGACGAAAGGACAGACAGTCATGCCACTGAGCTGCCCAGCCTGAGAGACGTGACATGAGCAGTGGGGTGCCTGTCCCAGGAGGTGTCTGAGTGCTTGGGATCAGGCTGTGAGGCCTTCACCTGTGCTCAAGTGGTAACAGTGGGAAAATGGTGGGTTCAAATCCTGCACCAGCAGCCTGGTCCTGTGGTTAAAGCACAGGAGTGAGAAGAAGGAGACTCAGGCTCTGCCATTGACTTGCTTCCTGGCCATCGGAGAAGTGGCGTCATCTGTCTGTACCTCGGTTTCCCTATTTATAAAATGCAGCTCCCGGGAGAAGTGCTAGAGAAGAGCAAAGGATTGTTGCTCCAGGGGCTGGAGCACATCACCAATGCCCGTTGCCGCAGTGCTGGACTCGGGGCTGGAGGGTGCCCCTGTTAGAATGACCATTCTGAGCTGAGCTATTAAACCAGTGTTCCCGCTCCTGCTCTCAGGTGCCTGCGGAGGTGGCAGTCCCTTTGAAGTTCGGCTAGGGGGATAGAGAGGCAGTGTGCCAGCCAGCATCCCTTCTGTCACTAGGGCTGCGTGTGCGCGAACACTCGCGGCGTGGCGGTGGCAGCACGGGGGGCAGAAGGCACTGGCCGCCACGAGGATGAGCCCAACCAAGATGTTAGATCTTGTGCTACGAGGCACCACTCTGTATATCGCCTCAAGCTGGAAATAAACACTTAGCCAGCGCTATGGGCGGGCAGAGACTTTCCTCGGGGTCCCGAGAGCTTGGGGAATGGCTTATTGGTAGGACCAGTAAAAGCTGACGCATCCTGCCCAGGCGCCATGTTCCCAAGGACAGAGCCAGCCACACACATTTGTTTTCATCCACATGCGGCTCAGTCGTTCATTCCGGCTCTCCGGCGCCTGAGGCCAAACCCTGACAACAGATGCTCAAGAGCAGCTCTCGTAGGGCTTGCTGGAGCTATGTGCCCTCAGCCGAAGGCAGCAGCTGGCTGCAAACGCTGATCCTCGCACGGAGTCACCAGTTTTTCAAAAGAGCCCGTTGTTCTCAACAGGAGCTGATGGGCACTAACCGGTTTTGAAAATCATTGGGGTCTGTCTGTCTGTCTATCTATCTATCTATCCCCATACACCCCCCCATCTGTCTATCTATCCATCCCATACCCCCTCTCTATCTATCTATCCATAGCTCACCTTAACTGATCACTCTCGTTAGAGTGTGGATGGTAACACCCATTGTTTCATGTTCTCTGTGTACATTATCTATCTATCTAGCCCCATCCACCCCCTCGATCTATCTATCTATCTATCTAGCGCCATACACCCCCTCTATCTATCCACAGACGTTCTCTCTCTCTCTTTGTTCAGATCTCATTGTGTCTGATTTCCCCCTCCCCGCTTCCCCACGTTCTCCCTTCCTGTAGCATTTGGCAGCGCATCTGCCTGGGACATTTCATAGATGTGGGCCCAGTTTGCAGAGTGTGGCTCCACGTCCAGGTTGCCACCACCCCACCGCGCAGCGAGCCGGACAGGCAGCGGGCTTTGGCCCACTGCAGTGGGAGGGAAGCAGAGTGGCCTTGGGCTGGGGCTGTCGCGGGGAGGGGGTTGCGCCTCACAGCTCTGCGCCGTGGGACAGCATCACACTGCCACTGCCAAGTACTCTGAGAGCACTCATGGCATAAAGCAGCAGAGACACCTCCGTGCTCCGGGGGGGGCCCTTTAACTGGGTGCATGGGGGGCAGGCAGGGAGGAGCAGATTGGGCCCTTCAGTCCATCCGCCATATCCAAAGCCATTGACCATCACGCCGGGGACATACAGCTCGGGCCCTGCATGCACTCACCCTGACACCCCCTGCCTCAGGGGCGCAGGGTAGGCTTTGGAGGCTCTCCCCCCCCCGACCCTGCACTGTCACACGTTGCCAGGAGAAGCCCCAAGTAGCCAAGGGGGGCAGCAGGCAAGAGTCTCTGTTTTGTTTAATTAGTGTAATTAGCCTCATGTTTGCCAAGTGCTGTGGAAATAGACAGGGCGGGGGAGTGCAGTGTGCTGGGATTGGGGGGGGGGCGGCTTGCTCCCCTGAGGAGAGGATCAGAGGCAGGTGCTTCAGCAGCAAAGACTGAAAGCTGGGGAGGAGCAGGACTAAAGACCCTGCAAGCTCAGGAGCAGAAATGGAATACAAGGGGCTGGTGGCAGGGGGCTGGGACGTGGGGATATGCAGCGGGGGGGCGGGATGTGGGAATATGGAATGGGGGGACTGGGACATGGGGATATGGAACAGGGGGACTGGGACATGGGAACATGGAGTGGGAGGGCTGGGACTTGGGGATATGGAGTGGGGGGGCTGGGATGCGGGGACATGGAGCGGGGGGGCTGGGATATGGGTATATGAAGCGGGGGCTGGGATGTGCGAACATGGAGCCTGGGGGCTGGGACATGGAGCAGGGAACTGAGATGTGGGAACATGGAGCAGGGGGGCTGGGACGTGGGGACATGGAGCGGGGAGGCTGAGATGTGGGAACATGGAGCAGAGGGGCTGGGACGTGGGGACATGGAGCGGGGAGGCTGAGATGTGCGGACATGGAGCAGGGGGGCTGGGACATTGGGGAGGGGGGCTGGGACATGAGGACATGGAGCAGGGGGGCTGGGACTTGGGGACGTGGAGCAGGGGGAGTGGAGCTGGGATGTGGGGAATAGATCAGGAGGGGACAAAAACTCCTGAGCACGGAGGCATGAAGAAGGCGCCAGGTTATGGAGCCAGTGAAAATCCTCCCTGTAGCTGCTCAGCAGAGCAGTGCCCCGCCCAAGCCCCCAGAGCACCAGCTGATGTGCCCTTCCTCTGGCTGGCCAGATCGCCCCTGAGTGTCCCTCCCTGGTGGCCCGGGCAGCGCTGGCTCAGGGCTGCGCTGGAAAGGAGCATCTCCCCATCGGTGTCCGGGCCATATGGCCAACAGCTGCCTCTGGCTCCTGCAAAGGGCTCATCTCGCGAACAGAGCGGAGTCAGACCCTCCTCCGTGGACTGGTCAGCGCAGAGTCTGGGCCGGAACGAGATGCTACATGATAGGCAGCATGTTACCTGCCCGGCATGCGACCCTTCATGTTACATCACAGGCAAAGAGGGTTTGCCACGCTGGGCCAGCCCTGCCCCCGCCCCACCCCCAGCAGGGGCCCAAACCTGATGCTTTCAGAGGCAGATGAACATATTAACTGGGATTATGCAGAATTCCCGGGGGGGGGGGGAGGGGAGACTGTCTTGCTGACCCTGCTGGGGCATCACTTTACGTGGGAGAGGCTGGTGGGCCTTGGCCTTTGACTCTGGCTAGTGCAACTGGAAAGTCTTGTTTGGGCCAGGAGGCATATATAGCGCCATCACTTCCGGCCGGATTGCCCCTCGCCCTGCCCCTGTGGACCCCCCCACACAATGAGCCTCCAATGCTGGGCAGTGGGGAAACAGGCTCCCTGCCTGTAGCCAGTGTCCTGACAGCAGCACATGTCCCTCTGCGTTTGGGGCAGCGGCCAGGCTGCTGGGCCTTTGGGAGGAGAGACTCCCCCAGACGCTCAGGGCCAGTGTGACCACTAGGTGAACTAGGCGGCAGCACCGAGATTTGGGGGTGCCAAAAAGCGGTGCCCCGAAATTATTTTTTTTACACTATTGCTGGAAAATGAACGAACAAAGAAAAGAGAAACGTCGAATTTGCATTTTAACTTGTTGTTCTTCTCGTGTGCATTACAGCCATAGCCTATGGCAGCTCTGCGTTGCGGGCACAAAGTGGCGATGATGTCATTTTTCTCATCACGCGCCGCCATTACCCGTTCTGACAGGCTGTTTATAATGCCAAGTTTACTAGTTTTCGGAGGTTGTCGACGGAGGCTAACTGCTTTTGTTGAGTTGTTTCAGATCTAAGTCTCTGGCAATTGCTGCTGCATCATTTCACTAATACTTTGTGTCAGTTGTGTGTGTATGTTAAGTATTTGAGTGTATATGTTCATCATGTGCGAATATGTGTGCGTAAGTTGTTGAAATTTGTCATAATGATATTGTGAGGAGTTGTTGTACTACAGAGTATCCGCCATTCTAATTTTATAAATTTTATTAATAACAATAATTGGATATTCTAAAGGTAGAATAAAATGTAGTAGATTTTCATATGAAAGAATGAAGGAAGGAAGTATATGTGAACAATGCCACATTATGCAGTATTCATTTTTGAAAATTTATAATAAGCAATGCTCTGAGGGGAGGGACGGGGAAGGGGGGGCGCAATGTGGAAGTTTCGCCTAGGGCGCAAAATATCCTTGCACCGGCCCTGCAGACAGCGGGCTTCCCTCCATCCGCGCGCACACGCTCGCCGGGAGCCTGGCTCGAGATCTGGAGCTGGTCCCAGAGATTGGGGGCTTTGAATCGGCCCGTTGTTGAGCTGGGGACCCTGCTGTGAAAATCGGATCCCACGCCCGATTCAGAGCCAGACCCGGCTGGTGAAGGGGAGACTCTGTTCGGGGAAGCAGCCAGAAGTCAGGCTGCTCCTCCACAGCACCCCCAGCCCTCGGGAGCCTGTCGATTTGAGCAACCTGGGCTCTCCCTGCTTCAGCCGGGGGAGACATACCAAGGATGTCTATGCAGCAAGTCTCAGCACCTTGGTCAACTGACTCCAGCTCACGCTGTGGAGGTGAACGTAGCAGTGTTGACTTGGGCTGGAGCCTGGGTGCCGAGACCCTCCCCCTGCCAGGTGTGTGGGGAAAGCCGGGAGAAATGAGAGGGAAGAGGAAATGTTCTTCTGGTATCTGAACTGCTTCCAACTCCAGAAAAGGGGGGTGGTTTGGAGCGCAGGATCGGGAGGGGGGTGTTTGGGGACTAGTTTCAGGGGCAATGGGCAGCATGCTTTTGAGGCAAGGGCTTGAACCCCCCAGTTTGCATGTGGGAGGAAAGTTCTGGGGGTTTGCTGCTGAAGTGGGGCAGAGAGTCAGATTGCATTTGGGGTGCAGGTTGGGGGTAGGGCCTCAGGTCAGTGTTCAGGGCAAGGGCTTGGTTTGACCACCCGTAATCCAGAGACAGGAGGCTCCCTGATTTGGGCTTATGGTCACTGTAGAGTCGGGGGGTGGGGGAGCACAGAATCACAACAGACACCAGACTTGAGAAGAAGAAATGGCCACCGCCCTGAGTCCCTCTCCTCTCCCACTAACAGGTGGAGCCTTTGCTAATCCCCCCCAGATACATTTTTCCCCTCCTGGCTGCCAATTTAATCTGGTGGAGGGAGCGAGTGAGTGCAGTGCCCTGGCAGCAGCCGCTGCAGCCTGCCTGGTATTAGCTGGAACAAAATAGGGCAGAACCGCAATCTGTGCGGATGGGATGGGACTGGGATACATAATAAACAGCAGTATTGGGGGGGGGGAGGTGAGGCTCCGCTCCTCGGCTGGCGACACGCTGCATCCGTGGCGAGGATTTTCGGAGAACGTGGGAAGCGTAAGCAGTCCAGCCAGATGTATTGTGTCATTCCCTTTTGAAAGCAAAGGAACGCGGGGGGGGCACACTGAGGCTAATAGGCCTGCAGCCAATGAGCTGTCTGCCTTTGGCACCACTAAAGCCTGGGATAGTGAGCAATCAGGCAGGTATTAGAGGGAGGAAAGCTCCCAATTGAAAATGCTGTTGTGTGCAAAAGGCAGATGGGGATCATCCCCCCTCGCCCCCACCTCCCAGCCCTGGGGAGTCATGGGCACAGCGACCTAGGCGCTGATGGGCAAAAGGAGAGAATGTGATGCCAGTGTTGCCTGGGAGCCGCCGGGAGATCAGGTGAGGAGCATAGAGAGCACTTGCCGGGAGTTGGCATAACGAGCCGATCCCAAGTGGCTGGGCAGGGCTCCGGAGTCAGGAGGCGTCAATGCCACCCTGCACCATCCTTTCATTTCCCCAGGCCTCACAATGCTGCGCTCGCTTCCTGGGGCCTCTCCCCCCGGGGGCAGGATGGCATACACCCGAGAGCACCGGGGCTGGTGCCCGGACTGATCCCACGGGGATGGTCAGTGGCTGCGATGGGGTTTCACCATGGTCGCGTTCCAGGAGCAGGATCTCACGCTGGCTGAGACTGGCCCTGAAACGCCAGCACCTTGGAACTAGAGCTGGGTGGATTTCCAAAGGCGGGGCGGGGGTTGCACCCAAGGGTCTGGATCCTGCTGGGGTCTGCAGCACTCAGGGGATTTCAGCTGGGCACTGGGACTGGGGAGGTGCCTGGAGACAATGAATGCAGGAGATGGGTGTGGTTGGTTTGGACATCGGATGAATGGTTGGGGGGTGGGACGGTTCCATTTGGGCCAAGGCCTGGGATGCACTTAAGGTTTGAGGGATGGTTCAGTTTGGGGCAGGGGTTGCCACCTGTCCAGGTTTGCCTAGGATCATCCCCTTCTTGGGGTAGCTTAGCCAGGAACTCTGCCAGGGTGCTCAGGACATCCTGCCAGCTAGCCAGTTTTATGCCCCGTTCCAGAGGCGGTGCTGGCAGTGCTGGCCCCTGGGCATAGGGGTCCCCTGCGCTGCAGAAGTTCCCCGGAGGACATAATACCATGCCCTGCAGCCCTTATGGACCAGCCTTGCTGGCCATGGGGCAACAACAAGCAGTGCCCATCATTTCAGGACAACCACTGACACCCTCGGGTGCTTGGTAGGGTGTCATGGCTAGTGTAGCACCCAGCAGGCTGCTGAGGAGAGCCGATCGGGACTATTTCAACCCCCAAATGGCTTTTCAGCGACAAACGCCAGTTCGTCAAAACCGAAACCTGTTGTAGGAACATGCTGGGTTCAAAGGATCAGGATGGAATTTCTGGTCCAAAGCAGACAGATGCTTCTTCTTCGCTGAATGACCGTCTTCACTAAGTCCCCAGTCATGGAGCAGGCCCTGTTCGCGCTTGGTACAACACAAACAACAAGAAGACAAACCCTGCCCCACAAAGCTTCTGCAGTGAGAGACCCTAAAACGACCCACTGGCTCCAGCCCTCCCTTGGGATGTGCCTGACTCAGAGTAGGGCCTTTAACCTGTTCCCCCCCATCCCATGTGCATCGCCAAACCCCTGGGCTGCAGGCTGGCTCTCATTCTAGGGAGTCACAGAAAAACTTCAAAGGGTCTCAGGTTTTGTCCCGCTGCAGAACAGGAACATTTTTGAAACTTCAAAAAAAAAAATTGTGGGACGGGAAAAATGTTTCCCACCTGTCTCTGGTGCTGAGACCTTTGAACCTTTGGCCGGGGCTCGGGGTTTGCTCCTGCCTGGATGAGCACACGGCCTGTATTAGAGATGGGGCTGAAGTCAAACCCTGACCTGAACAGTGAGAAAATCTGGTGCCAGATCCCAGCTTTGCTGCTGGGGCCCAACTCTCCCTGTCCTGAGTATTGGAGGTCAATGCTTCCTGTGCTCTTCATCCCATCTGACCCTCCTCTGCCTCCCTCAAGAAGAAATCAGGAGAGGGAAGGAACAGGGTGGGAGGTATTTGAAAGGAAGAATGGAATTTCCAGCTATTTCTGTTTTGTAATGAAGGGAGCTGCATTCCCCACTAATAGAGATTAAGCGCCAGGCCGGTCCCAGGGTGGCTGACTGCTGCCCCGCTTAACCCCTTGGTAACAAGAGCTGTGGAATGTTCCATCCTAAACAAAGGAAATTGGTGTTACATTTTCCATTCTGGATCCAGCCTGAAAGGGACCCGGGGGCATATTTCAGGGACTGGGAGGCTCGAAGGCTCGCAAAGGAGCTCCAGACCCCGTCGCGTTGCATGCAAGGTTGCTGGGTTGAATCCAGCCCTGAGCGGAAAGAGCTGGAATACCATGGTGGGCGTGTGATGTGAGATGAGTTGCTAGGTCCTCAGACCGTATCCTAGTGGCTGCCTTTCCACTGTACAGGAGCCAGCATAACAACTGGCCCCCTCGGTGGTGCTCACAGCAGATGGCTCAGAGAGCGGGAATGCCCCTCCGTGCTCAGGACCTGCATGTCTCCTTCCACATGTACACCTCCCCTCACAAGGCCTGGTGAGCCCCCAGAGACATGGCCCGTCTGGTGTGATTAGCCATCAACATGATGCCAAGGGACCTGATTCTCATCTCACCCTGGCAGAAGCAGCTCCCTGGAGACCATGGAGTCACAGCGGCACTAAACCAGCGTCCCAGAGAGCAGAATGAGGCCCAGAGTGATGAAGATCCTGCAGAGAGCGGAGGGAGCTGTCCGTGCTGTACACAACCCAAGCATCGGGGCCAGGCCGCAGGACAGGCACAAATGCCAGGGCCGCTTCACGGGGAGCTTGGCTGTGTCCACTGAGAAGCCGGAGGAAGGCCAATCAAAATCCAGTGAAGCCAAGGGGAGGGAAGCCACGTCCGGCCTCTGCTCTTTTCCTGACTTTTCAAATTATAACATTTTAACTTCTACGTTTCCAGAGAGCTTCCCTGCCACAGTGGAATTTCACCTGGCTTCATCCTAGAGCATGTAATAAAACCACGGTCCCCGTGCCACACGCTGTGATCGGTCACGATCTTCACAGCTGTGACAAGGGTAGAACCTCAAGCCACACCAGCCCAGCCCCTGCCCATCATTCCGGGGAGATAGACCCTGTGTTCTGCAGGCACCAGGGGTTTCCAAGCCCACACATGAGCGTCCACTCTGCAGGGTTTGCGATCGCTGGACCTGGGTCTAACGTCGGGGCTAATGCGTCCGTACTGCGCTATGCCGACCTTCTGAGTCAGGGCTGCAGCTCAAGCTGAGTCCACACTGCAAAATGACAGGGCTTGGGTCACCCCTCGGCAGCATAGCTCCTCTAGTGCCACAGTGGGGCAGCAGATCAGACTCGGAAGGAAGTGCAGCAGCTACTGAATAACTGTCTGGACCCGTCTGCTGTCGCTTGTCTCATCTTGTGAGCTGTTTGGGGCAAAGGCTGTCCTTTTGGGCTGAGTGCATACAGCACCTGCCACCGGAGGGTCCTAGTCCACGATGACAGCTCCCTAATACAAGCAATAGTGCTGCTCTGTGCTTGTGATGGGACCATGTGCTCCAGCTCCCTGCAACCTCCCATAGACCAAAGCTTGTGTTTCAGGCGTGGACTCTGGCTAGGTTGCAGCGGACCTCACTTCCTAGGGAAGCCGTCTCTGGGAAGTGCCCATGGAGACACCGAGGCTCTGTCCAGGAATGTGCTGGCTGGCCAGCCTGCTGCTCCCACAGCTCCTTGACAGCGCTGAGCCTCTCAGACACAGATCTCACACTCACGCTGCCTGGTAATGAAGCGATCTGGGGCGCAAACGTGAGTGGCAAATGGCTCTTTTTTCTCCCTTTGTTACCCTTTTAACCGAGCACAAAGCATCTTTAAATCCCACCTGGTCAGAGGCTTTTTTCGAGGCAGCTGCAGCACCGTAAGGGGCGGGAAGCACATCTGACCGAGAACAAAGCAGCCGCAGCATCGCCAACCTGGGGGTGATGGACTTGAAAATATTATTAGCGCTGAATGCAGCTCAGACATGGGAGGGGCAAATGCTGAGGTGAGGAGTGTATATATGGGGGGAGGGGAGGGGGCTTGTGCAGGGGTGGGGGGGTGAGTTAGTACTGTGTTTGTGCGTGTTGTGTCTCGGGTTTGTGTGAGTGTGTTTGGCAAGGGGGGATGAGTGAGCAGATGTGTATTGTGTGTGTGTGTGTGTATACACACCCATGCCTCTGTGTGAGTCTATGGAAAGGGAGGTGTACGTGTTTGGGGAGAGGGCACTCTGTGTGTGTGTGTGTGTGTGTGTGTGTGTGTGTGTGTGTGTGTGTGTGTGTGTGTGTGTGTGTGAGCCCCTGTGTGCGGTGGCATGTGGGTGCCCCTGTGTATGTGATCTGTGCATGGCTCTATGTCTACCTGTGGCTAGTGGGAGGATGGAGGGGATAGCCAACTAGTGGGATCCTGCCTGTTCGGCCTACCCTGCCTGCTGCCTGCAAGACGGGGTGCATTTCCCGTCCCTTCCCCAGCGCATGCTCAGGGGAACGGCAAGGTGAGCTGACTTGGGATGACAGAGAGGGTCTCCCAGACAGCCATCAGCCGGTCACCTCCCACAGCGGGTAGTAAATCCTATTGCTTAAAAATTCAGCAAAGGTGAGTGATCTTTATGGCAGTGGTTCTCAACCAGGGGTCTGGGGCCACCTGGGGGGCCGCGAGCAGGTTTCAGTGCATCCGCCAACATTAAATTCGCTGGGGCCCAGGGCAAAAAGCTGAAGCCCCACCGCATGGGGCTGATGCTCGGGTCCCTGAGCTCTGCCACTCGGGGCTGAAGCCGAAGCCTGAGCAACTTGGCTTCACGGGAGCCCCCATGCAAGACCCCAGGCAACGGCCCTGCTTGCTACCCCCTAATGCCAGCCCTGGGTTTTATACGCAGAAAGCCAGTTGTTGTGGCACAGGTGGGCCATGGATTTTTTATAGCATGCTGGGGGCAGGAAGCTCAGAAAGAAAAAGGTTGGAAACCTGCTTTCCGGGCCAGATAAATACAGAGACAGGGACTCCTGGGGAGCACCAGCGGCCCGCTCTGTGCTACAGAATGTTAGTGGGGCTGAACGCCAATGGCCGCCTTCACTGTTGCCCTGGATTTTTCTAAGTCCGCACTGGCTGCTGAGTCGGGGTCAGGAGCGTGTTGCGTTGCGAACTGTCACGTGCGCAATGGGAGAGAGCGAGCACATCCGGAGGGGCAGCCCCGCGGGCAATGATAAAATACCAGCCTGAACCCAGGCCTGAAATTCCCACCAGACCCAAAGTTCGGGTCTCAAGAGTGGAGAGGTTGGAAGGAGTCTTCGATCATTTGCCCAGCACGAGATATCGCTTAGCAGACAACTATTGCTTCATACCTTTGGGCTGGTCTCAACTACGCAGCTTATGTCCACCTAGTTATGTCTGTGTCTACACTCCAGCCGTCCTCCCACCGATGTAAGCGCCCCACTGCACCGACATCATAACTCCACTTCCAGGAGAGGCGTAAGGCTTATGTCCATGAGGTTAGGGCAACACAGTATCTGTGTAGACACAAGCTGTTGGCTGTCTTGTCAATTTCAGGGCTCAAGCCGGGCTGCTACAGCCCAGCTGTCCCCAGCTCCTGGCTGGGAGCTGAGGGAAGAATGGACCCTGCTCCCAGCTGTGGGGAGAAGCCAGCTGGAGCTGGAGTTGTGAAACTGACAAGGCTGCTCTGCTCCCGGTGGAGAGCGGGTAGGGCAGAGGCCCAGGGCAGGGAACGGGAAGCAGTTGCAGAGGGGTGAGGAGCCCGTCAGGAGCCAATGGGGCAGCCAGGCTCCTGGCAGGGAGCAGCCAATGGAGCTGAGAACCCACGCTCTCAGCCCCCTACACCGCCCTTAGATTGATGGAAGCACTCCTGGTGAGGATGCACACCACCGACCCCAGCAGGGTAGTGTGAACATGCATCACCACAGTCACTACCTATAGTAGATCGACGCACATTTCTAATGTAGTCATAGCTTGTGTGTGTGTGTGTCGCACTGGTGAAAGGTCTGAGTGGGGCAGCCCTTCAGGAGGCCAAAGGTTTCACTTTATCCTAGTGTCACGGAGTCCCTGGGCGATGCTCTGGAACTGCTCCCCACAAAGCCAGGCAGGACTTTGGGGAGCCTCCTCTCCCTTGGAGCAGACTTGTTCAGGGCAAGAAGCTCACACGGCTTCACCTCTTGGGTCTGACCTTGGAGCATTCAGCATATGCCCCTCCGTGAGCTTCCCACAGTGAGTCCACCCAGCGGAGTCCTTGCCTGGGGAAGCCAGAGGGTCCTGCACACCCACTTCACAGTCAGACGTGACTTGCCAACGAGCAAAACAGAAGTTTATTAGATGACAGGAATATGGTCTAAAACAGAGCTTGCAGGTACAGAGAACCAGACCCCTCAGCTGGGTCCCTTCTGGGGCCCAGCGAGCCAGACACCCCCGTCTGCCCTCACTTCCCATCCCCAGCCAGCCTCAAACTAAAACCCCCTCCAGCCCCTCCTTTCTGGCCTTTGCCTCTTTCCCAGGCCAGGAGGTCACCTGATCTCTTTGTTCTCCTCCACCTTTAGCATCCCCTTGCTGTGGGGAAGGGCCCGGGCCATTAGTTGCCAGGAGACAGAGTGTCAGCCAAAAACTGAAGAACCCCCACAGTATTCAGAGGAAACATTAAGAATAGCCCCACTTCATTACACCTACCAACAGATGCAGCAAGGCAAGTGCACACACACGGACACACATGCACACGCGCACACACACACACACCATGCCTTGATTGCATGTCTCAGTCAGCCCTGGGTCTCTCTGCTGAGTGTAATACCCAAGAGCCACAATAAACACAATCTGTGCTGAAGGGTTTTGCTTTACAGATACATGACCACTGGGGCCTGGCCTGAGAACCAGGAAACTCATCTCACGAAAGGAGCAACATATGAAGTTGTTGTTGGTTGCTATATTTTAAAAAAAACATTGCAAAAACTAAGAGGTTCTGAAGTGGCTTCCCTTTTGCAGGATTCCAAACCACAGGCATATTTTTTGTGACATTTTTCATTGTAAAGGTCAAAACTGTTACTAAAAAAAAAAAACAGTTGTTGAAATGTCTTTTTTACCAAAAACACGGGGTTCTTTGGCAAGCAAAAAATGTCACTAACACTTCTGAAAATGGTGTAGCTAAAAATGTTGATAAAATTGTCCTGGGCAAGAAAACCCAAATTTAGAAAGCCAGCAGTTTTTCAGGACTTTTTTTTTTTTTAAGGATATCCATTGTTTTATTACTGACCCCGTCTGGATGGGAACAAGAAATACTGCATATCCCATTCAGCAGTTCTAGCCAACTGGTATACTGTCGATGTGACGAACTGGGAAAGTTCTTAATGTTTTCTCTGAATACTGTATTGGTGCCTCAGTGTCCCCATGGCAGTTCTTAAGTATCTGGCAGAGCCAAGGGCCAGTGCACCTAAATGCCTGACCCTCTGTCTCCTAGCAACTGATGGCCTGGGCCCCTCCTCTGCAAAGGTGCCAGCTGAAGGTGTTGGAGACAAAGGGATCAGGTGACCTCCTGGTCCGGGGAAAGTGGCTGAGGAGAGAGGAGGGGCTGGGAGGGGTAGTTAGTCTGGAACTGGCTGGGGTCAAGGGTGGAGGGCAGACCTGGGGGTCTGGCTCACTGCCCCCCAGAATGGACCCAGCCGAGGGGTCCGGTTCGCTGTATCTACAAGCTCTGTTTTAGACCCTGTTCCTGTCATCGAATAAACCTCTGTTTTACTGGCTGGCTGAGAGTCACGTCTGACTGCAAAGTGGGGGTGCAGGACCCGGTGGCTTCCCCAGGACCCCGCTGGGGTGGACTCGCTGTGGGAAGCGCACGGAGGGGCAGAGGATGCTGAATGCTCCAAGGAGAGACCCAGGAGGTGAAGCCGTGTGAGCTTCTTGCCCTGAACAAGTCTGCTCCAAGGGAGAGGAGGCTCCCCAAAGTCCTGCCTGGCTTGGTGGGGAGCAGTTCCAGAGCATCGCCCGGTGACTCCGTGACAACTGGTGGCAGCGGCGGGATGTACTGCACCCCGTGAATGGCGCTGCTTGCAGTAAGTGACTGGGGAGCAGTAAAACAAAGGAGGGATAATGAGGACCAGGCATGCTGAAGGCTCAGAGAGGGACGGTTTCAGGGGGCAGTTAACCTCTGGGAGTGTGTGACCAGCGAGAAGGACTGTTGGAGTAACAGGGTCCCCCTGAGGACTGCAGCGAGCAGTCTCAGGGGCGGAGGAGCTTGCCGCTCGACCCTGGGAGAGAGAAGGATTTTTGCAGTAGCAGGGTTCCCCGGGGGATTGCAGGAGCAGTCCCAGGGGCGGAGGAGTCTGCAGCTCGACCCTGGCAAACAGGTGGTGATCACGAGAAGGGCTGGCACACCAGGGGTTCTTCCTGGAAACCATGGGGGAGCCAAGAGCACACAGGCCTGTGAGTCCAGAGCCACTTGGGAACGGTGAAGTGATGGCCTATCACCATCTCCTTGAGAAGGACATTGTGATCCTGTGCACAAAGAGAGGGTTACGCATGGGGAAATTCACCAAGGCACAGTTAATCGTGCAGTTGAAGGAGAAGCACCGCTCTGAGGAGCAGATTCCTGGCCCAGATGGGGCTACAAGAGGATCTGAGAGCAGCTGGAGCATCAGCCAGGCATCCCCGGGAGTCTGGTCCCCAATCAGACGAGGGTCTTCACGATTGGGTTCCCCATCAGGAGATTGGAGACGGATGGGATGGGAGCAGAGCCCGAGAGAGCGAGAGGACCATGAGAGAAAGGAAGAGCCCGAGGAAAAGCTGCAGAAGCAGCAGCAGCAGCGTGGACTGGTGATGGTGGAGCAGAGAGACATAGGGGGCTGCCCAGGGGTCAGTGGGGAAACACGCCTGCAGGGGCGAGACCCTGGGACAGAGAGAACTGTGGTGGTGCAGCCCCAGATGCTGAGGGACTGTGGGACCTGGGTGAAGTTCCCTGGGGTGAGGCCCCTCGGCCTGCCTATGGCCCAGATCCCTGTGCAGACCCAGAAGGGGTCGGGCTGGCTGGTAGTTGGGGTTCTCCAGGATATCGGCTGGGAGGCCCTGTTGGGGGGTGACTGTCTTCCCATGGGACAGGATCCAGGCCCCGCTCCTGTAACGGCCGAGGGTTTGAATTCAAATCCAGGGAACCAATTGGCTAGGATTGAAATGGTCAGTGAAAATGCAAATAACCTGGCTGGCAGGGGGGAGGGGCTGCTGGGCTCAGGATACCTGCCTACCTGTAACCAGCCCCCTGGGGCTGAATGGGAGGGAGAGATGCTCCCCGCCCCCCTGCACACCGGAGACGGGGCTCACGCTGGCTCTGATGCTGTGACCAGAGCAGAGAGCTCGCTGCCTGCCCCCACTGGGACAGCAAGGGCAGCGCTGAGCACGGGGGGAGCTGAGACCCCAGCTGAGTGGGGGGACACCCGGGCAGGGCAGGTCGGCTGCCAAACAGGTTTGCCTGGTCCAGACGTGCTGCTGGGAAGTGATTACACAGCAGGAAGGGAGCTACCAGGGACAGGGCTCAGGGGGGCTGTGACCCCAGGCCCAGCCAACGAGAGGGAGCAGGTCCCACTCCCTGCCCCAGCTGCTGGATCCCAGACCGAGCTGCAGAAGTATCCCTCCTTGGAGAAGCTGAGAGAACTTGCTGGCCACAGCGCTGCAAACCCCCTTGGGGAAGGCTGCAGGGACAGAGTCCTGCAAGAGAAGGGATTCCTGTACCGGGAATGGGCTCCCCAGGGGGAAGTAGAACTGGGGGGAATCGGGAGACAGCTGGTGGTGCCCCAGGAATCCACAGGGTTCTTCCCTTTCGAGCTGCTGGATGGGAGGAGAGTGAGGGGACCCCTGAACCTGGAGAGAGAGGTCAGGGATATGCTGGCTTTAGATGGGATCCAGCCATTTTACAGCCCATGGGCCTCACCCGTGGGGCTGATCCCCAAGCGAGACAGGATGATCTGGTTTTATGGGGGCTATCAGAAGCTTAAAGCCATCACAGTGTCCGATGCCGACCCCATGCCTAGGCCTGGGGAGATTCTAGACAAGCTGAGAGGGATGGAGAACTTGGCCCTGGCAGACACTGATAACATGTGCATCTTTAGCCAGACCTGGGAGGAACAGGTGTCCCAGGTGAAGAGGGGGCTGGGCTGCCTCAAGGAGGTGGGACTGACGGTAAAAGCTGGAAAGTGCAAGGGGGGACGGCAGAGGTGTTGTGTCTGGGCCACAAAGTGGGAAGCGGCTGCCCAAGCCCAGAGCTGGCAAAGGCCAAGATGGGGGCTCTTAACCAAGGGAGCCCGAATCACAGACCAGAGTGCTGGGAAAAGACCCAATCCCAGCTTGAAGCCCAGGGGTACTGGGGTGGCAAAGGGTGTGGGCAGCATAAACGTTCCCACATGCGGCCTGCAAGTGCCATCAAGCACACCCGACCTAAGGGAGGGCGTAAGACTGGACTGTCCTGGTGTAACTCAGACCAAGGGATGGGAGAGATGCTGGGGCATCCATGGGAACCTTGGTGGGTTCGAACTTCCCCAGGTCACTGGCTGGAGTGACCTCGCTCAGTTCGGTCTCGAAGGGGGGAGAGATGTGACGAACTGGGAAAGTTCTTAATGTTTTCTCTGAATACTGTATTGGTGCCTCAGTGTCCCCATGGCAGTTCTTAAGTATCTGGCAGAGCCAAGGGCCAGTGCACCTAAATGCCTGACCCTCTGTCTCCTAGCAACTGATGGCCTGGGCCCCTCCTCTGCAAAGGTGCCAGCTGAAGGTGTTGGAGACAAAGGGATCAGGTGACCTCCTGGTCCGGGGAAAGTGGCTGAGGAGAGAGGAGGGGCTGGGAGGGGTAGTTAGTCTGGAACTGGCTGGGGTCAAGGGTGGAGGGCAGACCTGGGGGTCTGGCTCACTGCCCCCCAGAATGGACCCAGCCGAGGGGTCCGGTTCGCTGTATCTACAAGCTCTGTTTTAGACCCTGTTCCTGTCATCGAATAAACCTCTGTTTTACTGGCTGGCTGAGAGTCACGTCTGACTGCAAAGTGGGGGTGCAGGACCCGGTGGCTTCCCCAGGACCCCGCTGGGGTGGACTCGCTGTGGGAAGCGCACGGAGGGGCAGAGGATGCTGAATGCTCCAAGGAGAGACCCAGGAGGTGAAGCCGTGTGAGCTTCTTGCCCTGAACAAGTCTGCTCCAAGGGAGAGGAGGCTCCCCAAAGTCCTGCCTGGCTTGGTGGGGAGCAGTTCCAGAGCATCGCCCGGTGACTCCGTGACAGTCACCAGTTCACTGCTACCATGAGCTGCTACACAGAGATTATACTGCAGTGAACTGGTTAATGTTTATACGCTCTGCTGCCCCCTATTGGATGGAATCAGAAAGACACAGCTGTGTGTCATGAGCCCTATAGTGCTTATAGAGATTCTCATGCGGGTCAAGTGGCAGAAGCCAGTGCTTGTGGAGCAGAAGCTGAAATTCTATCCCTGCTGTGACCATAAAGTGCCTAGTGACATCCTGGGTCCCCAGGGATCTATTAAAAGAAGGTATAGCAACAGCAGTACAGTAGATAGATTCTGCTAAGAGACACATCTGATGTAGAGAGAACAGGAAGATGCCACAGAGGGACGAGAGCTGCTTAGATACATAGTGTAGATAGATGGCCGATAAAGGCAGAGATGCTGTTGACTGATCGAGATAAGACATGCAGAGGAAGGGAGGCATTAGTGAGAGTGGCTGCTTGAATGGTTCCTGTGTATAGTTAATGGAGGCCTCTCTCCACAGCCCAGCTGGGCTCCAGCACGCAGCATCAGAGGCTGGAGTGCTGCTTAGCGCTCCGTGATGGCAAACTGGGGACGCATCCTAGCACAGCTGACCTGGTTTCCAGGATCCTGGGGGTTCATCGCCCATCAGGGCACAACTGTGGCTCTTGTCATGGAGTCAGTAATCCACATGGGACGCTGAGCAGCCTTAGCAAGCAGGAGGGGAGAGACCCCCTGCCCAGGGGAGCATGTGCGGAGTGCTTTGCACAGCCTCTCACATGCATTCCCCGCAGGGGTCCGCACGCCAGTGCCACGCAAATTAACCCTGTCCATCCCCCGGAGAGGGAGGATAACACTGGGTCAATCTGTGGCCTCACAGGCCACCCTGCTTTTCTCTAGGCTGCGTGCCATGGGCACTCCAGATGTCCTGGTGGCAAAGGGGATACAACTCAGACCCTCCGGCTACAGAAGCACAAGGCCCTGCCCCTAGATCTGAGGTATGATGTCTGGTAGCGTGATAAATACTGTGACACGCAGGGAGCTGTTCTGATTCCTTCCAGCAGAGAGCAGTGGTTACACTCCTCCCAGCAGCATTATACCCATTTTACAAACAGGTCAGCTGAGGTGCAGAGAGGAGAATGAGACTTACCCCAGCCTGTGCCGGACCTGGGACTAGAACCCAGGAGAGCAGAGTCCCAGAGCCCTGCGCTAACACTGAGGGCTTGTCTACATCAGAAAGTTGCAGCGCTGGTGAGGGAGTTACAGCGCTGCAACTTAGGAGGTGTACACATCTGCAGGGCACCACCAGCGCTGCAACTCCCTGTTTGCAGCGCTGGCCGTACTCCCGTTTTGTCTCGGGTGTAGAGGATCCAGCGCTGGTGATCCAGCGCTGGTAATCAAGTATAGACACTTACCAGCGCTTTTCTTGACCTCCGTGGAATAAGCAGGTATCCCAGCATACCTGAGGAAGCCTCTGGTAATCAAGCTGGTCTCCTTCCCCGGCTTGCTCTCGCGTTCCCCGAACCCCGAGCAAGCAGGTCTCCTTCCCCGCGGTTTGCTGGGTGGTTCGGGGAACGCGAGAGCAAACCGCGGCGAAGCTGGTCTCCTTCCCCGGTTTGCTCTCTCGTTCCCCGAACCCCCGAGCAAGCAGGTCTCCTTCCCCGCGGTTTGCTGGGTGGTTCCGGGAACGCGAGAGCAAACCGCGGCGAAGCTGGTCTCCTTTCCCGGTTTGCTCTCGCGTTCCCCGAACCCCGAACAAGCAGGTCTCCTTCCCTGCGGTTTGCAGGGTGGTTCGGGAACGCGAGAGCAAACCGGGCAAGGAGACCAGCTTCGCCGCGGTTTGCTCTCGCGTTCCCCGAACAAGCAGGTCTTCTTCCCTGCGGTTTGCAGGGTGGTTCCGGAACGCGAGAGCAAACCGGGAAAGGAGACCAGCTTCGCCGCGGTTTGCTCTCGCGTTCCCCGAACCACCCTGCAAACCGCGGGGAAGGAGACCTGCTTGCTCGGGGGTTCGGGGAACGCGAGAGCAAACCGGGAAAGGAGACCAGCTTCGCCGCGGTTTGCTCTCGCGTTCCCCGAACCACCCTGCAAACCGCGGGGAAGGAGACCTGCTTGCTCGGGGGTTCGGGGAACGAGAGAGCAAACCGGAGAAGGAGACCAGCTTCGCCGCGGTTTGCTCTCGCGTTCCCCGAACCTCCCTTGAAGCCGCCCAACAGCGCTGCAGTGTGGCCACATCTAACACCACTTGCAGCGCTGGTTGCTGTAAGTGTGGCCACTCTGCAGCGCTGGCCCTATACAGCTGTACTAATACAGCTGTAACAACCAGCGCTGCAAAATTTTAGATGTAGACATGGCCTGAGACACCCATTCACAGCTGTACCTGACAGCTATGGAAGAGCGATTCTGTATGAAGCTATTGAGCAGGGAAGCTACAATAACCCCACTTAACTGTCTGAAGTTGTATATTCAAAACCTCAATCTCCATGGCCCTCTGGGCTGGGAATCCAGGAAACATGAAACTTCAGGGAGTCTCAAAGCCCCATTTTGACAGCTTGACTCCACCTCTACACGTTGGGGCACTCAGCCAGTCTTGCCAGGAAGCAGATGGTCCCAAACCAACCCCTCTCCCATGAATTCGGGGGAAGTTGGATCTGACTCTGAACATGGTGGTCTGGACCCTCTCTCCTGAGGTGGCAGGTGATTGGGTAGCAGGAGCGAGGGGCTTTGGCAGAGCTGTGGGGTTGGCCAGGACTGAACTAGCTGCAAGGGGATTAACCCGTCACAGGGCCTTTGCCAAACACACAGTTCTGGGCTCTGACCCTCTAAACAGAGATCCTCAACCGGGATGAGAGGGGCCACACACCCCCTGTGGGGGCATGTTGGACTTTCAGGGGGGTTGTGAGCATTCTGATGGCTCAGACTGGGGGGGTCGTGACGGGGCTGGCTGGGCTGAATTTCAGTGAGTGACACTGAGACCTGGCACGTGGGGTCACAGTGCCACTCGGGTTTGGTCCAGCCATTCTGCTCCCCCCCACACACACACACACAAAAATTTGGATCCAAGGCATTTTGGTGACCCCCACAAATCTGGGCCCCAGGCACGTGCCTAGTTTGCTGACATGTTAATTTGGCCCTCGGAGTGGCCGCCGGTGACGAGTGAGGGGCACCAGCAGATCTGCGTGGGTGCCCAGGACTGGCAGAGCAGAGGGCTGGCCCATGTTACCTCCGTACATCACTTTTCTCCACAACACCCTGATGACTGATCACTGTCCTTAGTAACCTCATGCAGGAAAGCCCACCCCAGTACCCCCCAGCCCTGCAATGATATCAGGGGACATTCATGATCTGCCAGTCTGGTGCTAACTCCATGACCTGAATTCATGTCCTCAGGCCCCATCAGTGTCTCCAGAGGGTAACAAGAAAGAACAGGTGTGTCTGCCATTTTCCAGCCTAGTTACCATCTCCACAAGGTCAGTGAATCGAAGTCCTTGGGTGGCATTTTCGGCTCTTGTTACCATCCTCAGATTCTTATACCAATTGATTTGTTCAGCTGCCATTTTCTCTTCTTGTTAAAATTCTCATCACAACGGAAAGGAGTGTGTGTGCAATGGGGCGAGTGGAGGGGAGCTGGGTACATCTGGGGGCATTAGAAAGGGGAGGCAGGCGCAGAGCGGGCAGGAAGAAAACTAGCCCCCCTAAAGACACAGGCTTGGGATAAAGAGAGAAACGCCATGAGAAGCGGGCTAGGACAGAGCCAGGGAAGGATTTCTGTAGATTTCAGAAGCAGAGAAGACTGAACCAGTTTGGATAAACTCAGAACTGAGCCTCCCGAACCTTTGTTCCAAAATGCCACCTGCAGCCAACCTGTCCCTCAGCCCCTGCCCCAAACTCAGACCGATACCCCTCCCCAGGAGCCTTCACCCCAGGCCAAACCTTTGGGTCATGGGAGACGTTCTGACGCAGAAGGGAGAGCACCCCCTGCTGCGTCCCCAGCACCAGTCTCTGGAGCACCCACAAGCAGTGCAGAGGTGTGAGAACCTGCTCCCCTGCATAGGGGCGTGGCCACCTTCGGTGCAAGCTGATTCTTCCGACTGCCTTCAAACCCAGCCCTGCGTAGACCTTCCAGCGAGGCCAGCCCCAAGGTAGCAAACAGACCATTGTCTGGCAAGGCCCTCGTCTGCAAGGAAGGGACAGGATCCCTTGGCCAGCTGGAGATGGGGAAGGACGCTGATGCTTCCACTGAGGCCCTGAGACTGGAGACAAAGGGTGGGTGGAGCCATGAGTATCTGTGGTTGATTGAAGGTGGCTCCACTCAGCTGTTGGACCCATCGCTGGGCACTGGGGTAAGCAGATCCCTCTGGTGGGTGCCTGCTCCTTGCACCAGCTCCCTGGCTCCTATGCCCTCCCGTTGCACCGCCACTGCCAATAGATAATTGCCTGTTAACACAGCTAGCAAAGCAGGCAGCTTTCCTATTGGCGCCAGCCCCTCCCCTCGGGCAACCTGCCAGTGCCCCCGTTCCCCAGCATTCCTCTCCCCTGCCTTGACTGTTCTGCTCACAGGTAATGAGGAGAAGCAAAGAGGTTTTAAATACAAAGCTGCTTATAAACCAGAGGTGGAGGGATGGAGTTTCTCCTCCATCAGCAGCCTGCTAGTTTCCCCTGCATTCAAATTCGTGCAGCAGCTGCTGCTAAAATAACACATTTCCGTGCTGGTGAAGGGCATTGGATGGACAGCCTGGGTGAGTCACGGCCTCCATTGATCAGCACTGGGTGCAGCTGAGGCTGTGTGCTTCACACCTATCCCAGAGTGCCCACCTCCAGGGTGGAAGGGCCGCCTGGGGCCCAGGCCCGCCTTGTCCTCTCTGCTGGGCCTGGTGAGGAGGGTTGGTTCGTGCCAGCGGGGGAGGTGGTTTTAGTGAGATGGGGTAACAGTATCAAAGGTGCCTATGCCCCCTTTCAAACAGGACTTCTCTAGGCTGCTAACTACCAGTCCTTAACTCTCGTTGGTTTGCAGTTCTGGTTTTTACAGGTCATCAGGAGCCTAAAGCTGCAGCCAGGAGCCAGAAATCAATGGGAGTTGGGTGCTTGGGTGTTTTTGAAAATCCCACTGGGGCTAGATTCACAAAGAACCTTGGGTGAGGGAGCCCCCCACTGGGATGTCCCATAGCTGGTGGGTAGAGTGCTCCCTCGAGAGGGGGAAGAGGTTGCTTCAAAGCCTTTCTCCCCCTCAGGTGAAGGAGGAGCTGGGAACCAGGGCTGTCTCCCAGGTGAGATCTGTAACCAGTGGGCTACCGGCAGTAGGGTGCTCTTCCTCCTCTGAGCACACTTACTGCAGGGACGTTGGCGCATGGTTCTGGGGCTTTGGGGTCTGGTCTCCAGGCGTGGGGCTGCAGGGCACACGTTCAGAGGCAGAAACATAGGTGCTAAGGGAACGTTTAGCGCAATACTGGAAGCACCGAGTGGGTTTAGGTGCCTACAGGGATCTTGGGGGCAGCTGGGCAGGGCTTTTGTGGAGCCCAGTGGGGGGCCTGATTCTGGGATTTATGCCCTTAAAGTGGCAGTTAGGTGCATAAGATGCATCTCTGGAGCTTTAGGTGCCTAAATACCTTGAAACTCTGGGCCTAAATGCCTTTTGAAAATGGGCTCTTAACTCATATAGGAGCTTTTGAGAATGTTATCCACACACACACACACGTCCTCTGGGACCAGGCCCGAGACACCGCCCCACCCCACCCCACCCAGCTTGTTCCACACCGAGGGAAAATAGCTGCAACCGTCGGATTGACTGTCGCGTTAGGGTGGGATTCTGCTCTCAGTTGTGCTGTTGTAAACGCAGCGCAGCCTCATTGATTCAAGTGGGCTCTTCATAGCTGCTGGGCTGCTGGCAGACGCTGCCACTTCATTAGCTAAATAGCAGCAGCTGGCTACGGATGCCTGTTTGACGAGCTTTGCAATGATGCGCCGTAGCGGGGTGTGTGTCCCGGGTACCAGATTTTTTAATGTGTCCTTTGCACAGTCTTGAATCCACAGCACTCCTGGGTCTTAAACGCCCTCCCACCACCCACTAACATATTAACCTTTAGGATACTGGATATTATTATGATATGCTGAGAGAGAGGCAGATTAGACAGGACCCAACCCATAGTGGGCTCACATGGGTCCCTGGCCCAAAGCTGCCTTTTGAGGTTCAAGTGACCCCCGAATGCTGAGTCACACAACACAAGCCCTCCCGCTGCCCCAGGACCATGGATTGACTCCAACTTTGCCCCATACTGGACAGCTCAGGGATGGTCTGGGAACCTTGTTCTGGACCTGGGCTGAGGTTGGCCCTCATAGCGCAACCTGTAAGCACACATGTCTCCTGGAAGCGGGAGAACACCTCCCCCCCAGCTACCAGAGTCATCAAACTCTCAGCACTCTGCTTGGCCTCGCCTACCACGCAGTGTCTCATTTTCGACCAAATGCCTGTTTCAGAGTAGCAACCGTGCTATTCTGTATCCTCAAAAAGAACAGGAGTCCTTGTGGCACCTTAGAGACTAACAAATTTATCTGAGCATAAGATTTCGTGGGCTAAAACCCACTTGATCAGATGCATGGAATGGAAAATACAGTAGATAGATAGATAAATAGATAGATGGGGTGGATGGAGCTAGATAGATAGATAATGTACACAGAGAACATGAAACAATGGGTGTTACCATCCACACTCTAACTAGAGTGATCAGTTAAGGTGAACTATTACCAGCAGGAGAGGGGGAAAGAACTCTTTGTAATCAAAATGGCCCATTTCCAGCGGTTGACAAGAAGGTGTGAGGAACCATAGGGAGGAAAAATAAACATGGGGAAATAGTTTTACTTTGTGTAATGGCCCATCCACTCCCAGTTTTTATTCAATCCTAATTTAATGGTGTCCAATTTGCAGATTAATTCCAATTCAGCAGTCTCTCGTTGGGGTCTGGATTTGAAGTTTTTTTGCTGGAGTATTACGCCTTTGAGGGCTGTAATTGAGTGACCAGGGAGGTAAAAGTGTTCTCCAACTGTTCTCTTCATGCCTGTGGGGCTCATTAGGCCGGATCCAGCCCTGGTGTAATTCCGTTTTAGTCAGCGAAGCTAGGCCTGGCCCCTAGCACCATCAGATAACCATGGGTGAGTGGTACCACGGTGGCCAGGAGTTGGCCCGGCTGCGCTACGTGGTAGATCCCAGGTATTTATCGAAGGTAGCAGCCCACAGCTCCACAACCCCGGCACACAGAAACGGGGGCAGCTCGTTAATGGACTGTCAGCTGGAGCGGCGAGAGCCAGTTAGAGAAGGAGGGGCTGGTAATAGGAAATGACTGAAAGAGACAAGAAGAGTAAGCCAGGCAGACGGGCTCGTAAACCAGATGTCAGCAGAGAAAGGAGTGGCTGGATCTGTCAGGGCTCCCAGGGGACGAGGGTGGAGAATGGCCAGGCTGCACTAGGCTGGAGACTCAGGTTGGGCTCCCCGCTGCACCAGGCAACACAGCTTTTGGGAGGACCCTTGGCTGGGGAGGGAGGGTGTAAAGTGAACCCTGCGATGGCTCCTTCGAGGCTCTGGCAAGCACAGACTCGCCAGCCTGTCCTCGCGTGCATTGAAGGTGTTTAATTCGATTTTCACAGCTCCAAGCTGTCAGGTACGTTGACCCTACCAATAAATTGATTGCAAACTACTGTGATGAGTAGCAGCCATCTGGGACAGGGGCTATCTGTTCACTCTGTGTCTGTACAGCACCTAGCACTATGGTGTAAAATATCACAGCAGATCATTAATTCTGCACCAATGTAAAATTAGGCTCCTCACTCCATTACCTCTGCCAAGCGCTCAGGGGAGCTTTGCCTTTTGTCCAGAAGGTTCACAAACTCCAGCTCTGGTGACCTGGCCAAGGAGGGAATAGCCAGTGACCACTAAACTCTTTATATGAATGGAGGGGGAAGCACGGCCTAGTGGGTAGTGAAGTGGGGGGGGAGGGATAGCCTGCTAAACCCAGAGTTGTGAGTTCAATCCTTGAGGGGACCATTTGGTGAACTGGAGTAAAAATCTGGGGATTGGTCCTGCTTTGAGCAGGGGGTTGGACTAGATACCTCCTGAGGTCCCTTCCAGCCCTGAGATTCTCTGAACTCTGTGACATGGCCAACTGCTGAGTTACAGGCCTTCCCCGGCCAGGGACCCAGCGAATCACTCCAGCTTTCTGCACCTCACTTCCCCGGGCTGAAAAATGGAGCTAATCACACCTGCCCGGTGTAAGGTCTAATTACAGTGTGTAAAGCATTGTGAGATAGACAGACGGGCGCTGGCAGGGAAAGGGCAAAGGATCTGGAAGCGAGGGAGGGCAAAAGACCAGAAGAAAAAAATGGGTTGGGGAGGATGCAGAGGAGTGCAGAGAAAAATTAAGTTGATAGAAAAATTCTAATCCCTGCAAAACGGGGACAGGTTCATCAGTTGGAGGACGAATGGAGGAGGCTAAGGCCTGTGCATTATAATTCAGGGGTCAGAGGTCGGTAGTAATCTCTAATCTACAAAGAATGAATTGTACAATCTGCAAGCTTCCTAATCCAAACTCTGACAAGGACGCCTCTGATCCACGCTGTGCGAACAGCCTGTGCATGCTGTGTCTTGCAGAAAAACACACACACACACCCCTGCATCACACTGGGAGTGCTGTGGGACCAAGGTGGGGCAGAAGGGCAGAGCCATTCAGTGCACCAGTCACACCACTTACAATTTACACACACACACAACATTCGCTCCCTCTGTGTTAGGATAATTACAGACCGTGTCTACACTATGGCTGCTGAGCAGCAGAGATATGGAGCTGTAGCAGTGCTCCTGTCGCACCATAGTGTAGATGGTTCTTACAGTGATGGAAGGTTCCCCCCGCCCCCCAGCATTAGATAATCCACTTCTCTGAGCAGCAGTAGCTAGAGCAACAGCGTCTACACCAGGGATTTGGTCAGCATAGCTACAGTGCTCTGGAGATGTGAATTTTGACCCCTGAGCACCGTAGCGATGTTCAGCGGTGGCTCCAGGCACCAGCGCTCCAGGCGTCTCCCTGGGGTGGCACACTTCGGGGGGCACCCTGCCGGTCTCTGCGAGGGCGGCAGACAGGCAGCCTTCGGCGGCTTGCCTGTGGGAGGTCGGCCGGTACTGCGGATTCGGCGGCAATTCGGCGGCGGGTACTCCGAAGCCGCAGGACCGGCAGACCTCCCGCATGCAAGCCACCGAATCCACAGGACCAGGGACCTCCCACAGGCAAGCCGCCGACTCCGCGGGACCGGGGACATCCTGCAGGCAAGCCGCCGAAGGCTGCCTGACTGCCGTGCTTGGGGCAGCAAAAAAGCTAGAGCCGCCCCTGGCTATGTTGACGGCGTTAAGTTTGGACCAGGGCAGAGACCCAAATGTGTGCATCTGAAAACAGAGAAGCCTACTCTACGCACAGAAGTTGCGTCAATTTAACTGAAGGTGTGGTGTTAACTCAGCATGGGTACCCTAGTGCAACTTTGTGTGTGGGAACCGTCACATGAGTTTAAACCCGCTTGCCCCAGTTTAGCTTCCCCTTCTGAAATGAACTTCAGGTAGAATTGCTATAAGAACGTCCACATTCAAAAGTTACACTGGTTTAACTGAATTAGTTTAACAGCAAAGCTTTTCCTAAACCATGAGGGCAGGGGACTGGACTCGATGATCTCTCGAGGTCCTTTCCAGTCCTAGAGTCTATGAATCTATAAACCAGTGCAACCTGTGTGTAGACGAGGCCTTATTCCAAAGGGGCTCTTGAGAACAAGGGCTTGAGGGTTGCTGGGCCCCTGAAAACCATGACTTGGGACACACCCCTTTAAGGGCCAGACTCAGTTACCTGAATGACTCCATTAAATCAACCATTATCCTGATGTGTACCAACTCAACGGCCAGCCCTGCCAGCCGCTGCATGGTCTGAATTAGGAATCAGTGCGGACTTGGTGGGGATAGATGGTCCTGAGTGCTAATCCTGCCTCTGCCGGGTGACATTTTGCAAGTCGCTTTGCCTCCCCGTGCCTCAGTTTCCCCATCTTCAAAATAGTATTGACATTTCACAGCAGGTAAGGCTTATTTAATTCATGTGTGCATACAGCTTTGAATTCATCAAGTACTAAGTATCGTTATTGAAGGGAGAGGAGGGGAGGGGAGCATTAGAAGCTCTTGAGTGAAAGGTGCTAATGCAGAGTGAAGTGTTGTTAAAGAACAACAGTGTGCAAAGCTGTCAGTCAGCCGGGTCTGGAGCTTCGCGGGACCTTATTAGCATCTCATGCGTTCAGTCGGTTAACACGGCTTCTGTCTTTCTCTTCCAGGTGCATGGGAGAATGGTAGAGTGACCCTAAGATCATGGTCTACACAATGACATGTTGGTTTCCAGTCCTGGGCCTCCATTGGATTCTTCTGAGCACAGCCCCCATGGAGGCCTGCCCGGCACGCTGCGAGTGCGCTCCTCAGATCAAGTCCGTGGTGTGTCATCGCAAACGCCTCACCTCCATCCCCGAGGGGATCCCCACCGAGACCAAGATCCTGGAGCTCAGCAAGAACCGGATCCGCTGCCTGAACCCAGGGGACCTATCCTCTTACCCTTTGCTGGAGGAACTCGATTTAAGCGAGAACATCATCGTCAGTGTGGAGCCTGGAGCCTTCAGCAACCTGTTTCACCTTCAGATCTTGCGGCTCCGAGGCAACCAGCTCAAGCTGATCCCTTCTGGAGTCTTCACCAAGCTGACCAATCTCACCCTCCTGGACATCAGCGAGAACAAAATAGTCATCCTGCTGGACTATATGTTCCAGGACCTGAGGAACTTGAAGAACCTGGAGGTGGGAGACAATGACTTGGTGTACATCTCCCAACGGGCTTTCTCTGGCCTCCTAGGCCTGGAGCGGCTGACCATAGAGAAATGCAACCTGACGGCCATCTCGGCCGAATCCCTTTCCTACCTCCAAAACCTGGAGGTCCTGCGGCTCCGACACCTCAGCATCTCCGCAGTGGAAGATGGGAACTTCAGGAAGCTCTACAATCTCCTGCAACTGGAGATCGACAACTGGCCGCTGCTGGAGGACATCTCGCCCACCAGCTTCCAGGGCCTAAACCTCACGTCGCTCTCCATCACCTACACCAACATCACGGCAGTGCCCACGGCTGCCATGAGGAACTTGGTGTACCTCATGTTCCTGAATTTGTCTTATAACCCCATCAGCACTGTGCCCAAGGGCTCCTTCAAGGACCTCATCAGGCTGCGAGAGCTCCACATGGTGGGTGCCTTCTTGGTCTCCGTGGAGCCTCAAGCATTTGCTGGCTTGAGGCAAATCCGCCTCCTCAACCTCTCCAACAATTTCCTCTCCACCCTGGAGGAGAGCACCTTCCATTCAGTAAACACGCTGGAGACACTGCGTGTGGACAGGAACCCGCTGGCCTGCGACTGCCGCCTCCTCTGGATCCTACAGCGCCGCAAGACGCTGAACTTCGATGGGCAGCAGCCCATGTGCTCTTCACCCCCTGAGATCCAGGGCAACGCCCTGCGTGACTTCCCAGACTCCATACTCTTTGAGTACTTCACCTGCCAAAAGCCCAAAATCAGGGACCGAAAGTTGCAGCACATAACTGCCCGTGAAGGGCAGTCTGTCTTCTTCTTCTGCCGTGCAGACGGAGAGCCCATTCCTGCCATCATTTGGGTCTCCCCTCAGCACAGGATGATCACCACCAAGAGCACTGGGAGAGCCACCGTCCTGCCCGGGGGCACGTTGGAAATCCGCTTTGCCCAGGTCCAAGACAGTGGCACCTACATTTGCATCGCCAGCAATGCCGGAGGCAACGACACCTATTTTGCCACCTTGACGGTCAAGGGGCATCCCGTGGACGGCTCCCTTTATGCAAACCGGACCTTGTACCTCAGCGAGTTCAACGACACCTTCCACAACAACACGCAAGTCTTCTTAAAGTTTACACTGGACCTCAAGACCATCCTGGTCTCCACGGCCATGGGCTGCATCACTTTCCTTGGGGTCGTGCTCTTCTGCTTCCTGCTCCTCTTTGTGTGGAGCCGGGGGCGGGGACAGCACAAAAACAACTTCACCGTGGAATACTCCTTCCGCAAAGTGGATGGCCCCACCACCACTGCCGGGCAGGGCAGCGCCAGGAAGTTCAACATGAAGATGATCTGAGTGGCTCCAAGAGGAGGGTGGTTCCTAGTCCACTGCCTGCCGCCAAATGGGGCCCTCCAAGGGCCTGGCAGGGGGTTGGAGCATCCTTCCTTTGTTTTCCAAGTGAGCACTTCATCTCGTCAGGTGGCTGCGCTTCCCTGAGGGTCGAGGCAGTAAAACTCACGGCGGAACCTAGCTGGGACATTGGCTCGATTTGACCACAAGGGCTTGGAAGCAACTGGGAGGAGCGAGTGTTTTTCCTCATTGGTCTTGCCACACAACTGAACTGAGGAGAAGCATCACTGGAAATGGCCCCAGGTGCCTCCCGGCGGCTTATTCTCATTTCTGAGCACACTCCCTTTCTTTGAGCTGTTAGGACCCACCCATGCCCAGGTCCCAGAGGACAAGAGCGGGCCAAGGAGGCATGCACAGCCCTTGTGGGTCAGGGCCTCACAATGAAGCTAACATTCTTTTGTATCAACTATGCATTTTTCAGACCATGAGCAAGCAGTGTCTGGGCCCGGAGAACCGGCTTCCTTTTTTAAGAGACGATCTGGAATCCTTTGTCGGTTGTTGTTTATGGTTCGTTTTTAATTTGTTGTTTGTTTTTTTTTAATGAATTTCCAACAGAAGTCTTCCTGTGCGACAAAGGACTAACCCGCAGCGCAGAGCGAGGGCAGCTCCCGGCTGTCCCGGCACATGCTCCAATCGGCCTGGGTGGCTCAATCCAACACAGGGGAGGTGCTGTGCCTTGGATGAGTTCCTCTGAGCATTTGGAAGAAAGGGGAAGCCTCTGAAGCTTGCAAACCCCCGTGCCCGGGGAGGGATCCTCCTGCACAAGCAATAATAATCCAACCCGACAGTCCCTTCCAGGCGTACGGGTCTGTGCAGGCATGAATGCCACCCCATTGGCACTGAGCAGTATTTCACCAAAGCACATGGGCGTTCAAAGCCAGAGAACAGGCTGCTGGTTGTGGCGGCAGGAAAAACAGGAAGCGCAGCCCCTGTGAGTTATGGCCAGGCCTCTGAAGGCTCAGAGCCTCATTAGCTGGCCCACTTGTAGGTGTCTGACTCAGCTGACGCTCTCCTGGGCTACATGGGGCTCTCTTGTGCATTCGCAGTGGCTACCTGCTTTTAGGCTGGGCCTGGCAGCAAATTCTGCCATGTTGGCAGGAGGCTGGGAGCTCTTACGGGGGGAAAGCCCATCCCTACATCTCGAGAGGCGCAGAGGAAATCTCCACGGTAAAAAATGACACCATATCGACTGCGACCCTCGCTGCTGCTGGCCTCTCCGGTCTGTTCCATCCCTGCTGCTCCCCCAGGCCCCACCCCCACTCCACCTCTTCCCCCAAGACCCCACCCGCACCCTGTCTCTTCCTGCCCCTGCTCTGCCCCCTCCCCTGAGGCCCCACCCCTACTCCACCTCTTCCCTTGAGGCCCTGCCCTTACCCCACCCCTGCTCCGCCCCCTCTCCTGAGGTCCCACCCTCACTCCGCCTCTTCCTGCCCATGCTCCACCCCATCCCTGAGGCCCCAACCAGCCTGCCACTCTCCACCCACCCCCAAGCCCCGCCCCAAGCCACCAAACAGCTGTTTGGTGGCAGCCGCATGGCAGAACAGCTGTTGGGCAGCGGCGCCTTCCAACAGCTGTGACTGGTGGGTGCTGAGCACCCATTATGTTTTTCCATAGGTGCACCAGTTCCAGAGCACCCACAGGGTCAGTGCCTGCATGGGGAGAAGGAGGAGTCCCCCATTCCTGTTCTCAGTGGAGCTGCTCCCAGAGGACAGTGGGGTGGAGCTGGGCACACAGTGAGGAGGGATGATGAGGAGCTGCTCTGGCCTCCCTGTGGGGATGGAGGTCACTGTCCCCTGATCCTGTTGGGGGTAGAGGCCCTGTCACCCATCCTGGATGAAGGGGGAAATGTTTTATCTGGCCAGCATCTAACTGCCCAGCCGATTGTGCAGTTACCCAGGTTGCATCTATTGCCATGGCAACTGTGTGTGCAAATTAGGTGTGCACTTCTGCTTGCCCTGATGGGCAGGCACAAATGCACAGGCAGTTTGGAGACCCTTGACTCTCTGAGAAGGCACCCCCCTGTATCAAAAGAGGCTGCCCCCTAGTGGAAAAAGAGTCATCCTGACCTGTGCAGAGAGAACGCGAATGAGCCAGACGCATTGAAACAGAGCGTCCGACCCACGCCGCAAGAGAGAGCGCCGAGCTATGCAATCAGAGCCCCATCCAAAGCCTGGGCCATGACAAGAAAGGGTCACCCCAAAAACTAGCCTGTCTTTTATCCCAGCAATTTCCATTTAGCCCACCAGCCATCTGGTCCTTTGGCTTGCAAGCTCTGCAGAGCCTTCAGAGACCAGTGAGGCAGTGGAAAAACAATGCCAGATGTTCATGTGCCTGTAGGGCTGTAACAAGGTTGGAAAATAAACAGCTATTTAAACAATAGTATAACACACACACACACACACACACACACGCACACACCCCCTTAAGCACAGCATACTCCACTGCAGCGTTACCCTCCTCAATTAACACCGAAGGTCCTGGCCGTGTGTGCGCCCCTGGCCCGGACGGGGATAATCATTCTGGTTGACGCTCCATTTGTGCCACGCCACGACATTGTCTGTTCACAACGCGGCTGTTTGTGTTGAAGTGAAAACATTGAACATGTCAGACAAAGCACATCCATATGGCGGGAGTTTTTTTTCTTTTAAAGGAGCCCCCGGGAAGGGCGGGGAGGCATGTGACTAGTCCAGGTGGGCGTGAACTGGATTCGGGGTTTGCCAGGATCTGTGGGTGTTTAACAGCCCCACAGGGTGATGCTAAGGGGTGCCGGGACAGTCCCGGTGCTGCACCGCTTCCCTGCTGAAAGCCACATCTAAAGGGACAGCGGTTCCTTTACCGTGCAGCTGGCTCAGCAATCCCATTTCATCGGGAAGGTGCCGCTTCTGGCTTGTGGCTTTTTAGTCCCCTCCCTGCCCCTGGCTGTTTATTGTGACGCAGAGCTGGCTGGATACCAGTCACTGGCCACATTACTCATCCCATAATGTACCCGGCAAAATCATTCTGCTGGCTGGCTATATTAGTCATTTGGAAGGAGGTGTTGCCTAGTGGTTAGAACAGTGTGGGCGCACCAGCTCCGCTGTCTGACCTCAGGGCAAGCCATGTCCCCGCTCTTGCACGTCATTTTATTCGTATGTAATAATCCTTGCTTATTAATGCTAATGTGGCGCCCTCGACATGCCAGTCCCTTACAGAGGAGCGTGTAGGGTGCTGTGTGAACCTCAATTAATGATTTAGGGTGTGCAAAGCTCTTTGAGCTCCATGGAGGAAAAGCCCAAAATAAGGGCATTATAACATAGTTAGTATGTGCATGCACAGCACTGTCCTCTGCTGGATGGAATCAGAACTACACCACAGAGTGTCATAGGCCCTATACTGCTAATGGAGATTTGCATTTAGCTTGGGTGGTAGGAGTCTGTGCTTCCGCAGCAGAAGCAGCTGGGGTCTATCACCTCTGCAGCCTGAAGTCTTTAGTAGAGTTGTGCAAATAACGGATGCGGGGTGGGGGGGGGCGTTCACTGGCAGGTCTGAATTTTGGGGGGTGAGGGTGAGGAATTAATTTCAAATCAAACCAAAAACAAAATTTTCAAAAATGTTACTGAATCACCAAGACAAAAAAACATGTTTTTGGTCAAAAGAAAACATTTTATTTTGACTATGCGAGGGTGGGTTTTTTTTCCCCTTTTTAATCCATTTTAAGGCAGTTTTCAAACAAAACGTCATTTTGAACAGAAAAGGTTAAACCTTTTGACTTTTGCTGAATTTTTTTTTCCCCAGCGCAATCTAACTATGTGCTTTGGTGTGGCCAAATCTGCATTTTTCTTTTTTCCCACCACAAAAAAATGTTTTGGCTGAAAAGTTTCATTCAGTGCTAATCTTAAGTAGCCACAACATGCAGCATCAGGAGACGTATTTATCTGTTCTGATGGCTTTATCCCCCACTGGAAGTCCCAGGCCTCCTAGGGCTGTGATATCATTTCCACCCCCCCAGCAACTGATGGTGATTGCCACAGATAGCGAATCCTCTCGTCACATGGGGATCAGGAGCAGGCGACAAAGGTCAAGAATACATGCAAAGAAGGTGCCCTTACTAATGAGGAACAAGAAAGGAATATAGAGATGATGGGCCTGATCCTGCTGCTTTGAAGTCAACAGCACCAGAGGCATCAGAGGAAGCAGGACTGGGCCCAGAATCCCATGCTGGCATGAGTCATCTGTGCAATATTCGTCAATTTCACTTTGCAGATTTTGTCTGTGATTCCCGGCCAGAGAGGATCCACCACGCAGCACAGCCAATGGTTGCTCTCGCCCATGCTCTCTGAGGGAAGAGGGGATGGAGGACTGGAGCCCTGCTCTTCATCTGTTTTTAAATCATGTCATTCCCCCGCCCTTCCTTTTTTTTTTTTTTTTGAAAAAATGGAAGGATAAAGAAGTCAAATCTCTTAGAGCAAATATGCACACCTGGGTACGCCCCACTGAGGCTGCTACAACCCCGAAGCCAGAGGCTGTGCCTTGCACTGGGGGATGCAGCATTACAACTCATCTGGCCCATTATATGTGTGTTGCAGCATGCAGACCTTGCACAATCATTTTCACAAGCATGGGCCCGTGCAAACCGTTCCTAAGGGCAGCAGGAGTCACTGTGAATGAGACGGGGGGGGTCAGGCGCCCTGGGGTGTTGGTGGGTGACCTTGGTGAATGCATGTCCCCTCTGTATATGTGTGTCAGTTCTGCATCTGTGACCCAGGGATCGTGACAACCTCACCGGGGTGTGTGGGAGAAGCAGAACCTCTTGCATGTTTTGGAGCGAATTTTGTAATGGCTGTTGGAGAAAACCAAAGATCATGGCTTGTCTGTGCCTCGCGGGCACTCCTCGAGACAGCGCCTCCGTCCAGGAGCTGACGTGCGGCGTGGTGTTATCGCTATGTTCAGCCCCATGAACGGCTCCTGGAGGAGGTGTTAACAAAGCCCATGATAAATTGTAGGCATAAATATACATGCAAATTAACACACGTGTGTGGCATACAGTACCAGCCCCGTGCGGGTGCCTGCTCCTATCCCTGCTGCTCTGTACCAAGGCCCTCAGGAGACTCTATCCTCCCCCCGCCCACCATCACAGGCTTGCTCTGCGAACAGTCACACAAGAGATGTGGGTTTCTTGGCTCCCCTGGTGGATTAAAACAGGTCTTGGATGCTGAGGTGCCCCCAGGAAGGGGCCTGGGAGGCCTGATGCCCTCTATCCTGGGGCAGGTGGGCGGCTTTTTGCCCCCCTCCTTTATTTTCACTGGTTTTTTCCTCTCCCCTTTCTCTTAAGCCCTTATGTGTTTTCTCCCCCTCTCTTCAATCTGGGTGCTGCATCCCCTCAGGCAGCGGCAGCAGGGCTAGTCCATGCCACACACGCTTGCCCGGCAGCGGCTACCCCAGCTGCAAGGCCTGGGAGTGGGAAGGCAGCTTTCCTGACTGACTCAGACCCTCCCACCCAGACGTGCTGGCCTGGGGGTGGTGCACCTGGAGTGGGTCAGAGTGAGCAGCAGACCCCGGTGCTGCGTGCCCAGGGGCACAGGGACCTTGCCCGGATGTTATTTTGCGAACGTGTTCTAGGCACAAGAGGTTTGACAATTTAATCCTAAAAGGCCATAGAGACACAGGGCCAGATTCCTTCCTGGATGAAATCCACTGGCCTCTGTGAAGTTACAGCCGGGATGAATCTGCCCGTTAACAGAGCCCACGCAGATGATATTATGGAACCCAAAAGGGTCACAACAAAGAGTGAGGTCAAGCCAAAGAATCAAACTGCCTGACTGGTTCATTGGAGACACTGAGATCAGAGATGGACAAGACCTCATCTGTCTCCTGCACCCTGTGGGCTAACGGGTCTCCTCTCCAAAGTAATGTGGCTTCTGTCCCCTGCCTGGGGAGCCTGTGTGTTCCCTGCTGCTCACCCTGTGTCCCATTCCACCCTGCCACTCTCAGTGCTGCCCCAGGGTGAGGAAGGTCAGGAACGGAAACCAGCCCTGAAGAGCACCCACAAGCATCTGGGAAGGCAGCCATGACTAGGACCTGAAAAGCGATGGGCATATGGGGGATTGTGCCGCGATCCAGCAGTTGCTCTGTGGGTCCATGTCCCTCCCCAATGCCTTCAGTCCTCGGAGACTGGGACATCAGCATCAGACCCTCCCAGAGGCAAGCGGGATCCACCTTCAGATTCTCCCAAATGACTTACCCCATTAGAAATTAAATATTCCACCTCGGTATGTGACGCTTTGTCATTGTCCCTCTCTGGGGCTTGCCCTGACACCAGGGTAAGCCCATATCGCTACTGAGTCCATATGGCCAGCAGCCAGTTAGCAAAGAGGCAACCCACAGAGCAGGGGTGGGTGGTGTCTTTCTTCAGCTGCCACCACAGTGGCATGGAACTGGTTAGGGGGATCATCCCCAGTTACAACCAGAAGCCCCCCACCCTCCTCGTAGCCACATCACCTCCTACTCCTCCGCTGCCTGCAGGCTCCCAGGCACCTGGGATGCCGGGGCGCCCATTTGAGAGGTTCTGTGGCTCAGCCTGGATTGAGAAGCCAGAAACGTGGGGCAGGGAGGGAATTCTGTCCCAGATTGGACTGGGACTGACTGGCAGAAGACATGAATGAGCTGGATGTGTGATGCAGCTGCATGGGGGCACATATGACCCAGGCTACCACAGCAAGTGGGAGCCCCTCGATCCATTTCCCCTGGCCACGCCACCTGGTCACACCCACAGCCCCAATGGCCCAACTGCAGGCAGCAGCACCCAGATACCAACAGACCCATGTCACAGTGACAAGCAGAACAGCGGGGCTGACCCCACACCCACACTGGATTGGGGGTAGCGCCCAAACGTTGCGGCTCGAGTCCCTCTCTGCAATGGTCTAATGAGAACCTCCCACGCAAACAGCCCCAAGCTGTGACATTCAGCTCCTACTCCACAGCTGCCCATCTGACCTCTGAGGACAACGCGGCTTTCTTTCCTTGGCCCCTTCTTCTGGTCAACACTAGTCAGCCCCTGCTGAAAATGCCAACTTGTCTGCCCTTGGGCTGCCAGCTGCTGGTAGCCGCCTGCAAGTTTTTCCTCCTCACCACTGCGCCCTCCTCCAGCCCAGGGCCCCTTAGCATGCTCACTTGACACCCCACCCCCCCACCAGAGAGCTATGCATGCCACGTTGTGTCAGGAGTCCATGTTCAGTGGCTGGGGCTTTTAGGGCAGGGGATGAAAACCTAAGTGCTGAGCAGCTCCGGATGGGTCCTATGGAAGGCCTTGTGCACACGGAACAGGCACCATTTTCTGTGTAACAAGCATGTGAAATACACCTGAGAAAAGCAACGGCTCCCGTGTCATTTTTATTCTTTCCCCTCTGCGGAGCGACACATGAGAAAGGCAGAATCGATGGCTAATGGCCTGTAAATGGGGTGCAGCTGCAACTGGCCGGACCCTGAGCACCCCAGAGCTTGTGACTGTAAAGATCCAGAGGGTTTGAGTTTTAAGCCCATTTCTGGGGAAGGGGCTCCCAAGGCAGGGTCTGAAATCTGCACTCAATCACATCAGCATGAATCTGAGTCTGGGCCTCTCTCGTTCTGGCTAGCGAGAGTCGTTCCACTGCACTGCATGGACTTGCTCCAGGCTAAAGCTGGCATGAGCGAGGGGAATGGGTATGTCTACACACCACACTAAGCTCAGGCTCAGACTCAGGTTTTCACCGGAGACCCTTTTCCGTCCACATGCAAATCAGTCTGACTGAGGTCAGCAAGCACTCAGGCCCCACGTCCCAAGACCCTGCTAGAGGGGTGAGTCGGCGCCCAAGTCGTGCTCTGACTTGGGTCCAAGCCCTGTCACTCTGCAGTGTGGACGCAGCTCAAGTTACAGCCCCGAGTCAGAAGGGCTGGGAAGTACCATCTGGACCTGTTAGCACAGCTGCGAGACCCGGATCCAGCGATTGTAAGGCCCAGTTCACAATGCAGTGCGAGCTTGGAAACACCAAGTCCACAAGCCCAGGTCCCACAGAGCTGGGCTCAGAGTGCAGTATAGATCAGGGGTAGGCAACCTATGGCACATGTGCCGAATGCGGCACACAAGCTGATTTTCAGTGGCTCTCACACTGCCAGGGTCCTGGCCACTGGTCCAGAGGCGAGGGGTGGGGGGCTGGCGCTCTGCATTTTAATTTTATTTTAGATGAAGCTTCTTAAACATTTGAAAAACCTTATTTACTTTACATACAACAATAGTTTAGTTCTACATTATAGACTTATAGAAAGAGACCTTCTAAAAACGTTAAAATGTCTGACTGGCACGCGAAACCTTACATTATAGTGAATAAATGAAGACTCGGCACAGCACGTCTGAAAGGTTGCCGACCCCTGCTGTGGATATACTCTGACTCCAGTGGAGTGACTCCAGACTGACACCGCCCCGGCTGATAGCAGGATCTGCACCCCCGACAGAGCCATTGGGTGCCAGATCCCCAAAGGTGTTCAGGTGTCTAATGCCCACTGATTTCAATGGGATGTGGGCACCTTGACACCTTTGAGGCCCTGGGCCTAGCACCCTAACTTCGGTTATTGATATACGGCCAAGCATTTCCCCATTGGGTCACATGCATTTGTGATGGGTCTGGGGAAAGGGCTTGCTTCTGCATTGGCTCTCCCCAGAACCAGGAGATGGTCTCAGGGAGCACCTCATGGCTCAGCATCTGCATTGCAAGCAGCACCCCACGGGGCAGGTTCGGGATTCAGGGGGACTTGGAGACAGGTGTCTCTGCACATCAGGACGGAAGCACGGCGGTAGAGGTGAGACCCTTGTTCTGCCGCTGCCCCTGCACTGTGGATACACGGTGGCCATCGCTCTCAAAGGCTCTCTGTCTGCCACCTGCTATGATCCAGATCATCCCATCTGAACTGCCAGGCCTAGTATCCAATTATTCAGCTACTGCAGTGTCAGTGGCTAAACATTACTGCAAACAAGAGACAGCCCAGACTCTCTTGACTATTATTATGTGCCCTGCAGTAGCATCTAGGAGCCCCAGGCATGACCCAGGAGCCCATTACGCTCTGCGCTGTACAAACACAGACAAAGATGGTCCCTGCCCCAGACAGATTCCAATCTCGGCAATCTCTTGATTGAAATCCATTGCTAGCTGGACACAACTAATGAAGCATGAGAACATCATTATTCAGGGACACAGAGTTTAAGAAAGAGTTAACTGGCCCACTTTATATTAAAGTGGCACCTATAGATAGTTTGCTACTATTCCTGGTGGATTAATTAATTGCTATCAAGTACCAGGTAATTATGCATGTCAGGTTTTTTAAATACTTAATAGATGATGCTAAAACAAGCTGTGGAAGGTAATAAATTGCATAGTAAGCCATGATGAATGCACATGTTGACAAGGTGCTACCACTGTTCATCTCTTATTAATAGAGTATTTACAAATATACCCTTAATATTCAACTAAAGTGGCACCAAGTTACCTCCCCTACTTGCAAGGAAATCAGGAGGTTACTAAAGGGTTCACACACACATCACCCTCCCCCAGGCGCTCCAGGCCCAACTTGCTGCTGACTCCTTTGCACATTTACCCATTTTTCCAGCCCGTCAGCTGTACTCTGTTTCTGTCCCTGATCAGTCCGCATCTGGGCCAAGCACTGAGCTGCAGCCTGAGCCCGTCTCTTTGGGAGCAGATCTCCCTCTTCTGGTAGCAGATCAGAGTTAGGAACCGTCTGACAAGTTCCACATTGAAGAGGAAGTGACAGGACAGGATCTATTTGTCAGCGCGGGGTTCGTGGGCCAGGAGTTCTGGGGTTGTTTCCCATCAAACCCACTGAACAGTGGTGAAGTGAAAAACTTCTTGATACTGCACCCTGCACACTGCACCCTGCACTGCATGTCACTGCATTGCTACTGTGGCAGGCCATCCTGCTGTAGCCGGGCCATGACACATGCCTTGGGGCACCCTGTCTTCCTGCGCTCTATGGGAGCACCCCACCCTGCTGCCCCTGGTCCAAGGCCACGTCGCAGAGGGCACATTGTCTGCAGTATGGTGCAGCCACCAAGCCATCGGTGCGAGCTGCTCTGTAGAACCTTTCCCTAAGTGACTGCAGACACAGTCTCCAAGCTGGATGGTCACCCACATCGTGTCCAGAACTCCCAGCTCCATTCCTCTTCCTAAACAAGAGAGAGATCCAGGGTGAGTGAGCCAGGAGCTTCGGGATCTCATCGGCCCCCTGGGTGCACACAGCCTGGTTCGCTATCCCCTCCTGAATGCTCTCTAGTTCTTGGATAGCACCAGGTTGTAACAGGAGAGCGTGGGTCTCCTCTGAAAAGTGATTGTGTCAAAATGGCCCTTTTTAACGCCTCAGCTGTGTCCCCGCCAGACCTAGTGACGTTGGTAACCAAACCTTCGTTAGCAGTAGTGACGCGTGAGCCAGAGAAAGCCCGGCACGGCTGTCACATCCCAGGGGGACTCTGCCAGACTGGCAGTTAGAGAAAGCATCCACCTATTTGCTCTCCCTCCATGGTCCAATTGTGCCAGTCTTCCAGTCCTGAGCTGCTAGAGGAGATAAGGGCAGATGCTGTTGACAAATATCTCTGTAGGCAGCACCCTTCTGTGGCTCTGACCCCACGTGGTGGCCCTAGGTTTCCCACTGAGCCCATTTCAGTTCCCTCTGCCTATAGGAACTTTTCTTTTCCATTTCATTTTGTGGGACTCATCCAGCTCCTTGAGTTTCCCTCTGGATTTCAAGTTCTAACCACCACAAAACCTCAATGCAAAATTCAGCTGGAAATGTATAGGGCCATAGAATCAGAGACTCTCAGGGTTGGAAGGGACCTCAGGAGGTATCTAGTCCAACTCCCTGCTCAAAGCAGGACCAATCCCAACTAAATCATCCCAGCCAGGGCTTTGTCAAGCCTGACCTTAAAAACCTCTAAAGAAGGAGATTCCACCACCTCCCTAGGGAACCCATTCCAGTGCTTCACCACCCTCCTAGTGAAAAAGTTTTTCCTAATATCCAATTTAAACCTCCCCAACTGGTTTTGCCCAGTGCTTAATTTGTGCTGAGCCCTGGCACCTCTAGACTTGGCAGTTCAGAGCCCCAGCACCTCTGGGCCTGGCAGGTCATAGCCCTGGCACCTCTGGGCCTGGCAGGTCAGAGCCCCAGTTCAAAGCTCTCTAGCTTTGGGGTGTGGGGCATGGGCAACTTTTTTACATTCATAAGTGCTGCAGCAAGCCCAGAGGTGCCGGGGCTCAGAACTGCCAGGCCCTGGGGTTCCTCTCCCCTCCACTGCATATCATGGAGATGGAGGTTTGCTCCTCTCAGAGACACAGACACGGGTCTCTGCTCAGGGCCAGGAACTGCAGCATGGAAATAGCTCCAGTTTTTATGGTTCCATCCAAATCTCCCAGCTCACGTTCCCAACCAAAGCTCCGGAGGGTCACCGCTACAGGGCCTGCTCCATGGAGTTCTCACAGCACTGAACAAAGGCTGATCAGTGTCATTATCACTGCTTGACAAATGGGGAAACTGAGGCACAGAAAGGCAAAGTGACTTGATCAAAGTCACACAGCGAGTTATTGGCACAGAAGAGAAACCAAGACTCCAATTGCCCTGCCCGTGTTCTCACCACTTGATGGCCCTGTCTCTGCTACACATACACCTGGACACCTGGTCAGTTACCCAATCACATTTTTGGATGGTAAAGAAGAGCATCTGGGCCTGGTTATGAGGCAGGGTGCCTGAGACCTGGGGTGCCTGGCCTGGTTAACATGCAGGTGGCTGCTCAGGCTCCCCAGCACCTGTGGTTTAATAGCCCTGGCCGCACGTCCCCTGCTCGAAGAGCATCTCACTTGAATTCCTCTCTCAAAGCCGCCCTCTCGCCACCATGGGCACAAGGAGCTCAGGCAGTGCAGGGGAAGCAGCAATTATTACCTAGTGGAAAGTCAATTACTGAACCTGCCAAGGAACGGCTTGGAGGTTGCCTGGAGAGCCCTGAGCCACATGGAGACGCATTTAAAAGGCTCTTGGGTTACCAGGTGCTTAAAAAAAGACACACTCAGGGGCCAAACTGATCCCTGGTGTAATTCTGTGGTTGGAGCTGGCCCAGCATATCAAGAAACTTTTGCAGGATTTAGGGTTTTTCTGCTTTTAAAGAAAACAGCAGTTTAAAATCAGCCCCCTTCGCTGCTCTCCTGCCCATCTCCACACCCAACGCAAGGGTCTGCATCTGATCCCATTTATGCTGGTTCACACAGGTGCGCCCCAGCATGGACAATCAGGTCCAGTTCCTGCCAGCTGACAGTGTCTTTTCAAGGCTTCTCCTCCACCCCTGCTGTCTCACGCCGTCACCCTGAGGCCTTGGCCGGAGAAGCAGGTTCTGGAAGTCACAGACTGGCCGTTGTCTTGAGCCCTTCATTACGTCCCCTTCCTCTGCCCGATTCCCTTAGCCCCTGAAGCTCAATGGTTCCTTGTTATACAGCCCCAGCTCAGCCCATATGGAGCCTAAATGGTTAGGGCTTAACCTGTATGAAACCAGCTGATCCCCAAGCTGGGTGTGCCTGGGAAGGGGCTAATTTCCTGGATGTGCTCCAAGATCCCCATGGAGGGGGCTGCGTGCCTGGGAAGGGGAAGAGACCAGAGCTCCAGAGAACCAATTCAGCAGGTTTCCCCTTCCAGCCGTCGCTCTCAGACCAAATCACAAGGCGATAATATCTGTGGGCATGTCAGGCTTCATGAACCTTTGCACCAGGCGCCTGCCCCAGGCCCTCATGAATGAGAAACAATGCAGCGTGAACCTTTGCACGACTCACCCGCCCCAGGCCATCGGGAATGAGGAACAATGCGGTGTGAACCAGTCACCCACCCTCGCCCCAGGTCCTCGTGAATGAGGAACAATGCGGTGACAAATAATAGTGAACTGGACTTGATGTTTCTGTTGGCTTCAGCGCTATGACATAGCTCGCTGCCCCCCTTCAGCCCCTGCACCCACAGGTCAAATTGGGAGCAGAGGCAAGATCAGAGCCAGCATGAAGGAGAATTTGTGGAGTGGGTGAAGTTAGGGGAGTGACACAGGAAGTCCATCATCCCACCCCACCTCTCAGCCCCACCTAGGGTGACCAGACAGCAAATGTGAAAAATCAGGAGGGGGTGGGGGGTAATAGGAGCCTATATAAGAAAAAGACCCAAAAATCAGGACTGTCCCTATAAAATAGGGACATCTGGTCACCCTAGCCCCACCTGACCCACACCTCGCCTTTACCTACAAACACCCCATCAGCATCCTTGCTAGGTCTTGCAATTGCTTTCCCACTCCCCGCATACCCCTCCCTGCTGAGCTGAAGGGGTGCTGTTCTCTGCCCCCTCCCTCCCACTCCCCAGTGCAACCTGGATGTTGCATCACGGCCCAAAAGGGGCCCTGAAATGTTTCTAGGATCATTAATCTAGCCCTGACCTAAAATCTTTCCATGTTTTCCAGACCAATGTGATTCCGGCATCCGATTCCCTCATGGAAAGAAAAGTTGTGGAGTGAGCGGGAAGGAAATTAGGACACACGGGGCCTGCACCCAGTGGAGAGGACATCATACAGAAATAGAGGGGAAACGGACAGGTCCCATCCCAGCCTCCCCCCATGTGTGGGCTTTTCCTAAAGAACTAGTCACCCTAGAATCCCTGGGCAGCAAACAGAGGTAGAGTAGAATTATGGGGCAATAGTGCCCTCTTCTGGGGAGAAGCAGCACAGAAGACGGAAAAACTACAGTACCAGCCATCCTATTCCCCCACGCCCCATAAACGGTCTGCTGGGATGTGAAACGAGCTATAGTTAGTCCTGGAGCTGGGTCAGGTGTGAAGTCACATGGGGCAGAGTATTGGGATGAAGCACAGAATTCACTAGAGGCTTTGCCACTTTTGAGTAGAGTGACCCCTAATGCATCCCCAGAATACTGGAGATTCTGGTACTTCCAGGGATGGCATGGGCGTGACCCTGCCTCCGCCAGTGGGACCTGGCATGCAATGTGTGGGGGCAGGCAGCACGCTCTTAAAAAGGGCATCATCCATGTGTGATACCAGAAAAAATTATGTCCGGTACTGGACAGGGGACAAACCAGAAAAAAGCAGGCTTAAAACCAAACGAATGGCCTGCCTATTTTTGATTATTTGTCCCAAAATCAACATAAGCTAGATAGATAGATGTGATTATCATGATACTAGATCGATGCACCCTTTGGGCTCAAGGTGCTATAGCTCTGTATAAATGTAATGATGAAAGATGGAGGTTACTTACCTGTAACTGGAGGCTCTTTGAGATGTGCGGTCCCTATCTGTATTCCATACGTTGGCTACATATGCACACTATGCACCTGAGTCTGGAACATTTTGTAAGCTGCACCGGTTGGCACACACTTGCACAACAGTTCTCCTCGTGCTCCGAGCCAAGGGCATAAAAGGAGGTGCAGGCAGACGCCTCTCCAGTTTCTTACCGCAGTTCAGTCTGCAGCAGAGAGGATGGCAGGAGGGTAGGGGAATACACATGGGGCCCACACACCTGGAAGAACCAACAGTTACAGATAAGTAACTCCATTTCTTCTTCGAGTGACAGTCCCTGTGTGTATTCCCCAAGTGGAAGATTAACAGGCAGTAGTCAGACTGGGCTTGGGGTTGAGGACACAGAACTGATAACGAACTGCAATATTGCTGTCCTCACAGCTGTAGCTGCAGTTGATGACTGGACCAGAGCGTAATGTCTCCTGGAGGTACGCAAAGAGCTCCAAGTAGCTGCCCTACATATCACTAGGGGGTACGTCTCTCAGAGATGCAGCTGAAGTGGCTTGCCTCTAGTGGAATGAGCTCTCAGGACGGGGAATGGGAGCTAGTTAGTAACAAAGCATAATACAACCCAAGGTCCGGTTTGAAAGTCGCTGCATTGACATAGCTTGACCCCTTGATCACTCTGCTATGGAAACAAATAGTTTAGGTGTCTAACTCCCTTTGTTCTTTGCAGATAAAAGGCCTTTGGCTGTTTAGAGAATACAGCTGTCTCTCTTCCTCTGAGGCATGTGGTTTTGGAAAAAATACTGGAAAGTGGATTACCTGACTCATATGAAACTCAGAAACTACTTTAGGAACAAATCTAGGGTGGCATCGTAACAAGACCTTGTCTTTATAGAAGGTGGCACATGATGGGTCTGCCATGAGCACTCTCAGAGAGCCAATGAAGACATGGGTGCTGCTGCAAAGTACATGCAATCTAAGCTTGCTCTCTCTTCTCTCCCACATCAGTACGGTGTCCGAGTGCTTCAACACGAAGCCGATCACAATCACATCGTCTGTGTATAGATCAGGATCAGAGAGTGAACTCAGGTCAACAAAGTTCCACTACAAACTACCTCAAGACCAGTACTTCCCCTTCCACATAAGAGGAACTGAGCAGTCCTCAGATGGGACTGGCCCGCAAAAGCAAATTGCAAACCAGCGGTGAAATCAGCAAGACTCACTGCCCTTTTGAATGGGCCTTTAATTCCTGTGTGGAGCTTCCATTGCCCACTCAAAGCACTCAGATCACTCAGCAAAACCATGCTAATGAGCAACAATGCTATAAATAACCCAATGATCTCCACCAGCGGAGAGGTTCAAGAGTGGACAAGACTTTTTCTTTATAGAAGATGGTATATAGTGGGTCTGCCATGAGCACTCCCAGCTCACTGACTCTTCTGGCTATTTCAAAGGCCATTTTCCAGGACAGATGGGCTATAAACTATAATAACTGGAGATATACCTATCTCCTAGAACTGGAAAGGACCTTGAAAGGTCATTGAGTCCAGCCCCTTGCCTTTACTAGCATGACCAAGTACTGATTTTTGCCCCGGGTCCCTAAGTGGCCCCCTCAAGGATTGAACTCACAACCCTGGGTTTAGCAGGCCAATGCTCAAATCACTGAGCTATCCCCCACCCCACAAAAAACTAATATTTGGAGATATACCTAGAGACTCAAATGGGGGGGTTAGTGAGCAAGGACAGAACAAAACTGAGATCCCACTGAGGTGCAAGCTTCATAAATGGTGGAAAGGACCTGAGAATCCCCTTCAGAAATGTAGTTGTGATAGGTGAGTGAATGTGGTACCATTATCCACTGGAGGATGGAGAAACTGAACAGGAGACCCTAAGACTGAAGGGCAAGTAGATACTCTAAGATAGCAGGGATCCTGGTGGATACCAGAGACAAGTTGTGCTGGTGAGCTCAAGAGAGAGACACTTCCATTTTGCTGCAGAACAGCTTCTCGCAGAGTCCTTTCTGCTTTGGTTAAGGAGCGACTTCACCCTTTCAGAACACGTGTGCTCTATTTCTGATGCCCCTCCAACTACCTATCACTGAGTGGCAGCAGTCCCGGATTTGGGTGCTCGAACCAGCCCTTGGGCTGTGTTAGAAGGCCCACCAGTGTGGGGATGTTCATGGGTGGGTGAACTGAGAGCTTCAGCAGATCCATATTCCAGAGCTGTCTTGGCCAGTTGGGCGCAATCAGGATGACTCAAGCTCTGTGTCGGCGGATCTTCCGTAGAACTTGTGGTATCATTGGGATGGGAGGGAAGGTTTACCCCAGAGGATTCTTCCCTGACATTGGTAGGGCATCTCGCTTCAAGCCCTTGGCCAGAGCTGCTCTTCAGCTGTACCAAGGAAGTTTTGAGGTGTAAAGATGCAAAGCTTGCGTTCCCCATTGGGCAAAGACATCGTCAAGAACTGAATTGTGAATCTCCCATTTGTGGAAAAACATCCACTCAGGCTCTCTGCTAGGGAGTTTTGCAGCCCTGCTAAATATGCTGCTGATAGGGTTATGCATGGCTGATGCAGCAGTTCCAGAGGGCAGCTGCCTCTATGCACAGAGGGAGAGATCTCACTCCCCCCTGCTTGTTTATATAAAATGCCCTTCTTATGTTGTCCAACATTATTTGGACATGTCTGGATTGGATGAGCAGGGGGAAGGCAATGCAGGTTCAGTGAACCACCTGGAGTTCTAGTAAACTGATGTGCATTCTGGACTCCTGCAGGATCCAGATACGTGGTGCTATATAGAAGTCATAGATTATTAGGGTTGAAAGGGACCTCAGGAGATCATCTAGTCCAACCCCCTGCTCAAAGCAGGACTAATCCTCAAATGGCCCCCTCAAGGATTGAACTCACAACCCTGGGTTTAGCAAGCCAAAGCTCATGATCTCCAATGTGAGCACCCCAATCCAAAATGGAGGTTTCAGTAACGATGGTTGCCTCAGGAGTTAGTGTGAGGAAAGGGATCCCCTGCAAATCTTCTACGGTTTTGTCTGCCAGACGAGACAGTCTCAAAATGTGGGCGGACTTGTAAGCTTGCCGTTAATGTTCCCTTCTCTGGTGAGTACATGGAGAGCAGCCAGGCTTGTAGGCAGTGAATATGAAGCCTGGTGAATAGCGTCATGTGTGTGTGTGAGGGCACGTGGCATCGAGACAAGTTCTAACTGACGTCTTAACTTTGACATGTGAGAGCACTCATGGCCTCAAACCACTCACAAGGTGGATACGCTCTTGCTGTGATCAGATCTAACGTCGCCCCTGTAAAATTTATGACCCTCGTGGGGTCAGTGTGGATTTTTCATGATTGATGCAGACAGGCAGCGAAGACAGAAGGTTGAACAGGACACTGGTTGCCTGCTGGACTTCCTCACAGGAAATGCCCATCAGAAGCCAGTCGTGAAGGTAAGGGAAGACTGTAAATCCCTCTCTTCTCATCCAAGCTGCCACTACTGAAAAAACCTTTGCAAAGACCCTGGGTGCTGTGGCCAGACCAAAGGGAAGGACTCCAAATTGGTAATGGTCTTCATCAAAGCAGAACCTGAGGAACCTCCTGTGGGCTGGGTGGATGTCTATGTGAAAACATATCTTTCCTATTGAGAGCCACAAACCATGTGCCCTCCTTTAACGAGGGAATTATCAAGATCATGTGAAATTTTAGCTTTCAAATGACTCTGTTCAGCAGTCTCAGATCAAGAGTTGGTTTCCGTCTCCCATTCTTCTTGGGGCTCAGGAAATAAAGAGAATAGAATCCCTTCCCTTGACGTTGATCCCCTTTCTATGTCTCCAGTGAGAAGGGACTTCACCTCTGGTCATAGAATCTCCTTGTGAGAGTGGCCCCTGAAAAGGCACCTGGAAAGGGGCTTGTGGGTAGGAGGTTCCAGAAACTCAGCAGATAGCTGCCATGAATAATCTCCAATCCCAATGTGCCTGTAGTTAAAACCCTCCCTTTTTTTGGCAAACTGGGTAAGGCAGCAGTGGCAGAGGGGGGGCTGCTTGGCAGAGGAGGGGAATGAAGCAGCATCAATAAAGGGAGAGTGAACTCAGGTCAACAAAGTTCCACTAGCTCAAGACCACTACTTCCCCTTCCACATAAGAGGAACTGAGCAGCCCTCAGATGGGGCTGGCCTGCAAAAGTGAATTGCAAACCAGCTGTGAAATCAGCAAGACTTAGGCCTGGTCTATACTGGGCTAGGGGGTGGATCGATCTAAGATACGCAACTTCAGTAACGAGAATAGCAACGTATCTTAGATCGACTTAGATTGACTTACTTCGCGCCCTTGGGGCGCGGGATTGATGGCCGCCGCTCCCCTGTCAACTCCGCTTCCGCCTCTCGCCCTGGTGGAGTTCCAGAGTCGACGGGGAGCGCATTCAAGGATCAATGTATCGCGTCTAGACGTGACGCGGTACATCAATCCCCAACAGATCGATCACTACCCGCCGATCCATTGCCCACTCAAAGCAATAAGGTCGCTCAGCAAAACCATGCTAATGAGTAGCAATGCTATAAATAACCCACTGATCTCCACCAGTGGAGGGATTCAAGAGTCTTCCCAGTGGCATAGTATTTTTTTAAAAAATAAGACAATTAGAAAATGCAATTTTCCAGCTGGTGCATTTAAAGATCTTATCTCCTGCTGGGAGGAAAAACCAATTTCCTTAGAAATTAAGAAGCCTTCGCAGTTAAGCTAGAAGAGTTTGCTGCTTCCGTTCCTGGAATCCCAGGCCTGTAGAGCTTAGAGAAATCATAAAGGATTGTGTGGAGCCTTTCACCTCTAGGTTATTGGTCTGAGTCCAACCCAGGACAGCAGTGACCAAAAGCTGTGACAGACTCATGTCAGTTCAGTGGCCCGTGTGAAAGGAGTTGACAGTTCTCAATCCCGTTCCCAGTGGTAAACTGATTGTGTTTCAAAACCCGCTATCACCAGCACAGGCCGTCTCTTGGGATCATCCCCAGTGAACCATTCAGCAGCCTGATTCTCTTGGGCTGGGATATCGGCAACACTCATCAACTTCATGAGGGCTTTGTCTAGGATTTTATCTTCGTTCAAACTTCTTCAACTTCAGTTAAGGGCAGAGAAAGCCCCTAGCCTACGCCTGAGTCATCCAAGGAGCCTACAAACCAGGGAAAATACACTTTGACAGCCATGATATTTCTCAGGGTAAAAACAGGCAGCAAAATCCCTCAGGCCTTTTCATGCAAACTCACAGGGGAATTCAGCCCTGGCTCAGGGACAGGGGGAAGTTACTTGTGCTTCCCTCTCCAGTGCTCTTGAGATCCAGCCCACCATGCCCTGGCGACCCACCCCCTATTTGTCCCCTGACACCCCAGGACACCCTCTGAACAGGGGCCTCCATTGAGTGGCTCGAGAGCTCCCTGGGTATCCATGTGACCGCTTTGTGGTGCAGAGGGGTTGTAGGACAACTTTCAATCAAGTCAATTTTTCCCCCTGGCCAGGTTGCCTTAAACGGTCTTTAGTATTTCAAAGGACCTTCTTTAATGTTACTTCCCATTGTGCAGCCAGTTCTAAAGAAGGATGCAGACAAAACCACAGTTACATCAGATAAAGCAAACTAACCCCGAAACCCAATGTGGGCTCATGGACCTTGAAGGCGGAGAAGGGACCTCTGGTGAGTGTACCTTTGTCAATATAATACATGGTTTAAAAGCAAGCATGTTTAATGATTAATTTGCGCTGAAGACTTGGGATGCATTGGCAGCCAGTACAGCTACTGGAAAAGTCTGTTAACGTGTATGGGGATGGAGCAGAAATCCTCCAGGGACATCTCAGTGAAGCTCTCCTGGATGTACTCCCAGAGTCACCTGGTTGAAATAGGGGACTTTTCTTAAGGGGATATTCAGAGGTGGCCATTCCTGCTGGGCTGTTTGCCTTTGGCTGAACAGAAATCATCCCCACTGTTAGCCACATGGTGTGGGGAGGGGGAAGGCGATCATCCCAGAGAATTGGATGTGGGGAGGGTTAGTTGGGTTTGTACTGCACGTTAACCCAAAACCACAGCCCCTCCTTTTAAATGGCCAACCCATTTTAAATGGCCAACCCAACGGGCGCTTAGTATGGGAAATGAGGATGCTACTGTTTGAAGCCATCCCCACATGTTATGAAGGTTAAAGAAACCAAAAGACTGTGGCTTACCATGGCTGCCTGCAAGCCAAATTCTGTTGCCCGCCTGCCCTGCGTGTGTGATCTCTCACACCAAACCGGCAGGCTCTCAATATAAGAGGCAAAATGCGATCTTGTAAAGAAAGCACACGTGCTATGTAATGTTAACAACTTGGTTCACCGTGAAAGAGTGTACCCATTGTTCTCTAAAATGTGTCTCTTTAAATACTACTCTCCCGTTTTTTCCTCCCACAGCTGCAAATGTTTCAAACTCCCCATATCATCTCTGTCCTAGAAGCTAGCGAAGATTAGAAGGCAAAAAAACCACACTCGTGATGAAATGTTCTCTGAGCTCATGCAGTCCTCCCACACTGAAAGAGCACAGCAGAATGCCTGGAGGCAGACACTGTCAAAGTACAGGAAAGCACAAAATGAATGTGAGGACAGGTGGCAGGAGCAAGAGAAGAGATGAAGGGATCAAGATGATTGGTGGCGTCGGCGTGATGAGAGGAGGCAGGATGCAATGCTGAGGCTACTGGAGGATCAAACTGATATTCTCCGGCATATTGTTGAGGTGTAGGAAAGGCACAGGAGCACAGACCACCGCTGCAGCCCCTGTATAACTAACCGCCCTCTGCCCCAAGTTCCATAGCCTCCTCACCCAAACTCCCAAGAACATGGTGGGGGGCAACCTCCGGCCACCCAACCACTCCACCCCAGAGGACCAAGCAACAGAAAGCTGGCATTCAGTAAGTTTTGAAGTGCAGTGTGGCCTTGCCCTTCCCTCATCCCCTCCTCCGCCACCCCACCCAGTGCTTCCCTCCTCCCCCACCCCTCCCGGGTTACCTTGGCAGTCATCCCCCCATTTGTGTGACGAATTAATAAAGAATCCATGAATTTTGAACAACAATGACTTTATTGCCTCTGCAAGCGGAGATCAAAGTGGGGAGGGGAGGGCGGTTGGCTTACAGGGAAGTGGAGTGAACCAAGGGGGCTGGTTTTCATCAAGGAGAAACAAACAGAACTTTCACACTGTAGCCTGACCAGTCATGAAACTGGTTTTCAAAGCTTCTCTGATGCACAGTGCGCCCTGCTGTGCTCTTCTAACTGCCCTGGTGTCTGCCTACACATAATCAGTGGCTAGGCAATTTGCCTCAATCTCCCACCCCACCATAAACATCTCCCCCTTAGTCTCACAGATATTGTGGAGCACACAGCAAGCAGTAATAATGATGGGAATATTGGTTGCGCTGAGATCTAACTTAGTCAGCAAATGGCACCAGCGTGCCTTTAAACGGCCAAATGCACATTCTACCACCATTCTGCACTTCCTCAGCCTATAGTTGAACAGCTCCTGACTACTGTCCAGGATGCCTGTGTATGGCTTCATGAGCCATGGGAGCAAGGGGTAGGCTGGGTCCCCAAGGATAACTATAGGCATTTCAACATCCCCAGTGGTTATTTTCTGGTCTCGAAAGTAAGTCCCTTGCTGCAGCTGTTGACACAGACCAGAGTTCCTAAAGATGCAAACGTCATGTACCTTTCCCAGCCATCCCACGCTGATGTTGGTGAAACGTCCCTTGTGATCCACCAGTGCTTGCAGCACCATTGAAAGTACCACTTGCAGTTTATATACTCGCTGGCTTGGTGCTCCGGTGCCAAGATAGGCATATGGGTTCCGTCTATCACCCCACCACAGTTAGGGAATCTCATTGCAGCAAAGCCAGCCCCTATGGCCTGCACATTTCCCAGAGTCACTACCCTTGATAGCAGCAGCTCAGTTATCACGTTGGCTACTTGGATCACAGCAGCCCCCACAGTAGATTTGCCCACTCCAAATTGATTCCCGACTGACCGGTAGCTGTCTGGCATTTCATGCTTCCACAGGGCTATCGTCACTCGCTTCTCAACTGTGAGGGCTGCTCTCATCTTGGTATTCTTGCACTTCAGGGTGGGGGAAAGCAAGTAACAAAGTTTCATGAAAGTGCCCTTACGCACACGAAAGTTTCGCAGCCACTAGGAATCATCCCAGACCTGCAACACTATGCGATCCCACCAGTCTATGCTTGTTTCCCAGGCCCAGAATCGGTGTTCCATGGCATGAACCTGCCTCATTAGAATCATGAGTCCAAATTGCCAGGGCCCATGCTTTGAGAGAAGTCTGTGTCCATCCTCATCGCTCTCATCACTGCGCTGTCGTCGCTTTCTCGTTTCCTTTTGAAGTTTCTGGTGCTGCATATACTGCAGGATAATGTGCATGGTGTTTACAGTGCTCATAACTGCCACAGTGATCTGAGCGGGCTCCATGCTTGCCATGGTATGGCGTCTGCGGAAAAAATGTGCCAAATGATTGTCTGCCGTTGCTCTGATGGAGGGAGGGGCGACTCACGACATGGCTTACAGAGAATTAAAATCAACAAAGAGGGCGAGTTTGCATCAAGGAGAAACACACACAACTGTCACACCGAAGCCTGGCCAGTCATGAAACTTGTTTTCAAACCCTCTGTGATGCGCAGCGCGCCTTGCTGTGCTCTTCTAATCCAATCGCAAACAGCGTAGTCAGTAAACAGCGCCAGCGAGCTTTTAAAAGTCCAAAGGCACATTCTACCACCATTCTGCACTTCCTCAGCCTACAGTTGAACTGCTCTTTACTACTGTCCAGGCTTCATGAGCCATGGGAGCAAGGGGTAGGCTGTGGTAGGTGGGGCCAGCTGGGAGAGCAGCCTGAGGCAGAAGCCTCCAGCTGGTATGATATTCCAGGCAGGACTGAATCTCCATTAGACGAAACTTAAAGAAGAGAATGACCTGGAATCATTCCCACTTTTGTCTAGGTGCCCCCGACTGACCTCACCGAGGCTGGCCAGAAGCAACCAGGAGACGGTGGCAGATGGTGCAGTACAACTGCTAACCGTCCTTGCTAACTTGCAAAGGCAAGAAGCTGCCGCTGCTGCTGTATAGCAATGCTGTACCGCGTCTGTCAGCAGCACCCAGGAGACATACGGTGACGGTGAGCTGAGCGGGCTCCATGCTTGCCGTGGTATGTTGTCTGCATGGGTAACCCAGGAAAAAAGGCGAGAAACAATTTTTGCCGTTGCTTTCACGGAGGGAGGGAGGGAGAGCGGCCTGACAACATGTACCCAGAACCACCTGCAACAATGTTTTTGCCCCATCAGGCATTGGGAGCTCAACCCAGAATTCCAATGGGTGGCGCAGACTGCGGGAACTGTGGGATAGCTACCCACAGTGCAACGCTCTGAAAGTCGACGCTATTCTCGGTACTGTGGATGCACTCCGCCGACTTAATGCGCTTAGCGGGGACACATACAATCGACTATAAAATCGATTTCTAAAAAAAGACTTCTATAAAATCGACCTAATTTCGTAGCATAGACATACCTTATGAGGCTAATTAATTAAGATGAGCAATTGTCAGCAGGAGAAAAAAAAAACTTTTGTAGTGATAATCAAAATGACCCAGACAGTTGACAAGAGGTGTGAGGATACTTAACATAGGGAAATCGACAATAAACGAGGGGTTCAGCAAGCAGCCCTGGGAACTCCAGCTGCCAATCCCACAGCCTCCTCTTTAAAAATCTCCAAGCATTAAAAAGGCTTTAATAAAAACCTGATAACACCTCAATACTGAGGTACCCCCAGGGTTCAACAAAAAAAGTTCCCTCTCAAAATTCAAGCCCCCAACCCACCGAAGAAAAGCAAAGGCCAGTTGCTTTCAAGGAACAGGCTCTTCCTCAAACAACAGCTGCTGTAGAGACTGAAACACCACAGCAGCCCAACACTGTAGCATTTAATTTCAGAAAGGGGAACTATACAAAAATGAGGACGTTAGTTAAACAGAAACTAAAAGGTGCAGTGCCAACAGTGAAATCCCTGCAAGCTGCCCGGAAACTTTTTAAAGACACTATAATAGTGGCTAAACAACAAAGTAAAAGAAGCAGTGAGTGACAAAAAGGCATCCTTTAAAAAGTGGAAGTTAAATCCTAGTGAGGAAAATAGAAAGGAGCATAAACTCTGGCAAATGAAGTTTAAAAATATAATTAGGAAGACCAAAAAAGAATTTGAAGAACAGCTAGCCAAAGACTCCAAAAGTAATAGCAAAAAATGTTTGAAGTGCATCGGAAGCAGGAAGCTGCTAAACAACCAGTGGGGCCACTGGACAATTGAGATGCTAAAGGAGCATTCAAGGAAGACAAGGCCATCGCAGAGAAGTTAAATGAATTCTTTGCATCAGTCTTCATGGCTGTGGATGTGAGGGAGATTCCCAAACCTGAGCCATTCTTTTTAGGTAACAAATCTGAGGAACTGTCCCAGATTGAGGGGTCATTAGAGGAGGTTTTGGAACAAACTGATAAACTAAACAGTAATAAAGTACCAGACATGGGGGTGGGTATTGAAGGCAGGGAAAGGCTGAACCTCCCCAAACAGCCTTGTGTGGCCCCTCCCTCCCAAGCTCCAGCCCTAGGCCCCTTCCTGCTTCCCAGTGCTGTGCTGTGGGAGGCTCTTCCACAGTGGCCGGGGCCCCAGGCTGGGGCTAATGGGGGCCATCCTGCTCTCCGAGGCTGGGGTGTGTGCGCTGCCTAGCCACCTGGCACTCCGAGGCTGGGGTGTGTGCGCTGCCTACCCACCTGGCACTCCGAAACTGGGGGAAGGAGGCTGCGCCACCCACCCGGCGTGCTGGGGGTGGGGGCGGGCTGCCTGGGATTGAGGTGGGGCTGGCAGCCACGGGTGGGGGGCGGAAGAGGCTATGAGCTTCGGCAGGAGGGGCAGGCCGGGCCAGGGGCTAGCACCTGCCACCCATGTCACCAGGACAAGATGTTATTCACCCAAGAGTTCTGAAGGAACTCAAATGTGAAATTGCAGAACTGCTAACTGTGGTATGTAACCTATCATTTAAATCAGCTTCTGTACCAGATGACTGGAGGATAGATAATGTGATGCCAATTTTTAAAAAAGTCTCCAGGGGTGATCCTGGCAATTACAGGCCGGTAAGCCTAACTTCAGTACTGCGCAAACTGGTTGAAAATATAGTAAAGAACAGAATTATCAGACACAAAGATGAACATGATTTGTTGGGGAAGAGTCAACATGGTTTTTGTAAAGGGAAATCATGCTTCACCAATCTACTAGAATTCTTTGAGGGGATCAACCAGCATGTGGACAAGGGTAATCCAGGGGGTATAGTGTGCTTAGATTTCCAAAAAGCCTTTGACAAGGTCCCTCACCAAAGGCTCTTAAGCAAAGTAAGCTGTCATGGGATAAGAGGGAAGGTTCTCTCATGGATCAGTAACTGGTTAAAGATAGGACACAAAGGATAGGAATAAATGGTCACTTTTCAGAGTGAAGAGAGGTAAATAGTGGTGTCCCCCAGGGGTCTGTACTGGGATGAGTCCTATTCAACATACCCATAAATTATCTGAAAAAAGGGGCAAACAGTAAGGTGGCAAAATTTGCAGGTGATACAAAACTACTCAAGATAGTTAAATCCAAAGCAGACTGTGAAGAGATCTCACAAAACTGAGTGACTGGGCAACAAAATGGCAAATGAAATTCAATGTTGATAAATGCAAAGTGATGCACGTTGGAAAACATAATCCCAACTATACTTATAAAATGATGGGGTCTAAATTAGCTGTTATGACTCAAGAAAGAGATCTTGGAGTCATTGTGGATAGTTCTCTGAAAATATCCACTCAATATGCAGTGGCAGTCAAAAAAGCTCACAAAATGCTGGGATTTCATTAAGAAAGGGATAGATAATAAGACAGAAAATATATTGCCTTTATATAAATCCATGGTATGCCCACATCTTGAATACTGTCTGCAGATGTGGTCGCCCCGTCTCAAAAAATATATATTGGAATTGGAAAAGGTTCAGAAAATGCCAACAAAAAATATTAGAGGTATGGAACAGATTCTATATGAGGAGAGATTAATAAGACTGGGACTTTTCAGCTTGGAAAAGAGACAGCTAAGGGGGGATATGATAGAGGTCTATAAAATCATGGCAGGTCTGGAGAAAGTAAATAAGGCAGTGGTATTTACTCTTTCTCATAACACAATTACTAGGAGTCACCAAATGAAATTAATAGGTTGCAGGTTTAAAACAAATAAAAGGAAGTATTTCTTCACACAATGCACTGTCAACCTGTGGAACTTCTTGCCAGAGGATGTTGTGAAGGCCACGACTACAACAGGGTTCAAAAAATAACTAGATAAATTCATGGAGGACAGGTCCATCAATGGCTGTTAGCCACTGATGGGCAGGGATGGTGTCCCTAGCCTCTGTTTGCCAGAAGCTGGGAATGGACGACAAGGGATGGATCTCATCACTTGATCTCATCACTTTATGATTACCTATTCTATTCATTTCATCTGAACCACCTGGCACCAGCCACTGTCAGATGATAGGATACGGGGCTAGGTGGACCTTTGGTCTGACCCAGTATGGCCGTTCTATCCCACAACATAGAGAAAATGAAATAAGACCAACCCTCAGAAGGAGACTCATGGCTAACACTACTTCTCATGCAGAAACCTACCAATAGCAGCCAGGATGTATCCCCACTCAGGGAGTCCAGGACCCGAAGACTCTGTGAGTTTGTCCTCCCCCACACTCTCAGATTCAACGTCACTTCCGACCTGGAGGGGGGAACCTCAGAGAGACCAGAGGGAGGGGGCTGCTGGGACTGAGTGGACAAAACTACTACTTCAGAATGCCCCCTACCTCCAACCAAAGACCCACCCTCAGCAATGAGCTTCCCAGCTGCACTGGGTAAACTAGCCCACTTCGCAGCATCCTCAGAAACCCAGGGCCAACCTCCACCTTCAACAGCCATTTTTCACTGTGAGGCTTTCCCCACACACCAGAATCTTTCACCCAGGCCATGGATTCCACAGCAACAGGTTCAACCTCCATTTCGCAGCCAGGCTCTGGCCCAGAGGCCACTGAGTCAGGAGCCACAGAACCAATAGTGCCACCTTCCCCAGCTCACAAAGGAGGCACTAACCCCGTCCCCCCAGAATCAATCCCCCGGGACATCTGCAGCCCCTGGAAGCAGGATGGGCGAGATCCTTCATGTTACCTCTCTGTCCTTGTCTGTGCCGATGCAGGATTGTTCCCGACAGCACGTTAACTGAGGCTTTGCCCAGCCTAGTTTTAAACCCTGGGGCTGCCACCACTTCCCTTTGGAGACTGTTTCACGGCCCCGTAGAGCTCACCAATAGGTGCGAATATCTTCCAATGTTCCACCCAAATTCAGTGCCTGCCTCTCAGCCCAGTGCCACTGTCCTGGAGCCCCCTCGGAAATTCCTCTCCCTCCTTGGCATTTATACCTGTCACATCCTTGCACCCAGGCCCCACAGCACCACGCCTCCTGTGGCTACATCCTGGTTCACACCTCTCACCAGGTGCAGCACACAAGGTCCAGCCCAGGAAGCGGGGGGACAGAGGGACTGTGTCTGGCAGATTCTGAGCTACTCTGACACCCCGGGCTGCCAGAGCATGGATCGCACCAGCCACTTCTCTCCTGCCAGCAGCATGCTCCCCCTCACACCCAGCCCCTCCTCAGCCTGCCTCTATATCGAAGGCTGCATACCACAGACGCTGAGTTTTATTTTTCCCTGGGGGTGTTCCAGGGCCACCTAGATGGGGGGCAAGTGGGGCAATTTGCCCCAGGCCCCGGGCCCTGCAGGGGCCCCCACGAGAGTTTTTCGGGACCCTTGGAGTGGGGTCCTTCACTCGCTCCAGGGGTCCCAGAAAACTCTCACAGGGCTGGGGCTCCCGGAACTTCTTCTGCTCTGGGTCTTCGGTGGCGGGGAGTCCTTCTACTCTGGGGCCAAAGGACCCCTCCTGCCACTGAATTACCGCCAAAGCGGGACCTGCCGCCAAAGTGCCAGGTCTTAGGTGGTAATTCGGCAGCAGGGGGCCCCCGCCATGGGTCTTTGGGGCATTTCAGCAGTGGATCCCGGAGCAGAAGGACCCCCTGCCGCCGAATTACCACCGAAGCGGGGGCCCCCTGCCGCTGAAGCCCCTAGACCCCCTGAATCCTCTGGACAGCCCTGGGGTGTTCCACCCCTATGCTGTTCTAAGGCCCTGCCCCCACCCCGCCCCTTCCCCCAAGGCCTCGCCTTCACTTCGCCTCTTTCCATCCCCGCTCCAACCCCCCCAAGGCCACACCTCACCCTGTCTCTTTCTGCCCCCGCTCCGCCCTTCTCCCAAGGCCTCTTCCTGCCCTGCCTCCACCCTCCCCCAAGCGCCTCCCCCAGCCACCGAACAGCTGACTGGTGGTGCCACCAAACCGTGGCTGGTTTCCGTGGGTGCTTGAGCCCCAGAGCACCCACGGTGTTGAGGCCTCTGCTGCATACCCCAGGCCTTCTCCATCTCTATACTAGGGGAAATTTCCCCAGGGCTGCTCTGCCTCCCCTGTTCCTAGTGCTCGTTGTTCTCCATTGACCTCCGTTTCCACATTCATTCTTCCTGCTGTCAGTGAGTGGCAGCAACGAGAGGAGGAGAGATAGACGCATGCACTCACAGAGACACGGAGTCTGAATCTCTTCTCGCCTCCAGCTGGGTAAAGCGGGCGTAAATCCACTGAAGTCGATGGACAGCCCATTAGCAACCAGCTTTGGAACACTGTGTTCTGTACAAGGTCTCTTCTCCCCAGAAAGATATTGACAAATTGGAGGCAGTTCAGAGATGTGCAATAACACTGGCCTGGGGGCTGGAGGCACTGATTCATGGAGAAAGATTAAGAGTGGATATGACTTGGTTGGCTTAGCAATGACTGCCAGGGCACATGACAGCAGCGTAGAAAGGTAGAGATATCAAGGCAGGAGAGGAATTGGTCAGTGTGGTGCATGGCGGGGATAGCCAGGGGCAATGGGAGGAAAATGCATAAGGGAAAATAGAAACTAGAAAAACTCCTTCCCAAGCCTGTTGGGTTCAGAGCCAGGAAGCTGCCAGAAATGATCAAGGAAAGATGCTGCAGTTTCCAAGTTACACATCAGGCCTGATTCCAAGTTGCTTTCAGACCAACTGTTGACACAGCCCTGGGAGGGCGACGGGGGCCGGGGAAAGATGGATGAGACACCTTTCAGAACTTCCAACTGCAAGCGTTCAGAAATCACGAGCCAGGCCCTACAAATCAAGAGTGTGGCTTAAAAATCACCAGGTTTTTTTGTTGTTGATTTTTCAATAAAAAGGACAAGCGCTAGGCTCTCTCCATTTGCCTGCTGGGTTTTAACCTTGAGGGTCACGCTCAAGCTGTCCTCTGCAACCCTGAGGACTAGAAACGTATTTTTGAAACTAAAGCTGAAATTCTCCTGTCTTTACATGATCCAGGAGCTGAGGCCTTAAGAAAACCACCAAGCATCATGAGACTGACTAAAAATGCCAGAGTTGGCAACACACAGCTACGCCCACTGTTCCAACTGCAGCTTTGCCAACTCTTGCAAATTTATCACGTGTTACATGATTTGTCCCCCACCCCACCCCAGCTGCTGGAGCCAGTGGAGCAGACCTGACCTTGCAAAGCCAGAGCTGGAAAATCCCATGCACAAGAGGCTGGGGATTCCCTCTGGGGTACTCCATATATGGGCAGGGGAAATCCCCATACACTGAGAAAACGCTATCCCTGGGGTCTGGCTGTCCTGCAAGAGAGCAGGGGCGTAGGTCCCCCAAAAAGTCAGGGGTCACTAATTGACTTTGGGGAGGAAGAGGCTTCATAGGAATTGACTTTTAGGGGAAAAGTGAAGTGTTGTGCAGCTCCATGTGTGACAAGTTTTAATGTCCTTCCTGTGATGTGTCCATCCCCCGCCTTCCCCCCAAGCAATGGCAGGGAACCATAGAGGGGAGACTAGTGACTTTTTCACACTGGCGAGAAATGTCCCACGCACACGGAACTGTGCCACCGATGACACCTATGGGAATAGGTGGTTGCCAAAGCTTGGGAAGGCCTATGTTTTTATACACTGCCTTTTTCTGCATCACTTTTCCGCCTTCACTGGAGTTTGCAGCTCCTCCCAATCTGCATAGATACATCATTAATGGGCTACTAACGCCCCACCTTCCTAAATCATTAATGACGGTGCTTAATAAAATGATTCCTAGCACTAATTCCTGCAGTACCCCCACAAGGTGCCTCCCACCGGCCAATAAGCTGCCTTCAAGCATTCCTTTTCTATTTGTCTTTCTACCAATTTACAGCCCACGTGACAATACACATACCCAAGCCAATTTGAATTAACTGAAAAGTAAGATTTGATGACACTGTATCACATGCTTTATTAAAATCCAAATATAAAATATCCATTCTATTACCTCACCCACTATTTTTTTCTATGGAAAAAACCCCAAAGCAATCAGGGTTGTCTGGCAAGCTATTTGGCCCCAATACCAAATTGTACCAAAACTCAGCTCAGTCCAGATTTTAAGGCTGGGGGCAAGGTGCCTGTATGCAGCTTTCACAGCTTCCTGAGTGGTTCCAAGGAAAAACTAGAGCCATTACGGCAGCTAGGTCTCAGCCAGACATAGTGGAGCCCTGAACACACCCTCACCTGGGGCCAAGAGAGGTGCAGGGAGTTGCTCTACCCGCTTTACACAACTCAGGGATTTTGCCTACACAAACTTGATTGGCTGGATTTCTGGCTGCTTTGCACTGCTTGAGTGGATCCATGAATCAGGCCCTGTGTTTTGAAACAGGGTCTTAATGATTAGATTCAAACTAGCCAGTATCATCTTTTCATCAAGGGGAACTGAAGTGAAATGTGGTTCTCTGCAGCAACTCTCTGTGAACCTCTAGTCCAGGGCCACACATCCCTCTTAAAACACCTCTCGGATATGATGGTTATATTCCTTTCACTCACACTCTGGTTTTCGGGTCTTGGGTATAAGGTAAAAACCCCACACGTAGCTAAGTTCCTGATGTTCTAGCTGCAAATCAAGAGGAGGACATGGTTTGGAGGAGGAGAAAGGAAATAAAAAAGAAATGGCTGTGGACAGTTTTGTTTTTACAATGAAATTATGAAGCCACATTCCAAAGCAAATGAACAGCATCTAAGTGCAAAATGAGCAAGACACAATTCTCCATTCCAATAGCAGACACACAAGGCTGCACGTAGGGTGACCAGATGTCCTGATTTTATAGAGACATTCCAGATTTTGGGGTCTTTTTCTTATATAGGGTCCTATTACCACCTACTCCCTCTCCTGATTTTTCACACTTGCTGTCTGGGCACCCTGGCTGCATGAAGGGAGCCAGGAAAGCAGGATGGACATGAGGCTGCTGAAATAATAGTTCTTATTATAATACTTAGCATTTCCCATGGCAGAATTCTGCCAGAAAGGTGTAAAGTACATCAGGGGCATTGTCAGCAACTAGTGTCTACTGGGCTGAGCATAGGTCTGGAAATCCAGATCTCTGGCTTCTACACCTGACTTCTTGGGCAAGTCCCTTTCCTTCTTTATATCTGAGTTTTCCCACCTATGAAACAGGGGTAATGAGATCAGTCCTCTGCGGCTTTGAGCTCTACAGAACAAAAGCGCTAAGTGTTAGAAGCTATATTTGTGCCCATCAATTCAGAACACTGTAGTATAGTGCTTTATATTTTCAAGGTGACCTCCCAAGGTAGCACATTTAAAACTAGCCAGCACCAAAAACTAATACATGTACAGTAAGAAGATAAGGAACAATCCTGCATAGGTCGAGGGAAAATTAACTGTATTATTATTATTATTCATTAATCTGTATTACCATAGGACCTAGAAGCCCCACTTGTCACAGCCCATTGTGCTAACTGCTGTTCAAACACTGAACACAAAGACAGTCCTTGCCCTAAAGATGTTACCATTGAACTATGAGCTAGGAAATCATCCCCCCTATAAAGTCTGTGTTTTACAAATGTTAGCTAGCTAATCAATCCAAAATTGTTTCCCTAAAAGAGAAGGATTGTGAATGGATAAGGGTTTAGGGACTGAAGGGCAGTTCTCTGCCTTTCTGTGCTCGCACAGCAGCTGGGTACCTTTGAGAGGTTCTCTTACTTCTCCATGGAAGTTCTAGCTTGCAGCAGGGACAATGCAGGTTGACAGAGGAACGATCCAGGGAGCTGCCTCCAGCAACGTAAACCTCCCAAAATGTCTCAGCCGGGGCTGGAGGAGAGAAAAGGAGGATGTTGTCAGTCTGTCTTCCAAGGCACCAAGAGCTGGCTTGATGTATGAAAAGCACGTGGCTCAGCTCTGTTTTCTGTACAAGAGACCAAGCCCACCCCAGATCAGAGCCTTCAGCCCCTACCATTCCTGGAGGAAGGGAGGGAAAAAAGACTAGCTGAGGGGTGAATGCAGTGCAGAAATCTCTCTGTGTGAATGATCTCACCCAGGGCGAGGGGGAAACACTGACTGAGAGCAGGACAACACAAAAGGAAGCGTTGGAGAGGCTTCCAAACAGGAGTAGTGGGTGTATGGGGAAATGCGACCATCGGATTAGTTGGAATTGTATTGTATGTGCATAGCCTGCGAAGTGCTGGACATAAAGCTATGCCTAGACAGGGACATATTCACATGAGAAATGAGTGAAATTTACTGGAAATACCTGACATGTCCAAGACTCCAGTTGACACAGGAGATTAAAAAAAAATAGGGAAAACCTGATTCTTCAAGGAACTAACAAAAGACTCTGTCAGTGCTGGAGATCATTAGAAATCTCAGCTCCGCCAGTGCTGCTACGTCTGGTCAAAGTCAAAACAGGCCAGAATGTGTCATGACAGCAGCCGTGCCCTGAGAAAGCCTGTCAGCTACATAAGGGTTGAAATAGACTCTCATTAAGACTATCATTAATTTAAGTTGTTTCAGGGTCTGCTGACCAATTCTGTTATGCTATTCCAACGGCAAATCTATTTCCTTAGAGGGATGGTGTCCCTAGCCTCTGTTTGCCAGAAGCTGGAATGGGCGACAGGATGGATCACTTGATGATTCCCTGTTCTGTTCATTCCTTCTGGGGCACCTGGCACTGGCCACTGTAGGGTTAGATTGACCTATGGTCTGACCCAGTAGGGCCATTCTTATGTTCTTATGAATTAACACAACTGAAAAGGGTACAGGTGTAAAGATATGTATCAAGCGATGAGTTTGGCGATGCCCATGTAAAATCTATGAGCAACCCCAACGTACAGAACAGCGCTAGTTGGAAGTTTTCCATTGAAATGGTTTTTCCATGGACAGTTGGGTAGTAGAACTGGTTCCATTCCACAGGAAATTTGCTGATCTTGGGGCGGGGGAAACATTCCCAGTTGGACTTTATCATTTCAGTTCAGTTCATTTTGACTGTTATAGTAAAATATGAACCATAATATTCTCTACACAATATTAAATATATACAAATATAAAAACATAAAAGTTGCAATGAAATTAATCGAAATGTTTAGGATTTTTTTCCCCCCTCGCCCTTGCAGAGGTGGGGAAAAGCCTGGAAATGTGACACAACCCCACCGCCTCATGCCAGAAAGACACGAATAAACAGAATTCCAATTGTATTGTATTTTTTATCTCATGCATTTAAGCCAAAATCATGATCGTTGGGGCTTGACTCACGAGTTTGACACCCATGGGGTTGTCAGAACTGAAGCCCCTCCCTAGCAACCTGATCCAAAGCCCAAAGAAATCAGTGACTTGCCTGATTTTCCAGAATATTAAACATCCCCCTACCCCATGCTGTTTCCTGTGATATTCCTGATTAATTGCCACCCTTCCAGAACCTTCTCCATCCTTCCACAAACTTCTGAGGCCTGGTCTACACATAAAACTTAGATCGACCTAGCTACGTTGCTCAGGGGGGTGAAAAATTCATACCCCGGGAGGTACAGGCATGCCACCCTAAGCCCTGGTGTGGGCACTGCTAGGTTGACGAAAGAATCCACACCTCTGAGCGACATAGTTAAACCAATCGAACCCCCAGTGTAGACAGTGCTAGGTCGACAGGAGCATCCTCCCATCAACCTAGCTACTGCCTCTTGTGTGTGCCTGCTAGTTCAAGGTGATAGTGTCCCTCTGAGTTCTTGAATTTGGCAGCTGAATTGTTCTAACACATTTAATTTCCTGTGACAGGAGCGTTATCGTGGAGTTGACGTTTGGGGATTTAACTCTGCAAAGTGATTTAACACTGGACCAATTTGCAAACTAATTTCTCTTTTACCTGATGGGCTAGCGTACACCAGATTAATTTTCAGATAATGCTGGAGTTTGTATCGACATGAAGCAGTCGGCACTGTCAAGCAGCTGCTATTTATTTGTTTGCCACAGTCTTTTAAAAATCTTGAACCTAACAAGTTTGCCAGATACAATTTTACCAGCAAATATGGAATATTCCTATTAACAAATGAGTCTAGTGTGAGATCTACTGATGAGAAGTGCTATGTAGGAACTAGTTAATATTATTCTCCCTCCTCCTAGTTCAGAGAGCAAGTGGTTTCCAAAAGGACCGCGAAATACAACATGGAACTGAAGCTGTTACTTTGATGATATTCCTTGGCATTCCAAGGGATGAATGGACATTGCTATGGCCATTAATTCTCATTGCTTGCTTTTTATTACAGTGTCTACTCTGTGATATAAATGTCCCAGAGTAAGCAGAGGAACTGGATTCTCCTTGGTGAGCTGCCCAGATAATCATCTGCCAAAGATAATAGAAACCTTTGGACAAACCCCAAACGTTCTTCTTTCTCATAGCCTTTCCCCAGTCTCCGTACTTTTCTGCAGACGCATGGACATGAAAATGTGTATCAAAGCAAGATGCCCATACAATGAATTTCAATACTGCCCAGGCTCTTGTACATATGTTTCTTGTCACTGTTGCAGCTGTCTTGTTTTTTAAATCAAGGAGACAGATCCTAAACTGGTGTCATTAAACAAACAGTGACAATTGATACCAGCTGAGGACCTGTTTACTTTGAAATGAATTGTATTTTCTTTAACTCCGATACAAACACAATTTCAGCCCTCCATAAACTCCTTCATTATCATAACACTCAGCCTTTATAAGAAACAGGCTTATATAACCCCACCATCTGAAAAAGACCTGAATTTTCTTAAAGTTAAACATGCTTTGAAGTGGTTTGCTGAATCAGAGCCTCTGTTATCAGCATGGACACATAAATTGAAACAGACAGTGGTTCAGAATTTAGGCCCTAAATTTAGATTTTGTTAAGGGGGAAAGTTTTACAAAAACTCATCAGAATAGAATGTTTTCTTGAATCCTTCACATTTTATAACTTTAATTTAAAGCAGTTCCCTGTAGTGCCAAAAACCCAAAGGTGACAGCACTGGCCTAGTGAAGGAGAATCAAGTAAACTGAAACTGATCAATTTCTCTTTCTGTTTCCAATCAATCTACTTCTGTTGTGAAGTGTAAACAGCAAGTGAGAAAAGCCTATTAGAATTTTGATGAAAGTATTTTAATAATCTAAAAGGACATTGTTGTTTAAATGTCAGTTTTGGAATCTTGTCAGCAGCTCTTATTAGAATAAAATCAATAATATTGGCAATTCATATCGCTTCAAAAGTCAACCCCCTCTTGCCCCTGTTGTTCTTCTCTGAGGTCCTTCCAAATCTGGGTACCTTACAGTACTGTGTTCACTTCACTCACTCATTTTGTAATTTTTTGTTAAATGGACTCCAGTTTACCTTGAAGTTAACATTATTCATTAGGGAGAAATCCGATGCCTCTGATAGATTGGGTCTTATTTAAGAACAGCTTGTTGTATAGCCATTAACATAAAAAACTTATTAGGAAGAGGGAAATTTACCGACCATGTAGTTGAACAACAGCAATAAAAGCAGGATTCTGCTCACTCTTAAACATGGCCTATTTGTATTCTGTTTATTTACGGCATGATAGCCCCAGATAATGTGCCCAGGGAGAAATACAAATCCAAGTTTCACTGCTCTGCACTGATTAGTTATAACACCAGAGGGTGTGCTAGGGTGACCAGATGTCCAAGGGAGTGGGGGGGACCCACACATATGAAATAGAGCTCATTTCTATTTTAAGAAAGAACTTTAGGTAGGGTTAACATACATCTGTATTTTCCCGGAGATGTCAAGCTTTTAGGTTCTTAAATCGCTGTCTGGGCGGAATTTTTAAAATTTAAAAATTTAAAAAGCAAAACCAAGAAACAGCATTTAAATCAGCCTGCAAAGCAGATCTGTAAGTGACCATTCTCTGAACCGCCCATCCAGCTCCCACTAAAGTCAAGGGAAACAGTTGCATTGACATCATTGGGAGAGTGATCACATCCTTGTGTAGGACGATGGAGCCTAACCAGCGAGCAGACCTGAAAATGCCTCTATTTGCTTTGGGCCTGTCTGGTCTGAAAGATCCCCACACTCCTGTACTGAGGCTGGCGGATCCTACCTGTCTGCATGGCGATCTGCGTACTAGTCTCTGCATCGGCGCAGCTTTGATTTTAAAACATTAAGCCGGTCTCAGGTTAACCAAGCAGGGGGCAGCAGTGGAAGCCAGCAGCGGACAAACCACTGGGTTCAAGAGCGAGTCCTGTCTGAAAAGCTCATTACTTGTTTCGGAGAATGAATTCCTGATGAAAGAGCCCTGGAGACAGGACTCCTCTGTTTACCCCCAGCACAGGGACAGAATCGACAACATTAGTGCAAGCTTCACTCCCCTGCTCATATGCTTCATCCTTGCCCTGGATGGACCACTGAGAGAGACAGGCAGTTCCATGCCCATGGCCCCGTCAGTCGTTGGCAAGATCAGCAGATCGGCAACAAGAGAGCCCTTGGTGCTGTCCTAATGTTGGAACTGCTAGCTGGAGGCCCTGCTCTAGGCTTCACGCTTAAAGGCGAGCTGTTTTTTACACTTGTACGTACGTTTCTTTTTCTGTCACTGTTTTGCCATCAAAGGAGCAGATTCTCAATGGGCGTAATTAATCGAGCCGTTGTGTCTGAAGAATACAGCGTAACCTCTCCCACATTACACCACTGAATGCAGAGTGAATGAGAAATGGGGCAGAGTTTACCAGTGTGTGACATATCAGCCCTACCATTTGGGCCTGATGCTACGCTCACGGGCACTTTACAAAACAAAGATCAGAACAGTGGTGGGATTTAGAGAACTTATGCATGGCAAGTACTGCAAGAAAGACAGGCTTTTCTCCTAGCTAATCAGTATCAGAGGAGTAACCGTGTTAGTCTGTATCCACAAAAACAACGGGGAGTCTGGTGGCACCTTAAAGACTAACCGATTTATTGGGGCATAAGCTTTCGTGGGTAAAAAACTCACTCCATGGATCTGAAGAAGTAGGTTTTTTACCTGTGAAAGCTTATGCCCAAAAAAAATCTGTTAGTCTTTAAGCTGCCACCAGACTCCTCGTTGTTCTCCTACCTAATGCTTGGCTTCCTCCTCAGAGCTGGAGACTAATTGAACCTGAAGTTAATTCCCCAAACATCTGGAGAGCGACCCCATTTCATGTAGGTTCCTATTCAAGGTTGGATATAGAGTGCAGTCCTGGTGCATGCCTGTTGTCTCCTGGAGCAGGGTTCCAACCCTCCTTCGAGGTGCTGAGCGCTCTCAGCTCCCCACCTCTGCTGCCGGGGTATTAACCTTTGGAATCCTGGCCCATGTCATGTTACTTGGACAGGCGATACATAGCCACGTACTGCCACTCCTCTGTGCCCTTGTTACAGGTGGGGTGGGGGAATCCAAACGTTTGAGGGTTGAGTTACAATGGGGGGAAAAGGTTCAGGTGCTTGGGGTACAGTCTGGGACACAGGATCAGGATTCAGTTGTTTCAGGCCAACCAAATCTGCCTGTCCCTAAAACCTATGAGTATTTAGGTCCCGGGTGCCTCCTTGGGCTGTTTAATGCGGGTATGTTCCTGTTAACCAGGCAATCATCTTGCTGGTACCTTTGGGGCAGGGAACTACAGAGGTCCTCTGGGAAGATCAGAGCAGCACAGGGACATCTTACGGTGTGACAGATTATTCTACAGCTCACCAGTTAATGCTGTTGTCAATTTACACATCAGCCACAGCCTAGCGAGTGCTGTTCCCCACATAGAGGGATTCATTTGGCTCACCCCGTTCCATCCATCTCAGAAATCCAGCCACACCCAGTACATGTGATGATCGAGAATTGTAACGGGGGACGGTAATTTGTTATCTCAGTTAGTCTTCCCCACAGGAACAAGGAGAAAGATGGTACCCAGGTGGCTGCTCCAGGGGTTACAGGGCAGTTAGTGGTGTATATCACTGTTAATTATCAACAGTTCATGCAAGAGCCGTGCGAGGACAGATCAACATCCCGTGCAAAAAGAACAGGGCAAATCCTCCTCCCTGTAATGCCACTGACTTCCCTGGAGGCACTAACACTAGGGATGTGTTTGGTCCAGCAGCCCGTTGCTCTGTGCCACTCCGCTCTCCGCTGCCATGTCTCTCAGCCTGGCCTGGAAAGCAGCAGACACGGAGCTGAGCAGCACCTGGGCAGTAACATTCCTATCATAGATGTTACAGGTGAAGAGAGCTAATAGACCACCCACTCCTTGTCCCTGGGAGCAATGCAGGATTGTTCCCTTGGGCGCATTTTCCAGTGCTAACCCCTGCAACTGATCCACGTCTGCCCTGGGGCACGAGATCTTTATCTTCAATGGTTATTCCTCTGCCTAAAATTATCCAGCCCTTTATTAAATCCAGGTGCAGCATTTGACTCACCGATCACAACTCCCTGTTGTGTGAAGAGGTCGCTAACATGTTAAAATACAATTTGTCCCGGGAGGAATTTTTAGTCAGATGTTTCTGTTGACAGCTATTTAACGCTAATGTCTGGGAACACTTGTGAGAAAGGATATCTATGTTAAAGACTCAACACCTCCCCAAAATGCCAATTTAGCTTCCAGTCCAGATCTCTAGTCCTCCACGGAGGAGCTCTACTCAGAGCTGGAGCGCCTCCTTCTGGCTGAAGCTGGGGATTAGCTCTGCCTGGCTGACGCCCCTTCCTGCCGTTGCACTCCGTCGCTCTCTCGGGACTCAACTGCTCCCGCTTCATGGCTTGGCCCTCTGGCCAGGTCGCAGTGGTTTTCCCCTTCAGGGGAAGTCACATGCATCCAAGTCACTCTGGACTCCCTGGACTGTTCCAGGCAATCTTCTCTTTCACTGCCTGCTTAATGGTGCCACTTCTCCAGTGGTTACTGGGGGATCCCAGGTGCCCTCTACACTGCTTTCCAGCCCAGGGACTCTACAACTAACACTCAAGGTCTGCACAGTCCTATCCCTTACTGCCGTATGCCTGGGCTTCCTTCCTACCTTGCCTTCTCATGCTGACAGCAGCCGCAGTCTCTCTCTCCAGCCCCCTTCTTCTCTCAGCTTCTGGGCTTTATACAGACCCCTCCTGTCCCTGTCCAGCTGCACCTCCTCTTTAATTAGCCCTCGTTATACCCTGGCTCCTTCTCCAGGTACAGCCTTGGGGGTTAATTGACCCACCTAGCCATCTTTTCCCCTTCAGGCCTTGTGCAGGGTGGACACCCCATCACAGATCTCCATCAAACTCAATATTCCTAACAGAAAAAAACATGCAGAATTTTTTTAATTAACCTATTAAAAGCCATTAAGCCTTCCCTTGCAGTGCTGGGAACCCGCTACTGTAAGAGAATCAGAAAGGGAAACTAACCAGCTGGCTTCCACTCTCCACGCTGAGTGAAAGCCAAGCAATCAGAAGAAGAAGGTCAGGGAAAGTGTGCGACCCTTACTGAATGGGGGAGGCAATCTAGTGACAGATGATGTGGAAAAAGCTGATGTACTCAATGCTTTTTTCGCCTAGATCTTCCCAGACAAGGTCAGCTCCCAGACTGCTGCACTGGTGAAAGAACAGGCCCTCTGTGCCTAACCCACAGGTTAAGGACTATTTAGAAAAGCTAGACATGCACAAGTCCATGGGGACAGACTAAATGCATCCGAGGGTGCTGAGGAAGTTGGCTGATATGACTGCAGAGCCATTGGCCATTATCTTTGAAAACTCATGGAAATCAGGGGAGGTCCCGGACAGTTGGAAAAAGGCAAATGTAGTGCCCATCTTTTAAAAAGGGAAGAAAGAGAACCCGGGGAACTACAGACCAGTCAGCCTCACGTCAGCCCCCAGGAAAATCATGAAGCAGGTCCTCAGGGAAACCATTTTGAAGCACCTGGAGGAGAGGAAGGTGATCAGGAACAGTCAGCATGGATTCACCAAGGGCAAGTCATGCCTGACCAATTTGATTGCCTTCTATGATGAGATAACTAGCTCTGTGGATTTGGGGAAAGCGATGGATTGTGCTATATCTTGACTTTAGCAAAATTTTTGATACGGTCTCCCACAGTATCCTTGCCAGCAAGTTAAAGAAGTATGGATTGGATGAATGGACTATAAGGTGGATAGAAAGCTGGCTAGATTGTCGGGCTCACAGGTAGTGATCAATGGCTCGATGTCTAGTTGGCAGCCAGTATCAAGCAGAGAGCCCCAAGGGTCGGTCCTGGGGCCAGTTTTGTTCAACATCTTCATCAATGATCTGGATGATGGGATGAATTGCACCCTCAGCAAATTCACAGATGACGCTAAGCTGGGGGAGAGGTAGATATGCTGAAGGGTAGGGATAGGGTTCAAAATGACCTAGACAAATTGGAGGATTGGGCCAAATGAAATCTGATGAGGTTCAACAAAGACGAGCGCAGAGTCCTGCACTTAGGACTGAAAAATCCCATGTACTGCTACAGGCTGGGGACTGACTGGCTAAGCAGCAGTTCTGCAGAAAAGGGCCTGGGGATTACAGTGGACGAGAAGCTGGATATGAGTCAGCAGTGTGCCCTTGTTGCCAAGGCTAACAGCATATTGGGCTGCATTAGTAGGAGCATTGCCAGCAGATTGAGGGACGTGATTAATCCCCTCTATTTGGCCCTGGTGAGGCCACACCTGGAGTATTGTGTCCAGTTTCTCCCCCCCACACACACACACAGAAGGGATGTGGACAAATTGAAGAGAGTCCAGTGGAGGGCAATGAAAATTATTAGGGGGCTGGGACACATGAGTTACCAGGAGAGGCTGAGGGAACTGGGCTTATTTAGTCTGCAAAAGAGAAGAGTGAGGGGGGATTTGATAAAAGCCTTCAACTACCTGAAGAGGGGTTCCAAAGAGGATGGAGCTAGGTTCTCAGTGGTGGCAGATGACAGAACAAGGGACCAATGGTCTCAAGTTGCAGTCGGGGAGGTCTAGGTTGGATATTAGGAAACACTAGGAGGGTGGTGAAGCACTGGAATGGGTTCCCTAGGGAGATGGGGGAATCTCCTTCCTTAGAGGTTTTTAAGCTCAGGCTTGACAAAGCCCTGGCTGGGATGATTTAGTTGGAGTTGATCCTGCTTTGAGCAGGAGGTTGGACTAGATGCCATTCTGAGCTCCCTTCCAACCCTGATAGTCTATGATTCTATGAATAAATAAACTGCACGTCTATGCAGTAGCTTTGTAACACTCTCTGTTTATAATAGCATAAGGTGTCGCAAGCAACACAGATAAGGAAGGAAATGTAAATTAGTGGGGACAGATTTGTTCCTGGTGTAATTCCATTGCCCTCACAGCGACACCAAGGATGAGTTTAACCCATGGCTTAGTTTAGCCCTGCAAGAGGTTTTGAAATGTAGTTTGACAGAACATCCTCCTGTAAGCGCTGTGGTTACACCAAGTGCTGTGAAAGCCCATTCCCCACTGCAGCCCCAGCCTCAGCCACTTCTCCCTGCAGCAAGAGTTCTGGCGCAGCTTCAAAGCCTTCCCGATGTCTGATAGCCGTGCAGCCCCGCTCCTGCTGCCCCAGCAAACAAGTCACAAGCCAGTGGCTGGCCCAGAAAGAGAAGGTGATGGGAATCAGAGCGCTGGCCAAAGAGATGATCCACTCACCACGAGGATGGTTTTGGAAAGGAAGGACATGCCGGAGTTGGAGCCAGCGGCACCCCCACTTCTCCCAGGGAAAACACAAAGGTAACAGACTTTCCTGCGGTACTAATGCTTCCCAGGCCTGGCACCTCCCAGGTCCCCAAAGTTAAGCTGTGGATTTTCAAGGCCAGAAGGGACCGTTATGATAATCTAGTCTGATCTCCTGCATAGCAAAGCCCTGAGAATTTCACCTAATCACTGCATTCGAGCCCAATAACTTCGTGAATCAATAAGAGCAGAGAGGCAGAGGGAAAGGGGAAGAAAGGTGTTTGCTGTGAGATCACAAAGGGTTGGAGATGGAAAAGACCAGAACGGGGTGTGGACTAGAACCTCAGACTCAAATATCTCTAAACTTTGGGGTTGTCAAATTCCAGCCCCCAATCTTTATCCAAATGTTGGGACTAGCACCTCTCTCTGTGAACGAGCAAATCTGAACCCCGCACCTGCACACCACTGGACTCCGTGGGCTGACTGATCTCACTGGGAAGACAATGGGAAGCTGAGGCACAAAGAGGTTAAGTGACATACTGAGGATCACAAAGCAAGTCAGTGGTTGGGTTTTGGGTTTAGCCATGATTTCTGTGATGGGGATGAAGTGAATCCCTCCCTCTGGGTGCTGTCTAACTCAGGCCTGCTGAGTTCAGCAGGAAAGTTTGGTGATGTGGACACATGTCCACTGGGGAGGCTACCCCCCAAACTCACATCACAGAACTCTCGGAGCAGCTACCTTTGGACACTGCCAACTGCTCAGCCTAGATTGAAATCGGCGAGCTGGAGGCTCTGAGTCCGTGGTCTGTCGTGCAGTTTGAACAGTGGGGGCGGGGGCGTTCTAAGAGCCATTGGGATCGTCCTTCCCAGCTTTTCCAGCCCAGCCCACTGATGCACAGGACACAAGAGACCTAAGGATCCGGTAGGAGACTGAAAAATCCCTGCCACGACCTTTTGATTCCAGGGGCACGAGTTTTATCCTAGAATGAACCTGGTTAATGGGAGCTCCTTATCAGCTCACGGGGTGGTGGTAGCCCCCATAAACTAGGAGCAGCTTGCTGTCCTCAGCATCCTCCTCCTCAGTCAAGCTCCGAGGCCTGTTCTGCAAAGCCCCGTCTAGGAATCTGCATGGCTAATATTTTGCAGGAAGCACCCTCCCCTCCCCTCCTGTCCCAGGCCCTGAGCCTCCTGCTCAGCAACCTCTGGAGGTTAAACATCTGGGATGAAATGGAGGTGTAGGGCTAAGCTGTCAAGGGACGTGCACAGCTAAAACAGGAGAGAAACAGTTGCAGAGGAAATCTTGTAGCACGCAGGGACAAGGCATGTGCACAGGCCTGTAGTATACACACATGTGCACACAGGGGTCCATGAATGTTTGCAAGTCCAGGAGTGCTGCTGGACCACGGCACATGGACCAACAGGAGCCTGCCCAGATCATGCTCTACACCAGGGGGTCTCAACCTTCCCCCTCCCCCGAACATGCTATAAAAACTCCATAGCCCACCTGTGCCACAACACCTATTTTCTGCATGTAAAAGCCAGGGCCGGTGTTAAGGGGTAGCAAGCAGGGCAATTGCCTGAGGCCTCATGCCACAGGGGCCCCTGTGAAGCCAAGTTACTCAGACTTCTGCTTCAGCCCCGGATGGCAGGGCTCAGGGCTTTCTGCACTGGGCCTCGGCAAGTCTAACACTAGTCCTGCTTGGTGGACCCCCTGAATCCTGCTCGCAGCCCCCTAGGGGGCCCCAGACCTAGGGTGACCAGATGTCCCGATTTTATAGGGACAGTCCCAATTTTTGGGTCTTTTTCTTATATAGGCTCCTGTTACCCTCCACCCCCTATCCCGATTTTTCACACTTGCTGTCTGGTCACCCTCCCCGGAGCCCTGATTGAGAACCACTGCGGTACACCATTCTACTAACCTTCAGCAACTCTCACAAGCACCCCCAGGAGGCAAAGCAGCATCAATCCCACCATTCCCCAGATTTTTGGGGGGCGGGGTGTGTGTGGAGGGGAAGAAGAGAGGTGAAGAGATGTGTCCAAGATCGTGCTTCAAGTTATTGGCTTCCCTTCCCATATTCCCCCCTTTCGACAAACTGCCCTAAAATGTGCCTCTACCACGGCACCTGCCCCTTTCCCCACACACAGAATTTTCAGGAAGACGTCTGGTTATTGTGCAGGGAGCCACTGCCCCATGGGGAGCTGGTGGCTGCTAAAAGCCCCGTTGCCATCTGTGGTTTAACAGCCCTGACCACACTTCCCCTGCTCTAGTCAAGCATCTCACTTCAATTCCTCTTGCAAAACTTCCCCCTGTGGGAGCTGTTCGCACGAAGCTCCCAGGCAGTGCGGGGGCCGCAGCAATGACCTGGTGGAAAGTCAATTACGGAGCCAGCCAAGGAACAGCTTTGAGGTGGCCTGGTGAGCCCAGAGTCAAATAGGGACTCATTTAAAAGGCTCTTCCGTTATCCGGTGCTTTTAAAAAAAAAAAAAAGCCAAAGGGGCCAACCTGATCCCTGGTGTAATCCCCTGGGCTCCCCCTGGAGGTGGATCTGGCCCAGCATGTGGAGAAATGTTTGCAGGATTTAGGGTTTGTTAAAAGGCCCAACAAAGTGCTGACTTCCTTGAAAAGGCCCCAATTATAAGCACAGCCATAACAGGGTGGGGCTAGGAACTGAAACTGTCAGAGACACTGGCTCTGATCCAGGGAAGGGATCTGGCTTCTGTATTTTGCTCTCTCTAGCAACCACCTGAAGAGTCTTGACTCTCAGCCCAGAACATGCCTTTCTGTTACTCGCCCCACTCCTCCCCAGGCTCCAGAAGGCCCCCTCCTCTCCAATCTGATTTTCTACAGCCAGGTTCCCCTCCAAACCTGAGTATTTTATTGGGACATTTAGAGCTCTCTAGAGTTCGCTGCTCCCCAGGGTCTCATCACCCATTTAATAAGGGTGTGGCATGCACAGGAAGGCTGATGAGGGACTGCTCCCAGTCACATGACGTTTCAGGGCTCCAGACCTACCTTGGTCCCCTCCCTATGGCAGGACTCCGACTTGCACACTGATTCCAGGTGCTGCTGTAACTGTGTGGACGTGACTGGGTCTTCCCATGTGTCCAGCTTCAGTATGCTCCCAGCCTGCGATACACCCACACGGGGTCCATCCACGGGAGGGGGCAGAGGAGAAAACAAGGCCACCCTTCCAGGGTCTGCTAATGGCCTGGATTCAACCCCAGAGATGCACACAAATACCCCCTGCACAGTGAGGGGAGAGGGTAACAGAAGTATGGATCGGGACACATGACTGTAGCGCCCTATGAAAGGAGTGTGAACGAGAAAGCAAATTATTAGTCTGCAGAAGAGAAGAATGAGGGGATTTGATAACTGCTTTCAACTGCCTGAAAGGGAGTTCCAAAGAGGATGGATCTAGACTGTTCTCAGTGGTACCTGATGACAGAACAAGGAGTAATGGTCTCAAGTTGCAGTGGAGGAGGTCTAGGTTGGATATCAGGAAACACTATTTCACTAGGAGGGTGGTGAAGCACTGGAATGGGTTCCCTAGGGAGGTGGTGGTCCTTAGAGGTTTTTAAGCTCAGGCTTGACAAAGCCCTGGCTGGGATGATTTAGTTGGGAATTGGTCCTGCTTTGAGCAGGGGGTGGGGCTAGGTACCTCCTGAGGTCCCTTCCAACCCTGAGTTTCTATGAAAAAGCTGGGTGGGAGAATGTCCCACTCCAGCCCCAATGCTCTGCGGGGCTGTGCCTTTAAGCAGAGTTGTTGGAGCCAGGCTGGTCCCAGGATATTAGCGAGAAAAGGCAGGTGGAGCAATATCTGTTATTGGCCAACTTCCCTTACTCAAGCTCGGAAGCTCGTCTCTTTCACCAGCACACGTTGGTCCTGGGTGAGGCGCTGTGGCCTGCAACGTGCAGGAAGTCAGAGAATAGATGATCACGATGGCCCCTTCTGACCTTAAGGTCTCTGAGTCAGAGGGTGACCAGACAGCAAATGTGAAAAATTGGGACAGGGGGTGAAGAGTAATAGGAGCCTATATAAGAAAAAGACCCAAAAATCGAGACTGTCCCTATAAAACTGGGACATCTGGTCCCCCTAGTCAGAGATATTCCCTCTCCCGCCTTGGAATTTGTGCCAATGCTGCCATATACTGCCGAGAAGCAGCACAGACAACGGCAAAGCTACCAGACTTTCCAGGCCCCTTTGCAAACTGGAGGCCCTCGAGCATCACCCGCTTCCTCTTTTCTTTAGTTTCTCTTTCGCTGGCAGAAAACGGAGGAAACTTTGCTGGGAGTTTGGCCTAACCTCCCCTTCCCTCCCTACAGAGAGCTCATCCCAGCCAGAAGAACGAGAAGCTCTCAGCTCAGCTTGCCTGGCTCTGCTGAGCCACCCTTGTCAATGCAGGCTGCAGGGGCTGGCAGCTCTGCCCAGCACAGAGCCCAGGGAGATCTCGTTTACAGCAACATAGGTGAGTGGCCTCCAGCAGAGCTCAGAGGGAACTGGGCCACCAACTCACTGGTGCAGAGCTGGGTGCGGCTAGCAGCTGTCGGCCTGGTTTTCCCAAGAGCTTGGCCCGGGGGGTGAACGTGGGGTGCTGCGCATGATGGTTGCCCTCTTGGCCGACACGGTGGGGATCGAACCGGGGACTTGGAGAGAGCGATGCATGCATTGCTACAGCCTGAGCCGAAGATGTTTAGTTAGGGCCTGTAACGGACTCGTATCCCCTGTGGGTTAGGCACAGAGGGCCCATAACACACACTGAGCACTGGATCACACCGAGCACTTGACAATCTGGCCTCCCATGTAGTTGTGGTTCTTCCCTCTTACTTTAGCCCTCCAGCTCTGAGTCCTGGTCAGTACTTCAGTGCCGTTCAGAGGGAAAGCTCAGGGTGGGGCTGGTGATTTCACAGGGGGAGTTAGGCCTTTTGTACCTGGAGAGGTGCAGTTGGGTGAACAATAACTGCTCTCCCAGGGTCAGTGGGACAACAAGGGGGGCAAGTTAACCCCCGGATTTGACCGGGTGTCAACATGCTGGCACTAATTGTGAGCTGTCCTGCAAGCTAAGAGTTGCCACCCAGCCATGACCCCTCCCTGGAAATACCCCCATGCCACAGCTCTTCCATCCCCCGTCTGAACCCTGGGCCTCCCTTGCCCTCTCGCAGCTTGTAGGCTAGAGGGTAGCAGTGTGCGCAAAGGAAGGATCAGAAGGTGGTGGTGGAGATGAGGCCAGTTGCTCTGGAAGGTGCATTGCAGACGGAAGAGGCAGCAGGGAAGAAGGCTCAGAGATGCTTCCAGGTGAAAGAGCTATTGGGGTTGCAGGACTGGGGCAGAACAGTGGGTGACTTGTCTAGGGATGCAGACAGGAGCTGCCCAGTGTAGGCCCTTGCAGACTCATTGAGCACCTGGGAGGCATTTTGAGGTCGGAAGTGGTGACTGTGTAAACCTGTAATTGTTTATTCCCTTGCAGGGGAAATGCGAGCACACTTGGTGCCAGCCAAGGCATGCCGAGGGGAGTCACCTGAAAAGCCCCCGTCTGAGGCCAGCCGTGATCCTCTCCCTCCACCCTTGCCAAAAAAGCAGCTCAGCAGAACCAGGTCCTTGCCCGAGATGCAGACTCATCACTACTACCCGTGCAAGAGTGCCCACTTCCCCACACCGCACTCTGTCCACAACACCCTGTATGAAGTCTCCACACACAGCAGAGGAGGCAGCCGCAGCTACTCTGAGTCGACGGAAGGACTTCTCTGTGGCCCTAAAAGATACTTGCCTAAGTCCCAAAGCCTGGGTGAATCTGAGCCTTGGGACGCCCTGCGTAAAGCTCACCCTGTCCCTGTCCCCGGGCACATCACCACAGAAGAACTGACGTTCACTACTCCCGATGGGGAGCTCACCCACTTCTTTGAGGACCTGGCGAGCACGGCCAACGTCTATGAGAAGGTGATGGGGTGCCACCTGGCGTCTTTGATCCATCTCACGGCACGGGCGCAGGAGATCCTGGGCGGAAAGGAGGAGGAGCAGCAGCTGATGGGAGCAGAGCTTGCAGGAAAGAAGTGGGCAGATTTCACGCTCTTAGACAAGGAGCCATGTTGTGAAACAGGAGACGCCTGGTATTACCGTGTTTCCTGTGCCTCTGAGCAAGCCCAGCAAATATTCGCAGCCAAGGTAACCATAAATATTAGAGATGGGGAAAGACCTGAGTCAGGGCAGCCCTGATCCGTGCGGCTCACCACCACCACCACAAAGTCTGAGAATCTCAATGAAAAATAGATTTCTGGTCCCAAGGAGCCCATCCCTTGCTGCTCCTTACTAGTGAGGTGTGGGGATTAGACAGCATGGTCTATTGGGTTAGACAGGCCTAGGTATCAGGAAAGTTGGGTTCTAATGCACTGGGTGACCTTGGAGAAGTTACTGCCTCTCTGCGCCTCAGTTTCCCCCTCTCTAAAATGGAGCTTACGATTCTGACCCCACCATAGTGCAAGTGCTTTGCGATCAATGGAGAAAGGGTGATTGATTGATTTTATGGTGAAAATCTGCTATTGGTGACTTCCTCAGGATTGCCACGGCAGTCAGCTGTGCTGGGGCCCTGCAGTGGTTTGTCACTGCTGGGGGGAGGCATGGCAGCAGGAGCAGACGAACCACGATCCACTTTTCATGCCGCCACCCCCGTACGGAAGAACAAAAGATCAGCTGGAGCAATCAGAAGCTCATGCTGTATCAGAAAGACCCAGTCAGATGCTCCCCAGACCTTTTGGGGAGGCATCAGTGATTCTTTACACAGTTCTCAAAAGGATCATAAAAAACCAGTGGCGCTTTTCCCTCATAATGAGTTGACAGATGGTCTTGATTTTCAATGTCGCAACATGAACGCGTCCATACTGCTAGGCAAAGGTGCCCCAGGAAGCCCTCTACCCCCCAGAATAGCTTCTTCCACCATCCCCAGTGGCAGTTTGACCTGAGTGCAGGATGAGTTTCAGTTACAACTGACCTGGGCTGGAGCTGAACTAGAGATGAAAGGGTGCAGAGCCGAATCCCCAAACTCCTCAGGCATGCAGGCCCCTCGGTGGACTTTCTTTGTTCATTATTGTCTGTGTTGTGTTATCCAGCCGGTTGTTCTTGGCCTCCAAGGGGGATCAGATAGTGTTAGAGTGAAGAGTAGAGGGATGTGGCTAGTTGGTTCCCCCCAGCAAAGACAGGCTGATCCAGCTCGGGCGGGGTGTGTGTGTGTCTGTGAGGGGGAATCCCATATCACTTACAGCCATCCTGGAGGGCAGTGGTGTCTTTTCACCAGGAGCATCACCCATGATAATGGGGGGTTCCAGGCAAAGCAGAGACTGGAACCAAGATAATCAGACTCGGGGTTCAGCAGGGGGGCTCTGGGGTTAACCGAGAGGACCTGCAACTCAGACCTCAGCAGATGATGGGCCGTTTTCAGGGTGTAGAGCCCCAGTTCTGGGCACTGAACATGTGAAAACCTGGCCCAACAGGCTGCAGTGATACCAGCCAGCAGCAGGTACTGGAAGGCAGCCTGGGGCAATGGGAGTCAGGGTATGTTTACACTGCAACTGGGAGGCATGACTGCAGCACGGGTCGATGTATCCCAGCTAGCTCCATCAGTAGCAGCATAGCCACAGTAACACAGGCTGTGGCCCAGGTTAGCCCCCCAGTCCATGCCCAAGATCCTAGGTGGCATCGTCCTTGGGCAGCTAGCCTGTGCCACTGCAGCTACCCTGCTAGCGTTAGCGAGCTAGCACGATCAAACTAGCTTGGGTACCTCCACACACACGGCAATCACACCGCCTGCCTGCAGCCTGGCCTAACAGTCCGGGGTAGCAGCTTGGAGTGAGACCCACGGCAGCCTCCATCACACACTGAACACCCCAGGTCTGGGAATAGCAGCCCACGTTTTGATGCCTAGCGTTAATGGCCGAGCCACATCGCACGTTCTCGGCAGCCCACTGGAAACAACCAGGAAAATTTCACAAGCATTTATGACGCTCTCCAAGGCTGGGTATCAGGGCGGTGGGGCAGGTAGAAGCTCCTGCAGTGTGATTTCACCCTGCTGTGTCTCATGCACCCTGCCTGCTGTCATCTGACTTAGCCGCCTCAAGCCAAGTTCATCCCTGGAGGAACAACACTGGCTTCCAGCAGGGACAGATCAGACCCCATGAATCTGTTGCACCCAGGGCCGGCTTTAGGCCTATTCCGCCAATTTCCCCGAATCGGGCCCTTCACCTAAGAGGGCCTTGCGCCCAGTGAGAATCCCTTCCCTGGCTAAAGGCGCCTTTTTAATTTTTACTCACCTGGCGGTGCTCCGGGTCTTCAGCGGCACTTTGGCAGCGGGTCCTTTGCTCGCTTCGAGTCTTCAACAACACTTTGGCGGTGGGTCCTTCAGTGCCGCTGAAGACCTGGAGCAAGTGGACAACCCGCCACTGAAGTGCCGCCAAAGATTTGGAGCACCGCCTGGTGAGTACAAGCCCCATGTATTTTTTTACGTGTTTTTTTTTTTTTTTTAGTCATCCCTGCCGGGGCCCCATCAAAACTGTACGAATTGGGCCCCGCACCTCCTAAAGCCAGCCCTGGTTGCACCTGCTGATGCCAAAAGTTTATAGCCCTGAAATGAAGTGAACTCAGTTCACGTGCCCTCCCTGCCCCTTCCCCCAATACTTCATTCTCTTCTCTGTTCAGAGAAGAGAAGAGACAACAGGGAAGGATTAGGTGAGATTCCGCTGTGGGACCAGGCACCGGAAACTCCAGATAGGAATCAACAGACTGACAGGCTCAGCCGCAGCTCCCAGCGCAATGCTCCAAAGCTGCCCACCCCCCTCCTTTCTCTGCTGGAGTTGTTAACAGAGCCAGAGGCTGGACTGGGGACCTCCAACCTGTGTCTGGCCAGGAGCTGAGCTGGCAACTTGCCCAGGGACTTGGAGCCAACAGAGCAGGTCACAGTGGGCAATGTTAGCCTTCCCATAAGGCAAGTTTCTTCCAAACCCAATGTTACTAGAGATGAAGGTGGTAGCTGGCCATGTGTTGCATCCTATCATCATCATCATTTTGTATGTTACAGTAGCACCTGGAGGTCCCCTGGTGCTAGGCCTGATCACACTCAGGGGGAAATATTCCTTGACCCAAAGAGCTTGAGCATCTGGGCCTAAAGGTATTTAGGCAGCCAAGACCCCTGGATTTCACTGAATTCTGCAGTGGTCCAGGAATCGCACAGCAACGTTAATTGATCACAACACTGCGTCAGCAGATGTGACCTTGCAACATTTTTAGCTTGCGCTGATTGATTTTGTTCTCTGATGTGTGCACACAATTAGTCTGCTAAAACCCATGATCTGATTGGAGTCGCTCCATTCACCTGCCCTCACCCCATCTATTTGTTGCTTCTCCCTGTGACTGCTTGTCCATTTAGTCTGTAAGGCTCAGGTCTCACAGACTCATAGACTTTAAGGTCAGCAGGGACCATTGTGATCATCTAGTCTGACGTCTTACACACTGCAGGTCACACTTAGCCAGAGGTTAGGGGTCTGTTTCGGGAGCGGGTGAGTTCCTGAAGTCCTCAAATCATGGTTTAAAGACTTCAAGTCACAGAGGATTCACCATTTACACTAGTTTAAACCTGCAAATGTCCTGCAGAGGAAGGCGAACCCCCCTCCAACCAGCCGCCGCCCCCAGGTATCTGGGCACCCAACTGCTTATTGAAACCAGAGAACAAACAAAAAAACTCCAAAACAATCAGTACAAGCTAGAAATGTTCCAGGATCCCATCAATTAACATTGCTGTGCAATTCCCAATCCCCTACTGAATTCAGCAACGCCAGTCGGAGTTAGGCACCTAAATACCGTTGAAGATCTGGGCCTTACAGACTAAGTGGGTAAGTAGGAACAGAGAGAAGCAGCAAATATAAGGGGCTGAGGGAGGGTGAATGGAGTGACTCTAAGGCAGGGGTGGGCAAACTTTTCGGCCCAAGGGTACATCTGGATGGGGAAATTGCTTGCAAGACCATGAATGTAGGGCTGAGGCAGGCAGCTGGGGTGTGGGACAGAGTGTGGGGTGTGGGAGAGGGTTCAATGCGCAGGAAGGGGCTCAGGGCAAGGGGTTGGGGTGCAGGAGGGGTATGGGGTGCAGCAAGGGACTCAGGGCAGGGGGTTGGGGTGCAGGAGAGGTGCAGAGTGCGGGAGGGTGCTCAGGGCAGGGGGTTGGGTGCAGGGTGCAGGAGGGGTGCAGCAAGGGGCTCAGGGCAGGCGTTCAGGTTCTGGCCTGGTGCCGCTTACCTTGAGCGGCTCTGGGGTGGCAGCAGTGTGCACCGGGGATAAGACAGGCTCCCTGCCTGCCCTGGCCCCACGCCGCTCCCAGAAGCAGCCAGCACCACATCCCTGCAGCCCATGGGGGAGAGGGGGGAAGAGGGCTCCGTGCGCTGCCCTCACCTGCAGGTACCTCCCCTGAAGCTCCCGTTGGCTGTGGTTCGCTGTTCCCTGTCAATGGCAGCTGCGGGGGGCGATGCCTGCAGACGAGGGCAGCGCGCTGAGCCCTCTGTGCTCCCCTCTCCTCCTCTTTCCCTTCCCATCCAGGGGTCACAGGGATGTGGTGCCAGCCGCTTCTGGGAGCGGCGCGGGGATGGCAATCCCGCGGGTCAGATCCAGCCCATGGGCCATAGTTTGCCCACCCCTGCTCTAAGCAGATGTCTACACAGCAACTAAACACGGGGGGCTGGCTTGGATGAGCTGACTCACGCTCATAAGGCTCAGGCCAAACATCTACACTGGATTTTTACAGCCCCATGAGCCAGAGTCAGCTGCCCCAGGCCAGCCCCACTCCTGCCATGGGTCTTATATTCCAGTGTAGACATACCCTTGGATCACAGTTTAGTAGACTACCCAGGAGCAGTCACTTCTGCTTGCCCCCTGCCTAACCGTTATTAGCTGGCTATGCTCTAAAGGTTTCCCTGTGGAAGGGAGCCTTGAGCAGGGATTAATGGCTGCAAATGCACTTGAATCAGCGCTGGACTAGTAACATATTTCATGGTTGATCAAGGCCCATGTAATGGTGTGGGAAGGGGTGCCCCCTTGGGTCAGGGTGTAACATTGCTTTTAACCTTGGCTCCAGCACCTCCCGCTGGCTGCTGCTCCTCACTGGGTCTTCCATGGCTTGGCCCTCCACCAAGTCAGATACACATTTAAACCCTTCCAGGGGATCCAGAAGGTCCAGTTGAAAGTTCCCAAAATATCCACATACAAAGGAACCTTCAGTTCCCCTTCTTGGCCTTTCCTTTGGGCCAAGGCTTCATCCCCACCCTGGGCTCAATATTCCTAGCACTGGGCTTGCATGCCCCCTTTCTCAGGGGCTGGCAGAGGAACCCAGGCTCCCCGCCCTCCACTGTGGATTCCCCACCTGGGAACATGCCTGTCCGGTAACTCCTCACTTAACGTTGTAGTTATGTTCCTGAAAAATGTGACTTTAAGCAAAATGATGTTAAGTGAATCCAATTTCTCCATAAGAATTAATGTAAATGGGGGCGGGGGGGTAGGTTCCAGGGAATTTTTTTTCACCAAACAAAAAACTATATATGCTATAGATATACACACAGTATATGTTTTAAACAAACAGTTTAATACTGTTCACAGCTATGATGATTGTGAAGCTTGGTTGAGGTGGTGGAGTCAGAGGGTGGGCTATTTCCCAGGGAATGCCTTACTGCTAAATGATGAACTAGCTCTGGCTGAGCCCTCAAGGGTTAACACAGTGTTGCTAATGTAGCCTCTCACACAAGGCGGCACGAACACGAGGGAGGGGAGACAGCATAGCAGATAGAGACAGACACACACCTTTGGGGGGGGAGAGAGAGATGCCCACTGCCCCTTTAAATAAGTTGTCCCACTCTTAATTGCATTGTCTTTATCAGTGGATCAGGAAGTTGCCTCATCTCTCTCTGTCTCTCTCCCTCCGTGTCCCCTCCCTGCTCTATATGGAGGAGGAGTAAGCAGGGTGCAGGAGCAGGGGGACACCCTGACATTATTCCCCCCTTTCCTCCCTCCACAGCAAGCAGGAGTCTCTGCGAGCAGCTCCAAGGCAGAGGGCAGGAGCAGCACATGGCAATGAGGGGAGAGAGAGAGAGAAGGCAAATTAGTTAATCACCCTCCAGCTGCACAGCATGACTGTCCCTTGTGCCCCCGCAACATAGTCCCCCTGTGTTATACTGCATGTCAGACCTAATTTGCGCATCAAGGTGTCTCCAATGTGTGCGGCAGATCTGCCCCAAATTCTGCCGCAAACTGGGAATCACACAGCTGTGTTAAGTGACTGCAACAGAGCCTTGGCTGGTGTGACCCTGGAAATTTTCAAGCCTGTATTGATTGATTGTGTTCTCTTTATCACGTTCAGCTGACTGAGCATTGCTGGTTCTTGCCCTAACAGGTCCATAAATCCCATCCCTGCAGTCTCTCTGTACAGATGTCTGTAGGGGCTCATTTCAACATTCAGCAAGTGTTTGGCTACTTCATTGATTCCCTCCCTAAGGACCTCATGCCAGTGGAAAGGCCTCAGAAGCTGGGTCAGTTCTGTCCTGAAGAACATGAGGAAGCTGTTTCCACCAGTGCATCCCTTCCTCTTAACCAAGTGGCCATCTCTCCTGAGGTTCCTTATCAAACCCTGGCTGATTTTGTGAAGGGATCACGAGATCTCCACAGCTCCAGGCCTGGTCACTATGAACGCCTGGCTTGCCTCCTCCTGCTGCAGTTGTGTACAGGGCTGGAGCACCTCAAGCAGCAGAAGGTTGCTCACTACAACATTCACATGGAGAACCTGCTCTTGGTGCAGTGTCCATCTCCTCACCTGGGCCAGCAGGACAAAGATCCATCTGCAGAGCTGTCGCTTCCAAGGTTGGTCATCAGCAACTTCTCTAAAGCTATAGGAAAGAAGACATCTACTTCTGTGGCCCGAGATCCAGACCGAGTCAGCATGGCCCCCAAATGGCTCTCTGTGGCTCACTTCCAAAATGCAGAGGGGTTCCAGTTAGGCATATTGGTCTATGAGATCTTGCATCAGCCCAACCCCTTGGAGAAGCCCTCAGGACTCAGGAGCGGTGACCTCCCTGCTATCCCAGCCCTATCCATCTATTCATGGGGGCTTCAGAACCTGGCCACCCTGCTTCTTCACCCAGATCCCCGCATGAGTGTGCCCATCGAACAAGCAAAGAACATGCTGCAGGTCTTGCTGTGGGGACCACGCCAGGAGCTCTTTGCCAGGAACCAAATCACTCTTGTCTTGCTCCGGAACTGGGTGGCGATTAAAAGGGTGCTGCTGCTGCTGAAGTTTGCAGAGAAGGTGTCTGAGACAGAGGTGACCATACGACTGGAAGAGTGGCTGTGCTGTTTGTACTTCACAGAGACCACCGAGCACACGCTCTTCCACACCCTCAGGATTATGCGTGCTTCAGAAAGCCCTGGGGCACGTTAGACTTAACACTTATACATCAGTTATGAAATACGTAGATTCACTGAGCCCTAAGATTCATCTCAGCTCTTCAGTCTTCAGAAGAGGAAATGCTGAGTTTTATGCAGCTAACCTGGTGTGGGAGGTGTTAGACTTTTAAGACTCAGGTCCTATTTACTCTAAAGTTTCTGTGGTACTTGGACTAAGAATAAGGCCAGAGGGGCCAGGTACAGCTGGCCTGCCGCAGGTGGAGTTCTGGGGTGGAATGTACCTCCCCGCTCCCTGACACACACACAGACTAGGCAGATTGCTCAGCATCTTGCATACATTAGGGCCCCAGTCCTACTCCCATTGACTCACACAGCAGCACAGACAGATCCTAAACATCTGCCATGAGGTATTTCTCATGTGTGTCTCCAGGATAAAACTCAGGCTGTTTACTAGTCATATCCCTGCCCTCTCCAGGCCGCCTTTGTGCAATGTCTTCATCCCCTTCCCTTCAGGTTCATGCCTCCTTTCTGTTCCTGGGAACTTCATGAGCACACTATTTACACCTCTAACCTCCTCTTCCAACTCTTTTGTGATTGTTCAAAATAAGATGGAGCCAAACTCTCTAGTAGACAAATCCCCACAACTGTGCACTCTGCAGTGTAGTCTTACCCTTGGTTTAAGCTCCTTCTGCCGCTTTTCAGTCCATGAAGCAATGTTTTGTACCCAATTCCCTGCAGTTTTTCTGGGAAGACTTTCTTCCCAGAAAATGTTCCCATACTTACTCCCCACGTCATCTGAGTAAGGGTTACAGGATTTGACCTTTAGACACATAATCTTCCTGGAAGCATCCCCCTTCCTCACCCCATATCCACTAATTCGGTCATTTTGTTTAAAAAATAGACTCCAGTTTGCCTTAAGTTAACGTTATTAAGGAGAAATATGATGCATCTGATAGACTTATTAAAAACTGATTGCTGCATAAGCATTACCATGGAGAATGTATTTCAAAGAGAAATTTACCAACCCTGTAGCAGAAACCTTCAATAAAAACAAGATCCTGCTGAATCTTAAATGCTATCCATTTAAATTCTTACTTTTTATGACATTAGTACTCCGCATGACCTGTCCAGGGAGAAACATAAAGCCAAGCTTCACTGCTCTGTGAGTAGATCTAATCGCATAGATAGTATGATGAACAGTTTGGATCTGTTTGTGGCTACCCCATGTGGGTGCACTGGTGGAGAAGGACTTCAGAAAATCAACCAACCCAGAGCTCACCATCAGAATCAGCCTGCAAAGCATATCTGTGGATGATCCTGAAGGCCCGTGAAGCTGGCCAACCAGCAGCAATTGCATGTGAACTGTAAATCCCTACTTTGGGTGTGAGGTCTGTGTTTGGACTTGCTAGGCCTCCTTGTCCGCCTGGCAGTCTGCATGCTGCTTCTCCATGTTGTTGCAGCTTTGAATGTAAAACATTAAGCCAGGCTCAGGTTACCCAAGCAGTGAGCAGAAACAAAAGCCAACAATGTACAACCCCCTGGGTTCATGCACAAGTCCTGCCTGAAAATCTCATTGTTTGCTCTGTGCTGGGCTGACAGCCCTAGAAACAGGAGTCCTCTGTTTATTCCCACCATTGGGACAGCATGGGCAACAGCACTGCAACCCTGGGAGCTACAACTCATGGAGTTTCCCTTCCCTGCATAGTGGAGACTAGGACTCCTCTCATCCTCAAACTACAGATTATCTGGTGAACACGTGGCCATTTCAGAGGCAAAAATGAGAGCACCACATTCATTTCACTTGTAGACAGCACTGGACGTAGAAGTATACACACATAGCCCAACTCCTCCGAGGGCCCAAGCACCTTCAGTTCCCATGAAAGTCAAGGAGTTGTGGATGCACCTCTCAGGATCCGGTTTCTAGTACCCACCAATGTGTTTGTAGGGTAAAACATCACACATGATCTCACTTTATTTATAAAGTGTGTTCATTCCTCTTCTTGGCCATCACCCAGCAGTGACAACACCAACAGACATAGAATCATAGAAATGAAGGGCTGGCAGGGTTCTCAAGAGGTCATGTAGTCCAGCCCCCTGCACTGAGGCAGAACCAAGTAAACCTAGACTATCCCTGAGAGGTGTTTGTGTCCAACCCCTTCTTAAAAACCTCCATAGAGGAATTCCACAAACTCCCTTTGAAACCTATTCTACAGCTTAACTATCCTGATGGTTATAAAGTCCTTCCCTAATATCTAACCTAAATCTCCCTGGCTGCAGATTAAGCCTATCACTTCTTGTCCTACCTTCAGTGGACATGGAGAACAATTGATTGTGGTCCTCTTTATAACAGTTCTTAACGTATTTGACAAGTTATCAGGCGCTGCAGTCTTCTCTCCAGATTAAATCATGATTGGATGTAGTAAATTTTTGCTTCAATGAAGTATACAAATATTGTCAACACTGTAGTCAGTGGAAGCTACAGATGTTAAGCACCTTTGATAATGATGCCAATCTTCTTCCTAACTGTGGATTTAGGAAGCTAACTTTAGGCCTGGCTGTGCCTGCACTAGGATATTCTTGCTAAGCTGGTCTAGGTAGACTTGGTCCTGCCTCAGCGCAGGGAGCTGAACTAGATGACCTCTCGAGATCCTTACGAGTCCGACATTGTCTATGATTCTGTGCTCCCACTTGTTCTGCTCCACTAGTGACAGCACTAATATAGACAGGGCTGTAAAGTTTTCTCTGGAGATCAGCACTCAGCTGTCTCTGCATCCACCTCTCAGTAACTGCTCCAGATGAGTCAGGTCCTCAACTCCATTTAGCTTCTAAACAAAAGGGTTAAACTGCAATTTCACAGAAGCAGAGGGGAAAACCATCAAATAAAAGTTAGCTAAGCACACCCGCATATGCCAGTGCCATGGAAAGCTTTGCTCGGATTAGTACTACAGGTACAGGATATTGCAAGACTAATCGGATTTACAGCATAGCAGAAGCTTAATTTGTTTCTGACCCCTCAAAGTCCTTGTCAGCCAGATAGGCTTCTGAGTGGTAGGTCCTCAAGAAAGAATGTGTTTGTGGGCACACCGCACCCTTCCAAGACAGGCTTCGCCTGGGCAATGCTTCCTTTTACGCAAGATGCTTACTTCCGAAGCGTCTGCTTGCTAACACAGTGAGCCAAAGAACGTTTTCAATTTCTGGTTTTGGCTTATGCTGAGCCATGTCAGTTACACACATGCATGCCTATTTGGATAGATTATAATGTACGGGAATTTTCACAGAAAGGATTGTCTTGTGGTTAAAGCACAGCCGTAGGAGTTAGGATATCTGGGGTATATACTCAGCTCTGCCACTGATTTTCTGGGTGACCCTTGTTAGCCTTTTCTCAATTATCTCCTGCAATATTTCCTCTGGCTGCAAGATGGCAGTAAAACACCTAGCACTAGCAGCAGCAAAACAAAGAACAAAAATTTATTTGTTATGCTTGCTCCCGTCTCAACATTCCCCTATTTACTGCAGGCCTAAGTCGGCTCTCAGTTACATTGACATAAATCCAGAAGAACCACAATGACATGAATGCAATTACTTTGGGTTCACATCTGTGTCCCACATTATTTTAATCTATTTTTGGTTCGTACACTGTCCCAATCACGGCAGTACCTGAGCGCCTTGCAATCTTTAATGTGTTTATCCTCTCAAAACACCCGAGACGTAGGTCAGGATTATCCCCATTTTAAAGATGGAGGACAAAACATAGAGAAACTTAGCGATTTGCCCAAGGTCATACAAAATGTCTGCAGAGGAACAAGGACAGGAAGCCTTGCCACCCAAATTCTGTGCTTGTGTCCTAGCTATGGGAACGTCTTTTATTCTCTTTTTAAATTATGAGACTTTGACTTTTATCCTGAGATGCTATCACCTTAAAAATTACACTTCTCTGCAATCTTTCTGAGAGACAAGATGGGAGAGGTAATATCTTTTATTGGACCAACGTCGAGCTTGAGAGCTTCTCGCTTTCACCAACAGAAGTTGGTCCAATGAAAGATATTACCTCCCCCACCTCATCTCTCTCCCCATCCAGCAACCCACACAGGTACAAAACTGCAATTTTTATGTAATATTGCTACAAATAACAGTCAATGACCATCATTGAAAGTTACACTCCAGTCACTCACAAGTTTACGCAGTCAATGTAATACCTTTACACATTAGAGAGCACTTCTCCTTTATAGTCTGTCGGCCAGCTTGTTGTTTATGTGGGTCTTCCACACAGCAAGAGAGGAGAGATTACCATTTTTAAAAGTAGGCAAATGTGATTGCAAAATGACCAAAACTTGGCAAAGGACACAGGCAGGAGTATTATAATAATTGATCATTTGGAGTGTGGTAGCACCCAGGAGCCCCAATCATGGACTATGACTCCACTGTGCTAGCGCTGTACACCACAGAACGTTCCCTGCTCCAAAGAGCTCTCAACTTTTAATTCCAAGTCAATTTCAGTGTAACAGCCTCCCTTTTAAAGCCCTCAGCGTTACTGCTGACTGCAGTCAGTACCATTCCTGGCTGACTCCCTTTACATTACTGCAACAGAAAAAAAGTTAAACCTTAAGCAGTTAGTTAATGGTTTATTCCAAGCTTAATGCTTCCTTTAAAGAAATTCAGTGTTAAGGGATTTTTAACTGTATAATGCAATATTGCAACATTGTTTAGCAGCTTAAAGCTAAGCTTGGAATCCAGCCAAGGAGGAGTCATATTAATTGAGTTCTATACAGCATGTGTCCTTAAAAGCCAAGCTCCCAGGTGGATGTTAAAAGTCACAGCCGATGCTAAAAGTGTATGCTGTAATGATTCAGAGAAGGCAGTTCAGGTGCTCTTATTTACCCTGGCATGCAATACGAGGACAAAGGTCTAAGTGGGATCACTCAAAACTGATCAAAGAAAATGCTTTTCCACACAGTGCAGTCAGTTTGTGGAACTCTTCCCCCCCGAACCCTCATTGAGGTCAAGAGCTGAACAGAATTAAACAAACACTACAGAAGAGACCATCCACATTACAAGGGCAAATATTAAAGACTCTTGAGTTTTGGAAGAAATATAAACCTCAAACTTCAGGGCATAAGCGGACCTTTAACTACATGAATCAAGAGGAAAGAGCCACTGCAGAACCTCTCCCTCCAAAGCAGCTGATGCTGACCACTGTAGAAGAGACAATACTGAGTCAGATGAGCCACCACTCTGATCCAGTCAGTTGATTTTCTGTGCTAACAAACATCTGGTGAAATTAACAAAATCCAATTAAATGCGTCTCTAGAAACTGGACTCACTTTGGGTTCTTAATCATAGAACAGCAGGGTTGGAAGGGACCTCAGGAGGTCATCTAGTCCAACCCCCTGCTCAAAGCAGGACCAGTCCTCAACTAAATCTCCAAATGGCCCCCTCAAGGATTGAATCAAAACCCTGGATTTAGCAGGCCAATGCTCAAACAGCTGAGCTGTTTGTTTTAAATAACCACATTTTCCTGAGGGTCCCCCCACCACCACCTGTTGGTGTGAGCATCCCAAACAGCCAGCAGGGGGTGACATATGTTGGCTCAATAGCAGGCTTGCTTGCTATGCTCAGGTAGAGTCCCTTTCTGCGGATGTAGGTCGCCACCAACCTTGTCAGAGGAGCCATAAGCACTGCATGCCCTCTGCTGATACCATCCATCACCCAACTGCTCTCATGAGGGCCAGCCTTCCCAACACTCATCTTGGTGCATCTCAGACTGTCTCTACACTATTTTCCTCCTGAACATCCTCCCTGTTGCTATCCACTTAGGAAGCAACAGTGGGGGTACTAACATAACTGAGATTTCTAGGCAGCTGTCAACATTTAAGCCAGTGCCTACATTTTCCCAAACCAGAGTAGTCACCTGGACTCCACTAGCCCTCCCATCACTAGTATGATTAGCACTGGTGAGAAATTTTAAGGGGAAGGGAGCTTCATGCCATCTGGACCAGGGATTCACTTTCCCCTGCTGTCTTCTCCCTTCCTCTGTGCAGAGAATTCAGTGGCTGGGTACCTATTTGTCAGCTCAGCAGAAAAGGGCCTATCAAACCCCCGTGACTAGCTCTCAGCCCTGAGGGGAATGCAGTGACCAGATAAATAGCCCTTCATGGCTGCAGGTGATAGGGGGTTTCCGCTCCCTGTGAGACATGCCTCTGCACTTTCTAGTGCTCCCCAGCTATAAACAGTGCAGCAGGACCTCCCCTCAAGGCCCCACTACTCACCTACATGTCTAGACTGGTTTACTGCCCTTTGTTACTCCAGCTGACTTCACTGGTGTCTACAAGGGCTGCAGGGAGCAGTAGCCCCAGTGTCAGAATTTAGTCTTTGGAAAGAGCTAGCTTCTCTCAACTGGAACTATTTAATGATTTCCAGTTAGTAATAAATGACCCAGTATGCAAAACCAAACACTCATACCAGGAAACTGAAATGACTTAAGAGTCAAGGGATTCTATGACCTCATCCAGTGCTCCAGCTGTCACCTTACAGGTGGTGCCTGTGTAGAGGATGGAGATATGGAACACCTCCAGTCACTGCAACCAGACTTTTTAAGATGTATTAGAAAATGGATATGCTTGAAGGGTACAGAGGAACTCCCTTTATATTAAATATACTGCATAGTAAATCATCACTCATGATTTAAGGCTTTGGTGGAGAATCACTGATTCACTGCTTAATGTACTAGTCAAAGCGTTGACGACACTCCCAGCAAATGGCAAATACCTTACCACCCATGAATTCTCTTATCTGGAACCAGCCATTAAATCACCTAATGCTGTCTGAAAGTTCACTGGAGTGTGTTCAAGAGCTTCAACATGTATGTCTCATTCCCATTTTAGTGTGCCAAGGAATCAGGTTTTAGGTATGGACTATAGAATACCAGGAGAGGGTATATCACTGGCAATCTGTTACCAGCAACAGGTCAAACAGTAAGACTCCAAGGAGTTAATCCCTGACATGGAGGTCAAACACTGGCAGATTATGGTCATGTGACACTGTATAAGACCATCCAGATGTCACATTACAGATCAAAAATCGGTGGAATGGTGGTCTTTATTCAAGGTATCCAACTCCATTTTTACTGAAAGTAAATCCAAACAGGCTACAAGGTAAAGCAAGCAGCCAAGTCAGAGACCTATTTTTACACTAGTCAGTCTTCCTTTTACCAAGGTAATATCCTTTTCATCATCATGTAAAACCACTACTGAACAAGGACTGTGGCTTAGTACATGTTCAGGCACCCCAAGCAGTTTCAAGACTCTTCCTCAATAGCAGCCACTGATCACCCAACGAAATATTAACTGGTCTAACTGAACACATCATCGGTGCTGAAAAGCTGGCTCAGATCAATGTAAATTTATGTACCAGTGAGGTGTGAGTACAAGGTACACTTGACATAAGTGATTAATACATCCAGACAGGTCACATTACGAAGTCAGCAAGGAGGCTAGACTAAAGTTAGTTTGGCAGTCCTTACCTACCATTTTGATTCAAAAGCCTGGGACACAGCTTCCCCACCACAGGGAAGTCTTAAACATCTTAAACCAGCAATAAAAAGTAAAATATAAATTTTTATTTAGAATTAAAGCAAATACTTCGGTATCACAAACACAATATTAAACTTCAAGAAATATACTGCTAATTTGGAGTGAGCATTTATTTGCACAATCACAACATGCGCACAAATTCAGAAAAGATGAAGTTTGAAATTTTCAACATCCCACCACCAGAGCAGTTGGTCACAATATTTTGTACAAAGAACAAACAATTATAAGTACTGTATAACAGATGTTGACAAAATTTCTACAGTTTCATCTTTATAGACAACAAGAAAGCTCTAAGAGGCAAACATTGCAATCTATTCTTCTTCTGAAGAGTCTCTCTCAAACGTATAGGCCATGAAGCAAGCATCTGGTCTCTTGGGGACAAGGGGATGCCCTGGTCTCACAATCTCAAAGCCCAAAAAGCTGAAAGTACGGAGCAATGCAGCTGCAAAAAGTAGAAAGAATACAAGTTTAATCTGATATTCGGGTCACTAGACAATCCCTAGTGGCCAACAGAGCAGTAATGAGACATCTGAAGAGACCAATTTCTACAGATATACTGCAATTACATTTATATGAAGCTACTTTTCTATATTACTGAAGTCACATGGTGAAAGCAATTGAACAGGCTTCAGTTTACACCCACCTCTGTCATCTCTGTTCTTGTGGAAGCAAATGAAGACATGATCAACTTGAAGCTGTTCTTCAGCAAACTCAAGAAGAACTGCAAAACTAAAGTGGAATATCAGTGAGACAGACAACTCCTTCCAGCAACGTTGAGGAGGCACAAAACTACGTGGGGACAAATTTTCAAGCAAGTGACCTCATGGGCACATCTGCACCTGCAAATTTGTGTGCCTGAATCAGGAAGCAGTGTAAGTACCCAGGTTCACACTGACAGCTAAGAGCGGCTGTGTATCAGCCCTCTTCAGATTTACCCTTGAAGTCACACAGCCCAGTTAGACTTCCAGGTTTACACTCAGAATTAGCAAAACACACTTAACAGTGATAGGTGCCACTGCACTTTAAGGCCCAAACACCAACAGAAGTTAGTTAAGGGTTTATGAATAAAAGTGGAATATCTGGTGTTCCTCTACTTGTAAGAGCACAAACCAGCCATGTAATCCTTTTTCCCATTAATAAGTTGACTTTCCTCCTTAACTGATGAGCTTAAGTCAGACTAAACCTTTCTGCAGCTAAAAAAGCAAGAACTCAATAGCTAAAGGCAAGTATGTTTATGCTGCTTTAGAGCTAGCTTCCATCTCTGAAGACTCAGGATCACAGTGTGAAATGAAACAAGTGAGATTTAGATTACATTCTCACCAGCACATGCCGAAAATAGGAATAATATTTAGCACTGTTATAGCAAAAAATCAGATTTTGTCATGACTGGAACAGAAGAAAGTCTGCATGATAAACCCATCATCAGATGTAAGTGGATGTAGCCAATGCAGAAGTATCACTCTTCAGGAGTACTGAAGTTAATTCCTAATTAGAAAAGAGATGTTAAAGGGCATATTACACTCTATCCTGCATACCTGTCTTTGCTTCCTTCAGGCAGAGCACCACTGGGAATTTCAATATATAGATTGTTGCTGTTCAGCACTGCCCTCCAGTTAACATGTTTGGCATCTGTAAGCCTTGACTGGACATTGAGAATTCTTGTCCTGTTATTAGATGTTAGTTCCTCTGTTACATTCAGCCGATTATCCTGTTACAATAAGATGGGAAGTTACTACTAATTCATCACAAATTTGAAATTAAACTCATGGAAGTGCACAAAATTCTTGAGCACTGCAGTCAGGATTTGTATTATAACCTTCTGATATAGTCTTCACCACATGAAGAGTCATTAATAAACTAAGAAAATGAAGCTAAGACTGCCTGGCATTAGATTGCATATATATACTTACAGAATAAAATAAATTAGCTGAAAGATTGTGATCCCTCTGACTATTCCCTCGCCCACCTGGGATCTTCAGGGGTGGGTGAGGGACATCAGGAGCACCACCGAGGCCCCGGACCCAGGTTACTACAGCAATTGAAAGAAACCCTGGAACTAAAGAAAATCATGATTTCAGTTAAAACTACATAAAGCCTAGATAAAACAAGCAGCATTCACATTTTATATCACATTTTAAACAGGAAACACATTGAAAACATGCTATTGGCCTGAGCTTATGAAAGCAAAATTAAGTCTTAATTAACTTTCATTTATCCAGCAAAGGGAAAGGAGTGCCAGTCTCCTTGACACAGGACAAAAACATGTAGGTTGCAAGGGGCCTATGTTCACAAAAAAGAGGCACATTAAATGTACCCCCATGATGCTTAAGCTACCAAGTCCACAAATGTGAGGAAAGCCAAGGATTTGATGACATTTAAAGTTCAGGCTGAAAAACACAAAATCGATCTAAGAACTTAATTATAAATTTTACAGTTAAATTAACCTATAAATGTTATCAGGCGTGACAAATGGAGGCTATTTCATAATTTAGAAACATTTCATGTCCAATCTCACAATTTTAATGAGTAATTCCCACTGAAGCCAATAAAAGTTCTGCACATTCAAGAACTGAGACTTGAAATTCTTCCTCCCTCTTGACCAGTTTGTAGTTTATGTATGAACATTTTGATCACAGTAGCACTGGTACTATAATTCCCAATTCTAAGGTTAACTACAGTTTTAGTTATAACTGATTTTATAATCATTTTTTCATGATTTTCATTTTTATGTGAAACAGTGTTTCCTTGGCAGATGTCCCAGGCCCTGTGCATACAAATCAGACCTTGTGCTGAGTTTGTTCTGGAAGTACTCACATTGTTTCTCTACATTCTGGAGAGTTTAAGTAGATTCTAATTGTTTTTTGGCATCTCCAAATTGTTTTTACCATTCAAAGCTCACGAGGAAATAGTACACTTGTGATAATAAACATTTTAACATATTTAGTAAAAAATTGAAGACTATTCCCTTAAAATATCACTAATCTGAAAACCTACTTGAAGTTTTCATACTGAGCATTTTTATGAAAATTTCCAATGCAGAGAGCATTTATACAGCTCTGCTAAATTTAATACTGATTACTACAGAACCCTCTATTTAAAGCATTCCATCCTCTTGAAGCTACGATTAAACCTAATTTTTCTACACAAGTTGTTTCATATCAGTAAGCCTGCTTGCCTGATCAGCTTTATACAGTAACAAGAATGACTGCTGTGCCCACTAGCCCCTCCCTCTGCACCATCTTTCACCCTGCAGGCTTACACTTTGGTTGCGTCATCTCAGCAGATGCAGCAATCGAGGCCCTTAGGGAAATTTTCACAATCGTCCTATCTGTGAGTTCCAGCAGCCATTTGCAAATCGGTATAAACATGTACAAAATAATCCACCATTTTGCTCAGTCCAAATGTGTTTGAGAGTTCCAAATCAGTCAGAAAATTGTGGTGAGACAAACAGACCACTCATTAGAAAGCCTTTGAACAGCTATATATTGATAGGTACAATATCATCTGCTGAAAGTGATCAATAAAGGGGACCATTGTGAGGCTATAATATGAATGTATTATACTGCATAAAGTTACAAGAGACTAGGACCAATTGATATCAATTATATCTGAGCCCTCAGTTGTATTCAATTTCCAAAGTGCAGCAGTTTTCCAGTAAAGAATTCAACTGGTGCTCTAACCCATGCATTAAATTGATTTTAATATTCCTTTCGAGGTTCATTATAAAGCAATGTATCTCACTGTCCTCATGTGATAAGAACCACATTTTTACTTACTAAGCACTTGTATTTAACCACCCCACCCCCCATATATGCAGTTCTATAGAGTTCTGTAGCATAAAGGCTCATTTAGCTTTGGGAGTTACTTTTAATACCACATTTTAAAGTTGGGCTCACTGTGTGGTCTCTACATGGCCTTCCTTTTGGACCACAACATTATCTAACAAAAATGGCTTCTTAAAATAGCTTCTGAAAAGGGAAAGCCAGACTTATAATGCATAACTAGTTTGATAGCTACTTTGTCCCCTGCAGAGGTCACAGTAATTTTCATCTATTTTCATCCCAGCAATTGCTGTCATAGTTTAAACTGCATCAGAGGATTAAGCAAGCAGCTTTTATAACACACTTAGGTTCTACTTTAGGCTAAGCACCTTGATTCGTTTCCATGTATGTAACTATACCCTTACATAAAGGTTCTCATTTCTCACTCTTCTGCCATTCTGAATTAATCACCTTCCAACCATCAGAGGAAATGCCTTCATACCAGAAACAGTCTATTGCTTTGACGTAGTCATTTCTATTAGGTCTTTCTTTACTGAGGACTTTTATTGATGAGTAGCCACAAGTCACCACTGTTTCAGCAAAACACATTCATGCCTTTGCTGATCTGTTAGCTTTCCTGGCAATTTCAGCAGCCAGTGATGTGGCTGCTGTTTACATCTAACTGCCCTTTAACTGTCACGTGGCAGGTTAGGCTCTTTGTGATTTTAATGATGGTATTAGTGCGTGCGAGGATTTAACAGTGCTATGGGGAAGGGAACGTTATTCACCGCAGCTCCTGCTCTGCTTAAGGCGGCCCTGCGATGGGTTTGTCCAGGGGCTACTGATGGCCTCAGACAGGACCGGGGGAATCTGCAGGCCACCCCCAAGCAGGCGGGGGAGGGGACTCACCTGCTCGAAGGGGAAGCAGTAAGGCCTGTGGGGGAGGAGGGGGCGACGACTCCCACGTGCGGGGGGGGGGTGAAAGGGCCTCATGAGGCCTGTGTCCTGGCGGGAGGGGATCCCCAAAGGGGCTACGTCACTGCCCAGCCCCTCCAGCCGGGCCACGTGATCTCCACCCCCACCCACCTGCTGGGGGGGGGGGCAGGACGCCCTCGAGATGAGCCTGGCGCCCACGCTCAGGGCGCTGCCCTCGAGGGGCACAAGGCCCGGCCCAGGACCAACGCAGAGCCGCGGATGATGCGGGCGGCGCGGGCTGACCGGCTCGGCACGGCGGGGGCACCTCAGAGGCCCGAGGGCGCCGCGGGAGGGGGTGAGGGCTGAGGCGGGCCCGGCGCCTCACCTGCTCTGTCCGGCACGGAGGCTCAGCACGGCGGGCATGATGATGATGGTGCTTTTATTCCCCTCTTTCTCTCTGGCGAAGCAGTGACTGTTGAGTATCCGCTGCAGGGAGGATTTCACCATCCGGCCGCTCTGGTCCGAACCCCGAAACCCTCCGCAGCCTCCTCTCGGCCCAGGCTCTGCTGTACAAAATGGCGCCTGTTCGCCCAGCGGGCCCTTATATAGCCGCTCCTTGAGATTGGCCACGCCCCTCCGGGTGGCCACGCCCTCCAGAGGGTGACGGCCCCTGTGTGGTAAATAGCCAACTGTCCGCCAGGGAGGGTGACTCCCCATTGGTTGAGGACCATAACGGGGGGAGGGGGAATGAGCTCTCTTCCTATTGGCTGTTGAGGAGGATGACGATAAACGGGGACTAGAGTGGGCTCTTTACTAGCTCGGCGGTTCTAATTGGCTGAGGACGGAGTGGGCTGAGCAGCGTTTGATGTGCTGGCCTCGTATTGGCCCCCCGGAAAGCTCTTTTCGTGTCTCGAGTAAGCCGGCTGGAGGCGTTGTGCGCATGCGCCGAGCTTGTGTGGCGTCTTCTGACTCGTCTGTGGTGAAATCTACCTGGTCCCTAGTGAGCCCCTCAGCCTGCCCCCCCCCCCCCGCCCAGCTCCCACACCGACTCCTGTCCCTCCCCCACCCGCCCACAGACAACTTGGCCTCCCCTCCCCCTCCCCAGCTAGCCCAGCTCCCACACCAACTCCTGTCCCTCCCCCGCCCACCCACTGACTCCTCGGCCTCCCCGCTCCCTCCCCAGCTCCCACACCGACTCCTGTCCCTCCCCCACCCACCCACTGACAACTTGGCCTCCCCTCCCCCTGCCCAGCTCCCACACCTACTCCTGTCCCTCCCCCACCCACCCACTGACTCCTCAGCCTCCCAGCTCCCACACCGACACCTGTCCCTCCCCCACCCACCCACTGACTCCTCAGCCTCCCCGCTCCCTCCCCAGCTCCCACACCGACTCCTGTCCCTCCCCCACCCACCCACTGACTCCTCAGCCTCCCCGCCCCCTCCCCAGCTCCCACACCGACTCCTTTCCCTTTCCCACCTGCCCACTGACAACTTGGCCTCCCCTCCCCCTGCCCAGCTCCCACACCTACTCCTGTCCCTCCCCCACCCACCCACTGACTCCTCAGCCTCCCAGCTCCCACACCGACACCTGTCCCTCCCCCGCCCACCCACTGACTCCTCTGCCTCCCTGCCCCCTCCCCAGCTCCCACACCAACTCCTGTCCCTCCCCCGCCCACCCACTGACTCCTCAGCCTCTCCGCCCCCTCTCCAGCTCCCACACCAACACCTGTCCCTCCCCCACCTGCCCACTGACAACTTGGCCTCCCCTCCCCCTCCCCAGCTAGCCCCAGCTCCCACACCGACTCCTGTCCCTCCCCCGCCCACCCACTGACTCCTCAGCCTCCCCACCCCCTCCCCAGCTCCCACACCAACTCCTGTCTCCCCCCCACCCACCCACTGACTCCTCAGCCTCCCCGCTCCCTCCCCAGCTCCCACACCGACACCTGTCCCTCCCCCACCTGCCCACTGACAACTAGGCCTCCCCTCCCCCTCCCCAGCTAGCCCCAGCTCCCACACCAACTCCTGTCTCTCACCCACCCACCCACCCACTGACTCCTTGGCCTCCCCGCCCCCTCCCCAGCTCCCACACTGACTCCTGTCCCTCCCCCGCCCACTGACTACTCAGCCTCCTCGCCCACCGCAGCTCCCACACCGACTCCTGTCCCTCCCCCACCCACCCACTGACTCCTTGGCCTCCTCACCCCCTCTCCAGCTAGCCCCAGCTCCCACACTGACTCCTTTCCCTCCTCCAGCTGCCCACTGACAACTTGGCCTCCCCTCCCCCTCCCCAGCTAGCCCCAGCTCCCAAACCAACTCCTTTCCCTACCCACCTACTCCTCCCCCTCCACAACTAACCCCAGCTCCCACACCAACTTCTTTCTCTCCCCAACCCATCCACTGACTCCTTGGCCTCCACAGCTAGCTCCAACTCCCACACTAACTTCAGAAAATACCCAGTAAGGTGCAGTGTGGCCACATTAGCAGGGGTTGGCAGGGCCCTACATTTTGCATTTCTTGGCTCTTAGATGTAGTTTGGCTTACAGCCCTAATGTTGTGTTAACATTGTTTTTAATGTAGCTTGGTGTTATTTCTAAGGCCAGAAGGAAGGAGGAAAAGAATTAATTGGACAAAAATACTCACTGAAACCTTGGTGCTGCAAATTGCTCCATGCAGATGAACCTCCCCACTGCACTTAGACTTATTGAAGTCCATAGGTCTCCACACAGACCTGGGTGAATTTCACTCTGCCCTAGCTCATGGTGATTATGCTAGCCTTGTTAAAACACTCCAGGTGTTTTGAAAAAATGTATCCTGAACCCAGTACATCTTTCTAGAAGAGCAAACCCTCAGATAGACATTTTTTTGGCAGTGCACAATTTTTAAACATTCCTAACTTTTAAGTTTTTCCTTGTTTGTTTTAATCTTGGTCATAGGTATAATAGTACTTCTCTGTAAGAAATATTTATTCACACAAATTCATAGTTCCATGTGGCAGGGGGCAAGTTTGGTAGTGATAGTCTAAAATGTACAAACTCATTTTTGCACTGTGTACCCCAATGAGGAAGTAAACAAACACTGGCCATTTTAATAGCAGAAGTTCTTCCTCCAACAGCTAACACATTACATCAGTAGGGAAACCTGTTGTGCTTTTGAGCATCCAAAAGCATTTTAGAAACCAAGGCCTTGGTCTTACAATTGGATCTGTACAGGGTCTGCCTCCTTTGATCTGACTGCAGGATCAGAGTCCAAGTATGTCCAAAGGAAATGACATGGGATTGGAAGTCAAGAAACATGGGTTCTCTTGCTGACTTGCCTAGGTGGCCATGGCCAACTCCCTTTTCAAAACACCTTTCACCTGTATTAAATGCATTTAAAAAAGAAAAGGTTAGAATAATACAGAAGCAGGAAAGGACTACTGTATTCCAATGACAAGACTTTCTTTAATTGGGTCAAGTGTATCTATTTTAATGTACAATCTTTCAGATCACACAAGCCCTCTTTTCAAAACCAAACTCGGAGGCAGAAACTGGACGGATAATCCTATTATCATAGATACAAAGGAGATCTTAAAACAAAGGTTTGCCTGGTGCTGTGTGTGTCTGAATAGTGGGATTCAGTGTACTCTCTAAGTTACCATAAAGCACGTGGAGAAAGGTATATGTATATGTAACAGAAAGGAACTGTCAAAAATATTATATTTGTACAATACAGTTTTCAAGGTCATGGTTTTTTGATGAATGTGAATGGCCGTTTGTTTTTTAAGACAGTTGTGGCCAGGGAGAGAGTATTAGCTACAGAGATTAGCTGGATTTTGGCCATTGTTTTTGTATATTCTTTTGTTCATTGTGATTTTAAGACATGCCCATCCAGAAACTCTGAGCACATGTACAGAGACTTAATCAATAAAACATACGAAATGAAAATAATGTTCAAATCTCCACTGATCTGCTATGGCCTGAAACCACCCTGGCCAAAACTGGGACATAAATACTGTTGCCAAAAAAGCATTGTTCTGCAGCAAAGATCATGTGACAGACCTCACCTAGCCAGCCAGTGACTTGTCTTCAGGGCAGGATGAGTAATGGATGTGAGGGAGAAATTCTTTGCTAGAAGTGTCTGCGCTTAACCCCATGAGCACGAAACAGGTGAAAGAAACACTAGTATCTAATCTCATCCCTTTCCCTACGTTTGTCCATTGATTTTTGAATCTGAAGCCAGTTGCAGATTACTGTGTTATACAAAAACTAACCTGAAACAATAAGAGAGTGGCAGCTCAGTGATCATATTTAGGCCAAAATTTGCAACACAGCAGATGAGAGCTGCCGAGTCTTGCTTTGTGTATTATTGAGAAAAGTCTTCCACAGGGATGAATGTTCAGGATGACTCCAGGACTGTTATCATAGTGACAGGAATTATTATTGCTAGTAATATTTATTTATATATTTAATAGCAGTTCTGTATAATTATGTTGACTCCCGGGGCTGCAGGTAAAATGGAACAAATTGTAGCAGCTTTCATCTTTAACTTGGTGCTTGAGACAGTATATTTGTTAATGGCTTTTTTAGGGAGCTGAGGTGACAGGCACCAGTGTCCTTTTTTAAATAAGAAAATCTGGCACAGTTGTGTTCCATTCCAATGATGAAAATAGGAATATCAAAATATTTGTATAATCCTTGTTTCCTAAACCAGCAGAGATCAGGACTATTCCAGCACTGACATGCCTCTGTGCCTTGAAGGAAAGATGAAACCCTAATAACCCTACAAGCACCTCTTCTTATCTGGTTTACTGATGTGTGAACTTTAGATCCAATCTCTGGTGTTTTCCCAAGCCTCCCTTATAGCCATTGGGAAAATGAGAATCTGAACAGGGTTGTTCAGGATAGATGATGATGTAGCTTTCGCCCTTTAGGTCATTGGCCAACTGCAGCCCATGCTCATAGCGTATCTAATAGTTGTTCATAGATAGGGCCCTACCAAATTCACGGTCCATTTTGGTCAATTTTACAGTCAGAGGATTTTAAAAATCATAAATTTCATGATTTCAGCTATTTAAATCTGAAATTTGATGGTGTTGTAATTGTAGGGGTCTTGACCCAAAAAGGAGTTTGGGGGGGGGGAGGGTTGCAAGGTTATTGTAGGGGAAGCTGCAGTACTGCTACCGTTAGTCTTGCTCTGCTGCTGTTCGTAGTGGTCGTGCCTTCAGAGCTGGGCGGCTGGAGAGTGGCAGCTGCTGGCCGGTAGCCAGCTCTGAAGGTATTGCCACCCTTACTGCTGCGCTGCTCCCTGCAGAGCTCGACCTTCAGTCAGCAGCTGCCACTCTCCGACTGCCCCGCTCTGAAGGCAGCAGCACAGAAGTAAGGGTAACATGATATGGTATCACCACCCTTACTGCTGCTGGCAGGGCACAGCCTTCAGAGCTGGGCTCCCTGCAAACAACCGCTGCTCTCCGGCCGTCCAGCTCTGAAGGCAGCACAGAAGTAAGGGTGGCAATAAAACAAACTCCCAAAAATAACCTTGCGATGCCCCTGCAACTCCCTTTTGGGGCAGGACCCCCAGTTTGAGAAACACTGATCTCTCCCAGGAAATCTGTATAGTATAGGGTAAAAGCACACAAAAGACCAGATTTCATGGCGGGAGACCAGATTTCATGGTCCATGATGCATTTTTCATGGCCAAATTTGTGAGATGGATGTGCCATATGGAGGTCAATGGGCTAGATAGGTAACTCTTAGGTCTCCCCTCTCCCCAGTGTTATTGTTTCTACAAGAGTTGAAAGTGTGCTGATCATATGACACAAGACCAGTGCTTAGAAACAGTTACTAGCTCAGAAAGTATTGATGCTGGTTCCCCAAAACATCTCTAGCCCTGGCAACTTGTGGGATGTTGTCCCTGAAATCATGGCTGTCACTTTATTTATGTAAAACAAAAAAAGATCAACTAATTAAAAAATGTAATTGAAGAAAACGTTAATATTTGAGCCTCTTCTATAGGCCTCTCTTCCAGCAAAGAAGGAAGTTGAGTCGCAGGTTGTGGAGACATTGTCAGGGCTTCCTGTTTCCAAGTTTAAGAGGAGGATCAATGCAGATAGGGTGACCAGACAGCAAATATGAAAAACTGAGACAGGGTTGGGGGGTAAATAGGAACCTATATAACAAAAAGACCCTAAAATTGGGACATCTGGTCACCCTAAATGCAAATAAGAGCAGTAAATTGATATTTTAACTTAGAGGGGGGACATGAATAATGGCCTATATTTTCTCCGCTTAGCTGAATTAGACTATTGTAGCTCTTCTTGAATGTGGTAATAGGAACTGCTTGTTATGTTAGCAGCAGCATGGGACTCACTCCACCTCTGACTGCTGGCTAGGGAAATGCAGCAAAGAAATATTACTCCCTGCAGCAGCTGTTAAATTCTTGCATTGTTTTAGAATCATAGACTATTGGGGTTAGAAGGGACCTCAGGAGGTCATCTAGTGCAACCCTGTGCTCAAAGCAGGACTAATCCCCAACTTTTTTTTTTTTTTTGCTCCAGATCCCGAAATGACCCCCTCAAGGATTGAACTCACAGCCCTGGCTTTAAGCAGGCTAGTGCTCAAACCACTGAGCTATCCCTCTCCCCCTAACAAGCCCACAAAAACAGTGAAAAAACATTTTGACAAATTGTGAGTCCCCCTACTTTAAAAATCAAGTAATTTTGATTGCCGATTTGCTTTCTCCCTTCAGCTGCAGCAAGAATTTGTTCTTACTGTTAATAGTTCAATATAGATGTAATCAAGTAACAAGACAAGCGAATATGAGACTAAAGTGTTTCCCAAGAACCTAAAACTATGATGCCATATATACAGTGTATATAGTTCACAAAAATCAGTATGTATGCTAGCTCCCTCACCCTGTAGCATAACATTCTGTGTTCCCGGGATCTCTCAAATGCCCATCCACAGTCTACTGTTGGGGGTGGGGGAAGCACGAAAATAAAATCTCATTAGGCATGATACCAAAGCATTGAACAAATACAGCACAAGCACAGCAAATTTCTATTTGCAGTGGATCTTATAAGAAGCACTCTTATGCCTGCAAGTCTCCTTCCTCAAAACTTCTGGTTCATTTCCTCCCAGATTTCAGTTTAGTCAATTTGCCGGTTTTACATTCCCCTTCCTCCCCTCCCTCCAAAAAAAAGTTAGTTGTAGTCTTTTAACTTAACCTGAGCTTTGCGGGGCACAAAATTTACAGCATCGTTGTTTTTGTCTTTAAAAGCTCTCAAGTCCGTTGACTCTTGTGAGAATAATTTGTTTTCAAGGTCAAATATCTTGCAAACCACCTAGATGCTACATGCTACTGCAAAGCAAAGCCGGGATTCTTAGCTGCTTTCCAGCACTCTAAAACATTTGTTTTCCAGGTGCTTCATGAAATATGAAACCTGCAAATAAATAGTGGCCAGCCCCCAACTTGGGTTGCTAGCTGTACACTTTGCCAAGATTACTTACAGCAAATCACGTACCTCACCCCAAAGTAATTTTCAATCCCTGGTTTCTCTCCTGCAACCAGCTGGTTTGCAGTGTTCTTGGATCCAGATCCAGTAACAGACATAGCATTCTTTAAATCCCTTCCCATTCTATGCTTTAAGGGCCAAATCCTGCAAAGTGCTAAAGCACCTCCTGAGAAGTGCCAAGTACCCTATTCCTATCATTTTGCAGGATCAAGCACTTGGTGTGGGTTCCATATAAAAAGCAATAATTCATAAATAAAAGGATCAGTGGAGAAAAAAAGAGAATTAAGAGCAGGAAGTCTGATCAGACAGACCTCACAGAAACACAGGATACTATCAAACCTCTGCACCCTAACATTTGTGCCAACTGAAATTTGCCTGAATGGTTTTTGAGCTTGTGGATTTACAGTTCTGTATATTAAGATGTTCCATAAACTTTAATCTTGCATAAAATTTCCTGTTCCTGCTGAGAATTGTGAATAAATGGAATAAATTCACATTTAATAACCAATAAAATAGAAGATATTGGAATGTCCTTGTCATGCTATACTATATCATATGCCTGTTTTAAACAAGTGTTTTCATTCACTTTCATTCACTGATTCCGCTTGCACGGATTTCATTGTGATTGCTTTCACGTAATGTAATGGGAGCAAGATCAGGTCCTTACAAAGTGTCCAGTCCTGTGAGGTGCTGCATCTCTCCAGAGTGGTGTTGAATGCCCTTAATTCCCCCTGGATTTGTGGAGAGAAAAAAGGGGTGCAGAGCCCCTTGTAGAATCAGATCTTAAGAAAACAAGTCCCTGCTTGAGTGTGAGTAATTACTATTTGTGGTGTCCAATGGCTGTGTGGAATTCCTTCATGAATATTTTCAGTCACTGCGGATCCCTGAACCCAGCTGCGTGCTAGATTGTTTGTTTGCTGGGTTTAGTTGTTTGTTTTTTGCTCAGCTTCCCTTTTATTTTACAGAACTGTTCAGCAACTATGATGATTCTTTACAGCATGAGCTATTCTTACTCCACCCTTGTTTGTTGTTCTTTGGGTTCTCTGTAGCATTGGCTGTTCTTGTTTCATTCCTGTTGGGCCTGTAACAGTCAACGTTAGGGACGAGGAAGTGCATAGTGTGGAGCTGCTTTTGTAACTCGTAATTTGGTTTGAAAATGTTATCAAAACAAACGGATGCCAGCAGTGCGAATGTTAAGACCCATGCAAAACTGCTCTGTCAGGAATCAGTTCAGAGTCAGTTCTCCTGCCTGAACATTTTGCCAAACAGTTAATTAGAATGGATTTAGTCAGAGGAGACTTTTCCCCAGTTAGATCATTTCTGTGAGATTATTAACTAGTATATTTTCCCATAAATAAAATGAAACCTTCTGGGCAGGGTAGGCAATTTAGCCTGGAATAAATTGTGTGTGTCACGCTCTCCTTCAGAAAGGTGCTAACACTGGAATGGTAGTTCACTAGCCATTGCTAAAACATTGGCCATGGTTGGAGCCAAGTCTTGCAAACCTAATGGGCAGCAGAAGTGGCATGGTGGGGGAGTGCCCAAGTCGCAAAAATACTATGATGATCCTGCTTCACACTGCTCAGCCTTGGTTACGTGTCCCTTTGGGGAAGGGAAAATGCAGAGGGTACTGTGGTATGGCCAGTAGATTCACAGTTGTATGACCCAGGCGTAAAAACTGGGCTTGGTACATACATGTAAGGAGCACCAGTCCCCTCCTGAAAGATCTCACAGTGTAAATCAGGGGTCAGCAACCTTTCAGAAGAGCTGTGCCGAGTCTTCATTTATTCACTCTAGTTTAAGGTTTCACATGCCGGTAATACATTTGAACTTTTTTAGAAGATCTATTTCTATAAGTCTATAATATACAAAAGAGTTCTGGGCCCACAAACCTGAGGCTGCAGTAACAGCCACAGACCAGCTCCTTCTAGTGGTGCACGACTGGGAGACGGTCATTGGCCTATTTACTAGGCCATTGTGCAAGACCCAGGTTTTTGCCTTTGTTTCCATCAGTATCTGAGACAATATTTGCCCATAATTCTTTGTACAGTGATAATTAGCAGAAGTGGAGTTGGGAAAAATCACTGTGCTGACTTGGACACTCTCTCTCTCTCTCTCTCTCGCTCTCTCTGTGATGAGGCGAGAGTTCAGTTCCTGTGGCCTATTCAGTCCTAGACTTCTCTGCTGAGTCTTTCATGACAGGGACAATAGTGTTAATTTTGTGATGTGGATATTTGTCCTCTGGAAATTAGACTGAGAACCTACTACTTTCATATGGAGGCTCCCTAGCGTAACCAGACAGCAAGTGCAAAAAATCAGGACAGGGGGTGGGGGGTAATAGGAGCCTATATAAGAAAAAGCCCCAAATATCGGGACTGTCCCTATAAAATCGGGATATCTGGTTACCCTGAGGCTCTCATGTCATCCTACAAGAATTCAGCAAACGCTGTAGGTGAATACATACGTGTGCAATCAGACCAATGCCAAAATAGCAAACACGGTTACATGTCTGTCCCACAAGATTGTCTATGACCATTGCAGGCTGTTCTATCCTTGCTTTGTGCTGTTCAGTTTCCACACAAAGTGTTAATACACCTTGCTTCAAAGCAGTAAATGGTGATATGATAAGTCTGCCACCACCTTACTCTGTCAGGGGCTCTTGCTTCTTAGCTGCTAGGTGAACCAGACATGCTTTCAAGTTTGACTTCAGTGTGTTTTTGAATTATTTGTACTGGACATCATGAGAACAAGTGCATTGCTTTAGCTGACTATAAAATATGGCCTTGGATATCAGAGTCAGCCATACAAACAAAATCAACAGCTAATCTTTTAAGAGCATGCTTTGAATGGCAGACATCCAACAACCGTTACAGATTTTGATATTGGGAATCTCGCCCCACCATTTGATCCTGCAAACAGACCAAAGACAGCACATATGGAACTGATCAAGTTGCCTCATGTGGGGGTGAGATCAAATCAGCCTAAAGAAAACTGAACTACTGTGCCAACATGTGCCAGGAATGCACGTCTACCCAATTATTAAGATCAACAGTGCTCAAGTCTGTGCAGAAGTTTTGCTACCTAGGGGAGTATACGATCACAGAATGCCACCTTTGATGAGATTACTCATTGCGCAGCCAAACCAGCTTGCATTTGGAATGCTGTCATGCCACCCATGGAATGATAGAGGTATCAAAATAAGCACTAAGCTAAGTATCTGTCAGGCAGTTGTGCTTTCAATGCTTCTGTATGTTTGAGAGACATGGACAATAGATCACTGTCACAGTAGGAAACTTTCATGTAAACCACCCAGCAGCCATCAAACAGTAATGACTTTTAGTCACTATCAACCTGGGCTTTGGACCGGAGACCTTTTGATTAATAGGCTTGTTTCATTATCCTGAGGTCTCCAGTCCTCCTTCAGCTTCTTTAAAAAAAATTCTCTGGATACAAATTAAGGTACTTTACTCTATGGCTGTTATTGTTTAACCTCCAGAAGCTGAAGTTGAGACATTTGAGTTTTATTGTTTAACCTAGATTGACAGGTTTGACTAGTTCCACTGCAGCTTTTGTCCATGCCTTAGTGGAATGCCCTGAAAGGCCATCTTGTAATGTTTCATAGCAATGATCCAGCGAATCATGATGGATATTCCTGTCTCTCCTAAGTAACAGTGCACTAGTGGGTCTGTTTATTCCTCACTTGACCACCAGTGTAGGCACACCTCCCTCACAAAGATGTACTAACCCAGTCCAGAGGGACTTTCTACTTCAGAGGCAAGTGTGGATAAGCTCTGAATTAACACTCCAGCGCTGCAGCTGTGCTACTTCAGTGAAGACACTACCTACTGCCAATCAGAGGAGTTTTCCCGTTGGCATAGGTATGCCACCACCATGAGGGTATGTCTACACTACCCGCCAAATAAGCAATTGATCCAGCAGGAGTTGATTTATCGCATCTAGACTAGACACAATAAATCAATCCCCGAGCGCTCTCCCGTTGACTCCTGTACTGCACCGCCGTGAGAGGCGCAGATGGAGTTGACGAGGGAGCGGCAGCAGTCGACTCACTGTGGTGAAGACACCACAGTAAGTCGATCTAAGTACGTTGACTTCAGCAATGTTATTCATGTAGCTGACGTTGCATAACTTAGATCGATTGCCCCCATAGTGTAGACCAGGCCTTCGAGGTTGTAGCTAGGTTGATGTGAGAATTCTCTCATCAGCCTAGTGTTGTTTACACTGGGGATTAGGTCAGTTTAAATGCCTTGCTCTGGGGTGGATTTTTCAGACCCTTGAGCAACATCATTATATCAACCTAATTTCCTAGTGTAGACCAGGCCTTAGTCTAATACTTAAAGCCGTTGATGGAGAATCAGAACTCCTTGGTTCTACTTCCAGCTGTGCCATTGTTTTGAAGTGTCTTTGGGAAAGTCACTTAACATTTTTGTTCCTCAATTTCCTCCTCTGTAAATTTGGAAATAAGAATGCCTATCTCCCTCCCTACACATATCTAAGGCTTTGGACACATTTGTAACACTTCAGAGCAACAGAGAAAAGGTGCTAGAGAATTGTAAATAATAGTACTACACTGATGGCATTGCACTTAAAGGGCTGATATAAGGAACACAACAGTGTAGGAATTTCCATACTGGATCATAGTAATAGATACTTAATCTGGTATCCTGTTTCCAATCATGACCTATACTAAATGCTTCAGAGGAAGGTATTTCTACCAAGTGTTTCAGAAGAGCGCCTGAAGAAAGGGTGTTTCAAAAGAGTGCCTGATATTGCGCAAATAAACTAACATTGACCGCAATTAGCAAATTAGCCCTTGAATATGCTCCAGATATTCTAGCTAGTGAGACTATTTATTAGTGGTTATTCATATAAATGAATAATCCCTATTTAAACTCTTGGCCTCAATAGCTAGTCACAGTGAGCATCACAGGTTTATTGTATGTTTTAATAGATTCAGATTATGATGGATGTCTCACTAGGACAACATCTCCTTGCCTTCATCCTTGGTGTATGGCACCTTCCAAGACAGCACACAGATTTCTGAATTCCCAGTTTTTAATATTCCCCACAGTGCATTGATTCCACCCAAATATCATCACAGTTTGGCTACTAGACACATATCAACTCATTCCCTGACTGACAGCAGCCAAGCAGCATTGGGAGCTACAGAGCACGTTCAAGGTCTAATTTACTAATTGCCATCAATGGCGATTCAGAATGAGCCCCATTTTGGGGCTCATTCTCCTCACAGCCAAGTTCAATGGGAACACATTCTGTTCCCTCAAGAATGGAACCAATCAGAGTCAGCAAGTTCGCTTGCTGCAGCTGCTGGAACAATACACTCAGCGTGACAGCTTTGTAGTTATGTTAAATCAAGTACTGAACTGAATGGGCTACAGAATATGAATTAAACTGACAACTTTGGAGTTCCCTGAAGGCAGTGTATACATAGAGGATAATCATGTAGATCTCTATGGCAGCATACAGCAGGTATACCACTAATAAAAACACTTGGCATTTATATAATGTTTTTGCATGATGAAAATGCTTTGTAATGCACTTGTAATTCATTAAATCCTTACAACATCTTTAGGAAGCTGGAAACTTACTATCCTTATGTTTAGGGTGACCAGATCAAATGAAGAAAATATTGGGCCCTGTGGGGGCGGGGGCAGGTCCACCGGTGGAGCGGGGATGAAAAAAAAAAAGCGGAGTGCTGCTGGCGGAGCAAAAAAAAAAAAAAAGGAAAAAAAAAATCCAGTGCTGCCAGCGGAGTGAAGTATCGGGACAAATTGCATCCCGACCAAAGATCAGTCGGGACGCAGGACAAGCACCCAAATATCAGGATGGTCCCAATTTTATCGGGACGTCTGGTCACTCTACTTATGTTATATCAAAGATAGGAAGACTGAGGCACAGACAAGCCCATACAATAGCAATGCTGAGATTAGAGCTCAGGAGTCCCTGTTTCTTACACCCTTGTTCAGTTCACACTGCCTCTCAATCAAATCATAGTAATGATGGATGCATCCTACCAGGGCAGGGAAGTTCAGCAGGACTTCAAACCCAACTAATTTGGTTTCTCCTGGAACAGTATCTACACACAATAGTCATTTATGTGCAAAAAGAGTCTTCAATGTTTTGATATCCCAAAAAGTAGTCCTGATCCAACTAGACAGTCAAGATACCATGTTTTATTTAAAAAGCAGAGAGGAAGAGGATTGTGTCACCCTTGCTGGGAAGCACTGCTTGTGGCACAGAGCAGTGTCCAACAGGACATTGGTAGTTGCCATTTTCCTGCTAGGAAAGGGAAAATGTAATGACTCATCTGATTATTAATTGACCCAGCCCCTGGATCTTTGGGTAATGGAGGAGATCTTTCTTCTCTGGGGGGCAGACACAGCTCTATATGTCGCACTGCTGAACACACTGGGGTTCTGAACAGAGCACCAAGATGAGACAGCTTCTCCATCCACTGGAGTGGGAAAGTCACATACATCTTTTCCTCTATTCCTTCTGGTAGTTCAGGGGAGAGTTCATGATCCTACCATGATTGCCAAGCTGGAGGGGGTTCTCAGAGCTGTTAGGGATTGTTTGTGCCTGCTCTGTTCAGGATGAGAGACTAGCTACAACTGCTCACACAGAACTGGAGCACCTCTTTTCATCCCAGCCTAGGATCTAAGATGACTAGATGTCCTGATCTGATAGGGACAGTTCTGATATTTGGGACTTTGTCTTATATAGGTGCCGATTACCCCCTAGCCGATTTTTTAGACTTGGTATCTGGTCACCCTACTCGGATCCCTCTCCTTTTTGTGGTGACCCTGAGATGAGAGAGAGTTAGGTTGTTTCTAAGCAGGTGTCAAGTCCTCCCAGCTGTTTAGAAGGAATTTATCAAATTCTCTATTTGTAGAAAAAGCCTCACAAGAATCCTTTTAATGAGTTCCTCGCTAGAACTGTTTGACCCTGAGTTATTGGCAACTTCTCTGGAAATATATTTGGTAGCTATTTCACTTTCCATTATTGTGTGAAAAGAAGACCAGTTCCATCTTCTGCCCTTTGTCATCCTGTTCATGCAGCCCTTGTGGTACATTTGAAACCTCCCCTCCGCTCACATACTAACTCCCCCACCTGCCACCCCCACTGTATTGTGGGATAACAACAATCCTAGCTAGATTGCTTTGAACCACCAGAGTACCTGTCAAATCAAGTCTTTATATGGAAGATGGTAACTTCTGTTTGGAAAACAGTGACTCAGAGTGAGCGAGCTTTACTGATAGTTTATGTAGCTACTGATCTACATAAACTTCCCTAAGGATAAGATGATGCTACTGAGCAACCCTTTAGAAAGCAAGGTGCGTTTGGAATTCCAGTTTACATAGCCATCTTGCCAAAATACTTCTTGCATGCTTCTTGGACACACCCTTCTCCACAAGCTTGGTGTAAAGAGGTCCCTGGACACGTAGCTGGAGCACACTGAAATTTTAGGAAAATCCACCCAGCTTTTCCTTTCTTTTGACACTACTACAGTAGATTTTGCTTTTTTCTGGAGAATCCTGTATAAATGGATATCTGAGTGCATTTCTCGTTGCTGACCCTGAGCAAACGTGCAGCCTCAAGGTCATGTCAAGGCACACTCAGTCCAAGGGAAGTCAGCTTTGTAGTCCATTTATGATTGATTTTCACCCTGGAGCATTTCAAGACTTTTCTGCCTATTCTTATAAACATGAAGTGCTTGGGCTCATCCATATGGCAAGATTTAGCATTAGGGTGTCCCTCATCCCAAAAATCTTTTATCTCATCCCATAATTTCATTTTATTTTGGGGCTATTGTCCTCCATGTTTTCTGGGCAGTATCTTTAGTCCTAAATCTTCAGTAGTCAAACAATATCTAAAGCTCACTTCACAGGATCAGTTCTGTGATTCACCTACCACGGAAATGCACCTCTGGAGTGAAGTCTGGCAGCAGTTTAACAGCACTACACAGTAAGGGTATGTCTACACTATGAAATTAGATCAATTTTATAGAAGTCAATCTTTAGAAAGCAACTTTATACCGTCGATCGTGTATGTCCCCATTAAGCAGTAGGTCCGTGGAGGGCAGCCTCAATACCATGGCTAGCATCAACTCACAGAGTAGTGCACTGTACGTAGCTATCCACGGCAAACAATAGTTTTGCACCTTTTTTCCTGGGTTACTGGTGCAGCTGCCATAGCATGTAGCCTGCTCAGCTCACTGCTGCTGTTCTGAGCATTGTAAACATCTTGCGCATTATCCTGCGGTATGTGCAGAACCCAGCTAGGAGACGCCAGCACGAGGACAATTGTGAGGAGGACATGGACACAGACGTTCCTGAAAGCACGGGATGTGGCAATTGGGACATCATGGCACCAGTGGGGCAGCTTGATACAGGAGAATGCTGATTCTGGGCCCGGCAAACAAGCCCAGATTGGTGGGACTGCATAGTGTTGTGGGTATGGGATGAGTTCCAATGACTGCGAAACTTTCTCATGAGTAAGGCCACTTTCATGGAACTGTGTGAGTTGCTTTCCCCTGCCCTGAAGCACAGGAATACCAAGATGAGACCTGCCCTGACAGTTGAGAAGCGAGTGGCAATAGCTCTGTGGAAGCTTGCAATGCCTGACTGCTACGAGTCAGTCTGGAGTCAGTTCAGAGTGGGCAAATCTACCATGGCGGCTGCTGTGATCCAAGGAGCCAAGGCAATCACTAATCTTCTGCTGGCAAGGGTAGTGACTCTGAGAAATGTGCAGGTCATAGTGGATGGATTTGTTCCAATGGGGTTCCCTAACTGTGGGGAGGGAGGGGGCAATAGAACACATGGCCCTATCTTGGCACTGAACCACCTTGCCAACGAGTACATAAACCGCAAAGGGTACTTCTCAATGGTGCTGCAAGCACAGGTGGATCGCAAGGGACATTTCAGTGACATCAACATGGGATGGCTGGAAAAGGTGCATGACGCTTGCATCTTTAGGAACGCTGGGCTGTTCGAACAGCTGCAAGAAGAGACTTACTTCCTAGACCAGAAAATTACTGTTGGGGATGTTGAAATGCCAATAGTTATCCTTGGGGAGCCAGCCTACCCCTTGCTCCCATGGCTCATGAAGCCTTACACAGGCAGCTTGGACAGTAGTAAGGAGCAATTCAACTATAGGCTGAGCAAGTGCAGAATGGTGGTAGAATGTGCCTTTGGATGTTTAAAAGCTCACTGGTGCTGTTTGCTGACTAAGTTAGACCTCAGCGCAACCAATATTCCCCTTGTTATTGCTGCTTGCTGTGTGCTCCATAATATCCGAGAGAGTAAGGGGGAGACATTTATGGCAGGTTGAGTGGTTGAGGCAAATTGCCTGGTGGCCAATTTTGAACATCCAGACACCAGGGCGATTAGAAGAGCACAGCTTGGCACGCTGCACATCAGATAGGCTTTGAAAACCAGTTTCATGACTGGCCAGGCTATGGTGTGACAGTTGTGTGTTTCTCCTTGAAGCAAAACCACCTCCTTTGTTGAATTTAATTCCCTGTAAGCCAATCTCTCTCCCTCTTTCAACCACAGCTAGCAAAGGAAATAAAGTCCTTATTGTTTTGAATCCATGCAGTCTATTTTTAAAAAAGTGAGATCACTGACAAGGTAGCCCGGGTGGGGCGGGGGAGGAGGGAAGGCAAGGCCACATTGCTTATTGTAGCCACACTACAAATCAAAACTGGTTGAATGGGCCATCCTCTGGAGTGGAGGGGCTGGGTGCCCAGAGCCTCCCCCACCCCAACATTCTTGAGCATCTGGGTGAGGAGAATATGGACCTTGGGGATGAGGGCAGGCCGTTATACAATGGATGCAGCAGCTGTCTGTGCTCTTGTTGCCTTTCCTGCAGCTCCACCATATTCCTGATCATGTCTGTTTGCTCCCCCATTAGCCTCAGCATCTCCTCCTGCATGTTCTGATCACACTTACTGAATACCTCCATGCACTCAGCTGTGCCCCATCAGTGCGGGAGGACTGCATGAGCTCTGAAAACATGTCATCATGAGTGTGTTTTTCGCCTTCTAATCAGCAATAACCTCGGGGATAGAGATGATACAGGGAGCATAGGAACATTTGCTCCTGTAGGGAGGATAAAAAGGAGAGTAAAATTTAAGAAGATACATTTCTGAGAAGAAAAGGGAGACTCTTTCACAGTGAATCAAGCAATTCACAGCAGACAGCATGTGCTTTAGGTACAAGGTCACATTTTGCATTTTATAATGAGTGCCTGCCGGTATGGTGACATCACACACGGCTGGGCAACAGAATTCAGTTTCCAGGCAGCAATGGTAAGCCAAAGGGTATGTGGGGTTGGCTTCTTCTGCCTTCATAATATGTGGAATGGTTTCAAAGCAGCACCCTCCTTTCCCATAGCAAGCAATGCCAGCTGGTTTTGCCATTTAAAAGGAAGGGGCTGCGCTTTTGGGTTGGATGTGCAGCACACCCCTCCCCACACCGCATGGCTATTCTCCAGGATGATCCCTTTTAGCCATGCACAAAAGCCCAGCATGAACGGGGTTCCTTTTACTCTTCCCTTACAAAAATTCCCCTATTTCAACCAGATGACCATGAACGATATCACTCTCCTGAGGCTGACACAGAAAGATAAAGTCCAGATGTTGCATGAATGCAGCCAAAACCCAGGACCATTTGCTGCCACGTTTTGTGCTGCAATGATTCCAGAGTATTGCTACTGGCTTGGCATGGTAAAGTGTCCTACCGTAAAGGACAAAATAAGCCAGTCCTCCCCAGAAACCTTCTACAAAGTCTTTCAGAGTACTTCCAGGAGAGCTTCATGGAGATGTCCCTGGAGGATTCCCGCTCCATCCCCAGACACATCATCAGACTTTTCCAGTAGCTGTACTGGCCATAAATGCATCCCAATTCTTCAGGGCAAATCAAACATTAAACACAATTGTTTTTAACCCCTTTAGTGTAGTTACAAATGTGCACTCACCAAAGGTGTCTTCTCCACCTTCAGGGTCTGGAAACCCGCCTTGGGAGGGTATTGGCTCCAGGGTGATGTAAAGGTCCTGGCTACCGGGGAGAACGGATTCTCCACTTGCCTGCTGGGCATCGTCCTCCTCCTCTTCCTCATCCACAAAATCCTCCTCCATGTTGTGTGAGACTCCTCCCTTGCAGGTGTCCATGGACAGTGGTGGAGGTACTGGTAGGGTTCCCCCAGCATGGCATGCAGCTGATCATAGTCTCTTCCAGCTCCAGCACTGAACAGCACCACCACTTTGGGGCTGTGTCTTAGGCCCTCTTTCTGTTGCACTGTCATGTAGCTTGTCGAGAACTTTTACCTAACATTTTGCTTGGCACAATGGGACTCTGACTCACCTCAGGCCTATAATGGCTACCACACTGTACATTGAAAATAATAAAAGAAACCTGCTATTGCTTCCTCCCAGGGGTCACACTGTGGGAGAAGCTTTTCATCATCCTCCACACCTTCACCACCACCCCCTTCCAGGGACAAAACCAAGAATGATCTACAGTGCATAGACATTTTCCTTTAGAAGGAAGAAAAAAAATGCCTGAGTATTTGACTCTGTGCCAGGATTGTGTTGTGACTGGGTAACAGTGACTCAGACATTATTGGTTTCAGACATATGCTACGTGCGGAGAAAAAGGAACCAGAGCAAGCCCCACGTGATGATGATATTAGCATACCCCTCTCCCACTTGTACCGAGACTCCTTACGACTCTTGAGTGGAGCAAGACTGAACTGATGTTTGCATGTGCATGCATATTACTTTCGAATGCCACAGATTAACAAACTGCTAGAGGGAAGCATTTTAATGATGAAAAACCATACAGAGCTCAATTGTTCTCTATCCATAGAAAAGTTACTCCAGCCACCCCCCTTCTCTCTAATTGAGTTGTTTCAAAATATGCTGGGGAGGGAGGAGAGAGAGGGGAAAGTGGGGAATGTTTTTTTTCCTAGTCCCAGCATGATTTATCTGAAGTGCAGACTGCTGGATTTTCACTGCCATTTGGGAAACATGCTGAAATCAAAAACTTTCAGGACTGGTCTGGTAGACTTTAAATGTTTAACACAGAAAATATCCAAGTGAAGCCCAAATCTCCAAGCGACACAGCTCCCCAACAGTACCAGTGCCCCTCTCCTTTGCCCATCCAACACAAGCAAAAACAGAGGGAAAGGTGGCCGAGCACAGGACTAGGGCTAAGGACTCTGATCCCAATTCTCTAAATCTGAATTATTATTCTTATTGCAGTAGGGGTCATAGATCAGCATTCACACTGCACTCCCCATCAGTACCCGGTCTGGGCCAAGGAAGAGAACGATTCAACCAGCAGACCAAATTCAGTGATGAATCCTGGTCACATGGGACCTGAGGCACATTGTGCCTATGCTAAGAAGAAGATTGTAGTAGTCAAACTGAAAAATGGGGCCCCATCGTGCTAGCTCTGTATAACCATTATAGGAGACAGACCTTAGAATCAAAATGGACAAGCCAGACAGTGGGTAGGGGAAGTGATACAAGCTCTGATACAGTCACTCTGTGACCCCAGGTATGTCAATTTATTTCATTTCTCTGTGCTTCAGTGTCCCAGTCTGAGGAAGAGAGAATACTAATCTACCACACAAGCATGTTGTGAGTTTAATGGATGTAATGTTTGTCAAGTGTTTTGAAGGTGATGATGCTAGAGCAGCATTAGGAATTTCTTAGCTAAAGCCAGCCAAGCCTCTGGCATCAATATTTCATGAATATATTTTATTTCAAAGCACATGTCCCTCCCCAACCTATGGTGTGTGTGTATGTGGTGGTGGGGGGGGGGTATTAACACTGGGATCCTTTGCTGGCCCTCATTTCCAACTAGATCCTCCCACCCCACCCCACCCTACCCTTCCCTTCCAAGGATGTGACTGTTTGGCTTTCTCCACACAGTTCAGACCAAGCTTTTTGATATTTTCTTATAACATTTTGGCATCTTAAAAAAAAATCACCTCCATATCCATTCCTAACTTAGTCTGTGTCCCATGGAGTTTTTCCTGCTATTATCTCTAAACATTCTTTGTTTCAAATTCTGTCTCTCTCTTCCTCTGGATTTTTCAATCTCTGGTTCCCTCACATTAATTTTGCCTATAGCACTCAGCACATTCTTCTTCTTCTGAGCTGTTTACTGTTCTCTTCAGTTTTTTCCTCTTCCTTTCCTTTCTTCTCCCTTCTCTATAAAGTGTCTTTTTACCCTCCTTCCATTCTCAATCCTGTCCAGCTTGTCCGTGTCTCTCTCTTTCAGGCCCTGATTTAACCATGTATTTCCATGGGTGGCAGGTTTGTAGAAATTTTGGTGGTGCCCCCACCTCAACTTGCCCCCCTAAAACTCCACCCCCCACCTGCCCAAGGCTTTGGGAGGGAGTTTGGGTGGGGGAGGAGGTCTGAGGTGCAGGACGGGTGCAGGCGCTGGGAGGGAGTTTGGGGATGGGAGAGGGTGTGGAGGGAGGGGGTACAGGCTTGGGGAGCGCGTTTGGGCAGGGAGGGGATGCAGTGGTGGGGCTGGGGATGAGAGGTTTGGGGTGTGGAAGGGGGCTCAGGGCTATGGCAGAGGGTGGGGTGTGGGGTGGGACTGGGGATGAGAGGTTCATGATGCAGGAGGGGGCTAAGGGCTGGAGCAGAGAATTAGGGTGCAGGGGGATGAGGGCTCTGGCTGGGGCTGAGGGGTTTGGGGTGTGGGAGGGGGTAGGGGGTGAGAGATCTGTCTGGGGCTGGGAATGAGGCATTTGGGATATGGGAGGTGATCCGGGCAAGAGTAGGAATCTGGGGGGTGAGGGCTCTGGCTGGGGCTAGGTATGAGGGGTTTGGGGTGTTGGAGAGGCTCAGGGCTAAATCAGAGGGTCAGGGTGCGGTGGAATGAGGGCTCTGTCTGGGATGGGGATAAGGTGTTTGGGGTGTGGGAGGGGCTCAGGGCTAGGGCAGAGGGTTGTGGTGCAGAGGGTTCTGTCTGGGGCTGGAGATGAGGGGTTTGTGGTGCTGGAGGGGCTCAGGGCTAAGGCAGAGGGTTGGAGTGCAGGGGGATGAGGGCTCTGGCTGGGACTGGGGATAAGGTGTTTGGGGTGTTAGAGGGGCTCAGGGCTAGGGTAGAGGATTGAGGGTGCGGTGGGGGGGTGAAAGCTCTGGCTGGGGGTGTGGGCTCTGGGGTGGGGCAGGGCTGGGGATGAGTTTGGGGGGCAGGCAGGCTGCTCTAGGACAGGGGACGGGGAGGAGGACTCTCCCCAGCCCTTTCCCTGCTGGCAGCAGTGAGCTCTGGGGGAGCAGCCCCCCTTTCCTGCTCCCCCCAGCAGCACACTCCCCTCCACCACTGTCACTGCATGTGCTCCTTGGGCCCCACTCAGGTCCAGGAATCTCCCTCACCTGCCCCATGGTGGGTGCCAGGGGGTGTTGCATGCGCCTCCTCCCCTGCTGTTGCCCCTGACTGTAGCCTCACTGGGGGGTGAGGGATGGGGCTGCCTCCTTGCCCAGCATGGGGCAGGAGCAGTGACTGGGGTGGAAGGTCCCACCAGAAAAGGGAAGGGAAGGGTCTGAGGGGGGAAGGGCAGGCTCAGAGTCAGTCTGCCCTGGCAGTCGATGTGTGGGGCAATAGGACCCTGCAGCAACAGTTGCTGCAGGGAGGAAGCATGGAGCTGCACAGAAGAGGCAGGGACACTCTGCTCCCTCTGGGCTGGGAACATGCGCAGGGCCAGCAAGGGGGAGCTGGGGGACACATGGGGGGGCACAGCAGGTGGGGTGACCCAGCCCCAAGCATTGGTGGAGCTGGGCCCCTGGGTTCAGAATACTGCTGGGTACCCAGGCACCACGTGGGTATATAACTTGCCACCCATGTGTATTTCATAGAATCATAGGGTTGGAAGGGACCTCAGGAGGTCATCTAGTCCAACCCCCTGCTCAAAGCAGGACCAATCCCCAGATTTTTACCCCAGTTCCCCAAATGGCCCCTTCAAGGATTGAACTTACAACCCTGGGTTTAGCAGGCCAATGCTCAAACCACTGAGCTATCCCTCCCCCTGTAAGCATCTGGAGAGACTGAGTGAAAGAGCCATGGGGTGTATTAGTGAGCTGTTGATTGTATTTACTTTGGTGCTTAAAGTTAGGCACATACTAAGGTACATAGGCACATGCATGGGTGCCTGCTAAATCAGGGGCATAGTCTTTTCATTGTGCCCTGCTCCAGCACCCCCTTCAATTCCCTGTATGAATCACACAGATCCTCCCCACCCTGCTCATCTCTGCTTCACCTCCCTATTTCCTTCCTGAGTGGATCGTGATCTATTATAAGCCATATTCTGCTGCAGGCCCATCCAGACGCACTTGGTTGTGTGCTTACCTCTTTGTTTCCCAGCAAGGGACAGAAAGCCTTTCTGCTCCCCACTGAATAGCTGATTGGTAGTTGCCAGAGGAGTAGTGTTGCTAGTGTTTAACTCCAGCATGTGGCAGAGAGAAATATGGAGGTGACAAGAAAAGGTGGGTCTGCTGGGAGCCCACTCCCACTGTAGGATATGGATCTGCCTCAGCATCAGCCTGTTAACAAGCTGATAGTCCATCTTGGCTTAGCAATGCCATGATAACCATCTACAGGCATTTAAACCTCAAGGAGGGTTGTTTGGGTGGGATGTAATTAATAGGATTTAGTTACATAAAGGGCTAAGTATCAGCTTATCTGTCTAACAGCAAGGTGTATTGGCCTGTGGAACAGATTCCCACAAGAAGGGATAGAAGCCCTAGTGCTTGAGCTATTGAGAGCTGGACTGGACAAGACTCCCAAGAATATACTGGAAGAACAAAGCCTTAATTCCCTGAAGAGGGGAGCAGGGAAAGGAGGATTTTAAATTTAGCCTTATAACAATATAAAAATAGCAGAATATTGTGTGTAACTGTCATAGGTATAGCTAGCTCATAGCACCCCCTGCTGGTGGAGCCTGGCACTGTAGGTGTCTCCCACCTGTGTTTCCCCTCAACCAGGTTTTCCATCCCTCCTAGGGATTTGTATGGCTCAGGTCTCCAGCCTGGTGTGTCACAGTTCAATCCACTTCCAAGATAACCAGTATCCAGACAAACAGAAGGTTCTTCTACCCCACTTGGGCTCCTCCAGCCCACCCTCTAGGCTCAGTTTCCAACTTGTTATGGATTGTCTTCAAGTCTTTCTGGTCTGGGATAGCATTTGATGCTTTGGCTCCTTCCCCAAAGTCGCCTCACACTCTCAGGGTTATCTTCCCCTCTTCCTGTCTCTGGGGTAGGGCACAGAGTCCTTCTACCGGATCCCAGCTTGTTCTCTGTTGTTCCTCTCCCATCTTGAGGTTTCTCAGCTTTTAAGAGGCCCAGGTATTTCAGGTTTTCACCTGATCCCACTTAGACCAGTCCCTTCAGGCTGGGAAGCAGCCAATTATGGCACCAACAGTCTGACTGAGCAGGGCTAGCTAACCCCTTAGAGCTGGCCCTTAGAGGGGAAGGCCATCAAGTCAGTCTCATAAGAGGTGGTTTGTACTCTAACAGAGCACTAAGTATTATCCTCCCCACTTAATAAAAGGGGAATTGAGGCACAGAGCAGCACTGTGACTGGCCCAAGACTGCAAAACAAGTCAGTAGCAGAGTGTAGCATAGCAGTTACTCACTGCCACAGTGCCTCCTGCTGGTCAATCCAGGAATTAGCTCATGCCAGCCTCAGAGCACCTCCTGCTGGTCAGTGTCTTTCCTGCCTCAGGCCCCCCATATCCCTCCCAGACCCCAGTGCCCCTTACTTTGGGGTGCTGCCCTACAGCAGTGCCCCCACACTCTGGGTCTCCCTTCCCAGAGGAGCCACTCCCCCTATGCCCACCTTGCCTCCGTGGTTACTGCCAGTCCTCATCTAGCCCCTCATTCTCTGGGGCAAACTGCAGTCTGTTATGGCCACTTATCACTGGCAAGGGGGTTGGACCAGCTGCCTCTGCCAATCCCCAGGATGCACCTCCACAGCCCCAGTACCTCCTTAGGCCTTAACAAGGCCTCAGCCTGGGGAGTTGCCAGGCTAGAGCTCCCCAGCTCCTCTTTCCCTTCCCCAGCACTGCTCTATCCTAGGTACCCTGCACACCAAAGCAACTAAGTCCATCCCACTCCTTTAGCCCTTATATCAAGGCCAGCTGTAGCCTGATTGCGTGTGGGCCAGCTGTGGCTGCCTCCCCGATCAGCCAATCTCAGCTGCCTTTAACCTTTTCCCCTAGGAGTGGGGTAACTGCCTCGCTAAACCCAATAGGTACACAGAGCAAGAATGAAACCCTTGTCTCCTGACTCCCAGCCCCATGAGTCTGACTTTAGCACTGAAGTCTGTTGCATTCTCCAGCCTGTGGGCTTCAGGCCAACCCCAGCATGGAAATGGAAAGGACTGCTCTGACAAGTGATGTGTTCTGCTGGTAGTGAGAGGCCATGCTCAGGAGTGACGAACCCACACTGAATTGGAGAGATGCTTTCAAGATAAACATCTCTCTCTGCACCTGAGAGTCTTGCTTCTGCCTCTTCAAGCAGCTTTCCTCCATGCTTTGAATCTCCCCAGCCAGCATAGCAGCTTTCTGAAAGAGGCAGAGCCCAGTGTAAAGCAAATTGCAGTAGACATACCTAGGGTAAAAGGCAATGCTAAAGTTGGAGGTTGCTGGGCTTCTCTCTGCAGTTTGGGGAGGAATGTGTCAGCCTTGCATATGGAATAGTTTGTGTTTCTTCAAAACTCCTTTCACCCTAGGGTCTCTCAAACATGGTTTGTGGTGAAACCCTAACAGATACTTATAGGATTTGGAGTGGAGCGGGTGGGAAGAGAGAGTCAGGGTCCTCTACTTATAGCATTGGGGAGCTCCTTGTATCATTCCATTTCCCCAACCCTATTTTACTCCACTCATCTCCTTCAAAGACCTGGTGTCACATCAGTTTTCCCTCTGCCTGCTGGTGCCACTCCTTGGGACAAGGAGATAAAGCACTCTCAAGCAACAGCATGCGTCCTCCATAGCATTGCGAGCCAGCAGGCAGGGTTCTCCTTTGGCTTCCGAGCTGGCGTCCCCTCTATGTCACTGTGCAGGCACCAGGCCGGTGCCTGGCCTCACTGTTCAATTCATGTGGTTTGCCTGTTATTTGAAACTTGGCTCTGATATTTTATATTTGATACATTAGCAACATCCTTTCACTTAGTTTTGAATTCTTTGCATTGTCTTTTCTGGCATGCTCACTCTCTCCAAGCAGAGAGCCAGTTTGTTTCAGCGCTGGTGGATGCATGGTAAAGGTGCCTCCAGAAACATGCCCCTTGGTCCCCTGTAGGCAGTTTAAGGCATTCCCCCTGCCTCACATCACTCTCTTGCCCGTGACTTTTTAAAAGGCCCTGGACCCATTGTACATCTAGCCAGGGCAGAGCCAGATTCAAACCTGGTGGTATCACTTTTTGAGGGACATCGCTCATTCTAATCACAAAGTTTCTTTGCTTCACACCAAGTGGCAGCCCCTCTGTTTTATTGCTGAAAATAATTTACATCAGAAATAAAGGATCATGAAACTAAGATTTTGGAAAGTGCCCGTTCCGCTAAGGGAAGAAGTACCGCAGTGTTTCAAGTTTTCTGCATGAATATTTTGTGTGTGTCTCACATAGTGTCTTTGGCCTGCATTGCATCCCCTCCCACCTTTGGGCCTTGGCAGGGTGAGAGGCATGTCCAGTATAAGCAAGTGCAAGTCTCAGGAAAGTGAGAGACACATTAATTGGCAATTTAAATAGTGGTGTAATCTGGGCTAGTGGTGTATGGGGCCAGATTCTGAGATCAGTTGCACTACTGTAAATACAGAGTAATGCCATTGACTTCATTGGCATTGTTCTGAACTGATATCGATGTAAATGAGATCACAGTGTTGATGCTAATGGGTGAGAAATTTGAAGTGCATGTGTAATTTACAACACTTGGGAATTCAGTGGGTATGCAAAACCAGTTTGATTTAGGTGCTAAAAAGGCAGAAGGTGAACAGGAGTAGCCGGAAAAGCAGACAACTGCAGAGTATAAGATAAATAAATCTCCAAATATTTTACCTTCCATTCTCTTTTTGGCTGCTTTTCCTGTTACACCTTCACCTCCCACCCCCAGCTTTCCTCCTTATGCTGATTTCTGGTCCGTTTACATCCCGTAAATTCAGCCACTGATGAAGTTGGCATTGGATTGGGTTATTTTTACAACAGGGTTAGTTTCACCCCTTTAATTAACATTCCAGATTTATCATGAATCATGCTCTTTTATGGAAATCCTTGGCAGAGTAATTCATGGGAAATCTGTTTCAAGGTGCAGCTTTAGCCACTCATTCTGAACTTGCATATAGCAGTAAAACGAGTATAAATCCACTGAGTTAGTAGAGTTGCTTCTAATTTACATTAATGTAAGTGAGAGTGGACCTTTACCCTTTGTATAGAAAGCCTGTCCTTCTAACAAGTTAAGTCAGTTATCCATTATGCAAGAGGATTTCAGGTAGTCTCATCCCAAAATAATTAGACCGTTCTCATCTCAACAGATGACATCAAAATTCTCCTTGACAGAGAATTTCAGAGTTTCAAAGAGGCTTCAGAAAAGAACATTCATAAAATTTGCTAATGTACCCATACCATGTGCAGAACAGCTGCTTTTGTATGTCTGATCACACATATCCAATCATCATGTGTGTCTCCAGAGTCTCTTCACTGTTTTCCACATAAAGCCTTGAATAATGATTCCCATGTGTCTGTCTAGCTAATCCTATTTATGGAGTTGCCCTTTACCATGGTATCTAAGCTTTTAACTTTTATCCTTAAGTCATTCTCTTCTTAGATCTACCTTGGAGCAATACTCAATGAAGCTCTGTCCCCAAAGTGATATTAAAGGACATTCTCATGAAATAGCACTACAGAACTTCAACCTTTCCTGAGGCCAAAAACTAAATCAGCCCGGTGTGCTGTGATCAGTTGAATCTCATCCTGTAATTCTCAGCCTGGCTATATTGTTCATCCACCTGCAAAAGTCATTAGTTGCCTCTTGCGTTCCTCTGCCATTCATTGTTATATACCAGGGGAAATCGCACGCTCCACTGTAGCCTGGTGCTGTTTTATTGGACAATCTAGTTTTAAAGAGAGTCTTTTTAATTCTCCTGTTTGTTATCTACCGGGCCCACATGCAGCTTCTATTTCTTGTCCTAGTAACTGTAAAATGGAGCCGTCCAAGGGTTACAATGGAACAGTATGAGAGCAGTTAGTTCCCCAGCAGGGAATGTCCTCTGTGTGTGAAATTAAAGGGGTAAATTGTCCCTGTAATCTGTGGGTTTCTACAGCACCCATTTCTGCAAATCCAGCAATAATCAGCTACTGTCTGTATAACTGGAGTGGCTTGTTCCACTCCAGTTAGGCATCAGGATTGTTCCTTGGTCCTCATGTTGTGTGCTGGATTCATTATTCAACGAAAGAGGCTTATTCCTAAAGATTTGCTGTGATTGCATTGTCCAGGGGAAGGATTGTCGCTCTCCACATCTTTTGAAAGGGACCAAGTTGGTTTAAAGTTATATAATGCTCTTGCCTTTTGCTACTAAAACTCCAGAGATTACAGAACCTGAAATAATGATTTGTACTTCAGTAAAGATCAAAGGCCTCAAGATTGAAATCCCATTGTGCTAGTTCAGGGGTGGCCAACTTGAGCCTGAGAAGGAGCCAGAATTTACCCATGTACATTGCCAAAGAGCCACAGTAATATGTCAGCAACCCGCCATCAGCTCCCCCCAACACTCCCAGCACCTCCCATCCACTGGTAGCCTCGCTAATCAGCGCCTCCCCCTCCCTCCCCGCACTTCCTGATCAGCTGTTTTGTGGGGTGCAGGAGGCTCTGGGGGTGGGGGAAAAGCGATGGCACGGCAGGCAGGGGAGGGGGCGGGAAGGGGTGGAGTGGGGGCAGGGCCTGTGGCCGAGCCAGGGGTTGAGCTGTGAGCACCCCCCGGCACATTGGAAAGTTGGTGCCTGTCGCTCCAGCCCTGGAGTCGGTGCCTAAACGAGGAGCCACATATTAACTTCTGAAGAGGCTCCAGAGCCACGGGTTGGCCACCCCTGTGCTAGTTGTTTGCGATGACTGGGAGAACTGCATGGTGAATTGCCTGCTGAGTGCAAAGGTTGTGAGCCTCTCAAGACATCTAGATAGACTCGTGCAGTGCTGAGGAGCCAGTGATCTTGGTACATGTAGGACTACCAGTGACATAGGGAAAGGTAAAAGAAAGGTCCTGCCGGACAACTTTAGGCTGCTAGATAAGAGATTAAAGTCCAGGGCCTCCATGGTAGCATTCTCTGAAATGGTTCCACTCCATGTGCAGGGTCAGACAGACAGAACTGCAGAGTCTCAATGTGTGGATGAGACGATGATGTTTGGAGGAGGGGTTTAGGTTTATTAGGAACTGGGAAACCTTTTGAGAGAGTAGGAGCCTATAAAGAAAGGATAGGCTCCCCCTAAACTAAATCAGAACCAGATTGGTGACATGTAACATTAAAAAGGTTGTAGAGGAGTTTTTAAACTAAGGGCTGGGGGAAAGCTGACAGCTGTAGAGGAGTAAACAGCTCAACTGGAAACATCCTTCAAGGCTGAATTTATTAAAGGGGAAACTGTCAGGGGTGGCGAGTTATATTGGCCCGTGGTGTCCATGCTCCAGCAAATTCAGGACCCAGGGAGGGAGGAGGGGAGCAGGCGCACACGTGAAGGCAGCCCCTCCGCCCCGGCACCCACCACAGGGGAGACGAGGGGGCTTCCTGGGCCTGAGGGAGAGCTGGCCCCTAGGAGCTCGTACAGTGTGCCAGGTGAGTATGTTGCTGGGGGGAGAGGGCTGGGAGGACTGTGGAGTCGTCCTCTCTGACCCCAGCCCCAGGCAGCCTGCCTGCATCCCAAACTCCTCATCCTCAGCCCCGCCCCACCTCACCCCACCCCACAATCCCAGCCAGAGTGCTCACGCCCCACTACCCAACCCTCTGCCTGAGCCCTGCACCCCCTCCTTCACTATGACCCCCTCATCCCTGGCCCCCCCACCCAACCCTCTGCCCTAGCCCTGAGCCCCCTCCCACACCAAAAACCCCTCATCCTCAGCCCCACCCCAGAGCCCTCACCCCCAACCAGAGCCCTCATCCCCCAACACCCTCGATTTCAATTACAACACAGAATACAAAGTGTACAGTGCTCACAAACATTTGCACTGTAAAGATGATAAACAAAAGAAATAGTATTTTTCAATTCACCTCATACAAGTACTGTAGTGCAATCGTTTTATCGTGAATGTTGCACTTACCAATGTAGGTTTTTTTTTGTTACATAACTGCACTCAAAAACAAAACAATGTAAAACTTCAGAGCCTACAGGTCCACTCAGTCCTACTTGTTCAGCCAATCACTAAGAGAAACAAGTTTGTTTACATTTACAGGAGATAATGCTGCCCTCTTCTTAATTACAATATCACCTGAAAGTGAGAAGAGGTATTCGCATGGCACTGTTGTAGCTGGCATTGCAAGATATTTACGTGCCAGATGCGCTAAAGAGTCGTATGCCTCGTCAGGCATACGTTTGGCCATCGTTCCAGAGGACATGCTTCCATGCTGATGACGCTTGTTAAAAAAATAATGCTCTAATTAAATTTGTGACTGAACTCCTTGGGGGGAGAATTGTATGTCTCCTGCTCTGTTTTACCCACATTCTGCCATATATTTCATGTTATAGCAGTCTCGGATGATGACCCAGCACATTTTTCATAAATTTGACAAAATGCAAAGAAGAGACCAATGTGAAATTTCTAAAGATAGCTACAGCTCTCGACCAAAGATTTAAGAATCTGAAGTGCCTTCCAAAATCTGAGAGGGATGAGATGTGGAGCATGCTTTCGGAAGTCTTAAAAGAACAACACTCTTGAGGCAGAAACTACAGAACCCAAACCACCAACAAAGAAAATCAACCTTCCCCTGGTGACATCTGACTCAGATGATGAAAATGAGCATGCGTCCGTCCGCACTGCCTTGGATGGTTATCAAGCAGAACCCATCATCAGCATGGACATATGTTCTCTGGAATGGTGGTTGAAGCGTCAAGGGATATATGAATCTTTAGCGTATCTGGCACGTAAACATCTTGCGATGCTGGCTACAACAGTGCCATGGGCATGCCTGTTCTCACTTTCAGATGACATTGTAAAGAAGAAGCAAGCAGCATTATCTCCTGCAGATTGTAACCAAGCTTGTTTGTCTGAGAGATTGGCTGACCAAGAAGTAGGACTGAGTGGACTTGTAGGCTCTAAAGTTTTACATTTGTATTCAAAAATAAAACAAAGTTTTTTTGTACATAATTCTACATTTGTAAGTTCAACTTTCACGATAAAGAGATTGCACTGCAGTACTTGTATTAGGTGAATTGAAAAATACTATTTTTTTTACAGTGCAAATATTTGTAAGAAAAAATAAATATAAAGTGAGCACTGTACACTTTGTATTCTGTGTTGTAATTGAGGAGGTCACATACCTCCCATGTCCCCTCCTGCTCCCGTACCAGTAAGAAATGTATTCCACTTGCACCACTGCACAGAGATCGACGTAATTTGTTGGGGAAGAGTCAACATGGCTTTTGTAAAGGAAAATCATCCCTCACCAATCAGTTAGAACTCTTTGAGGGTGTCAAAAACCATGTGGACAAGGGTGATCCAGTCAATATAGTGTACTTGAACTTTGAGAAAACCTTTGACAATGTCCCTCACAAAAGTCTCTTAAGCAAAGTAAGCTGTCATGGGATAAGAGGGAAGATCTTCCCATGGATCAGTAACTGGTTAAAACACAAGAAACAAGAGGTAGAAATAAATGATCAGTTTTCACAATGGAGAGAGGTGATGTTTAAGGCTCCTGGATTTTAACTTGGGAGGTCATTGGCCAGCACCAACAGGAAAAGAAATGCTGATGCAGGATGGACGGGTAGGACTCAAGTCTAGTAGAAAGAACTGGGGGAACAGAAGGATTTTGGAAAAAGCCAGCCTAGGATTTATTTCCTTGATGATCATGCCACTCTAGTTATTTTGACATCGCTTCGCTGGCTGCCCATCGGTGTCCAGCTGGAGTTTAAGGCATAATTATGACCTGTAGAGTCCTAAATGGTCTGGGACTGGCCTACCCGAGGGATAGCCTTTCTCCTGATGCCATGCTGCGTAGCTGCAGCCAGCAGGACCAGTGGCTGGATCCCCTCACTGTAAAAGAGACGGGGCAGCCGGCAGAGTGTTTTCTGCACAGGCTCAGGAACTTGCTCTGAAATAGCCCAAATTTCGTGAGCTTCCAGGCCTGGTGCAAAAGCCTTCTGGGTGAGCAGGGGCGGCTCTAGGGATTTTGCCGCCCCAAGCACGGCAGGCAGGCTGCCTCCGGCAGTTTGCCTGCGGAGGGTCCACTGGTCCGAAGCCACGGGACCACCGGACCCTCTGCAGGCAAGCCGCTGAAGGCAGCCTGCCTGCCGCCCTTGCAGCACCGGCAGAGAGCCCCCCACGGCTTGCCGCCCCAAGCACGTGCTTGGCGTACTGGGGCCTGGAGCCGCCCTTGTGGGTGAGAGGTTTGAAGGGGGCTGAGGGAATGCTTAATGCTTCCCACAAAGATAAAGAGACAGAAAGAAGTTTATCTAGGTATCTGTCTGGCTGCGTTGCTATCGAAAAGGTCACTTAATGTGGCTAGGATTTGACGGTGTTATTTATGGTGTTAGAGCACCTACAGCTTGGCTTAGGCCTCTATTATCTTAAACCCAAATAAAGAAAAACAGAGCTGCAAATGGCCAGTGCTGTGAGATATGGTATCTGCAAAAGGCAGAGTTACAGGGAGAGGTACCACTGAGCCACAGTAGCACCATTACAAGCTCTTCCCTGCTACAAAATGTGGATCTGTGTGTTGGATGAGAGCCCTTTTATTGTTCAGACGTCGCTGCTCACACTTGTAGGAGACTGCAGAAGAATGTATTTAGTTATTTTGCAAACCCAAGGAACCAGCAACGTCAAGGAGCAGCTTGATTCTGAGGATTGTCAATAGGGATCGTGATAGGAGAGAATGAACATGTTCCAATTTGTCTGCTCGAAGGAAGCAGTGGCAGAAATGAGGTTTGTCAAGAGGACTACAAATTGATATTTCTGGGCTCTACTCCAGCTTCTGTTATTGACTCTCAGTGGGTCACTTAGGGCCAGATGATGACCTGGCTGTATAGGGTGTAAGACTCCCTCTTACCCCTTGCCTTTCCCCCCTGGTATCATGGCTGCACGTGCAGAGGGGAGAGTAGGGGCTGCATGCTTGGTATATCCTACTCCTCTCCATCCCCCGCCCCAGATGGTTGAGGTGTGGGTGGAGAAGGACAAGGAGTTTGTGGATCCTTGGATCTGCAACACCAATACGTCAGCCCAATGTAGCTGGCTAGTGGGGGGAGGGGAAGTAGAACTGATCAGTGTCAATAGCTGATTCTATCCTGGGGAACAGAGAGGGAATTGTGACTGAGGCATGATTCCTCCCTTACTCTGCTCCTAGGTTGTGCAGCTACATGCTACTCCTTACACATGGCAAGGAATGAAAGCTCAACCTTGTCCTTGAATCTCCCTTTGCCTTGGTTTCCCCATCTGTCAAATTGAGTCTAATATTTCAGGCTAGGTTGACTCTTAGACCTACTAATTCTCAGCAGTGGCCCTTTAAGAGCCAAACAGTGGGGCCTGTTTTCACTTTCTTGCATGGCAGTCCCAAGGACAGTGTTTTTGAAATGTCATGTTCAAACAGTCGCTCGCTTGTATTTTCCTCAGAGGTACGAATGGCTGCAAATCTTCAGAGAGAATAATGATTAGCCCTGAGCAGCACTTGGCTGTGAGAAAATGTAGAATGGAACAATTATTGAAAGCAGCCAAGACTAAAAGTAGCATTTAATGGGATCCAGCCTGTCCTTTTCCAACTGACCCAATTGCTGCTGCCCCTGCCAAGTAAAGAGAGTGAAAACCTTCTGAGATTTGTAAGTCTGGGTATTTAGGTCACATGTGGATTAGAGTGTGATCAGATCTGCTTTAATGTGGAGCTGCTGTGTGTGTATATATATATATATATATTGCGTGTGTGTGTGTGTGTACGCACATGTCCTCTATATACAGAGAGAGAGAGAGAGAGAGAGAGACTCATGTAATATACAAGGCAATTTCAAAGCCTTGATTCCTTAAGACTGCTCAGAGAGAGAGCTTACTAAAGCACTCTACCTACAGAGATGGAGTCACATTTTGTAAGGGTTTGGGGAGGCACAGCAGATTATGAGTGCTTTTTAAAAAAGCCTTTTTACATTCCTGTGAATGCAGGGCTGGTGAATGGTATTGATTCAGAACCCTGAGGGAAAAGCCATCCACTCCATAAGTTACAGCATGCTCCCTGCCAGAGCAAGCTTCCCCCACAACACACTCCCATCCTGCCTCCCCTAGCAATGTGCCTCATCCTCAGCTGGATGAATGGTCTCTAATAGCAGGAGGAGAGTTCCCGTTCTATGGCGTGTTCTGTCCTTGCATTCTCTGCTGAGATTAGCACTAATTGTCTCCTTTGTTGGCTTTGCAAAGTCCAGTGGCAAACAGAGACCCAGCAAACTCAGTTCAGTCAGAGAGTAACACTGTCACTGTTATTTGTCACTGGTGACCTCAACTGGCTTTGAAGCAGTAACCTAAAGGTGAAGGACTCTAATCAGTCCCCAGTGCCACCCAGATCTAGAACATGTACTAAATAGTCAGAAATACCTGTAAAAAATGCCAGATGGGGGACACAGCTCCTTTCCCTCACATATTGGGCTTGCAAGGTTCAAGGAGGCACATCAGGTTGTTCTTGGGCCCTTTGCTCAGCAAGTTCTGGAGTATGGGTGCTGCTTGCAGTTGTCTTTGTCTGAAAGGAGAGTAGCCAGAATGCAGAGCCTCAGACTATGGATGAGATGGAGAATATGATGGGTGAGCCTAGATACCACCTCAAAAAGACAGACAGACAATGATTACATTTGATGGAACTAGAACAGGGCCAATTGGGGGGGGGGGGGAGGAAAATAGTAAATTCTCCAAAAAAAATGCATTTTTTAGAGCACTGAAACTACTTGCAAATTTGGATCAAATTCAGCGTGTAGTTTGGGCTGAAAAAAAAGGGGGGGGATTTTTTTTAAAGTGGAAATATTTATTGTGGCCATTTTGAAATGACACATTTTGACTTTTCATTTCAAAATGTTTTATTTAGAAACTTAACAGACATTTTTTAAAAAGTGAAAGGCACCCAAAAACAACGCAGTACTAAACAAAAAACTGGAAAAAAAAATTTAGGTTCGACTCAATGTTTCATTTCATCCAAGATTTGTTATTTTGTATTAGTGAGAAATGGGAAAAAAACTCATTTTCAATTAAAACCAAACTAGGGTCCCCCTCCCCCATTTTTGTTGGTTTGGGTTTTTTCCTTGTTTCAGGGGTCAATCCAAAAAAAAAAAATTCAGACAGCTCTAGATTGAGCCTTGTAGATCCCCCTATTTAAACCAACCCCCTCTTTTCCTGAGACTTCTAAAATTCCAACCACAGAACTGGCCAGAGGGGTTGCTGTTGAAAGACAAGGAATTTCCAGCCCCTGCTGGCCCGTGGTATAAATCAAACTCAGGCCTGTCGTGTAGCAATGCCAAGTGCACAATGCCCCAGGTGGCCCTGGGAATTAGGGGTTCCTAATTGAGCCCAGGAGTTCTACAAGCACAATCAGCCCCAGAGAGCCTGGGGTGTAAGAAACCAAGAATTGAAAACAGGAGTCAGTCCTATGTGACAGATTTGATTCATGTCATCTGAGCACCTGAATTTTTACCACTGTAGCAGCACAGGTGATTGAAGTTGGCTTGAGGCCAGAATGGAAGATTATCAGGGTTTGTTCAAGCCAATAATTGGTCAGAGTCTGAAATTTTGATAATCCCTCCATTCTAAAGTGCAGAGAGAACAAGTGTGGTTGGCTCCACCTGACCAGTACCAGTACTCTTCTAAACCTCTTCGGTCATGGCGAAGCACAGAGATGGCGACACGGATGGGGCTTTCTTTTTATGGCCTGTGACAAAGTTCCTCCTCTACCTTGGTGGGTCCTGCGCTTATTGGTGGATTTGTTCGCCTCAGAGATCTTCCCCTCTGGTGGAATCCACAGTCTGGGTCAACTCCTCCTGTGTCTGATCAGGAGTTGGGAGGTTTGGGGAGAACCCAGACCCACCCTCTACTCCTGGTTCCAGCCCAGGGCCCTGTGGATTGCAGCTGTCTAAAGTGTCTCCTGTAACAGCTGCATGCCAGCTACAACTCCCTGGGCTACTTCCCCATGGCCTCCTCCAAAGACCTTCTTTATCCTCACCTCAGGACCTTCCTCCTGGTGTCTGATAATGCTTGTATGCCTCAGTCCTCCAGCAACACTCACTCTCAGCTCCTCACACCTCTTGCTTTCAACTCCTCATATGCACACCACAAACTGAAGTGAGCTCCTTTTTAAACCCAGGTGCCCTGATTAACCTGCCTTAATTGATTCTAGCAGCTTCTTGATTGGCTGCAGGTGTTCTAATCAGCCTGTCTGCCTTAATTGTTTCCAGAAAGTTCCTGATTGTTCTGGAATCTTCCCTGTTACCCAGGGAAAGGGGACCTACTTAACCTGGGGTTAATATATCTGCCTTCTATCACTCTCCTATAGCCATCTGGCCTGACCCTGTCACAGGCCACAGACATGGGTGAAACATCCATGTAAATTCTGCTTGATATAAGTTGAACTTGATGCCTTCAATCACAAAGAGCTGCTGATCCACCAAAGAGCTTTTAGGGAACTGCACAGACTAGTGTCCCCTGTTCTTCTCTGGCAGATCCTTGCGGGTCATGAGGAGCTCCTGCTCCTGCTCTTGCTTGGGGAGTCCCGCAGGCCTGAGTCCTGTCGCCACTGCTGTTAATGGCCCATCCTTGCTGGAAATAATCAGATAACACAAACTCTGACACCATCAGTGTGCTGATGACACATAGCTCTGTGTGTCCAGCACAGCCGCTGCTTTGTCCCAGCTGGAAGAAAGGCAGCTGGCTCAAGGTAAATACAGGAAGTATGGAGGTGACATGCAGGAGGGAGCTGTCGTACACTGTGATCTTGTCCTCTGTCGGGGTATCTGCGCTCCAGTGGTTAACATAGCACACAGTCTTGGGGAGGGCCGGCTCCAGGCACCAGCAAAGGAAGCAGGTGCTTGGGGCGGCCACTGGAAGGGGGCGGCATGTCCAGGTCTTCAGCAGCAATTCGGCGGCAGATCCCTCAGTCTCTCTCGGAGCGAAGGACCCACTGCTGAATTGCCGCCGAAGAATGAAGTGGCAGGTAGAGCTGCCACCGAAGTGCCGCTGATCGCAGCTTTATATTTTTTTTCTCCGTTTCGCCACTTGGACGGCAAAAAAGCTGGATCCAGCCCTGGTCTTGGGGTCCTGCTGGGTTCATCATTGTACTTGGAGACCCAAATAGTCTCCAGAAATGCCTCCTTCTATCTTGACGAGCAAGGTGGGGTCATTGTTTCTCCTCAGATGAGGGCCTAGCTGTGCAGTTTCTTGCGTGTGTTCGTTCCAGGCTTGCCCCTTGCCAAGTATCCTGTGTAGGAACAGGAAAGAGAAAGGCCTTGCAGAAACTAGAAACTGCTTTTGATATATCACATGTAAGCCTGTCTCCTGAATGGAACAGTTTGATGACAGCACATATCACCAGTGCTCCTGGAGCCTGACTGGCCCCAATCCAGTTCCAGATCCATTTCAAACTGCTAACCCTGATTTTTAAAGCCCCCAGTGGTACTAGGTCAGCAACCATTGCTCTCTCTGAGTTGCTATGGCAGCCCTAATTACCTGGGACACTACAGCCCCTGAGGGGACCTTCTGCCACCAGAGACCTGAAAGAGGCTGTGTCACGTTGCAATACCCATCCTTCTTCAGGCCTTCCTATAATAGTGTAAGCAAGAGAGAGGACTTGCACTGCAAGTTATGAGCAAGTCATTTCACCTCCCTATCTTTCAGATTCCCTATCTGTAAAGTGGGGATAAGGATACAGAGCTCCTTTGTAAAGTGCTTTGAGATCTGTGGATGAAAAGCACTAGGTAAGAGCTAGGGATTAATTATTGTTATTATTATTATTACCCAAGAGAAATGACTTTTAGCCGCAAAGGCGTGCTAAGACACTGCTCAGTTAGAGAGGAATGATGATCCAGTGGTTAGAGCACTAGCCGAAGTCCTGGTATCAGTCCCAGCTCCACCCCAGATTTCCCACCTTCTCTAGGGCAAGTCACTGAGGCCTGGATGCACTGGAGTTAGGCAGCTGTACACCAGTCTTCCCCTAGTTTGTAAATCACTCTGGGGCTTACATGGGAGATAGGCATCAGACGGCTGGAGAAAGGCAGTGGTACGCATACTCAAAGGAAGGAACAAAGGCTCTGAGGGAACTTTTACTTCAAAAATGTAGGTGCCAAGTGAGTTTGGGTACCTACAGGGTTCAGTGGGTATTTTGTGCATTGCAGAGGTCCCGAAACTGGGACTTAGGCGCTAAACTCCTTTTGTGCATCCAGGCCTAAGCCTCTGTGCCTCAGTTCCCTATCTGTACAATGGGAATAATAGCACTGTGCATTCTGTGAGGATAAATACAATAGAGAGTGGGAGGAGCCCAGATACTGTGGTAATGGGGGCCAGAGAAGTACCTTAGATAGTGAATAGTCCCTCCTAAACAATTTACATTGTGAGATTGCTGCAGCCATCTTAAGTCTGGCTGTCGAACTTTCACAGTGAAGAAAACCTTGTCCTTGGCCTGCAGGTGATGTGTACTTTTATCTAGGTGAGAGCGTTTTCCTTCCACGCTTACTGAAAATGGGAGTCAGCATTGTGATGAAGTGGGGGTTTCCCCCTTGTTATGTTGTACATGAGCCTGTGTGAGTCTTACTGTTTTGCATGAATACTGTGTGTACCTCAGTTTCCCTGTGTATTGCACCAATGCGTAGGTGGTGGGAATAAGGGTGTGTGACTTTTGCTGAGACCTTCTGGAAGTTAGGTGGCTCCAGCTGCCTGCATGTAAGCAATGGCCGATGCCCTTCGTAACTTGAGAACCAGGAGGGGAATGCCAACAAGTGACACTTTGCCCGGGAAGCAAGACAAAGGGCAACAGGGGTGTCAGAGGTCGGGCAGCTAGAAGGGGTCAGTCTCCTGTTTTGAACTCAGAGCAGGGAGTTTGGGGCACCACGCCCAGGGTCCGCCCCAGATGGACTTTACTGAGAGTTTCTGATTTCTGTGCTAGCAAATGCTGTTCTATGCTGTGTTCCTGTCGACTATAAACCCTTACGTTTTACAACACTGGCTGGGAGTCACTGCTGACTGCAAAGTTGGAGTGCAGGGCCCATCTGGCTTCCCCAGCGGTCCCATCAAGGTGGACCTGCTGCGGGAAATGTACAGTGAGAACAGAGCTGCTGAATGCTCTGAGGTCAGACCCAGGAAGGCCATAGCCGAGGAGGCTATTTTCCCTAGACAGCGTGCCTGAGCGGAGTCACATTACCCAGAGTCCTGTCTGGCTTCACACTGAACAGTTCCAGAGCATCAGGCCTGTGACTCCATGACAAGCGTTTTCTCTAGCACTTAGATATTCTTGGCAATCTCCCACACAAGCGCTGACTCAACCTGCCTCTGCTTGGCTTGGTGTAGCGGTGTTGATCTCAGGATATTAGAGAGGCAAGGTGGATGAGGTAATACCTTTTACTGGACCAACTTCTATTAAACACCTTGTCTCTCTGCATAGCTTCTGAGTTCTGAAAAGATCACAGCCCAAGGTGGTATATCTCTTTAGCAGGTGCCCCCATGATAGCTCTAGAAGTCAAATTACAATCAGGGCCTTTTGTAATTGGGGAGTTTGTATCTGTGGCACTTGCTACAGAATTGTACTGTTGAATCTCCACTTTGAAAAGGCTTTGTGGCCCTTATGGTTCTGGAGATAACTTGGAAAACAAACCAAATGTAACCACTGCTGTGTTGCTTACATCAATCTGTCTGAAACCATGGCTCTGAGTGGTGTGACTTGTCCCATTTGTCTCCATCAGGGCCTTGTGGACTCCATAATTCTGCAGCCACAGAAGTTCAATCCTTGAGGGGGCCATTTAGGGAACTGGGGTAAAAATCTGGGGATTAGTCCTGCTCTGAACAGGGGGTTGGACTAGGTACCTCCTGAGGTCCCTTCCAACCCTGACATTCTATGCTTCTGCCCCTCACTAAGATGGCATTTTTGAATGGCATTTTTCATTCAGCTCAGCGTTTTTGCTGCAGAATTCACCATTTTGCTGCAACATGGTGTTTGCTTTCAATTTCCCTGCCCTGCTGGAACCTGTCTGCAGCTTCCTCTCGATCTCCAGCGTTCACCACAAGGGAAAGGGGTAGGTGGAGTGGTGCAGTGGATTACAGGGCATTCTCTGTGCATGGAACCAGGCAGCCAGGGCACAGATAGCCAGAGATGGAGTCAGGGGAGCTAGAGGCATAGATTGGCAAACTAGTAAACCTGGACTGCAGAGCAGCTAAGAGCTGGGAAAATGAGCCACTGAAACTGGCTACTGGCTCCTTCCTTCTGTAGTACATGTGGGAAGGAGGAGGTGGTTTTGGGCTGAGTCACTGGCTGTCATAGGAGCAGAGAGCCAGGGAATGGAGCTGAGCTGCCTGGAGGGCATAGTGAAAATCCATCTTCAACGCTAATCATTGTTGAAAATCATCATTAACTAATTTTGTTTATGAGCATTTTTCAACTGTGAGCAACAGGAGTATGTGCGGGAGGGTGGGAAGAGGAGAGAGAAATATGCTGGTAGCTGGATAAAGTAATGTTGCTATGGAATGTAAGGAGTTTGCTGCTGCAGAATTTGGTCTGGTCATGCCACAGACTACACAGAGCCTTGATTATCATTTCACCTCAGATCAGAGTTCAGCCATGTAAACCCACCAAATGGAGCATGAGTGATGGGAATATTTGAAGTAAAGCAGATGATGTTTCCATACATAGATCAGTCATGAATTACGATTACAGCTTGGGGTACGTAAAGTAAATAAAATTCCCATTAACAAGTAAAATCCAGCAACTCAATATTTAGCACTGCAAGCCCTCCGTAAGCATTCAGCACAGCCTAAATGCAGCATGACACCAGCCGAACGCTGATCAATTACCCTCCAGCATCATTCCAGCAGGGGCTTTCTGTTTCATGGCATCTCAGAGAATTTGAGAATATTACAGAGATTCTCTGAGCTCATTTGATCCCAAAGACTCTTTATCTGATTCAGGTCAGGTGAGAAACTGGGATCCGGTGGGGATTAGAAAAGAATGTGCCTCTGGGAAACCCCTTCCTGCATCTGCCTTGATTTAACTGTCCAATGGAGCCTGGAGTGTTTATAACTTGGCAGTGAGCTTTTTAGAGCTAAACATGTGGAGGCATTTGCCTGTGGAGACAAACCAGCCCCACTCCCTGTTCATTGCAGGTACCTGTATAAACGTTGAAAGATCCCTTGTAAAGGGAGGTGGGGTGTGTGGATTTGTCCTGTTTTGCTGCTCTGTGATGACTATGAAAAGGAGAGTGGGGGAAGTACTGCTTGTTTTTGTTTTTTTAACTAAAAATTCAGGTCTTGACTTCCATGCTTTTCCTGGAAGACTCTAGAAGTAGTAGGGTTATGATATCATGAGCACCAAGTGAAACATGATTGAATCAAAATCCCTTCTGCTTTGAGTTAGTCCATTTAGAATTTTGTTTTCCTTACACCTCCTAAAACCCAATAAACCAAATATGGCCTTTTAATTACCTACAATGACCTTATTTGGCAGAAAAATCACAGCAAGACATATAAAGAAAGAACAAAAGCCAGTCAAGTTAGTACAGAGAGAGGGTCATTATTTAAAGGTACATCCACTCCCATTGAAAGCTTTGGGTTCAGTCTTCAGCAATATCAGCAGTTATATTTATATTACAGTTGGGCCCACTGTATGCTTGGCACTGCCCCGGCAAAGAGGGAAGGCAGAGTCTCTACCCTGAAAAGCATACAGTCCCTCTCTGGTTTTCGGAATACATATAGTAACCACTAGTCTATATTGGCTTTGCTTTCAAATCCATATAGGGTGACCAGACAGCAAGTGTGAAAAATCGGGATTGGGGTGGGGGGGGTAATAGGCGCCTACATAAGACAAAGCCCCAAATATCAGGACTGTCCCTATAAAATCGGGACATCTGGTCACCCCAAATGCATAGCATCCAGAAGTGGGGCCAGGATTTAAAAAAAACTCAGCATGTATATCTCATGTGAAAATCTGGCCATTTACTTGGATGCCTAAATGGAGCTGAACTCTCTTGCAAATCTGGCTCCATGTTGACCTGTTTTCCTGAATCAGGTATGTCAGTGATCCCAGTAACTTCCTTCCATTTCACTTTCAGCTAATACCCTTTGGTCCTGGGGAGGCTAGATAATTGGTTCTTAAGTCTTGAAAAAAGGCCAGGCCATTCAATACATCATAAAGCAGCAATGAAGGGTCATCTTTAAACTAATGTGTCATGTCTCTTTTTTTAAATAAAGCTTTGATAGCCTAAAAACAATTGCCAATAGGAAACAGACTGAACCATTTTAAAGCATTTGCAGTGCCCTGGACTATGTGCAGGCCTAGGGATCACTCGCTCATACAGTTTTTAGTTGGGCAATCAGATGTTTAACTATTGTGTTTGGAGTCCTGGAAGAAAGTCTGATTTCCCATCAAGTAGGCTGGAGACCAAGGACAGCCACTGAAATTAAAGTTTTCACAGCAGACCTCTCTCTCTCTCTTTTTTTTTTTTGGAGGGGGGGGAAGGGGGATGTTCATGATATTTCAGTTGCTTTTGGCTCTATTGAAAATATTTATATTTTAACAAACAGTTTCTCTCAGTTTTTTCTGAAAGCCCCAGTGGCTGGAGTCTGGTAATTACGCAGGAATTTCTAATTCCATTTTAAAAAGCCCAAAACTTAAGTTTCTACTAGTCGTCTTGTTTAAAGAGAAAAGTTTGAAAAGAACCAGAAGCCCAGGAAGACAAGCCAAACCTCTTTTTTTTTTAAATGTCATGCCGTGTAAGCCAATTTCATAATTTTTGAATGCTTGGGATTGGCAATACAGTGTTCTCCTGGTTTTGTGCTAATTGCTAATTATTACCTGCTACATGCACAGTTAAAGGGTTGCAGTAGTCTTTGTACGTACAAGTAGATCCAGTGAGTCCGGTGACACTACTCGTGTACTAGGAAGGGTTTAAACTCAGGGGTTGTACCATATGACTGGAGAATTGCTAACACAGTTCCTATTTTTAAGAAAGGGAAAAAAAGTGATCCGGGTAACTACAGGCCTGTTAGTTTGACATCTGTAGTATGCAAGGTCTTGTAAAAAATTTGAAAGGAGAAAGTACTTAAGGACATTGAGGTCAATGGTAATTGGGACAGAATACAACATGGTTTTACAAAAGGTAGATCGTGCCAAACCAACCTGATCTCCTTCTTTTAGAAGATAACAGATTTTTTAGTCAAAGGAAACGCAGTGGATCTAATTTACCTCGATTTCAGTAAGGCATTTGACACAGTTCCACATGAGGAATTATTAGCTAAATTGGAAAAGATGGGGGATCAATATGAAAAGTGAAAGGTGGATAAGGAACTGGTTAAAGAGGAGACTATAAAGGGTCATACTGAAAGGTGAACTGTCAGGCTGGAAGGAGGTTACTAGTGGAGTTCCTCAGAGATCGGTTTGGGGACCAATCTTATTTAATCTTTTTATTGCTGACCTTGGCACAAAAAGTGGGAATGTGCTAATAAACTTTGCAGATGACACGAAGCTGGTGGGTATTGCTAGGACCAGGCTATCATACAGGAAGATCTGGAGGACCTTGTAAACTGGAGTAATAGTAATAGGATGAAATTTAATAGTGATAAGTGCAAGGTCATGAATTTAGGGATTAATAACATGAATTTTTGTTATAAACTGGGGCTGCATCAGTTGGAAGTAACAGAGGAGGAGAAGGACCTCGGAGTATTGGTTGATCACAGGGTGACTATGAGCCGCCAATGTGATATAGCCATGAAAAAAGCAAATGCGGTCTTGGGATGCATCAGGCGACGTATTTCCAGTAAAGATAAGGAGGTGTTTGTACCGTTATACAAGGCACTGGTGAGACCTCATCTGGAATATTGTGTGCAGTTCTGGTCTCCCATGTTTAAGGAGGATGAATTCAAACTGGAACAGGTACAGAGAAGGGCTACTTGGATGATCTGAGGAATGGAAAACATGTCTTATGAAAGGAGACTGAAAGAGCTTGGCTTGTTTAGCCTAACCAAAAGAAGGTTGAGGGGGGATATGATTGCTCTTTATAAATATATCAGAGGGATAAATATCAGGGAGGGAGAGGAATTATTTAAGCTCAGTACCAATGTGGACACAAGAACAAATGAATATAAACTGGACATTAGGAAGTTTAGACTTGAAATTAGACGAAGGTTTCTAACCATCAGAGGAGTGAAGTTCTGGAACAGCCTTCCAAGGGAAGTAGTGGGGGCAAAAGATATATCTGGCTTCAAGACTAAGCTTGATAAGTTTATGGAGGGGATAGTATGATGGGATAGCCTAATTTTGGCAATTAATTGACCTTTGGCTATTAGCGGTAGTGATGTTATGTTAGATGGGGTGGGATGTTAGATGGGGTGGGATCTGAATTACTTCAGAGAATTCTTTCCTGGGTGCTGGCTAGTGAGTCTTGCCCACATGCTCAGGGTTTAGCTGATCACCATATTTGGGGTCGGGAAGGAATTTTCCTCCAGGGCAGATTGGCAGAGGCCCTGGGGGGTTTTCGCCTTCCTTTGCAGCGTGGGACACGGGTCACTTGCTGGAGGATTCTCTGCACCTTGAGGACTTTAAACCATGATTTGAGGACTTCAGTAACTCAGCCATAGGTCAGGGGTTTGATACAGGAGTGGGTGGGTGAGATTCTGTGGCCTGCGTTGTGCAGAAGATCAGACTAGATCAGGGGCCGGCAACCTTTCAGAAGTGCTGTGCTGCGTCTTCATTTATTCACTCTAATTTAAGGTTCCGCGTGCCAGTAATACATTTTAACGGTTTTAGAAGGTCTCTTTCTATAAGTCTATAATATAGAACTAAACTATTGTTGCGTGTAAAGTAAATAAGTTTTTTTAACTGTTTAAGAAGCTTCATTTAACATTCAGTTAAAATGCAGAGCCCCCCGGACCGGTGGCCAGGACCCGGGCAGTGTGAGTGCCACTGAAAATCAGCTTGTGTGCCACCTTTGGCACATGTGTCAGAGGTTGCCTACCTCTGGACTAGATGACCATAATGGTCCCTTCTGACCTTAAAATCTATGAGTCTACAGGACTCGGACCTCTGTTTTTGAAAATATAAGCCTAGATCCTGGGCTGCATACTCCACAGCTAAGGAGTGAGGGGAAAGTGGTATTGTTACATTTTATACACTCTGTTGTGGGATCAACAGGCTGCTGGGCCAGTGCCCCGCATAGAGTACAGTAGCCTCAGGGAGTAAAGACCCTGTGGACAGCCTCCCACCCCCTATATTCACACACAGCAGGAGCCAAGAGGCACACTCCTGTAGCAGTTAATCCTACCTAAGGATTCCCGCATCCAGGAGGTCTCCTCAGGGTCCAGAATTCCTGGTTTTCCAGCTCTTTTGGAACCACTGTGCAAGGACCAAGATCAAACCAGGTACTGGCCCACAGAATACCCACGTTGTGGGCTGTATTACTGGAGGAACCTTGCTTTTTGCATTTCCCTGTTTTTAAAGACTATTATTTAACTGTGCAACAGAATTTTTGCATTAGCACATTTTGGGAAGTATTTAGTTTCCTTGTTTTTTTAAGGGGAAGGAGGAGAGGGCAGTCTCCTGGTTAATCATGTTAGTATTTAAATGTTCCCAGTTAAGCTTTCAAGTACCCACCGCAATAGAGTGACAGGGACAGATATCAGACTGAGTGCGATGAAAGGAGAGTGGCTGGAGTGAGTTCCTGCCTTTGGTGCTGGTTGGCTAGAGCCAGTTCCTTCCAAGGCTGAGTTAACAGAGCAGCAGCACAGCTGTGAGCAGACCTCTATGCAGCAAGGTGCCCAATTTTATCCTCCTTCCATGAGTAGCCCCACTGACTTCAGTTGGACTCATGAGAATAAATGTTATAGGAGCAGGTCCTATGAAGTTCAACCATTTGCGTCATCTGCAAATAAAGAACCTGCTCTTGACACTAGGAAATAATGTCCATTTTTTACCCTTCTGTAACTTGAGTGTCTGAATACGCTCAGCCCGATTCTCCTCTTGCATACGCTGTTGGAAATGAGGAGTTACTCAACTCAAGTTAACGGCATTTGCGGCTATTCGGCACTATCTGCAGCAGCACTTTACAAACATTCATTCATTGAGCACTTTGCACTATTGTGCCCTCAATAAGCTCCAGTTTGAGGAATGAACATTTGTCAGATTTTCAGCCCTGGCTTCCTAGCATCATATTCCTGGCAGGGTAGTCCCAACCCTATTGCTTTTCATAGGCTACTCCTTCATCCTTCCCATTTCCCATCCTATATCCCTGCTACCCATAACAGCTCCATGGGTCCCGTGTTTCTGAGAGCAGCCCAGGCAGCAGCTGGATCTGTCATGAAAGGAAGCAGATGAGCCTCGTGTTATTCTCGCTGTCGTTCAGAGTGAAGTCAGACCCTCTTCTGTCTCCCAGGGCTGAATATGAAAGCTATGATGGCATTAGCATCCTGTGATTGGCTGATATTTTGCTCTGGCAGAAATCAGCACCTGTTGCTGTATATTACTCTGTAGAGACTGAGCCAGACACGAGGCTGAAGGAAAGACGGATGCATTCAAGCCCTAGGTATGCCTTTTGTGGGATTTTAACTCTTTTAAGCAAATACAGGAAAACCCATGGTGATGGAATGCTTGCCTGGAATCACAAGTTGGTTGCTGTTTAGCCAGGGGTAGATTTGTGTATGGAAAGAGCCTGTAATTCCGCTACCTTGAAGGAGCTGACGGAGAGGGGAAGGGGGCTATTTCTGGAAGCTTCTTTGGTGTGACTTAGTGGAGTCAAACTTCAGATCTTGGACCTGAGCTCGTCTCTGAAAAGCCGTTGCTGACATGAAGGTAGAATTGTAGGATTATTTACATGTTGTCTCCATGGTGTCCGCAGACATGTTAGGTTCTTTATACAGCTCTGCACTAAGGGGTTTACAACCAACAGACCAAGTGTACGGTTGTGTGCAGGAGAAACACACTGTGAGACATTCTTAGGTGAGTCTTTCAAGACCTTTTAAAAGGATTCAGAGAGCACAGTGGAGGAATGAGTTTGAATAGCAGAGACTAGGCACGTGAGCTGTAATTGCCACATTTGGCCTACACAGTTGTCACAGTGTTAATATCTTAACTGCTACTTCGTAAAATGCTTTGAGAGCTCAGAGATCTGACCCATGAAACCAAATTCTGGTCTACTGGCTGATGTAACCTGTTCTAGGACCATTTTGACCATCTACTCTGTTGACGCAGGCTTCCTCGCTTTTTGAAGGCAGGGACATATGATGGATGTGAATGGGGTTCCAAAATGTCTGTAATTCAGCTGTTGGAATCCTGAAACAATGGTGTCTGTGTGTAAGCACACGCTCCCTCCCAGCCCCAAAGGTCTGTCAGATGTGGTACGGCATAAATGGACCAGGTAACCGCTATTAGCGGGTGTGGGGCTTCAGGTATCCCTGAACCACATCTAGTATTGGCTCCTGGTTTGCAACAGTATCACACTCCTAGTCCAGTTGAGCATGTGCTGGAGTTGGGAGGCAGGAGCAGTCAGTGAACTGGCTGAGGAGAGGGAGAAATTCCAGCCGGGGTCAAGTTCTGTCATTACCTCCCTTAACGCTGTCTGAAAAAGGAGGTTTTCTGCAGATTGCACAGAGCAGCCGCAGCCCAGAACAGGAGAGGAATCGATGACTCAGCGCTGAACTGTTGAGACTAGAAAGGTGCTTCTGTTAAGTCATCAATTTCCCTTCCTGGTAGACAGCAGCCTCACTCTCCTATTTGCACAAAGCTTCCTGCTTCAGCAGCATCAGCCCAGCTTGGGCACAGGCTGAGAACAAGGTCTTCATTGTTATAACAGAGGGACACAGAGGGCAACTGGGGCCTTTCACGGCTTCAGACGTCTGTGGCTACAACCTTCGCAACCAAAGGCGGATGCGGTGCCTAGGTCAGGTATTGGAGCCCTAGGGATAGGTTTGCTATTCGGAGACTCTACCCAGAGACAAGAAAGTGAACCCAGAAAGGGGAGTGAGCCCAGAATTTCAGAACTCACTGTGCAAGCCCTGCTTTAGGAAGAGTCCAGCTCTGAACCTCCTAACAGTTAATGTATGTACCTGATGCATCCTGACAGCCCGCTAGCCTTAATCCATTGAAAATGGGGAGCATAGAAGATTCTTGCATTGGGGAGCAGCAGCACTGAAAGTGTTAATTGCTTTGGGGTTAGCGCGTGTGCCATTAGAACACTGGCATTCTCTTAACAATAGCAGTCCTCCGTTTCTACAGCACCTTTCCCTCAAAGGGCTTTCAACCTGGGAATTGCTTCACCTATCCCTACAATGCAGCTGCCTCCGAGGTAGCGCTGCAGCTGTTTAACAGTACGCAGCAACGCTGCCCAACAGTTAAGAGCAGGACGCAAAGCAGAAGTGGAATTTGAGGGGGAAGTTAGAGAGACAGTGGCGCTACCCAAATTAGAAGTTGTTCAGAACACCATGGTTTACACCTCTATTTTTAGAAAGTTGCCATAGGATCTTTAATGATGACACAGGGGCTGGATCACAGTTTTATGTATCCAGATTCCAGTAGAACGTGGGCATTTCAAGTGGGGTGCACCGTTACCAGGATCTTAAGGACCTATGGTATTTTCCTGCTGTGATCCATGGACTTTCGATCCTTTAAACATATATATGTTGTAAGATTTCTGGTCTAATGGGCTGAGCACAAGCCTGAGAGCCAGGACATTCCTGAGATGTAATCCCAGGGCTGGCATTGACTCCTCCTGTGGCTGAGTCACTTAACCTCTCTGTATCTCACATTATTCCTCTTTAGAGTAGGCCTAGCCTGCAGCAGGGTTGTGAGAGTGTGTGACAAGCCTTTGAGATCCTCCACGGAAAGGCTCTTTGGAAGTGCTGTGGCTGGTACTGTTTGCAGCGATGTATTCACACATGTATACCTGTGTCATTCAGGCACTCCACCTGAATTCCATTGTCTTGGATGCCAGTGCTCCCCCTTGCCAGCTGTGTTGTGTGCTGAATGCAATGCATTTGTTTTGCCTCTCTCTATTTAGCAAGACTCCCTGGAAGTGACATGGCAACAGGCACCTGTGAGGTATTGGAGAGAGACCTGGAGAGTCCTGAGGCCATAGAAGAGCTGCCAGTGCTGGTAGAGAGAATTCTAAGGCTGTCGAAGGAGGACAAGAGAAAAGGTACCTCATCCCCACTTTGACACTGGAGGCCATACTAGTAAGACTTTCCCAGCCGTAGATGCACAGGCTATTCTTGCCTCCAAGGAGTTAAAAGGCAGTTGCGCTGTGCTGATACCATTGGAAATGTTCCTTGACATGTCTTCTGAGGGGATTATATGCTTAAAATTCTGATCTTTGCAGTGAGAAGAGCTTATTGGAAATTATTAGAGCTTAGAGCTTGCAGAGAGCTTTAGTGCCAGCTTTTAGAGATGTGGTAAGATCCAGGTCAGGAATGCAGGCATTGGACTATTTGCCTTATTCTTTAAAGGTGACCTTCTAAGGAGAAGATATGAGATTTTTATACCCAGTTTTGCTTCTTTACGTAGCCCTGCATTTTATTTAGAAAAGGCCCAACAGAAGATTTTAAACGTTCTCTTTTCTGCGTGTTTGCTTATACTAGAAATTCAGGGCCATTGCACCCTTTTTCTGAGAACACCGTATGGATGTCTGGGGAACAAAGAGGTTTAAAACATACATCAGAAGATAACATTAGTGAGAGGGGAAGTCTTTTTTATTCAGACTGCATAAAATATTTTGGATTGTATGGTTCTTTGAATGCCTCTCACTCAAACCCTGACAAACAGTTGGGAGAAAAGATTCTTCATATTTGCATCTTTAATCAGAGAGTGGATCCAGTCTACATCTCTGGGTCTTCTTTGGGGTGAAGTAGAATTTTGTACTTATTAATAAATAAATTAGGCCTTCTTTACACATCAGAAAGAAAAAAGGGACAAATTCAGTTGTTCTACTCTTGACATGACCTTTTAAATTACATTTCAGGAATCTGTATTTGCTTACTATTCATTGGTCCATGACTAGTGCTAGAGGGTGGAGGTAGGGAATCTTACTGGTCTTGAAAATCCTTAGTAGCTCAAAGCTTAAAAAATTCCAGAGCTTTGATGAACCTTTACACATACCATATGCAATTCAGATCCAATCCTGCCCCTCACTGAAACTAAGGGAATTTTGCCATTGACTTCAATGAGAGCAGGATGGGACCTTTAAATACTGTAGATTTCCCCAGGATAGATAAAGCCTTATTAAATTGAGGCATTATTTTAATGAGATTGTATTGAACTTTGATACGTGCCAAACCATTGGAAGTAGAAAATGACAGTTAAGAGCTAACCAAGGAGAAGCCTCATCATGCAATGAATGCATCATCGTATTTACTGTAGCAAGCCACCGGAGAAATCCAATTACCAACCTGCTTCTCCTTTTATGCTTCATTTGTGACGTGATGTTAACAGTCACAGTCTCAAGATCCAGTAATAAGGACCTGACTTTCAGAGATGCTGAGCATCTGCCCCCAATTGCAGTTGTGCGTGCTCGCTCAGCTAAAGCCCAGGCCCTGGCACGACGTGCCATTGGAAAGCTGGGATTCCAAGCTGCCTCCTGATGGCATAGAGCACTGCGCTGGGGCTGCTGCGGCGCTCCAGTTAGAGGGCTGTAAACGTAGCTGTGAAAGTAGGTTGGGGGAGTAAGATGATAGATCCTGACCCCTGGGTTCTCAATCTGCTCTGACTAGATATAAGTGGTATCTTCCACTGAAAAACAAATTCCCAGCTTCCCGGGGGGTTATTGTCATCCTCTGTAGCACAGGGGATTTCTGAGATCTCGGCTCTGAAGTATGGCTTGGTTCCTCAGGCTAACTGTATTTTAGATCAGCGTTTCAGGAATGATGACAGCCAGCATCCAGCCTGCAACCAGTGTCCTTTTCTAGCCTTGCTGAGATGCTGGGATGTTTTCAGGGGATTCTTGTGCATCTCAGGCTCTATCAGGTTAGAAAGGGAGGCCCTTAGCCATTGCCAGTCAGTTTGAAATACGAAGGGACAGAAGAGCTATACCCCCACTGCACTGTTGCACCCGGGGCTGCAGTTTCTAGCACTGCCTGATGTTGACCCTGTTTTTGGTCCATCCCTGGAGCAGAGAAGGAAGCCAGGATGCCTGGCCAACAGATACATGTGTTTTGCGGGTGACATCACAGTTTCTCCCTCAGCTTTTTTTTGCCTGGGAGGTCCAGGGAGTTTATCCCATCACTTTCAGTAGCCTGGTGCTTGCCAGCTCCAGGTTCCATTCCTGCACCAAGATTTTTTCATTTGAAGGCCAATTGGGCTGCTGCTGTGAAAGGGAACTTTCAGTGTGGCAGGTGAGAACTGGCTTTTAACTCCTGCTTAACCACGTCTCATTATAAGTGTGAAAACCTGCCTTGCTGAGTGATTACTGATGTGAGAAAAGCACCCAAACATCTTCCCCAGTAATTGCATCCGCTAACGTAGCACTACTTCACCCCTGGGATCCTGCACGAATTCATGGGCCGCGGGCAGCATAGTAACAGTTTTCAAGTACATAAACGGTTGTTACATGGAGAAAGGAGAAGAGTTGTTCTTCTTAACCTCCGAGGATAGGACAAGAAGCAATGGGCTTAAATTGCAGCAAGGCATGTTTAGGTAGGACATTAGGAAAAGCTTCCTAACTGTCAGGATGGTTAAGCACTGGAATAAATTGCCTAGGAAGTTGGGGAATCTCCATCATTGGCAATTTTTAAAAGGTTAAACAAACACCTGTCAGGAATGGTCTAGATAACACTTAGTCCTGCCATGAGTGCAGGGGATTGGACTACATAACCTCTCTAGATCCCTTCCAGTCCTACGATTCTGTGGTCTATATAGAGGCTAGGACCTTTGGGTCCAGAGGCACAGCTCCTTGAGTTCAAGGACAATTTATTGATGTAGTAGTAGTAAGGCTTTTATCTTCTCTGCAGGCCGGCCCCTAGGTGGCAAGATGATCACATGCTATGAGGCCGTCATGCTGTCCATACTTAGTTTTATTTTGCTTGCACTTGTTTTTAACAGTTGCTGAAGTGCCACAAAGCGAAGAGGAGGTAAACAGTAGCTCACACGTAAGTAGCATCTATCTAGTAATCCTCTTTATAACTATCTCCAGACTTGAGTTTGCAGTGCTGAAGGCCCAGGCTATGTGACACTGGATGTTTGCAACAGCCCTTACAGTCTACAAGAAAGGCAGCAGAGGCCTGGTCATTGGATCTCGGGGAGCAGGGTGGGCCTACTACCCCTTTCCCAAGATTTGCCTGGATACTTCGTACATCCAGTTAAATCAGCAGCAGGACCTTGGATTCTTATGATTTTGATAGATTAAATTAGCACTGGTGAGAGGTGCTGGATTGACAGCCCTGGAGAGCGAAGGCCTCAGGTTGCCCACAGCAAAGGTGCAGGTGCAGGGCAAGCATCCATTGTATTGTCGTGACAATGTGCAGTAACTCTGGCCAGGAGGGGCTGCCTCTGTAGGTTGGGGAGGAGAGTCCTGGGCCTCAGACTGCCAGTGAGGGGGGGTGGTTGGGAGCTGTCTATTGGGACTTGGCCCACTTCCTATCAGTCATTTAACACAGGCCACCAAGCAGCTATCAGATGGTTCTCATCAAGCTGGGTTGGACCTAGACATGAAAGACTCCATAGCTCATTGCCCTGATCCCTCCATTCCCTGGGGGAAGAGCTCTTGGCATGTGCTCTCAAAACCTCTGCTTCCTCAACTCCAGGACTTCTACGGGAGTGAGGACACACAGGCTCAGATCCTCTCTGGTATTTAGGCACCTAACTCCCATTGATATCAGTGACAGTTGGGAACCTAAATACCTCTGAGGATCTAGGCAACAGTGCCTCAGAAGGACTTAGAGTAGAGGAGGAAAGCAGCAAGGAGACCGTTGCTTGTTACCTGTAGGCATAAGACATAGCTTGGCTCAGGGAAACAGGGAGGAAGAGACCAGTCACAAGTGTGGAAAACGGCCTCCCATAAACTAATAGGGCTATGAGGTTAGGCTCAGCTTGGCGTTGTGTGAGGCAGTGGGAGAGAAGATGCTGGGCAGGAAGATCACCATTACGAAGCATCCAATGAGCAGCTGAATGTGCAAAGGAGTGTATTAAAGATTATTGAAGAGCAGGGGTGTTGGGTGCAGGTGCTTAGGGGTTCTGATGCAAAGGAGAGGTTGGGAAGCTGACGCAGATGTTCTGGGGGGTGATAGAGGAATTTCTGGGGTGCCGATAGGCTGGGCTTGTGGGGAGTTGCTGAAGGTACCACAGAGAACATGATAATGGAAGAAATAAGGCTAGGAACATGTAGTTGGAAGACAGGAGTGAGAGGAGACCAATCAGACCTCCTGTCTACTTCATCCCATAACATAAGAGCAGGGGAGAACCCACTGAAATGAAAGGGAAGCCAATTCACAGGAGAGAAAACCTGCTTTAGACCATCACAGTGATCAGTAAAAGCAGATCAGGTTAGCCACTACACTGCCCCCCTGGTGGCCCATCAGGGCACAACTCACCCAGCCACAGGTTTCCGCTGGTAGGTCACTGTCTTTCACAGAGTCCGACGTAGCAGTGCATTAACCCTCCAGCCGAGGCACACTTCAGTCCTTTCCAGGGTATTAAGGTTCAAAGAAATCAGGACAAAACACAACTCAAAACAGGGAAATGCAGCAAACCTTGAGCAGGACCCCACCCTTCTGTTTAAGGCTTGTTTTCCAATAACCAGTATTCCAGCCATTCTCCTAAGGGTCGATTCATCCCTATCCACCCAGCAAGCTACCCCAGTCTCTGGGCTGTAAGCAGCCTTCTCTCACAGCAGGAGAAGCGGAGCTCTGCACTACTTCTGGGTCATCCCTGCATTAGGCTATGTCTCCTCCTTTTAACTCCTCGCTTCATGCCAGCAATTTGCTGCAGGGATAGTGGGGCCGGGTCAGTTGGGTCTAGTGACACTAACTAAGATAAAACCATAAAAGAAATCAATTCTCATGCTTCAAGGTGTAAACTGATCCTCAGAGGGGATCAGGACTGACTCCCTGCAGCAGCTGCTTTTTCACAGTTCGATGAATCATGTGGGTTTTCCACCTTCCCCTGAAGCACATGACATTGGCCACAGTCAGATCCAAACAACAGGACTGGCTGGCCTGTTGGCTTTATGCAGGTGAGGAAATTCCAATGTTCCCCACTGTGAACAAAGGCAAGAGTCCTTTCTGTGGGCAACATTTAGCTGGAAACGTGGCCTCCTTGGGGCTTTGAGAGGAATCACAGCCCACCCGTGTGCAGTCAGAGCCAAAGGTATCATTATTCAGCTGTTGTGGTCACTAATCTCAGATGACTGGTAGCTCTCCCCCATCTGCTAGGAACTGGGGCCTCTGACACATTTATTAATGAGTCAGTCGTACTGCACCTCTGGAGTCTGATTCATGGGGGAGCCCTGGTCTCTCTGTACCCTAGCAGGAAGGGACTAGAACCAGAACCAGGCCTCGGTGCCTAATTTATCTCCGTTTCTAAGCTCCCTCTCTCCAAAGGATAAGTTGTCCTCTGGGCAGACACGTCAAAGCGGATTAGCGGCTGCAGCTAAGCAGGTCTGCAGAGTGTTTGTGCTCAGCAAAATGCCTTTTACCAAAGGTTTGGCTCCCATTCATGTGCCAGGGATCGAATCACATAAATAAAATGAACCAACAAGAGCGTGATTGTATCCCGAGCTCAGCACGGCCCCTGCCAGTTTCCACAGGAGGCCGGGCAGAGATTGATAGGGCTCTCTGGGGCAGAGTGGGACACTGCCGTGGGGGGTATTGCATAATGCAGGAGTGTTTCAGATGCAGACGCTAATACAGAAGCGGATTCTAGTAGATCTCTCACACTGTGGTGGATACTCAAACCCTGTCAGGTTCAGCTTCATAGTCATCAAGCAAACTATCGAGCTTGTGAGATTAGACAGGTCAGGTAATGAGTATTTCCCCTCCCCGTGAGTTTTCATCCTTTGCGCTGTCATCTCGTCTCTGGCTTCCAGGCTTTGACACTCAAAGAGCCCTTGTTGGCAGGCCCTGAATAGGGCCCCATCAGAACGGATCCGTGGGTACAAACATGGCCCAGCACAGTCATTAGCTACACTGCCCACGTGCAGCATAGAGAGTGGATCTGCTCCCAAATATAGGCTGTGTCACTTGACCTAAGGGAGAACCTCCAGCAGCAGGCAGGGCCACCCAGAGGATTCAGGGGAGCTGGGGCAAAGCAAGGGAGCTGCGGGGCTTGTACTCACCTGGCGGCGGTCCGGGTCTTCAGCGGCATTTTGGCAGCAGGGGGCCCTTCAGTCACTGCGCATCTTCAGCAGAACTGAAGGGCTCCCCGCCGCCGAAATGCCGGCCGAAGACCCGGACTGCTGCCGGGCCAGGGCTTGCGGGGCCTGGGGAAAATTGCCCCGCTTTCCCCTCCCCCGGGTGGCTCTGGCAGCTGGCACTAGTATTAAAGTTTTATCCTCTCCAGGTAGACATCACTAATGGGCCTCATAATTGACTACATGTGAGTGAGTCTGGTTCTCTCCAGCAGAGGGCAGTGGTGCACCCCATCACATTACAAACTACAGTCCCCCTCTGTCCTTGCTCCCTTCATTAGACCCAGGTACAAACCTCTCCCGTCCTCTCTGCCAGCCAACAACTCTCCCCTACTGGGGAACAGACTATAAACACGAGAGCTGTGCGCAGCTGGGAACTGCAGTGCGGTCCATTACGAGTCCCACAGCTTGCCACCCTGCTGGCCTTGACCAGTCTGTCCAGTTCATCCACCTCTGGGGTGGAGCACGACAGCTGCTTAACACTCCTCGGGAAGTGGAGAAGAATATGGTGCTGGTATATGGAATCAGTCCTCCGTAAGCAGGAGGTGTTTGCTAAAGAAAATGGCCAAATGCAGCCAAACAGCCAGGATTCCACACAGATTGAGTTCCAGCTTTGTGTCTCTTCTTAGCCAGGCACCACGTCTTGTTTAGAAGTCTGTGCAGGCAGCATAGAGAGACATCTAGTGGATGACTAATGCCTTGCAAACATCATTACAGATAATTGTAGCTTGGTGCTGAGGGGATTATGGCCAAACTGTCTCTGGTTTGGAATGTAGCAAACACCAAGGTAAAAGCCTCCACTGTTGTGATGACCAGAACTGGTCCGGGCCTTGGTTCTACATCTCATCTGAACCACGCCCCCGCCCGGCACTTTGCTCGATAAAGTATCGAGAAGAAGAGTGCTGCTACCTGTCAAGTAATGTCCTACAGGATCTGGGTGTTCTTAGAGGTCCCTGTCCCACGACCTGATCCAGCCCAGCCCTATTTACCTTTCAGGAGCTGGTGTGATCACAGTACCCTCGCCATTTTTAGCTTAGCATAGCTGTATATGTTCATCTTATTTCTAGCCACCCTGGCTGAAGTGTCCTAATGTAATTGTCTCAATAATGTCCATCAGCGGTGAGTTCCAGAAGTCAATATGTTGTAGAAACAGATTTCTTGTTTCCCAGATTCATGTCTTCTGTCTTTTAATCATGTGACGGCCAAGGTACCAGGCACTGAACCAGGGACCTCCAGAGAATACAAGCACAAGCTGTTGAGACACATGCCCCAGTGCCTTCAAACTGTGCTGCTTGTTTTTTCCCCATAATAGTTGCAGACAGATCCCCTGGGCTGCTTTGCTTCTCTCCCCTGGCTGCTCTGTTTGTGCTGGCCGCATGACCCATTCACTTTCCTTCACCTTTCAGGGGATAGAGAAGGAGGAGAGGAACACACTGCATGTCATCGAGAAGGATCTAGACGAGTTTGTGGAAAGCATAACTGACACACCAGTCGTCACGGAGAAGACAGTGACGAGGGTAGAAAGGGTGGAGGAGATAGCCAGCTCTGCTTCGCCACAAGGTACACTCGTCCCCATTTCTCCCATCAACCCAGGAGCCCTGACCCCTAAAGCATGTGGTAGAGCTGAGTTCTCTTCTCCTTCATCCTGGTCCAATTCCATGGGGAGCTGCAGGTATCCATCACCTCTGAAAACCAGGCCGCTTATTTAGCTGTCCTGCTTCTGAAAATTTTGACCTAAGTGACTTGCCCCTATTGAGGCACCGGAGAGACTGGAATAGAACCCAGGAGTCCAGACTTCAGTTATCCAGCCAACCCCCTGCTGGGCAGTTTATAGAAGGCCCATTTTGAACCTTGGCGGCAGAGCCACACGAAATTGCAATTGAGTCAGAGCCCAAAACGAAGTAGCTTGATTCCCTCCCCGCAGGGGGACCCAGTGAACCCCAGGGAGAGCTGGGAGTGAGAATCCCCACTTATTTCCTTCCCTCCTTATGCTCCCAACCCTGCGATGGGGCCATTCTCCACTGGCTGGGATACAACTCAACAGACAGGAGTCCCTTGGAATTGTACCATTGTGTCTCCTTTGTGGCCAAACTAGGCGATGTTAAGGGATCTCTGTTCCCACTCTTAGCCCATTCTGCCAGGACAGGCCTGCTCCCCTATGGTAACACCACTTTCTTTGTGTCTCGTAAGTCCCCAAGACCCTTCCAGTGAAAAGGAAGGCCGAGCCCCGCACCATCAGCCCCATGAAGGAAGAGGTCCCCTGGGAGGGCCTTACCCTCAACAAGTGCATTCTCATCGCCTCCTTTGTCGCTCTGCTATGCATGGGCTTCCAGGTCTTCCAAGGTGAGAGACGTCAGAGCAGTGAGGCTGGGAGTTGGGCAGCATCAAGGGGAGCAGCCTGTCCTGGGAGGGTGCTGGGCCTGGAGACTGACCCCCCTTTTCACACCCAGAGGGCTCAGGAGTGAAACATTCCTGGGACAGAGTGGGGGAAGCTAGCGCTGCTGCTGACCATGTAGCGCATTAGTATTAGCAGTGCCACCTAGACCGCGTTGTGCTAATTTCACAGCAAGAGCCATCTCTACCTCCAAGAGCTTACAGTCAAAACAGACAAGACAGGTGGGAGGCAAAACAGAGGCACAGAGAGCGAAGGGACTTGCCCAAGCTGGAATAGCAGGTCCGTGGCAGAGCTGGGTCTCCGGACTCCTAGTCCAGTGCTCAGGGATTTTGAGCAGATTTGAAAGCAAGAAGCAAACTCCTGCTGCCAGATAAACGCGTTGGGTAGTGTCCGTACTGGGTCCTCGTGCTAGTCCAGGACAGATCCTGAGCTGCAGGACCAGGTTGTGGCTGTTTTCTGTCCTTTGCTGCGGCTTAGTCTCCTTCAGCGGCATTCTCTAAGCCTGGAAGCTAAGGATTTAACCATGAACTGGAATTGTGTAAAGCAATCTGTTTGAGAGCCCAAATCCTTCACCAAATCTCTGTGTAGGCAGGAACCAACCAGCTACAGATGCTCCTCTAGCACTTACAGGTTCCTCCCTAGCCAGGGCAGCAGAGATAACGCTTAGATCTATAGGGCAGCATTTTCAGACTAGGCACCACCAGCCATACTGAGGCCTGGCAGTAAAAGGGGGCTCAGGCTGGGCATCCAAAACCAGAGGCACCCACAAGTAGTGGGCACTCTGAAAATGGCTCCTGTCCTCACTCTGGGCCTTAGTTTCCCCGTCTGTAAGACAAAGGATAATGAGTTACCTGCCTATCGCCCAGGACTTGTCTACATGAGGACACTGAGGAAAATTAATCCAAATTAAGCAAAGGTGTAAATTTAAAGTGGATTAGTTAAACCACAATAAATCCTTGTGTGATTATCTTATTCAGACTTAATTCACTTTGGAAATGAATTAAGCAAACTCTGATAAAGGCCATTTTTTCTGAATAAGAGCATCCACACAGCAATTTAATGTGGTTTAATTAATCCACTTTAAAAATTAATGTGGATTAATTTCCTGGAGTATCCCATATTGACAAGCCTCCACAAGGGGGAGTGAAGGCAAGCCTCAGTACTGCTCTTCACAAACCCTGGACATTATAGATCTAGAAACAAAATGGGTCCACAGCACCTGCTCAGATCAGAACCAGCACATCCTCCTTGTTCAGGCAGTTCTGGGTCAGGCTTTTAGCTTGAGCCTATTTCTATTGCATTCCCCACTGAAGTGTAACCAGCTCTGGGGTGGAAAGCAGCAGCTGTGAACCAGCACACAAGAACACTGCACGTTTCCCTCTGTGCATCTCCAAAGGGCTGACCTTGCCCACTGTCCCCCCCTTCCCAGATGTCATTGACGTAGAAGACGAGATTCCCGAAGCAGAGCCCAGCCTGTGGGCCCAGCCTGCGTGCAGCCTTCCCGAGGATGGTGCCGGCGAGAGGGTAAGGCAAGGAGCCGCAGTGCAGGAGGGGCCTTGGAGACATCATCTCTGAAAAGCAGCCAGTAGGCTCCAGGGGGAAGGTTTTAACTCTGCCCTCCACTAGTGATCGCATTCACGTGCTGGGCTAGCATCATGGCAGCGAAACCCATTTGTGGCACCATGTTAGGGAGGGAACTGGGGAGTTGGGGGCACCATCCTCTCCTCCCCCAACCCCACAGCAAAGCAGAGAAAATCAGCCAACACGTCATTGAAGCACAGAGCATTCTGAGCCCTGGAGGTCCCGAGAAGGGCTTTCCCCTTGGACAGGGCCCATCCTGCAGCCCTTACTCACCCGAGCAGTCAGTCCCATTGAAGTCAGGGGGTGGCTCCCATGAGATGGGCTGCGGGGCAGACCACAGCCACCTGGAGCCTTGGGACCCATTTAGAGAGCAAGAGCCAGGCCAGGCTAAGCTCATTGGGCCCAATCCTGCAAGACACAGGTCCTGCACCACTGGACTAGACAGGAACTGAGGGCACTTGAGGTCACCCAGGGACACTCCCCATGTCCCAGAATCAGGCCTAGCTTCAGGAAACGCTGAAGTGGTAGAAGGGAGCCCGAGAGCCCATGGCTGTGGTAGTTGAAGCCTTGCTGACAGCCCCACGCCAAGTCGCTGCTAGTGCATATGGGACCTTCCCAGCCCCTCTCTCTAACACCTAGGAGGGGAGCTCTGAGCTTGTCTGGCTGCTGCTCCGAGTGCCCGGGGGCCACAGACAAGCCTGGCAGGTCACGTGCCACGCCACAGCAGGGCCAAGGCTCCCTGTAAACAGGAGGGAACGAGGCAGGGTCCTGCACGGAACTGCCTTTGTCTGGGTTAAAGATGGCGTTAGCGCCAGCTGCCATGGCAATGGCTGGACAGACAGACGAGGGTCCTGGTGCCCTGGGCTGGCCCAGGATCCGGTGGTAAGAGCGGGCCCATTGCCTTGCGCTGCTGTCCCCTGCAGGGACAGTTGCGGTTTTTCAAGAGCTGGTTGAGCTGGTGGGAGCCGGAAGCAGCAGAAGATCCTGAAGCCAAGGTGGAAGGGACGCAGCAGGACTCCCCAGCCAGGGCAGTGCCGAGAAGGGGCCAGCAGAAGCGGAGCGCGCTGGAGAAGGAGGTGGAGAAGCCCAGAGAGAGTGAGGTGGCTCAGCCGGAGAGAGGCAGCAAGAAGGGGATGCAGCCCAAGGACAGGCCCCCCAAGGGCCAGGCCAGCAAAATGCACAGGGCCCCCCCAGCAGGCTCTGAGGAGGAGGAGGAGGAGGAGGAAGGGCAGCAGCATAGCAGGAAGGAGGGCAAGCGGAGGGAGGGGAAGGAGCAGGGGGAGCGGACCAGGCGGGACAAGGGGAAGGGCCGCCACCCCAAGCCCGACTCACCAGCCCAAGGGCCAGGCCACAAGGAGCACCGGCATGATGAAAGCGGGAAGCAGAACTCTAAGCAGCAGCGAGGCGAGCACAAGGGCCGGAAGCCCTGGGAGCAGCACAAGTTCAGGGAAGGCAAGAGGCATGACTGAGAACCTGCCCCCTCGCGCCTGAATGGTCTTGAGCAATGAGGTTGAACAACACTAAGTCTGGGGGCACCCAAATTCCCTGCCCCCAAGGCTTCAGCCTGAAGGCAGCACATAATCACCCCAGCACCAGCCTTTCCTTTCATCCCCGAGAGCCGCGCTCACGTGTGAGATTTGCTGGCCATTGTTTTTTCCTCCCTAGACATTGCTTGTTTGCCGAGTTCCCCAGGAATTAAACACACCTGCCATTGATAACCCCACCTGCGGTGACAGAGCAGCAGCATGGTTTTGTGGTTAGAGCCACAGACTGGGCAGTGGGAGATCTGAGTTCTGCTCCCAGCTCTACCATTGACTTGCTGGGTTGGGCTGGGCAAGTCATGTCACTTCTTTGTGCCTTGTGTTTCCCCGGCTGTAAAATGGGGATGATGATACTTCGCTAAGGCCCAGGGGTTGCTGTGAGTGCAGGTGAGATGCTTTGAGATCCCTGCATCGGTGCTGGGTATTGCTGCTGGAGTGGGAGCACAGACGGTCTTGTCATGGGCCTTAGGTGCAAATTTGGACTCCCCTGAGTTCGATGCTTAAAGGAGAGCTGAAAAGGGGGGGGGGTGAGCTTGTCCTTTTGCGCTTCATGAGAGGTCCCCCAACCCCACCAGAAATATTTTTCTGCTTGTTTTGTGACTTTACAAATAATCAGACTGTCCTGGTATTGCTGGAGGACTCTCTGGAGGTTTTGCATGTACAAAAAGCTCTCTCAGGATCCACAGATGTCAGTTTTTAACCTGGAGAGCTTTTCTCCTAACTGTTTGTCAGACATCTGAATTAAATTGGTGTTAACAAAACCAAACCAAAAGACAAAGGTTCTAACAGCCTGAATGGAAATCCCAGTCCCTGCCACTGATTCAGGTTTCAGACCTCCATGGTGATCATGATGCTACAATCCTACTCATTTTCCAGTCATCTATAGAGACTTCTAAGGAAAGCTGAAGGTCTAATGGCAAGGCCAAGCAGGTAGATGCTGGGGTGGGGGGAATCTTCTAGTTTTCCTTCTAAGGAGCAAAAAAGGCACAACCCCCTATTTTCCTGTGCGTCCCCTTTCAGTGGCAGTTTGAATGTATAGAAACACAAGCAAAGTGCGCTACTTTTCAGTGCTTTAGTAAGAACAGAAGAAGCATTGCAGCCCCAAATAGCTGAGGTAAATAGTTTATTCTGACCTCTACTGAGTTAGCAAAAATGTCCTTTTTAATAATGTATAAAACTGAATGGTTTCAAAAACAAATCTGGGTCAAGATTTTTATACGTTTGGGTGAATCTTCGCACTGGATGGAAACAGCCCCACTCCCCAGGAGACAAAACTGCAGCAGTTCAGTCACAACTGAATGATTAAAAATGAAAGATGCCAACCTCAACCTGACACGATGAGCCCAGACCTGCTCCCCTGGGAGTCACGGGCCGTGGGACTTTGCCAGCGTCTTCCCTCGGGTTGGAGTTACCGTTCTGTGGCATGAGGTGGCAACGGCACCCCAAGATTCATGCTAGATTGCTACAGCAGAGGTGCTGCACGTCAGGCTTAGAGGCCCTGGCAGGGCTTTGTGAATAGCCAGGGCCTGCGGCAAGGGAGGGGGACTGAGATGCATCAGCAGAGCTGCAAGAGGGGCCCAGCACTGGAATAGCAAGGGGTGCGCCCCTCCCACAGCAAACAGAAACAGCAGAGCACTAGGTGCATGGCAGAGGCCTGTAACCACAGCTCCCCGTCAGCTTCCATGGAGCTGCACAAGCTCTGGGTCACTTGGGGATTCTGCACGGGGCAGACTGTGAGCTGGTTGGGCTGGGGAGGGGAAGGGGTGTGCACAGCAGCATTGAGATTAGCCAGCTGTGATAAGTGGGGGAGAGTCCCCAAAGCCCTGGTGAGCAGCAGATCTTCCCTTCTCTCGCTTTGCTCTCGAGGAGCCGCCTGCCCAAAGCATTGCGCCAAAGCACTGATTCTCAACCAATTTCCCCTTGTGAGCGGCACATGCAGCTCTCTGGGGGTTCTATGGGCTGCAGCCACACAAGATATACGCTACCTGTATGGCCCTGAGGATGTCCCATGAGCTGCAGCCCGGTGCTGAATGGGCTGCAAGTGGCTGGCGGGCTGAGAATCACTGCTCTAAAGAGCCACAGCGCACTCCCTCCACGTGAGGCTGAGTAAGCTGCCCCTACAGAACCCTGCCAGAGGAGGGCAGTCATGACCCCTGGGGCAGACTGCACCCTCCTGCCCCTTCTTCCTTTCTTCAACCGCACACAGATTGGGGTGGATTTGGAGTTGAACTGAGAGGCTAGGCAAGCTTCGGCCACAGCAATGCCATGCCCCTCATGGCTGGCCTGCAGCACCCCTGCCACAGCAGCCTGATCCCCAGCCCTGCCATGCCCTCAGCCCTGCAGCCCCCCCTGCTCTGCCAGCCCCCCCCAATGCACCACACACCTGCTTCGCAGCACCCCATGCCCCACCAGCCTGATCTCCCTGCCTTCCACAGGCCTCTGGCCTGCGCTACACGGCCCCTGCTATGCCAGGCCAAGACACCCCCCCGCCCCCATTCCCAGCGCTGGCTCTCAGCACAGGATTTGAAGTGGCCTGTGTGCAAAGCCCAGCACCTGACCTAGCCCATGGCATTCATCAGTGGCACTAGCACATTGGCATCAATCTCCTGTATGCAGGCAGACTGCCCCCTCCCCCCCATTACAGATTTTCCCCCAGGACGCCCCTCACCCTCCTCACGAAATGGTGAGGAATGAAACCAGACGATATTGAGAAATAACTGCACATACAAGAATCAGGCAGGAAGGGGCTGGGGTTCTGTTGCCCATCATGGCCTCTCCACATCCCACCTCTAACAAAGATGGAGGGGGTAGGGGTCAGATTTGGCCTATTGCTGCCCTCTAAGCTCCAGGAACACATCACTTGCACCGCCCCAGCACTCTGCTGCCATTGGGGGGGTAGACGCACCTGGGGCTGCCATCAGCTTCCTGGAGCATGATGGGCCCATAAACCTACCAGGGCCAGAGGGAAACAATGAGCCAGTATTGCAGGGGAAAGGCCCAGGCCATGGCCTCAGCTCAGTTGCCTCCCTCCGAGCTCTGAAGGCCAAAGGACGCCAGGGAGAGATGGGACAGGCCGGACGTCTCTACCGACAGCCGCACTCCACTGCCACCATGTTGGGGTACGTCGTGACCTGCATGCCCTCCCCGGTGAAGCGGATGATCTCCTTGCTGGAGTATTTGACTGGCACACAGCAGGGGCTGCGCCGGAGAGGCGTGCCCCGTTCCTGCATGTCCAGCAGCAGCACCGTGTGGGAGGAGTAGTGGGGGATGCGGGCAGAGAGCGGGCGCTGGCAGGAGCCCTCGCAGTTGTTGGCAATGTATTCCGCAGGGACGATGATGAAATCGTAGTGGAGGTCGACCGTCAGCTCCTGCAGCCGGCAGTAGGCCTGGGGCCCAGCGCTGCGGTTCTGCCGGGACACCTTCCTCTTCTCCTGCCAGTGGGCGCGCACCGTCTGCAGGGCTTTGAGCAGCAGCAGCGTGCGCAGCTTCCGGTGGCCATGGGGCAGCTCTGTGGGGTCACTGCTGCCCGAGCCCAGGGGGTAATAGCAGAAGGCCAAGAGGTGCTGGAAGAGGTCCGTGTTGGCTTGAAAGGCTGGGATTTCCCTCAGCTCCTGGATGACAGCCTGGAGCTTCTCCAGCAGCTGCTGTAGCAGGCTCCCCTCCAGCTGCCAGTGCCCGAACTGCTGCTCCAGCAGCGCCTGGCTGTTCTGGGGGAACAGGAGCACCAGGGGCTCGTCCGACTGCACCAGCCGCTCCAGGGCTGCCTGCTCCGACAGGTTGAGCAGCTGGTGAGGAAGCGTCTCCATCGTCTTGAAGTCCAGCTTGTGGTGGAGGCCGGAGGCAGTAGGCGGCTCCCCCGAGGGGCTCAGGACCCTGCTGACGAACCTGGTCAGGCTGCCCAGGAACTGGTCGCGGCTGCCGGGCGCTGGGGACGAAGCATTGGCCTGGCCAGCAGCTGCATTAGAGGCTGGCTCCTCGGCCTTGCCACCAGAGCGCGAGCTGCCAGGGAGACACAGACCGGGTCACAAAGGGTCCTTTATGCGAGGGGCCCAACCACAGGCCTGGGGGTTCCCCCTCCCACACAGGGCCCAGATCGCCCCTCACCCCATGATGGGCACAAGGCCGTCCCCTCCTCCATGGGGCCCATCCCTCCATGGGGCATAGGGGCACGGGGCCTCCCCCCCCAACACACACACACACTTGGGACAAGGCACCGACCGCAGGGCCTGGCACTCTCTGCCCCACTCCTGCCATAGGACATTATCAGGGCACTGCGGAGCACATTCTGCCTGACCCAGTCTCCTAGCATCCCAGTGCCCCCTTCTGGGCTCTGTACTGGAGCGGGCTCCCAACCCAGGAATGCAGGGGGGGCTGGAGCCCGAGGGGCTTTCTTTGTGCCCCACAGGGACTCAGTGCTAGCGAATGGTGCCCAGTTGGCAGCCCCCGGAGCAGAGGACTCTAGTCACAGAGCAGGTGCAACTGCATCAGCCTCCCACCCTGGCCTACCATGCCCCCCTCCCACTGTCCAGCTGCGGGGCTCGCTGTCCCTTGGGTCTCTGCGCTGGAGCAGTGACAGGCTGGAGGGGAGGTTGCCACGTGGGCACCTGTCTCCCAAGAACAAGACTGAGAACCACCCAACTCATTTCACATGGCCCTCAGAGGGGAACATGCTGCACTCAGACCTGGGGGCAGCCCCTTCCCCAAGCCGCCAGCCCCTGCACCCCCCCAACCCCCATCTTCAGAAGTGTCCTTGACATGTGACTGGGCTGCCCGCAAAGAAGCCAACCCATTGCAGAGCCCTGGACATGGAGAACAGCCCAGAAAGGATCAGTCTGCCGGGACACTGTCCCCCCACGCCCAACACTGGTACTGCTCCAACCTCAGACACTCGGCCTGTCTGGTCTAACCTCTTGGGGCAAAGCAGGGGGGCTAGGGCAGGCTGAGCAGCTCAGAGCTGACAGCAGGTGACTGGGGGTCTCCCCAGCTGGAATGGCGGGCGCTCCCCTCCCCTGGTTTCCATCCTGAAAGGCTGCACACCTGGGTTGTGGGTAAGGGACCGTCTCCACCACACCGCCCACTGAGAGGAAGGAAGAGGGGGACGGGGCGTCTTCCTCGCACCGCGGCTTCACCAACAAGAGCAAGGCTGGGGTCATCCTGGTGAAACACTTCTCGTCAGCGCCGAAGAGCAGTTGTTGGGCCTCCAGGGGGGGCAGGAGGGAGCCTGGCAGGGAGTGGAGAGGATGGAGAAGGGGGAATCAGCAGCAGCAGGACGCCCCTTCCCACTAAGGGGCTTGGTGCCCTCCCCAGACACCCACCCAGCCCCTGGGGTGGAGCCCACAGTTGTCCTCACACTACAACTGGGGATGAAAATGATGGGGCTTTCAAAAGGTCCCCCAAAGCCCCAGATAGAACCCAGGAGTCTGGGCTGCCACTCCCCCACGCTAACCCCTAGGCTGTACTGCCTATGCAGATAACCCCTCTGTGTTTGCGTACAGCAGCCAGTCAGTGGGAGCTACCTCTGCCATTACGCTCGAGACCCCAATAGGCTATGGGAGTCAGAGAACTCTCAGCTGCCCGGGAGCCCCCGCTCGTACCTCCGTCACCGGGACGCCTGATTGCCAAGGAAATGTCGAAGCTGAGTTGCCGGTGTGAGCGGATGGCAGACATCACTGAGGCCCCAAGCAGCAGGTACTGGGTGTCCCTGGAGAGGCAGAGAGCCTGCAGGGAGAGCAGAGCCCGGGGGAGGTGAAAGAGAGCAGAAGGGATGGGTGCACACAAGCCCGTCCCTGCCTGGCTCACCCCATACAGTGGGACAAGAGCTCAGCAGGCCCAGACTGTACCCAGGGGACGGGCCTGCAGAGGCCCAGGCAGCTGAGCATGAAGGAATATAAATCGGAGGTAACTGACTGTCCGGGAGCTGGAGGGGAACGGCAGTCTGGTCTGGATCTCCCCCTGCCTGCAAACTAGAGGCCTTGCTGGCTACAAAGGCAGCGCTGTCCATTTCCTTCAGGGATCTACACACATGCAGCATTATAATCTGTTCCTGGCTGTTGCAGGCTTCTCAGCACGTCCGCTGAGCTGCTCCCAGGGCTGCAGGGATGAGAGGGGGCAGGCAGGGCCGTGCCCCTGGGGAACAGATCAGAAAGGGGAACAGGGCAAGGGGGACTCCATCTGTTCAGCACTGGGAGATGCTGGAAAAGGAATGGGCCAGAGTCTGGAGCAGTGGCCACAGCATCTTTCCCCCTGCTCTTCCCTTCTCAGGCTGGGAGTGGTGCTTAGTGCCCCTGGCCCACTCAGCCCTTGGCCCTTTTGCTGTGACTGCCAACAAGGAACTAATGGGTTTTTCTGCCTGCTCGGGGCAGCTCTGAGACCCAGCATGCTCACTCCACACCAGCCACAGAGCAGCAGGGAGACGGCTTCCAGCCCCTGCTGACCTGAAATGATTTCACCCTAGTGCTGGAGGGTCAGGGGGCTGCCTCCAACCCTGCCATTCTGGCAACGCTGACATGGAGCCCACCTAGCCTGGGGCTTGCTTGTAAGTTCAGATTTAAAGAAACAAGGAGCTTCTAAGATGCCTGGGATTCTCCCTGTGCAGCCGACTGGGTGGCAGACCCCTGAAGGCGAGCAGCTGCCTCCTCCAGCCATGGGCAGCTCAATGCCAGAGGAGCCTGACCAGTACTCCAGCGTGTCCCAAGGGGTGCACTGACGTGCCTGCTATGCTGTGCCACAGCACAGGTCCTTTACTACCCCTCTGAAGGCAACAGGAGCTCGGTCACTGCCTCCAGCAGGACTCCTGTATTTAGTCCTTTCCCAACATAGGGCGAAACCTTACAATCAGAGGTAGCTTTGCCTAAGTAAAGGCTGCAAGATTTGGCTGGACACATCTGAACGCCATTAGAAGTCTCTGTATTTATTTCCTCTCAGCAGTTCAGCTCAAACACGCTCAATGCACATGTGCAGAGCGGATCTACCCAGCTGGCTGCGCACTCCCCCTGGGAGCTGAAAGCCAGCAGATGCACAAGACTCACTCTCCTGTAGTGGGATCAGCTGCGACAGCCTCATTTGCATCAGCGATATAAGCAAATCCTGGCTCTGGGACATACAGGGAGCAGCTGTGCTGAGAGAGAAGGCGGCAAGGGTAGGGGGTTTAATATTCACAGGGGTGGTTCCTGTGAAAAACGTGAAAGGCAAAAGGGTGCCTGTAGGGGGCACTACCCCCAGTCATGCCCTGCTGCTGCAGAACTGCTTCATGGAAAGAGCTTGAAAAATCTGGCTGCTTATTTTAGTGCAGGGCCACCCAGAGGATTCAGGGGGCCTGGGGCAAAGCAATTTCGGGTGCCCCTTCCATAAAAAAAAATTGCAGTATTATAGAATATTATATTCTCATGGGGGCCCCTGCGGGGCCTGGGGCAAATTGTCCCACTTGCCCCCCCCAGTGGCCATGTTTTAGTGCCCACATGGCAGCTGAGCTCTTGGAAATCCAGCCCTTCGTGGGCACTTCTGCTCTGAAAAGTGACAATTAAAATGCCTCATCCTTATCCAACGACTCTGCCCCCTGTGTGTATCAGAGCCCAATCGGCCCAGCTGTGGAAGACACCAGAGTCTGTTCCCATTAGCGCTGCAAGGCCAGTCCAGCTCCAGGAGAGGGCGCTGGAGTCGAGTCCTTCAAGTGCAGCCACCATGGAACTGTCCTAGAGTCCCCGGGCAGGGCCAAATTTAGCCTTTGGTGCCTCCTGTCCAACCCCGATGTCACCGAGGGCAGAATCCGGCCTGCAGACTCAGCACAGGTGACGGGAGAGGGAAAGAGTCACTCCCGGGGTACAGCTACCCTGCAAATGGCAGCTCACGGCTGGGAGTCAGAGCCCAGTTCTACAGCCTCTAGCAAGCGGGGCTCACGCTCCGAGTCCGGCACGAAAGGCAGCTGTGTCGATGCTGGGACTCAGGCCGGAGCTTGGGCTCTGAAGCCCACTCACCCCCCAGACTTCAGAGCCTGAACGTCCACACGGCTGCTTTTAGCACCAGAAGCCGGTGCTCTGGTACTCGAGCCCAGCTAGGTGCAATGCCGGCTAACCGCATGGCTCTGTGCCCCCCTTCAGCCAGCAGAACCAGTCGTTTGGCTCCTGCATTTAGATACAGAGGGGCTAGTTTTATTCCTCGCTGATGACCCAGCCAGGGCTGTCGTTCCGAGTTCAGTGACCCTGCACCCATGTGAAGTGAGCACATCTGAGTGGGAATCCCTAACAGCCAATATACACAGAGCCCTCCAGGGCCATTTTTACAGCCACCACTCGCAGCTCAGGCAACTTGACGCATTTTATCAGTGGATTCATAGGGAGGCAGAGAGTGCAGCAGGGCTGGTGCATACACCCCTGCTGCCTGGTTACATGGGATGCCTCAGCCGGGGAGCCACCCTTCCCAGGAGTAACCACCGCCTCTCCCTTGCTGGACACAGCCTGGCACGCCAATGCTAGAGAGGCTGGAGCATGGGAGTGCTGGCAGGTGAGTGGTGCTGTCATTTGACTGGGTGATGGATTGATAGTGAGCAACCCCCACCCCCCCAGAAGCTGAGAGCTCTCTGCCTTCCTCCCCAAGGACCATGGGAAGTTCTGGCTGCACACAGAGATCCCCCTCCCCTTTGTCTTTCCCACAGTCCTCAGTTTGGATGAAGGGATAAAAGCGCCACCTACAGGAACACACCAAATCTCCACCTACTACATCAGGGACTCCCAGAGAACCCATGGAGGAGGTGGTGGAGGGATGGGCACCAGTATCATGGCACAAAATAAAAGTTACGGTGCAAAGTTATCTATGCAACCTAAAGCAACGTGCTTACTTGGCTGGTATCCCGTGCCAGTCCCAATCCAGCTCCTAGCGTGGGGACCTGTGCTGCAAAACCCCCCATCATGGCAGGTGCTACTTGCTCCTTGCTAGCAGCAGCGGGGCCAAGGACTGAGTGGGCCAAGACTGAGCCCTGTTAGTGATCTAGGACAAGGCGTGTTGGTGGGGGGAGCATGCTCTGCCACCACTCAGCTGTGCGGAACAGATAAAGAAAGCCAGCCTTGGGCAGCTGCTTACCTGCTTCTGGTGCAGCCCTTCTCCTGCGGCCAGGAGCTTCTCTCTTGCTTTGCTGCCCTTCCTTTCCTTGCTTCCAGGATAAAACACCAGCAAGGCAGACTGGAGCTCTCCAAGTGACCGCCCCACGTCCTCTTGAAAAGCCAGCTTAAACCTGAGCTGTGTCTCGGTATACCACTTCACTGAGAGAAAAGCCAACACAAACAGCATGACTCTCTTGCTGGGTAAATGGAAATACACCTTAGCATGCAGCTAACCTGTGGAACTCCTGGACGCAAGATGTCAGAGGCCAACTATTTCAAGGGACACCAAAAAAAGGATTAGGCAGACTGTGATAATGGCTGAGGAATCCACACGGGCACTAGCTAGAAAACAAAACCACTGGAGTTATAAACCTCTCTGTCGCAGGGCATAAGACAATCGGTAACTGCCAGGGATGAAGTAGTTGTTTCTCCTATAGGCAGGTTATTCTAGATCACCACCCACTGCTGGGATTATTGCACCTTCTTCTGAAGCAGCTGGTGCCGCCAGGATAACGAGCTGAAAGATCCCTTTCTGAACTGCCAGTTCCTAGGCTCCTTGGGTTTCAGGGCTGCCACAGGGATCTACCCCAGCCCCTTGTCTGCTGGTGGCATTAGAAGGTATTTGCTCCTGCTGCCCTGCCTATACCATGGGATTTCAGGAAATTTTTGCCCTGCCCTTGTTCCAAGCCGAGATTAGGCTGGGTGCCACTTTAACAAACCCCAGCCGCTCCTACATGTTGCCCCTGGCTGCCATTTCTCGGTCTCTGGGCTCGGTAGGATCCCTCCAATGCTGCACACTATGTCCAGCCTGCACTTCTCAGTAGCACTGAGGACAGAATCCAGATCCTCCTGCTTCAAAGGCCCAGACCCTGCCATGTTTAGCATTATGTAGGGGTCCAGAACACACCGCAGTTCTGATTCTGTCCAGAGGGCAGAAGACTCTCCCACACACTCTGCACCCAGTTCATTCCAAGACTGAAACCTTCCTCCTTTTCAAACTCTGACCAGTCTAGTTTCTCCAGACTCTCACTCCTCCTGCTGTCTGACTTTAAGATGGACCCCAGGTGCTCCTCCAGAGATGGCTCTTTGCACCCACAGTAGCCTCCGGGGTAAGAGTGTAGGTGTGTGGCCTCCTGAAATCGGTAACAGCAGGATGTCGTTCAAGGAGATGGGATAAGGCACTTGGAGGACATCACAAACGCGTTTTCTGGCAGAAGCTATTCCAGTAACAAGCTGTTCTTAGAGGAGCACAAGACCCTACCACTGATTGCTGTGGGGCTCACCACTAATTTATACACAGTATTTAGGAAGCTCCTAGAAAGGAGGAGGCAGGAGAAGCAGTAATGGGGAAGTCACTCAAAGATCTCCAAGCCACAGAGCAAGGTGAATTGCTCACCCTAACGATAACCAGTCCTGGCAAAATGCACATCCTGGATCCGAAGCTTGTTCAGAGGCAGGGACCAGAGGGCTGGAGTGGGAGGGGCGACAGCCACATCAGAACGGCCATACGGGGTCAGACCAATGGTCCATCTACCCCAGTATCCTGTCTCCCTACAGTGCTGGTGCCAGATGCTTCAGAGGGAGTTTAAGACCAAAAACTTTTAGAACCAGTCACTGATTTGGGGAACCTCAGTTGCTGGGTACCAACTTGGGCTAAGTGACTTGTGCTGTTGAGTCCGGCCTGGAGCTCGACTACAGTGGTGATGGGTGTGGTGATCCTGGAGAGATCAGAGCATTAGCAAAGGCATCAGAGCCAAGATTAAATTGAACGGGTCCTGACTCCCAGGCCTCTGTTCAACCCAGCAAACCACACAGCCTCTGTAAACCTGGTTTTGCAAGAACGCCCTTAACTTTGCATTGAGTGGCATGACTAGTGCTAACTAGCATACGCCAGTGATAACACAGCAAAATATGGCTGCATGCTTGGGGGACACCATTTTGCTAAATTGAGGGACAAATTTGTTTTCATTTAAAAAGTACAAAAAATGGTAAACTGCAAAAGCTTCCTGCTGTTTCACCGGCCCTGGGAAGCTTCCCCAGGCCAGAACTAACAGATTATTCAGAGCTACACACAATAAATACAACTGTCCTGGGAGCAGTTATAGGGTGGTTTCTCTCACCAAGTGTGCCCAAGATCTCTTTCTGTCTGAGACCAGTAATACAAAGCTATGCTTCAGGATGAACTGGATCGCTCGGGGCACTGCCGCCCAGGGACAGCACTCTTCAGCTCTGCGTTGCTGGTTCGAATCCAGCCCAAGTCAGAGTTTAACAGCTGCTGGGTGCTCAGGGATGCCACGCAGGTATCCGTGGAACAAAACCCAGCTTCTGAGCTGGCCACCACTGTACAGGCAGGCTCAGCAGAGAGGCCAAAAGAATGGACATGCCTTGGAGACTGAATTCCCTTCTCATTCATGGACATGATCCCACCCGACCTGGAGAAGTGAAGCGAGGGAACACCGACTAAACCGATGTCAAGGCCTGAAGGGCCCATTATGATCATCTAATCTGACCACCTCAAGCCAGCACTAAGTGTTATATATTTAAATATGCTGTTGGCTGGGTGTAGGGGAGTGGGAAGAAAATTCAGCCACTTTAACTAGCATAGTTCTCAGCCAGGTCAAAACCTTGCCCATGCTAGAATGCTGCTGGTAAGAGATCCCTCAGACAGACGTGGCTGCCAGGGCGAACAGGGCCAAAGACAGAACCTCACTAATTTAGGAGAGTCTCAATGGTGCCCTTTCCTCACAGCCACCCCAGGGTAAGTGTGCGGGGCAGCTACACCTGGACAGATCCATTCACATTTGCCTGCTTAAGAATCCTTGTGCCATGTACTGCAAAGGAGGAACTGCAGAGTTTTTACACAGGCAAACTCACCCTGGCAGCAAGGATTGAGATATGCTTCAAGAACAGGATTGGAGACATTTCGCAGGAGACTGACACTACCAGGGAAAGAACAAGAGTGAATTGTTCTCAGCAATCGGCTCTTTCTAGGATTTTATGCCAGGCCCACTGCTGGGGTATGAAGAGCTCCTATGAACTGGGTCACTGTTAAGAGCAGGCAAGAACATTGTTGCCACCTTTAGGAACATATCGTCCCTTCCCCCTCTTTTCTCCAGTAAGAGAACATGGTCTAAACTGATCCTTTGGATTTTACCGTAAATATTGGCGGAATGAGTGAGATGGCCCTTGAGGGCCAGGAACAAGGGCAGAGGTGGAGTCCATTAACCCAGCAGCACTGGAGGTCAAAGCAGAGGATGGGAGGTTGTTGGGGATGGGGACACACATTCGAGGTGATCACCACAATTCAGATGGTGGCTAAGGACAAATGGGAGGTTTATTGTACTGATTAGGTAATTTCTACTCAGAGAGGGACTCCCCTTCCCTCCCGCATTTCATCTTCTACCGACCCCTCTCTTTGGTGTGCAAAGCAGTAATTTGCTGGGTAATACCACGCGTGTCAACATGGTATCTGAGCATCTCTCTCAACCCAGTCAGTTCAGGGGTCTCTTAGCACCTACCTTCTTCAAGATGCAGCACAAGGAACCTGTTCTCCCTTGGGTCGGCCAAGTGAGCACTGATGTGTTTCAGAGACAGGAGAGCAGGATGGGTCTCCCCAGCAGGACAGATTCCAAAGGTCTCTAGCTGGCCTTGATCCCAGCTTGAACGTCTCACTACCTTGAGGAAATCACTTTCATAGCTGGTAAGGACCCCCACAACTTCCAAGTGGCTCTGGCCCAGGCCGTACCTCCTGCCCATTTTCACTCTGCACACTGGCCCTTCCAGCCCACCTACAGGCCAAGGGGGGAGGCTGGAATCTGACCCCAGAACTGGGAAAACTGCCTCCTCAGGGATGAGCTGAGGGCATTTTGCTCTTTTGGCATCATCTGGCTTGTCACTCTTCAAGAGGAGATGAGTAGCAGTGGTGGCCTTGGACGTCAATGGCATTAAGTTGGGTTCTGCTCCTTCATATATGCTTCCATCTTCCTTTTCTCTTCGCTCCTCTCCAAGTCCTGACTCCTTTGAAAAGGTTATTTCCAGTTCTTCAGCAAGTGAAAGTCCTCCCCCAACGCCTCCTTTTCTAAGCAGAGCAGTTGAGGGGAGGAGCAGCAGCAGGCACCGCAAAGCCATTGCAAGCACGGGCCTCATGTTCCAGCTCCGAGCAGCTCTAAACTCCGAGGCTAGTTACTCGAGTGCATCCCTCGAAACACTTATGTAAGGGGAGGACTGCATCTCCCGTTCAAACAAAGTGACCTTGGGTTGACAATGCACAACACACCTCCCCTGAGAAAAATTCAGAGGCCAATGTGCTATTAAGGAGGGAGGGCCGATTCAAAGGAGTTTTTATGTTCTATTTTTGGCATCGCATCTAGTGCTTGGAAATGTTATAAAATTAAAGCTGTTTACCTTATTTGTAGGGATGCTTGTCCTTGACTTAAGATGTTTTTAAAGAATGGTTGTGGAGAACGGCGGCCAGTCTGGCTTGAATCTTCACTGGGATTGGCAGACATTTCTCTTAGGGCTTGAAACATCCAGGGGGTCAGAATTGCTTAGACTGGAAGGAATGGGAAGAAACTGAGGGAAGGTAGGTTTAGACTGATCAGCTCTCTCTCTCTACTGGGAAGCTTCCCTTGATTACTGGGAGCACCAGCTCTTCCATTCTGCATACAGTTTAGAGAGTTCACCTCAAAAAGATTCACATTCTGGTCCAACTCCTCCCAAAAAACTCAGTGCTTGGGTCTTAAAATATTTCATATTCTGCAGGAGCATCAGGAAGGTATCTCCCAAGGGAAGTAATGAAAGCCTCAGACCTTGAGACAAAAACTGGACTGGATTAGAGAACATAGGGAATAATCCTGCAATAGCCCATCCCCACTGGGCCATAACAACTACTGGCAACTTCTCCTTTTTACCTTCTCGGATACCGACAGTACCAAACGGCTAAGGCTGGCCACATCTATTCCATGGAAATTTGATGCCCACGGGTCTTCAAAACCAAGTTCAACGCACAGCCAGACCTTTCTGTTGGTCCACAGGGTCAATGTGCAATACTCATGAGCTAGATACAGCACAATGACTCTCAATCTGCAGCAGCACTGGAGACCACGGTCTGGGAATAGACCAAAGGGCTTGTTTGCTCAGAGTTCTCCTCTACTGAGAGACTCACAAGTGACAGCCTCCAACCCATCTCAGGGTAAGATATTTCAGCCTGATAGACACAGATTCAAGCCACAAAGGCTATTAAGATGCAAGTTTCAGGGTACCAGCTGAGCACCAGCTCATCTTAAGAGAAATCCCTTACTATTGTTTTACAAGTTAAAAAATGCACAATTTTCATTTTAAAAAAATGTTTGTGGCTTTGTCCACTTCAAAATTCTACTTTACACTGACCTTGCCCACAGCTGTCTGACACAAGCCGTCTAAGTTCTCAGACAGAATCACTGTACAGCTTCTGCACTGGGTCTACAAGATGCAGCAAGAGACAGCCACAGGGCAAAAATCTACTTCTATCAAAAGTCTGCTGATATACACATGGCCAGATCCAAACCTAGCAAAACAAGTGCAACTGCACTTAAACCTACAGGAGCTGAACTGTCTCAGACCAACTCTGAATTTGGAGCACACTGTACATGCTCATCAGGCCAGTACAAGATTAAATTCTGGAGTGGGTGAGACAGCCAGGAGAAAGTCAGCTGTCAGGGAATCCCACAAAAGTTTTTCTAGTGTGTGTGTGTTTGGGGGTGGGGGAAGGAGGGGGTGATCCTAAGTGACAATGTAGAGCATGGAACAGTTCCCAAATGCTATGACTCCCTTGCTAAGCAAAATACCGGGAGAAGTGTTGTGCTGGAGCTCCCGAGACTGAGCTGATGTTACTTCAAGTACATTTAATTCATGGTTACTTCAGTTATATAATTGAGATTTCACGTGAATTCTACTTATTTTCCCATTGATTGGATTATAACTTTGAATATATACCACTAAGGATAGCAAGGCTGACAATGTTCTCCCATCTATCCATTTTCTTGGGCCCTTTAATGCTACTAATGGAGGAATACAGGCAACATTCTTAATCCAAAGAAAGAGATGTAGATACAGAAAACAACATAGAAAGCCTTTTAATGAACCTGCAGGATGCAGGCAACGCTATTAGCATATAAAAAGGACAAAGATTTCCCTCTGAGCAAATAACGGTTTGTAATTAAACACAAATCAAAAGGAGTCCACTGGAAGAGAGTCCAGGAGGAGCTTTTCAGTTGGAAGGAGGTGGGGGGGGAATAGTTCCTGGCCCCTCTGTAGGAAGCGGTGGTCTCATCATGGGAGGCAGAGGAGCAGGGGGATGTACCCCAGGAGCTGGTGGCAGCTGAGGTGGTGCTGGGGGCGGTACAGGTCCAGAGGGAGGCATAGGTGGCAAGGTCATGCCGCCTGGAGGAGGAGGTGGAGGCGGCATGGAGTCCGGGAGAGGTGGTCGTGGGGGCAAGCCATTCATCAGTGGGGGCGGTGGAGGCCTCTTCACAGTGGGGGGTCCAGGAGGGATGCTCTGGGGAGCTGGGGGCTTCTCCATTTTGAAATGGAACTGAAGGAAAAACTAGGGCAAAAAAAAAACAACAAATAAACACAAAACCATAGACAGATTCAATCAACAAAACAGCTTGGGAACCTCCCAAGGTGGCTGCCCTGCCATGTTCTCTCCCAGGACCTCAAGAAACAGAGTTAACCATTGAAACATTATGCTTAATACGTCCGGCCTTAGGTGTGGGATCACATCACACTCAGCCTCTCCATCAACAGACAACCCCTGGGCTTGCACCAAACACAGTCCCACTTCTCATTCTAAATACCCCGAAACACTCTCTTTGGATGTGAAATTGATAGCTACTCGCTTAGTGATTACTCAGAACCCAATCTCTATTTATGTCACCCCATCCCTGCTACACTGTGCCCAGCATTCTCATGTATATCCTGTGTGGGCACCTCATCCCCACACTCGCCGGTGCATGTTAGTGGCAGTGCATGGTGCTACTATGTATTGGTCCCTTCGCGCTGTGTGGCTGCTAAGTCAGCGCATTCCCTGTGGAAAGTTCTGCCTCCTGGACTAGCTTCCTCAAAATGCACTTCAACCTGACCTGGAGGGAACCCTTCTGTGGGTGAGGAGTTCAGTCTTGATGACCCCTTCAAATCTCCATCTCCCTGCTGAGAATGCCAATAATGGGGCTTATTGAAACTGTGCTTCAGGGGGGAGGGAAAGCTCAATGGTTTGAGCATTGGCCTGCTAAACCCAGGGTTGAGAGTTCAATCCTTGAGGGGGCCACTTAGGGATCTGGGGCAAAAATCAGTACTTGGTCCTGCTAGTGAAGGCAGAGGGCTGGACTCGATCTTTCAACCTCCCTTCCAGTTCTAGGAGATAGGATGTCTCCATTAAAATTTTTTTTTTTGCAGGAGGTGGACCCCTGCCCCTTTAGTAACTCAGATGAGCCAAGGAAGTTCACATCACGTGCCAAAGACACATTAGACAAGTTAGACAGAAAACGGAATTTTGAGCACAGGCTCAAGGAAAGAAGAGCTCCAGCACACGCTGTCTTTGTGCCCAGTGTCCTTAGGAAACTGGATACACGTAATCAATCAGCCTGACCCATCACCAAGCATTCAACCCACACTGGAGATTGGAGCTCAGAACCTGGCCCTGCAAGCGGCTCAGCAGACCAGCACGGAGGCTCAACACTGAAGAAACATGAAGTATCAGTGCTAGGATACCGGTAACTACTGGCCAGTGCCCCCCTCTCCTCCCCAATTATCTTTTCACTCCCTCATAAAGTGAGACATGTGAGTCACCAGCTACCTGTTTAGTTTCTCTGTTCCAGTGGGTCCAAAACTTTCCTTCTGCCTTGTCAATTTCTCTGCTTGGCACCTGTAACAAAAGGAGTGAAGAGCTATTATTAGCACCACCAGATTGGCTCCAGGGTCTTTTTTTAAGCACTAGAGCTGCCAGATAAACAGAGCTATTCCCGGCTTTTGTGAGATGTGCTAGTATCAGACATTAACAGACAGAGGGGAGGAATTAAGTCACTTTAATATCTGCCAAGGGCAAGTGTATCGACAGAAAACGGCTCCTCGTAACACATGCATAAGGACGACTCAGGAGCACCTTTCTGTGCTCGAGGCAGAGAATTCCTCGGCTGCCCAGATGGCCTGGTTTCTATGCTCTCAGCCACATGCCTCTTCATCCCAAAGGGTGGTCCAGGAGTCTGTGCTCACCCTCCTCTTTCAGCACTGCCAACCAATCCCCCCATCCACACAGGCTCAATGGAACAGGTCTACACTGCTCTTTATTCCCCACTCTGAGCTCAACAAATGCAGAAAATGCATGGGGTGGCAGAGAGACCAACATGCAAGAGGTCAGACTAGGAGATCGTGGTGGTCTCTTCTGGCCTTAAAGTCTATGTGACACATTCCTAATCACTATTAGCCAATAAGCCCTTAAATTGTACCTTGAAAGCAATGGTTTCATAGGGCTCTGCCGCCATCAAAAGGTATTGCCAGCGTCTGTCTGGGGGCTCAATCCTTTGCTCATATGCAGACATGAACCGATGTCTAGGCATGATGGTTTCAGCAATCTCTGGGTAATCTATCTGTGGAGTGATATTGCAGCATGAGATACAGACTCACTCCTCCCTCCCTCTCTCAGCAAAAGACTCCAGGCTATAAAGAAAGGCCAATACATATACTAACATCTCCGTATGAAGGATATTTACTGCTGGTGAAAGAAACCAGCTTGACAGCCTTGGTCATGGATTCCACCAGTCACCCAAATGATAGTTATAGCATCATCAGGAGCAGGACCAGCAGTGAAAGTCTCCCCCAGCACCAGTGCCAATGTGCCAAACCGCAATCCTACAGAGACCATTCCTAGGAACAAGAGGGCTGTTCCGTCTCCAGGGCCCCTTCAATCCTCAGCCCATGTCAAGAATATTAGGATGGCTGGTTTTAATTGTGTGGGAACGTGTCTACCAGGTACTGAGCCAAGCCCCACAATGCCAGTCTCTCTTTTCTAATGCACCCTGCTGGGAGCTTCCAGCTGAGTGATTCCTTTACTAGCATCTCTCCAGTTGCGAGGTTAACGGTACCTTACCTGGAAGAGGAGGCTCTGTTGGCCCATTTCTGGATCTCTCTGTTTGGTCACTGTAATAGAGCAGTGAACAAGTTCAATACAGCAATGGTTTCAACCTGCGGTCCGCAGACTATGTCTAAGATTTCCAAAGGGGCCAGCACCTCCATTCAAAATTTTTTAGGGGTGCACAAATGAAAAAAGGTTGAAAACCCCTGCAATACAGCACTGAGGCTGGAGTGACACTAATCCTATTTTAGGGACAGATAGTATTGCAAACAGCACCACTCCAGAGAAACTACAATTGTGCGAACATTCAGAGTTTTCCAGTGTTCTTAATACTCTACATTATTTGATAGCTTTTAACCCAAAGTGTTCAGCTATACATATAGCACCAGTGAAGTGCAGCCACTTCTGGGGCAGAGGCAGAGAACTGGCACACAGCACACTGCCAAACAAGTGGAGCTAGGGGGACATAACATGGAAGAAGCAGAAGGGAAGTTTTGGCCAAGAACACAATGACAAAGCCTCATTTCTATGAAAAGTGCCATGGGATTATTTTTACTTTTTGTAATAAAAATGGGTGGGCAAATTTGAGACTACAAATCTCACTAGTGACCCTCAGCATTCGTGGAAAGAAAGGGAGACACTTATACAATGGTAGGTGGCAGAGGAGAGCCAGATCCCAGCTGATGTTGTTCACCTCCTGCATCACTGATGCTGTAACAGCTGAAAGATCGTGACTACCAGCGTATTACTGAACAGGCCCTTGTTTGACTGCCAGCTGGATGGAGTCATTCTATGGGCAAACAAAACAATGCAAGGAGAGAGGGACGAGGGCCTATCATTTATGACCAGATCTGCTAAAAGGCTTATTTATAATTAATACCCACCCACCGCATTGCACTCCAAGCAAACACCCAAGAGCACCAGGTACCCTGATGTAACAGACATGCCCGTCACTAGCTACCTTTATAACCTGGTCGTCCAATTTTCACAAACTTTTTCACTTCCACTTTGACTTTTTCTGGTGCAGGTTGGGCAGGGGCTTCTTTAGCTTCCTTCGCAGCTCGGCGAGCCCTGAAATCAGGAGAGGAGAAGGTCATCATCTAGCTACACCTAGGAACGTCACCCTTTCAATTCAGAGCACTCTCTCCAGCCCTGAAACCCTGCCATCCGTCTCCTTCCAACCCCTTCCCTGATGCAGAGAACTACAGCCCCCAGGGCTGTGAATCCGAACCCACCACTGCAACGGTGCTAAACCAGGAGCTCCCATATGTGTCACATTCCACTTAGCACATGAAGCTGCTCCACCTTTCAGGCTCCTGCCAACTGAATCAAGGGTACTTCTGTTATTTAATTCTGTGGGTGAATTTAGTGCCTGTGAAATTAAGAGCTCAACAGCACTGGCTTGAGAAGGACATACTGAGGGGAGCCCCAACCCCTCAGCACCAAGCTCGTTATTAGCATTAAATTTTTATTTACATATTTATTTTTAAAGAGATCGTATGGCCCAGACCCAGTACTCCACTCCGTCAATCAAGGTTAACTGTGATCCACAGCTTCCCCTTAGCAAAGGCCGTCAGCTGAGCCGCACTGAATAACCTTAAGCTGAATGTGGTGTCTTGACACGTGGATTAAAGGCTCCGGACATGAAACGGTATTTATCTAAGGATTCAGACGCTACAGTAATGGAGACCGTATGGCGCCACACAATCTTTTGGTGTATTTCTCCTCCCAACACTCCTGTGAGGCTGGGTACCACGTTTCGCATTTTAGAGTTGGAGAACTGAGGCACAGACACTTGCTCAAGGTTACCCTTGAAGTGTGTGGCAGGGCAAGGGATTAAACCTGGTCTCCCACATCCCGGGCAAATGCTTTAACCAGTAGGCCATCCTTCTTCCTAGGCTAGCACCCTGAGCCACTGCATCGCTCGGCTCCTTGGAAGCAAAGTTCTAAAATGTCATCCAACAGCTTATCAAACGTTCACTCTACGTTCAAATCCCCCACGCTCATGAGCTTTTGCTCACTTTCAGAATGCTCTACAGAAAGTTATTTTTGTACTGCAGAAGACCCATAATTTGCTTTGTAAGGTCACAGAATTAGCCACCATATAGATCACAACTGTTCCATGCCTGCTGGTCCCTACAACATATTTGTATTTTAGTGTTGTCAGGTACAATGTGTTTTGGTGTAACAGCTTCCCAGATATTCCTCACCAACAGCAGCAGCCACCTTGTGTTCAGCCACTTGAATCACTCAATACGTAAGAATAAGACATGAGACTGAGAACAAGAACTACTTAATGGGCTGCACCCAGGGAAAGAGGGAAGCTTAAAAACCAAACGAGACTGTTTCACCGCCTGCACACAGCAAAACTAAGTTTGCTCTCTGATTTCTACTGCAAAACAAATAACTCGGGGATGAAGTATTTGTTAAAACTTATACCCAGTACATATTAAAGAGTAAGTGTGTATTTTAAAATGTCCAGAGACTGGAAAATCCTGTAATTAAGAACTTACAAATTGGTCTGATGCTTTTTCCCCTGAGTATGTGCTAAATAGCTTCCCTGCAACAAAACAAGACATAAGAAAGTTAAATATGACAGTAAGTTGGGAGGTATCCAACTGTCACAGATGAGATACTATTGGGAGTTAAGCAGCCTTGTGAAGGAAACTCTAAGAAATGCTGACATTTTAACTTTTACAGCATAAAGAGAAAATTTATTCCTCCTCATAATTGCACTGAGGACCTAGAAAATGTATATTTTTGTTTTCAGGGCCTCATTCATCCCTTCCACAACTCAACTCTCAACCACCAACCCCTTCCTCTCCTGCATGTCCCCAAGAAACCCAACCCTCCACTTCTCACAACCCACATTGGGAGGTCTCATCCCTTTTCCCTCCCACACACCCAATGGTCAGTTCAGGAACTGGCAGTCAGGTAACAGACCACACAGGGAGTAGTGGAGGTATTTTGACAGCAGAGCTATGGAGTGGTACTTGCTTCAGACAAGAGTCTGTATCTACCCCTGCCCCCCCGCCCATGAAAACCAACCCCAATTCATATAATTATGCTCCTTCTTACAAAGAAACTGTCAAGTTAATCAATTTTTTTAAAAGAGACAGACATCTTTAAGGGTCTTCTAAACTTTTTTATTATTAAAAGTGAAATAATATGAAATGGCAAATTTACTTATTTTGTTCTGTTTCTCAGCAACCACTTTCTAGCTTGCCTGCACTAGCTTTGTGCTGTGGTGCACTGCAAACGCAATCTAGGTTTTTCAGCCTAATAAAATCTTTCCACTGTTTTTTTTATTTTTATTTTTAATTCATGGATACATTTCTACTGGTCTTAGGTATTATAAGAACCTGTTGTCACAAAGTGAGATACAGGGACAAGTTTTATCCAGTGTCCTCCAAATCAAAACAAAAAATAGCCAGTTCGTAGGAGTCATCCCCTTGGAAATCAGACCATCTCTAAGGGGTTACATCTGAAGACAGCACAACAGTGTCTCTATTATACTCAACAGCAGAGTAGACAGAAGGCCTAAAGACATTCACTCAAGCTTGATGAATAACTGAATTTGACCCACTGGAAGTTTATTCAAATACACACCCAACACAAGAACAGTTTGGATTAATTCAAAGGAAAGCCCTTTTAAACAGAACTACTCTGAAGAGGAAAACCACATTAAGAAGGAATGCTGAGAGACAGCGCAACATGAAAAGATATTGCATTCAGAAATTCCTGAGAGGTAGCTAACATTTTATTGCTTTGAAGATGGATGCCAGTTTCTGGGCTATTCTTGGATCTGCTCCCTAATAATGTTCATATTTAGGGTCCCCTTAACGTCAACACCATATTTTGTATGGCAGAAGAATTTGCACTGAATAACGTGTAGAACATGTACAAAACCAGAGCACCCGATCTACAGCAGAAGTTTAAATGTGCTTTACTCCCACCGCCCCCACAAGCTCTGAATCAAACTTGTCAGAGCCCGATGCAACTCTAGAACAGTGGTTTTTCACTAAGATCAACAGGCAGATGCTCAACTCACCTCATTGTTGTGCAGTGTTAGGCAGAGTTTGCATTCATAAGAACCCAAGTGATTTTTCATAAAATAAGGATCCTAAGGAGAGGATAAGAGAACAAGAACTGAATGAGAGAAGTCACATGCAAATATCAGCAACCTGCGCTACACTGAATTTTCAGACAAAGGTAATTAGCATACCTAACGCAAGATCATTCCTGGACTGGAGAGAGGAATCTTAGGATCGCTGATTTCAATTATGAGACTAACAATCCTTTCAGAAGGATTAAAAATAATGTATTTAAGCATCAACTGCATGGATCTATGCTGTACAAATGACAATGGGAAAGTATGGTCCTATCTGGAGAAGTCTGCAATCAAAGTAGGTGTACTGCTTATGTGATCAAATGACAGTGTCTCAGTCAAATCTTTAAAACCCTTCGCAACAGATCAGAAGATCAGAATTCTCTCTCTCTAATCCCTGGGCCAGGATCAGCACTTACAAAAAGATTGTTCGCCCTGGCAGAGTTTTACTGCTCTGAACAAATCACATCTAGCATCTTCAAGCTGCATGATACTGGACTTTAAAGTCAATTACATCATTCTGCTTATAGTCTTGCATTATTTCGTATCACTTTCAAGACTGACTTGATTTTAGTGCCCATTACATGGAGGAAAGCTAGCATGAAGAAACAATGTTTTATATTGTTCAGAAAATGGGAACCCCAGGTTTTGGATTTAACTCTAAGTTGTGAGGTAACATTCACTGAACAACCATATCAGATCTGAACTAGGAGAGGGTTAGGGTATGGGTGAGAAAGAAAAAAGGATTATTAGAAAAATCATGGAACTAATTTTAAAGATCCAGTATCACATGATCTGAAAGACCAACACCTCAGCTTTCCATTGATACACAGGAGTCATATTTAGCTCTAGTAGTCTGCAGGATAATACACATGAAATTGCACCTGATCCTTCAGTCTAGTAGTGGGTTCTTTTTTGGTACTGACCTTGGCCTGAATATAGCAAGTCCTGGAATTTGGCGCCGCTTAACACTCACTCCCTATGCCCATTTACATATTACTTCTTTAAAAGCTGAAATCCACTTTTATTTAAAAATATTTCCCTGATCACCTGTTTAGTTTATGCCAATCCAGTAACACATCTCTTTGGTAAGATTCAATAGGTCTACCTCTCCTTATGTACATGATGAGATCAAAGTTCACCTTGTTGATGTCAATAGTTTCCAAAGCCAGCTGCCGAAGCCTCTCTCTGCGGTCTCGGTTACTTTCTGAAGAGGAGGCTACGCCTCCACTCCCAGTTTTACCTCCAGGGCGATGTTGAAAATCCATGATTGGGGCTTTTGAGCTTCAAGTGACTTAGGTGAGAAAAGGAACCTGGGAAAAATAAAGAGTACAATTCACACTGAATCACTGTTATTTAAAGGCTACACTATGCTCCTTCATTGGCAGCTGGACTGCACAGAGAGCCCAGCGGAAGCGGTCAAGCGCTGAAGTGACTCTGGTTGAATTGCATCTCCTGCCATGTTCAAACTAGAGATTCCAGAGCAGCCTTTGAATAAGGTAGTAACCAATTCTTCTGCTACCCAATTCCCCAAGATCTGCTAGCAGGCTCTCTCTCATCCGACCTGCTTGCCAAGTTTTCCAACCTAATTTCTCCATCACAAAGCCTGCTGGCTACTATGCACCACAGGAAGCGATGCAGGGTCAGAATGAGCAACCTCAAACAGCACTAGCGTACCTAATATAATGGCTCAGTGGGAGGCCTGGGCAGTTTCACAGGTGATTTCATTTTCCCAGCTACTTTTACATATTTTTCTCTGTTACAAGAGTCGGCATTTTTGCCTGAGATATTTAATAGACTCAGGAATTAGGTAAAAATGTTTGAAAGCTACTAGTTAATTAGTGGGCATGTCTACTGGCCCAGATCTGTGTTGTAAAAGTTGGACATGTAACACAATTTGAAATTCAGCATGGCTACAAGTCATTGATTATTTGTGGTAAGTACTATATCGTGCATTCCCATTTCAAGTATTTTATACATAAAAGAACCAAACGATACAAGAACTAAACAATAAGCAGAAAAATACTGGACATCAGCTATAAGCAAATTAAGGCAGACACCATGTCCTCAGAAGTGTTCGTACACTGCTACTTGAAGCACCAAAGCACTGGTCCTGAGTGGGGCCTCAGGGCATATCTGCACGTTAACGTAATAATCCTCATTAACAGCAGCTTGCTGTGAGTAAGTGTACACTTAGCATTGCACCAATAAACATGCTTATTTTTGAGTTGCGTAAGTAGCCACGGTGTGCATCAGTGGTTCTCAAACTTCTGTACTGGTGACTCCTTTCACATAGCAAGCCTCTGAGTGCAACCCCACCCCCTTACAAATTAAAAACACTTTTTTTACATATTTAACACCATTAGAAATGCTGGTGGCAAAGCAGGGTTTGGGGTGGAGACTGACAGCTCACAAGCGCCCATATAATAACCTCGTGACCCCCTGAGGGATCCCAACCCCCAGTTTGCAAACCCCTAGCAGAGCCATCGCCTCAGTCTCTGGGGCTCAGCTCTGCTCCTGACGGCATGCCTGGAAGCTACATGAGGTGCTGCCTCACACTCTGGCAAACAGTCACTAGACTTGACCAGCATTTTAAGGACAGAAGCTGGATTGTCAAAGGTGCTGAGTGATCACAGCTCCCACTGGCACATGTAGAATTTGGGGCTGGGGCTGCTCGTTCCCTCTGAAAACAGCAGTGAAACGTGGCCTCTGATTTTCAGAAGGAAGAACCGACCCCTGCCCTGAATCCCACACAACCCCTACTCCCCTCAAGTGCAGCGAGAGGACAACAAGGCTGAGATGAAAGTCCTGCCCTCCAGCCGGCAATGAGATCTCACAGCCCCTCAGCCCCATCACAGGACTGGGCTCCCCTGTTCCAGCACCAACCTGATCCATTGTGGATGGGACTAACCGGCCTCTCAGAATAACTCCCCCCGCACCCCCTTTCAACTCAGCCGGGCCCCAGAGCTCCCCCCCTCCCTCCCTCCCCTCTCCCCAGGCGGGCCGCAGAGCTCCCCCCCTCCCTCCCTCCCCTCTCCCCAGGCGGGCCCCAGAGCGCCCCCCCTCTCCCCCTTCCCCTCCCCCAGGCGGGCCCCAGAGCTCCCCCCCTCTCCCCCTTCCCCAGGCGGGCCCCAGAGCTCCCCCTCTCCCTCCCTCCCCTCTCCCCAGGCGGGCCCCAGAGCGCCCCCCCTCTCCCTCCCCCTTCCCCAGGCGGGCCCCAGAGCGCCCCCCCTCTCCCTCCCCCTTCCCCAGGCGGGCCCCAGAGCTCCCCCTCCTCCCCTCTCCCCAGGCGGGCCCCGGAGCTCCCCCCCTCCCCCAGGCGGGCCCCGGAGCTCCCCCCCGGACCCTGGAAACCCCACCCCCCAACACAACTCGCCCCAGACCCCCCCGACGCAGAGGGCAGCTCATGTTTCACCCTCGAGGCCTACACCGCCCCCCCCCGCAACTCACCAGCGCTCACGGCTCCTCAGGCCGCCAGAGAGCCCCTCACTGCGCACGCGCAGCTTTCCGCCCCAGCGGGCGGGGAAGGAGGCACTTCCGGCTTCCACGCGGGGAAGCGCATCCGGGTCGCGATGGGGGTCACGCGAGACGAAACGCTTCCGGGTTCGGGGCGGGGCCGGGCGCTTCCGCGTTGTGGGGGGCGCGCGACGGGGCCGGGGGATGCGGCGGCGGCGGCGGCCGTAGGGCGCGCGCGGGGGCGGCGGGGTCTCGCCATGCGCTACAGCGAGCGGGAGCTGCTGTCCCTGGCGCGGCAGCCGGCGGAGAAGGCGGCGGAGATCCTGATGCGGGTGCCCAAGAAGGGGAGCGGTGAGGAGCGGGGCCGGGGGCCAAGGGCTAGAGCTGGGGGGGCGGGGCCGGGGGGGCTGTGGTGTAGGGGGAGGGGAATAGCTGGCGGGGATAGGGTGGAGGGGTTGAGCCAGGACCAAAGTGGGGGGCATGATGAGGAAGAGCTGGGGGGGCCAGGACCTAAGGGGTGTTGGGTGAGCCATAGGATGGGGGAGAGGCGGTGGGAAGATGGGGGTGCCCATGCCTGGTAGGAGCGGGCTCTTTTGTGGGGATTAGCTTTTCCTAGCCAGGAGACAGTTATTTGTACACACACCCCCCCAGCTGAAGCCATCTCTTTCCCCTTCCTCCTCCCCAGGCAGCTCCCTTGACCCCCTGCACTGTGCGTATCCCTGTGCGGATATCAGGGACCGTGGGGATGCTTTCTCTAAGAGTTGGAGTTTATGCTGGTATCTCCAGCCCTGAATTCTTCTCCTCTCTCCCCTCATATTGGTGAGAGGGGTGTATGGGGGTGGGCTGCGTCCCTCTGCCCTACAGGTGGCTGCCTTTCTGTGGCGTAGTATGTACAGTTGCTGGTATGCATTGGGATCCTACCAGTGGGGAGGTGCTGTGGAAGCATGCGTGGTTGTAGTTTTATAATTCATCAGCGATGTCCTAGCCAAGGCTGGTGAGTGCGGGATGGACTCAAAATTGCTTGAGGTGTGGTCACCAAAGAGCTCTTCAAGTGAGAATTAAATGCCAGAAGCTGCTTAAATAAGCAGTGGTGACTTAAATTCTCATGGAGCTGCCCCATAGGGTCTATTTAATCTGTGAGGCAGAGATGCAACCTAGCAGCACATTGCTGTGTACCAGTGAGGATGGCATGTGCCCGTCTCTTCCCTTCCCTAACAGCTCCAGCTCTCCATCCTCCACTTCTGAATGCTCTTTTCTTTGCAGTGCTGAAGAAACGCCTTGTGAAGCTTGTTGTCAACTTTCTCTTCTACTTCCGAACAGATGAAGCAGAGGTATAGAAATAACCTGCTTCTGCAAACTGGCTGCATGTGCTTGTTAGAGCTGATGCCACAGGAACCTGCCTTGTTTTTTAATGCGTTTATTACTGCGGTGTCCAAGGACCAACCAAGAGTAACAGCCCATTGTGCTCGGCCCTGTACTAATGCAGAGTAGTAGATGGCCCCTGCCCTGAAGAATGTACAATTGAAATAGTCGTGATGTGATGATCGCAACTGGTGTTTGACAAACATAATGAAACCTCTGCTTGGGCTGATAAGTAACCACTGTACCGCCCAACCCTGACCACTGTGTTTCTGATGCTATGGTCCAGGAACAATCTCTGAAACACAGCCATTGCCACGCTTTCCTGCAGGACTGCAATTCATTTATGTGAAACTAGTGAGGTGGATTTTAAATTTAGAACTGGGGTTCCTTTGTAAACAATAACTGCATCATTGCTTATGTGCCAGACCTGGTGATAGTAAAGAGAAAACTGAAGCAATGTAATAGCTGTGTTCTATTAATATTCCTTCCTTGGACCTTTAAGTGTGCAATGGCATTGTCTGGTTGCTAGAGCAGAGGAATGGAGAGCTGGAGACTCCTGCGTTCTGTTCCTGCAAATGATTTGATGTGTGTCCTTGAGCAAGTTGTTTCATCCATCTTTGCCTTTGTTTCCTCATTGGTGGTAATAAAACCCACTTTATAAAGAGCTTGGATATAAGGGGCATGATGAGTGCAGTGTGGCACTGTTGCTGCTATGCCATTTAACAGTCTTGAAAACAAGGCGTTTGGAGTGATGTTTTTGTAGTTTGTGCCAATCACAAATACATGTGACCCTAAGAATCCTTGCACTCTCAGTAGGGTAGTCTCTCCTTCTTACCTATCTCCTCTGAGAGTCACAATCACAGGATCTGGCCAAGAAGATGCCACACTCCACAACCACTCTTGGGTGATTAACACGATTTCACAGAGCTCTGACTACATGAGACTAGAGGCCATTCTCAGTAGCAGATTTCCCTCCAGTGCTGCGCACATGATTTTGGCTGCTTCTGCTACTGATCCTGGCCATAAGACTATAAATATTTCCCTTTGTGTTTAGGGGTAGATGATCCAAAATGGTCCAAGAATAGTTTGGAAGCTTAGAATAGTGTGTCCTGAAGGGATACAAATAACACCTTTTATTAAAGTTGAGTTGATTTTAAAAAATCTTTGCTCTCTGTTCTCTCTTGCGTTTCATTCAGCTTGGACAAAGAATAGAATAGTCAGTTTCACTTTTGTTTATGCTTAGCTTTGCTCTCTGGTTGCTCATGTCCTAGCTCAGTGCACCAGTATATGAGTTGCAAATTTTGCAGGTGAAATTCATTTGTTTAAAATAAACTTTTTAAAATACATTGAATTGTTTGAATGCACTGATGCATTCCATTAGTCTTCTGCAAAGTCTCAAGCTTTCTCTTTACCAAACCTACATTTGGATTTCAGTTTTCCTCTCGCACCTTCCAGCCAAACTTGCTTTGCAGACTGGATTCTGGGGAACTAGAAATAAACTTTTACCTTCACCTCTCTTTGAGCAGCTCACTGAGCTGTTCATTAAATCACCAAAATGAAACTGAGCAAATATAGATGTCCAAACCACTGTACAAATACTAATAGGCACAAAATATATTTATATAGTGAAGCCTGACTGCAGAGACAAAGAAATTGGCTGCCTAAAGAACGCTCCACATTAAACTCACTCAGTTCTATTTGGGTTATGATGCCTTCCCTGAAGTCCATCCCTCGGTAGTTTTTGTGGTTTATCAGTGTCTTCCTATCTTTAAAAATATTTTCACTTGCTTGAGTTGCTGTGAAAGACCTGCCATAGCAACCTAAACATGGGAAATCATGAAAGAGCTGTGAATATCTAGATAGCACCAAAGAACTAAAATACCTTAGGACACGTAGTTTCTGCATTAGCATCTCTTCATAGTTATACCTTTCTCTCATGAATCGGTCACTGTGTCCCGCACATCACATTGTGTTCTCTTTCTCATGACAATGACTTGCATGTTTATAGAACTGGCTGAACAATGGGGAAGGGTGTTTTAAACCTTGTCTTTGGATTTCTTTCTAGCCAATTGGAGCTTTGCTGTTGGAACATTGTAAAATCACCAAAGAAGAGGAGAATGTCTTTTCAATCAGTGAGTTTTGGATACAGATTCTCATAATTTCCCTCTCCTTAAGATGTGGTGTGGAACTTTTCCTTCTCAGTCAAGCGGAGGAAGGGCAAGAGTAAATGTTTCTGGAGTCAGATTATGTACCGTATTGTGGCGGGGGTGTCAGAGCTCAAATGGGGCAGAGGCAGTATGTGGAAGGGGAGACAGTTCAGGAAAATCCTGAGTGTTGTAGGACATGGTGTTGGGGATTGAATAGAGGCCCCTCTTCCCTCTCTGTACTGCATCATTGCCACCTCATGAGGTGTGAAAACCAAGACCCTGAGCACTTATTGTCATGAAGATCCTGTCTCATAGAGTCAGGATGCGAGCTCTGGTGTCCTGGACAAATGATCTATTTTGCCTCTCGACTCCCCCTTGTATTATCAATAGGCTTTTCAATAAGAATATTTAGTTCTTCACGCCCTCTCCTAAACTGCGGCACAGTGATGCTGCGTGCTAAGTAGCTGCTGCGCTCTGTCCCAGAGGTGGCTGCAGTTCATTGCTGGCTGACGTGATCCCTGGGTGCAGTTTGTAGAGCTCTGTGGGATGAAAGGAGCTGTGGAAGAATTGCTAAACACCAGTGGAAATTTCTGTCTGGGAAGACTAGATATTGACTCACTGCTGCACCTAGACTCTTGCTTTGTGGTAAAAATAAAATGAGGCAGCTCAGATAAAGCACTTGTCAGCGCTGTCCTAGCCCCGGTGCTCCCGCCATGCTGTTTGGCCTTGTGTTGATAGCAGTGGCTCCAGCTGGCTTGCAGCATGTTGTCCTTTGTAAGCAGCCTTTCATCCAACAAGCAATCATTGTGCAAATGGTATGTGGCGAAAATAACAGGATGTTTCCTCCAAGGCCATCCCCATATCTGTTGGCCTGGCTGTCAGGCGCAGCTGCTTCGACGTGCGGAGCCTTCAGTCCCTCCTTGCTGGAATGGAGGTGAACTCCCACTGTCTCCACTGGACCATCCTGAAACAGAGTGTGCCTATGGAGAGCTGCCTGGGCGCCAGCCTGCCGCCTGAATTTCTGCTGCTCTAGGGCCTTCCTCTTCCCTTCAGCAGTAGCCGTAACCCTGGGACATGAGCTTTCTGCTGAAAGGTGCTCGATTGGCAGCCTGAGAGTCTTGTATCCCCTGAATGAGTACAGCAACGACACTGCTAGCTTCCCATGCCATCCCACCAATGTGTCTCCTGCTCCGGAAGGATCACCTCCCAGGGGGACAGGGTGTTTACTCAGCCTACTAACAAAATGGGGCAATTAGTGGTGGCTTGTTCACGCTCGTCTGAGACCCACTAAAGCTCACCTCACATGCACCAATCATGAGCCAGCAGCTCTGTCCTGGGCCGGAGTCTATCAGGTGCTCTGAAAGTGACAGATTCTTGCAGCCTATTGCCACCCCATTGAGCCATCCAGCCCTTCCCTGCCATCCCACTGGAATGACTGTCACGTGCTCCTGGTATCCCAAAGCTCTACACAGCAGCACGTCAGGCTGCAGGTCAGCAACAAAGCAGACCAGTGTGGCAGTTCCTTCCCTAAGACATTTGCCTGCACTGCTTTGCATAGAGGGATTTGGTGATGCGATTTGGCTGAGTTATCGCCAAGCTGGAGCCCAGATCTACATTAACTATATCCTGAAGAGCAGAGCTAATTAAAGGGTCTGATATGATCTTGGTAAAGCATTGAAGTCACACAGGGAGTCAATTTCCAATCTGCAGCAGTGCCAGCTTTTGGAAAAGTTCCTGCTTCTAGGGTAACTTAATTCATCTCATTTCTGCCTCCTCTGTACGTGTGTAACTCTCATACCCTCAGCTTGTGGTCATTAAAGAGGTGGTGGCTCTTTTCAAGAACTGAGGTGTTAGGCTGGTCAAATTCCAACTAGTTCAGCTACGTTCTCCCTCGTTACGCTCCCTGGCTGAAGTTTTGAGATGTGGTGCTTTTTGCTGCCTCTCCTGAAATCTGGTATGGCATAAAAAGCTGTCCCGTTTCACCCCAGAGGTGGCTGCATTGCAATGGTGCACGAGCTGATTTCTTTGTGTATCCTTCATATAGCTCTTTGGTAGGGTCTCTCTCGGGATGAAAGGTGCAAATAGATCTATGACTATGAGCCATTGTAAGTGTGCCTTAAGGGGGCGATGAGCCCCTCTGCCAGGTCTGTGCCACTTTCAAGAGAGAGTTGCTGGCAGTCTTTTCCCCAGTTGGCTGCTCTAACTTTTCCAAGAGAATAAAATGACGGGGGGGGGGGGGGGGGAAGCGGGTTGCTGGGCTGTGCCAGTGACAAACGACACTACTGTGTGCTGCTGCCGCTGGCTTTCCTGGGGGGTTCACAGCAGCTCTGTTGCAAGCTGCACCTTGGGGATTTGAAAGCAACTGACCAAAGCTTTAGTCCCACTGCGAAGTGAGTGACCGGGAGGCTGGGTGTGTCCCTGGCTACAGAAAGACAGGAGTGGGGCGGTGCGTCTGAAGCCATGCTACACAAGCGGCTTGAGTGAGGTGGTGGTGGGAAGAGAAAGGGGGCCGAGGCCTGGTCCTACTAATTTCTGCCAGTGGATCTCCTGCCCTTTTAAAATACAGAAAGGGATAGTTGTGGCTTGGCACAGGCAAAGGGATAACTTGTGTATTGGAACTCGTGGTGACACTTGCTGGTGGGTGCAGGGAGCATTTCTCAACCATCCTTTCCTTGTCCCCGGCAGGTTTCATTGAGGAGCCGGACAGGAAATACTCCTTTGAATGTGACACCGAGGAGCAATGCCAGGAGTGGATTGAGGCTCTCCGAAGAGCCAGGTAGGGCAGCTGGTTGGGTGGGGGGACTTCTCCACCACTGCACTGTTCTCAACTCAGAACGCAGCTCCGCGCTGGGTGTGCCCCGCTGAAGTTGGGGAGAGAAGAGGGAGCTTACTTGGCAGCAAGCAGCACCAGGAGCGCTCTGCCCAGTTCAGTAGAGAGCAAAACACGGGCCTGGCTGTAGAGACGTTATCTTGGTCACTGCATAGGGAATTGTTCCTGGACCCAGACTAATCCTTCTGCGTGCTGTTTGGTGGACTTCCGTGATCACAGCCACTGGCACTGCAGGCTGAGCTCTGTGGAGAGAGACATTTAGGAAGCAACAATGCAACCTGAACTGCATTCACTATATGGACAAGGCTGGGAAGGTGGCTGTGGCAAAGGGTCCTTTGCAGTGGCCTGTGGGGAAAATGCCCCCTGGCCATCTAGCCTAGACTCTGCCCCATACCCCACTAGTGCCGGTGCACATTTTGCAGCAGTGACTGAGCTGAGACCTTCCTTAGGACTCTGAACCACGTGTGAAATAGTCCTCTCTGTTCAGCCAGACACTCCTTGTCTTGCAGCTACGAGTTCATGAGAAGAAGTTTGATTTTCTATCGGAATGAGATTCAGAAGATGACAGGGAAGGTGAGTGTCTCCGATTTATCATCCACCGGCCCCTTTCCTTCCATCAAGGCTGGGAACTGTCAATCCATAGGGAGCAGAGAGGGGTTTGCTGCCTGGTTTACACCAGGAGAAAATTGGAGCAGCCAGAACTGTTTTTTCCCCCTTGGGCTTGTTGCAGCCCATGGGAAAGAGCAACCCCTTAATAACTTAGTTCTTGAAACCATCAGCGTCAGTTTTAAGGAACCTGCCTGCACCAAAGGGTTGCTGTACAGGCTGCCTCAGTCTTTCCTCATGCAGCAGCAATGGCCCATTTAACTTCATGCCTCCTGTGCAGGAGGCCAGGTTAGATCCCGCTCAATGCAGTGGCACTGGTGTACAGGGGTGGCTGGGACTCTGTCCTTCAGGTGCCTGGTGCTCAGGTAAGGTACCTGCCTAGGCAGTGCAAAGTGCTTACAGCAGGTCACATCTTCTATGGGGCTTGCTGTGAAACAGGCATATAATTGTCCTGATGCCCAGCTGTGCTCAGCTGGTAGAGCTCTTACTAATTTAACACTGAATATGGCAGAATCAGGCAGGGGCTAGGTAAGATCCTTCTGCCAGTGCAGTCATGGGCTTCCCCCACCTCCTGCTTTCTCACGGAGACCAGCAAGCCGTAGGGTGACTGTGTGACACCAGCACACACACGTCTGTACTAAGAAGGCTAAAAAAACTTACATAGCTGACTGTCTTACAGCCGTCAGAAGGGCTGTCGGGCTGTCCTTTGCCACACCTCCCCATCCCCACCACCCTGTGTTTCCTGCATTGACGAGGAATCAACGCTCCATCTAGAAGTTAATTTGACCATACTCTGATGCCCAGGCCTTAAGTAAATGAATGGCTCTGGCTGCATAATCTCATGCTGCAGCTTGTCCTGTTTGCTGCAGAGCTGTGAGGTGGCCCTGTGCTGTAACAGGAGGTACTGAGATCTTTAAAGGCACAACCTGGGCAACCCTCCCTGGAATTGTGCAGGAAAGGCAGGCTGCGTGTATCGCTCCCCCTTACTTGTGGGCATGTTGTGCTCTCGCTGCAGGACCCCCTGGAGCAGTACGGAATCTCCGAGGAAGCCCGATTCCAGTTGGGAACACGCAAGCTCTAACTGGCAGCCTCCGCCCCTACCCACCCCCAGTGGGGCTTAACTGGCATTCAGCCACCTCCCCGGGGGGAGGTGACAACACCACCTCCCTGCCAGGGGGAGCACCTGGGACCAAGTGACTTATTTATGGGCCAGATAATTTGTACTTTTATTTTTAATGAATTCATTGCACACTCCCCTTCCTGTTTGTCTTCAGCCCCTCGGAGCTCCCATCTCCCTGCTGGGTTGTGAAAGCAGCAAGTCTTAACTGGCCACTGCTGTGTCAGCTTTAACTTGATGGACCATAAAACTGCTAGGCTGAGGGACATATGGGCTGCCCACTCCTAGGGCTGCTGAGAACCCTCCTCAGGAGTCCCAGGGGCCTGGGGATTTCAGCTATGATGCTGATGTGGAAACAAGGCTGGACGTGCCCTGGTGGGAACGGCCCAGTGGTCTTCCAGCATGTGGTGCTATTATAAGGCAGGGATGATCTGGTGTAGAGGGCCAGCTGGCTCTTAGTGCCAGTGTCTGTTTTATGCCAAAAACGTGCCGGTAGTGGCAGCATTTCTGCTGGGAATGGCCTCAGGACTGGCCATCCGGCTCTGCAGGGAGCCTGCTGCACCCCCTGGTGGCTGGTGTTTGGCACCCGGGTGCTCAGGTGCTCTGCTGGCTTTTGGAAAATTGGCTAATTTCAAAGAGGGGAGGAGGGTCTTACTTTAAGGGGGTGTTTTTTGGCTGATCGGATTCCTTCGCTCACAGGGGTGGTCCTTGGCCTTGAAATGCCAGACTCGCCCCTCTCTCTCACTTTAACTGTCCGGCCAACTCCAGCTGCTAGATCTGCACTGCACACTGTTCAGCTCCAGAAGATGCAGAGAGCAGCTGTTTCAGGGAGGGGAAGCCCTCATCTGTTATGGGATGGCTGCCCCCAAATGGAGGGAGGAAGAACTGGCCCTTACTCTAAGCAGGATTAATTTGTCATGTTACTGCATGGTAGCTGCTGGTGCTCCAGCTGACACAGGGGCTGTGTCTTCATTTCCTTACATGTACGCACAGCAGCAGTGACTGCACAGGCTTGCTGGGGCCTGTCTCAGCTCAACACTCTCACTAGGGTCTAATTTTGAACTAATGCAAATTAATCCAGCTACCCTGAGCCACCCTATAGCATCTTAAAATGCAGGTCTAACTTCCTGCACAGGTGTAGGGGTGTGGCTTTCTCACCAGGGCCCAGGAGTGAGCAAGGCAAGGGTTTGAAAGACACCTGCAGGGAGGCAGTCTAAACCACACGCCTCTCCCTGACCTTGAGAGCAAGCTGTGGTTCCCAGTGGCATTGTTCCCTTGTCTAGGAGTGCTGCGCTGTCATTGGCTTCCCAGAGCAGGCAGCCTGCTGTCAAGCTAGAAAAAGCAGCTGGGTAGATGCTGCTGTAGTCAGCGTGAGGGGTAGAACCACATCCTGTCCCTACTGAGCTGGGAGACAGGATCCCACAGCATGAATAGCTGTGCAGGCTGGCTTCAGGCTTTACTCAACATACAAGACGCCTCAGTTGTTTCTGCAGCTTGAGCAGAAAAGACCAAAGCAATCCAGTGATTTCTGGAGAGAGCTGGGAGACCTGCCCTAGTTTTCTCATAAGGTGCTTCTCTCCAAAGCAACCCCAAAAAGGAGGCCTTAGCTGCAGGCAGCCTTCTCCTCGATGCCTTTAGTCAGCAGGGACCAGCATTTTCCCCCTAGCACCTCTGCAGAGATTGGCTTTTGGATGGAAGCAAAGGGCCACCTCTTTTCACTGCTGTGAAGTTGCAGCCAGGCACGAGTGGTGTGGCAGGGCAACTGTCTATGGCTACATGGGTTGGCCTCTCGCTAGCCTTCAACCCACCCACTAAGCAGTACAGAGTCAGTTTGCACAAACCAATACTAGTGCACAGGGACAAACCTTGAAGCTACGAGGCAGCTTTCTACTGCAGGATGCAATTGCATCAGGCATGTAGCACTGTTACTTAGGAGACTCCCAAGGAGGAAATAATTCAAGCTTAGAACATTGGCAGAGGCTCATTGTTTTAGTACAAGACATCAGCTGCAACATTTTAGTATCTCCACTAGAGATGGGACATAGGGGCCCTACCCACCTCTTCACCAGGACCAGTGTGTTCGATGGAGGCTGTTACTAGTAGCTTTGATATGCAGCTCTAGGACTCAGTGGACAAGCCCTGTACAGTGTGGGAAAGAGGCCGTAGTACGCTCATTTACCTGAGCTTTTGTCCTGTCTGCATGGAATGCTATAAGAGCAGCCTGGGCGATTGCAGGAAGCTGTAACTCAGCTTGGTGACTCATTATGGCTGCTCAGGGTGAATCGCTGGCTGGAGAGAGGGGGGAGACTCTGGAACCCCTTGGAAGCACAGCCACGCCTTCCTGGTCATTGCCCTGAGAAGCAACAATAGAGGATTAAGCAAGAGCACATTAGAGAATGATCTCAGCTGCCCCTATACTGCGGTCTCAAGCAGTCCTTCTCTTGGTCTTTGCTCTTGCCCTGAGGTAGAGCAGAAGGGGGCTCCACATTTTTGGTACTGAGCACAGCACTCCCCTCTGAGGTTAGTTCAGATATGGCTCTTGCTAGCTAGGGACTGCTAAAGTTTCCACGGTTACTATAGCAGTTGTCCTTTGGGCAAAGACGAACTGCAGCAACACTTTCACCTAAGCTGATGCAAAGGCTCCCTATCAACTGACCTATGAAATGGTGTTTAAGAGGCTGCTTTGAACTGTTGCAATGGTTGCACTCCTGTCCCTACTGTGTCAGCAGCTAGAAAGCAAGAATTGTATTCCCAGAGTCTCATCTCCTGTAAGTCAGCTAAGACAACGCAGCCTAAGCCAGGAGCAGGCTTTCTATTAACTCCGTAACGTTGGTACATCACATTAGGGAAGCTGGAGCTTTTTTTAAGATAGGAGAAAGCTTAGAAATGCAGTAGTTTCATACAGAATAAACCAGATCTAAATTATGGAAAGATTATACCCAATATTTCTCTCTCTCATGTTCAAACCCTGTTTGATTGTTCAGCCAGCTTGCTTTTGTGCACTTACCTTTAGAATCAGCATTGCTTGGTCCATTGGCTGACTCAATTCTGTTTGTTTTACCGGACTGTCTCAGTGCCTCTCAGCTTGCTTGAGAAATCTTTACTGTTTAAATTCCTAGCAGGTGGCCATTTGAACATAGCTCACACCAGCCAAGATTTCAGAACTGGAGCATTGGTCACTATTGTTGCAGGTTACTTAGAACAGTCAAACTACTGTATAAATATTCCCTCTTCTGCCTTCCCTTTTCTTGTTACCCTTTCAAAGGGCAGACCTTAAGCTTACGGTTATCATTGCACACTGTATAGAAATGGGCATTTTGTTGGAGGGCGGGGGGTACATTAGATGAGCAAGAAACAGCTCCAGCTATTTGCTTAGATTAGGAGGTACGTAAATTTCACTTTCATTACTTAATTGAATGTATGAAGACAGATGCTGTGAATAGTTATCTGAGCATGGGTGGTGCCCAGTAACTCACTAGACCTAGCTTTACATTTCAGGATTAAGGGGGAACAGTTGTAGGAATCTGTTATCACTGGTCATTTATATACAAAAGTTGATCTGTTCAGGTTCTTTTTTCTTGGTGGTGGTTAGTTGCTCTAACAAAAGCATTATCGACTGATGCTGTTCATAGGTTGTACAATCAATGTTCTAAATAAACACCACCTTTAATTGTTTTAACCTGGGTGTAAGTTGCAGCTGCTGTGTAAGGATCCTATGTGTGTTTTCTTCAAAAAGAAAGAAGTTTAAAGGGGTCTAAAAGTTTAAATCAATAAGGTTTGGATTTTCATTCATACCTAAGCTCCATTGACTTTCAGTGTGATTTGTGCTCTGAACTCATGGCCTTTGGAAACTCCTACCCTCATGTTCACCCACACTGAACTCCTCAAAATGAAGTGACCCTTTGCACAGGAAGGAAGCAAACAGCAGACCAGAGGTATAACTGTAGTAGTCAATGGAGAGACTAAACTCCCTTAAAGCATCACCCTTGTTACCCATGTCTGAGCCTGAATGGTTGGCTGCAGCAGTGGGGCTGAAATGGCAGATCCCCATGTGGAAATCAACAGCAGCTGTACATTGCCAGGAGTAGGGCAGTTAGGTAGGAGATTGCTGTTACAGTCCCACTAGAAGAGATCCCATAGCACAGTGGTTCTCAAACTTTTGTAGTAGTGACCGTTTCACAGAGCAAGCCTCTGAGTGCAACCCCCCTAATAAACATATAAAAAAGTGTTAAATTAATAACACCATTATAAATGCTGGAGGCAAAGGGGGGTTTGGGTATGAAGGCTGACAGCTCATGACCCCCAGAGGGGTTCCAACCCCCCGTTTGAGAACCCCTACCATAGCAGGAGCAGCTAATAAGCCCAATGGGCCAGACACTGTTATCCCCCCTACAGGTCCAAGGCTACTGAATTCTCTTCGGCTCCTGGGGCCTGACTCGCTGTAGAGAAGCCTTGCAAAGGAAGGACTCCAAAAAACGTGTCTAAGAATGAGGCACCTGCTCAGTGTGTTGCTGTGACGCTATAAGATCCTCACGTAAGCCCAGCCTTAAGTCCATCCCAATTCAGTGAAGCATGTGAATGCTTTGAATGGTGAGGGCTTTTGTCTCTGCTGCAAGATAGCAATTTAGAAAATGTTTTTAAACCATCACTTCTGCTCCAGGCAGGAGAGTTTAAACCCAGGAATTTAAGGAAAAGTGAACTAAGTTGAGCAACCAAGTCACTTAGTTGCTTAGCAAGAGTCGGAGGAAAGCTTTTTGTAATGTGATTTTTCAATTGCTAGCTCCTCAGAAGATCATGCAGTGCTTGATAGGGGTAGGGAGGCTCAAAGTGAATATTCTACTGTTACAGCTAGAGTCAGGTCAATTGCCCAAGTTGATACCCTCAGCAACAGTGAAAAAATATGGGAGTCTTGCGGGTCCACTGCTCTAGCAACCGGGGAGTATTGAAGGGGAGCTTTGCACTCGTGCTGTGGAGGGAGACGGAAGGCAATCCTCATTTGAAATGTAAAGAAAGGAAAAAACCGGTCTGCTCAAATACTGAAGCACCACCACAGTACAATGTATTAAAATACATACATTTTAATATAAAGACAGAACTTCAAAGCATTGTTTCAATTACAAATCAAGGTAAAAGACAAGAAATTAAAGCAGAAGGGAGGGGAGAAAAAAACTAACTCTTGCATTGTGGAAAATTAGAAGGGTGGGTGGAAAATATATATATATATATATATATAATATATACACACTATTACATACATATATACACACCGGAAGAATTCACACTAGTTCTATGGAAGAATGACAGGGCAACATTCCAGTATAAAAAAACCAGACAGATAAATTAGGGGAAGTTTGAATTTTAAATAATTCAATTTCAGAGGCTAAAATGTATAAACTGATTCCTGTTCATTAGGAAACATCCCATATCACATGTTCTACGCAAGAAAATGGGTTTTTCTTTTTTGTTTTAAATCCATTGAAAAATGGATTTTTATTAGTAGTTAAAAGTTTTACTAATCAATTCCTGAGCAACAGCAACTTCATTTGCATTCCTCTGTCCAGTCCCACCCAGCAAGGGCAGACTCCCACTCCTAAAACGCTTTCTTACAAAGAACAGAGACCTAAAGAACTGGTTTTTAATTTAAAACTGACCACTTCAAGAATTTATATTGGGGGGCAGGAGGGTGGAGCCAAGCAGGCTGGATTAGGCCATTCTGCCTTCTCTTTAACAATGCCAGAAAAATCACCTTTCCAAAGGACAATTCCACTGCACCAGAAAAGCAACCAGATATACCTTAGAATCACAGGGTCAAACTTGAGAGACCTTGAACTTCAGCACTAGCATCTTCAGACCTTTAGGAAGTGGTTCGCTCATTGTTAATATTGAAATCAAAACATGAAAACCAAGATGACTTTTAGACAGTCACAAGCGCTAATATACTGGAGGGATATTTTCAGTTTTAGTATTGGGTTTATGCCCTGAAGTTCCACAACAACAGCATCTGGTATTGCAATATTCAGTCTAAATAGATAGATATTTATAATGCATAACAGATAAATAAAATATGGCACTAAATTTAATGAGAAAGGTACGTCCAACTCATTTGTGAAAACCAAGGGTCATCTATGGAGTTGTTCAGCGGAATGGGGAAGGGAATTTGAATTAACAAAAAAATCAGATATTTATACTGACTAAATTTGTACTTAAAAAACCTCAGCGGAATGGGGAAGGGAATTTGAATTAACAAAAAAATCAGGTATTTATACTGACTAAATTTGTACTTAAAAAACCTCATCTATTGTGATTTTCCTCAGTGCTTGATAGTTCACAAAAACACTTAATTTCTCCCCAAACTGTGATTTAAATAGATTAATGTTTTACTGTCCACTGTACAGTTTCCATTTCTTATTAGAAAGCAATCATCGTTCCACGCTACCAGTGCTCTTAATGCTTTTGGCTCAGGCAAAACAAGAGAAGCAGAATTATTAACAGCAACAACCTACGAGTATTAATTAGGAGCTCTCTCTCTAAGGAAAAAGGGCGTCAAAGTTTTCATGCTTCCAAGCTCTGGTGTACAAAGGTTTGCTGTCAGTACAGAAAGCAAACTGCCTAGATGTGGTCAATAAATTCCTAGAGGAGCCCTCGCAGCTAGTACAGAGTTCGACAGCTAATTACCGCTCTTCGGGGAACAGCACCTGTGCCTGAAGTTATTTAGCAATCCCGGTTAGACTAGTGGATAAGGCTACTCCCTGGTCAGTGAAGAAACCTGGCAAGTGTATCGATAGTCACTGGGGAGGAAAATAGCACCATCTTCAGAATGGGGTGGAGGGTGGCTTTTATTGTAGGCCTGAAGTCTAGTCAGTGGGAGGAAAATGTGTTCCTAAAACAGCAGCTTATGGGAGACTGCAGCAAGCCCCAGTTCTTGACATCTCCCTCCACCATTCCAGCAACCATGGGAAAGGTCAGGTGCAGCCTGGTGTGTGTGCGTATTGTAGCTATATATAAATAAGAAGAGTGCTGAGACACTAGCAGTTTCAGAGTCTGGTCCTGCCAACACTTCTTTGGGGGCACAGCATTTACTACCAGTGAGATACTCCTGGCAGAGGAGTCAGTGTTTGCAGGACTGGGACATAACAGAAAAACACCACACACATAGTGCTGAAGTTACTTCATCCATCCCTCCAGCTACACCACGGGAGCAATCCTGCTCTCACTGACGTCAATGTTAAAATTTGCCTGGCTGACTCCAGAGAAAGGGATTGGACCCTGAATTCATCTTACAAACAGCCTTGGAAGTCGTCCGAGTCTCCCTAGACGTCACAAAGAACTGGGCTCCATGAATGAGCTTTGCAAGAAGGGAAGCATATGTTGGACTTTTAAGAAAACAACTGGAAGCGACTGTGTTCCCACAAACGACCGCTCACATTAGCGAGACCTAAGTAGACACAGTGGCATATGGCAGGCATTGCAAATTGTCCCTGACGCAGCGTGGTTAATGCAGTTCCCTGCCCTGACACACTCCAGCTATACCAGTCCTAGGACTCTCAGCAGAACGGCAGGATGCTGGGAACAAACAGCACTGAAACCCAATTTACTTTAATGCACAATCCAAACAGGATTTGAACCCAGATCTCCAGAGGTGAAAGTCTAACAGTTGCCAATGTCCCACCCTATCACCTATTTAACTAGAGCTATGGGCTTTTTCTCCAGAAAGGGAAGGTGGGGAAGGGAGGGGTGAAAGATCCATGTAGAGGAAATCTTTATTTAACTAAACCCAGCTACCAGTAAAGGATTGAACCACCCGAGATAGGAATAAAACTTGCCTCTATTTCATAAACAGCTACCTCTCCTTCTACCCTCCGTTTGTCATCATTTTATCAGCTCCAATATAACAGGAAATGAGGGAGGGGAGGATTGGGTATAAATGACATTATTTTCCCTGCCTCTCCATCCATTTTTAGCTCCACTTCTGTGCTTAAAAATCAATCTTCTGAGGCACATTACATTAGATCATTTTCCCCGTAAGCAAAATTACTTCATCCTACGTGTAGAGACAAACTTTCACAGCCAAGAGATTTTAAATAGTATTGCAGTATTCAAGCAACACCCCTCAGAAGAAATGAGAGGAAATCCATCCATCCATCCCTCAGCAGGATAAGGCACATGGGCTACTGCAAGCTACACCTAGCTAAAGGTTTGCATGGCCCGAGTTGTAGCTTAACTTACCAGCCTAAAAACAGCCAAGCAAATCTGAAGCAACTGCTTGAACTTTGGAATCTTTAGGTAACAGGTGCAATGTAATTGCTTGATTTCACTCCTCGAACAAGGAGCTTGAAATCTGTTAGTTCAGCGGACCTTCTCCAATACCCAAATCAATGAGTTCAGAGTCACTGCTCTGCAGCAAACGTGAGTACATTAAAACAGGCTCTGGCACCTTAATAACGGGGCCAATTTAAAAACAAAGCCATGTGATTTTGGCGGTGGGAAAGTGTGATAGGATGGCATGGACGGGAGCTTTAAAGCTCTTGTCTATTCACAGGCCAGTGATGGGCATAATCACTTCAGAAGCGAGCAGCAAGCAGAAAGCACCCCTCGAGTGACAGCAAAAGCAGCCACTGGACAAGATTCCCCCACCCCCAGTCAACGCACTTACCTGCACAACCATTATAGAGGGGAATTCAGCCTACATGGTCCACTCCAATTTTTGGCCTCTCTACTGAGCCTGCTCACAAAGCCAGTTATCAATAGGGTCAATGCCCTTTATGTTCTAACAGATCTTTATTCCCACAGTAGAGGTAGCAATAACAATTGAGACAACTGGAAAGTCTCATTGTCTCCTTGTGCTCCTGCCACCTCAGACTTAGATTGTGCTTTGGGGGAGGCGCTCGCGCTCTCTCATACCACCTAGCACAAGGGCTCCTGAGCGACGCCCAGCGGCCCTCAGTGCTACCACCATAGTTCACCTAAGTTTGAATTCTTTTAGCGCGCAGTTCTAAGTGGGATGGCTTTAATTCCTGCTTCCAATGAGCTGACAGTCCAGATTATAAACAAACTGGGAGGAAACAGGCAGAGGAGTGGCCTGCAAACAGGAACACCTCTCAAGGAGAAAGGGGACCCTCAATTGATCATCTCCGATGTTTACACATATGGGAAGCTTTAAAGAGAGCTGCACATATCGTCTCAGTATTTTTTTTTAAATGGAAGGCTATGGGATCCCCCATACAAACCCTTAACCAAGTCCACTTTAAACCCACTTTCTCCTCCCCTTCCCCACCAATTTGTTGCCCGATAGTTTCCCCAAGTAATTGGGGAAACCATCACTCCTGCAACCTGCACTTAAATGAATGACAAGATTTAGTATCTAGCATTTATGACCCTCCCCAGGAAGATCAATGCACTTTACACAAAGCAGCCAAGTGCCATTATCCCCATTTTAGAGATGAGGAAATACAGGCAGAAACTGATTTGACAGAGGTCAACCGTGTCAACAGCAGCCAGGTCTCCAGTCCCACTCCAATGCAGCCCTCACGTACACAAGGCAAAGCCTATTTTCTGGACTCCTCACCCACCACTGTCCCATACCAGAATTCTGACTGAATGACTAATCCACAGAAAACGGCAAATTTAAGTTTAATGCCTTGGGAGCTCTCCCAACTTTCTGATACTCCAAGAGGTTGTCCGGGGGCTGGGAAAGGCAAATCAGACAACTGGAGCAGATACACACCACCAAAAAAGGGAAGAATGCAACAACTTGTCTCTGCATCTGCAAACATCTACCCCCCACCTCACTGTTTCACAAAGGGCCACACAGGCTCAGCTCAACATACTCAGGAAGTTCAATTTTTTGGTGATGCAGATGCTACAAAATGCATTTCAGCTTCATTCTGAGTCCCCCTGCCAGCAGCAGCAATGCGGCTGAGAAGGAACATTTGTGACAGTAGTAGAATGACTGGGCCGGGTGTAGGAAAGTGTAAACCAGAAAGAATTCCATTCCTGCACTTCACATTTTGGCTTAAATAATATTAAATAAATAAAGTACCACCTCAGGTTACTGAGAACAAGTCTCACATCTCTGGCACTGAGCTTTCTTGCTAAGGTCACAAATATCCATAAGTTTCCAGCTATGCAGATTAGATCTTTATTAATGCTTCACGCTTACAAGGAGCTTTTCACCGAGAGATCTCAAAGCACTTTATGAAGCAAAGCAAGTATTGTGCCAGTTTTACAGATGGGGAAACATGGAGATGCTGAACCAACTTGCCCAAGATTAAAGTGAGTAAGTGAAAGAGCAGAGAGTAAGACCCAAGTCTCTTGCCTGACCCCAGTGCATCACGTGACGCCCCAAAACTTTAAAAATCTATTTCCCAATTTCTCCATGGAAAAGTGGAAGTTCCCAGGGTCTGATACAGAGAAAAAGGAGCCTTTTGGTGAGAAGCAACAGAATTCCATAGCCTTGCCTGCCCCGTTTCTCTGCCCTGAATCAGGATCAGTCTGCCTGACACTTGCCCAGAAGTCCAACTCAGCTGAGATTACTGGGAAGACTAAATCCACAAGCAAGCAACGTACACAGAACACAGAAGGCTGCAACAGTCAAATTTAAAGAAAGACGCTAACGAAGGCAGAGAAGCTCTGGAATCCCTGCAGGGATAAAATGCCCTCAGAAGCATGTTTGAAACTCACAATACAACAAAGGTTCTCATTAAACCCTTTTGCAGAACAGTGCTGAAAAGGCCATGTGCTTTAAGAGGATAATGGCTAGGAGATGCCCCAGGTCTTGCTCCCATTGCACCTGGCCAGGATGGGAATTCGTTATCTGGTGAAAGCAGACTGGCTCAAGTAATATCATGCATTTCCTGCCCATCTCTTAGATCAGGGATGTTGATGAGCCTCAATCGGCGTAACTGAGGCATATAGAAGGGCAAAGCTGGGGCCCTTGAGCAGTTGTTCACACTATTTCACTATCTCCCCTTTTTTAAAATCCTCCAAGGATCCGAGTCTGCATTTTTGTTGCCTTTAATTGGGATTAAAACTGCTGAGAAGGCCCTGCACCTTTCAGTTACCCAAAGATCTGGATCAGGCTGGAGTTGCCAAATTCACAGCTAAACAATAACTGGGTGACGTTATTTCCCTGGATTCCAGGACATAACTGTTTATGGCTTCCACTAGAAGCTACTGGATGTTTCTCAGCTGCCACTCCCTGAGCATTACTTTGCTTTCTCTAGGTTCTCTCCCTGCTGCTAGGAATCCAGCTGGATGCATCACTTCCTCCCTCTCTGCTCCCATGCACAAACTAGAAAATGATTAAAAATATTCCTGAAGATTAGGAATAAGGATCAGTCCCCTTAGTGATCAATAATAAGGCAAAGTTACATTAACAGTTTCTGCACACAGCCGAGACACCTAGGAATGGTTAGGGTAACCGAGCTTGTTAACTTCTATGCCATTGCCCACTACGTGGTCTAGAGGGAAGCAGCCAATTTGAAACACAGTGAAGGGGGCATTGTTAATCAGGATACTGCACCATTCCAGGACAATTCACTCCCATGGGGAGAGGAGGGAGCTGGTGAGAATAGGAAAGTAGGAGAACATCTCCACCAGCCTCTTTGGACACAAGAATCAACACAGTACTCCCGGAAACACAGATCAAACCAGCCACGGAAGCACAGCACAAGAGTGTGAAGAGATATTTGGCCTGCTCCAAGTACATTTAGGCAGCTGATTCACGAAGCCCAGCAGTTTGTGACAAAGGGAAATCGCACTAGGGAGTTGGTAAGGGAGAGCTCAACGCTATCGTGAATGGCATCTTGCTGGAGGTTAGAGACAGTAATTAGAGAGCTATTAACCTCGCTGGAATGGACTGAAGGTCACCAAGTGCCTCTGATGCAATACGACCAAATCTCCCCGGACAGAACTTAGGCCAGCAAGGGTTCACTTTAGCACCATTGTGCTCTGAATCTAGTCACTTCGCTGTAGCGATTGCCCTTCTGTTACTGTGGTTTCCTTTATTGGCGCTTGGTCCAGTCTATGCTGCAGATTGAAGTTTATGAACTACTGGGTCCTCCTCCCCATTTTGTGCACTTGAATAAATAAAAACATCTGTTTACAAGTTTACTGTGCATCACACAAGCTAAAAAATAAACTGAATAAAGTTTATGAAATTCATAAATTTTCATCACGTCTATAAAATACGGTCACTGCTCGGAGCGACACTTTCTGTACACAGAACACCAAGTCACAATACAATTCAAAATGCACCAGTTTGATAGTGTGGCAGCAAGTTACGCTAGATTGTGGTGTTTTTGTGAACTACCATTTAAACCTATTCAAAGCAAAGAAATACAAAAGCGAATGCACTTAGTCAATAAAATGTACAAGGCTGAGCCATTTCGGAATCAAGTATCAAAACCTTACTAACAAAATACATTGTACTTCAACAAAAACAACAAGCTGAGAAAATCTGCTGCTATCTGCCCCAGCATAGAAGCTCGATTTTCAATCTTCCCAATATTGTTAAAAAGGGCCTGACCAACACCAGTGATTATGCACCCTGTTCATATGCCAAATGACACCCCAAAACAAGTTAACAGTCTAGTTACTGAAATTCACAGTGACTTGAGCGCCACCAGAGGTTTTAATGGGCCCAGTGAAGTAGTCTAACAGGACTAGACTTAAGTTATGCTTCTTCTGTTCCAAGTGTCTGAACCAGCTGAGTTTGCACAGGTAATCTAGCTGCCACTCCAGAGGGGAGTATTGCATTCTTGTTTGTAATAAACAATATTAAACGCCTGATAACTGAGCCATAAGCTCTGTTAAAAATAAAAAACAATCACCCAAAACCAAAGACTGCCATTCTCTGTAGCTCCTGCTTTGCTGTAAACCAATGGACTTTGGTATATGAACAGAGTGAGCTGAATAAATAAAAGCAGACCTTTCTGAGAACTGGGCTTGGCATTGGTCAACCCTCAAATTCAGCACCAAGGATTTGAACTAGAGAGGCACAGTTCTGACGGATGAAATAGCACCGAGAGGAGGCTCTTTACATCTCTGCTGGTGTGCCAGTCCTTTATTATTCAGAGAATGGTTTCAATGAGTTGTGGTTTTTTATGACTTTAGATGGAATAAAATAAGCCAAAATTGTTTTCATTTTTAAAAAAAGATAAATACTTTAGCTAAACTATCGACAATACAAACTGGAGCTTTGTTTTAAGCATTTTCCTTTGCAGTTTTTTTTTTCAACTCTGATTCACAGTAGAATATTCTTTTCTCTGTTATTTAGGTCTTTTGTTTGTTTACTTTGTCCAGTAGTAAGAGAGTAGAAACCCCTGCCAGGCCAGGCGAGCACCTTTCAGTGGAAGCTGAGTGAAGTTGGTCCACGTTGTCCTTGCATAGGTCACATTGGGTTGAGGTAGAAATCCTAGTTACCTGTGGGACAAGAGGAGAGGAAGCGACCCATCTAAATTAGATGCATCAAATCAAGTGTGTGCCAGAAATGTCATTTACTATATAGTTCTTAGACCTTCTTTTAGCCAGGATCAACAGGGACAGAAAGGAGAACAATCCATGTGTTGGTATAAGTCAAAATTAGAGACAGATGACAACCCAACAAGTCTCTTCCATCACACCCCAACCCTTCTTGGGCTGTGCAATAACGAGACTTGATCCCTTGTTCCTAGATTTAGGCTCCAGTTCAACAAGGTAAACACACAAGTAGTTCTATTGAAGATAATGAGTTTATTCATGTGTTTAAATCAGGCATATGGAGTCTGATCCAAAGACCGTTGGAAGTCAATTGGGGCCTTTCCATTGGCTTCAGTGATGGACTTTGGAGCAGGACTATGCTTAAATACCGTGCTGAATCGGGGCTTAGATATTAGTCTGTGTTGAACTTTCAACGTCTGCTGGCCTAGGCACCTCCATGCGTCAAATCCAGTGCCAGGGTTCCGAGGCCTTTGCTCTACATCTAGCTTCTGTGTTTCTAAAGGAGACACACTGCTCCTCTCTGGTGCTGCCCCTTCCCCTCTCCTAAATGTCTTGTCATTTAGACTGAAAGCACTTTGGGGCAGGAACTATCTAATGAATTTGTACAGTGCACCAAGGAGTCCCAATTTCAGGTGTGGTTTGCTTAATAAAAATAAGGTATTTTCCACAGTGCTTGCACCCACATCATGCAGATTTAAACAAAGGACCCAAAAAACTTAACCACAATCACACCTAGACTGGCCCAAATACAAGAATTCCCTTCAGTGAAAAGTGCTGAGGTTCTGCCATTTGGTTCTGTTCTGCAGCAGAACGAAACTAAGACCTTTTGAAAGCTTTCCCCAAAAAACAGAGAAAGCCCCCCCATGAAACCTGTGGATAGGATAGTTACCTGGGATGTGGGAGATAGCTTTGAGACCCTGCCTGAACTCAGATCTCCCACATCCTAGATGCGTGCCCCGTCTAGATGACTATTTCTGGGGAGTGGGTCTCTTCCCTCGCCACCTGAGACACCTTCCAGATGACAGCTTTGCCTAAACCAATGCCTTCCTGCAAAAAGTTTCAATTTTGACAAACTGGCATTTTCTAACGAAAAAATGTTCATAAAAAATCCCTCCCATTCTATTCACACCCCTCCTCTCCAAATTCGTGTTTCCATCCACAGCCCCCGTTTCCTCAAGCCTATTTTCCAGCCACCACCCTATTCCACTTTATATTTCATGACTGTGTACATCTTACGCTGACACCACAGCTGCTGCAGCTCTCGGCAAGTTACTTGACCTCTCTGCTTCAGCTTCCCCCATCTGCAAATCTGGAGGTAACTTACCTATGTCATGTGGGTGCTGAGGATTTTATCACATTTGGAGAACAATTCGATGGGCATACACTATCTACGTGCAAAGTGTTTGACAAGAATCTGAGGTGTCCTGTAATTTAGTTAAATACCACAAAAGGCAAAGGGTGTTACCCTCTAGTGGATGTACTTCTGAACCACAGGATAGCAACAGCATCAGAGACCTGCAGGAGGGCTGGTGTTGCCTAATATTGGCTTAACTATGCAATCCTGAACTGCATTATAAAAGCAAAGGTTTGCATAATGACAATATGTGACTTTCTGGTAGTGCATATTATTCTGAAGCTGCTCTGAAAGATTCTTTAACACTTGCTTGGCTAACACGCATGTGTGCACACACCTTCCAAGGTTTTTCTCTCTTCCACAGCCTCATTCCTTGGGCTAGATTTTAGCACAGCGTATTCCACTAACTAACCTAGCACACTGACAGGTTTCAGAGTGGTAGCCATGTTAGTCTGTATCAGCAAAATAATCAAGGAGTCCTTGTGGCAACTTAGAGACCAACAAATTTATTTGGCCATAAGCTTTCATGGGCTAAAGCCCACTTCATCAGACGTATGCAGTGGAAAATAGAGTAGGCGCACGCACACACACACATACCCTGAAAAAATGGGGGTTGCCATACCACTTCTAACAAAACTTATCAATTAAGGTGGCCTATTATAAGCAGAGGAAAAAAAAACTTTTGTAGTGATAATCAGGATGGCCCATTTCATTTGATTTTTTTCCATGAAGTTGATGGATTTCCACTTCATACAGCTAAATTCAGTGCCTTTTTTCTCCTGTTGCTAATAAGCCATCTTAATTGATTAGTCTCAGAGTTGGTATGGCAACACCCATTTTTTCAGAGAGAGAGAGAGAGAGAGAGAGAGAGAGAGAGAGAGAGAGAGAGTCTGTCTGTCTGTCTCTCTTCCTACTGTATTTTCCACTGCATGCATCCGTTGAAGTGGGCTTTAGCCCACAAAAGCTTATGCCCAAATACATTTGTTAGTCTCTAAGGTGCCACAAGTGCTCCTCCTTCTTTTAACCTAGCACAGGCAATCTAGCAAGCCAAAGACTACCAAGGGAAGCAACACCCCGATGGCTGACACAATCTGTTAGTGCTTTACTTATCAGGGACGGGGAGCAGACTTCCTGCTTTAATTCTTATCTAATTCAAATTATAATCAAAGGCTGATTATACAGAGAATGATTACATCAGGTTGCCACTATGAGGCATACACAAGTCACCAGGCTGCTTTTGTAACTCCATTTTCCACAGCACTCTGCTTCGGCTCACATTATCTGCAACCCTCCACTGATCATCCTTATTCAGTTTCCAAGGGGAAAGAAAAAAAAAAAAAGGTTGTAGCCTATGACCTTGAGTTCTCCTTTGTTAGCCATACAGAGCAAATGTGGTATGATGCCACAAAAACACCACCACGCTACCAGCATGCAGGGTAATGACATGCCAACACAAAGGGAGCACACCCTCTTGTGAGGGAGATAACCCTGCAAAACGCAGAATAGGCAGCAAACCCCTGCAGGGCTGTACATTAAGACAGATGCTTGGAAAATATGAACAATCAGCTTCTCATCCTAATTTTTCTCACGCTCTCAAAGCAGCACATTTTCTAAAGTATTCAAGCCATGATACTGCAGGAAATGTTGCTTCAAATAACGTCAATTGGTAATTGCTGCTACCCCGGCCTGAACACAACGTTCCTGGATATCAGATGAGTTACCATCGTGAGCACTCAGTGTGTCGAGAAATCCTGACTCCCAAAACTGAGGCGCTTCAGTGTTTCCCCTCTCTGCCTTGAGATTACCTGCTCTCCAAATTTTATTGGGCTCTCTCTATGTCAAAGCAAAGAACCTGTTCCCACCCCGCTTCCAAGCTCAGTTATGGACTGATGGCTGAAAAGGAAAGGAAGGTCATTTAGTATCTTGTACAAACCACCTGTTTTCTCTAGCCTTACCTTACAAAATAAGAACTGTTAGCTAAGCAAGCTCTTTATCGTGGCTTAACCCCAGAAAGGTGCGAAGCATAAGGAGACTGCATGCCAAGTGTAACCCACATAGCGGACGTGCCAGTTGCGTTGGACTGCGGGATCATGGGCGCGGTCTGTGCCAGCGCCAAACGGGGCAGAGGTGGGTGATGGACTGTAAAGGAGGGACGGGAAGTTTTGTGCTGAAGAGAAGCTAGCTTAATAGACAAAGAAGCATTAGCAGATTGGACAGAAGCAGCAGAAGAAGATGGTAAAAAAGCATCGTTAGCTGGGATGGACGGCAAGTTCTGCAGAAGCGCAGGCTCAGAGTTAGAAGCGAGTAATGGAGGAGGAGGAGGTAATGAAACATTAGGAAGGGGTGGAGGAGGGGTATGAAAAACAGACTGCACTGGTGCTCTGTTTAGGTGTTGGGCAGCTCTGTTCTCACTGGATGTTACTAAGCTAGAGGAGGGGGGCTGGAAGGATGAGGTGCTGGCAACAGCCTGCAGAGGGTTTAAGCTTAGCATTGTGCTGCTAGAAACAGCACTGCTGCTGAAACTGGCTCCAAACTGATGAGAAGAGGAGGCAGAAGGCACCGCATGGTTAAAAATACCTGCAAACAGGAGAAAAAAACTCAGCTTCAGCAGATGGGCTTTGTACAGTCACAAGTGAAAAGAGAAACAAAACAACAAGAAGCCAAAAAAAGCAAAATTATAGCAGTTACAGCCCCATACAAAATATGCAGCATGAAATAGCAGCAAGCAATGAGAGATAATGGATGCAGGCCAGGAGGTACAAGACAGTCACTTACCTTCCTACTGCCAGCCTGTAAATGCCATGAGGAGCAACGGCCAGACCCAAGAGAAAGCAGAACTTTTGGTTCAACCCCACACGGGTAACCTTTTGATGAGATTACCCAGTCACTAGAGTGCTTTATCTGAAGACTCAAATGACTGCTGTTCCCTCCTGCTTACCCATTTACAAGGCTGCAAGGGCAGAGAATGTGTGTCCAGCAAATCTAAAACGCTAAGAGGTGAGAGTTAGGATTTCCCGACATGGTGCATGAATGATTATGGGCAGAACCTATCTGAACCTGCCAATACAACGGGGGTTAAAGGAAAATTCTTTCCTATCTGCTTCCACTAGTTTGTCTCACGAGAACAGCAGCACGGAATGCTAGAGGTGCACATGGTATTTGCCATTCCTGGCACAGAAACATTCAAGTTCAAGAGCCGGCAGAATCCTACACAAATCCCATCAGCATCTCATCTGAAAAGGACACGGATATTCAGCACAAACAAGGAAGAGGGGAGGAAAGAATCTTATGTCCAAATCTCAACCTTCGCTGAAGCTGACAAGTCAGATATCCTTAACCGTTCAGAGAGGGCAGCATGGCATGTTAAACCTTTAGACCTGCAGGGAGACCTAAGCTAGCTCCAGCATAGTGACAACTGACAACGACCACGTGTTATGAAATCAGAACATCGAAGTGCACTCCCATTTCCTTTCAAGTTTAGTTCTATGTTCATCTAGCAGAAAGAAAGCTGATTATTCTAGCAGTCATGAGAGATGCAGGGTAGAGTCAATCTGAGGCAGAGCTGCTCCACCTCCTGCAGAAGTGAAAGGATTTGGTAACTGGAGAGAAACATGGCCACGCTTTCCTCTAGCCCTGCTCTTATACCATAGAAACAAAGTTCTGCCTACCTCCAACTGTTCCACCTGTAACCCCAGGAGAGAAATTCCCCATAGCATGAGAGTTAGTCAGTCTGGTTGCAGCTGATGACACGTGGACCAGACTTGCAGCAGCTGGCATTGAATTAAATAAAGACTGCAATACTGAGGAGTTTGTCACCGAGTTGAGGTTTGCCTGCAAAGCCATGGGACCCAGGGGGAACTGCGATCCAGTGGTCAATGTGTTTAAGAAAGGATGGTGCGTCTGAACAGAAGGTGCTGGGTTGCCTGCAGATGAGACACCAGTGGAAAGGCTTTTGCCATTGAGAAGGCCACCAGAAGATACAGCAGCAGCAGAAATGAAAAGGTTGTGGCCGTTTTTAAACTCCACATCTCGGTCTCGTCCTTTGCCGACCTTGCCATTGTGCTGCAAGGAACTTTTTTCAGAAGCCGCCCCTGGACGAATGGTTAATTCACTGAGCTCTTTACTTTTGACTCCTGATCGGTTTAAGTCTTCTCCTTTCATGCTGCCGAGGCCTTCAAGCTGCCTCTTGTTCAAAAAGGGGTTTGTCTCCAAAATCCCCACATCTTTGCTCCTCTGTAACTGAAAACCCAGAGAGGAGTTGAGGGTCGTCACATCTGAAGTCTTATGAGGAAGAGAAGCACCATCAATAAAGCTGTGTAAACCGATGTCTGTGGTCAGTCCACCGTTATACATGGATCCATTAGCGGAGTTTGTATTGGGGCTGAGTCTGTCCGTCCCAGAGGAGGACATGGTGATGTTTTTCCGTGTGTGTGCTGCAATTTTGGCATCGATGGCCATGCCATCCTCAGAGGACGGCCTAAAGGCAAACAGGGAATTCTGGCTCAGAGATGAAACAGCCTGCAATGGGCTATCTGTAGTTTTGGTCAGGTTGATGTCAGAAATTGGCGAAAAAGTAGACTTCCATTTACTGCTATTCATGTTCTCACTGGTTTGTGCCTGTCTCCTCCCAGCTAAACTGCCACCTAGTTTGGAAGAAGGGTTGCATGCATCAATAAACAAGTCATTTAATCTTCAGTAGGCAAAATCTGTCCAACAACTGACTCATTTTAATAGCTGATTCTGCTTTCTGAACACACAGGGAGAAAGTTCACAGCAGCTATTAATCCCTCTATGACCCTGCTTAAATGCATCTCAAAGGACTGATCAGGCTGTTGGAAGAGCAGATTACATCAGCCTTCAAATCGGACACATCCCTAGCCAAAAATTGGTCAGGCATCCTTGTCTAGGAAAAAAGTAAAACTCTCTAAAATGCTTTAATCCACCCATAGTTTTAAAACCTGTGCCCATAAATTTAAAAGGGCTTTTGACGCAACCAACTATAAAGAGGTGGCCCCAAAGTTTGTATTGTGATGAAGGATCTGTACTAGCATAGACCTCTGCTTTGAAATGCATGTCTGCTCTATGCCACAAGTTCTCTCCCAGGAAGCCTGCTCATCAGTTGACAGTCTAAAAACTACAAGGAAGCAGGCAGCACAATGCATTTAAATGGATGGTTAACATTCCCTAAACTTACCATTTTCAATAGTCTTCTGTGGAGATTTGCTTTCCAATGATATCGTTGCAATTTTCCTCTCAATTCTAGTAAAAAAAGAAAATTACTTACACAGTGCTTCTTGAAGTCTTGCTGTTACTGAGTTACCCCTATGACTTACCTCTTGATTTTTAGGTTTCTGTGTCTGCCCAACTAATTTAAAAATGTACAATGCAAATTTACTTGTTCATTGTCTCTCAACCTTTCCAGACTATTTTACCCATTTCAGGAGTCTGATTTGTCTCACATACCCCCAAGTTACACCTCACTTAAAAACTACTCGCTTACATAATCAGACATAAAAATATAAAACTATCATAAGAACGGCCATATTTGGTCAGACCAAAGGTCCATCTAGCCCAGTGTCCTGTCTTCCAGCAGTGGCCAATACCAGGTGCCCCAGAGGGAATGAACAGAACAAGGAATCACCAAGTGATCCATCCCCTGTCACCCATTCCCAGCTTCTGGCAAACAGGCTACGGACACCATCCCTGCCCATCCTGCCTAATCGCCATTGATGGACCTATCCTACATGAACTTATCTAGTTCTTTTCTGAACCCCGTTATAGTCCTGCCTTCATAACATCCTCTGGCAAAGAGTTCCACATGTTGACTGCGCGCTGTATGAAAAAATACCTCCTTTTGTTTATTTTAAACCAGCTGCCTATTAATTTCATTTGGTGACCCCTAGTTCTTGTGTTATGAGAAGGCGTAAATAACTCTTCCTTATGTACGTTCTCCGCACCAATCATGATTTTACAGACCTCTATCATATCCCCCCCCCTTAGTGATCTCTTTTCCAAGATGAAAAGTCCCAGTCTTATTAATCTCTCCTCATACAGCAGCCATTCCATATCCCTAATAATTTTTATTGCCCTTTTCTGAATCTTTTCCAATTCCAATATATCTTTTTTGAGATGGGCCAACCACATGTGCAGACAGTATTCAACACGGGGGCATACCATCGATATAGAGAGAGGCAATATGATATTTTCTGTATTATCTATCCTTTTCCTAATGATTCCAAACATTCTGTCACAGCACACTATTACTGAAAAATTGCTGACTCTCATTTTTACCCTATAATTATAAAATAAACCAATTGGAATATAAATGTTCTACTTACATTTCAGTGTATAGTATATAGAGTAGTATAAACAAGTCATTGTCTGTATGAAATTTTAGTTTGTACTGACTTTGCTAGTGCTTTTTATGGAGCCTGTTGTAAGACTAGGCAAATATCTAGATGAGTTGATGTACCCTCTGGAAGACCTATGTGTACCCCTGGCTGAGAACCACCATACTAGTGGAATTTATCATTATCAAGAAATAAGCTACCAAAGACTCTGAACGGAGGTTGTAATGGAATTTTACCTACATATCAAGATTAATTATTCATGGAACTTTTCATTGCTATTTTCCTTCCTCAGGTAGCCAGATTTACAGCACCTTTACTCTTAAAGTGTTTCATATATACAGAGCAATTACTGCACTCAGAAATGGGGAAGAATGTGACAGTGTTTAACACAGAGCAATGTTACACAACGGTTTGGAATAGGAAGTGAAGAACTCTGTATCAAGTTGAAATGGAAGTGGGAATTTTCTTAGCCAAACATTACCCAAAAGGTGGGACTTGGTCAGGATGCTGAAGTTAGCACTCCTGCAAAGTTTATGCTCATTCTTCCAAACACAGCCACCCACTGCAAGCATTAAAAACCCAGCTAGGAGTAGATTCCCTATGCTCATTCTGCTTTCCAACACCTTCACTGTTTATCAGGAGATGTTAGCTACTAAAGTACACAATATATACAATGCTGAAAACAAACTCTGGCTGACAAGCAGCATGGGTTCATGAGATAGATCTTTGTAGTTGGAGAACTAACAGACCAGGCCTTGCGTCCATGATCTTAGCCTAGAGAGCTGCCTCTTCAGATCAGATAAAGCTGCTGACCTGACATCAACACAGAGTTATATTTACCTGGTGCTATTGTGCTCATCTTCTGATCCCTGTTCCTCATCTGAAGTCAGTGGTGAGTAATGAACACCATTGGTCTGAATCAGGGGCTTCTCTTTTTTCAGCACTGGAGGCTGGTCATTGTCCTGGTAGGGAACAGGAGAGTTCTTCAGGGAGTTTTCAGGGGAGGAAATGGCTGTTATTTCTAAAGGCTGATTAATGTTATTGACCTGGGATGGGAAGAAAAAAAATGTTAAAGATGAAAATATTCTTTTAGTAAAGAACTTTGTAAGACAACATTCACTCACATTCAGCTTTAAGACTAGCTTAGTGCTTAACACCAAGAGTCATGCTATGCTTCAATGTCACAACCCTGAAATCCCTGCACAATGCTTGGCTGCTTTTCTGAATACTTGACCTTGAAGATGATAAAACTAGGCAGTTAAATGCATGAAAACAGGGCAAGAACATTTCACCTCAAGTATCAATTTCTGATGACATGATGAATACAGCCTACAGGTCCTCATTAGGAGTATCTGCTCTGTGTTTTATGATAATACTTACTGAATAGCATTTGCTTAAAGTCAATTGAACATAAGCACTCAAGTCAGTTAATTTATTTTAGAAAGGGTAAAATTTAGATTTCACTATGAGCAAACATATGTTTCACGATCGCTTGGAGAATCAGAATCATTTTGTTAAAGATTCTGTTTAATACTTAATATAATTTTTTTGAGGGGAAGGTAAGATGATTTAAAAGATTTTGTAACTACATCTAAATGGATCATTGTAACTTTCAACAACCTGTTGGCTCTTAGAGGAACACGTTCACATGGGTTTTTTATGCTACAGTCCATTGTAACAATGTACAGTACTGATATGCCAAACATACCTACACTTAGCCGCAACTCCCATCATTCTTTTCCTTACCATTGAGTTTATATTAAGCGGTGAGCCCGAAGGCTGAGTAAAGAGTCCAGCCACAGTTGGTAAGGATTTGCGTTTAGGGGACACTCCAGAGTTCATGTTTAGATTCCCTGTGGAGGATCTCTTCCTTCGACCGCGTTTCTTCCCATCCTGCATGTATGCTTGGCCATAGTCCATCCGAATGCTTGCAGTTAGGGAACTGTGCTTGTTAGACGGAGACTGTTTTACACTCCCTGTACTAGGAGAGATTGTGAAGATGATTCTTCTCTTGGCCTCGTTCTCAGGATCGGAAAAGGCAGCATCAGGCTGAAGTTCCCCCTTTGTTCCTTCGGCAAACATCTTCTGAGCATCCACATACTGCAGTACCCCTACCATGCTCTGGGAGACGCCATTTAACTTGGGGCTTGCTGAGTGCTGGTGAGCCGGGGAATTCTGCCCAGAATTCCGTGACTGCATCATTAGCAAAGAAGGGTATTGTGGAGTGGAGCTCCGAGACCCTACCGAGTTAAACAAACTCCCGCAGTCGTCCACAGCTGCCTGATCAACACTATGGTTAAGGTGGGCTGGGCTGTTTGAAAGAGTTCCATTAAGTGCCATGGAGCCAGAAGAATATGAAAAACCTGTGGAAAGGGAAAGTATCACTAAATGGAAGCAATGATGTATACCTTCCAGTGCTAGTAAGACTAAATTTTCTGGGTACGTCTGAGCGTTCAGTTAGATTAACTGGCAATTCTGGCAAAGCAATAACTCCCAGTCATCTGCATAATACTATGTATTGAACTCTGCAAGGCTGCCCATCACACAGTGAAGCCAAGAACATAGCTGTATGTGTTGGTGAGTTAAGTCAGATTTGTCAGTTCACTCTGCTCCCTTTTACTAACTCTCGAAAGTTCACACATAACATGCAAGTGTCCTGCTTTTAACCCAATTTTTGTCACAACTCAAGTGCCTTCTCAGGATAAGATGCTCACCTTGGATTAGAACCCAAGAACCTCTCTGCTCTCAGCCCTTTCCTCTAGCCTGTCACCCACACAGCAAGAATCAGTCAGTTTCTTTCCAAAAGACTGTCATCTGCACACCTAGCCCCTCCCCATAGCTCAAACCAAAGGGAAGCAGGGAGAAAACTGTGGTGGATCTTCAGGAAGTCAGGGGAACTGAAGGAACCTATGTGGGAGTTGAGGGAAAGGAGAGTAATGAAGTTCATTAAGAATCTGCAGCAATGCATCATGCATGGAATTTAGATAAGGCCTTCTTTCCTGGGATAGTTGAGACTAAGGGGAGCTGGGAACCCAGTGTTACTCTGCAGCATTGACTATAATTGGCTTCAGAGGGAGCTGCCTTCAGCCCTTGTCTGCTGAAAGGATGTTAATCAGGACAAAGGCCCTCAGGATGGGAAGCACAGAGGAAGAATGACAGTGCAAGTCTGATGAGGATACAGCTGTGGAAGAGCACTTCCTGCAGCTATGCTGAAGAGGCACTCACTGGTTCCAAGAAGTCCGAATAAAGGGTCTCTGGACCTTTTTGGGAAACTGCTCCTGCCCCTTGAATGGAGTATAGGAGTGTAGTGAGTTTGCTAAGCTACCTATTGTTGAGAGTGGCAGACACAAAGTCAACAGCTGCCTTTCCAGACTCCTGAAAAAGGCCTGATTCATTTCTCTCTGTGCCAGGGTTAGAACATAAGAACGGCCGTACCAGGTCAGACCAAAGGTCCATCTAGTCCAGTATCTGTCTACCGACAGTGGCCAATGCCAGGTGCCCCAGAAGGAGTGAACCTAACAGGCAATGATCAAGTGATCTCTCTTCTGCCATCTATCTCCATCCTCTGACAAACAGAGGCTAGGGACACCATTCCTTACCCATCCTGGCTAATAGCCATTTATGGACTTAACCACCATGAATTTATCCAGTTCTCTTTTAAATGCTGTTATAGTCCTAGCCTTCAGAACCTCCTCAGGCAAGGAGTTCCACAAGTTGACTGTGCGCTGCATGAAGAAGAGAACTTCCTTTTATTTGTTTTAAACCTGCTGCCTATTAATTTCATTTGGTGACCCCTAGTTCTTATATTATGGGAATAAGTAAATAACTTTTCCTTATCCACTTTCTCCACATCACTTATGATTTTATATACCTCTATCATATCCCCCCTTAGTCTCCTCTTTTCCAAGCTGAAGAGTCCTAGCCTCTTTAATCTTTCCTCATATGGGAGGCTCTCCAAACCCCTAATCATTTTAATTGCCCTTTTCTGAACCTTTTCTAGTGCCAGTATATCTTTTTTTGAGATGAGGAGATCACATCTCTACGCAGTATTCGAGATGTGGGCGTACCATCGATTTATATCAGGTCAATAATATATTCTCAGTCTTAAACTCTATCCCCTTTTTAATGATTCCTAACATCCTGTTTGCTTTCCCTTTGGGAATGTGCTCAGATTACTGGGGAGCAACAGGATCCACCACAGTGGTACAGCTGGAGGTAGGATTTCCCCAAGGGTGGGGAGACCATCTGTTACAGCCTTTATTTGTGCTGATGAGAGAAAGAGCTAGAGGCAATGGTCTGCCAGCATTCCACACAGCAACTGCAGCTAGGAGAACTGGGAGGATAAAAGGGGTCACAAACGGGCATGCAGTTGGATGTGAGTAAACTGAATCTATACAGATGCTGGAAGAGAGCCTAAGGGTGACTTCTCGCACAGGGTGTTCAGGACTGACCGACAGGAACACACTGCCTATCTCGGTTTGTGATTATTTTGTCTGAACTGCCACACTCATGTTTCCACCAATGAATTACCCTTCCCTTCATTGTGTTTTTTCAGTCCTACTACACCCTCAATCCAGGTTCTCCTCCTTAACCCAGGAACATTCAACCTTTTGATACGAAACTGCACCATACATCCAGCTTTTGGCAGTATCAGGGGCTCTCAATCACAAGTGCCCAAAAGCTCAAACACACATAATAGAAGAGTTATTGCTAAGAGACATGATGGCTCCGTAGAGGGGAGTTCATTACCTGAGGTAGCCAAAGCCAGTGGCTTATTTCCAGCAGCATTGCTTACGCCATTATGAGAACTAGCACCATACTGTTTTTCAAGTGTTGAAGACGAGTCTCGATTCTGATGAACTGGACTAGGTGTGCTTCTCTGGAGGAGGTGAAAAAACACAAGCACGTCAGTTCAGAAAGTTTGTTCAAGAATTCATGGGCATCTGTAGGTTTGTGGCTTTAAATCCCTATGGATTCCCTAAACCTTCTAGACTTTGTACATTTTCAGAAAATTACAGTTTAACTTCAGTCTTCCCAAACATCATCAAACCAATAGCTGCACTGGCAACTTGCTGCATCTAGTCTCATGTAACCTGCAGAGATGTCATGTCCAAACATGTAACAACCTTTCCACCATAATGCATCACAGCATGCTGAGACATGACTTCTCTGCAGATCACATCTTCTGTATTAGCAGTGAGAGCCAGGCCCTGGACTGCACTGTAGGATCCCAGGGGCTTCATCTGATCATCTCCTGAAGCGTCACTGTCCATGCAAAAGGAATATTCCACTGCCCACCAAAAAAATCTGGCACCTGGAAGAAAAATGACGGTCTCTGACCTCATGTAGCTAGGAATGTATTGATGCACAAATTAGAGTCCTCCAGTAATTCCAGAGCCTCAGTAGCCTTCCTGCTACTGTGCTGTAGTTTGTTTCTAGAACTGCTGGTTTCACATACAATGCCACATTTTCCGAAAGCACAAGAAAGTGCTTCTTTTGACAGGGTTCCCAGGTACCTGAGAAACTCAGGTGTTAGACAAGCCCGTGACCTGTACTCACAAACCAAAGAGAAGAAAGGGACTGAAGCGATTCCTCTCCTTTGAGGAACAAAGGGTGAACTCAAAAATGTGTAGAATGGTTCAGCTTTTGGTCCCATCAATGCCTGCAGCTATAACCAAGCCACAGATCCCTGTTTGGATTATTGCTGCTCCATCATAGTGAATAGTGTTGGTTAGACACGACCGAAGGGCATTCCACCACTGGGTTAGAGGTTTGGACTATTCAAGGGTTAGTCCAGTTATGGGACACAGTTAGATCCCATCTACACTACAACTTTTAATATTATTTATATTGAGTTAGAATCTACAAGCCAGTGTCATGGACCAGGATCCCAATGTGGTAGTGGCTGGACAAACACATCAAAGAGGGTCCCTCTGCCTTTGACTCAGGACAACTGTGTTGTAATGAGGTCCCTCAATCCATAGTTTTAGTGCAGATGGGAAAAGAAACAAAGGGCTGTATCGTACCCTCAGTTCACACACACAGCTCCCCTGAAATCAGTGAGAAGTGCACACAGACTGAAGGCATGGTGTCATCTTGTGTATTTCTGTTCTCAAAATGCCTCAGCCATCGAAACACTAAAGAGAGCACCACATTCCCACCTGATCCAAGTCAGCATAGGCCTGTTGAGTTCCATGGAACTATCCACACTACACCGAGTGGCCCAGTACACGTACACACACATATGCACACATTGCAGGTGCTCACAGACTTCAGAATCAAGCTCTCCCTTTGCCGAACCAGTTATCAGCAAGGGATGTTTCCCAAAGGCAGCCCTATCTCTCAAGGGCAGCAGTGTAATTCTATACCGATGCCACCTTCCTCCATTTTAAGAGAGGTGCCTGCCTGGAACTAAAACAACAGGGGCCCTCCAGCACAACTACAAGGCCTTTTGTTAGGAGAAGGGACACGGGGAGTCAGACTATGATACCCTCCAACTGCAGCTGGCTGTGGCATCTGTGTAATAATCTCTTATTTAGTTCATCAGAGAAAGAACTCCTGGTGACAGAGTGCTAGGAGCAGACACAGCACTCTGGCCACTGAGGTACTAGCTCCCCACACCCTGAGTGGATTTAATGGGGGGGGGGGGATGGGTGCTTAATGGCTTAATTAGGCAGGAGGCTGTTAAGCTAATAAAAGCAATCAACCCATCAACTGGGAACAGTTAAAGGACATGAAGAAAGTACAAGGGGAAGGCTGGCAGAGGCCATGGGATACATGATCTCAGGATAGAGAGATCTTTCCCTCTCCCGTGGCAGAAAGCGGGCTAGGAGGGGGGAGGAGTTTATGTCCAATTTTATGTTGTTACACAAGGCTGCACTGGTAAACTGCTGGAGGGGACTCAAAGACCACACTGGTGGTCACAAACTGGGAAGCATCCAGCCAGTCTGAGATGGTTCAGTGGGCTGAGAAAGAAGCCATTAACCCTCCTCTTCCATCCACTACCATTCAGGTGGAGTCCAAATCCATGCTTCCCACAGAAAGGCAGTGGATGCTCCTTAGTAATCTACTGGAATCCCCTTTGGCAGAAACACTGGAGGGAACTGGATGCCTTACATCCCTGGTCTGTCAAGCACTGACCCTCCCCTCCCACTCTGTCCTTTTCATGCTCTTGCCCCTGGGAACACGCACCAGCATAGGTCTGCTGAGATCACAAGGGGGAAAAAAAAAAAAAAAAAAAAGGAATCCCAAAACATTTCCAGTTGTGAAAGTGGAAAAGATACGCCAAGCATGAGCTGTTGCAGTGTGACAATTTCAAAGCACTGCGCAAACTCAGCGTCAGCACGCACACGAGGTAGCCCCATTATACCAAAGAGCAAAACAAGCCAGATGTTCATTTGCCCAGTGTCACATAGGAAGTAAATGGCTGAGCTGAAATTAGCACTTGGGATTCCTCTAGGGTGACCAGATAACTTCAAAATATCAGGACTGCCACAGAGGGAGAGCCTTTTCAATTGTTACACTCACAGCATCTGGGTCTTCAGCGGCACTCCGGCGGCAGGTCCTTCAGTCACTGACGGTCTTCGGTGGCATTTCAGCAGCAGGTAATAAATCTTGCCGCCAAAGAAAGAAGGACCCGCCACTGAAATGCCACTGAAGACTGTCAACAACTGAAAGACCTGCCGCCGAAATGCCAAAGACATGGACATGTTGGGTGAGTGTAACAATTGAAAAGGCGCTCCCTGCCTCTCACTGCTGCCTAAGCAAACAAACAAAAACAGGCCACCGCGCCTAAAACAAAATATCGAGATGTCTGGTCACTCTAGATTCCTCACTCATAGGCCCACGTCCTACCCATTAAGCTATGCCTGTCTCTCTAGCATGCCATAGATTCAGAACGTAAGTTGTTTGGGAGCAGGGACTTCATCTCTCTCCCTGTCCAGGACACACGTTGGTCTAACATACTCTAGGAAAATAACTGTCCAAGATCCAGGTAGAGAGACAGCATCAGCGGTCACTCCAAAAGCATCAAGGGTATTCTAGCTCAATGTCCTGGCCAGGATTCTGGTGCACGGTATACGATTATTCCCCAGTCTGGTTTTTAGTTAGGGATGGAAAGTGTTGACAATCCCTTACTCACCACCTTCTCAACACGGCTAGGTAGGACTACGCTGGCCAGAGGGATACTAACAGGGAGTTTATTGGGCTGCACCGTGCTGAGAGGAATACTGATAGGCAGGCTGGTGATAGTTTCTCCATTACTCGCGGAAGTCCTCTCTCGCAAAACCTGCAAACACAAAGGCAGCCTGTTTCAAAGGGGGCTTGTTACTCACTAGTGAGTTTCCCCAACAATGACCAAACCCTGCTACTTCTCAGCATATGTTGACATTTTTATATAAAAATAAGCTGTGTGCATTTTTCCCCAGGCATTTTGCTGTTGTATATAACGTGCTACCTGATGGGAACAAATACGAGAAAAGGGTGTTTGGATGTATTGCAAAGACAGCACGTCAATTCAGCCAACAACCCATTGCAACCAGAGATGAACGGCTGTGTCCAAAGGAATCTGAACCAGATCACCTTGGATAGGAAGGATAGAGGCTCCGATGGGGGTCTCGAGGGAGGGAGGGAGTTTTTGAAAGCTTCTTTCCCAACATCCTTGCCCATGCTTGGGGATTCACAGCCTCTAATTTCTTAACATTTTCATCAATGAGAAGTGTAAACATTGATTTGCTGCTGGTGAAGGGTGCTTGTCCAACAAATCTGTAGACAAGCCCTCTTCCACAGAGCAGGCAGCAGCAGCGCAACCTTCCTGTCACTGCCACCCAGTAGTGTGCCTCTACTCTGCTCCGGAATTGGCGCCTCTACGAGAGAGATGATAGTTCACACTCGATGGTACATTCTCTCCTCAACCTCTCTGCTGAAGCCAACACCTAGATGATGTGAAGTGGGATTGGTTAAGTGAACTAGAATAAAACACTTACTCATTTTACAGAGTTCAGTGAAAGGCATCTGATAGCAATAAAACTTTTGGTCACTACCAGCCTAGTTCATAACCAGACTCTCTCCATCATCCAGTTCCTTCTTTTGACGTCATGGACATTTTCACTTCATATTACACCCAATGCTGAGTTGGCTTTTTCTATGGCTACCAGAAAGAACAGAGTCCACACCTTCTAGCCTAGAGCTTTTATTTCTTTGCTCCGTCAGAAGCATTTCTGTTGACAGCTCTGTGCGGAGAAGCCAACACATTCCTTACCTTCTCGCCTGCAATCGGTAAGGCCGCTGGGGAAGAGGGCCGAGTTTCCTGAGGACTCAGCTTTATCCCATTTGAAATGCCAGGGCTTGGATATGTAAGGCCATTCTCTTTTACATGGTCAGCTCTGGAACAAAGATGTACACAGTCAGCTTTTTCCTCCTAATGCCCTTTGTCCAAAATGAATTCCTATTACAAACTCAAGGCATTATTGCCTTGCTTATCTGATAAACTGGCACTGCTGGATATACTGGCTTACAGTTAAATGACTATGCCACAAAGCTTTACCACGCTAAAATCTAGGCCGAGATTCTATTTTCTTCTACTGTCTAGGTTTATTACCAGCAACATGACAAGCATTACCACACCGCATTTCCCAACACAGGAACTGACCACTCTCACCTCTGGTGTATCTCATTAGTTGTTGCTTTTCCATTGACTGCATGGTCCTGATTCAAGTGTCTCCTTAGGGCTATCTTAGCTGGGGAAAACCTGGTGTAATCAGGTAAGGACAAGCTTGCTGTCTTGTCCACCTTCTGTCTGCTGCTGTGGTTTGGGGTGCAAGGAATTATTTCTTGGTCCAGGTGAGAGGTCATGTATTGAGGGGTGTTCTGCTTGGAAGAGGGCCTGCTAAGAGCATTATGGATTTCATAGGGAGTAGCATGGCCATTCATGGACAGTTCAGGGCTCATGCCGTTGATGTGGGGCATAGGAAATTTAGAGCACTCAAGCTCAAGTTGGAATCTGCCGTGATCAGCCTCGGGCTCACGGCTTAAACGGTTTTTATTGCGTAGCTGTACCGACAGAGACTCATCAGGAGGCATATACGATTTCAGCTGCATGAGCTCCTGCTGCCTTTGACTTTTCTCAAGCTCCACAATGCTGATCTTTAAATGAAGAGGAGGACAAAGATTAAAGACTGTACCTAAGAATAATACCACATTTTGGAGTTTTCCCTTCCAGATGCTTCTCAGAAAAAGTGTCCCCTTTTTTGGTGATAACTCAAAGCAAACAATCTATGATTTAAAAAACATATTTCAATACACTGCTCTGGATTTGTGAAACAAAAGGTACAGGTAGAAAAGAGAATGTTCAAACAGACTACTAGGGAACATCTTCTAGAGCATGTCAGACAATTTCCAATAAAGAGTCTGTAAAAAGTCAGATTTAAATAAAAATACAGCCTAATTTAACACTATTGGATGGTGGGGGAGGGGGAAAATGACACCCCATACTAAAAGTGTCCAACCATGTGCCCGGTAACACATTTGGACTGGGTTACCACTTCTTATGAGAAGCCAAGAGAACCAACCCCACTGCGAAAAGAAAGGTCCTTTTGGCAAGATGTTTCTGTGGGAAGTGATGTCTGACATGAGACACGCACACAAGAGTTACAATATAGGAGCAACAGAACGAAACAGAACAAAACCAGTAAGACCTTCCTTTTCACTAGACAAAGCATTTTAAGGACACAGAGAACAGCTGATAAACCAATGCTCAGGTTCAGAAGCCCAGAGCAATACTGGACACCAAGCAAAGTTCCATTATTTGCCCTTTATATAGCTGAAAGATTATCTGCAGCTTTGTTCTTCCTAGTTTTATCAACCCACCTTCTAATTATTTTGTCATACTACTACCATGGCAGCGGGTTTATGTTCCAATGTCATGTAATGCAAAAAACACAACATGTGCCCTTGCGGGAATACTGGCTGAATACTACTTTGAGCTGGTGGCACTAAACTTGCTCCTGGTTCTACCTGCAATTCCAAACAGTGCTTTTGTTTCTCAGAAATCTGATTCTTCAGTGCCTGCTTTTCCTTCAGTAAGCTCTCCAACGACAGCGTCGACCAATCCAACTTCAGTTCTTCGCATCGTGCTTTAAGCTGCAATAAAGGCTTGGTCAGTGGCATGTTTCACAATTCCAAACTATCAGTAGAGCAGGGCAGAATTCCATCCTCCTTTCCACTGAAATTTGAAGGGAATCTTCTATCATACTGAAAACTAGCTCTCAATTCAAGACAAATATTGCAGCTTTACAGAAAAATTAGTTTCCAATCCCTATTTAAGCAGCTGGAGTTGGGGCTTATAAGGCTAACTTTATTCAACATCCCTAAATGCTTCCGCGTACAGTTTCTCCCACCCTAATATTAACTGTGTGAACTGCTGGAAGTAATGGATGTATAAACAATAGCTACAGCCAAGCGAGCCCTGGGCAAACTTCTTGGCCACAGTGTTCAATCACCTCAACTTCAAACTGCTATCCCATATGCGCAGAACATGTCGGCACAACTGTGTACCGTGGACAAGGTTGGGGCCACCCAAATCAGCTGTCACATCAGAAAACTTCTGGATTTACATGAAGATGCCTGTGAGAATGGACCACCCACCCCACTCTTTGGGTCAAGAGTAATTCTTCTGAGAATGATTAAGAAGGAAGAGAAAGAAAAGAAAGCAACTGCCATCTGTTCTCAGAAGCCAAAAGGTCTAGGGCTAGAGAAAAGCCACAGATAGCATAGGAACTAGACAGTGAGCACAAGAACTGGACATACAAGCTCTTCCCATCACCAGCGTAGCATTCTTTGGATAGACAGCATTCTTGGAGGCTCTAGAGGAACTAAGATTTCCGTTCAGTTTTTGTTCTCATTAAGATATGAAAGGGAAAACAGCAGTTCATGACCTGCCTTCTATATATAAAATGGCCATCACTTGGCTCACACATTGCTAGTCAGATGGAAGCACGGTACGTACCAGCTGCAAGCTCTGGTTCCTGAGTTCACTGTTATCTTTCTCCAGCTGCTTTGTCTGTTCCTTCAGCTGCTGGTTGTGAGCAGAGATCTCCTTCTGAGCCTGAATCAGGTCATTATATGTCAGAGCTTTAACTCCCAACTACAGGATGAGGGGAGAAAGCATCAGATTCAAATGGGATGCAGTATTCCAATTTCAGACAGTCTGCACACACATATAGTAATAACATTTCACATTTCTATACTGCCCGTCATTAGGGGACTCACGCCACTTGGACAGTCATTATTAAAACTTCCCAACGCTTCTGAGAGGCAGCGTATCACCATCCTCATTCCCACTTTACAGATGGGGAAGTGAGGCAGAGACGCGAGATACCTTGTATAGTCACAAGCAAGTCATTGGCAAAGCTGGGAATACAAACTAGGAGTTGACCCCTAGTAGGACCACATGATCACCTGTTTATGCAGTGAAGCAGCATGCTTCTTTGCAGGCCTTTGAACTTTCATTTGACTTATCTGCATTTGTTAAGGTGGTGTGGTACCCGCCAGTTTGTCCCAGTGTACCCTCCCCCATGCTTTTTAGAGCCACTATAGGGAAACAAGACGCTACTGTGCCTCAGCTTCCCCATCTGTAAAATGGCAACAAGGCTGAGCTCTTTTGCGAGACACTGAGCACTACAGATGGAAAGTGCTGCGTGAATCCTGCTAGCTCTTATATTATTACTGTGCCACGCAATGTTATTGGTAGTACCAGAGTAGCAAAGACTTTCCAAATGAGGTCAAGGCCGGATAGTACTAGACCAGCCCAAAGAGTTCACAGGCTAAACAGACAAGACTGACAGCAGGTGGAAGAAATATTGTCCCAGAGATCACATGATTTGCCCGAGGTGTCTCACAGTCTGACCGAAGCAGGAACTGAACCCAAATCTCTTGCAGTCCAGTGACTCAATCACAGGACCAATTCAATGAAGCTTTGAAGCCTGTACTGAGCAGCACAGTAAGGACTATGTTGTGCATAAAGGGGATGGTTGGGTAAGTATAAACGAGTTCTCCAGATGTGCAGTTACTGGTTAATTCCACCACCGTTATTTATCAGAACACTAGAGTACCGTGTCAATCTTTACGCTGCAGGTGAATGAAATCACTGCTTCTGGGGTGACCAGAGATTTTTATTTGATTCCTTTGTTCAATTTCTAAGTGTGTTCTGTTCTCCCACTTCATAAGCGGACAAGGTTGGTGCACAGGGTCATAAATCCACAAATAAAATGGCGTAGTGACATAACACCAACACCAAAGCCTGTGGCTCAACTGGGGCAGGTGTGCACTTTTTGGAGAAAGATTAGGCAGACGTGGCACGTCTACTCAACTAGGGAAAATGAATGTGCTTTCTATGTTCTCCTTTGTTACTTAATGGAAAATCAGCCCTGTGGACTGTCACTAACACCCCTTCTGGGATCAAGGTATGGTGGTGGGACTGGTAAGCTATGACCTAAGCAACAGTGATGGACCGGACAGAGAAGGAAATCCATTCCATTGTGCAGCCACCTACGGGTAAGAGCCAAGATTTCAGAGCCAGAGTAACACCTCAGGAATGTTGGATTATTAATTTCCAACAAGGATATTTCTCTGCAAACCATACCTCATCGAGTTTCTGTTGAAAGAGCCGTTTAATTTCCTCTTTCTGTGCCTGGCAGTGGGTGAATAACTGTTGTGCTGTCCCCAGCAACTGAGCATTCTTTTCCTGGAAAAGTTGTTTAAAAAAAAAAAAAGAGAAAAAAAAGCAGCAAAGTTTATGTCAGACTCCCACGGGAATGTGTGTAGGAAGGTCCATCTCAACAATTGGCATTTCAGTGATATAGATGCTTACACAGTCAAGAAGAACTAGGAACCCTATCGTATGAGTGAGATCTATTTGCCCATGGCATGCTCTTCCAAGATAAACACAGGAAGTCCCATCACCTGAAATATTAAAAACTGTACTGGACAGTTAAGAATGGTCCTGCACTAGAAAAGGAGAGGAACTAGACTTCTTCATAGACCCTTCCCTTCTCTAACTTCAGCAGTTCTATATTTGCTAGAGTTTAACATTGTGGGTGAAACCATATTTTAAAACAAAGTACACAGATATTTATTTATAGGCTTTTTTGTAGCATTCATCAGGATAATCTCTCCGCAGCTCAAGCGCCAACCACATTTTATATATGAGAAACTGAAACACAAAGAGGTTAAGTGACTTATCAAGGACACACACTAAGTCTGTGGCTGAGCTGGGAACAGAACACAGATCCCCCAGGTTCAAACAGAACATTCTTCTTCCTAGAATTTCAGTAAACAAAAGTATGTCAGGGAAAAATCAGAAATATGTTAAGTCACCTCCTAGAGGAGCCCCTCTCAAATTTTTAACATAGAATTCTTACACTATCTGCTCTCCCTTTGATTTCTAGGACAACTCATGCATAGAACATTCACCAGATCACCACAAGGACTCCTTACTCCCATGCTCCCTATACCTGCAAAGGACAGGAGTACACCTGGGCAAAGAGGTTCAAATTTCTATGAAATACAACAGTGTGGAGGGGGAAAGAAGCCACAAATTTGTGATTCTTCCCCATTTATCTCCCAGTTCTAGAGGAAATTTCTGCAGAAGCAAAGTATTCACTACCAAGAGTTGAAGAAAGGAAAAAGAAGGGGCCTTGCACTCATGAGCTATTCATCTGGTTAAGGAGCAGTGTTCTACACATGTGGAAGAATACAGGAGTATTACATTTGACCACAATCAAACCTCCCCGCCCCACCCTTGTCACCTACTCCAAGGATTTTGGGAAGGGAGAATGCACAGTCACCATGGCACTAAATCCATTGCTTAGGTGAGGCTGTGAAATCATTTGTTCTAGGAACACCCAGCATTTCTTTAAGAGTTACAGCCAGTACAGTAGCTGCTAGCTCCATCTAAGGGTACATTAGTATACTAGCACTTCAGAAGCTTTATTAAAAAAAGTTACATTTTAAAAAAGGTTTTCGTAAGAAGACACTAAGTCAGAGGCAGTATTATAACCAGTACATACCACAGAACAAGTTATTTAGCCAGAGCAGTTTTGGATTCAGGTTTCACAATTCTTAACTAGGTTAGGGGTTTGTTATAGAAGTGGATGGGTAGGGTTCTGTGCCCTGCTTTGTGCAGGGGGTCGGACTAGATGATCACATTGGTCCCTTCTGACCCTAGAATCTATGAATCTATGAAACTAGTGATTCTCTCAGTGCCCAGTGCTACACTCCATGAAGAGATTTTGACTTACAAATAGAGTTTCACATTTCACTTCCCCAAGGGAGCAAAAGGTGTCAAGATACCATCACCAGCTTGCCCTCCTCCATACAGTCTGAAATCACAAATCCAGTATATAGCACAACAGGCTGTGCAAGTGGACAGAATTAACTTTATGCTGCCCATTTTCCTGACACCAAACATGTGAACAGAAGGATTTTTTTGTCCTATTTGTTAGGGGACCATAAACCGAAGCAGTAGGGGACTGTCAAACATCACTGACAATGGCTCAAAGCACTTCTTGCACAGTGAATGCAGCAAGTGGCATTTGGCCATTCTCAGCCAAGGGGTAACACCAGCCTTTCCGTATGGAGAACAGTGCAAATTCTATAAAGTCTGTGAAACTTTATGCTATTACCCTGAATTGTGCATCTCATAAAACCCACCACATCCTAGGAATAATCCAGCAGCATTCTTCTCTGAGACTGCCAGAGGCCTACAAATGGAAGACCTAAGGTGTTGAGGGTTAGAATTTTACTGTGTAGGCAGAGTTGTGTAGAGGAACCATTATTCTGGCTCCATACTCGTAATCCCTATTTACAAGGGCATTAATTAATTCCCTAACGGGCAAAACCATGAAGGAAAAGATACATAATTAGTGAACTTGTACTCCCTCTGCTGGACAGAGAGCTCTACTGCAGAAGAATACTGCAAGTAGAGCTGGGAGACATTTTTTTCCTCAGCAAGTATTTATTAATGTTACCCAAAAATGCACTTTTTTCAAGCACGGAAACTATTTGCAAATTCAGCAAACAGTTTTAGCCAAAAAAACCTGAAAAGTTTCAGAAATGTCAATTGGACTCAACATTTTGTTTGAATCAACCCAAAGTTTCCATGTTTCATTTTGTTGAGGGAGAAAAAATGGGGGGGGATCCATTTGGGCTCAAAACAAACAAGGGGTGGGGTTTTTTGGTTCAGCTACTGCACCAAATACTTATTTGCTCAGCTATAGCTGGAAGCTCATGCATAATAACTTTTTACAACTATCACACTTTCCATTAGGCTCTCAAGTACCTTACAAATCTCTCCCTAGGTTTTTTAACTGTGCCCCAACACCTATTCAGGGACTTATGGCTACTTACTCCAACCTGCTCTGTGACTGTTGGCTATTCCTTTACTTTTTGTTTTAGTTCTTCCATTTATTATAAGGTCAACAAACCAACTTCTTGATGTTAAATTAGTTTGAGGGTTATAGTCTAGGGTTCATTCCAATTCCTGGTTTCTGCACACACTACTGTAGTAGGCATTTTGACTCTGAGGGATTAGCTTTCAATCGACACTTTTCCAGAAAACCAGAATAAGGGCTATTTTATATTCTCTAGCACAACTTTATTGTCCCATATGACCCATCTGCGATCTCAGAACAGAACTTACTGAGCCACAATTACCTGACAGAGATTGGAAAAGACCATCTCGTGTAACTTTTGGTCACCGCCTCTCCTGAAGCTCATCAAGGAAAGAACTGATGTTGAAACGGTGGCACTTTAAAGTGTGACCCTACTTTCTCTTTAAAGTCATGTTTCTAAGTGCTATCTGTCTGCTATTGTTTAGTGTTGGGAGAACCCTCATTTTCATCTGTACAAGTGATCTCATATTCAGGCGTACAGCTCAACCATATTTAACAGAGTTTAATGAAAAGGACTTTAACAATGAATTAAATCTGGACAATTCTGTGAAAAAAAGTGAACCTTAACCCCATTTTACAGGGGAAACAGGGACAGAGGTGCAAAGAAACTTCATCAAGGTCAAACAGTAAATTAGTGGCATCGCTGAGAACAGAAAACAGGCCTCTCAGTCCTGTGTCTTATCCAGAAAGGCATCATCTTTTCTTAAGCAGGGCCCTTCAACTCTGTCAGGGGCTAGAGTGGAATTGGGTAAATACAGATCCAGAATTCTGGGTCTCTGCGGCATTTTCTCAAGTATCTACGGAAGGGGATGCAGAGGCTGTACACCCATCGCTAGAAACTGTCAGGAGACCAATAAAAAAAAAACCACTCACCTTTTCCTGCTCCAGTAACTGTTGCAGGTTTGCTTTGTACTGAGGAGTTTTCATGTACGCCATGAACTGCATGTACTGGATCTTAAAAGAGTCTGTAACACAAACACGTGGATGACAACTTTATTTGGCAGAAGGGGAGGAAAAACAATTGAAGACTCGTATTTAGGACCACAGTTTCTCCCTGCTGCCTTTGGCATGGGTTAACACGTACACTGAAACTCTACCTCTAACTTTGGTGAATGCTGAAAGCTCCTAGTTACAAGGCACGCTGAGCTCCATTATTTTAAATACAATAGTTTTGCTCTAGAAATGGTTATTCCATTAATGTGCTTTCCTTTGCAGGAAAAATAATGTTTTAAGAAAACTAACCTCAAACTTTCTCCAATAGCATATTACTTAGAGTCTTAGCTGGTCTGTGTGCCATCCATTAACCACATAGATTAGCTCCCTCATTATAACATTTCTAAGAGCACATTTTCAGGAAGCAGACAGGAAGCTGATGGACCCTAATTATGTGTGTGTGTTGAAAAAGGAGTTTCTTAATGGGCTTTAATGCAAGGAGGAGCAATAAAACAGGAAACCCATTATAATCATGATAGAAATGCACTCAGAGTGCTCCAGCATCCTTCCAGTTTCACAGCCTGGGGTCATTCTGCTCCTCCTTCACAGCTAAATAGCTGATAAACTCTACTTGTTCTTTACAATACCCCAATATTCTTCTTCTTCCTCTCCATCCTCATTGCCAAAACCTTGGTCCATGCTCTGGGCATGTCTTCCCTTGATTAATTGTAATCTCCCTAATCACAATGCACCCCTCAAGTCTATCCGTCAAGCCATGGCTAAAGTCATCTCTCTCACCAATTCCCTCCCACCATGACAGTACATTCCTTGATCTCTTCACTGACTTCCAATTTCTTCCTAACCTTCAAGGCACTGTTTCTTACACAGAACTCACCCCTTGTTGCTTCCTATACTTTGCCATTTTAACTCCTCTTACTGCTCTCCAGGTCTCTCCCTAGAAAGAACGCCACATCTTTTCCTCACACCATCTTTTACATCTGCAACAGACTCCCTGACCATTATAGCCTGACTGTCCTCCAAAACCCTGAGAGCATCTGATTTTGTTTTTCTACTTTGCTTTCTGGTTCTGAGAAAACACAGTTCTCCCCCACATATTCCTTATTCATTAAATTAAAGCACCGTCTTATTTTAAAATAATGCAAAGTTGTTTCTAGACGAGCAATGTCTGTCCAGGAAAGTAGTACAGCTTCCTGCTGAAGCCAGGCTCCTTTTCTCTCGTGCCACATGAGAGCTGAAACCCAGCCAAATGCAGTAAATGTAGACCAAAGCTTCAACTTTAGCAACATGCAAAAGAACGGACACACTGGCAATGGTGGAAGCTCTAAGAGAACTGGCAAGTGCTCCCTTCCCTTCTGCAATGTTATGGTTTAGCATCTTCAGTGTAAAGGTTCTTGTAACAAGCAACATAGTTGCCAACGTGGTCCAAATTTTTAAAATGACATTTTATTGACTTGTGTTTTAGTGTTAGTGAAATACCCCATTTAAAAAGGCAATGGAGACTAAATCTGATTTATCTACAAGATACATACAGCATGCACCACCTTTGCCCATGCCCCAATGGACCTCATCATTATTCTGAAGGGACTATCCCTAAGAGCAAAATGGCCTTGCATGGCACGTTCAGTCCTCTGCTGGAATTGCCAACAAAGGGGACATTAGGCCATTTGTTATGTAGGAAACAAAATAAGACTTCCCACCCCAACCAGTTTCACAAAGGCCAAACACCTGCCAGGGTACTGATTTTAGGGGACCTCAGGTGAAATACTCCATATCCCATTACCAATATTTTGCACTTCACTGTTTTGTATTAAATATACCTTCCTTCTCCCAAAATTAAAGCTTTGGTGTTTCAGTTTGCCTTGAATCTTTATAGCACAACAATGGGATACATGACAACCATCACCCAGACAGCAAACTGATCAACCCATTATTTACTCCTTTCATTCTCTATGCCTCAGGAGGGGAACTCTTACCTAGCAGCTTCTGTAGTGCAGGTGGGGTAGGAGTCACCAACAGTTGGTTAGATGAATGCCGTTGTACTTTAGGAGGTAGTTGGTAATATGGACTATGAGGTGACTTGTATGCATCTAGAGGAGAAAGTAATGCAGACCACGTTTTAATAATGAAACATAGCTAATGAGGAAGATGCCCTTTGCCATCAGGGAATATGTTTTTTACAGCACAGGACCCAGTAACTTGGTTAAGACCCTCTCATGCAACCGATCAGCTTTCGAAATACACTCAGGATTTGTGCCCAACACATCAGTGAAGGCAAACTCTGCCAACCCCGCTGTTCTGCCGTCACCTCACCCCTCCCCACTTTCTGGAGACATCTGGATTAACATTAGCAGCCAGCTGTCTGAGTGTCAATCATCCCACCTGGAAAGCAGGTGATACAATGACACAATGCAATAGGAAACAGGGAGAGGAGGTATGCGAAACTGACTGGAAAGATTTAGATGTGTATGGTCTCCGAATGAAGAGCTCTGAGCATTCACTCTTAAGAGTAAAAACTTTCCTGGACACTAATTGAGACTCGTATGGAAAAAGGCTCTTCCGCTGACAACTGCTGAGCTCCTCATCTTACCCTGAGGAGAGGATGAGGGTGTCTGTGACACAGTTTGAGCATGCAGAAGCTCTAGTGCAGTTTGGTTCTTCTTGGTCTTGCGCTCTGTATTTGCAGCGTTCATTTTCTTGGGACGCCCTCGCTTCCGCCCTGCCATTTTCCTTCCTTTCTTACTCAGCTTCTTCTTACGTGCTTTGGAGGGGGATGTCTTTTTAACTGCATTTGTCCCAACTTTTTCTTCTTCAGCACCAGAATCCTAAAGAAATTTTAAAGAGAAAAAGCTTTCTAATACTTAGCTGTTTACATTTGCAGAATCTCAGTTAAACTGTACCACCCCCTTCTGAAATAAGCAAGCATCAACCCCATTTTACAGAAAGAAAACCGAGGCATGCAAAGATTATGTAATTTGCCTACGGCTACAAAGAGTTAGTGGTCACATCTGGGATTAGAATTGTCCCTGGCACCCAGTATGCTATGCTCAATCTACTACACTGCCTCTCCTCTGGATCTAGCCATTACAGAGCAGGGTTTCCCAAACTGATCCATACAAACTTGCTGCTCACGGGGAGCCTTATTTCAAGCTACCAAACTGCACAGAAATAAAAGCTGAAGTCACACTCAAAATTTGCCTCCTATTACTTTTCCATGTGAGCAATTGCTGCTTTTATAACAGGGGTGTTAGGCAACTGTGAATAGGAAGGGAGGTAGCTTGTGCATTTATGGCTGGGAAAGCGTGTGGTCCACATACCAAACTATTAAAATGTGGCATGGCCCTTGAAAATGTTTAAGAGCCCCCACTCAAGAGTAAGGGCATGTTAACACAGTGAATGAGACCAGAAAATCTACTCTGGAATAAACTATTCCAGAAGAGCTCACAAACAGCACTAATAATTCTGGAATAAAGTGACTTTTATTGCTGAACAGCGTATCCATGCAGAGAGCTCTTCTGGAATAGATTTTCAGATCAAACTCCCTATGTAGACAAGCTTTTATTCTTGGTGCAGCCCACAAGCTTGCGCAATAATGAAGAGAACATGTTTTTGTGTAAATATCCAAGAGGGAGTTGACCTTGTTTTCTTGCACCTTGGTTGGAGTAGTTGTGTTGCTCTTGTTTTCTCTTTGCTGACGACGTCTAGCTGCCTCTTGTTCCTCCTAAAGGCAATTTAAACAATGGCATTAAAAAACATCCACAAATAAGCCCAAAAGATAGTTGCTATATTCTCCCTTCTGAAGTACAGACTCCAATCTTGCCAAGCTAGTTCCTCAGGGATAGCCAAGGATAATCACACTGACTAGTCCTTATATGTTAATAAATGACAGAACATCTTTTCTTAGAAGGCAGGAAGACACTGACTTACCCTCAAAAAGAACAAGAGTACTTGTGGCACCTTAGAGACTAACAAATTTATTTCAGCATAAACTTTCGTGGGCTACAGCTCACTTCTTCGGATGCACAGAATGGAACACACAGACAGAAGATATTTATACATAAATATATGTCTGTAGCTGTAGCCCACGAAAGCTTATGTTGAACTAAATATTAGTCTGTTAGGTGCCACAAGTACTCCTGTTCTTTTTGCGGATACAGACTAACACGGCTGCTACTCTGAAAACTGACTTACCTTGTTCCACACAATAGCAGGTGGAAAAGAAAGACAACCTGAATTAGCTTTATGAGCTACACTATATTCCCATGGCAGTCTCCTAAACAGCATCTATGCAGGTAAGCAATCATAAGGGAGGGAGAGAGGGCCACAGACTTTAGGTCTTTGTACTTTTTAAAAAAGCCTCTGTTAAAACATCGGTAGCCTTATTTATAACCAACATTTCATGTATTTCATGTATTGTTGCATCACTGCAGCATCTTTAAGGGCCTTACCATATCAAGTCATGAACCAACTCTTTGAAAGAGAGCCTAATTAAATCCTAGCCAAGTCTGTAGATAAGACAATCAAGATGAAAACCAGCTGAAAAAGCATGAGTCCTGCCTAGCCACTAAGGACATGAAACTCCACAGAGCTTCACAAACACACTTCCTTGTACTTGCCAGATGAGGTTTAATGTGTTGATAATTCTACCAACTATAATCTCTTTAGGAACTAAGTAAAAGTCAGTCAGGTTGGATTATGGTAAACTCAAGCTCTCTCACAGTTAGCATCTTCATCATTAGCAGGCAGGAAACTGCCAAAAAATAGTTTATGTCATTAGTTCACAAATATTTGAAGACAAAATTTGGTGGGTTTTCTCCATGCTTAGTGTTAAAATCTCTCTCTCACAAATTTGAAATCAACAGTCCAAAACCCACAAACCTAACAGCTACCATTAACCCCAATCTCAAATAACATTAGAGGTCAGGTTTGGAAGACAATGACTGAGCCCTAAATTTTGACATTAAGAGGCTCCACAAATGCAAGATGTTTTCTAGATTGATACAAGAAAAGTCTAGCCATTTGTCACATGTAATTTACATCTAAGCCATCATCTTTCACCACTATTTAATGTGTCTCACTAAATGGGACATATTAAATCTCAAAAACCTCTGAGTTTTGAATTCCATGCACTACAGTAAAGCACAGTGATCAATGACACAGGTTACAGTTCCAAGTGGATGGCAGGTCCAAAAGTAATAGCTGAGAGGGCCCTTCTTCAAAAACTCCCTAACTGACAAGACTCAGTATTGAGAGACAGGAGAATTAAGCCATCATTACATTCTTAAAATCTGGCCTGTCAATGTTATTAACATTTAATAATACTTTAAATACAATGCAAGTGGAAAACTGCAAGGGGTCTAGGCTTCCCTGATACATTTTTAAGAATTATTTTATTTGGATGTGCTGTCAAAGCACCACTGCAGTCACGAGTTACTTCATTCCAATATGATTAATTATCTACAGATATTGTCTCTTGATGAGCTTGAAACATATTTCCCCATCTGCCTCTGATGTCTTTATAAGCTAATGCTTAAAATGATCATACTAGATGTTTCATTACTCTGAATACACTATAAAAAAATTAAGCATAACTTACCCTGAGTTTTGGATTTTTGAGACTAGAAAAATAGTTTTCAAGCTGAAAAGGGAAAGATAAGATAGTCATTATACATATCAGAATACACTGATGCGTAAAACATTGATTTCTAACAGGAGTACAAAATTGCAGATGTTCTGACAATTTTCCCCTTTGATAAGCTACATCAAGAAGCTATTTCCATTTCATTCTTTCTGGAAAGAAGCAAATGTAGTGTAGTGGGACACAGTCCAAGCCTCAACATGGTTTATCATCTCCAATGCAGCACATCCTTATTATAAAGCTTTGTGTTATATATCTCTAGTCACCAGAAGGTTATTTTCAATTGGAGGCAAATCTACTCTAGTACTGAACTAAAATAAAACATTTATCTCCATTCTCATGCATCCGACGAAGTGGGTATTCACCCACAAAAGCTCATGCTCCAAAACGTCTGTTAGTCTATAAGGTGCCACAGGATTCTTTGCGGCATTCTAAAATACACATCTATAACACAGGCAAACTAGAGCAGATTTACAAAACAAGGTTGTACAAGCATGTTACCAAAATTCAGATCATGAAGGTGAAATGTTTCTCCACAAAATAAGAGTTACATTTCTATGGACTTTGTTTATGAAGCAAAAAAATAAAGATGACTGCACAGACACATTTAAGATGACTAGGCTAATGCTAAAGTAACTCAAAGTTTAATTCAGATTGAGAATTATCATCAAGTATCCTGATGCCCTAGCATGAGATGCTTCACACATTCATTAAACAGCACACACTGAATTTTTTAAAAATTTCCTCTATAGAGTCTTTACTCAGAATGAAATAGCTATTATGTAGGAAAAGCACCAGCAGAGTCAGTGAATTATAATGCTAGAGGAATTTATATTTCTTCATATGTAAGTGTATTTTGACTGGTTTATTTACATACAGACAACCACAGAGCTACACAGAATTGCATCCTTTGAGAAGCCTGCTGCACTGAAGGAATTAAAAGCTAACTATAACTAAGCAGAAGTGGAATTTGGATATGTGTGTGCATGCTAAGAGACTAAGCTGTGTGAATAAACTGTCCCCCACCTCCAAGAGCCATAATGCATGTCCATAAATGGAAAAGGAAGATAAGGAAGAACCCCAAGAATTCCAGAGTATGAGACTAACATGACGCTTCCAAGGGAAAAATGGAAGTTTCACTGGCCTATGTTTATACTCACTATGGTGCGATCAATAGTATGCAGGTAGTAAGAAACTGGTTTCCCGGTCCATGAAACCGACCCTTTCAGTGGTGATAACTCCACAACTCTCATTATAGTGCCAATATCTGAAGGAAAAAAGGCCAGTTAGGAAATCAAGGTGAGCCCCATTTCCCACTCACATTTATCAAAAGTAAAAGTGACCCAGCAGTTTCAGAACTGTGTTTTAACATAGTGAAGGTAGCCTTAGAATACTGAATGCCTTCTACCCAGCCAAGCTAGTCCACGCAGGAACTCTGATCAGGTGCTCCGTGGATTTAACTCACTCACTCTCACACAAACACAAAACGATCTATGTAGAATAACACACAGAGCCCTAATGCCAAGTGAGTAAATCCTTTCCTAAAGATGATATATTCAGTCATATTATATGGTGCTAATTAACTGCTCAAACAGACCTGGAAACACTGTGGTCTAATTTATGTATTTTACGTAACTCTATACTTTTTCCACATATCACTCCTGAGTTTAGGTAAAAATCTGTGATATGCAAAATGCATATTTAGGATATACAGTGTATTGTTTTTATTCTTCTTGCAGATACTCAAGCATTCTGGAATAAAAGTAACTACAGTGGGCTTTCAATCTGACAATGAGCCCAGCTATGCTTCCAAAATAACTTGTTCAAGGAACCCACTGACAAGACAGCTACAACAGCATAGACAAGGCCTTACTTTTGTTGGAAAGGGATCACATATCCAGGCTAAAGCTTTGACAGCAACCAAGGCCTTAAACGTAGCTACAGAATACTACTGGATCCCATCTACATAGCAAACTGTAACCACCAAATGCCTGAGTGAATGGCATGACTGTGTTGGAGAGATTTCAGATACTTATTTCTGCTGAAAGACGCTGATCCAACAGAGTCTGAATGTATATGAACATTATATACGGACAAATCTGAGGCTTAGGATACAGTCAGTATCACTAGTTTAATCAAACTTTTTACAGTTTTTGGTCTGTTCCAAAGTCTCCCCTCTCACCATACTCCATTTAATGATTTTTCCCCCTCCAGCAGAGGAATTAAGACTGTCCCAAAGAAGCTGGATTACAAAGAGCTTTAAAAGAAGGTAACATTATTGTTACCAACACAGTTTTATTAAACTAAGCATTTAACAGGACAGATTTTAAAAGCAAAGCAATAACAGGGGGCAGACTGTGCCCCAGCTGTGTCACATCAGGGCAAAAACTGGTGAGATGAATGCATGAAGGACCACAGAGTAAGAGAATGCACTTTTCTGTTATGTCGGGGAAATGCAGATTTTGGTGCCATGAGCTCTAAGTAGACAACATTTCCCTAAAAGCTACCATTTTTTTAAAAAGCCATTAAGATTGGAATGAGGCCCAGGCTTAGAGCACTTGCAGGCATATTTATTTGATACTGTATTTCCCATGTAAATTAGTAATTGGATGAGATTAGGTCCTGTAATTGAATTTCCATACTCTCTCTCTGTACCCAATATTTGAAGGTCATTTCCTCTGAGGCCTTCTTATCTGAGTTCCTATAGCAGTTTGTTTTTAGGGAAAGTAAACTCTGTTGCAAAGGGTTTGTGCGAGGGAGCCATTTTGGTCAGTATGCAGCAGGCTGGATAAGATTAAGTGCTGATGACAAACTTTAGCTTTTAATATGCGCGGTCTCATCAATACTATGAGAGCTGTGACATGTCTCTCTCTCTGATATTTGGAACGCACCTGTCAATTTGGTGTTTAACTTTAACATACAATAGCAGCTTTCTACTGAGCTTTTCCCCTTTTAAAAAAAAAAAAGTCATATTGAACACCATACCATCACATTTAAGCAAAGAGAAAAGCCTATCTTACCACTCAAGTTTCGACTGTTTATTCTAAAGTTTAGAGGTGCAAAAGGCTTTGAGGACACGATTCTGCCACCTGGGAAAAAAGATACAAGTGATCCAGTTACCACTATTCTTTGACAAAAACCCTTTGGAGAAAGTAGGGACTATAGATTGCTTTATATTTAGTACCAGAATAGCAATCACGAGCAATTGCACTAACACCTCAGAGTCACTTTAAAAAAGCTGTGTGGGGTGGGGGTGGGGGGAAGAGTGCGTTTGTTTTTGGTAAAGATATAAAAAAAAAAAAAACCACTGACAAAATCCATCCAGCTATTCAAATAATGGTACCACCAGGTGGCCCTTAGACAGGGCTTTTCATGTACACATCTCAAAACATTCTACAAAGTATAATTATCCCCATTTTACAGTTGGGGAAATATAGGCCCAGAGGCTGTGACCCAGGAATCTCTTACTGGCAAGGGGCATACAGGGGGTGCAGAGGGCTTAAAGGAATCTCCTGAGTGTGATATTTGCATTCTAGCTTACCAAAAGAGTGTCACCTGAGGTCTCACATAAAAGCTGATGTCACACTGATTAGCATCATTGCAAAACCCAAGCACGCTTATTATGCAAGGAGTCACGTATATACACTGAAAATTATGTTCTTAAATTCTGTGTCCAGGGGCTAATCACTGCCTGAAAAACAAATTATCCAATTGTGTGTTTAAATGTAAATTAAATATTGTAGAGTTCTCAGGGGCTCTCCATCCACCAGTCTGAACTGAATGCTATTGAAGGATTGTGAGAACTTCAGAGAGAGACAAGGGGGGTGGGGGAGGGGCTTGGGCGAGTGGGAGTGTTTACTCATCCAAAGTTTGCTCTGGAATATTCGGGGATAAAGACAACACCCTTGGCACGCTTCATTGAGGAAGTACATGGACAACAAGTTTGCTTTGTGCAAAAGGGATCTTAACCAGGTTTGGATAAAAATGAAGAGAATAGCGCGGGAGTGGGAAGGGGTATGATAGACTTCTTTAGACAGGAGGCTAACAGTTTCGTCTGTAGAAAGTGTTATGATTTTGTTTTAAATGTAACCATGTGTTTCTAATATTCTTACTATCACTTGAATCTCTGATCTTTGAGGGGAGGAAAACAACATTCTTGTTTTCACTATAAATGTATCTAAGTGCTGTGGTGTGAAGCAAAGTGGTGATCTTGAGTTGAATCTTACAACCTCTGGGAACAGTACGCTTGGTAATTCAGTGAGTGCTCAGTGGAGATGGGGCTGGACACTACAGGGAACACTCACAGGGTTCAGGGGTTCCCATCACTAGCTTGCGCAGAGAAAGTGACACTATACAAGGCAGCACTTGTGTTGCCAGAGGCTGGTGATTTCAAAGAACTGATCCACAACAGGCACAGGCAAGATTGCTTCACATTAAGGGCAGGTCGTGGTGAGGTGCCTCACAACCCCGGATACCACCAGGGAGCGTCACAGAGATGAAGTGCCTTGTTGAAGGTCCTAGGAATGTAGGACCGCAAAGGATCTCCTGGGTCACTGAGTCCAGTCCCCAGCCACCAGCTAGAGTTGGGAAGAGAACCCAGGTCTCCTGATTCCCAGTCCAGTACCCCTACCTACTGGCACATGATGCTTCTATTACATTAAATACAAATTAAAGCCCAACTCTGAAGAAAAGCTAGAGAATCAAACGTACTGAAACTCTTCTGGCTTTGGCTGGTTTGTGTCACAGCTATAATGTTGTGGAATTTATTTATTTTATTTATGCCTAAGCTTGGCCTCACAGGGAATATTCCTGGGTAAGTTTCACTTCCACAACTACTTAGAACTGTGACAGCCCACTCTATACGTTTGCCTTACAAGAGCGGTTAAATAACTAACTATTTTTGTACTATTTGTCACAACCAAGTTAAATTGTCACGTGTCTGAAGGACTGAAGGGCAGGAACAAAGTACCCCAGCCAAGTTAAAGACCATCGTGACATCGCTGGACATTTCCAACTGCTAGCTTTTACAGCCCAACTTCTCAGGAGAAAAAAAACCCTGGGGATTTAACGGTAACACTCTCCATGTTCAAATATTACCTAATTAATACTCCACACCCACATGACATAGGTAAGTATAACGATACCCATTTTAAACAAGAGAAACGGATGGACTGAGTGACTGCTCAGTGGCACAGTACAACTGAATTCTGGCAATTCTGGCTTCCAGAGCCATGCCTAATCCATGAGACCACATGGCCTCTCAAACTACAATTCACCTAATGAATTTAGTACTAGTTGAACATGCTGAATTGATCTTGCAGTGTGTCTATACTAAAAACAAAACAAAACCAAAAACCCATACACCCCGGCGCAGTGAGTTTCTCAGCCTGGGTCAACTGACTTGGGCTTATACTATGGAGCTAAAAATAACAGTGTAGCCATTTGACCTCAGGCTGGAGCCAGGGCTCCGAGACCCAGTGAGCAGCATGGGTCTCAGAGTCCAAGACTCCAGCCAAAGCGGGAATGTCAACACTGCACTACACTACCTATTTTTTGCCCTGTAGCACAAGCCCCAGTTAGTTGACCCAGACTCAGATTTGCTGCCACAGGTTTCTTTTTGCAATGTAAACACACCCTTGGAGACCGAAACCTTATCTCTGCCAGAAGAGATACAGCAGGAGCAGAGGAAATGCAAATTGCCCCAGTCACCAGTGTCCTTAAGGCCTGACATGAAAGGTCACCTATAGGAAGAGAAGGCAGTCCAGTCTCCAAGTCCATTTAGATCTTGGTCTATTTACTCAGACAAGAGGTAAAATCTCCAATTAGTTGCCATTGTGGTGGCTGTCCACAAGAATGGAACCCACCAACCTGGCTTCAGATGACTGTAAATATATCATCCCCACCACCACCGAGTATCTGAACCCCACATTAATAACCCCCTGAACCATCCAAACCCAAGCGTATCACCACTGGTATAGTGCGTAATAACCAGAAGAAAAAATGACTGAACAAAACAAAATGAGACCAATCATTTTGAACAGCGAAATTGAGTGAAGTGTGAAAAGCAAACTAGGATGAAAAGATTAATGGTTTAGAACTTTCAGTGTTAATCAAGGGTTAATCAAAATGGTTCCTCCATCTTTTCTAATCTGTGGGCAAATTTGTAGGACAAAGATTTCTACCACAATCCTTCACTGTTTGGTTGTCAATGCGTTTTTCTATACAGCACAACAAAGGGCTCTGCAGACTGTAGTTTCAGAAGCACCAATCTATGGTGTTAGTGCAGGTTAGGAATTTTTAAATATAATCTTAGTGTTATTTTAAGTACAGAACAAAGCTCTTTGAGCTTTAGATGTTGCCAAACTTGCATATAAATAGAGTATTTAAAAGCTAAAAAACACATTCAGGATTACATATTCAAAAAACATTATGAAAGGTGCTGCCATGGAAATGCCCTTCTGTCATAGAAACAATTTGCATTCATATATGACAGGAACATTTAAAACAACACAATAGATCTTCTGGGGTGTCTCATGATTCCAAAAGACTTTTCAACTAGAAGCTGGTTGCTAGAGATAGCAAATCAGGAACAGACACATGCTGCAGCAGCTAGTAAACCCTGAATCTACTACTGCACAGCAAAAAAAAAAAAAAAAAAAAAAAAAAAAATGCAGAATATTCAGCAGCTCCCACAGTGAACAGGAAACCAACGGAAAAGAGTTTAAGTTCGATTTGTTACCTTCCTTCATGTTTGCAAATCGCTCCTTCAGTTGGTGATCCACCTCAGGACCAAAGGCAAAATTATTCACAAAAATAACACTGCAAGATAATAGTCTAGTTATTAAATAGGAACAGACAAATGGCATCTTATTTTACACACACTGCTACCTCCATGCAATCAGCTACATTCCATGAATGATGCTCATGGTTCTGAAACAAGAGAATGCTATATATCCTGAGGGCATATAGCTATTTTACTCGAAAAACAGAAAATTTCTACTTGCAAGCTACACAAAGTAATAAGCTATAAATAGTCAGTATCACAGTACTTATTTGCTGAAACGTTACATATGAAAAAGTATCATATTATAACACTTCCATTCATCAGATCAGCTGTTTCTGCACCAGGAATTCATAAGTTAAGAACTACACTAGCAAGTTTCACTATTATAATATTAAAAAGTATGTTCATCATGCCTCCATAATGCCTGGTGGCCTTTTTACAGTGCATATGAACATACCTACTGCTAACATGTTTATGACACTTGTTAAACCAGACTTAAGGAGCGGTGACAGCCCATCTTGACAGATACCTATTGAATCCAATTATACCTTTGGTAATTTGAAGACGTATTTACAAGTAATTTATTTACAAAATACCCCCTGCCCCCACAAATGATGGTGAAATTCTACAGGCCTTTTCACAAGGTTAATACTAAGGCATTTAGGTTGAAAAACTTGTTCTCTTAGCTCTTTCTCAACAAGCCTTGCTGTCCCTAAGGCTGTCTTCAGCTCTATCCTACACTGGAAACATTTATGTGTCTTCCGTGGTTGAGGGATTAAATCTTGCAAGGGGCTCACCGCCCCCCAAAAATATTTAAGCCTTGAAAAGAGAAAATCAAACAAGTTGCAAGAAGACATGGCCATGTAAAGATGAAAAGTGTCATGAAGTGGAAATAAGAGACCTTCAGCCACAAGCAACAAGAAACAGGACATATTACAAATGGAGAATACACGTTACACTCGGTGTAGCTTTGAAAGCATTTAACTTTGGGTTGGATATTGTGTTTCCAAATGTTTTCTATTCCCACTGGCTTCAGTGGGAAATAAGGAAGCTTGACACCTCTCAGAAGATATTCAGCGCTTTGCAGGATCAAGATTTTCAGGACTTTTTTCAGCCAATGCCATCTATTTTATAAGAATTTATTTCTTTGCAAGTGAATCTAATTTGGATTCTTCTTTCCCCTTCTGGTGCCTCCATACACCATACACTTAAAGGACACTAAGTTTAAGAGACGAAGCCAAAGCTATTTAAAAGCCACAATTTAATAAAAAAAAAAAAAGGATCTTTGTTCTGCCCACACCTGCTCTTACAAATATGGAAAACTTTTCTGGCAAGCAAGACCAGTATGGGCTCCTTTCATCCCGCTTCCCACCCCTCTGCAAAAAACGTCTCCTGAGCATGGCCATATGTACTAAACTCACTAGAGAATTTGAAGGGGAAAAGAAATAAAAGTCCACTGAAATCTTTTTTAAATGTTCATTCTGATGGAATATTTACTACGCACATTGGAGACCAAAATATCTTGACTTTCCCCTTATTTGGTTTACTGCCTTTTCAGTGCAGACTGCTTAACCACAAGTGCAGACAGTATGAATAATAAATGCCACACAGCTTGCTTAAGCATCAGCGGTTGTGAGAGCACAAATATGAACGAGAACTGTACACGTGCAAAAGTGAACATGCATTTTTAGGAGTTTGAACTTTTGGAACTCGTATTATCTGCTTTGTTAGAAGCACAATTTCAATCAGGTAAGTGATGCTGTTGGATCGAGGATGACATCATAAAACCCTTTAACCAAATGAAATAGCTAGGAGTGCTCTTAAAAAAATCCAAGTGGCTACTATCATCATGAAGGCCATCACCTAGGATGCTCACGTAGCTTACAACAGAAAATGAAGGGGGAAATTTCACTTTATTAGGAAATTGAGCTGGGCCAAAATAGCAATTGATCAATCAAAAAATTCTTTAAACAGCAGATGCTGATCAATTTGCATTCACAAAACCTCAAATGACCAAGGCTTGAGGACAAAAAATTAATTTTTTGCTTTAAGAACTTGTGGCAGGGAGGAGATGGTTGTGGGCTGGTAGGAGGACAATCAACTGCATACTATTCAAAGTAACAAAGAATAGCATCATTTACTGCCACAGTGTCTCCATGTGCAATAGGAAACAAACAATCTATAGCAGAGGTCTGCTCAAGGCTAGGCCTGATCTGGACCCAAGCCCAAGAGGGTCGAATCAATTTCCAACCTGAACCTGATGCATTCATGCTGCCGCTGCCTCTTCTCCCAGGGATGCCTCGCCTCCTCCTGTCCTTGGAGTCAGTGCGGCAGTGGGTGCATGAGCCAGTGGCTGCATGCCCTGCTCCTGCCAACAGCTGCCCCCATTGCATTGCTTGTGCTGCAGAAGTGAGAGGTGCTATGACTCCTCGGCACACTCACTCCATTGCACTGTGCGTGCTGCTACGTAACAGTGGCCAGCAGAAGCAGGGTATGTAGCCACTGCTGCACCACCCCACGGGCCGGAGGAGAGCCAACCCTGGAAATCAGGTTCTGTCGCGTTGCAGAGCTCTCATCTAAAGCCTACATTAAAAACTGTTCCAAAGAAGCAAAAGAATCCTGTGGCACCTTATAGACTAACAGATGTTTTGGAGCATGAGCTTTCGTGGGTGAATACCCACTTCATTGGATGCATGTAGTGGAAATTTCCAGGGGCAGGTATATATATGCAAGCAAGAAGCAAGCTAGAGATAACGAGGTTAGTTCAATCAGGGAGGATGAGGCCCTGTTCTAACAGTTGAGGTGTGAAAACCAAGGGAGGAGAAACTGGCAACTAACCTCGTTATCTCTAGCTTGCTTCTTGCTTGCATATGTATATACCTGCCCCTGGAAATTTCCACTACATGCATCCGACGAAGTGGGTATTCACCCACGAAAGCTCATGCTCCAAAATGTCTGTTAGTCTATAAGGTGCCACAGGATTCTTTGCTGCTTTTACAGATCCAGACTAACACGGCTACTCCTCTGATACTTGTTCTAAAGAAATGGAAGAGAGCTGGAAGGGGTATAGAGGGATGTGTGTGTAAAGATGCAAACAACTAATAAAGCAAAAGCAAAACCACACCACACTGCATGGCTGGGACAAATCTACCCACAAATTAAAGGCAGCCCAAGAAGTCTAATGGGGATATATAATGAGGCAAAATTCAGCCTGGCAGACGCCTTTCCTGAGTGTGCTCTTAAACATGGTCTTGGAAACCATCCATAATTTGCCACAGCCCTGAAGATTTTCAATGAGCTATTTTGTCAACTGTTTTCCATCTCTCCAAGAAAGGGGGTGGTTTAGGAGCACATCTGCCATTAACAAATGTTTCTTTTCTATCCATTATGTGGTACTTGATTAGTATCTACTAATGAGGCTCTAGGAACATGAAACCTTTCACAAAAATGTAGGAGTGTTTTGAACCATGACATTTCCCTCTTCAGCAGCAGTATGCTAACAGTTTAAAAAAGACTCCATCTCTAAATACAGATCTTCAGTTTGGGTGCATATTCAATTATCCAAGAGGATCAATGCAACAGAATAGCCAATTTCATTTAGCTCAGCCTTACTATCAAGGTAAGCAGCTGTACCAGCCACTCAAGCTGGTGCTTATGCCAGAGTCACTGACAGACTAACGGAAATGCAAACACAGGAGGGATCTACTCTAGCTGTGCAAGAGGAATTTATGCTGGGAACTCCAGTTAATACTTCTGGGAATACATGAAAACCCATTCTTCCAGTCAGGTATCAGGCTCCACCTACTGCTAGCATGGAAGCTCACATATATGCTTTAAATATTAGCTATAGAAATTCTGTATTACGAGTTGGCCATTCTCCCAATTTCCATTATGATACACTGACAAATATTAGAAATTCATAAAGCCAAAATCAACTGTTCTACTGTACCTTGTGTTTGCAATTCTTTCTTTCCATTCTTCTGAGAGGAAGTCACCTCTTTCCAGCTATAAAAAAAATAGATGAAAATTTGAATGTCTCTTTCAGCTTTGTACATGGCAAGGCTAACATACTAGACACAGTGATGCTAGTTATGAATAGGGCCACTTGAAAACTTCAGGAAATGCCTCAGGGAGAAAACTACCCCACGTCCCTTCAAACAACTCCATTCACTCCCCAAGACAAGGAGAAGCCTCCCTTTCCACTGCACACTCCATATATCCAGATGTCCTTTTACCCTCAAGGAGGAGCTAATCAGTTACTGCCCAACATTCAAATATTGCAACACCACAAAAGATTTTATTGACTCACTGGCTTCTCTACTGACTTATCACTGCAGTATCCAAGCTCATCACATACGCTAAATGAATGCGTCTTCTCAAACCCCCTTTGTGTGTGTGTTTGGGGGGGGGGTAATTATCCCCATTTTACAGATGGGGAACTGAAGCATGAAGATTTAGGCCAAAATCTGAAAACATGTCCACTAGTTTAGATTTCCTCAATGGTGGGTGCTCACCTTGACACCCCCAGCACCTGATTTTTCAGGGACGCTGAGCGTCTTCAGCAACCATTGACTTCCACTGCAGTCTGCATAGAGCATCTTCACCAAAGGTGCTACAGTGTCACAGTTACGCCAATGCAGCGCTTCTAGTGTAGACTTGCCCTAAGTTACCTTGCCCTAAGTTCTCCTTGTCTACTGGCTCATGTAGAATATCAGGTCTATATTTTCTGTGATTTGTTTCAAGTCTAAGTCCAATTCCACCAAAATTTAAGGCCTTCTTATCCCTGAGGAAGACCACCATAGACCTTTGTCTACACTAAGGACAGTCTCTAACAAAAACTTCCAGAATTGCTAATACTTGCATAGCTCCTCTTGGTGTTAGTGTTGGGAGCGCTAGATGGGTTGTCGGCATATTTGACATGATTATGTAATTCTGTGCAGTTACCTAAACAATGTGATGTTAGAAACACCAGCAGCTTCTCTATTAGGGTGCCCAATATCACTAATACCAGTGGAGCTGACCCAGTGTTGTCAGAGGTGGGACGTTCTTAGAAAATTCCCCAAGCACAGACAGGGCAATAGAGTAGTCCTCTCTACCTGATGTGGAAATGAGACCACAACAATTCCCAACACCAGTAATTCACAGTGAATTTTACAGCGGGTGGTATACAGCCTCAGCAACTAAAACAGTGCTGGGATCCCTTCCATTTGTAGAGGGGAGGAGTTTGCAAAATCTTAACAGTAAGCAACAATAAGAGTGTGTAACGGGAAATAAACATCAATCAGACGCCAAGGTAAGAGAATGAACAAGATTCTTACAGCCCTGCATTAGGAACTTTATAAATGAAAGCAGTTGGTCAGAAGACGAACTCCAAATGCAAATGGAGCTACCATTTCTGTCTCTAACCTCTAGGCTAAAATACTCATTGTAAGCACAATGCCTACAAACTCATTTTATAATCATTCAGTGCCGTTAAATAGAAGATTAACTCTACCTTAAATCCATGCTCTCTTATTGCAGAATAAACATCATTTTAGGGATTGGAATCAGATGGGAAGAGGAGCTAAGCCAAAAACTCCTGAACATTTTTAAAAGCTACCAAAATCATGCGACACCAGAGAGGATGGAAAATACATTATTCAAACACACACTTAAGTACATATATTTTTTAGGGTCTGCCACCACCACCACCTAAAAGGACACTTTCAATTTAATTGTCTGAAAGACTTGCCCACTTCAGTCTGAAAGTCTTAAATATCATTGTTACAGGTAATATCACAAATGACTGACTAAAAGACAGAGGGCAAAACAAGTCTCTGTTTCTGTTTACTTTGTACATTTGACATCAATGTGTGTTGAGTCAGTTTCACGGTTTCCCCATGTCTAGTCAGTTTCTCCTGTTTGTGTGGAGCTTTCCAAGAATAAGCCCAGAGAAAGCACAGACTATAAAGCCAACCATTTAGTTGGAGGACTCAGGGCTGGAAGTAGCATCTGAAACTATGTTTAAATTATTTATTTATTTAAACTGATTACATTTCAAGTCCCTATAAAAATGGCTGTGACCTAACCGTATATGGATTCATCTTACCTGTGCAAACAGGAAAAGAGTGTGTTAACCAAATGAAGGAATTATGTTTTAACCCTGATAAGCCACACACCAAGGCTAAACATGAAAATGTTTTTCCTGTCTACCCAGCCAAGTAGCCGCCATATTATAATTCAAGTGGGCCACACAACCACGTTCAAACAGGATTATCTTTGTATTGTAAAAGCTAACCCACATTTAGCCAGTGCTTGGGTAAAATCTGCACCAGAAATGGGAAACTGCCATTAAAAAAAGATAGTCATTTTGGCCTCCTCTACACTACAAAAATAGCCATGTTTAAATGTGGCTGTGGGCCAACTGTGTTATAAAACAGGGGGTCTCAACCTTTTTCTTTCTGAGGCCCCCCCAGCATGCTATAAAACCTCCACGGCCCGTCTGTGCCACAATAACGGGTTTTCTGCAGATAAAAGCCAGGGCCGGCATGAGGGGGTAGCAAGCAGGGCAATTGCCTGGGGTCTCATGCCACAGGGGCCCCCGTAAAGCTACACTGCTCAGGCTTCGGCTTCAGCCTCAGGTGGCACAGCTTCAACTTTCTGCCCTGGGCCAGAGTGAGTCTAATGCTGGCCCTGCTTCGTTGCCCCCCTGAAACCTGCTCGCAGCCCCCCAGGAGGCCTCAGACCCCTGGTTGAGAACCACTGTAATAAAGTTTCGTATCTCCAGTTAGTGGGTAACTGGTACATTTCTCAATATGGAAGCAAGGAAGGGAACTCTGCACCAGTGATCCACCACCACTTATTTAAAAGCAGTGTGGAAATTATGTGATGCGTGAGAACATCAGAACAGCCATATTGAGTCAGACCAAAGGTCCAGCTAGCCCAGTATCCTGTCTTCTGACAGTGGCCAATGTCAGGTGCCCCAGAGGGAATGAACAGAACAGGTAATCATCAAGTGATCCATCCTGTCACCCATTCCCAGCTTCTGGCAAAAAGGCTAGGGACACCATCCCTGCTCACTCTGGCTAATAGCCATTGATGGACCTATCCTCCATGAACTTATCTAGCTCATTTTTTAAACCCTGTTATAGTCTTGGCCTTCACAACATCCTCTGGCAGAGTTCCACAGGTTGACTGTGTGTTGTGTGAAAAAATACTTCCTTTTGTTTGTTTTAAACCTGCTGCCTATTAATTTCATTTAGCGACCTCCAGTTCATGTGTTATGAGAAGGAATAAATAACACTTTTTATCTACTTTCTCCACACCAGTCACAATTTTATAGACCTCAATCATATCCTCCCTTAGTCGTCATCAAACCATTTATGGGCTTATATCCCTACTGTAGCAGTATCCCTCTAGCCAACAAGGCGGGAGAACCACCTGCTGCAAAGTTTGATAGTATGAAATGCTTTTTAATTACTATTTTGGGAAGTGAAGAGCACTAACCACCCATCATTCCTCGGGTCATAGTTCCCTAGTAGTGCTACTGACCTTCACCAGCCCCAAGGGAGAACGCAAGTATCCCCAAAGTCACTCTCAAATTGAGATCTCCCAACAGTATCCAAAACAAGTGGCACACACAAGAATCCCCAAGTTTCATTTGGAACAAGAACTGGTAAGGAAATTTGAGCTCTTCCCTGGTAATTAAACAGCTACACAGCCAGCTTCTGATGGGTTATTGCATAGCTTAAGTACAGAATGCTGTACGGTCGAGGTCACACAGGAAAACCACAGCCTGTCAGTGTGAGATGGCAAGAGCAGCAGTAGGGATGCACTTAGTCTCTTCCAATCAGTGTACTCACCCCTACAGTGCTCTCTCTCACACATAGAAATTTAATCTCTTTAGTGAATAATGAATGGAAAGGACCATCTGTAATGCAGATATTTTCATCTGATTAGACAATGCAGGGGACCTGCTTTATCTAAAAGGATAATTAGCTCACTGAAATCCACTTCAGAGAGCAGCCAGCCCCCATTGTTTCTAAATTTAGAAGCACAGGCAAGTTTTCCCTCCCATTTTCAGACAGATAGGTTGGCTCTTCAGAGACTGCAGGAATATGCTCACAGTAGCTGATGTCTCCAGCTCAAAGCAAACTGGCACGTCACACCCATAGGAAGCAACAAGAAAAACACACTACTGCAGGTCTATATTCATTATAACAGATAACAGCTGCTTCTGAAGGCCAAGTCCCCTTTCCCAGAGCTTTGGGCTCCAAAATATAACAGCAGCTAATATTCTTTCCCCAGACCTGCGTTGGAAGGCTCTGTGGTAAAGCTCTGACTGCACAATGCCATAAATACACAAAGTCTCATTCTAACAGTCTCAGGGCAAAGTGCTTGGCTCACAAAAACAGTTAATTCTGCCTGGAAAAGTACACATGGTTATTTTTAAGCCCCTGCTCGTTGCAAAAATAACTAGAGGCAATAATCCAAACCTCTGAAACGTGGCAAAATGTCAAAGCCACAGGGGACGTTTGGAGGGCTTTTCAAATACCAAAACATCGAGTTTCCCGCTGAAATAGGGCATTCAAAATATCTAGGACAAAAACACATCCTGCCCACACCCTTACTGCAGAGAACTCACTGTTAGGCAATGGAAGCTTTTAAGCACAGGCAATGACAGTTATGTGTCTACAAAATACATCAGTGCAAGTGATATCAAGGAAGCTTGAGATACTGATTAGTGCTGTACAAAACTCACTGTTTTTGTTCTGAAGCAAGACTTTTGTGAAAAAGGCAACACATGGCATCCAGGACACACCCAAGCCTACCAGAAAAGCTAGGTGAGGCCTGCAGGCTACAAGAGAGAGGGAAAAAAGACACTGCTGTAGGGACTACACATATTTATGCACCCCAGCTCATTTGTGGGGTTGGGACAGGGTGAGTAAATACCTAGGCGAGTGAGATTTCCTACTATGATACAGTCTGCTTGAGTGAGAGGGATAAAGCAAGAGCACAACTCCAAGCAGCCATTTGACCTATCTTCAGTCTCAGTGAAATTTGGAAAGTTAGACTCAGACATATATTATAATACATAGGGCTGCCACAAGTGCAGGGGACTGGACTAGATGACCTCTCAAGGTCCCTTCCAGTCCTACGATTCTCTGATCTGGATTTCCTGTTCTTCATTCCCAGCCCTCGTACCTCCCACACCAAAGCATTGGGAAGGCTGGAAAAAGAACGCTATGATCCAATCCACTCTTAAAAAGCCAAAGCCAGACAAACAAGGTTTTGCAAAATAAAAGTGAACCCTAGTTTTACCCTCATCTTCAACCAGATTTACACCAGTGTTCACACTGGATTTAAAAGTTCATTAAGGCAACTCTGGAGCAGACCACTTGCTGTATGGATGCCCCCAAAACACCACTACATTCCAGCAGGGATCTGGGGACTACAAATGGTTACAGTAGGACTCAATGGAAACTTGTATAACTCCACTGGAGGTGGGGTCAGGAAAGATTACACATTGTATAACATTGACCTACACCCCTGCCATACCTTAAGAGTCTGCAGGTTTTCCTTCACTTTACGCCAAGGCTCAGGCCTTGGAAAGAATTTTCCCCTATGGCTAGAGCAAGCTCTTTCTGGCAGAAGGGAAGGGCAGGGGAATTGCTGTGTCATCAATCCAGACCAAACCAGAAAAAGCTACGCCTTTCATCATACTGAAAATTAGACGTGTGAATTTGGCATCTTCTGTTCCCCCAGCCAGCTTTGCAAGTTTGCACATACAACTCTTCTCCTGATGTACACGTATCACTGAATACATCCTTTATTATACGGGAGATGGTAAGACAACAGGTGAGAGGCATTTGAGACACAGATCTCATTACAAAGATACTCTGGGAAGAACACTCAGGCACTTTTTTCTAAGTGGCTCCTCAAATGCTATGTCCTATATACCTGGATATTGTTCTGAATTTGGAGCCACGTGGGGATATTTACATTTGGAAACTATGAAGTACCATATGTCTGTGTTCACGGCAATACTGAGTTTCTAAGCTTTAATTTGATAACTGAACATGTGCAGAAATTCCCCGAGAAAGACTATGTAATTATCCAGTTCTAATCACCTAAGAAAAACGCTATTTCCTTGGGACAACAGTTACCCTGAAAAAAAGTTTGAAACTAACCTGCAAACTTTCAAGGAACTAGTTCCAGTTTCATGGAAATAGACCCTAGAAAATTGTTCTTTTACAGTTAAAAACAAAGAATTATTAGATAACAAATGGGGTTTAGGTTTGTAGCGGAACATTCTTGTCCAAAAGACTCAAGTGACCCACAGCGGGATACGATGTCCTAAGCAACAATGTGAAGGCACTAATAGCCACAGATGGTGGGTTTTTTTTCAAGTGGTAATATTTTCACAGAAAGGGGAGAAAAGAGCAACCTCTCTCCTCCAATTTCTCCAGTCTTCTGCTCTCTCCTGCCCAAAATACCTTTACATTTCAGTGATAACCCATTATTAGCAGCTGTAGCTCAGCAAGTGCCTTGGACTTCAAAATGCCTCGGACTCCAAAATGCCTCAAGATGTTTTGCACCAGCTGGAGAACTTTACAATGCAATTATCGATTGAGAAGTGACAATGTTAAAATGGCATCTGCTCACTCAACAGATCTGCCTCTATGTATTCTGACTGCAAATTCTGTATGCTGACTCTTCTCACTAAAACGTATTTTATTCCTTTTTATTCTTGTTAGCACTGGAGACCAAATGCAATGGGAATGCAGAAGAGCAACCTAGATATTTTGTTTACTTATTTGTTTAGGTCTGTGAATCAAGAGAATTCTTAACTGAGTTCTGATTTCAGAATCCATTGCTGATGATGATGCTCCATCCAGAAGAGAGAACAATTCAGTTCTCAAATTCCAGGCCACATTTGAGGGACTGGACTAGGGAAGACCCATCACCTGACTTGTAAACTGAGTGCATTGGAGATGGAGTCAATGTGAATACCAAGATGTTATTCTGTCAGTCATTTTTCAGAGTACAAACACAGAGCCAGTTGTACCAGAATCGAACTATGGATACCTAGCTGTGAACAAAAAAAAAAAAAACATGCAGGAGGAACAGCAGGATTTACTGCTGTCTCGTGTCTGTCACAGTTTTGACTTTTGGAGCAAGGCAGAACAATATGCATGAACTTAATACTACTGTCCAAATAATTTATACAAAGCAGCAGCTAGGATCGGAGACTTGTTCCCAAAAATTTCTGCCAATCTTCCCCTCTTCCCCCCCTCAACTCTTTAGTCTTCTGAAAATATTTAACTTTACACTTTTTAATCCAGTTGCATGGAATGGAATTTACACAGTTAAAATCTAGCTGGTCACAAACTACTCCAGTTCTTAGTCATATTGATGATGACTGTTACGACGGGGCTCTCGAGAATCCCCTGAAAACATCTAAAGCGCCCCTTCTCTGAGATATTGGGTGATGGTAACCAAGCCATTTTACAAGCAGCAAAAGAGGGCTCTCAACTGCAGCTGCACTGTCTATCACCACTACACTCCATACACTCAGATGAAGCTTTTCAGCCTTGTGCCTTCCAATGCATTCTAGTCATGGTGGTAACAGCCTGTATTACTACAGAGGTAATAGATGGAATTACTGTCTTACTGCCAAAGACAAGATGGCTTCTCAGCATGTTGCCATGTGGGAGAACTAAATATAGAAGGATTTGAGACTCATTTCCGTTACCCAATGTCCATGCCACAAGCATTATGAAAAGAGTCCATTGCAATCCACCAAGAAGGGCATATCCTTAGCTAAGATATGTTGACTTTGGGGAAAATTGTTCATTATCTGATCCTTGTCAGGGTTAGAGATGCACACACACATACTGCCAACAGATTAGTGATGAAAAAGAGGTGTTAGAAGCCCCCAAAAAAACAAAAGCGAGTAAAAATCTGCCATGTATGATAAGGGGGTGGAAATGAGAAAATTTTCAAACCTAGTTGATCTAATGTTAGAAGCCTAAATCCATATTTAGGCATTTATATAGAAGAGTGGTTTTCAAACTCTCTGTATTGGCCACCCCTTTCACCCAGCAAGCCTCTGAGTGTGACCCTACTTATAAATTAAAAATGAGAGGGAAGTAATCTCATTTAATGGGGGCTCGGAGCTGCCAGCCTCATGAAGCTGGCCACTTGAGACCCCCATGTAACCATCTTGTGACCTCCTGAGGGGTCACAACCCCCCAGTCTGAGAACCCCAATATAGAAGGTGACCTGATTTTTAGTGGTGCCATGAACCCCAGCTGCTTAAAAGTGTTGAAAAAGCAAGACACGTATTTGGGAGCCTAACTTTAGGCACGCAAGTTTGAAAATGTTGGCCTCAGTCCTTACCATTGAAGGAAACGTTATAAAAGCCAAAGATCTGAACAAAAATAAGCAGTATTGTTTCCATTATATAGTGTCAGATTCTGCCATATGTAATATACAATGTGGCAATACTCGTAGCCTAATGCAATGAATATATATTCAGTTTTTCAGTCTAGGTTCCTTCCCTAGTCTTTAAATTAACGGATCATAAGTGAAATATCTTCAGTAAATATTTCTTTCATATAATGCCAGCTGGGTAGCACCCTGGAAGACTGCCACACGGCCATTTCATGGGAAGGAAGGCCTGCATAGAGTTTCACAGCAGGAAAGAGTTTGCAGCCTTGACATTAATCCAACTGCAAACTACTCCTACCATGGAATCAGCATACATCTAAAGGAACAGTGCCACACACTATATGTCAGTTTCTGCAAGGGGATATTTTGAGACAGGCAAAATTGTCACCTTAATCCAGCAGATGGCCTACTTCTCAAGAAGAAATAGGAGAGCCCTTACATTACAAGGCTGGTCACTGGTTATTAGAGTATTATGAGTCTTGAGTTCTTTGCAAATGAAAAATTAACGTATCCCTCCTTCATGCCAAACCCTGGCTACCAACAAGAGGCCATTTGATAATATTGGGAAATTCAAAGGCAAGTGGACCAGACTGGTCCAATAGCTTAGCTGTAGAGCTCTGTGCAAAAATCACATGACAGACCACAATCTGTTTCCTGGTCAATTGCTCCCAGGCTAAGAGTGCTGTAGTGGTAGCTAGCTGAAATCTCAGAGAAGGGAAGATTCCAATGGCAATTCCTCCGAATGATTAGGGAACAACACTGACCCAACTCAACCCTCCTTGACTAGAAGCATGGCAGCTATGGGACCTGAAACGATATATATATATATATATATATATTTTTTTTTTTAAAGAGGAGGTTGGGATAAAGACACAAACAAGCAGGGGTATTCTCAAGGTTCTGAGTGAGCCACTAGAGAAAAGGATTACATGAATTTCTCACAGGTAAATGGCTAATCAGGGAGCAATTTTCTTAATGATGTTTGAATGTGGGGGCAGAAAACAGCCTGAGTAATGAGAGTTTATAAGAAAGTCTTCCAAGAATTTCTGCAAGCCTCAATAATATTCGCAATAACACACACCAAATGTCAAGTGAGTCAAGAAGAGGGCTCTGGGAAGATGTATTTTAGAGAGCATCACTCAGCAGCAGCAAGATAAAGGCCAGGAAGCTGCTTCTTGTCTGGGGAAGGGGAGGAGGGGAACCTGTAAATTCTAAACATCAGTAATGATTAGCGGAGCACAAAGATTTTCAGCTGAGTTTCACTCACTGTGTATTCTGCATGTTTTTTCCCATACCATTTCATCCACTTTCTGAACTCTCTGTCCATCGTCTAGAAGAAAGAGGAAAAACAGAACCACCCATTAGGACATCTCGCAATAGCAGTTATGAGATAGTGAGAGGAGAAGAGGCAAGTCTGACAATGCTCACAGGCCTGTAAGAGTTCTTTGCCATTAACACGTGAATGGGACTGCTGAAAAATCATATAGACACATACTGAAGGTCTACCCTTCTAGTTCCCATGGGGAAACTCTCTTACTTCACTAGGGCCAAGGGATCAAGGCTGACTTACTCTCTTCTCTCCTCTCCAGGGAAGCCTTAAAGACACTTTGAGTTGACACTGCTCAGCAGTCTGCCAAGGATGGTGCAACTGTTGCTGCATAATCCCAGAACAAGCAGAAGGCAGTGAACATGGTCCTACTGGAGCCCAGATAGCGAAGGGGGGTACAGACAGGTCTGCTAGGGCGAACGAGAAAGCAGTAGATGACGTGCTTCTTTCAGTTGCTATTGCAGTTGCCTTGCAACACACTGCCAGCAGCTGGGGGTGTACTTTGATCTATGACTAAAGAGACTAAGGTTGCATAGGATGGCAGGCACCTATGGTTCAAACTCAACTAGTTGGCAGTGGGTTTCCATTGCCAGACACAGGAGAAAGGAGCTGAAAATCCTTCACATCCAGATAGTCTGGGGCTAATGAGAAGCAGCACCACTATTTGTCTAAAATCTTATCCCTTCCTATAAATTGTGGGCATAGAGGACATGATGTTTCTGCACCGTGGTAGAGAGGGTCAGTTATACCTATTCACCCCATTTAAAACTAAAACTGACATGTACTGGGAATAGTGAGAAAGTAACAATTTATGACCTATTGTAACTGCAAAATTAGGTCCATATATACAGGGCTCAGACTGGGAGGAAATAAATGGTATTCAAGTTTCATCCACCATCCCAAACTCCACTTATAGTCTCAGATCAACTGGAGGTTTCTGATGTTATGTCAGCTGTGAAACATTTTTTGCTGACATTTGTATTCCCATTAGGCTTAAGAGTTAACACACCCAGTTAACAACAAGACAATTCACACCACTCAGAAATATTGTTTCAATCTCCAGAGTCAAAAGACAGTGAAACATCAGTTCACATTTTGGAAGATTTTCTTCAAAATCACAGACTAGAAACTTAGGGTCCCCCCCATTTAACTGGAAGCTTAAAAACTGTATAAAGTGATGCAGTAACCAGAGAACTGTTACTATGGACAAATTCAACTACAAGCTCAATACAATCACTGACACAAAACATCTGTTGAGGAAAAAAGTGAGCCAATCTAAAAGCAGCACGAAGCAGATAGGCTATTTAAGAGTAGATTCACACATTCTTAAATTGCAGCAGTTGTCAAATCGATAATCTAACGGACAGCCATTTATAAGTGCAAGAATAACATGGTATATTTTCAGGGTGGCCAGATATCCCGATTTTACAGGGACAGTCCCGATATTTTGGGATTTTTCTTATATAGGTGCCTATCACCCCCCACACTGTGTCCTGATTTTTTCATACTTGCTATCTGGTCACCCTATATACTTTATTCACCCAGTAAAGTCACAAAATACTTGACAGGGCATTATTAAAAAGGGACACCATCAGGAACAGTACTCCTAACAATTTATATTCTCTTCATGCACTTGCAAAGTTCATGTAATTCTTTATTGCCTGCTTGTCATTTACACTATGGCCCCTTCACACGGTTCTGTATAAATGGTCCATAAAAAACACTCTGGCCCCATATGTATTTTCTCTCACAAGTAAGTGGTTTTTAAAATAGTGATGACTACTAAATAAAGAGCCAGGAACCTAGCCTTTGTGAGCTGCTCTAAAATAAGCCAGAATGCTCATGCAAAGAGGTGAGGGAGAAAGATTTGGTAAAAGTGTTCCAGCTTGAAATTTCCAAGGGATTACTATGAAGAGTAAGGACAAATTATTTCCTAGGCCCTTCTATGGCACTCATGATAGCATCAGAGCCTTTTACCTATATCCTTGAAAAGGAAGCGCTAAAGCTTAAGAAGCTAAAGTTTGTGTTTGAAACAGACCAAAGCCCACTAGTTTGAACAAGGAGTTAAAGGCATGAAGCTCTATGCAACCTACTGGAGGACGTACAAAATTCTTATTGCAAGGCTTGACCAACTTTTATTGTTTGCTTGCAACTCATTTAGGTTCCCTGTTTCCCTTGGAGTTGATTAACTTTGCAAGTCCCCATTGATACAGAATTAATGGAAATGTAAAGAAAACTACTCTAAGTACAACAGCCTTATTATGAGACGTTGTCGTAAGTACTTAATTTGGGTACATACCGAGCATTGCTATTAACTGAATACTCCAGTGCAATCAATAGGTCTCAGATACTCGGCAGCTCCAGCTATATTAACATTTTTAGTATCTAAGCTCAATGGTTTGAGAGTTAGGGCTGCTAAAGGACATTCTTAGCGTGATCCAGAATTCAGCTTTTTAAAAAAAGATTACGAGTTTCAGCTATTCTGTCTCCCAATACTCTGATCTTGCTCAACTCCTTCCCTAGATGCGTTCAACCGTACACAGCATTAGCCTCTGTGACACAGCCCTTTCCAAGTCCCATTCCAGACCCGAGTAGGGTCCTGAAATCCACAGCTTAGGCAGTATGGTGTCTGGGTTAAACCTGCATCTTCCCTTTTGACTTTTGTTCCCTCTATATAAGCTTCCCATCAACACGCAGCTTCACTCCGCCTGGTTTTCTCCCAGGCCTGAGCTAATCTCTCTTCAGAGACCAGTTAATGATTTCTGATCACTCGGTGAGCATTGCCAGTGAGCAACAGGAAGCACAAAACCCTCTCATCGTTTGCATCACTGCTGTGCTTCCAGTCTTTACTGACTTAAGGAGCCACAGTGTTTAGGATTCAAACTCAGGATTCCCACTTTGTAATGCATAGCAGTTACCTGCAAGACATAAGATATTGAACCAGCTCTGGAATCAAACACCTACAATCTCATACTCCCTGAGATGTAACTCACCTCAGCATACTTTGCTGGAATATCAGCTTTCTCCACACCATAGTGATGTTTGCAGTTTGTGGCAGCAGCAACCTGAAGCACCACCTGACCCACACCTGCAGGTAAAGAAAAAGACAGTTATAGTAAAAAAGCCCCCCTATACACAGGAAACTGCTTCTAAAACAAAGACCAGGATGTATGCAAGGATTCCTGTGCGACTTTGCACAACATGTGTGTCAATTCCCCATCCAAAAAAGTGTGGATAATGCATCTCTCCCTCTCACCTTTTGTCTTGTCTAGTCAGACTAAGCTTTTCAGGGCAGGGACTGTCTCTTCCTATAACAATGTACAGTACCTAGCACAATAGCCACTCCCATAATACAAATAAGGACAAGTGCCGAGTCCTGCACTTAGGATGGAAGAATCCCATGCACTGCAACAGACTAGGGACTGAATGGCTAGGCAGCATTTCTGCAGAAAAAGACCTATGGGTTACAGTGGATATGAGTCAACAGTGTGCCCTTGTTGCCAAGAAAGCTAACGGCATTTTGGGCTATGTAAGTAGGGGTATTGCCAGCAGATAGAGGGACATGATCATTCCCCTCTATTCGACATTGGTGAGGCCTCATCTGGAGTACTGTGTCCAGTTTTGGGCCCCACACTACAAGAAGGATGTGGAAAAATTGGAAAGACTCCAGCGGAGGGCAACAAAAATGATTAGGGGGCTGGAGCACATGACTTAAGAGGAGAGGCTGAGGAAACTGGGATTGTTTAGCCTGTAGAAGAGAAGAGTGAGGGGGGATTTGATAGTTGCTTTCAACTACCTAGACGGTTCTCAGTGGTAGCAGATGACAGAACAAGGAGTAATAGTCTCAAGTTGAAGTGGGGGAGGTTTAGGTTGGATATTAGGAAAAACTTTTTCACTAGGAGGGTGGTGAAGCACTGGAATGGGTTCCCTAGGGAGGTGGTGGGATCTCCTTCCTTAGAGGTTTTTAAGCTCAGGCTTGACAAAGCCCTGGCTGGGATGATTTAGTTGGGGATTGGTCCTGCTTTGAGCAGGGGGTTGGACTAGATACCTCCTGAGGTCCCTTTCAACCCTGATATTCTATGATTCTATGAAATAATTTAGCACATTGACTGATAACGTTTGACAATTTACATTACAAAAAATAGTTCCAACTTCAAAACAGTTACACGTCAATACCGGAGCCTATTTTCCACTAAAAAGACATATGTCCTACAGGAAGTAAATATGGATGTTTTTTGTCTCTGCAGGAAAACCAAAGAGCAGCTAGATAAATTTTGCAGTTTAAATCTCTCAGCCCTCGTCCAGACTAACCCGCGGCATCGGCGGGTTAAAATCGATTGCTCGGGGATCGATATATCGCGTCTAGTCTGGACGCGGTGTATCGATCCCCGAGCGCGCTTACATCGATTCCGGAACTCCATCAATCCGAACGGAGTTCCGGAATCGACGCGGAGAGCCGCGGACATCGATGGCGCCCCGTCCAGACTGGTGAGTATCTCGATTTTAGAAATTCGACTTCAGCTACGTTATTCCCGTAGCTGAAGTTGCGTATCTAAAATCGATTTTAATTCCTAGTCTGGACGTGGCCTATGTATAATGGAGAGAGCTATAACAAAACATTTATACCTCATTTTCCTCATGATGGAAAATGCATACAAAAGTCTCAGCACATTAGGGAAAAAAATGCTAATACACAAGACAGAAGTATTATTTCCTAGTACAATAAAAAAAGATAATGATCAATACGCAAAGTAATTTCAGAAGCAATTGCTAAACTGCAAGACAAAACATTACTTAAAAATGTATGAACTTCCCATCACTCAGTCTCAATTATGTTTGCGACAGAGACTGCTCCAGCAGTAATTAGCTGCTATTCCCACACCTTGTCTGCAAACATTACATCTCCTTGGCTTGGGGGAGGATGGGGGAGAAAATCACAATTAAATCTCTGCTTGCACACCTGACCCAGATTTTGCCAAGTACATGGTAAATCTTTATAAGCTGTTGCAATCATTCTATATTTCTTACTGCAATTGATTACAACTGCCGATCAAACCATTTCTATATTCATTCTAATACCAAGTTTATCACTGTCTGTACTGGACTAATGTAAAATGCATTGTCTCACTAATGCACTTCTCACAGAATCACAGGGGAGCATAAGGGAAACAGATATATTCAAGCCATGCAGATAGCACATTTGCACAGAAAACACATTGTCGTTTTCCATTTCATCGATTGCCTGCAGGAAGTACCACTAGTAATTGAGGAGGTGGTGCTCTTGCCATTAAATCATCATTGATGCCATACCCACTTTGGTATAACAGGGAACCACATGCTGACAGTCCTGTATAATAAATAATTGTATTATGGTAGCACCTAGAAGCCCTAATCAGGTTCTGGGCCTTATTTTGCTACATACTGTATAAATAGGGTAAAATATGAATAAAAAGATGCAACTATTGAGTAACAAAAAGAATGGGGGAGGATGCAAGAAGCAGTAAAAACTATACACATTTACATGGGCCAAATAAATATTAGAAATCATTACTGCCCTTCTCTCTGCAGAGACCACTTGTGATTAAAGATACCACTTTTTTGCCACAGTTGTCCTAATTCCATTTTGCAGAACTATATTCTGCCTTCCTAAAATTCCATTTCAACCAGATATAATATTGTTGGCTTCTAGCCTTAAATGGTTGGACAGAGTTACTGATAAAAAAAAATGGTTGCCACAGTTCACCAGCGGTTGTTACACTGTGTGGCAGATGAATGATTCCTATACACAGAGGTGTAGGAAAGGCACTGAAGTTGTTGGCTATTGTGCTACTGCTATAATTGTATTCTACTGTACCTTGTACACTATACTGCGTTGACTATAATAATATGGAAATTCAGTCTCAATTCTGCCATCAATGTGCAAACTTTCATTGGCATTAACAAGAGTTAGGTAGGGAGGAGAAATCATAATCCTTTTTTCCTCTTCGGGTGCTTGTACACGTTGATTCCAATCACGTGTGCACGCTGCCTGCACAGTCCTCGGAAAGTTTTCCCTTAGCAGCTCCAGTGGGGGTCAGCTGTGGAGCCCCCTGGAGTGATGCCTTCATGGTGCTCAATATATAACCCTGCCTACATGGACCCCACTTGAGTTCCTTCTTACCGTCCATGCTGTCCATTGGAAAGGCATACACTTGCCTTGCAAGTGCTTTCCTTAGTTTTTTTCTTTAGCCTGTAGTTTTAGTCTAGGTTTCAGTTAGTAGTTAGTTTAGTTTAGTGTATATAGTTTAGTGTGTATCAGGTTAGGGTGCAGGGTTATCCCTTATCCCTCACCTCCGCTCGACTCCAGGGCATGCCTCGCAGCCAAGGGTTTAAACCTTGCGGGACCTGTGGTAAGCCCATGCCAAGGAGCGACCCCCCACAACATGTGCCTGAAGTGTCCTGAGTAAGAGCACCAAATAGACAGGTGAAGGATCTGAAGGTCTTTCAGCCTTAGACGAAGAAAGAGGGATTTCTGTCTGAAACAACTTCTGATGAAGTCCACTCTCTGTCCACAGCCTGTAATGCTGGGATCTCGCACAGAATGTGTCAGTGCAGAGCGCCCCAGCCTTGGCACATGACACGGTGCCAAGGAAAGACTCTGATTCAAGAGACCCTTGGCACCAGCACTCCCCAGCACAGACAACTAGGTACAGCTCACACAAGCGACAACACAATGGACAGGGGTTCTTCCCCGGTGCCAAAGGCAGGACCAGGTGCAACAGCAGTGCGTCCCATGAAGGAGCACTCAGCGCCCAAGGACCAGGAGTCGGCACCATCGATTCTGGTTCCCAGGAGGGCACTGTTGAATCCGGCGCCCAGCAACTCCCCAGACAGACAGTGTCAGATGGAGGAGTTGGAGTCCCACTCCACCCCAGACACTTCTGAAGCTGCCAGGAACCTAAAAGCAATGACGGCCCCTCAACCTCTTGCTATCAGGGACAAGCCACTGGTGCCACCGCACCTGGCGCCATCTAAGGGCAAGCCGGCCATGATGCAGTGATCACCTTCCCCGGCACCGTACCGTTCACCTCGGCACCACTCAGATTCACCATTCCCGAGACATTGTTCCCCAGCTAGGGACCCCGTACACGGTTCCGGCCACTAGCGAAGCAGCACCAGTCCCTGGCAAGGGAGCTGTGGCATCGGTCTCCAGCTCAATACCACTCAGCTCCACCAGGGTCATCACGATCTAGACCAGTGTTGTTTGACTCGGCTGGGGACTCATTTTATTCACGCCACATCAAGCTCAGGTCACATCGGCACAGAGTTGCGGCATGGCTTCCACATTGGCAGCTGCAGCCTCAATGGCCCTAGTAGACTCCCCAGGCTTTTCTCCAGGGGCACTTGGTCAATAGCCTCTGAGGCCAAAGCACCTCAGCATAAAGATTGCCTGATGACTCGAGGATCGGAATTGATGCCAGCACAGGGCCCGCAGCCTGTCCAGGATGCAGTCAACACAACCAAGACTACAGCCCCGATAGCCAGCCAGACTACCACTGCCGTGACAATGGTCAGTGCAGAGCCCACAAGCACTAACCAGGAGGACGCAAGAGAACTGGATTGTCAGGGGGACCTAGTACCACCTCTAGCCTCCTCAGACAAGGCAGTTACAGGGACTTTGGCCTCAGGGCCTCTAACGATAGACCACCGCGAACACCAGGACCTCTTGTGCAGAATCACCCACAACATGGGATTGCAGGTGGAGGTGGTTATCAAACCAGAGTACCCCATATCCTGAAGCTGGAGGGTCCCTCCAGGGTAGCTCTGCCACTAATTAAAACTATACAGAACAATATCAAAACACTGTGGCAGACACCAGAATCAATCCCGCCTACAGCGAGGGGCATGCAGTGCAAGTACTTTGTCCCAGCCAAGGGATTCGAGTACTTGTTCTCGCACCCGCAGCCCTGTTCCCTAGTAGTGACCACCGTCAACTAGGGCCAGCAAGGACCAACTCCCAAATCCAAGGAGTCTAAAAGGTCTACTCGATGGGGGATCTGCAGCTGAGGATAGCGAACCAACAAGCTATCTTCGGCAGATACAACTTCAACTCGTGGGCCTCCACATTCAAGTTCAAGTAGCAAATTCCATCAGACTCCAGGGCTGAATTCACAGCCATCGTTGATGAAGGGAAGGTGGTGGCACAAACCTTTCTTCAAGCCTCCCTTGATGCGGCGGACTCTGCTGCCCGCACCCTCTCATCGAGGTTAGCCATGAGAAAGAAGGGGTTCAGGGCTGCAGGCATCTGGGCTGCCACCCAAAGTGCAGCAAACCCTTCAGGACCCCTCTCACGAACAACTCCTTATCCAGGAGATGCAATCACTCCTCACCATAGGGGCAGTGGAGGAGGTTCCTTGGGAGCTAAGGGACAGGGAATTCTACTCCTGTTATTTCCTAATCCACAAGGCAAAGGGGGTCGCAGACCTATTTTAGGCTTGCAAGGACTCAACTAGGTCATGGTGAAGCTGAAGTTCCGCATGGTCTCCCCGAGCACGATCATCCCTTCCCTGGATCCAGGGGATTGGTACGTCGCCCTCGACATGAAAGACGTGTACTTTCACATAGCCATTCGGCCTGCGCACAGACTGTTTCTACAGTTTGTGGTCAACCGCAAACATTATTAGTTCACGATCATCCCATTCGGTCAATCAACAGCTCCCTGAGTGTTCACCAAGTGTATGTCAGTCATAGCAGCCTTCCTCCTCAGAAGACAGGTGCTGGTATATCCCTGCCTTGATGACTGGCTACTACGGGGGCGCTCCAGGGAGCAGGTAGAGTCTCAAGTCCGATTAGTCAGATTCACTTTCGAGAGACTGGGACAACTCCTCAATGTGAACAAGTCAACCTTATCACTGACCCAAAGAACAGAATTCATCGAGGTGGTGCTGGACTCAGTGCTGCCAGAGACCCGATTCCAAGCCATAACAAACATTATTCAAAACCTCAGGCGCTACCAGACTACTACAGCAAGGGGATGTCTGAGTTTCCTCGGCCACTTTGCAGCCTGCACTTACGTGGTACGACATGCCAGACTGAGGCTCAGACCCCTCCAAGCATGGCCCGCTTTGGTCACCGCCCAGAGTGCAATAGCCTGGACTCAGTGGTCACTGTGCCACAGCAAGTACTCAAATCCCTCCAATGGGGGCTTGACCCTCAGTCAGTGTGCGAGGGAGTCCCCTTCAACAGCCCACAACCCTCTCTATCCCTAGTAATGGACACGTCAGCTCTGGGTTGGGGGGGCTCATCTGGGAGATCTCTGAAAATAAGGCTTATGGTCGCAGAATCAGTATCAAGGAGCTCAGAGAAGTGCAACTAGCCTGCCAGACCTTCCAGTCCTGACTACATGCTACCCTGGGGGGACCACCTCGCATATGCCTTTCCTCCGGTCCCACTCGTACACAAGGTGCTGCTCAAGATCTGCAGAGACAAGGCAGAAATAATTCTGTTGGCCCCAGCATGGCCATGCCAACATTGTACACCACGCTTCTGGAGCTGACCATGGACACCTTGATCCTACCACCACTTTGCCCAGATCTCATCACCCAGGACCACAGTCACCTTCACCACCCAGACCTCCATCTCATGGCATGAAAGCTTCATGGTTAAACCCAATGGAGCGCCTGTGCTCAGAACCAGTAAGGCAGGTTCTGCTCGGCAGCAGGAAACCATCCACCGGGGCCACTTATCTAGATAAGTGAAAGAAGTTACTTGCTCGTGTACCTAGCACCACATATCTCCACTTCAGGCTCCTGTACCACTCATCCTGGATTACCTCCTGCACCTGAAACAACAGGGCCTAGCAGGGTCATCCATCAGGGAACACCTTGCTGCTATTTTGGCCTTCCACCCGGAAGAACTAGGGCATTCTGTGTTCACCAACCCTATGGTAGGGCGTTTCCTCAAGGGCCTGGAAAGATTATATCCACAGACTCAACGACCTGCGCCTGCATGGGACCTCAATCTGGTCCTCTCCAGATTAATGGGGCCCCCTTTCAAACCATTGGTGACTCACTCCCTTCTGTATTTGTCATGGAAGATGGTATTCCTGGTCACCATCATACCGGCTAGGAGGGTGTCCGAGTTAAATGCACTAACCTCCGACCCACCTTACACAGTCTTCCACAAGGACAAGGTGCAACTCAGGCGTCAACCAGCCTTCCTTCCCAAGGTGGTGTCCCCATTTCATGCTAGCCAAGACATCTTTCTACCAGTCTTCTATCCCAAGCCTCATACCAGTGCACAGGAGCAGAGGCTTCACTCATTGTATGTCCAGCATGCACTAGCATTGTACATCGAGCACACTAAGCCTTTCAGGAAATCGAATCAGCTGTTCATGACCGTGGCAGACTGGATGAAAGGGCTTCCAGTGCATTTCTTCCTGCATCATGGACTGCATCCGCACATGCTACAAGCTGACTACAGTCCCAGCCCAGTCTATTATGGCACATTCCACAAGGGCATAAGCCTCGTCAGCAACTTTCCTGGCCCAGAGTCCCATTCAGGAGATCTGCAGAGCGATATCCTGGTCATTGGGGCATATGTTTAACCACTCACTATGCTATCACCCAGCATTCCAAAGATTTTGCCGCATCCAGCAGATGGTACTCCAGTCACGTCAGTTGGGTTATATATATTGAGCACCATGAAGGCGCCACTCCAGAGGGCTCCACAGCCGACCCAACGGGAACTGCTAAGTGAAAACTTTCCAACGACTGTGCATACGGTGCACACACACCTGACTGGAATGGACGTGAACACCACAGCTCGAAGAACAACAGTTATGAGAAGGTGAGTAACAACTTTTTTCAGTGCACCCACCAACTGAAAATCAGCGCACATAAAAGTGATCACAGAAAGCTCATGCTCCAATATGTCTGTTAGTCTATAAGGTGCCACAGGACTCTTTGCTGCTTTCACAGAATTATGGTTGAGGCTATTGCATGCTAAACCATTATTTTCAGATACAAATGAAAGTTCTTATTTCTCATATGCTTGGTCTTAGTCCAATATTAAGGTTTGGGGTTCTATGGTGATAAATATCTGGTTTTGTTTTTGGTGGTGTTAGAGGCCAAGGAAAACAAAAGATTTTACTCAGAAGCATTAGTCAGATCACACATTCCTCCATCTTGTTAGGCAAACAGCAAGATTGTGTGACTTCAAGATATGATCTCTTATTATGACCTTAGTGAACAAACAATTTCACACAACTGTGGTAAAGCAGTTATTTGAGTACAGCAAAGCACCACGCCTGACTAAACTGCATTTTAGAAGTGTCTCATATTATACTTAACCACACTCAATATAGTTACCAGAGCTGGAGAGAAAGGAGGGGGAAGGATAAATTCTGTCCCCTGTGAGTGGCCTGCTTTAAAACCCTTAACTTGGCATTTCACTTATAGATATAAAATGGAAGTAAAGTTAGTAGTTCTACTGTATTTTCAGTGGGCAGGTTCCCGTTTCCTTTGGTAGGATAAAGGATGATTGTTGAGAAAGCAAGACAGCAAGGTTTTTACTTTTGTTAAAACTGCTAACTGTAGCACAGATGCAGCTATGGAAGAGTGAGCTAGATTCTATATGGCTTCACAATAAAGATTTTATATTTATTGCTGGTGATTGTGTCAGATAGAGCAGGAACCCACTTTATTTTCAGTTAACAGGTGGAGTTTGCAGCTTTGACACTCAGGGAATAAAAGTTTGATGCATGAACTGAACAAACTGGACCTAGAAGCCAGAAAGCATAAAATATGGACTCTGTCAATGGCACTTTTACACAATTATTTCAGATGCCAACCATACTTTAAAATGACTACATTAATCTATGGTGGCAAAAATGGAGTCTTCTTAATTTAAGTTTCCTGAAGAAACAATCCTTTCTTCACATGGGTGAATGACATATTTGGTACCACATCCCACTGGCAATACAGGAATGAAAGCAGTGATCTGTCAGGAATGCACAGTGAGAGGCACACAGTCTGTGGGGATAGATTACTGTCCAAATGTAAAGTTACTGAAATTTTTTATTCAGCGGAGGAAAAAGCCTGGGCAGAGACAGAAAAGGGAAAACAAAGCAGCTTGTCACTTACCACTGCCCAAATCAACAAACAAGTCATCCTCAGTCATTTTAATCTCATCAATCATTTGGGCCACTAAATCAAAGGAAGTCTCTCCATACACCTCTGGGGAAAAGGGCTCATAGTTGTTGAGTTTCTCTGGGTCAGTCACCGAGTGGTTATATACTTGTTGCAAGATGTGACGGAGGAGCCCATTGGAGGGACGAGTGTTCAGTTTCATGGGCTGGGTGGTTCCTTTCCACTAAGGGTGAGGAGCAGAAAGAGAATTTAAACAAGAAAAATACCTCATGACATACCTGCATTTGTGTGGGGGAGGGAGACTGACAAAGACAATCCACATTCCTCCACTCCTTCTCTTGTATGAGTAAAACTGATCTACAGTTCTTCCATAAGCAGCAGCAAGACATGCTAAAGAACTTCTGCAGCAATGAAACTTGGGGAGGTTGGTTTGCTTTACTGTCTGTGTCACCTCACACAACAGGTATTTTCAAAGACTGCATACCAGAAACAGGAGGGAAAAGGATCTAAGATCTGGCTACATACTTGATGTAACAACTGCATTTCATTGCACCAACAACATAAAGGGCGGGGGGTGTTTTCTTGCCATGAAGTGTAACATGGGAGGAATCACACTCAGAGGGAGCAGGAGAAAAAATCTAAGCTTCTGCTGGCTAATAATCTCATTCCTAAATGGAAGCTATTGATATTTCTGAACTTCCTCTTGTCTTCTCTCTTTGGATTTCGGCATCTTTTCCATCTCCTTTTCCTGATAGTCACCTTTTTCCTATCTGATCCTGTTTGAGGGCTCAGGGCAGCTACCTCAGAGGCCAATCACCACCTCTGCTCATTATATCAGCTAGTCTGGGCTCCTATATTCACAGGGCACTGGCAGGACAGAGTGAAACTGACTAGATTCTCACTTCAGTGAGTGACTGTAAATGCTGAAGAATTCCAACTTTTAAGCTATTAACAAAGACAAGATTAAAGTGGCCAGCATCTATGAATCAGGCAAATAATATGTAGATTTGTAGGTGCCAAAGTGGTGCGAAGTCTGGGAGAAGTTCTAACCTACTGACCATATCTTTCTGAGGTATATTTTGAATGCTCCTATAAAATAAGATTACAGCCCACAACATGTGTTTGATAGGTCAAAGTACTTCATAAGGCCCCTAGACTGTGTTTTTATAGAATAAGATGTAGTATTAAATTGGATGAGGGTTAAGTACAGTGACAGATACTGCTGACAGAACTGGCATCTAAATTCCATAAATTAAGTAAAATTCTTAATATTAGATTAAACTTACTATGTTTCATTACCAGCCTTAAACTTGGGTAAGAAACCAAAAAAAAGTTACCTATTATTAGAAACCTATTAAATTAGATTTCATTCCAGTTCTTCCTTCATAGCGATTGATCCTTTGGAACAGAACAGCTCAGCTCTAAAATACAGCTTTACTGAATAGTAAGGGAATCCTTAATCTATGGATCATCGCAACAGTACACAAGAGAGTTAGTCTGGACTATTAAGGAACTTTTAAGTCTCAATCCCCACACACCAGAGGAAACGTGCATATATTAAATCCTTGTGAAATTTCTGATGAAAAAGATAGGTATGGTGCATGCAAAGGAACCCTTTTTCAAAGGTAACTCAGCTATTTCAAATGTCAAAGCATAAGTGCCAACTGCACATTAAGGACTAAGAGCCTGCAAACCTGTATTTTAGAAAACATAAGCCATTCTTATATAAAGATATAACTTCACTCCAAGGCTAAATCCTCAACTGCCAAGTTTTGGCCCAGAAAGCAAGGTTTAATAGATGATTTATTAACTCCCGAATGAATGGAAATGCTGTAATAGTGGTGCTGGTGTTTAAGCAAACACTCAACTGAGCGCTAAGAAAGTGAATTTGAAACCACTAGCCTGAATAAAGCCAGCTAGATAGGCATCATGGCATAACAAAGGTAAATACATACCAACTGATGAATGCTATCAATGGCGCGGTTGTATTTGTCACAAAGCCTCTGCATGCTTTCAAAGCTGGGAAAGGAAAAAAAGCAAAGTTTGCTAGTCAGTTAACAGTCTAAAGAAGATCTTGAAATGCTCAGCTATGCACATAGAAGCAACACTACCACGGTTGGTAAACACATTTGACCTACATTTTTAAAAAGTATCCATACTGTAGCTGTAATTTTTTTTTTTGCAACGATCATTAATTCTTTATGCAATTTTACACTTTTACAAAGTTTCCTTAAATAAGGGACTTTAGCAGCTCAACGATTCATGAGAAAGTCTACACATGGTATCCATGTGACAGAAGAAGAGTTCTTTCAAGGAAACTGATTTCAACGTTGAACTTCTGAAGATTGTAATTAATGGCGAAAATTAAGTTATGGAGATAATTTGACGTTATCTTACGTTTTTCCTTTCTGACCTATCAGGAATTCAAGACAGAAATTCCCATGAGCCCTCTTGGCTTCCTCTCACTTCCCTACATGCAAAAAAAGTTTTAGGCATTACACTTCTAATGCGTTCTGCTTTGTTCCTTCCTGTGTCCACCATATCCAGCTATGAAGATAGTCAGACACTCATCCAGAGCTCAGTTCTGTTCTGTTCTAACATGCAGTGTGCCATGTAATACAACTTCTTCAAAGAACAAACTTCATCCGCCAGACACCCGCTTTACAAGGGAAGCATAATCCTTGTTCTGTGGGTTAGTTGGGATCACAGTTTAGCCAGGCACCTTAATTGCAGAGGCTGAGAGGATTACACAATCATTTCAGGTCAAGGGGGGAAGGATACCAGCCAGTCCCACTGTCATTACATAACTAGATTCCAGAAAGCAGCAGCAGAAAAGCGAGTCCACAGAGTAACTGGAGTAACATATCCCACAGCTACCCCAAGACAAGAAGGGAGGAAGAAAAAAAACAGAGGAGAAAAGAAGGAAGTTAACTTCTCATGAACTTGACTTCACTACCACAACTAGCTAAGACCCCTTATTTGAGAACACTGTTACTTTGCACTCACTTTGGATTGCCAATTGACAGTTTTTAATTCCATGTTAATAAAAACAGGAAAGACTGAAAAGTATTATTTATGAGTGTATATTTGCGTTTCCATAATGCACTGGTTTTCATTCCCATTCTCTGCATTTGCAGCACTGCAGCTAATCTTCTAAGATTAATTTTTCAAATAATTCTTTTTTTTTCCCCCCAAGGAAAATAAAATTATTAATCTATTACCAGAATGACAGGTTTATGGCTTCTTTGAATAGCTTCTGAGAAATAAGTGAGGTGCAGTTGAGGACAGATGGTTTCCTCTTTTATTCAGAATCATTGCTGACAAAAAGTGAGGCTGCACACCTACACAAACCCCACCAGTACTACAAAATTATTGTATTACAATATCAGCATATAAACCATAGACCTGACGTTAGGAGGTACTGAGCATTCACTACTCCTGTTTAATTTCCTGGGAGGCTGGAGAGCTGAGTAAGAGGAGACCATATAAAATAAAAGGAATAATATAGCACCAAAGAGCGGTCCTTTTATATTGCAAAAGCCATCCAGGTGCTCACATAGTTAATGCTGAATTAGGACCTGATTCAGTTTCACCTGTCTCAATCCCACTCAGGAGACGTGATTACTTTGTGGACACCGGTGAAATTAGATCTTTAAGAAATTTCATGGATTTTCATAAACCACAACTTGGCTGCAGGCAAGTGTCATCTCTATTTCCATTCTCAGTTAGTGCAGTCAAACTGAGCCAAAAATATAGAATCTCTCAACTGTCACCAAATGAACTTATTACAAACAAAAACATTTCATAGGGTCAGATTCTGTCCCTCCCAATCTCTACCCACAGAGACTGTAACACATCCTTATCAAGCCAGTCCATGTAGTAGGTGTTTTCACATAGTTCTGTGAATCAGGCACTGCTCCTGCTTCTCCAGAGACAAAGTCTGTAGGAATAGTTTGAGCTGAAACTCTGTTTTTATAGTGTCGCCACTCGTATTTGATTCTGAATAGAAGAGTGGGGAAAGTTAACTTTCCACAAACATGGAGAGAAAAATCAGTGGTGCCATGGGCAGCTCTGTCATAGTGTTTTCCAACAAGAATTCTTAGTTACTACAAAAGCAGAAACTTCAATGCCATTCAGATTCCTAACGCTGGCTTTAGCCCAACAGCACAGATACAGATCATTGTTTCAGGGTGAGTAATTCCAACGTACACCAGCTCAGCTTTTTGCTATGTGAAGTTTCCAATTATGTCCTTAAATCCAACAGCCGTTGCCAATACTCCTGTTACACATTTCCTACTAAAATAACTTTGTAGAGTCTGAAGCCAGCTCTAAAAGAAAACTTCAGCTCAATTTGCAGTGTCTGTAATTAGTTATTCTTAGACCAATTCACAACAAGCCATTTAGGCCTGCCCTTCGGTTCCTCTCACCTTTTTGTATCATAGTCAATTAAAACATAATTTTCCATGGCAAGCTTGAGATCTGGGATTTCTTCACAGACCCACCTGCAATGAGACAAGAAATCAGAATACAATAGATCCCCAAATCTTTTACATTAGTGCTTAACGAGGCAGTTTTTACTTTTACTGAAGCAGCAATCTGCCTGGATTCTAGACTGACGTTCCTATAAATAAAAGACGGTGTTACAGAAAGCATGAAAGACTGAAATATTGTGAGAAGTGAGGTAGACATCACAAAATGCTAATTATGGGGCTGGAAGAGTTCTTATTCAACACAAGAGTGAATATGAAATTAAGTGCCCATTACCACTGGCAGAACTATAAAGCTCTTGAATACGCATGAACTGAATTTTGACTTCCCAATGAAGTGACAAATATACTTAGTTGATGTAAAAATAAAAGCCACAGCTAATGCTAATCTAATGGGAAACGTGAAGCAATCATTCTGAAATGCATTTATTTTTTAATAAGTTATGAACAACCACTTCCTTTGACAAAGCTACTTGCTATTTTGCCACACAGATACAAGTCATCTCCTGCAACCTGATGTTTGAAAATGCACAGCAATCCTCGGCACAAATGAAACCTCCAAAGAGTTGGTGTGAGAGGGCGCTCTCTCCCTCTATCAGTGCAGTGTACTGTACTTCCACTTAAATGACCACCTTGAAATAGACTTGATAGTGGTTTTGATGTTTGTTTTTTTTAAGGCATGTTTTTTTTTCAGGCTGTATTAATACAGGATCCTGTTAGAAATGGAAAACTGACAGCCACTGCCAGTATATCTGACAAGCTAAATCTGGCAAAAGAAGTACAAAGTTCTGCATTTCATTTCAAATGTGAAAAAGTTAATTATTTTCAAAGACAACTTAAAAGCTAACAATGAGGGCCCCAGTCTGGATGGCAAGTCATTGGAGCGACAAAGTCTTTGTAAAGGGCTGGGGAAGCCACATCAGAAAAAGGGGTTTCACACCCTTTCCCTTCTAAGCATCAAAATGAGAAAGAATGAAGCAACACCTAAAATATAGAGTGCTCTATAGAATACCATTGGGAATCACATTTTCTCTCCCTTAGGTCTTGATATTATGGATAGATTGATTACTCGCTATAGCATTTGTTTCGTTTTTTTCAAAAAAGAGAAACAGTTAAAGAGTTACACCTCTATACTTTGTGGCCCCATAAGGACTCCAGTGATGGTTTGGTGCGGTTCCATGTTTATCATCTCCATTTTTGTATCAAATTTGCTCAGCTCACTAGAAAGAACATTTCTGAAACGGCATCTTGACAACCAGGGATGTGACAGTCAAGCCGAGTTCTTTCTGGCTTGTGGATCACCCTGGCTAAAAGTTTATGCAACTGAAACTTAGGCCATGTCTACGCTGCATCAGCAAAACTTATGTTGCTTAGGGGGTGTGAATATTCCACCCCCCAAGCGACATAAGTTAGACCAACATAAGCGTTTGCGTGCACAGCACTATGTCAGCGGGAGAGGCTTTCCCACAGACATAACTTATGCTGCCCACAGAGGTGCGTTTTCTATGCCGATGGGAGAGCTCTCCCATTGGCAGAGAGCGTCTTCAACACATTCGCTGCAGCTGTAGGTATAGCGTGACAGGGTCAGGCCAGATGGATACAGGAGAGTGTTCCTATTGGGATCCAGGAAGTGGGCGGGCTCCGCCCACCCACTGCTAAAGGATCCCCTGCTCAGCCCAAGAGGAGGATCCACAGGACCTGGAAACCAAGTAATTCCGGGGGACAACTAATGAAATAACAAGGACAGGAGTGCGGTCAAAGGGTTAAACAAAGGGAACCTGACGGGGACACCAAGCAGAGAACCCCAGACAGCGCCTACTGCTCTTCGAAAGCATCAAGGGAGTCAATGGATGCTGCCCAGAGGAACTCTGCCTGGATATGTGAACGGACGGCAGATCAGAAATAGGCCCCACATACAGGAGAGTGTTAGAAGGCAGATATATTAGTCCCAGAATTAAGTAGATCCCTTTTCTCTGGGTAAGGTAACAAGGACAGTTCCAGAACAAGCAGGAACTTGCTGGAACCAATTAGGGCAGACAGGCTAATTAGGACACCTGGAGTCAATTGAGAAGAAACTGCTAGAATCAATTAGGACAGGCTGGCTAATCAGGGCACCAGAGTTTAAAAAGGATCTCACTTCAGTTTGTAGTGTGCATGCGAGGAGCTGGGAGCAAGAGGCACTAGGAGCTGAGTGGGAAGGCATATTGCTGGAGGATTGAAGAGTACAAGCATTATCAGACACCAGGAGAAAGGTCCTGTGGTGAAGATAAAGAAGACGTTGGGAGGAGGCCATGGGGAAGTAGTCCAGGGAGTTATAGCTGTCACATAGCTGTTCCAGGAGACACTCTATAGACAGCTGCAGTCCACAAGGGTGGGCTGGAACCCAAAGTAGAGGGTAGGCCCGGGTTCCCTCCAAACCTCCCAATTCCTGATCAAACAGGAGGAATTGACCTGGACTGTGAGTTACCAAAGGGGGAAGGTCTCTGGGCTGTTCCCTGACTCACATGGTGAATCTCTAAGGCAAACAAATCCACCAATAAGCACAGGACCCACCAAGATAGAAGAGGAACTTTGTCACAATAGACATACCCTATCTTAATAGATTTACTGATAACAATTCCAGGTTCTCTCCCACATCTCTGTGTTGACTATTCAGTGGAATTAATAGTAGCACAAATATCCAACAAAAAAGAACCACATTTTAGACAAAGTCAGAAGACATGATTGTATGTGTACAGGAAGCAGATCTGTTGATTAAAATGCCATTTCTATAAAATCACTTTTCCTCACTTTACTATGCTGAAAGATGACCTGATTTTATTTTGAATAGGCTAAAAGTGTACAAAATGTCCTGAACAGCCAATGTGAGAGAGGGGCACATTTAGTATCCAAATGACTTAATCTTAAATCACTAATATTTCTCTTCAGGACATTCAGCACCTTACAAAAAAGGCATAACGGTAAGTATCTGTGAACTACATTTCTTGCTATTCTTCTAATGAAGACACCTCCTTAAAACCTCACGTTTTTGATCTCTGCAATTTTTCTCCCAGCAAACTAGGCCAGTGTGCAGCAAACAACTGTTCATATCACAAATTTTCAAGCCAGTGGTCAGCTCTATATCCTCTCACTTCACACTTCCACAGGACAGCTTACTAGCATAAGCAACAAGTATGCACTGTGGTTAATTTGGTACATGGGTAAGACTGATAGTTACAGAAGTTTAAGGCCCTGTAGGCACTACAGAAATCCCCATTTTTACAATAAAGCTGTGAAATGTGATTGTGGCCCAACTGTGTTCTAGCATTGACTCTTCTTGCCATTGGCTGGTGTGCACATACAAAGTACTAGTGCAGGTGACTCTGCTACTTCAGTAGCCACTTTCAGCAGCGCATCAGTTAAACCTGCTCAGAGCATGTCTAACTGATGCGCTACTGAAAACAGGTGTCAGAGCCAGAAAGCTAGGGCTCCCAACCTTACTAATGTTACTACAGCTGAAATGCTGTCAGCAATGGTTGAAAAAGTTTTAGACAAAGCCTTCGTGGATTGAAAAAAGAAATGTCAAGGAACCAGGCTAAACCATGGTCTCTTAACATGGATAACATTATTTTCTATCCACAAACACAGGCCAAGTATGCTTGAAAACAATTTTAAAATAGGACTATTTGTTGAGGATAAACAAAAAACCCAGTTGTATTAGGGACTGTTTCTGCCCAGCAAATTTTTCCTAACGCTGCCAAAACCACAGCAAGTATGAATTATTGCTGTGTCACAACTGTGTGTGGCTGTAATGGTGCCTGAAAACATTCAACCCTCTTACGCGCAGCCTTCTTCACAGTAGTATTTCAGCCACACCCTCCCACTGATGCAGCTCCACTAGCCCTGGAATGCCCATGTAGGCAGCCCTCCCAACCATTCTGAGTGCCAGTGGCACTGTACAGCTGTAGCCACAGTGAAATATTTTAAGAAATAAAAGTAAACAGTGTAAGCTTAAATTGGGCCAGAACTTAACAAGAGATGTAGATGGTGGTGGTGATGTTTTGTTTTTGTTTGTTTGTTTAGTTCCTAGCCTTATGTCTCCAAAGACTGAATTTTAAAATCCTCATTATAAATAAAACATACAATTTGGTACTGTTGTACAATTTCAGTTAGAACAACCACAGACTGGAACAGTTTGTTTCAGACTAAGATTAAGTTGCGGGCATGGGAAGGAGAAGTTACCGCATTACCTGAGCACTACGTGCACCTCTAAAAACATTTTTATAGAAACATTTTACAGCACTGTAATGCAACTCTGATTAGTGTACGGGTTTAGTTCTGCTACAGCATAATTAGATTGCTGTCTTCCTTTGTATTTTGATTCCCCTCCCAATGTCTAATTCGAGACATACAGTAATGCCAACATGGGAAAAAAAGGTTCTGTCCAGTTCTACATTGAACACTTACCGAATTGTCTCAATGATTTCATGAGCAGCATCATGGTGTTTGTCCTGAAATTAAAGGGGGGGGGAAGAGAGAAGAGAAGCAGTTTCAAACAGATATCTGGAGAACACCATTCATATTAATCCCCAAAGATTAAAAGGACTCCACCTTCTAAAGTAGATTAGGAGTTACACAGAGGCAGGAGTCCTTAATTGCCACCCAGCCCAGTTAATATATTCAAAATGTACATTTCTCAAGAGACAAAGCTTCTTAAGTTTTCTTGAGTTTCCACAGACTACTAAACAGTTTTTAAAAACTGCCCTTCCACTCATGTCACCATCACTTCTTGAAAATAAGAAATGTTATAGTCAATGGGGATTATTAGTGCGAGGTGGGTGTTTGAATGCAAGTTACATAACAAACAGTTGATTTCATCCACTGAGCATTTGGCACATGCTCACGTCTCCATATGTGGAATAGGAGTCTAAATCAGCAAACGGCTTTTTAAAATAAACTATCAGCTAAACAATAAGAATGGATACTAGTGATTAATAACTGGCAACACCAAACACCAGCTACATCAAAGCCTTTCTACTACTATAAAGTCATTGAAATTGTCCATTACATCACACATACACACACAGGATTGTGTGACACAAAGGTTCTACTAGCATATGTTTGGAATACCATATTACTTAGGTAAAGCCACGAGTTCTGCAGGTCTCATCCCATACGAGTGCCAATAAAACCGTTGTGCATGTGCCACATTACAGAAAAGTCTGTTTTAGGAAAATTATGGGGGGTTCTAAATAGTGTTTTGTATCCATCCTGCAAAGCCCAGAGCTATAGTTACCAAGAGTCCAACTGTAAAGGGCTCAGAAGGCGCCACAGAAATCTCTAAAAATAACCTAGTGTCATAAGTTTTTTTTTTTGTTTTTTTTTAATTAAAAAGAGACTTTCCTGAACAAAAAGCAAATGCTGAGCTTCCAAGATCTGAATTTCCCATCCTGGGCCTCAGGCAGGGTAATTTTTGAAGGGCTTGTGGGTAAGCAATTCCACATTTGAGGAAAAGAAGAAACATTTAAATGCAGACGATTTAAAAGAAAAATGGGGGATGTTTGAAATTTTAAAAGTTGTTCAAGGGCAGACTGCAGGCAAAGTGATCAGAGACGCATGATAGAATGCATTTGTGACATAGTGATCACTTATACATATAGTATCTATATTATTTAGGGCTTGTCTACATCAGAAAGTTGCAGCGCTGGTGAGGGAGTTACAGCGCTGCAACTTAGGAGGTGTACACATCTGCAGGGCACCACCAGCGCTGCAACTCCCTGTTTGCAGCGCTGGCCGTACTCCCGTTTTGTCTCGGGTGTAGAGGATCCAGCGCTGGTGATCCAGCGCTGGTAATCAAGTATAGTCACTTACCAGCGCTTTTCTTGACCTCCGTGGAATAAGCAGGTATCCCAGCATACCTGAGGAAGCCTCTGGTAATCAAGCTGGTCTCCTTCCCCGGCTTGCTCTCGCGTTCCCCGAACCCCGAGCAAGCAGGTCTCCTTCCCTGAGGTTTGCTGGGTGGTTCCGGGAAGGCGAGAGCAAACCGGGGAAGGAGACCAGCTTCGCCGCGGTTTGCTCTCGCGTTCCCCGAACAAGCAGGTCTCCTTCCCTGCGGTTTGCAGGGTGGTTCGCGGAACGCGAGAGCAAACCGCGGCGAAGCTGGTCTCCTTCCCCGGCTTGCTCTCGCGTTCCCCGAACCCCGAGCAAGCAGGTCTCCTTCCCTGAGGTTTGCTGGGTGGTTCCGGGAAGGCGAGAGCAAACCGGGGAAGGAGACCAGCTTCGCCGCGGTTTGCTCTCGCGTTCCGCGAACCACCCTGCAAACCGCAGGGAAGGAGACCTGCTTGTTCGGGGAACGCGAGAGCAAACCGCGGCGAAGCTGGTCTCCTTCCCCGGTTTGCTCTCGCGTTCCGCGAACCACCCTGCAAACCGCAGGGAAGGAGACCTGCTTGCTCGGGGGTTCGGCGAACGCGAGAGCAAACCGGGGAAGGAGACCAGCTTCGCCGCGGTTTGCTCTCGCGTTCCCCGAACAAGCAGGTCTCCTTCCCTGCGGTTTGCAGGGTGGTTCGCGGAACGCGAGAGCAAACCGCGGCGAAGCTGGTCTCCTTTCCCGGTTTGCTCTCGCCTTCCCCAAAACCCCTTGAAGCCGCCCAACAGCGCTGCAGTGTGGCCACATCTAACGCCACTTGCAGCGCTGGTTGCTGTAAGTGTGGCCACTCTGCAGCGCTGGCCCTATACAGCTGTACTAATACAGCTGTAACAACCAGCGCTGCAAAATTTTAGATGTAGACATGGCCTTAGTCCCATGCGTACCACACACAGCTTATAACTTTTAGTGATCTCTGAATTCTCTCTCAGTAGTCTGGAAGTTATACAAAATCTAAATCCGTATTTCTCACAGCCAAATTTGGGGATATGTAGGTTTCCTATTATACATACTCAGTTTTAAATTTGGTTTCAAAACATTAAGTCTTATTTTTAAAAACCAATTTCAGCATGGGACAAAGGACAAATACTGTGGTAGAAAATCCCCATGCCATGCAACCTGCAGGTAATATGTTAATTAGGTACTGGCTTGAACAGGAATCTCAGGAGACAATGAAAGGGGATAGAGATAAGGAAGGGCAAACATCTGTTAGCCTACTGACTCAGGCAGAAGTATGAAAGAAACTGCTCTCTAGACTGCAAGGAAGGGGTTTTATTTTTAGAATGTCAGAACATGAGACTGTAACTGTGAAGAATCATGCTGTCTGGGATCAGCAGTCTCATTCCTGGGCTACACTAGCAGGAGGGTTCAAACTAAGATACGCAACTTCACCTACGCTATTTGCGTAGCTGAAGTCAAAGTATCTTAGTACGACTTACCTGGCCATCCTCACGGCAGCAAGTCGACTGCCACGGCTCCCCCATCGACTCCGCTTACACCTCCTGCCGAGGTGGAGTACGGGTGTCGATTAGCAGATCAATTTATTGCATCAGACAAGACGCGATAAATCGATCCTCGATACATTGAACACTACCCGTCCATCCAGCGGGTAGTACAGACGTAACCTCAGACTCAGGCCACGTCTACACTTAAAGATCGCTCGCTGTTTTTTGCTAAGGCAAGAGAGAGCTCTCCTGTCAACATAAATAAAACCAGCTCAATGACTGGTGGTAGCTACCTCAGCAGCAGAGTATCTCCTGCCAACATAGTGCCATATACATGAGTGCTTATGCCGCCAAAACCTATGTCGCTCCGGGGTGATTTTTTCACACCCTGAGCATCAAAAGTTTTGCCAGCATAAGTGCTAGTGTAGACATGGCCGCAGATGTGAAAATCCTAGAACTTTCCAGGGGTGACAGCAGCCACAAAATACCTAAGGAGTAAAACTAACAAAGGAAACCAGAAACCAAGTAATTGGCTAAGCAGTGAAGTTTGACCTACTAACCACCATGTCCTCCTCTTTGTATGCTTTGTAACATTCCATAGCTCTACACACATAAATGCTCCTAACACATCACAGGTGATCACATTTGGATCATGCCTGCTCCAAGCAATGCTACCCATCACATCATCCGCCACTGTACCATTCTCAACTGGTGAAATGCCAGTGTGGATGGGACTCAACGGTCTAACAGCCTCAACAGTGCAAATAAGTACCTCTGTAATTAAACTGCACACACCAGAAAACTCACTTGTGGGGCAAAACAGCATACAATTTAGCAATTTACTTCATTCTGCTTCAATGGCATTGAAATTCAAAAAACAGAAGTTATTTTTAATCACATTCCTGTATTCCAAATGAATGGGATGAACTAACTATGGCTGTTAACTCCAAATAAAATCTTTTAGTTCAAGAAGAAAGCCAAGAAGAAAGGGAGGGCAGCCACCTTCCATAGGGGAATTGCACCTCATCTGCACAAACAGAGAATGAAAAGAGACAGCCCTTTCCCTAATGGGGGTAGCTATTGCTAGGGCCTCAAAGCAGTAATCAGCTGCAGCCCATAGGCTGTAATACCGCCTTAACCATAGCAAGGCACACAAAGAATGGCATTTAGACCATTTTAAAACATTAGGTTCAAACCCAAGTCAAAGTTATATCAATAAACTTTTTGTTTAATTTAATATTATTTTGCCAAGTTTTAAATAATATTAGAGGCTACAGTTGTGTAGCTTCAGATTTCAAAATTATCCTATCAAGGATCAACTGATTTCTGCACACATGTAAAGCATACAATTTAAAATGTCATGTGCACCCATCAGTGATCAATAGCCCATGATCAAATAATATTCCTCTATAGGTCCAGTGTTCTTTACAACAGAAAGCAGCAAGAGGTTAACACTGGAGAAGTTTAAATAAAACAGGTTTCCTGCTCTTCAACTGAAAAAAACACAACCTACTTCCATATCAAACAGAGGGTTTTTATTATGACAGTAACATGTACACATTGTGCATAATATGAAAGTCCAGTTATGCCCCGGTACATATACTGTTGGCCATAATAGGAGCCCTGCATGAGCATAAGCATCTACAGGCAGAATTAGTCCCTATTAATTTATCTAAAATCTTTTTTTTTTTAAAGTATAATTTGCATGAAGAAAAGGAGCATCAGTGGGGAAAAAAGTCATTATTCCATAAACATGGCTGCTCCTTTCCATATGCTTCAGAAGTCAATCTGTCTCAACTACTTTGAAAAAGAAAATCATGTGGTCACTGATTCAGCAGACTTGAGTACCCAAAAGAAAAATATCAAGTTGTTCCAACTTCAGATGGTATTTTGTTAAAACTTAGTACTTGTACAGGACCTCAAAGCACTTCACAATATCATGGGTTTGGATTTTCAAAGAAGCAGGCCAGTCAATGCTGGGTACTTTTGAAAATACCAGCCTACATATCTACACTTGAAAAGGTTTGCCAGTATACATATATACCAGTACAATTAAACTGGCAAGCCCAGTGGAAATGCAGCTGATACCAGCGGATTATTTTCTGTGTTATCTTAAACCAGTTCCCCAAACAGAGTATCCAGTGTATTTTGTTAGTATAACTGCAGGCAACTCTACACTAAAGCACTACAGTGGCCCAGTTCCATTGCAGCAGCTGCATCACTGTAGTGTTTGTATTGTAGACATACCGTGAGTCTCCACATTCCTGTGAGGGAGACAAAGAATTATCCCTTTTTAAAAGATGGTTGCCGACCCCTGGCATAGACGCTTCCTATACTAATGGTAGTTAATGCACTTCTCAGAAGAAAACTTCCATCAACTTAGCTGCATCTAGGACATTTTTCACAGCTCTGAGCAACATTAACATATCTAATTTTCAAGTGTAGATCAGACCTCAAGGGAAAAAAGTGAGTTGCCCAAGTTGGCACTGAGATCTTGTCTCTATGCAAATTGCACCAATTGAATTAAGTGCGTGATTTTAAACGGATTTAGTTAAACTACGTTGTGCAAATCCAGTTTGATGTGTAAACTCAAGTCAATTTAAACTGGTTTATTCTGATTTAGTTTGATTCCTTATTGAATTAAGATAAAATTAATAGAATCTTGGTTTAAAATGAATCAAATAGCCTCACCATTCTGAACCAGTTTTTAAATTCAATTAAAATTAAATAGTGGAACTCTTGACTATTAACAAGGCCTATGAAAGTTCAGAGCAGGGACTAGAACATGGGTCTCAATCCCATGCTCCACTCCCTTTCCTTATTGTTGTCAGAATTGCTTGTTGTGATTAGAGTATACTTTTATTTCTTTATTGTCTGAAAAGTTTGAGCATTTTCTTTTAGGAAGTTCTCTCTGACTGTCATTCATGGAAAACCAAACTTTTAAGGGCAATCTTCATCTGCATTTCTCATTATCTAGACTAGGATTAATCATGTTTACAGTATTACTGTATGACCTGGGAATCAACCAAGAATTGGGCCCCACTGGACTAAGCACTGGTCAAACACAGTAGTGGACAATACTACTAGACCAGGGGTAGGCAACCAGTGGCCCTCACACTGCCTGGGTCCTGGCCACTGGTCCGGGGGGCTCTGCATTTTAATTTAGTTTTAAATGAAGCTTCTTAAACATTTTAAAAACCTTATTTACTTTACATACAACAATAGTTTAGTTATGCATTATAGACTTATAAAAAGAGACCTTCTAAAAACGTTAAAATGTATGACTGGCATGCGAAACCTTAAATCAGAGTGAATAAATGAAGATTCGGCACACCACTTCTGAAAGGCTGCTGACCCCTGCACTAGACAGTAGTGATCAGACAGGTAAAATAGTTCAGTAAAAGGCTATGTTTGTGTTTTTAATACAGTAGCAATTTCCAATGAAAAGAACTGAATTAGAAACCTATACTATCAAACTGAAATGTCAAACTTTGACAGTTTATTACAACACTTTTGCTGCAATTTACCCAGTTATTATGAAGGCCAGTGTTGCAATACTGAATAGGAAGTACTACATAACCTTCTCTACAAATTTTCCCTCCATTTACACTTTAAAGAAACCTTCCCATATTAAATCTTAAAGGTGTGGACTTCAGAATTATTTCTAGGTATCATGATAGCGTAGCATCACAGACACCCAGGTATGTTTATGAAGGAGGGGTGGTACTTTAAAGATAAAAAGGTTCTTAATGTAAAATGAATCTCAAAAAGCTATTTCTTAAATTTGTGAATGTGTCACTTTAGTCATTGTTCCACGAACATTTAATTGTTTGTGGAACAATGACTAATTAAAATGCTTTGCTGGCAGGACCTGAAATGAGAAACCACATCCTAGCACTCTTCCAGATGTATGAGAATGAACTAAATATAAAAGGACATGCAACTGTCCTGCAGTCTACATTTTTAGCAAGTCTCATGAGGGCTACATTTTCTAAAGCTTAAGATGGCATAAATACCTACTTACCTATTCCCCCCCATCTGTAAAATGAGGATAACATTTATGAGATTAGTCACTGTCTGTACAGTGCTTTAAACACATTATGCCCTGTGTAAGGGTTCTATGGGGTATTCTGAAATACAAACAGGAGACAGATTTTTCCAGTGGGGGTGGTTTGGCATACCGAAAATCTGAGGCTGGGCACACACAAATAAGTTGGACAGAGGAGAGGGGTCTTACAGATAATATCACCTTGATCTTCTATAGCACCTTTAATCAGTACATCTCAAAGCACTGTACAAAGGAAGTCAGTACACCCCCATTTTACATATGGGGAAACTGAGGCAAAGACAGGGACTGTGACTTGGCCAAGATGACTCCGCAAGCCAATGGAAGATCCAGGAATAGAACCCAGGACACCTTAGTCCCTTCTCAGTGTTCCAGCAACTAGGACATGCTTCTTCCCCAAAGAAAAGTGTCCAAAGCCTCGTTTCAGAATTGTGCAAGAGCTGCCCAAGACCATTTGGGCATGTGCAAGCTAGTTGCGGTCAGGCATTTGCAAACCAGGAGGAAGAGGTCTCTCATGAGTCCTTCAGTGACCACTAGGTCAGACAGTACAACTCAAAGGAAGCAGCAGCTGATGCAAACTGATAAAAAAAAATGCTTTTTTAGTTCTATGTTGCCTCTGCCTGGGACACCTCCCTCATGGCAGAAGCTGACCTTACTTTGGAAACCACTCCTCTCCTGGCCACCAAATCACAGCAGTTCAGGCTCTCCCAACCATTCAGCCAGTCTCAGAATACTGTTGCAGCTCCTCATGCTTTGATAAAGGTATTTGGATAGCAAAGGGCCAATCTGCATATTAGCAAAAAAATGGCCCAGCTAGCCACAATGGTGGGCACACCATCAAGAGGTGCATACACCCTTGTGGTCACCTACGGACAAGGTTGCTTAGCAATGGCATCACAAAGGTGGGACAAGAAAAACAGCCTGTTTTGCCCATTGAAATAAAGTGATCAGTGGGTCAACTGTGCCTTTAATATCCCCCAGGTTTCTTCCATTTGTGCTCAAGTGGAAAAGTTTTCTGTAGATCCAAAAGCAGTGTCAATATGGTTCTACTCTGAGCTATGGCTGCCCCAGAGGGACAGAAAAGAGAAGGAGAGTGTGCCACATTATTGTGTGGCATGCAGATACTCTCTTTCAAAATCCAGTGGCATAGGTGCAGCCAAAAATCTGTGTACTCCTGATTTAGAACATACAAAGTTTTAGTCTATTTTTCAGCCTGCCTAGGCAGACATGCAGCTAAGTCTTTGAAGACAGGAATCATTCTGGATACAAACATCTACAGACAATGGTGAATGTCTGAAACCCCATGTAAGAAGCATTTCCAGCTATGATGGAGAAAAGGGGGAAGAGACACTGTTTGGGGAGGGAACCAAATGAATTGAGAAGTCTCAAGATCTCAAGTGCAGCTAGCAACTATCTTGAGTCACTCTCTCAGAAGTTTCAGGCCCTCTGGCGCATACACACTACCAATTTTTGGTGAACTCATACTTGCATGCGTCAGGATCCTCTGAATACAAAGTGAAGAGAAAGCTAAAAAGTCATATCTGTGCAATATTTCATACTGCAGGGCTAGACATATTAATGCCATCAGCTGAGAGTAGGTTGGTGTCATTTATTTTCCAGTGTAGCAACTGGAATACGATACTTCTCTTACACATTGGAGCAAGAAGCTTCCTCTGAATTGCCTTGTAACTAAGGTTTCCTTACACCAAGGAGGAGGTTATAAAGCAAAAAGACATCACTAGACTCCCTCCTGCAGACAATGTGCCCTCAATCTCTTTATCTTCATTAAATCAAAGAGATAGAGCTCAAAGATTATTTCTCACATGACAAGGTCATAAACCACAACGAAGACTCCAATCAAAGCTTCAAGTAATTTATAGCGCTACACACAGCTGGCCAGAAGACATCATGTAAAACTTGCAGTGCATTAATGCATTCGTAAGGGACCAAAAAAAAAAAAAGTTTGCTAAAAAAAAAATATAGGAACTTGGGGCCAAGATCTAACCTAACTGAAAGTATGATAAATTAACGGGAAAAATATGCTCCTGATTAGAGATTCCAAAACTGGTATGGAAACCAAATAGATATTCTGGGTAGGAATGATAGATATAGATTGTAGAACTGTTGGCCCATACAGCGCTGGCTCCTTCTTGTTTCCACCAGCTACACTGTACTAAGACAGCTAAAATGCATTAAATATTTTTACATCTCCACATAAGTGATTGCTGTAGCTGCCTCAGGAGCATGTTGCAAATGTTGTGCAACTGAAGTGGTTCATATGATAGCACATTGGAAAGGAAGTATCCTTGAGACTATCTCTCTGTTAATATGTGATCTATCCAACAAGAGACTGAGGGCATGGCTACATTAGAGAGTTTACAGCGGCATAGCTGCACCACTGTAAGTTCTTTAACATAGCTGCTCTAAATCGACAGGAGAGAGCTCTTCCATCAGCTTAACTTCCCCATGAGTGGCAGAAGCTGTCAGCCGGAAAAGCTCTCTCACCGACATAGCACTGTCCACACTGGTGCTTAAGTCGCTCAGAAGAGTGGATTTATCATCCCCGAGTGACGTAACTTATTCCGATGTAAACTGTAGTGCAAACAGAGCCTGAGGCCTTATCTACATGAGAAAGCTGCACTTGTACACATTGAGTTATACATTTATACCAGTGTAGGCCTAGTCTACACATTATTTTTGTACTAACTACTTTGGTTGGGGGTACAATTTTCTGCCGAAATAGTTGTAACCAGTACAACTCCTAGTGTGAACACAATTACATCAGTATAACGTGGCTTATACTGCTATAGCTTGTTCTCCTTCCCATAGAGTAGTGGTTTTCAACCTGTGGTCCACGGAGCCCTGGGGGTCCACAGACTATGTCTAAAATTCAAAAGAGGTCCACACCTCTATTCAAAATATTTTAGGGATCCGCAAGTGTAAAAAGGTTGAAAAACCACCATCATCTGGGAATAAAATTATACCAGTAAAAATGTGCCCACAATAAGAAGGGTGGGACTAGTGTAGCCAAAGTGGTACAACTTGTGTGTTCTGACAAACCTATAGTTTGGATATGGACACACTTATTCCGGTATAAAAATGACTTTTTGGTTTAAGTCAAGTTAGTTGGGAAAAGGGTTAAATTAAACTGAAATAAACCAATCTGTGTCCACACAGGCGGTTGCCAAAAAGTTCTCATTGACAGAACTTGTATCTCTATGTAGGACCTAAGCAAAGGCAATGTTCTGCATATGTTACTCCTGACACAAATGAACACTTAGTCCCAAAACCATGCTAATGGCTTGAACATAAATAAGTCAAAGTCATGTTAATTTCAAGTTCCATTAGGAACAGGAATGGGGAAAGGAGTAATCAAAAAGAATAAAATTAGAGGATAAGGACATTTTCTTTCAAAATTCTGAAATAGCAGCCACACCAAGGGCATTAGTCAAAAGAACCTGGTGTATTTAACGTTAAAAGAGTTTAGGAACTGTGCAATGGGTTAACAGAATTTGCCTAGCAAATGCATTCCAATGAATTCAGCATCTTTTGGTGACAAAGAGTTCCCAAGAGAACAAACCCTTTCTGATCTTCAGTGAAAAGCAACCATTAAACATTTCCGGGGAAGTGGGATGGACTTCAAGAGCCACAGGGGCCCTTCGGATTTCAACATACCACTATATAGAAGAATGTTAATAGAAATTTTTATTTTTTACATGTTTTTAAAGAGACAAACTGCATTTCATTTATTTTGAACCCAACTACAAATTGTATACGTTTTCAATGGGAGGAGGAAATTCTGTTATCGCTTAAGTTTTATTTATGTACACACACATCCATACACCATTACCTATTTATTCTGTTGCTGATTTGGTACCTTATACAGTCTGATTTAAATTTTAGGAAGTTTTTTTCATTTAATCCAAGATGGAAATACCATAACTATCTGAGGCTAACTCCTGCTTATTGCAGTGATGGACACATCAGAAATGCAAGAATACAAAGCTATACTCCTCAAGGTCCTAGAGAAGAAAGATGTTTGTGAGGGTCTTGAAACAACAACAACAAAAAAGTTTAACTCATCTGCATCTACAATGAGTTTCAACTTGTTGGTTACACCCGCCATAGACTTCATCCTGCATGCAGCACTTGTAATGAGACTGTCAAAAGCTTTCAAAGACTAGATTAATTTTCAAGTCTGGTAAATATTGTCATCATAACTTTGTAATATCTGAAGATATTCCTGATTTAAAGGCAAAAATTCAGTCAAAGGCTAAGCCCTTCCAACCTGTTTATTCCATCTAATGAAGATTCAAAGACAGTAAAATCCTGGCTCCACAAAAGTCATTGGCAAAACTCCCATTGACTTCACTGGTAACAGAATTTTACCATATACTATCAAAATCTTGCCTGAACACTTTTCACACCAAAGGGCTTTACAAATTGATATCCAAACTAGAAGGAATACCTCCCATAACACTGAAATGCACCACATCTGGACCAGGAAGCAGCTATTTGACAGTGCATACTACAAGAACTCTACACAACAGCCAAGGGCAGTTTTTAAACTTTGTATCTAAAAAGAGATACATGACAGTGCTAAAAAGGTTGGACTGCCTCTTCACCATAGAGCTCCCAATGTTGCAATCAATAACAGAGCTTCATGTGATTAACAGAAGTTTTCTGAATGTTTCCTTTTAGTGTAGGCAGATTCTAACAACATATTTGGGATATTAAATGGAAGAAGCTGCTTCAGAACTTTCCAAGGCTTTTTTCTTTACACTACTGATTATTTCGGCAATCAACACATAACTGTTTTCATTAGTTCCCCAGATCCCTAGTCTGACACCAAAACATCCTTTGTTCATAGCTTACTCAAAGTCACTCATTCACTTATGAAACTGGAAAAGAAAAAAAGAAAAAAGATGGCAGAGCAAAAACCATCTTTGTGATTCATAGCTCTGATCATATCTACAAAAATTCATCATTTAAATTTTCTGTTGTAAAACATAACTTGCCATCATCCTGTGTTCTAAAAATAGCAACTACTCCTTAATTCTCTAATGTTTGCATTTCTACACTATATATGATAATGGAATTAAACACATTACTGGCTAGATTAATAAAACGTGGTTAAATACTCATTAAATTGCTTCACACGCTACATTTATTTACGTCTATTGCACCAAATGAACAATTATTCATTGGAAGAACAATATCTACAGAATACAGAAGTTACACGGCAAGTCTTTGGCTATTCCTCGACGCAAGGATGAGGTCTGCCATTGGAGGGTTTTTAAGTGGCTGAGGAGCCCAATTCATGGAACGTGGCAAGTATAATCAAAATGTCCAATTTTGGTTTTTGGCTTTAGCTTAGTAGTTTGAGCACTGGCCTGCTAAACCCAGGGTTGTGAGTTCAATCCTTGACGGGGCCATTTAGGGAACTGGGGCAAAAATCTGTCTGGGGATCGGTCCTGCTTTGAGCAGGGGGTTGGACTAGATTACCTCCTGAGGTCCCTTTCAACCCTAATATTCTATGATTCTACTCATCTGCAAGTTAAGAACTGCAAAATTCATTGAATTCATGGATTCCTGGTGTGAGCTCTTCTTTCCCCCTCTCTCTTGCAGCAACTTTTGTTAGGAAGAGAAAGTAAAGTCAACTGCAAACATCATCTTAATGACAGGTTTCAGAGTATCTTAATATACCACATACAAACTATCAGCTACATAATCAAAAAATGTCATTAATACAATGGACAAGTTTGTTATTCACTATACTATTGATCAGGTGTATTCATTATTGCATGGGGAGGTTTTAACTAGGTACTCAAAAGGTTAAGTCTAAGAGCTGCAACAAAGAAACAAAAAAGGAAGACTGGGGAAGTGAAAGAAAAAAGGAAGTGTGAAAGTAGAGGTATGGCTGTTCAGGAAGAAAGGTGATTACCTATCCATAAATCTTGCAAACCAAGGGATACGATATCTTTCACAAGCTCCCAGAGGAAGCACAATTCATCCGGGTGACTGATACCTGAAAGGACAATCTTCTCCATAAGTGGGTTGCCATGGAGGAGAAGGGTGGGAGCTGCATATGGTGAGATGGATTTTCCTCAACACTTTGAGAACTTGTAATTGCATAAACTGTTCTATATTGTGTCCAACTGAAACTGAAGGGAATTTTAAGAAAATAAAATGTAATTGTCACACTTGGAACTTTGGCCGGGGCACTTGGAGTTAACACCATCTCTTCTACAACAAAAAAAAACAACAAAACTATCTTTGACAACCTCCATTTCATGTAAATGCCTCTCAGATATCTCAAATATAAGGAAGCAGTAACAGACTTGTAGAAGAAATGGTCTTAAGGTAGTTTCACACAATAGCCTGACTAATTTTAATGGCATTCTTGTTTTGGAGGTGGGAGAAGGATTTAGAGAAAGGTATTTGCTCACTGAGCTTTTGCTAGGATGCAAATACAGGTATTGTGTTGTCAGTTTCAGCTGCAAATTAAACCATTTAGAAATCTGAGTAAATTATCACTCACAGTAAATTATATTTGACAAGAGCCTTTGCAGAGAAGATAAATTGCTGCTCTATTGCACCCCAAGGGGTGTGAAAAGTGATAGGGTGGCAATATTTTCTTCTTCTGAACTAGAGCAGAAAACCTCATTGTGAGTACCTGCCTTGTTTCATTTTGCATTTTGAAGAGAATGGGGGGAAATTGTCAAATTACATTATAGAGACAGTGTGGGCAAGGTAGTATCAACTTCTGCTGGTGAAAGAAAGAAGCTTTCAGGCTACACAGTGCTCTTCTTTGGGTCTGGGAAAGGTACTGAGGGTTTGTCTACACTTAAAATGCTGCAGTAGCACAGATGCACCCTGCAGCTATGCAGCTGTACCACTACCCCAACAGGAAAGGTTCTCCTGTCAGCACAGCTAATCCACATCCTTGAAGGCAGCAGCTAGGTTAATGGGAGAGTTCTCCCATCAACCTAGCACTGTCTACACCAGGGGTTAGGTCAGTTTAACTGTGCCACTCAGGGGGGTGGATTTTTCAAACCCCCTGAGCAATGAAGTTGTACCAACCTAATCTCCTAATGCAAACCAGGCCTCACAACACCACAGCTAAATACAAGATGGAACAGATTGTTTCATTTAAGGAGATAACACATATTCTAAGAGATCATTCAAGGTGAAATGGCACTTTAACACCCTTGCAGTCATAAAGCAAAACAAAAAGAGGAGGTGGAGGGTCAGTGGATTACAGATTGTTGTCATAAGCCATAAATTCAGTATCTTTATTAACACCATGATTTTTAGTGTCTAACAAAGCTATTACTTTAAGCTCACAGGCTCATCTTTTAAAGATGTTCTGAAGGTTTCCTTTGAGGACAAGGATTGAGGTCAGATACGGAGTGATTGTTTTGTGAAGTGTGTTCCCCCACCGGTGATGTGGTGTTTTCATCTTCCATCATTTTTCTGTGCGAGTTCATTCGAGAGCATGATGACTATCTGGTTTCACCCACAGTGTTGTTATTGGGGCATTTAGTGCACTGGATGAGGTATACCGAATGTTGTGATAGGCATGTGTAGGACCCATGGACCTTGAAAGGTGTGTTGCAGGGGGTATTGATCATTGTGGCAGTGGAGATGTGTCTGCAGGTTGTTCAGGCAGACTCTGGTGCTGATATGAGCTGGTGTGTGTGTCTTGGTCTGTGGGGAACTTGCTTTTGGTGATGAGCTTGCTGAAGCTGGGGGCATTATCTGACGGCCAGAAGAAGGGGTTCAGGAAAGATCTCTTTCCCAGGCCTGAAGAAAAGCTCTGTGTAGCTCAAAAGTTAGTCTCTTTCACCAACTGAAGTTGGTCCCAAAAAAGATACTGTCTCGCTCACATTGTGTCCCTAGTATCCTGGGACCAACATAGCTACAACAACAATGCTAACAAATTATGTTAGTTAATGGTGTTACAATGCTCATTTTGCCATTTGCTTCTGTTTGTTTTGTTGGTTAGAAAGTATTTCTCTCAATATACTTTATTATCCATACAACCTTGAGAAATCATCAAATCAGTAATTACCCGTATTTAGCCTACTCAGCACTAATGTTCAAAGGGCATGCAGGGTTTGAAGGGTCAGAGAAGGGGAAGACATTAAAGCTTCTACAGGCTTTTCTTCATTAGTGACTTTTTTTTTTTAAAAAAGTTCCCCACCGCCACAAGTATCAGTTCAGCTCCTACGTTTCCCAGCTCTGTGAGTCACCATCACACACACAGCTTCTGATGATTAAGAAGTCTGTATCATGAATTTTTTCTTTTGGAGAGCCACCGCCGTCACCAGTCCCACTGAGAAAACTTTAGGTGACAGCACACCATTGGAGTCCACTCTTTTATCAAAAGAAGCTTCTTTCCTTAAGAGTCAGGGAAGATACAGTTTTGATGCAAACAATTACTTTCCAGACAGGGCTGCTTCCCACAGTCAGAGTGGGCACAAGATCTTAAACAGGGTTTGTTATTCATCTCTGTAGTTAACCTTTAATAAATTTTAAAAAGATGACACACTGCTGTGTGGTGATTTTAATCATTAGTGCCTGCCCCTGAGCTTTCAGAGCAAACATATTCCTAGGGACAGAATGATATCATGTGTGTCACAGCCTAGCTAGTGGGTAAAAAAAGATGCTGTGCACCCACTCACCTGTACAAATAAAGTCAATACTATATCAAGCTTATACTTCATTACTTCTTAGTAGTAGACACATATGCCAAAATATGCCTCTCTCAAACAGCTGCAAAAATGATACTATGACATTTTGCTGGCCAATGGAATATTTTTGCCATCAGAGTTCAGCAGAAAGAGAGCAGTGAGAATAAAAACATCACGCACAAACAACAGAACAGTGAATTCTTCAGCCCAGATTTATCATCACAGCTGCTAGTTTGAAGGTTTAAAATTCAGACTGCACAGTCATACAAGCTACTCCCTGTTCTGAAGGGGATGCTTCATCCTGAGAGGAGGCTGCATAATGGCACCCAGCAAAAAAATGACATCTAGGAATAGTGCCCCAGTATAAACTCCATCTTATACTCAGAGATACTAGGGATTGATCTTTTCATCAGATTTTTGCAAATACAACTTGCTTGTGAGAAGACCCCAAACTTTGTGTCTTTTGTATCTATCTTGAGGCAGCAGACAACCAGGATTTTTTTTTCCTGTGTATCTATGTTTTGAAGTATGAATAGGAAAGACATCATCTACGTATTAATCTATATACCTGAAATCTGACGTTTGAGCAAATGATTCTAAGTGAAGTGAGAGGCCAGCAGAGTGAAAGTAAGGAAAACCTTATCTAGGTTTATTAAACTTCTCATTTGTCATTAAAATAAAGCTTTAATACAATAAATGAAGCAGAGTACAAGACTTAATATTCTAGACACTTGAGAATTTAATGCAAGCACACTTTTGGGCAGGATTTTGGGAGTCAAGGAGTTACGCTGTGATACAGAAGAGTAAACCCACCTCAGCTCTGATTAAGAAGGACACTCATAAAAACCAGAGGTCAACATCAGAAAATATTTTCTGAGTCATGTGGGGGGAAGATTACTCACCATGCACTATTCAACTTACTCATCACAGTGCGTTATGGACAGAACTGCTCACCATGTATTCATTAGGAAACCGTGGCCTTTCCTTTGAGGAAAGCAGAAGGCGGGGAAAGAGTCATACTTTCAGTTTTGTATGTAAGCCAGTGGGAGGCTATATCTATAACACCACTGCTCTCTCCTCCCACGGTCTTAATTAGTCTTGTAGGGAAATACACGTTTCACATCACCCTCCCAGGTTTCTTTTAACATCTTGACAGGCATCAAGTTGTCAGCTGAGCTATTATGCAAATTCAGTAGTCTGAGGAGATCCCAGTTTTCCTATTGTACACAAAATAAGCAACTGTCCTTTACAACAAATAATACAATCATACCATAATTAAATTGCTACCATCAATTCACCATTAATATGAACATTTTTAATCTAATACTTTTTCATGGTACATAAACATTCTGCTAAGTGAGATAAAGTCTGGATGTAGTAACAAATAAAAAGTTGCAAAAGTTGTCTAATACATCGTTAAGTCACACAACTGTGCTATCAAACAGCAGCTCCACAACACCTACACAACTTTTGATACTGCAAATATAATTCTCCAGCATTCACGTGGCCCTCAGAAATAAATTAGTGGGGAGTGCTGTTTTTTTATTCTCCCTATCCCCAACAAATTCTGTGCCAATATTATGAGAGATGTATAAACCTTGAGAAACTGCAAATAAGGATGCTTCTAAACAACAAAAAAAAAAAACCTTAAAAAAATTATTTTTGAAGTTACCCCATCTTGCCTCCTAGATACCAAGAAGCAAGTGGAGTCAGTGGTGAAACTAAGAAACGTTCTGCTGACGTCAGAGTTGAGCTCTGAAACCACAACGGTACATACACCCTGCTGCCAACTACAGTCTGAGCCAACGAGGGAAATAAAGTCTACCGTTCAGTACAGTACAATGCTAGTAGGCCAGACACTGCAGTGTTCAAAGAGGATTTCTTTTTAAAGCATTACAGTTCTTTGATGCAATGGCAGAAGTTCCAGCAAGAACACAAAATATTATGGAGTGTGATCTCTTCAACAGAGCTGTGGTACAAAATATTCATTAGCTCCAGACGAACCATTCACTTCTGTATCACTATGGGAAAAAAAATATGCAACCCAGAGAGGCCACTTTAATGACAGGATGTTCGGGTTCTACTGCATTTCTTACATCTTAGATAGCATATGCAGATAGACACCCAACCCACTACATTTTTATGAACTGTAAAAAAGAGTATGCATATTCGGACATCTTAGAATAGATGCAACCTAGAAACACTTGGCCAAGTTTCCCCTGATAATTTTTTTATCCCTACCTCACAAGCTATAACAACATTAATTTCAGGTTTCCTTTTTTAAGCAAGGAGATTCAAACAAATATCACCAATCCAGTCCCTCCTTTCTGATTAAGCCTTAACTTATGCAAGAAAATATTTATTGCTACATATTAACTTGTCTCTGGAAACTGATTATATGTGGTAACAAGCATGAAATGGTCACTATTAAACTTTCAGTTTCTGTCAATTCAAGTACAGCGCGCGCGCGCACACACACAAATGACAGAGCTGCCGAAACAGGAAAGGCTGCATTAACTGGTGTGTGCTGGAGGGCTCAGGCTCTGGGAGTAGGATGATCAAAAATAGCAAGTCCTCCTATATGCAGGATGTTTTGGAAACCACAGCCACATCCAACAGCACCAAAACTCAGAAAGCATGTATGCAGTGGTCTCCCCTGCCATAAGCAAGATAGTAGATAATTGCAGTTGCATCAGCATTACCAAGATACTTAGACTAAGTCCTAGCATGTCCAAACACCAAAACACTACAAAGAAAGCCAACAGCACCCAAACCAGTTTTTGGAAGACTATTGCCTGACTTTCTCTTTGCAAACCAATTCACACACAGTGTTTTTACATGGCAGGGGATAAATATTTGATGCTGAAGCTAGACCGGTTTTGCAATGACATCTAACCATATATAAGTAGACAAACAGTCTAACTTTCTCCTTGGTGAGGCTTTTACTAATTTGAACATGAATACTCATTTTAAAGGATCTCATATCTAGCACTTTGATTCAAGACAGACAGAAAAAGGCAATCAAATATGTGGATTATTTTAAAAAACTACACACAGGAAATCAGTGTTATATTTGAGAAAAGGTGTGGATTATAATGTGTAGTCAACAGAAAAATTGACTTGGAATTCTCTTTAGACAAAATAAAAAGTAATTTACATTAATACTTATTTAAATAAGCATTCAAAAAAGTCAAGGAAAGCTGCAATTATGCAACCACACACAAATTCCAAAACCCTCCCTTCCCTCTTGGGAATTAAGATCGCTCTCCCCATTCCCCCACACCCTTAACCTCCTTCCCCAGCCGGTCAGAGCAGTTGAGACACCCCCGCCATCACCACCAGTTCACATTTGCAAAATTACAAATCTTTTTTCATTCTAGTCTGAACATTTTATTAACCTGTCAGAGGAACTAGGGGACTTTTCAAGAAAAACTTTTCATTAGCTGTCCCCTCCCAACACTTCCCTGTTTATCTGTGAAGTCCAACCAATTTTAGAGGTCAAATCCACCACCTCTAAAGAAACACCACCCTGAGTTGAGCAGACTAAAATAACCCACCCTTTGCTATATTTCATCCTATAGTTATTTATTTACACTACAGTAATTCGAATGCTACAAATTGCTACAGCCCCCCCAAAAGAAAAACTATGAATGTGACAGAAAATATCTTATCCAAATCTGGGCTGAATGGAGAAATGGGACCGAGGAAAGCAGAGCAAGGTGGTTAGAAGCAGGGTGCCAGAGGGCTTAAAGAAAATAATGATATAATAATGCCAAACAGCATCAGGAGTGTTTATTTATAGAAAGGAATTGTTTGTTTGGGTTGGGGGTCCAGAGGAAATGGGATTATCTGAGGGCACAGGGGGATTCCATAGACTAGAAAGGTGGTTGGGTTGGAAGCTGGGGAGGTGTTGGCTTCTTGGGGATAGGGGTGTCTGGATAGCAACTGACAGGCAGCAAGGTAGTAACTGGGGATGAAGGCTGGGAAAGAGGAGTTGAATAAACAGGAATTTCTTCCATTGAGAGGATGAGCATTCAGAACATGGAACCGGATGACTGGGGAACAGTAAAAGACTGAGGATTCAGGGGGCAGGCAAAGACACCCAAGCGGCTCGGGAGGGGGATTGTTTGGGGGAAGAAAATACAAGACATGAAGGAATAAAAAAAAAAAAAAAAGAGGGATTTTGTGAAAGGCGTGGAAACTACTTAGGCCTGGCGAGACCAGAGGCTGCCTGGAGTAGAGCGGTGTTTTGGGCAGGGAATATTTAGGTGGGGACAAGGAGGATAAGGGTTCTCTTTGGGAGACAGATGAGCAGAGCTACCAGGGACAAGGAGCGTTCGAGGGAGAAGGGACAGTCTATGGGTGACAAGCCATGAAAGTGAAACTGGGGAAGGTGACCGGTGAAAGGCAGAGTCTGAAGGGTGTCAGGGCCGGGGGGGGCTTGTGGCATGGGTGTCCTGGACAGGGGGTTCCTAATGGGGAAAGCCCAGAGCAGGGGGCAGCGGGGATGCCCAGGCGGGGGGTCGGGGAAGGTGGTGCCCCCACAAGGGCAGTCTGACTGGGGGGGGGCGCTCTGGGACAGGGCAGTGCCCAGAACAGGGGGGCCTGATGGGGACTGGCCAGGGGGGTCTGGCAAGAAGAGAGGGTCCGGGGGTCTGACGGGCAGCGGGGGGCACCGCAGGTGGGGGGGGGGCTGACGGGGAGCAGGAACAGCGGGTCTCCAGGGCGGGGGGGTCTGACAGGGAGCGGGAAAGGGGGGTGCCCGGGCCGGGCCGATACTCACATAGACGGGCAGCGGCCAGGGGTAAACGGCCGGCTCGGCTCCCACGGGCGACTTCAGCCTGAGCTCCAGCCTCTCGCCCATGTCGGCAGCGGGAGGAGGCGGCGGCGGCCCCGCACCATGCTAGAGAAGCCGCTCGGAGAGGGCGGGCCGGGGGGGGCCGCTGCTGGGGACGGGGGTGGGGGGGCGCCCGCTCCCCTTCGCCTCCTTCTATTGTAGTTAGCGGCTGGCCGGGCTCTCCAGCGCCGCCGCCATCTTGGGCCGGCGTGAAGCGAGCACAATGAGCCGCCGGGGCCGGGCCCGACCAACGCGCCAGACGGGGGGGGGAGCGAGGCGAGCGAGCCCCCCCAGCTCCTGTCCTCAGCTGCCCTCCCTGCTGACAGCCCCCACCCCGGCGGCGTGTTGCTGCTCGGGCGGGGGCTTTGCAGCGGGTTTTGATTTTTTTAACCCTGGGAGGTTTAGCGGGGTGGGGTAAACGTGGGGGTGGAGGGTGATTGTTTGCCCCTTTTTACTCTATTCTCAGCAAACGGGGGGGGGTTCGCCCCCCCAGCACCTCTCCCTTTTCTCTGCTGTTGGAGAATGTGCGGGGGGGGGGGGTAGTGAATGGATTCTGTTGCCTTTGTAGCTGTAGGACGGTTCCCGGGGCGGGGGGGGGGGTAGATTTGCTTTATTAATAGGATTGTTCTCGGGGGACTTTGCTCGTTATTTCTCCTCCGCTTTGCGAGTTTCTCCGGGTGCAAAAGGGCAGCCCCCCCCTTTCCCCAGAGAGCGGGGGGGGGCCAAAGGCTGCCCCCCCCCCAGGCCATGTTGCACGCCTCGCCCATTGCCCCCGGCCTCCAGGCGTGGGGGCGGGCTGCTCCCCGTGCCCCTCTGGGGGTCGCGGGGCAGGGACCCCGCCGGGAGCAGCCCCAGCGGGGCGGGTGACGGACGCGGCTTGCAGCGGGGGCGGAGCAGCTCCGCTCCAGCCCCGTTCACGGGCTTACCCGGGAGCTCAGTGGTGGAAGGTACCAAAGTGCAAAGGACCGGGGGGGGCGGGGGTGACACCCAAAACGTGCAGTACATGCGGAGTGCGGGGGCTGGGATTGTACATGGCACAGAAGGTCGTGTCAGCAGTTCCCGTAGAAACGCTCCCCTCCCGCTGCTGCGGCTCCCCCCTCCGCCCCCAGCTCGCAGGCAGAGCCCAGCAGGGTGGGTCTTTGCAGGGGGATTTCAGGCCAGAAGCAAGCCCTGGCCCCCTTTCAGCTTAGGGGAGCGCCCTGTGCCATACAAGAGGCACCACTTTCCTTCCTCCTGCTTGCATAGCCCCCTCCCCCCCAACTACTTCATTTAAAATCTAAGAGCTAAGCAAGCCGTGTAAGTACCTGGTTCTGGGAATTTTAGGCACCCGTCCCACAAAGGCTTTACGCACTGCAAGTAGCCCCGGTGACTTCCACCGGGCTATTACTAAGAATAGGCCACCTCCAGAAGGCCAGGGTCTTTAATGCCAATTTTGCGTCAGCCTTCCCTAAAATGGTAAATTGTGACCAGAGACTTAATACAATTATTAACAACAAGGGGGAAAGAACATAAGCCAAAAATAGGGAAAGACCGGGTAAAAGGCATTTGAGGCTACGTCTATTACAAGCTGACAGCAGCACAGCTGTACGGATAGTGCCACTGTACCAGAGCTTGCGTGGCCACGTTATGCTGATAGGAGAGAGCTCTCCCGTCGACATAATAAACTCAGGTCAGTGAGCAGTGGTAACTACGTCCACGGGAGAGTGTCTCCCGCAGACATAGTGCCCTGCACATGAGTGCTTATGGTGGCAAATCTTATGTCACGGAAGGAGGTGTTTTGTCACGCGCCTGAACGACAAAAGTTTTGCCCACATAAGTGGTAGTGTGGACATGGCTGGAGATAACTTAGTCTTTGTCTACACTGGCAACTGAATGACAAAACCCTTATAGTTCAGGGGTGTTAAAAAAAAACACCAAACACCATCCCGAAAGACACAAGTTTTGTCAACAAAATGCACTGGTGTGGACACCTGAGTGCTCCTGCGGACAAAGCTACCACCGCTCATTGGGGGTGGACGTTTTTTTTTGTCAGTGGGACAGCTCTCTCCTGTGGACAAACAGCGGCTACATTGCGTGCCTTTTAGCTGTGTAGTGTAGACAAAGACAAAAGCTGTGTAGTGTAGACAAAGCTTAAGATGTATTCAAGTCTGCAGAGCCTACTCAAATTAATCCTAAAATACTTAAAGAACTATCTGAAGCAATCTCAGAAGGAACCCCTATCTTTAAGAACTCATAGAGGATGGGTGAGGTCGCAGGTGACTGGCCATAAAGCAAACATAGTGCCTGTCTTTAATAATGGCAACAAAAAAGACTCTGGAAATTATAAACCTCTCAGCCTAGATACGTTCATGGAGGATAGGTCCATCAATGGCTATTAGTCAGAGTGAGCAGGGATGGTGTCCCTAGCCTCTGTTTGCCAGAAGCTGGGAATGGGCGACTGGACGGATCACTTGATGATCACCTGTTCTGTTCATTCCCTCTGGGGCATCTGGTATTGGCCATTGTTGGAAGACAGGACACTGGCTAGATGGACCTTTGGTCTGACCCAGTAGGGCTGTTCAACATAAGACACTAGAACAAATTATTAAACAGTTTGTAAGCACCTGGAAGATAATAAGGTTATAAGAACATGAAAACAGCCATACTGGGTCAGACCAAAGGTATATCCAGCCCAGTATCCTGTCTATGACAGTAACCAATATCAGGTGCCCCAGAGGGAGTGAACCTAACAGGTAATCATCAAGTGATCTCTCTCCTGCCATCCATCTCACCCTCTGACAGAGGCTAGGGACACCATTCCTTAACCATCCTGGCTAATAGCCATTGATGGACTTAAATTCATGGAGGTTATCTAGTTCTCTTTTAAACCCTGTTATAGTCCTAGCCTTCACAAGCTCCTCAGGCAAGGAGTTCCACAGGTTGACTGTGCACTGTGTGAAGAAGAAATAGCCAACATGGATTTGTCATGAACAAATCATGCCAAAACCAAATAGCAGATGGGAGGGAAGCTGTAGATGTGATATATCTTAATTTTAGTAAAGATTTTAACACAGTCCCACATGACATTCTCATAGCAAACTAAGGAAAGGTGGTTTAGATTAAATTACTACTATAAGGTGGTGCAAAACTGGTTGAAAGACTCTACTCAGATTACTTATCAATGGTTTGCTGTCAAAATAGAAGGGCATATTTAGTGGGGTCTTGCATGGGTCTGAAACTATTCAATATTTTCATTAACAACCACAGTGGAAAGTATACTTATAAAATCTGTGGATGACCTCAATGTGGGAGGGGTTGCTAGCACTTTAGAGGACAGGATTAGAATTCAAAAACTTGACAAATTGGAGAGTTGATCTTAAATCAACAAGATGAAATTCAATAAAGACAAGTGCCAAGTACTGTCTTCAGGTATTAAAAATCAAATGCACAACTACAAAATGGGGAATAAGTTCCTAGGTGGCAGTACTGCTGAAAAGGTTATAGTGGATAAAAATTGAATGAGAGTCAACAATGCGATACAGCTGCAAAAAAGGCTAATATTCTGGGGTATATTAATAGGAGTGTTGTATGTAAGAAACGGGAGGTAATGGTCCTGTTCTACTTGGCACCGCTGAAGCCTCGGCTGGAGTACTTGTGTTCAGTTCTGAGTGCCACAATTTAAGAAAAATATGGATAAATTGGAGAGAGTCCAGAAGAGAGCAACAAAAAGGTTTAGAAAATCTGACCTATCAGGAAAAGCTTGTTTAGTCTTGAGAAAAGACAGGGGCAGGACGGACCTGATAGTCTTCAAATATGCTAAGGGCTGTTATAAAGAGAACAGTGATCAATTGTTCTCCATGTCCACTGAGGGTAGGGCAAGGAGTAATGGGCTTAATCCACAGCAAGTCCCATTTGGTGTAGATATTAGGAAAAACTTTCTAACTATAAGGATATTTAAGCACTGGAATGAGCTTCCAAGAGAGGTTGTGGAATCCCTGTTATTAGAGGTTGTTAATAACAGGTTAGATAAACACCGATCAGATACCTAGGTTTACTTGGTCCTGGTTCCAGCACTATATTTCTATTATTCTTTGGTTCATGGGATATAAAGTTAAGCACGTGTGCAGTAAGTTTTTACAGGATAATGTGGGCCTTAGTGTTTACATCAAAAGGATCATTATAAGGGGGAGGCAGTATAATGGATAGACCACTGGACTGGGACTCAGAAGCTCTGCCACTAGCCTGGTGGGTGTCACTTGGGCAAGTCACTTAACCTCACTGTGCATTAGTTTCCCCACCTGTAAAATGGGGTAATGATACTGACCTCCGTAAAGCATGAATTGAGATGTTGCAAGTGTGTGTTTTCAACAACAAAACAACAGAGTTCAGGTCTAATCTTTCTGGATGAGTCATATCACATCTGGGGGGGCGGGAAATCATATACATCTGCACCTTTCATCCCAAAGCACTTTGCAAGCTACATACATACAAGAATCACTTCACTCACCACTGAAATACAGCCCCCCTCTGAGTCAACTCAATACAAACCCTCTAAAAGCCAATTTCCTCAGGACAAGGACTGTCAGTACAGAGAAATCATGAGCACACAGAGGCCTTGGCTACACTGGCACTTTACAGCACTGCAACTTTCTCGCTCAGGGGTGTGAAAAAACACACCCCTGAGCGAGCAAGTTACAGCGCTGCAAAGTACCAGTGTAAACAGTGCAGGCTAATCCCCATAGGGAGGTGGAGTACATGCAGCGCTGGGAGAGCTCTCTCCCAGCGCTGGTGCTGCGACCACACTTGCACTTCAAAGTGCTCCCGCGGCACCACTGTACGGCTGCAAGTGTAGCCATACCCAGAAAGTTTCTTTGACCTAATTTAACACGTTAGGGTGTGCATTCACACTAAGGGTTAAAGCGATACAGCTTTTGGGTGTAGGCAATTATAACAGGATAGCTTATTCCTATCTGGAAGGGGAATAAAACTATACCAGTGGTATACTACACATACACTAGTATGCTACGTCCACACTACTTTATCTGTATTTATAAAGGAAGTCACTCCCCTAACTGAAATAGCTGCATCATATAAATACTATGTGTAGACTAGGTGCATGTCTACACCAGTGGTTCTCAACCAAGTGTACGTGTACCCCTGGGAGTATGCAGAGGTCTTCCAGGGGATACATCAGCCCATCTAGATATTTACCTAGTTTTACAACAGGCTACATAAAAAGCACTAGTGAAGTCAGTACAAACTAAAATTTCATATGACTTGTTTGTATATACTATACACTGAAATACACCGGGGCTGGAGCACCTATGAGGAATAAATGGTGGGTGCTTAGCACCCACTAGCAACCCCATGGGTCAACACCTGCCCCTGCCTCCAGTGCCTCCTGCCTCCCAGTAGGCCCCGCCAGTCAGCACCTCCCCATCCCTCCCCATGCCTGCCGCAAACAGCTGTTTCGTGGTGTGAAGGAGGTTGAGGGGAGAAGGGGAAGATAGGGTGACCAGACAGCAGGTGTGAAAAATCAGGATGGGGGTGGGGGGTAATAGGAGCCAATATAAGAAATGGACCAAAAATCAGGACTTTCCCTATAAAATCAGGACATCTGGTCACCCTAGGGGGAGGAACGAGGCACAGCTCACTCAGGGGAGGGGGCGGAACTAGGCAGGAAGGGGCCAGGTGTAGTGGGGGCAGGAAGAGGCACGACATGGGTGGGGCTTTGGGGGAAGGGGTGGAGTGGGGCAGGCTCTGGGGCAGAGCTGGGAGGGGTCGAGCACCCCGACACTTTGAAAAGTTGGCGCCTATGGCTAGGTTGACAGAATAATCTTTCCATCAACCTAGCCATGTGTTTACACTAGGAGTTAGGTCAACCTACTTACGGGGCATGACATTTTTCACAGTCCTGGGTGACATAGGTAGATTGGTCCAATTTTTCATTCAGTCTTAGGCTTCTGCTGAGACGGCCAACCAAGGCGTCAACTATGCAAGTAATTTTTATGCAGTGGGTACACTTATATATCAAGAACCAGATTGAGATCTTCATTTTACTTCACATTGAGCAACCAACCAATTATAATCAGTCTCTACCGGCCTGAGCGACACTAAATATTTGGTCTCTAATTTCAATGCTCTGAATGCTCTTATTAATCCCTCTGAGTCATCACATTTTAATATACATCTGTGCTCTGAAAGAATTGATCCAAGTTAGCAAGCAGTTATACATTAAAAAATGTAGCTGAACAGCAGAGAGAGAGACAGGATTAAACACATTTTTCTAAGGGTACATCTGTACTACCTGCCGGATCGGCGGGTAGCGTTCGATGTATCGGGGATCAGTTTATTGCGTCTCGTCTAGACATGAAAAATCGATCCCCAAATCGACGCCCGTACTCCACCTCGGCAGGAGGAGTAAGCATAGTCGATGCGGGAGGCGCGGCAGTCGACTCACCGCCGTGAGGACGGCCAGGTAAGTCAAACTAAGATGCTTTGACTTTAGCTATGCGAATAGCGTAGCTAAGTTGTGTATCTTCGTTCGAACCCCCTCACTAGAGTAGCCCAGGCCTTAGATGTCTAAAATAATCACACTTGTATTGTCTTCAGTAGCAAGTCTTTTTAAACGGAAGAGGGAGATTGGCAAGATTTCCCTTGTAGCATTCATCCCCTTTCTCCAGATACTGCCAGACAATCCCTCCCTGAGATGGACTTTTGTCTCTGGCTTGTAGAGAGAGTCAAGAGAAGGAAGTTATTTTAGTCTGTAGAATGCACCTGATTGCATCAAAGGGCTGGTGGCGTTTCTAAAAAACGTTACCTTTATGAGATCACTTGCGTACACACCCAATCCTTCTACAAAAAGAGCTTTCTCCTACTCCTGCAAATATAGTTGGATCAAATATAAATATATTTGCCAAAGCCAAACAAGACAGCTGCATTAGTGACTGGCATTTATTAAATGAAGCAAACTAGGGCGTGGCCAGGCAGACATGACTGCCAGCTGTCCCCAAGCTTACCCAGGAAGAGGAATGTTTTTACTCTGACTGGTTAAACCATATATTTGCAGCTAAAAGACTGATGAAAAGGTACTTAGAGCAACCCCTCAATGTCAAGAATGAAGCTTCTGGTCTCCAAACCGTGGCACTGAAAACTATCCGATTAAAGAAGACAATCAAACATTATGCATTAAAGGATTAGCGGAGGCCATATGTTGTCCTGGATCCACCTACCATTCAGTGCAGCCAACGTGGTATAAACACAGGAGTGCTAATCCCCAAAACTCCATACTAAACTCAGTTCTAACACTGGCTTCCCTCTGCATCCTCAGACTAATCAATGAGCCCCACTTTCCCCATAGCCAAGTGAAGTGTCATCATCTGATGGTCAGAGCACAGGACACGGAGTCAGGATGATCCTCGCTGCTGTGCTGGTGGCAGCATTGCCATCCCCAAATGTTCAAAAATCGTGAGTTGGGCTCACCAAAAATCATGCGATTGGCTATAAAATAATGAGATGATGTAAAAAGCATAGATCTGGGGTTCTTTTTATTTGCCTTCTGCTTCCTGAGTCTTTTAAAGGAGCTCTTTGTGTGCAAGTCATCGAATGGCTCCCTGCATCATGGCTTGAGACAGAGCACTGTAGTCTACAGGCAAAATTACTGCATAAAGGCAGGTGGCCTTGGGTCCCACTGCAGGACTCTATGGGGGGTATTCACACAAGGAGAAAAGGTGCATTTTAACCTCCAGCTAACTAAGGTAAGGCCTATGAGCTGGATTTAGCTCTTGGGCTACCTACACTATGACCTTGCATGGAGTGTAAGTAATAAAATAATTTAAGATGTTTTAAATTTACTTCATATCACTGACTAACCCCCTGCTAAATATTCCTCCTCCTCATCCTTCATTGACAGCTGTTTAGGAGTAATTTGCTTTTAGCATAGAACATTAAACTTACTTTTAGCTCTGACAAAGCAGCCTGGGAAACTTTAAAGCTGGGTGATAGTGAATCACTATAGACTTGTCCAGCAGGGGCACGGACTGCTAAGTGATGCAGTGAATGAGGCTACTTAACGCAGAGTTGCTCCCCTGTCCAAACTATCTGAACAATTCATGTGCTAATTGCATTCATTCAGCCAGAGTCCTTCTGCAAAGAGCACACCCATGCCCCTAACAATGGCATCTTGACTCTCCCAGTTAGAACAAAGAAAATGCTTTAAAACAATCACCTCTTCAAAGGTCTGGCAACAGGTTAATCTGTCTCAGGCTGGGTGAAGGCTCCGCTTGGAAGGGAGACTTCCAAGGAAAATCCAGGTGCCTACAATGCTCTGCTAGCTGACAGCGGGTAGCCATGACTAATGCTCTTTGTACAAAAGAAATATTTGTTACCTCATCCTCCATATGCTCATTTCATCTACCCATTGTGTTCTTTTGTAACCCATCTAGAGAGATTGGGTTTTTATACCACACTGATTCTTGTAATTTGAGCTCTCAGGGAAGCTTATGTGGCGCAGCTTGGTGCTATTTCCCCCATTTTAGAGATAGGGAATGGAGGTGGCAGAGAGAGACTTTGCCCAAGGTAGCCTGTGGCAGAACAGGGGATTGACCCCAGGCCCAACCTTCCCCTCAGAATTTAGCTTATAACCTCGTTGGGTCAGGGATAATACAAGCTTGCACAGTGCCCACCACAATGGCGTACTGATCCCTTACTGGAGTCCATAAGCACATGATCATACAGCAAAATCATACAGGAAGCAGAGCGGGTGCTCCTCAGTCCAATTCAGTACAGAATCGATTGCCTTAGCAGCATATGTGGGAGCACTGTGCACTGGATCTAGGAATTTGGGGCCTGTGAAGAGCCCATAGTCCTTGTTACAAGCACAGGGTTTTAGCCCCACTGTCCTGACAACATTCCAATCTGGCCCTTACATTTGACTCTACACATTTTCTAGCAGTTTCTCTGAGACACCAAATTAATATTAACTTCCTATACTAAACTACACATACAGCGTTTCTGTGCTGCCACATAGCAGCAGTGGATGAAGCAGCAGTGGATGAAGCAATTTTTTTTTAACACAGGCCCAGCTCCTGCAATTGGATCCATACAGTTGGACCACCTCAGGGAGCCCCTGGGCTCTTCACGGGTCTGTTCACCTGGATACAATTGCAGGATTGGGGCCACAATTTGTATATGTATCAGGCAGGGCCGCCTGGGCCGGGGGGCAAATTTGCCCCAGACCCCCATGAGAATATAGTATTCTATAATATTGCAACTCTTTTTTTTATGGAAGGGGCCCCCAAAATTGCTTTGCCCCAGGCCCCCAGAATCCTCTGGGCAGCCCTGGTATCAGGAGGTAGTCATGTTAGTCTGTATCCACAAAAACAACAAGGAGTCTGGCGGCACCTTAAAGACTAACAGATTTATTTGGGCATAAGCTTTTGTGGGTAAAAAACCTCACTTCTTCAGGTGTATATGGGCTTGGCTACACTCAAAACTCCAAAGCGCTCCCGCCGCAGCGCTTTGAAGTGCGAGTGTGGTCCCAGCGCTGCAGGTACTCCACCTCCCCATGGGGATTAGCTTGCAGCGCTGGAAGCCGCACTCCCAGCACTGAGGCACTGTTTACACTGGCCCTTTGCAGCGCTGTAACTTGCTGTGCTCAGGGGTGTGTTTTTTTCACACCCCTGAGCGAGAAAGTTGCAGCGCTGTAAAGCGCCAATGTAGCCAAGGCCTATGTGTTTAAGTCTGTAAGTGCCGTAGGATCCTCTGGGTGTTATAGATGGAGCTAAAAGAGTGCAGAAAAGTGCAGGCTCACTTGCCTCATTCACTCTAGAGTTATCGATATAAAATGTACATGCAGCAGCTACACAAGCGTACCATGATCTGGGTGACTCTGGATAGAACGGTTGCCACACCCAGGCATTCTGTTTGCACAGGAGCTTTTCATCATCCACCTGCAGATTATGTTGACAAAGCACTTACTGGTACTGGAAGAGACTCAACTTCCCTTCCTTTTCGTACGTATTCTTATAAATGCAGAAGTCAACACACCCAGTTTTTAAAAAAAGAATAGCTAGTTCATTAAAAATATTATTTGGTCTGTATGCCAGCAAGCCCTAGATTATTAATTATTAGACTAGGAGAGGCAGTGTGATGATTGCACTGGATTGGGGCTCAATAGACCCTGGTTCTGTTTCCAACTCTGCTCTTAACCTGCTGGGTGACCCTGGGCAAGTCACTTCACCTCTCTGTGGCTCAGTTTCCCCATCTGTAAAATGGCACTTACAGTAGAACCTCAGAGTTATGAACACGTTGGGAATGGAGGTTTGTAACTCCAAAACATTCATAACTCTGAAGAAAACTTTATGGTGGTTCTTTCAAAAGTTTACAACTGAACCTTGACTTAATACAGCTTTGAAACTTTACTGTGCAGAAGAAAAATGCTGTGTTCCCTTTTTTTTTGGTAGTTTATGTTTAACACAGTACTGTACCTCCTTTTGGGGGCGGGTAATCTCTGCTGCTGCCTGATTGTGCACTTCCAGTTCCAAATGAGGTGTGGGGCTGACTGCTCAGTTTGTAACTCTGGTGTTTGTAACTCTGAGGTTCTACTCTACCTCCTTTCAAAGCAGTTTGAGATCTACTGATGAAAAGCATCTTATAAAAACTAGAGGTTATTATTATTACCCATCACAGAGATGACCCAAAACAAGCTATTTTAAGGGGGCTTTTCTTTAGACAGAAAACGGTTAGATCTGGGCAGTGCTATAGATCCCATTCTTCCTCTCATCTCCCTCAACTAATGAAACAATCTTGTATCTATACAGCGCCGTTAATCCTGAAGCAGCCCAATTTGTTATAAAAACTTGTCTAGGATGCAACACAGCAGATGTTAACAGTAACCCGTGATGGAGAAAGGAGACTCGAGAGGTTTTCATGAAAACAAAAAGAGATCGACTTGGTTGTTGGCTCAGAAATTCAGGTTTGAGCTGCCGTCGATGACTCTATAGTAGTCATACTCAGATCTCAGTCATAGGCAGTGCGTGAACCCCCTTTCGGGAGGCTAGCCCCCTGGCCCCGCCCCTTCCGCCAAAGGCCCCACCTCTTCCACCCCCCTCGACTGCCATAGCCCTAAGGCTCCCCCCGGCACCCTACTGCAGCCGGAGGAGCCCTGGCCAAACTGCACCAAGCCCCCGGCCAGCCCGATGCAGCTGCCTCAAGCCCCCGGCCAGCCCGATGCAGCCATCATTTCACATACCAAAATGACTAACCAACTATTATCAACTACAATTGGTTAATAACATAGTAAAAACATCCTGACTGGTTAATCACTCGGATTGGTTAATAATTAAATCACAGTGTTTTAATATCATAAGCTGCAAAGAGCCGCAGGAGACATCTTAAAGAGTCTCTTGCACCTCGCGAGCCTGAGTATCACTGTTCTCTGGTGACCAGAGAACTAGTGACATCAGGAGGTCACAAGAGAGGGAAAGTTGAACAAACAGAAAAAAAAGACCACCTTCTCTCAACACCTGTTAACTCCTAACGAACTCTTGGGAGACAGAATGTCTTTGTTAAAGGTTCACTTCTCTTATTAGTAACTGTATTATTGTAGCCACTAGGAGCTCCAGTCATAGACCAATGATCCCATTTGGCCAAGTGCTGTATAAACACAGGACATCCTCACCCGAACCCTTCCTTTAAGGCGTGGGACATCACACAATCCCTAAGAACTTCTCTGACCAGCCTCCACATTCTTGGTATCTCCAAGGCAAAAATCAAAAAGGAATAATTAAAAAAAATACAGAATTTCTAAGTCTTTTGCAGGTCACCTTTAACCTCTTTTAGGTTTACAAATCATCATCCCAGAACCATAGAAATGAATGGCTGGGAGCGACTCACGTAACTTTATGGTTACATGACTATAAACAACAGATAATAGTGACCACACGTGGTCAGAAAGTTAGTTTTATATCTAATCTGAAAGACGCAACCTCCCCTAACACTGTGCTCAGGCAGTCGGTTCAGGAATGAGTTAGAGCAGTGGTCCGCAACCTTTTTCGTCTGGCAGACGCCAGACGAGCATCCACCGAAATTCGGCGGTGACTTCTCTGGATGACGCTGTTTGTTGGCGGCAAGCAGCATCATCCTGGGGCGTCGCTGCTGAAATGCCGCTGAATTTCGGCAGCATTTCGGCGGATGCTCGTCCACCAGCCAGTACGCGGGTTCACTTAGACACTCCAGTGGGTGCCATGGTTCCCACGGGCACCACGTTGGGGACCCCGGAGTTAGAGGGTAGAGCACCCTTGACTGACTCCCTGGTTGCACTTTCTGCAGCAGCAAGTCCTTTGAGAGCAGTGAGCACCCCCCTTCGCCCTGTTTTGCGTGTCAGATTATTATAGGCCAAGGGAAGCAAGGTTCTACACATGGCTCGGTGGCATGTCTCTGTTTGGATGTAACACAATAACTTTTGAAGGCCACATCTGATCAATTCCGGCATTTCAGGGAACGTTCTAGGCATCAGTGAGCAGATCTCAATTGATTTGGGGGTAGGAGGAGAAATCATCAGAAAACCAGAACCGGGAAATGCCTTTGCTCCCAGACAGAAAGACAAGAAACAAGAACGTTCAAGAAGGCTCTGAAATAGAGGAGGTTGGAAGAGTGGTGCACAGGGACTGGTGGAAGGCAGAATGTCCCTGGGTGAACTCAGCCTACAAAAGCACCAAGCATGTGACTTTCTAGTTATGTATATTGCAGCAGCACCTCAGATCTAAAAAGATCCCAGCAGGAGGCAGGGAGGTTAGGCTGTAGCTTTTATATTGTTGCTCAGCATAGAAAGAATGGAAGAAGAGTTGCGTGGGGAGATGTGTGTGTGGGCGGAAGATACTGTGGGTCTATTGTGTTTCAGCTGCCCAGCAGGTCTGCTCTGAAGGTGTAGCCCCTAGAGAAGAACACATTACAAAGATAGACCAAGCCATTCAGATATAAATAAAGTTAAGATTTTGTCGTGGGTATTTTTAGTAAATGTCACAGACAATGAACAAAAATTCACAGATGCCTGTGACCTGTCCTTGACTTTTAATATTATAATAGGGGGAAGAGGAGGACTAACATTCAGAGCCCCGCCAGGGGCTGACCCCCAGCCATTGCTCTAGCCCAGGGGCTGCTGGACAAACAAGTCACAGAGGTCCATTACAATCATGGAATCCATGACCTCAGTGACAGAATCGGATCCTTAGCTATAGATGCTGTGAGGACAGCCAGGCAACTGGCCCTGGTTTAAGCAAGAGCTGTGGCAGCAAAGGGGTAGGGCCAGGCTATGCTGCAGCAAGAGTAGTCTGTCAGAGGGAGAAAAGAGCATCCCCAACAAAATAGCCACCTGGAGCAGACTGGTGCAGCTGGCTACTTGCATTAGGCGCCTATATACCCGGTTAGACCCTTGCTTGTGGGTTGTCTGGGCCATTAAGACTTGCAGGTAATTACCTCAAATTAGTCATCCGGCTCAGAGAACTCATCACAGATATTTGCCTCTGTGAGTCTCTTGGAGATGACCTTGGAGACATCCCGATTTCAGATATATCTCCCCAAATCGTGATGCCTACTGACCTCCCATCTGAGGTGCACCAGAGCCTTGGTGTCAGCCTGTAACAGCTGGCAGCACAGCAGGAGGAAGAGTTTCCAGATACCATCTCTGTGGAAGTGCTTGTAGAGATGTAGCAGGCTACATGGAAAGTGGATTTTCAATACCAAGCTGGTGGATATAAACGGATAAGTGACTTCTGGTGCAGAAGGAGGGAGTATGTGGAAGGACAGGACAATATGGCCTCAGGGGAATTTTGGGAAGACAAGGAGGCCTATCAGAACTCAAGTGATTTAGCCTGTATGCTCACTGCAAAGTGCGTGGTTTGTTTCCTACTCGAGTTAAAGCCAAGTCCAGGCTTTAACCCACCCACTCTCCAGCTGGGCTAGCTAACCTGGGCTTAAAGCACCTTTGAACCTGGATAAAAGGTTTTACTGCATGACTAGGTGATCCGAAGGACCCCTGTATTCACACCCTGCATGCCATTGTAATAATCTTGCTACAAACTATGCACTGTGAGGTATCATTTAAAAAATAATAACTCACTCACATTAATATTCTTGCATGTATACATACGCGGTAGGTATGAAAAGTTATGGACATACGCAGGGGTTCTAGGGTTACCAACCCTCCAGGATTGTCCTGGAGTACCCAGGAATAAAAAATTAAGGCTGTTGATTAATCACAGTTAACTCACGCGATTAACTCAAAAAATTAATCACGATTAATCACAGTATTAATAGATTATCAGTTGAAATATATTAAATGTTTTTGGATGTTTTTCTACATTTTCGAATATATCAATTTCAATTACAGAATACAAGTATACAGTGCTCACTTTATATTATTTTTATTACAAATATTTGCACTGTAAAAATAACAAACATAAGAAATAGTATTTTTCAATTCACCTCACACAAGTATTGTAGTGCAATCGCTTTATCATGAAAATACACCTTACAAAAGTACATTTTTTGTTACATAACTGCACTCAAAAACAAAACAATGTAAAACTTTAGAGCCTACAAGTCCACTCAGTCCTACTTGTTCAGCCAATCGCTGAGAGAAACAAGTTTGTTTACATTTACAGGAGATAATGCTGCCCACTTTCTTAATTACAATGTCACCTGAAAGTGAGAACGGGCATTCGCATGGCACTGTTGTAGCTGGCATCGCCAGATGTACTAAAGAGTCATATGCCTCTTCATGCTTCGGCTGTTATTCCAGCAGACATGCTTCTATGCCAATGATGTTCATTAAAAAAAAAAAAAAAAAAGGGTCAATTAGATTTGTGACTGAACTCCTTGGGGGAGAATTGTAAGTCTCCTATTTTGTTTTACCCGCATTCTGCCATATATTTCATGTCATAGAAGTCTCGGATGATGACCCAGCACATGTTGTTAGTTTTAAGAACACTTGCACTGCAAATCTGACAAAATGCTCAGAAGATACCAATGTGAAATTTCTAAAGATAGCTACAGCACTGGACCCAAGATTTAAGAATCTAAAAAGCTTTCCAAAATCTGAGAGGGATGACGTGTGGCGCATGCTTTCAGAAATCTTAAAAAAGCAACACTCTGATGCAGAAACTACAGAACCCAAACCACCAAAAAAGAAAATCAACCTTTCCCTGGGGGCATCTGACTCAGATGATGAAAGTGAACTTGAATCATTCCACACTGCTTTGGATCATTATCGAGCAGAACCCATCATCAGCATGGATGCGTGTCCTCTGGAATGGTGATTGAAGCATCAAGGGACAAATGAATCTTTAGTGCATCTGGCATTTAAATATATTGCGACCAGAGCCGGCGCTTCCATTAGGTGACCCTAGGCGGTCGCCTAGGGCGCCAGGGTTCGGGGGGCGGCATTTTGTGCGCTCCCCACAGGGCACACGGGAGCTTCTGGTCCTGCTCCCGTCGCGCCGCTGAAGAAAGACCTTCTGCCGACGTGCCGCGGAAAACAGCGGCAGGCAATTGAGCAGCTCAGTGACTGCCACTGTCGCCTGTGGCATTTTGGCGGAGGGTCCTTCTTCAGCGGCACGATGGGAGCGGAACCAGAAGCTCCCGCGCACCCCGTGGGGAGCGCACAAAATGCCACCCCCCCGAATTCTGCCTAGGGCACCAGAAACCCTGGCGCCTCTCCTGATTGCGAAGCTGGCTACAACAGTGCCATGCAAATGCCTATTCTCACTTTCAGGTGACATTGTAATTAAGAAGTGGGCAGCATTATCTCCCATAAATGTATATGGACTTAGCAATTTCTCTTAGCAATTGGCTTACAAGAAGTAGGACTGAGTGGACTTATAGGCTCTCAAGTTTTACATTTTTATTTTTGAATGCAGGCTTTTTTTGCACATAATTCTACATTTGTAAGTTCAACTTTCATGATAAAGAGATTGCATTACAGTATTTGTATTAGGTGAACTGAAAAAAAAAATTTTTACAATGCAAATATTGTAATAAAAATAAATATAAAGTGAGCATTGTACACTTTGTATTCTGTGTTGTAATTGAAATCAATATATTTGAAAATGTAGAAAACATCCAAAATATTTAAATAAATGGTATTCTATTATTAACAGTGTGATTAATCACACAATTTTTTAAATTTCTTGGCAGCCCTATTAAAATGGATCTTTAATTAAAGATCATGTCATGTGATGGAACCTCCAGGAATATGGCCAACCAAAACTGGCAACCCTAGATGGACTCATAGACTTAAGGTCAGAAGGGACCATTATGGTCATCCAGTGTGACCTCCTGCACAATGCAGGCCACAGAACCTCTCCCACTCACTCCTGTAACAAACCCCTAACCTATGCCTGAGTTATTGAAGTCCTCAAATCATGGTTTAAAGACCTCAAGGTGCAGAGAATCCTCCAGCAAGTGACCCGTGCCCCACGCTGCAGAGGAAGACAGAAAAAAAAAAACCCCAGGGCCTCTGCCAATCTTCCCTGGAGGAAAATTCCTTCCCAACCCCAAATATGGCGATCAACTAAACCCGAGCATGTGGGCAAGACTCACCAGCCAGCACCCAGGAAAGAATTCTCTGTAGTAACTCAGGGTATGTCTACATCTACAATTTTGCAGCGCTGGTTGTTACAGCTGTATTAGTACAGCTGTATAGGGCCAGCGCTGCAGAGTGGCCACACTTACAGCAACCAGCGCTGCAAGTGGTGTTAGATGTGGCCACACTGCAGCGCTGTTGGGCGGCTTGCAGGGGGGTTCGGGGAACGCAAGAGCAAACCGCGGGGAAGGAGACCTGCTTGCAGAGGGGTTCGGGGAACGCGAGAGCAAACCGCGGGGAAGCAGGTCTCCTTCCCCGCGGTGTGCTCTCGCGTTCCCCGAACCCCCCTGCAAGCAGGTCTCCTTCCCCACGGTTTGCAGGGGGGTTCGGGGAACGCGAGAGCAAACCGCGGGGAAGGAGACCTGTTTGCAGGGGGGTTCGGGGAACGCGAGAGCACACCGCGGGGAAGGAGACCTGCTTGCGGGGGGGTTCGGGGAACGCGAGAGCACACCGCGGGGAAGGAGACCTGCTTCCCCGCGGTTTGCTCTCGCGTTCCCCAAACCCCCCTGCAAACCGCGGGGAAGGAGACCTGCTTGCGGGGGGGGGGGGTTCGGGGAACACGAGAGCAAACTGCGGGGAAGGATACCTGCTTGATTACCAGAGAGGCTTCCTCAGGTATGCTGGGATACCTGCTTATTCCACGGAGGTCAAGAAAAACGCTGGTGAGTGTTTACACCTGATGACCAGCGCTGGATCACCAGCGCTGGATCCTCTACACCCGAGGTTCGACCGGGTGTACGGCCAGCGCTGCAAACAGGGAGTTGCAGCGCTGGTAATGCCCTGCAGATGTGTACACCTCCTAAGTTGCAGCGCTGTAACCCCCTCACCAGCGCTGCAACTTTGTGGTGTAGACAAGGCCTTAGATCCCACCCCATCTAACATCCCATCACAGACCAAAAGATGACTAAAAGGTGTTAAAATCAGGCATGTCAGGGGTTCGTAAATGGGTCTGCCTTAGACAAAGGAACGTGTATTTGATTCTCTGACCAACCTGATCTTCAGACAAAGAAGGTCCATTTTTACATATTAGGTAAACAAAGCTATTAAGTTGACAAGTGGGGGAAGAAAGAGCATGGAGCTTCCTTCACCACCGTACTCCATGTCACCTTCTTCACAGTGTGAATAAACTTTAATTTGAGGGGTGACCCTCAGAAGAATCCTCTTCCAAGGTTTACTGATCTAGAAAAACAGAGACTGAACCCCAAGTGATAAGCATTTGAATCAGCTCATTGTGTACAATATTACTGTATTGTAAAAGTGCACAGAATGAAGTCATTTTTGAAAGCTAACGACACACGTGATTAATATCATTTCAAAATGTCTATATTAACAATATATGAGGAAGTATGGATATTTAATAATATTATGTTTTAAAGTCTGTGGCCAAACAGAGAGAAACAGGTTTCCTCCCAGACAGGAGGGAAAGCAGCTATTTACCTGTCTCCAGCGAAATTAAGTTAGATGTGACCAGAAACAATGGAAGCTCCATTTACATACAAGTCAGCAGAGGGATGGGAAGACCACCGGAAGGAAAACATGAGGTCATCCTGCCTCTTGAAACATGTTCATTGAACTTTGGAAGATATAAGCAAGGAGAGAAGCCATCTGTGGCATCTATCACTAGACAGACTCCCGGACACGGAGCTTTTGCAAGCGAAGAAAGATGGGTCCATCAACCAAGGGGGTGAGTTGAAGTCTTAAGAAACGTGAATGTAAGTGAGAAACAATCTTGAACAAAGCCTGTACCTTGCTCGATTAAATTTTAGACTTTTAAATGCATGTTTTCACTTTGATTTGCTTGTAGCTCTTTCTAACTGAATTCCTTTTACTTGGCACCACTTAACCTATGTCTTATTGTTAATAAACTGGTTTTATTTTCACTATAAACCAACTCAGTGTGGTGTTTAAATGGAAGGGTGTATTTACCCCAGTTAAGTTAATAAGCTGTGATGTGGTTGGTGTCTTCTGAGGCACAAAGAAACCTTATTGTTTCTCTGAACTGTCCAGGAGAGGGCTGGCATTGCAGAGCACACGGTTTGGGGACAGTTTGGGAGTGTGTGTGTGTTAAGGTCACTGGAAGCTACTGTTGGGCTGTAGACAGGCTGCCAGGAGTCAGGATTACTGAACCAGGGGTGTCTAGCACACTGATGCTTCATGGTGTGACTATGTCCTTGTGGGCTGGTTGTGAGCATCTCAGCTACAGCAACAATGCATTGTAAAGGTGCCCAGAATTGCAGGGTAAGCGGTAACAACCCCTCACTCAGCTGGATTGCACACTGAACCCAGTCATAGGACAATAGGGTGGCTAGGGCAAAAACTCAAGTGAGAGTCTGGGAAAACTCTGCTTTGAAGACAGATGACGTAGCAGGTTTTGTGCCTTCATCCTGTAGCAAGCAGCACTGAGAGTACACACCAGGATGGCAACCAAAAAAGCAGTGATTGTAACATGTCCAATTTCCTGCTCTAGAAAGGGTCTCAGAGAAGAAGTGGGGGGCTAGGAGCTGGGCCCACGGATAAAGATACACTAGCAATAGGGAAGGGGTGGGATTTGGGGAATTAGAGGCGCAAACAGGGAAGGAATCAGGCCTAGCATGCAGGTAGATTAATAGCTGTGCTCAGGGTTTCTGGCGCCATAGGCAGAATTCGGGGGGTGGCATTTTGTGCGCTCCCCACGGGGCGCACGGGAGCTTCCGGTTCCGCTCCTGTCACTCTGCCGAAGAAGGACCCTCTGCCGAAATGCCGCAGGCGACAGCGGCAGTCATTGAGCTGCTCGATTGCCTGCCGCTGTTTTCCGCGGCACGTCGGCAGAAGGTCCTTTTTCGGCAGCACAACGGGAGCGGAACCCAAAGCTCCCGCGCGCCCTGTGGGGAGCGTGCAAAATGCCGCCCCCCAAATCCTGGCGCCCCAGGCGACCACCTAGGGTCGCCTAATGGAAGCGCCGGCCCTGGCTGTGCTGGTCCGGCCACAGCAGACAGAAGCTGTGTGCAATTGGCAGGGAAGGCGAATGGAGAGAGGTGTGGTAAGTGGTATGGGAGCTGGCTCTCAGACATCTGAAATGCTTTGCTCTTCCTCCAGTTCCTGAAGTGGCACAGAAGAACTAGAGCAGGGGTCGGCAACCTTTCAGAAGTGCTGTGCCGTGTTTTGATTTATTCACTCTAATTTAAGGTTTCGCATGCCAGTAATACATTTTAAAGTTATTAGAAGGTCTCTTTCTATAAGTCTATAATATATACCTAAACTATTGTTGTATGTAAAGTAAATAAGGTTTTTAAAATGTTAAAGCAACTTCATTTAAAATTAAATTAAAAAGCAGAGCTCCCCGGACCGGCAGTGTGAGTGCCACTGAAAATCAGCTCTCGTGCCGCCTTTGGCACGCATGCCATAGGTTACCTATCCCTGAACTAGAAGGCTAAAGGTGTTGTAGGGTTAATTTAAAGAACAGACTGAAAGAGAAAAAAAAAATCTTCCCAGGACAGGAACAAAGACCCAGAAACCTGGATTGGTTGGAACCCAGGAACTTTCAACAGTACAGCAAAGGGCCACAGATAGGGGCGTTAATAATTGCATGTAGGAGTGCTGACAGTTCTGCAGCGTAAGCCCAGGTGCACTCCGAGAGGCATCCAGAGCAGCAGCAGCTCCTTCTGGCACTGATTTCCCAGTAAGAGCAGAGTACTGACCTTTCTGAATTAACCCCTTTTGGCCTTGTCTTCACTAGGGGAAAGTGTATTTTACATGTATTAATGTAGCCATGAGAATTGGTATTTTAACAAGAGCAGCTCAACTAGCTAACATACGAGAAATTTAACTTACCTTCAGGAGAAGCAGTATTGCCTAATGGATAGATCACTGGACTGAGACACTGGAGAGTCCTGGTTCTACAGCTATCAGGCTGGGTGATCGGGAGTATATCACTTTCCCTCTCTGTGCCTTATTTTACCTATTTGTTAAAAAAAAAAAAAAAAAAAAAGAGGGAGGTTAATGATACTGACCTCTTTTGTGAAGCACTTTGATATCTACAGATGAAAAGCACTAGATTAGAGCTGGGTATTATTACTATCATTTGCACTACACTTTCACACACATTGGTTAACCAATATTGAAAAATGAGCTGGAGATTCCTAGCCACCAGCCTATGGGAGGCAGCATGGTCTATTGGATAGAACATTGACTTTCCAAGTCAGGAGACCAGGCTGCAACTTACGATGTAACCTTGGGTGAGTCATTTAACCTCTCCATGTCTCCACTTGCCCATCTGTAAAGTGGGGATAACTCACGCACCTTTGCAAGCAATTTGAGATCTATGGCTGAAAAGCACTGGACTTGGAAGTGCCAAGCATTATTAGTGGGATGAGACAGCATCCGCTGAAGAGCGGCCATTCCTATGCCCTTTCAGGGCTTCAAAGGCGTTACGTGCTCGGGATGATTTCGCTAGCTCCCAAACTTCACTGCCTTTCCAGCCTGCACACCTTTCTCCCAGCAATCTCCTCTCCCCTCCCTTTGACCTGGTCTTTATACTTTGAACCAAAAGATGCCTCAGTTCTTTTGATTTCATCAAGGCAAGAAGAGGTGGTGGAGAAATAAAACCAATCCCCTGGAGAGATTAACATCTTCCTCATCCCATGTTAGCAGGATGGTACTGAGGGGCAGAGAACTCACAACTCTAAGGCCTTGTCTAAACACAAAAGTTGTATCATTTTGTCTACACCAGTACAGAATGGTGCAACCCAGCCCTGACTGTCATACTGGTATAACAGTATGACTCTTTCCCATAAAGGGTATAAGCTTTCCCAGTGTACGGGACCTTTATAGTGGTATAGCTATCTCAACGCTAGGAGTTTTACTGGTATAACTATTTTGGTAGGGAAAAAAAAAATCACAGTTCTAACCAAAATAGCCACAAAAACAATATCTAAAGCAGGCCTAATGCATTCTGACCTGGCAGCGCTTTACGCTTGCATTGCACTGGTGTAATTAGCAACCTGCCATGCAGCGTGATGGAGAATCACGCCTCAGATCTTTAATTTGCACCCAGAAAGGAAGGAGAAGCCTGTGCAGGATACAGAGCACAGGTTTCACGTGCTCCAAGGGAGACTTATTGCTAAACATGGTAGCTGCTTTCAGCCCTAGCTTAGCTGAGTGGTTCTTGGATGTAGCCCTGTATAGAGCATATTGCAGTGATCCTGTCTGGCAGTGGCAAAGAAGCAGATCACTTATGTGAGGTCACTTCTGAAAGGAAGGGTGGCAGCTTCCAGACCAACTGACAAAGGGTGGAAGACGGCTCTGCTCTGCAGCTGCTGCTACTTCATCCAGAACAGTGGTCTCCAACCTTTTTACACCCAAGATCGTTTTCTGAATTTAAGGGCAACCCAGGATCTACCCCAGCCCTTCCCCACGGCCCTGCCCCTTCCCAAAGCCCTGCCCCACTCACTCCAGGCCCCACTTTCTCCATTGCTCGCTCTCCCCCACCATCATTCACTTTCAACAGGCTGGGGCAGGGGGTTGGGGTTCAGGAGAGGGTGCGGGCTCTGGGCTGGGGCAGAGGGCTTTACAGTGTGGGAGGGGGCTCCGGGCTGGGGCAGAGTGTTGAGGTGCAGGAGGGGGTGCTGGCTCCGGGAGGGGACTCAGGGTGCAGGAAGAGGTTTGGGATGCTGGCTCTGGGAGGGGGCTCTGGGCTGGGGCAGAGTATTGGGGTGCAGGAGGGGATGCTGGCTCTGGGAGGGGGCTCAGGGTGCAGGAAGGGGTTTGCGGTATAGGAAGGGGTTTGGGATGCTGGCTCTGGGAGGGGGCTCAGAGCTGGGGCAGGGGTTTGGGGTGCAGGAGGGGGTTCAGGGTGCTGGCTCCGAGAGGGGCTCAGGGCTGGGGTGCAGCGTCCTGCTGGGCAGCACTTACCTCGGTCAGCAGCGCAGCACGGCTGAGGCAGGCTCCCTGCCTATCAAGGCCCCACACCACTCACAGAAGGGGCCAATGCACCCCTGCGGCTCCTGGGAGGGGCGGGGGGCATATGGCTCTGTGCACCACCCCTCTCTGCAGGCACTGCCCCCAAAGCTCCCATTGGTCACAGTTCCCCCTTCCTGGCCAATGGGAGCTGCAGAGGCAGTGCTTGCAGGCAGGAGCAGCACACATAGACCCCTGGGCCCTGCCCCTTCCAGGTCATGGGGGAGTGCTGGTACCTTCCAGGAGCAGCGTGGGGCCGTGGCAGGCAGCCCCGCCCTGGCTGAAGATTGTGATAGAGAGTCCCCAGGATCGCCAGTCAATCATGATCATTGGGTTGGTGATCACTGATCTAGAAGCTGCCTACATCCAGTCAGCCCCCTACATCAGGGATTCTTAAACTCCATTGCACCGCGACCCCCTTCTGACAACAACAGTTACTTCACGACCCCAGGAGGGGGGACCAAAGCCTGAGCTTGCCCAAGCCCCACCTCCCTGGGTCGAGAGGGGAGGCAAAGCAGAATCTCAAGGGCATCAGCCCCATGCAGAGGGCCTGCAAGCTGAATCCTGAAGTCCTTGGGCTTTGGCCCCGGGCCCCAGGAAGTCTAAGCCAGCCCTGAAAACCCCATTAAAAAGGGGTCCTGACCCACAGTTTGAAAACCACTGCCCTAGATCATCTGCCTTGTGAGAGGAAGGTGAAAAACTCCTTGTATGGAGGAAATGGGTATTGCTCTTGTCACCCATATCTTCTGGATGTTTTCCACAACCCATATGATCCCTTGTCTTGATTGGGACTGGATAAGGGTCAATCTTAACTAGACCCTGGGGAAGAACAAAGTGCCCCATCCGGAACCACTGTCTAGAAAGTAGACACAGGCAGTATTAGCCACAGGCCTATTTCACCAGTTCTTCAGCGTAACCGCATTAGCTTCTTGCCTTGTGATTGCAATTCAAGGATTTAACAAGAGCCTGGCAAAACCAGCGCCATTCTGTGAGTGAGTTTCATTCGCAAGAACATTGGTGAAAAGAGAGCACACCAGGAGTAGGAGTGCCACTTAGCATTGCCACGAGTAGTATCTCCCAGCTCCCACAGCCATTTGGAGAAGCTCTCTCAGAGAGCTCAGCCCATGAGTACAGATCTCTCTCAAAAGTGCCTATGTGGAACAGGCCTCTTGACAATCTGGCCTCAACTCCTATTGAATGGGTTGCTTAATAGAAATAGTTGGAATCCCCCCAACCTGTTTAAAATAAAGAAAATAAAAACATTAAAAAAAATTGACAAAAAGTTGAAATATTTTAGCCAAAACCTGAAATGGTTTGATTTGGAATTTCTGCCAGGCTGCCTCATGGGAGTTGTAGTTCAGGAGCCTCCTGCTTGTATTCTCCTCTATAGCTATGCTCCTTGGTTGGACTACATCTCCTATCATGCACTATAGTCCACCCCCAGAGGGGAGGCAGTGCATGATGGGAGATGTAGTCCATGGGGGAATCCAGCAGAGAAAGGAGGAACAGAACCACAACTCCCATGTGACACTGTGCTGGCTTATCTAAAATTAAATATTTGGGGAGTTCAGTTTTTTTTTATTACAAGCAAGTCAAGTTTTCCACAGCACAGACACTTGATTAAAAAACTCTTTTGTTTAGCTGAAAACACTATTTTCTGACAACAAACACAGTCTTGATAGAAAGTTGTCAACCATCCAGCATGGAATAGCTTAGACACCTTCAAAAATCCCAAGCACAGTACCAAAATGTTTTTGCTGGGGGCAGGCCAGGCCCGAAGAAAGGCCCAGCCCTACCTAAAGAATTCACTTGCTCAACTGGTCAAACAAGGCCTGGATTTGATAGATTTTTAGAAAGTGGTGCATAACACATTTCTCTTCCTGGCTTTTGTGGGAGGGCAGGTTGAGGTTATTTTGGGGGTCTTTCTGTGTGCTGCATCTTTATAGCTCACAGGACTCTACTGTTTGACAAGACAGGCAGCTTGTGAAGGAGGCCCTCACTACTGAAGCACAGCCTATCAGGCCCAGCTTAGCATTCACAATTACATCACTGCCTCAGTTTCTCCAATAGGCATTCAATAAGCCCAAGGAGGCTTATATATATTGAATGGCAACCCTTCAGGGGTCTAGTTTATTAAACCCAAAGATGGACCTTTATACCAATAGGCCTCCACCCCAGCATCCCCAGCTGGAGAGACAGGAGATTAGTTAACTTTGGTCCATCAACCCAATTTATCTTCAAGTCCCTCACTCATCAGGGCCTCTAGACCCAGAACCCTCTTCTGGAGCTGGGGCCTCTTATGATCAACTGAGGAAGGATCTCGCCTCTTGGGTCTAGGTCCCCACAGAAATCAGACCATGACAAACCTTCTTTAGAACAACCTAAAATTCCTCTCTTCCAGAGCTTCTGCTGCTACCTGGTGAAGTCCCTCCATGGGGTCAGTTCCACTGAGATTTAGCACTCATGCCTCCTCCCTGTCAGACCCACATTTAGGAGCTTTCTGCCTCCGTTTCCCTCCCTAGTGAACACCCTCACCAGCTCCCCCTGAGAAGTCCACTCCTTAGGGGCTTTCTTTTTCTTAGAGCTGTTCCTCATCCCTATCAGAGGGGTAGCCGTGTTAGTCTGGATCTGTAGAAGCAGCAAAGAATCCTGTGGCACCTTATAGACTAACAGACGTTTTGGAGCATGAGCTTTCGTGGGTGAATACCCACTTCCTCAGATGCATGCAGAAGAGGGTATTCACCCACGAAAGCTCATGCTCCAAAACGTCTGTTAGTCTATAAGGTGCCACAGGATTCTTTGCTGCTTCTCATCCCTAGAGACCTGTGTTCTCTAACCTAACCCTGGGGGAGTAGCTGCCTTTTATCATCTGCAGGTGCTTCTCTGTTTAATTAAGTGCCTCCCAGTTCCTCAGTGAGTTAATTAGTCCCAGGTGAACCTGGGTTGCCTCATTCCCCCTTGTGTAGCCTGTCAGAGGAAGGGTAGGACCCGGACTAGTTAGCTGTGGGTGAGAGGAATAAGATGGTTGCTGTGTTAGAAGGACCTGCAACTACTTAGTAGTTTTAGGATGGAGGCCCACGGGATTTGTAGGGAAGGTCTGATTTTCTCCTGTAAGGCTCTCATTTGAGGGGGGAAGGGTAGAAAAAGGAGAAGGAAAAAGAAGGGAGGACTGAAGGAGGCATTGGGGAGGAGCAGCAATGGAATGGCACAAAGAAGAGATTATGGGGAGCAGTTCAAGATAGACTACAAGGCCTGGGGCAGGAGAAATGGGGCCTGTCTTCCAAGTGCCAGTTTGGGTGAAGGGCTTCTCTGAGGAGCCTGCCCCACCCAGGGGAATTGTTGCAACCAGCAGACTTCTGGGAGCAGTGAGGGGGACAGGGGAGGATGTTGGTGTTCAGGAGGGCCCATAGTTTGGAGAGGTTGGGGAAGAAAACCTAGGAGAAGATGAAGAGCTATCCTGCAGTAACAGTCCCAGGCTTTGGTGCAGAAGGATAGGCATGGCTGGGCACGGTTGCTGTAACAAATTCCAGTATAGAGGCAGGAAGAGGAACAGAATGAGGTAAAGCCAGGAATGGTGAAAGGAGAACGGGCACAAGCCGAGCCCCTCACTCTCTGCTCTGGTGGTGGTGATCGAGTCAGAAAGTCCGAGAGCAGCAGCAGCTGCTGATGATGATGATGGAGGAAGCAGCAGGTGTGGCCCCAGCAGAGGAGACTGGTGTGTAGTGAATGGCTCCCCAGGTACCTGGTGAGTCACCCATAACTAGGGGAGAGCCTAGTAGGGGGCTGGTGGTGAAGGCAGTCGCTCATCTTACAGAGCTTGGATTGAAGGCTGTATCAAGGAGAGAGATGGCTGTAGAACAGAGGAGCAGGTTGGGATGAACCACCCTGACTGCAGCACAAGAGTCTCCCAAGTGAAAGGGGAGGATAACAAAAAGCCTCAGGAAGATGGGGATGAGACAGGCACATTTACTGCTTGAGTTCTCTGGGATAGTGGGACTACTGCAGAGGTCAGTGTGGTATGGACACAGCAGAGGAAAGAACTGCCTGGGTCTTCTCAGGAGCTGAAGCCCTTGGTACAGAACAGGACAATGACAACTGAGAGTTTGCAATCAGATACTACCTTTGCCACTACGTAGTGGGGTGTGGTAGGGGCGGTGATATCTTATGCACAGCCCTTGAAGCAACCAGGAGGAAGGGATGGTGGCCAGTAGGTAGGGCAGGAGGCTGAGTTTGGGAGTGGGATGGGACAGAGGGAAGGATGGACATGGGGGTACAGGGACAACTAACTGGTGATGGGTGAGGAGGTACATGGTCCGTTTGTGATCTGCTTCCCTAACAACACCAAAGCCAGAAAGAGGATTCTCTAGTAAGTAAGAGATCTGTGTTGAAAGCCATTTGTGCCTTCAGACCTCATAGCAGCAATTCAGCTGCCGGGGTCAAGGGAGGCTGATCTCTGCTTTCGTAACAACTCTCTAACAGAGAGTTCTTGGAAGCCCTATGAGAATCAGGACAGTTCCTTATGAATTAATTGAGAATTGGTTAAGGTAAGAAACAACAATACTGACAAGGGAGGAAAAAGTCCCAGCTGGCTGGGAATTAGACATATTCCCCTGTCCATTCTGGTTAAGCTGAGGAGGAGTTAGGTAGATAATAGATTAATGCACTTGCCCAGTTTGGTAGATGTGGCAGGGGAAAGGGGTTATGTTAACTATGTGGGGCAGTCCACCACTGTGATGGTCTGAGGAACTCTTTGCAGGCAGTTACTCAAATGTGCAGTATTTCAAATGTCAGGAATATGGCCATGGGGCAGCTCTGTACCCCAGAAGGGACAATTCTTGTGACGCATGGTTTAGGGGCACAGTGAAGAAGGGTGTCTTTGGAGAGCCTATCTGGAATGGGACTCTGATTCGGAGCCAGGACCAACTGAGACAGTGCATCTGGAATCAGCTGTCAGTTGTGTCTGGGGAGGGCTTCAAGGCAGAGAGCAGCTGGAGGCAAAGCTCAGGGAAAGGGAAGGGTCTCAGTTCAGACCATGCCAGGGGAGATTGTGGGTCGGCAGAGGACATCAGCTTGGAGCAGGGATAACAACCACCTTTTAGGACCAGGGAGGAGGCAGCTGAGAAGGGAGGTGGAAGAGCACAGTTCCAGTGAGTACTTAGAAGTGGACTGGGAGAAAAGAGAGGTGGAGGTACCTTCAGGGAGCGGAGGAGGAGAAGGGTTTGGTGCTGGAGCTGCAGCAAAAGTGCTGCAGTTTGGTGGGCCCCATGCTGAGAGCTCTTCTGGTAAAGTCTCAGCAGCAGCAGCAGCAGCAACTGGTGAGGCTGATGGAGGGGCAGGGGCTTCCTCTCCTCAGTCACCCTCTAGGCTGCTCTCTCTGCACTGATTCCCTCGACAGCATCTCCTTTTTTCCCCAGGGGCAGGCAACTTCGTCTTCTGCTCTGGATATGAGAGAGCTCATAGACTCATAGGTCAGAAGGGACCAATATGATCATCTAGTCTGACCTCCTGCACAAGGCAGGCCACAGAACCCTACCCATCCACTTTTATACAACCCCTAATCCAGCACTGAGTTATTGAAATCCTCAAAACTGGTTTGAAGACCTCAAACTGCAGAGAATCCACCAGCAAGTGACCCATGCCCCACGCTGCAGAGGAAGGCGAAAAACCTCCAGGGCCCCTGCCAATCCGCCCTGGAGGAAAATTCCTTCCTGACCCCAAATATGGCGATCAGCTCACAGAAGCCCCTATCAAATAGAGGAGGCTAGAAGGGTGGTGAGGTATTGAGGGGTCTTAGCTCAGGTGAAGGGGATTCTCTAGGGCTGGAGCCCCTGGTTGTTTCTCTTCTCCTTCTGGGATCTATTCTCTTACCTATAGAGTTGAGCAACAAGTTTTCCGCTCTGGCCAACTGGGTAGAGGAGATGTATGCCCAAGAATTGGCCAGGGAGACAGGAGCATGTAGGTATCTTGTTGCAGAGACAGAGGCTTAGCCAACGTTGGAAGGAAAGGGAGGGTTGTGTTGTCTTGGAACAGTACAGTCACTGTTTTTTATGTGATTTTTTTTTTTAATGTTTCTTTATGTTGTGTTGTGTGGACTTTGTTGTTGTTTTTCTGATGCTTGGAGTGTTTCATAAAAGATCTCCAGGGGCCAGGTGTGACCTAGCTGTTTTGTGTTCCATGAAATGCAGACCATTGCAGAGACGAGGGACACACACTGCAGATGGCTGCTTGTCAGGGATGAAAAACTTAACCAGTTTGATTTGAAAATTCTCTTTATTGCTTTGTATCAATAAGCTTTTAGGTTTTAAAAAAAAAAAAAATTATGTACATGCCCTAAGATATGTAACTAGGCACATTTTTTTTATAACTAAAAAGATAAATAACATCAAGGCAATAATTGCCAAACTGCTGTGAATACTTTTTAAATAATCAGTTAATATTTAATTAACCTACCACAAAAAGTAGAGATGGCAGGAGTTCTCTAGGGAACAGCCAGCATCATTTAAGGAATTTGCTCTGAGTTACATTGCTTTTTAATCAACTACTTGTCAAAGCCCCTGTGTGGCCCAAACAGACTCTTCAGCTAATAAAGAGTAATGTAAGTTCCAAGGATTTCTTGAATGAACCCTGCCTGTGCCTGCAGAAATTTCACATAGGTTATTGATTTATTCCGGCAGGTATAACTCTGCTGTTGTTTTACTGGCACGTCCACGCTGATCTGATATTACATCCTCATTTTGCTTCTCTGATATCTTATCTGAAAATAGAAATAATGGCTCTTGGATTCTCCGTGCCTGTGTGATGGCTAAATGGAACGTCCGGTTCTTTTCTGACACCTTAAGATATTACGCCGTGATGGAGAGCTCTCTCTGACTTCCTCTTTCATTAAGCATCTCTACCTTTGTTGGAATAACTCCCGCTCATGGCTTTTGAATAAACTACCTGCAAAGTTTGGCCTGGCAAACCAGCCCCAGTGGGTTTCCCCAAGGGCGTTTGTAGAGTCATGGGGTGGAACAAAGACCCATCTGGGAAAGGTTACTAGACTTAGGCCATGGTTACATTAGAGAGTTGCAGCGCTGGTGAGGGGGTTACAGCGCTGCAACTTAGGATGTGGCCACACTTGCAAAGCACGGCCAGCGCTGCAACTCCCTGATTGCAGCGCTGGCTGTACACCTGGTCGAGCCTCGGGTGTAGCAATTCCAGCGCTGGTGATCCAGCGCTGGTCAGCAAGTGTGGACCCCACCAGCGCTTTTATTGACCTCCGGGATATAAGGAGGTACCCCAGAATTCCTGTCCACAACAAATTGGAAGAAAGGGGGAGCTCGGAGTTCAGCCAAACTGCTTATTTAAAAAACAAACACAGCTCCTGTTTGCTGAGCGAGCAGAAGCAGGCAGGGGAATTACTTTGGAATGTTCACAGCTGTTTGCTTGAAGAGAGAAACAGCACGCTCACACGGCAGAGGGGGAGGGGGAAGTCCATGTTGAGCAGATGCTTATCTGGTCTGACGGCTATTTAGGAGTGCATAATTTGCATTTAGTGAATGAGAGAGGGGTGGGGGAAGGGGTCAGAACTTTTAAAATGATTGAAGGTAGGTACTGTGTGTCTTCCAGTCCTTAGAACTTGCAAGGCAGGGAGCTGAGAACAGTGTCAGCTCCAAAAATCCAATCTCTCTGTCTCTCCCACGCTCCCTCTCACATTCCACCCCACCCCCCACTTTTGAAAAGCACGTTGCAGCCACTTGAATGCTGGGATAGCTGCCCACAAAGCACCACTCCCAACAGCGCTGCAAATGCTGCAAATGTGGCCACACTGCAGCGCTGGTAGCTGTCAGTGTGGCCACACTGCAGCGCTGGCCCTACACAGCTGTACGAACACAGCTGTAACTACCAGCGCTGCAGAACTGTAAGTGTAGCCATGGCCTAATAGGAAGCATCTTCATTGCGGAGTCAGCTCAAATGACAGGTTTCAGAGTAGTAGCCATGTTAGTCTGTATCCGCAAAAAGAACAGGAGTACTTGTGGCACCTTAGAGACTAAGAAATTTATTTCAGCATGAGCTTTCATGAGCTACAGCTCGCTTCTTCGGATGCATAGAATGGAACACACAGACAGGAGATATTTATACATACAGAGAACATGAAAAGGTGGAAGTATGCATACCAACAGGAAGAGTCTAATCAATTGAGATGAGCTATCATCAGCAGGAGAAAAAAAACTTTTGAAGTGATAATTAAGATGACCCATAGAAGGTGTGAGGAGAATTTAACATAGGGAAATAGATTCAATTAGTGTAATGACCCAACCATTCCCAGTCTCTGTTTAGGCCTGAGTTAATTGTATCTAATTTGCTTATTAATTCAAGTTCAGCAGTCTCTTTTTGGAGTCTATTTTTGAAGTTTTTTGTTGCAAAATTGCCACCTTCAAGTCTGTCACTGAGTGGTTAGAGGGTTGAAGTGTTCTCCCACTGGTTTTTGAATGTTATAATTCCTGATGTCAGATTTGTGTCCATTTATTATTTTGCGTAGGACTGTCTGGTATGGCCAATGTACATGGCAGAGGGGCATTGCTGGCACATGATGGCATATATCACGTTGGTAGATGTGCAGGTGAACGAGCCCCTGATGGCATGGCTGAATTACTTCTCTCGTGTTAACCTAGCACAAGTGAGAGCCGCCATGCATGGAAATAAGGACACGTCTACACTATAGCAGCACAACACTGGTGCTGCAACTGTGCCACTGAAGTGCTGTGTGCAGACGCTTCCTACTTCGATGGCTGGGATTTCTCCATTCTTGTAGTTAATCCATCTCTTGGAGGTGGTAGCTAGGCAGACAGATGAATCCTCCGTCAACCTAGCCACGTCTCCACTGGAAGTTAGGTCTACCTAACTACAGCACACGTGGCACGATTTTTTTTTTTCTCCACAGCCCTTAGCAAGGTAACTGTGTCACACTTGCTTTTAAATGTACCCTGGGCCTAGCGCTCCAGTTGCTGTAATGCCTTGTGTCTGTGCTGATCCTGCACTCGCTTGTGCGTGGTGCTAAGGCTTCTGGGAGCACACTGCATGGTTCTGAGCACAGCAATAAACTGAGCCCCTATGGACTGTCTCTCATCTCTATGAATTGGCTGGTGCCTTCCAGTCTGGAAGCAGGGATTAGGTAGGTAGCAAGAAAGTACGGCCCAGGGGAGTTATGGGAAGGCAGTGGAGGTCTAGCAACACTCAAGGGTTACCTGGCTGTCTTCACTCTAAAATGTGGTGGTGGTGGTGGTAGCAGGTAATGGGTTGGGTTCATCTGGGCTTTAGCCTTTACCCCTAGCTGCACCAGCCAACTTGAGTCGCTAGCACTGCTGCACACGAGCGAGGGTTTGTGTGCAGGGACAGGGATCGAGTTAATAGGAACAACCAAGCTATAACACGAGTTAACCTTGCTGTGGAGACAAGCCCCAGGCGGCCAATACAAAAGGATTTGCACGGTTCATTTCTTCCTTGCTAGACCACCCTGTCTGACTTTGGGCTCTGTCAGCTGTTACCGTGGGTTATGGAGAGTCCAAGACAGCCGTATCCTAGCCCATAAGAGCTGGAAATATAGGACCAGGACCTCAAAATGACTCCAGAAACAGCCAAGGCATCAATGGAGAGCATAAAATGCCAGTGAGATGGGTTCTTGTTGAGCCTCCTCATCCAGATGTTGGATGGGTGCTGCAGGTCTGTAACATGGGCAGTCCGACCTACTGGTTGGAGCCCAGAGTAGCATCATGGTCAGGATTCATGCCAAGGGCCGCAGCTGGAGTCAGAGACAGAAGTCCCATCAAGAGTCAAGCTGCAATCTGAAACAGTCAGAGAGGAATGAGGCCAGATAACTTGGAGGAAGCAGCAACTTGGTCTCAGCCACAGTTGCTCAGACAAGGGGTGTGGCCAGAAAGGGCAGCTTTATGTGAAGAGGGGTCTCATCAGCGGTCTGCTGATCCTACTGAGTCAACCGGTGCAGCCCCTGTTTGTGGACTATTGACTGCAGTTTCCTCATCCGCCCTTGCAGCGTGGTGGTGCACTGGGTACGGCTCTTGCTGGGCGACACGGTGGGTCTGGGTTCGAGACACTATCTCACATTTGAAGCTATTGTGTGTGGCCCTCATAGTCCGCTCCAGTAGGGTCAGCTATAGCAATCCAGCCTGGAGGTGACAGGAGCATGACTCGCTGTGGCTGGGCCCTCATCTGGAAGACACTGGGTGCATCCTACAGGCCAGCTATGGGTGGGAGAAGACATGTCTCACTAGGGTTCCTATAGTGACAGTGACTCCAGTGCCATGAGGTTGTGCATTGTGAATGTGTCTTGATGAACAGAGGGCAGAGGGAGTGGTTAAGGCACAGGATGTGGACTCGGGAAATCTGGGTTCAATTGTGCCTCTGCCAGAGACACTTTGTAGGACCTTCGGCGAGTCACTTAACCTCCCCAGACCTCAGTTGCCCAAGTGAGGTAACAATCTTTTCCTACAGCATAGGGATGTGAAGGATTTAGGGTATTGTGGTGGTGATGTGGCAGCAGAAGGGGGAGCAGCAGATCAACCTTGGGAAGATAAGAGGTCAACATACCCTGATTTGTTTGGCTTGTTTGTCTCTCTACCAGCATCCCCTCTGCCTTCCCTGGAGGTTAAATTTGCTCCAGCTGCTTATTCATCCATTGCTGTCCGGGGCCCCGGGCACTTCAACGGTGCTGCCTCTACCAACTGAGAGAGGGAGCTGCAGCTAGGCATCCTTCCCTGAGAAGCAGGGAGCCATTTTTAGAGAGAGTCTGATCTCATTTTGCTCAGGCTCATGCTGCAAAGCTGGAAGGGGAAAAAAACCTTTCCTTTTCCTCACTCTCCAGCTCTTATTTTCTCTCATCCCTGCCTGCTGCATCACTACGTCGCTACCAGGAGTTCCTGAGCCTGATTGTTTTCCATTTGCTGCCTACCCAGCAGAAACTGCTCTAATGTGCCCCAGAAGGCTCTGCTCCTGCTAGCTGTAGCCGGAGAAGCACTTGGTGCCATCTGGCCTGTGTAAGAACCATTGCCAGGCAGGCAAGGGGAAAAAACAAAACCATAGTCTTGGGAGGGATGGGGACTCTCTGACTTGGAGGGCAGTGGGGATGAGAGACGGTTCCTTCTCAAGGAAGAAGAGGGCTGGAAATCCAGGTGAAAGGGCAAGGTGGGTGGAGGAAGCTGGCAGCATTTGCGTGTGGGTGCTAGTAATGCAAAGTGCTGGCTTGTTCCCAGGAGCTCTTTGTAATTGGGTAACTTCCTCCTTCAGTGTGTCAGGATGAAAAAGAGCCGTCTCTGACTGCAGGGCAATCCTTGGGGTTATGGGAGGATGGATCTGGCTACAGGACACGCTTGCGAGTGACCATCATCCCCTGGATGCTGTCCTCTCTGCTGCTGCCTTTCAGAGACCGTCCCCAGCTCCAAAGTCTGGTTCTCCAGTGTTGCTAAAACTAAGTGTTCAAAAATCATAAGGTGGAGTGGGGGGGGCCCTTGCCCAATCATGAGTAGCTTAAAATAACAAGATTGTTTAAAAAAAAAATAAAAAATCTTGGTTCTTAGTTACCTGTTGGTGTTAGTATGCTTAGGGGGCAAGTTCTCAAGGTTTTCTTTGCAACCACAAGGGCTAGCAACTTACTTTTTTTTTTTTTTAAGATGAGATTCCTGTGAATCCAGAAGCTGGGGCCTTAATGAAAGTACCAGATATAGCAATGCTTGTAATTAAGAACTGGCAGCACTGGAACCCATTCCAAAATTCAGGCCCAACTCTTTGTTCTGCCTATGGCAGCCAGGGGGGCTCAGCTCAGCTGCCTTTAGAATTCCTCCTATTTCAAAGGCACCATTTCTCCCCCCACCCCAATGTCTTTCTGAAATGGGAGGGGCTCCTGGCTCTCCATATGAACTGTTTACTCTGGGAGGAGAACAATAACTGGTAAGAAGACCTAAACCAGACCAATCCAGAGGCATGGCCCCCGTCTTAAACAGAGGAGTTCCCTGATTCCAGGTCCTAATTCTTCTTACTCTCTCCTGGAACTCAGCTAAAGTCTACAGAACCAAGCTGGGGTAAAAGTGGCATATGCCTGCAGCCTCCAATGCTGTGGCAGGGAGGGGTACCTATTAGCAAATACGAAGGTGATGCCTGTTCATATTTTTAATAAAAAGGGATGTCAAGCTCCATGATGGCACTCGGGCTCCTAGGAGCTCGCCCCTGAGGGCCATGGTGTTTGTAAATTGGAGGCTTGGTTCCTTCTTAATATAAATCCAGAGTTGCTCCATCGCAGTGCAAAGCTGGGACAAGTGAGAAGAGAATTCAAATTCCTTCATGACCTCAAGCCCCCTTAAGGCGCCCAGTGTGTGAGACTGTGTCGCTGTATGTTTCCCTGGGTGTTTACTGCTGTTGGAAAGGAGAGTGCTTCCTCTGGCAAACATCAGGGGCAATTTCTTGTAACTCGCTGGATGGAGTGATCTAGATAATAAATCAGCAGCTTTCCCTTTCTGCATTGCCCCTCCACCACTCTCTGTTCCTACGCCTCTGCTGCTGCCTGTGGCAGAAAACTTGAGAATTCCTCTCCAGGGAAGAGGTGGCGACAATAGTTGCTCATCTTCTCCTTGTTGCCCTAGTGGGCAGAGACATTATTAATGGCACTGACATGCTAGCACAGGAAGCCGAGGAGTCTGTAACTCTGGTTCCATGTGGTTAGACGTTTAGGCAGGGCCAGAGAGCAGCAGCTCTTTCAAACTTAAAGAGCGAGGATCTGGGTCCTGACTATGTGGGGTCATCAAAGATCCTTGCCACCACCAGCTAGACATTCTTTGCAAGAAGAGAGATGACAACCCAACTGTCCTGGGCTAATCTCAGCGTGTGTTCTAGCTCCCAAAATTGCCCTGCCAGTTTCAGTTCTCCTTTACTCCCTGCCCAAGACTCTTGTGCAGCATTGCTGTGCCTGCCACTGGAGTTATTGGTTATGTGTTTTGTTGCGTTCTTGCCTCAATTTAGGTCACCATTGCCAAAAAAAATGCTGTGGGATCTGCTAGGACCACGCTGTCCCCGTCAGGACTCTGGGTTTAGTTCCTGCCTGGAAGTAGGGCTATTATGGTGTTCCTTGGTAGTGTCCCATCCACGTAGGGACCCAGCTTAGTTTAGGATAATTCACAGGGCAAGATAGAACGGAGAAGCCTTGTTCTGCCACATCAAATGCTGCAGCCACTGAGCTTTGTACTTCACTGCACAGCCTAGAGCGGAAGGGTCGGCTGGTGTCTGAGGCACTGGTCTGGGATTCAGGAGACTCGCATTCTGTTCCTACCTCTGCCACAGGCTGCCTGGGTGACCTTGGGCAAGTGGCTTAAGTCAACCTCTTTTACAAAAAAAAAAAAAAAAAAAAAAAAAGCATCCACTCGTTTTGGGTGCCCAGACTGGAAACCTTTGAAACCTTATTTTTGGAAGTGCTGGGCCTCTACAACTCAAGCTGAAGTCACTAGGGGCTGCAGGTGCTCCACACCTCTGAAAATTAGACCCAAAGTGTCCGATGCTGGGGATGTAAAAACCCGGGCAACCAAAGTTAGACGCTGCTTTTGGGAATTTTCTTTTTCTGTTAAACGGGGTTTATGGTACTCTCGGAGCAGTGTTGTGAAGGTAAATTCCTGAACATTGGCGTGATGCTCATCACAATGCTGGGCACCAGAGAAAAGCCTATACATAACCCTTAGAGAGGGCTGTTTAGTACAGCCAGGAGAGGCAGTTGTGTGTTGTTACACGAGTGCTCTGTATCTTTACACGTGTCAGTAGTTCATAGATAAGGTGCTAGTAGATGGTACTGAAGAATACGTAGCACAGTGCTGGGGTTTTGCAGAACCAATGCTGTGCTCTGGAACTGGTTTCCTCTGGGCCCCTCCCTGCATGGGAGTCGTGAATGTGTTTGGGACCAGCATGAGTCCTGCAGCTCAGTCTCCAGGGCAGAGCCTTGATGTAGCCTTGCAAAACAGATATGAAAAATCACTACTCAGGCACAAATGCTGCTCCTCTGGCCTTACCCTGAGGGGAATGAAATCGACTAATGTCTCATTTGTCCCAGGACACTGGGCCAGTAGAACTTTACAAGACTGCCTTATATGGCGATGTCAGCACTGCTTCTCGTCCGGGGACTTCCCTCCTGCTCTGAGAGGAGCTACGTGATGTAACCGCATCTGTCCCCAGCAGCTACCCCTGCTAATTCTCTCCGGGGATCTCTAACTGCAGTTGCCATAACAACAGAATGATGCAACAGTTTATTGCTGAATGGATACACAAGCGGTGTTGTTCACCTGCTGCCCCTGTGCAGCCATAGACATTCATGGTGGGGCTGATGCAGCATTGTTGCATACAGGATGTTTGTCTCATCTAGTCTGAAATGTCCTGACCCGTGGGGCTCCCAGCCCTTCCCTGGTATTCATCCCACTAAATACCATGCCTAGGAAGGGATTCTGAGATCTCATCTAAACGTTTTCCTTCTCTTAGGGCAGCAGTTTTCAATCTTTTTTTTTTTTCCATTTGCTGACCCCTAAAAAATTTTGAATGGAGGTGTGGACCCCTTTGGAAATCTTAGACATAGTCTGCAGACCAACCAGGGGTCCATAGACCACAGGTTGAAAACCACTGTTTTAGGGCTTGTGTGCATGGAATAAATTGACTGGCATTGCTATTCTGAAGTGAAGTACTTGTTCCGGGATAAAGTAACTGAACAATGTCCATGTGGGGGAGTTATTCTGGAACAGCAAAATTATAACAGACTAACAATAGCAGAATAGTTATTCCAGAATACCATCCCTTCTTTTCCCCCCTGCTTTGTAGAAAAAGCCTTAATTTCATCTCTTTCCTCCAGAGTTTTATTTTTGTTTTCCAAGGGATTCTCTAGTCCACGGCACCTCACTTGGCCATTACGTTTGCCAAGGGATTGCCTCTTGCGGCTGACGTTGTTGTGATGGCTCTGCTCTTGGGAAAAGATCTTATCCAAACTGAATGTCCGAAACACTCATGAGTTTTCATTGCTAAGTGTGGTTTGGCAGATCTGGGATGTATACAGGAGCGTGTTTGTCTGGGACTTCCTGATCCTCTATAAATCTGTTCTTCACTGTCGAAGAGTGAGTCAATTATAGGGTCAGCATATGTCATAAAGTGTTTGGGACTCAGGAAATCTGCATTCGCTTGGTGGTTCTGCCACATCCTTACTGTGTGACCTTGGACAAGTCACTTAATCTTTATGGGCCAGACTTTCAAGGGAGCTCAGGGCCAGATCTTCAAAAGAGATCAGCACCCAACAGGCCAAGCACCTTTGAAAATCTAGCCCCAGTTCTGGATGCTGTGCCCTTCTGAACACACTGGCAAATGGTGTCTAAGACTTGCCCTGCCTAAATGGTGATTTCCTAATTTAGGGCCCTGATCCTGCAAAACATACATCGTCTGTTCATGTCACTTAGTCCCTCTGAATCAGTGTGGCAGTTCATGTGAGCAAAATGACTCGTGCACGAATGCAAGCAGGATCAGCCCTTAGGTAGGCAGAATCTAATTACCCTGTTTTGCCATTTGGCAACAAAGCAGTGTTACGAGGCTTCCTTCATGGCGGGCTGTAAACTGCTTTGCAAGGGGAGGTGAAAATTATTGTTGCTCTTATTGTTCTCACCAGATTCAGTAGGAAAACGGATGGAGAAAGCCAGGGAAATTGTCAGACTGTCGCCATCACTGAGCAAAAAAATAAACGGCTAAATTCCTGCCAGGTTTGTGCAGAACCTCCCATGGTGATGGTCCAGACCCCAAACCTGTTGAAGTTAATCGCCTTCAGTGGGGCTTTGCATCAGGCCCAAACTGATTAACTGTTACTTGGTTTTTGTTTCCAAATAACTGTAAGTTCTCTCTGGTATTGTTTCTATTGACTGAGTTGCCCCTTCTCTGGCTTTTTCAGGCTACTGTAGCTGGTTGGGTCATAGCCATGTTGTGGCACTTACTCTCTCTGTATCTGGGGTAGTTGTTTTGCTCCTTTATGTAAAGTGTGTCCAGATGCCACCATGAGACAGGCACTTTATAGAAACGTCTGATTGCTAACAGATGGCACCGGCATGCAGGGCTAAAAACCACCTGCACAAACTCCTTGGCAGATTCCAACCGAGGCTGTCTCCCCAGTCAGCTGCAAGCTTGTTAACTGCTGACACTTCAGCACCAGCTGTAAGAGACTTGGCACTGCCAAGGTGTTTGCTGAATCTCCATGGGCAGAGTGCAGGCCTTGTCATGTCATCTTGCTCCCTGCCAAGCCTGGCATCCGGTGACTCAGCAAGGAAGCTGCTTGCACGTTATCTTCGTCACTGAACGTACCACATGCTGGGCCAAATCCATCCCTGGTGGAATACCGCTGATTTCAGGAAAGCACGACTGTGTTGTATAAATTGCATACCTAAGCTGCAAGCAGAGGATTCCTTCTGCTCATGGATCATGCAGGCACACACCCTGGCATCCTGCACAGATGTGGGGATCAGTTGTCTTTGTCTCCTGATACCATTCCCCCTGTCTCTGGATTTTCAGGGAAACTCAGTGATCTATGGGTGGTGTGGACTGGGGAAGAGAGGCCAGGAGGCAAGGACACCCATGCACGCTGACTCCAGGCAAGCAACAGTAAATCCTCCTCAAAATTAATGCAGCTTGGGGGGGGGCGGAGACAGATGGGACTCTGAATAAATCCCCTTCCTTCCTAATGGGATGATCCAGAGGAAACTCTGAGACACAGAACCCCCACCCCCCCCTGTTTTTTTTTCAAGGGCAGGGGGTGAATCTTTTAAGATGATGATGGTCAATAAACCACCCTATGCCCAAAAAAGAATGAAGTGCCCCCACGAAATGTTTTCTTCTTTGGAGCAGACTTTAATATTAATGCCCTGTTAGATGAGAGTTGGGGCATTTATCAGTGAGATCACATCCTCCAATGGCCCTCAGCCTGTGAGCTGCCTCTGCGATTCTGATTTCAAATTCAGCTCTTTCTGTGAGCAACTGAGACCTCTTAGCTTCTGCTCCACCTGCTCATTAGAATCGAAGCTCATTCACCTTCCATCAGGTTGTGGGGAAAGAGGTGAGGCTCAAATTGGACTCAGTTTTACCTTTCTGCCTCTTAGTGCAATTAATTTTGTCTTGGTGGCTTTGGACCAGGGCAATTAAAATAATCTCTGACTTCAGTATGTCTGTTTGTCCATTTTTCAATATCAAATGTTCCTTTGTATGCACACAGGGGGCAGTGTCTGGCTTCACTGCAGAATTAAGTAGGGTTTTCACCTGTGTGTTACCCTACTCTATCTCCTATCTACACACAACCCTCTCAGGCTAGCTGGGGGTGTGGGTTAGAGCCTGGGTATCACTTTGACCCTCGCTGGCCACTCTGCAGTGCGGATGCTGGCTAAACCACTTTATTAGTATTTGTATTACGGTAAAGCCCCAGTCATGGGCCAGAAGGCCAGGCTAGGTGCTGTACAAATATATGAGGTGGGGGGGGAAGAGAAAGTCCTTGCACCAAAGATTCCAAGTGTGAGACAAGAGGAGACAGCCCGATGGGACGTACAAGAAAGCAATGAGGTAATGTCGGTCAACATGATGCACAGTGGTCTCAGTGCACCAGGAGCTTAACTGTTGTCAATTTTTTTTGGAGGCATCACAGCACAAGAGAGTTTTTAAGGAGGACAACAAAGTGGTTTTGCAGATATTTGTGGGGCGTAACTCACAATTGTGAAAGGCAGCGTGAAAGACAGGCCCTCCATTTACCTGATGGCCCTACAGGTATGTCTACACTGCACACAAAAAAACCCTCCAAAACCTGCGGCAGTGAGTCTCAGAGCCCAGGGCTACAGCCTGGGGCTTTTGAGACTTGCACTAGGGCACTGAAAATAGCCATGCAGATTCTGGAGGGGGCTCTGCAGCCCAGGGATGGGGGTATGGTTGCTCTTTATAAGTACACCAGGGAAGGAGAAGCACTTCTGAATCTAAAAGACGACGTTGGCACAAGAACTGATGGGGATAAATTGGCCAGGAATAAATACAGGCTGGAAGATGGTTTCTAACCGTCAGAGGAGAGAAGTTCTGGAACAGCCTCCTAACGGGAGTTGTGGGGGCAAACGACTTAATTAGTTTTAAGTGTAAGCAGGACAAATGTATGAATGAGGTTATATGACAGGGGTGCTTGTGTTGGTGGGGGGCAGGGCTTGGCAGCCCTGTGGCGTCCCTTCCAGTATGTGTTTTATGTTCCTAAAAATGTCATGTCAGATGGTCACCTACAAGGGGTCAGGAAGCAATCTTTCCCCACCCCCAGTGTATTCTGGGGTTGGTTTTTTTGTCTCTTTCCTCTGAAGCACTAGAGCTGGGTCACGGGACGAGGTGGGCCAGTGCTCTGAGGTGTTTGGGTGGCTGGTTCTTGCTCACATGCTCAGGATCTAACTGATCGTTGTATGTGGGGTCAGGAAGGCATTCCTCCCCTCCCCAAGTCAGCTTAATAGGGTGTTTTTTGCCTCACTCTGCTGTGTGGGGTGCAGGTCACTTGCCAGGATCATCTGGGTATATCTCACTAAATACTCTCCCTGCCATTGCGGGAGGTGGGGGTCTTGAGCACTGGTGGACCTTGGTCCCTCCTGGTATCTGCCTGTGGCCCCTACCAGTCAAGTCTCCTGAGGGCTGTAACACTTTGGTCTCATTTCAGTTGTTGGGTTTAGTGGGTAGGTGATGGTGGTGGTGGCCTGTGATATTCAGGAGGTCAGACTAGATGATCTAGTACAGAGGTGGGCAAACTATGGCCCGTGGGCCACATCCGGCTCGTGGGACCGTTCTGCCCAGCCCGGGAGGCTAAGCCCTGGTCCCTCCCCTGCAGCTTCAGCTCGTTCCACCGCGGGCGCAGCGCTCTGGGTGGCAGGACTGCGAGCTTCTGGGGCAGCGCGGCTGCAGAAGCGGCCTGACCCAGTGCTCTGTGCTACGCGGTGGTGAAGGCATGGCTGGCTCCAGCTGGGTGGTGCGGCGGCAGTGCCGCCAGCCACCAGTGCTCCAGGCAGCGTGATAAGGGGGCAGGGAGCAGGGGAGGGGGGCTGGATAGAGGGCAGGAGAGTTCAGGGTGGTGGTCAGGGGCTGGGGGTGTGGATAGGGGCGGGGACGGTCAGAGGGTGGGGAACAGGGGCGTTGTATGGGGCGGGGGTCACGGGGGGCAGTTAGGGAGAAGAGGGGGTGGATGGGGCAGGGGTCCCGGGGGTGCAGTCGGGAAGGAAGAGGGGGGTTGGATGGGGGAGTCTGGGGGCAGAGAGCAGGGGATGGGGTGGGGGTTCAGGGGGGGCTGTCAGGGGGCGAGAAGCGGGGGGGTCAGATAGGGGACAGGGGCAAGGTCATGCCTGGCTGTTTGGGGAGGCACAGTCACCCCTAACCGGCCCTCCATACAATTTCTGAAACCCAATGCGGCCCTCAGGCCAAAAACTTTGTCTGCTCCTGATCTAGTGGGGTCTTCAGGCCTTAAGCTCTGCCAACACGAAGGTGGTGCCTGAAAATGTAACCCATGGACAGTGGAGGCTGGCAGCGTGGGCCGAAGGGAAGTAGGAGCTGGCTGTTGATACTGAGTGAGAGACGATGGGTGGAGGTGGGAACAGGCCATGAGGGGCCTTGTAAGCGCTGACTAATGCGGACAGTCCTCCAGCACTTTCCAACAATTCCCCCCCACCCCAGGTGCCCAGAAGGACAGACACATTCTCCCACCATTCCTTGGGACTCAGAGTGGCTCATCTCACTTTAACACCAAGAACCATGGAAGATGCTCCTTTGAGCCCTAGCAATGCATGTAGAGGGGGGGCAGCACTCGTGTAGATGCAGCAATTTGAGCGTAGCCACTTACACCCCGGAAAGGCTAACTCAGGCACTGATCACCCAAGTTAACTCTGCAGAAAAGGCATCATACCTCTGCGTGTCTGCGTCTGTCCGTCTGCCCCCACCTGCCCCCTTTTTTCGCTTTGGCTGCAAACCCCATGATTGGGATCTTGGAGCCTCCCCAAAGTCTGGGATTGTTTAAATCCAAGGGTTTGGGTTGGCCAAGTCTCACTTTAAGGGATAGCAGAGATCTTGAAATTTGGATCCAGATTGCACTTTATTAGCTAACCGGTTCTAAATCTCAAGCGTAGCATATGCTGCCTTATCTGCACTAGGGTTTTAAGCCTTGTCTAAACAGAGGTGCTACGTATGTTTAAGCTGGTATGACTGTCTCATGTGGGCGAGCTCTTGGAACAGGCGAGTTAGAACCTGTTCCAGCACAGCTTGAAATCCAAGCCAAGACGAGCACTGAAATAACCCGTGAGGCCCGTGCTAGCCTCATGTTAGGGGGAAACAGAGGTCCCAGGGCAAGTCAGCTGTCCGAATGCTCTTCGCCAAGCTCTCGCTGCTAGACCATACTCTTATCCTGAGCGAGGCAAGTGGAGATTTCAGTAGAATGAATCAGTTGGGATGAAATTTCAACCTTGTGCCTTCCTGGCCCCCACCGAGGCTGAGATCAGCCATGTCCAGCGAGCCATTTACGACGTGCTCCAACAGCATTCAGCCGTGCAGTGCAGACGGGACTGAACTGTGCTTTGGGTGGCCCTCGGATCATGGACTTTTGCCTTCTACTTAGATGGGAAGCTCTTTGGAGTAGGGACTGTCTTTTTGTTCTGTGTTGTACAGCACCTAGCACGGGGCGGGGAGGGGGTGGTCCTGGTCTGTGACTAGGGCTCCTAGGAGCTACTGCGATGCAACTGATACTCCGAGGTGCAGGCAGGTATTGTAAACACCATGGAGTCCCCTGTACACTGCACAACTGACCTGTGTTTGGGGGAAGGGAGGGCCTGGAAGGTCACTTCTGTGTGCCAGCCAGGTTCCCCAACAGGTTGAATTTGGCTTGTGACTTAGCTCCGGGTGGAGAGTCAGGTGCTGGAGCAGCTGCTGGAAAAGGCTCGTTCCCTTTCAGGAATGACAAACTGCTTTCCATGGCTCAGCTGCAGATTAGTGGCTCCAGCCTATTCCCCCAGCCCTAGCATAAACGGAGCTATAAAAGAGGTTAAAGTCACCTGATGCATATCACTGCGGGTTGGAAAGCTCTGGGGCCTGCCCTTTACATCACGAGGGAGTTGCTGAGCTGGTTCCTTCCACACCCCTGTTGCCAAAGGCAGGCTGTAAATCTGCACAGAAAAAGGAACGGCCAATGGGCCGATCTCCCCCACCCCCTGTTCAAAGTGTTTATTTCCAGAGCCATCCCTGTGCTCCAGCAGTTCCTGTTCTGCTCAACTCCTGCCCCCCGGCACAGCCTGCATTTCAGTTTCCAGATTGAGAATGACCTCAAAAAGCTTTTCCCCTTTCTGCTGTATTATACCAGATTAGGGCTCCCATGAGAAAACCCTTGGCTGCTGCTCAGAATAGTATGGGATCCTGCTCCGTTATGGGATTAGTGTCAGGGGTGTAGGGAGGGGGAAAATCTCTCTCTGCTCCTGGAAAGCTTCAGCCAACTGTTTGTCTTGGAAGAAGAGAGGGTCCGGCCTGAAGGAATGTGTTCTAAAATGCAAACCTTGCTCGTGATTCAAGCTACATGAGGCCCCATCCGAGTGAGGGGCAAGCATTGCCAAGGAGATCTCGTTAATGGGGCGGGAACTAAGGAACCACTCCAAAGGGCGGCTGTGTCTTTGCTAAATGAGGAAACGGGCACAGGGCTGTCAGTGGCTCAGAATGGCTGGCTGGCTGCCTGCTACAAAGCATGTCCATGCAGCGGTGTCCTGGCGCATCTAGATGCCATGTGACTCTCACCTATGTTTGTATCTGTGTGCAATGAGTGCCAGCTCCACACCCAGACAGCTGACTGTTGGTGGGGATCAAACTCATGACCCTGCAGCACCTGGTACACAAGCTGTACTAGCTGTGTCAGAGAAGTAACCACTTAGCTTGCAGCTTCGTGGCAGCTGTTGCAGTCACTGGGGGAGACATGGTCACATGTGCTTAGCCAGCATGTTACCAGTGAATCCAAGAGTTTTAAAAGAACTGGCTGAGGTGCTCACGGAACCATTAAAGTTGATTTTTAATCATTTTGGTATTCTAGGGAATTCCAGAAGACTGGAAGAAAGCTAACGTTGTGCCAATATCTTGTGATGGGGCAAGGCCAGAGGGCTGCAGTAAAGTACTGAGGATTTGAACTCACAGCGCTCATAAGGCAAACCCATAGTCTAACTGCTGGACTACAGAGGAAGGCTAAAGTACCGAGGAACAGGTATGTTAGCCCCGGCTAAACAAATCCCTAGGACCCTGGTAACCAAATGGCAGTTGCTCCAGGTTAATCAAGGCACCTGGGGCCAATTAAGATCTTTCTAGAAGGCAGTGGAGATAGCTACTTTGATTAGAACACCTGCAGCCAATCAAGGCAGGCTAATCAGGGCACCTGGGTTTAAAAAGGAGCTCACTCCAGTCAGGCAGAGAGGAGCCAGAGGAGAAGGAGCGCGTGTGAGGAGCTGGGAGCAAGAGGCACAAGGACCCGAGACTGAGAGGGTGTGCTGCTGGAGGACTGAGGAATTATCAGACAATCAAGCATTATCAGACAACAGGAGGAAGGTCCTGTGGTGAGGATAAAGAAGGTGTTTGGAGGAGGCCACGGGGAAGTAGCCCAGGGAGTTGTAGCTGTCATGCAGCTGTTACAGGAGGCACTATAGACAGCTGCAATCCACAGGGCCCTGGGCTGGAACCCGGAGTAGAGGGCGGGCCCGGGTTCCCCCCAAACTTCCCAACTCCTGATCAGACACAATAGGAGTTGACTCAGACTGTGGATTCCACCAGAGGGGAAGATCACTGAGGTGAGCAAATCCGCCAATAAGCGCAGGACCCACCAAGGTAGAGGAGGAATTTTGTCACAATCTGAAAAGAGTAAATGGGATGACCTGGGTAATTATAGGGCTGTCAGTCTGACATCAATCCCAGGCAAGATAATGCAGCAGTTGATATGGAATTTGATTAACAGAGTATTAAAATAAATGATATTTTCCTTTTTTAAATCAACATTGGTTTGTGGGCACTAGACCCTGTCAAACTAAGTTTATTTTTTTTTTTTTTATGCAGTTACAAGTTTGGTTGATAAATAGTGTTGATGTAATATACACAGACTGCTGGAAGACATTTGACTTGGTACCACACAACATTTTGATCAAAAACCTAGAAAGATATAAAATGAACATTATACACACTAAATGGATTAAAAGCTGACTGATAGGTCACAAAATATAATTGAGAAGGGGGAATCATGATGAAATGGGTGTGTTTCTAGTGGGGTCCTACAGGGATCAGTGCTTGGTTCTACACTATTTCACGTTTTTAATGTTCTGGAAGAACATGATTGGGGGAAAAATTAATGCTCTAGAAAAAGATATAGAATCATCACCAATAGTCTGTAGATGCCAAGAAGTGGGAGAATGGTAAATAACGAAAGGACAGGTCACTGATTCGGAGCAATCAGGGTGGCTTGGTAAGGTGGGCGCAAGCAAACAACATGCGTTTTAATGTGACTAAACATAAATGTGTGTATCTAGCAACAAAGAATGTCGGCCATACTTACAGATGGGGGACTCTGTTCTGGGAAGCAGGGACTCTGACAAAGATTTGGGAGTCATAGTGGATTGTCAGCTGAACATGAGCTCCCAGCGCGATGGTGTGGGTCAAAGGGCTAATGCAATCCTTGGACACATAAACAAGGGAATCTTGAATAGGAGTAGAGAGGTTATTTTATTCTGGTATTTGATACAGGTGCAATCACTGCGTGAGGCCAGTTCTGGTGCCTACGATTCACAAAGGATGGTGATAAATTGGAGAGGGTTCAGAGAAGAGCCACGACAATGATTAAAAGACTAGAAAACCTGCCTTAGAGTGACACACTCAAGGACCTCAATCTATTTAGCTTAACGAAGAGATGATTAAGGGGTGACTTGATTACAATCTATAACGCTTTACCTAGAGAATAAATAATCCAATCTAACTGAGAGAGGCAATAACACGATCCAGTAGCTGGAAGTCGAAACAAGACAAATTCAGACTAGAAATAAGGTGTAAATTTTTTAATAGTGAGAGTAAATAACCATTGGAACAATTTACCCAGGTTGTGGTGGAGTCTCCATCGCTGGACAGCTTTCAATCAAGATTAGCTATTTTCCTGAAAGATCTGCTCTGGGAATGATTGTGGGGGCAGTTTTCTGGCCTGTGTTACACAGGGGATCAGACTAGATGATCACACTGATCCCCACTGGCCTTGGAATCTATTAATCTAATGCAGTTGAGAATTCCTGAAGCACCTGTCAGGGCTGTTCAGCTTTACTGCTGGGAACAGCAGATGCCAAATGAAGGCATGGCATTGTGAGATGGCCATGCAAGAACTGATTGCTATTGGGAAGCTTTCTGTTTGTGCTGGAGACAGTATGCTGTGGCTCTGAGTTGAAGATCTTTACCCAGGTGTTGCAAGAACAGATACAAGGATACTTGCAAAGCACCTTGAATTGCTGTGGGGTACAGATGTGGAAGCTCAGACTGCCCTTATGCTGTAGCTTGCATGGGAGGCCTCATGCAAGAAGCTAAATCCCTTCCATTAGGGAACAAACACACTGAGGAATGGGGAAGTAAGTCTAGCAAGTTTTATTTCCCCAGGATTCATCAGCACCGACTAGGACAGCGTACTGTAACTGTCTGGAGTATAGTAGCACTGAGAGGCAGGCCCCTTTGTGTCGGGGCCGTACAGATACAGAGTGAGAGCAAATCTCTAGGTGCGGGAGATAGTCCTTGCCTTGAAGAGTTTACAGTTTAAATAGACGAGGACAAAGGGCAGCAGGAAAAACATGCACAGAGAGGGGAAGGAACTTGCCCAAGGTCACAGTAGCAGGTCAGTGGCAGAGCTGCAAATAGAACCCAGGTCTCCTGAACTCCAGGTCCTCCAAACCACCCCAGCTGCTGTATACTAACCTAAAGGACAGGGCTGTGCCCACAATCAACTGTTGGATGTGATGGTAACATTTCCTGAATTCAAGAGCTCAGAGAGATGTATGGGGGAGGTGCAGGGAAATCTGTGCTGCAGCCTCCTCTGGGGAGGAGCACAGCACCATGCCCAAGGGCAGGAGGTGGAGATGTCCTTAGCCAAACCTAAGAGCAAGGGGTGTCTGGGGTAAACCAGAACGTAAATTCCACCAGATGTTGGAAAATGCTGGGTATTGTATAAATCAAGCTATGCAGGCACTGCAGGAAAACACAGTCCCTTTAAAAGGAGTTAGAGACCAGTATCCTGCCCTGTATTTACACTGCAGCCTGTAAACCCCTCCCACCCCCATGAACAATTGTCCTAGGGGAAGTTTAGCAAGGGATCACATGGTTGATTACCCTGGGCTATGAGCAGTGATTCTGCTCTGGTCCTATGATGAATTTGCCATGGGACTATTCCAATTCCTTGAGTGAACCCCACTGATTCCCCATCCCCAGCAGCTAGAGAAACACCTTGAGAGGTATAATGCTATCCATGCAACAGCACTGATACACAGAGGGGCTCCTCTGGGAAAGTGAAACACTGCATGCAGAGGGAACACGGTCTGCTGGTTAAAGCACAGACTTGTGAATCAGGACATCTGGTTTTTCCTTCCCTGCACTGCCCATGACTTGGTGGGCCTGCTTCTCCATTGACCTGTACCGTGTGTCCTCATTCACACCTGTGTGAACTGAAGGCCTGCCCCTCTGGTCTCATGGCACAGGGTAATAAAGGCCCACCAAGTGGGATTTTTCTCATTTTACAGCAGCATAAATGCCCTGATTTCAGTGGAGCTGCTCCTGCCCTGCTGTGAGGGGGATCACAATCAGCTTGAATCTGTGACCGTGGGACATCACTTCCCCATCTATAGGAGAGGAGGATAAAGGTACTCACCTGTCTCCCAGAAAGGGCTAAGACATAAGAACGGCCATACTGGGTCAGACCAAAGGTTCTTCCAGCCCAGTATCCTGTCTTCTGACAGTGGCCAATGCCTGGTGCTTAAGAATGGACAGCACAGATAATCATCCAATGATCCATCCCCTGTCGCCCATTCCCAGCTTCTGGAAAACAGAGGCTAGAGACACCATCCCTGCCAGCCTGGCTAATAGCCATTGATGGACCTATCCTCCATGAACTTATCTAATTCCTTTTTGAACCCTGTTATAGTCTTGGCCTTTGCAACATCCCCTGGCAAGGAGTTCCACAGGTTGACTGTGCATTCATGTTTATAACATGCTCTCGCATTCTCAAGTGGAAGGCACTGGAGAAGGGTGGAATGTCATTGCTGGGCTCGAAGGTTCTTGGGACCTGACAGTAAACAGCCATTCCAGTGGGTGTTCTGTTCAGTTCCCCCAGGGCTGGCTTTGGCCCCATGGTGTCCAGTGGCATATGAGGCCTGGAACATGTGGAGCTAGCTGTCTGGTTTGTGTTCCTGTTTAAAAGCCATCACAGTTTTAACAGGATGAACTTGATTTTCTTTCCAACCTCCCCCACAGGACGCTTCCAGCCCAAGCTCCTCCTTTGTGTTCGTTCATTTATCAGCAGATTTGCTTTGCCACAGAAATCAACCCAGACATTTTTAAATTTTATTTTACAGCCACAGTGAGACGTTCAGCTCCTTCTGACTTCATCTCAGCTGGAGGGAATAGGACATGGCAGGTCCGCCAGGCCAAGATCCCAGGGCTCCTGGTGCAGCCTCAGGGTCCCTGGAACTCCCTGCCCTCCTCACCCATTGTGCTTCTGTGTGGCACCTACAGGTGCCAGACAGGGTCAAATCCTTGGCGCCGTGAGCTCCTTTGTCTGCTCCCAATCCTCCTGGTTTAACAAGCTGTGCAGCATGAAAGCTGTTTGGGTTTGTTTGTGTTGCTTTTTCACAGCCTTTAAAGAACAAGGCTGACTCCTTGGGCTGCCCGGGGTTCCCAGCTGTGATTTGATCCCACATGCCCTATTCAAGGAGATGGCATCGGGGTAGGGGGATAGGCAGGAATTGGAGCCATGGTGCCTCCAGCTTGCAGGGCCCCCACTGGGACAAAACTCAGGGTGCACAGGTCTGGGGACTTGAACCAGTCTGATGGATAGCGTAGCTGTTCTGAAACATTTCCCTGCACTGGAAGCCAGAGGATGTGGGGTCCCCTCTGTTGAAGGTATGAGTTTGGCTCGAAAGCAGTACTGGTGCAGATCCATGCACGGCTGCTGCTCTGCTCTGCAAAAGCTCTTCTTCCTCAGTGCCTCCATTATGGCTGTTGACTCTCCCCAGCGCTAAGTGGAAGAGACAAGAAAGTGGTTAACTCTCAAGCTGTCAGGTGCCCAGAAAGCATTTTACCAGCATCTCTTGTGATAGCCCCAGCGTTCAAAGGAATAATAGCTGGACAGTGCACTAAGCCCCTCGGAGGGAGGAACATATGGCAGTTAATTAAATGGAGAGGAAGCATGTCCTGTCACATGCCATGGAGTCAGGACATGTGTTCCCGTGCAGTAATCTGGGTCTCCAGGGGTCAGAGAATGGCTGAGTCGAGATGATCCTGGGGCTATGCATGATTCTAGGAGAAGGACTAGGGGGTTCAGAACATGCATTAAGGACAGTTTGCATTGGGGCAGTGTTAAAGGGAACAGCAAGTGGTGAACATGACCAAGGCCAGTAACACCAGCAGGGTGTGGATTATAGACTCATTTCTGACTGTATAGCAAGGTCATCACCACGCTGCCTTAGTTCCCCCACTCAAGAGGGGTGTGTAAGCCGGTGGGGGTAGCGCACCAGCCCCTCAGGGATTGATGCCCCCTCAGCAGTGTTCCAGGCCCTTCCCTCGGGGTTAGAGCAGGTCAGAACACCCCGTGCCCCCCTCCCCCCCGAGCACTTTAGTCAGAGTTTGCCAAAGGAACTGTCTCCATGGAACACTTCCCATTTCAGCTCAGTGCCTCTGGAAAGCGGGCATGGTTCTGACAAAAATGTACCTGGATTTACTGGCAGGCAGCCTGTCCACCCTCTGCAGCCCAGACTTACAGGGCTCATCACTCCAGGGCAACCCACCAGGCACTGCCATTCCCCTTAAAGAGACTGGAGATCTTTGGTTGGCATTCCAAACCAGAACCAAACTGGGTTTCCACAATAGCAAAATCCTCCATAAGACAGGATCCCCCCAGCCTCCACACGCTTTATTGGTTAAACAGAAAACTTGGGCAAAGCAAAATAGAGTAGTTCCTCCTCCACCCAACCATGAGCGCAGTTCCCAGAGGCTTTTCCCTCACCTCTCTCAGGCCTTTACCCTGGCCTAGTGCCCCCTCAGTGGAGCCTTTCAACTCCCGCTCTCTGTAGCTACTCCTATCTGGGAGTCATGCAATAATCCACATTCCCATCTCCTCCCTGCAGGTTTTACACTGCCCTTAATAAGGACCAGGTGCTCTTCAGCCGATCACCTGACCTCTCAGAGACAGCTGATTAGTCACAGCTGGGGCTGGGCCCATCTCCCCTTAAATGGGCAGTCATCCAGTGAGAGAATGACAGTAATTTCTCTTCTGCTGTTCATGTCTCTCCTTCTCATCTCCTCCTACTCTTGCCTTTGCCTTTTAAATTCTCTCTCTCTACTTGTATTTACTTTTGGCTTTTTATAGGCACAGTGACAGCTGTAGTTAAGGGGCCCACAGGTTTTCACTCTAAAAAGTTCTTTCCAATATCTGATAACTTACAGAGGTTCTTGCTAGTGTCTCTCACCCGCAGTGGCCCAAGAAAAGATATGACCTCACCCACCTTGTCTCTTTAACATCTTGGGACCGAGGCAGCATACAGGTTGTGGCTGACATTTCTATTTAGGAGCTCATATGACATCACCATGGTATCACACAAATATTAATAAACAGAGCCTCTGATGCAGGGAGATGATATGATAATCTCTGTTTCACAAATGGAGAAACTGAGGTACAAAGTAAGCACTTGCCCAAGGTTCTACAGGTAGTTTGTGAGAGAGCTGGAAACTGACCTGCCGTCTCCTATTAGACCAGTCTTTTGCTTTAACCAGAAGACCAACCTTCCTGGTATATATATATATTTTCTCCTTCCAGGAGTGATATTTTTCTATTTCACTTCATGAAGTGCTCGGGGATAGAGTTGTGTGAAGGACTGCTATAGAAAAGAGTTTTCTTGTATTGTAGCTCCTCCAAGTTCTAATGGTTGTGCGGAAACTTGTCATTCAAACTGTATGTAGGACAGTGACCTCTGGTAAATTTCCCCCTCCTCGGAAGAGGTCCATCTTTGGTGGTTTGCTTTGTAACTGCGGTCCTTTCTGGACTGTATTTGTGACATCAAGGCTACTACACAGTAAGTTAAAAATGTTGCTAAAATGAGAAATCACTTGTATTGCGTGAGCCCTCAAAATTTTTCTATGGGAAGAACTAGGACTGTCCCACTCCTAATGGAAGTCAGAAGTTCCAGGACTTCTCTGGAGGTCCCATCAAACTTCTGCACAACCTAAGCTTTCATTGTCTAAAGAGGGGGAAAGGTTTCTACCTCTTGCGGTTGTGGATACAACTTTCTGATGCTGAGCCAGCGCCCTGATAGACAAGACTGACTTGATAGCTCTAAGAGGTGTAGCCGGCCCCATTCAACTCTGGAGCCTAATGACAACAATGTAAATATCACTGTAACCCACACACGTTCTGGGGCTGGTGTTCTGGCCCATTTAGTGGCACCGAGACCACTTAAAGAGAGAGAGAAAATGATTCTGGTCTACAGCCCTAGCTAATGGCGAGCTGGCTTTTAGCTCATGCAGTAGAGGCTCACACACTAAGCTCCCGAGGTCTGCGTTTCAATCCTGCCTGCTGCCGACTGGGATGTGTCAGTGTTACAAATGGGGGCTCATCCGGGATTTCAACTGGGAAGTCTCTGAAGCTCGGGACCCCGTTCCTCAGCTAGAGGAAGTATGTAACCCACATATCTTCTGGGTGTGGTGTTCTGTTCCATGTAGTGCAGTATTCTCAACATTTTGTACTGGTGACCCCTTTCACACAGCAAGCCTCTGAGTGCAGCTCCCCCCTTATAAATTAAAAACACTTTTTTATATATTTAACACCATTATAAATAGTGGAGGCAAAGCGGGGTTTGGAGTGGAGGCTGACAGCTCGTGATCCCCCATGTAATAACCTCATAACCCCCTGAAGGGTCTGGACTCCCAGTTTGAGAACCCCTGATCTAGTGGCACCGAGACCACTTAAAGAGAGAGAACGTGAGCCTGGTTAACAGCCAGTTGGCTTTTAGCTCATGCAGTAAAGGCCCATGCGCTAAGCTCCAGAGATCCCCAGTTCGTTCCCAACAACGACCAGGCATTACAGCAGCACAAACGTTTTCATTGCTAATCACTTTAGCAGAAGAATCCAGCTCTTTTGGGGTAGTGACCAGAGCTTGGAAGGCTCCCACTTTATTTCCTCAACATTTCACTCCACAGCATTTTATACTCTAGACTCCGCCAGGAATCATCTGATTGCAGCAGTGCCACCAGTGGAAAGAAACATCTAGTGCCCCACCTACTGCAGGTGGGAAGGGATGTTTTTGGCTAAGGGGGACAAGGCACAGACACCTCCTCTTATCAAAGGTGCTTGGGTTTTTTAATGACCACACAGAGCCTTGGCTTGGAAAGGTTTTATCTGAAACATGCAAGAAATTGTGGGGATCTCGGTATACCGGCCTTGGAAGGAAGAAGGGCAGAGCTAGCTTGGCTTTATACCTGCAATTTTGACGATTGGAGTTATTTCATACCTGGGGATTATTCCCACTCAGCCATCTCCCCTGCACGATGATTCTATGCCCCATCACGTAAAACACATCCCCGGCTGGATTTCTCTGCTCTGCACATGCACTCAGGGATAGCTCTGTCGCTATCTGTGATCATGATTATTATATTGTTCCTATGACTATAAATAACCTCATCTGCGCCCTCCTCCCACTGCTACATCCTTCCTCATATTCACTTGGCTCTCTGTGCGTCCTCAGCTGCACTGCGTTTGTACTGTTCCTCCCGGCAGGCAGAAGGGCACCCATGCATGCTGGACTCCTGCCTTGTAGCAATCTGGAAACGGACCCTGCCTACTTTCCTTTCTCCACTCATTTACTCCATGCATGATTGGAAATGATGAAAGGCCTTTCCTCAGATCCAGAGAGACAGCTCACTGCAGACCAAGCAGCGGGAGAGAGACCAACTCTGGTGGTTCTGGCCTGCATATTGGTCTCCATAGATCAGGATAGAACCAGGCCCTCATACCAGACCGGAGATGTTGGCCTATGCAGATGGTATGGATTCACTATACACATTGTGCCCACAAACAGCTTTGCAAGCCCTGCTCTTTCAGGGCTGCTGGGTCAACTTCCCACTAACAATAATCACTCAAAAAATACGGGTGAACAGTAATAATGTACGTCAGTGATTAGCATATAAAATACACATTAACAATCAGAGAATTGTTGGTACTATTCAATCAGTGGATCCACAGCACTTTCCAAAATCCATAGGAAGAAGGGGCCCCCCAGTGCAGACATCGCTACGTCGATGGGAGAATTCACCGGTTGACCTAACTCCTGCTTCTTGGGGAGGTGGATTAACTACGCGGACAGGAGAACCCCTCTCATTAGGATAGGGACTATATTCAGTGACATCACAGTGAAGTGCAACAACGGCCTAGGAGGGCACTCGGAGTCCCACAGCTAAATACACGATGGAATCGATTGTTCAGCATAAGGTGAAGTGGGCAGTTAACACTTCTACTGTCAGAGGACAGAGGAGGGTGAGTGGGTCACAGATTGTTGTAATGAGCCATAAATCCAGTATCTTTATTAACTTCAAGATTTTTAGCATCTAACAGAGTTATGAATTTAAACTCCCAGGCATGGGTGGTGGGTGAAGCCCCACTTTGGGGAGGCTAGCCTGCCGGCCCCGCCCCTTCCCCCCTGAGGCCCTGCTCCCACACAGCGGAGTGCTCAAAAAAAACCCTTATCAGGAGGAGCCCTGAGGGCCTCCCACCTCAGCCACAATGGGCCGAGCCCCCACCCCGAGTGTGGGCAAACCACCAGCCCTGAGTGCCGGGCTACTGGTCCGGGCTGACCCCAGCGCTGGCCAAGCCACCGGGGTGCCAGCGCTGGGCCGAGCCACTAGCCCCCTGCCCCTGAAGGCCCTGGTTGAGCTACTGGCCCCGAGTGCCTGGCCTAGCATCCCCCCCACTGTCAAGCCACCAGCCCCCCCAGCACCGGGCCAGCCTCAGCGCCCGGATGAGCCATCTCACTCCCCTGCCAGACGCCACTGGTCGCTGGCTTGCCGCATCCCTCCTCACTCCCCCTCCCAAGAAAAAGAGGGATAAGGCAAGCAGCGGGGACTGCTGGAGGGGGGCATGGGGGGGGTGGAAGGGAGGACTTACCAGCAGGCAGCAGCAGCAGGCAGGGAGGGCCTCGGGGAAGGGGCAGGGCACCACGGCCCAGGCGTCCGGTGGCAGGTTGGGCCAAATGTTCCCTGGCCTCTTATACCCACCGCCCATGCTCCCAGGCTCGCCTTTTGAAAGTGTTGGGCAGGTTTCCATTGAGGACGAGGACGGAGAGGTTTTGTGAAGAGTGTTTGCCCATCGGGTGTTTTTGTCTCTGTGAGTTCGTTCGAGAGCATAGTGAGTGTCTGGTTTCACCCACACAGCTGTTCCTGGGGCATTTAATGCACAGCATGAGGTCGACCATGCATTGTGATGGGCATGCGTAGGACCAATGGATGTTGAAAGATGTGTTGTGGGGGGAAGGGGCTGAGCACTGAGGCAATCAAGATAGATCTGTGGGTTTTGCCTGTTATGGCAAGGGCTGGTGCTGATTGGAATTGGTGGCTCCTGGACCATGGTGATGATTCAGAAGATGTTCCCTCTAATCTTTTACGGAATGAATGTTGTTACGTGCACCAATATGGAGGTGATGTGTGGCGGGGATGGGGGCGAGGGGATTGGAGTGCGGAAGGGGGCTCAGGGCTGGGGCAGAGGATTGGCGTGTGGGGGGTGATGGCTCCGGCTGGGGGTAAAGGGTCTGGGGTGCAGGCTGCCCTGGGGCTGTAGCAGGAAGAGAGGACTCCCCCCAGCCCTTCTCATGGCAGCAGCCTGGGGCTGGGGGAGAGGTGCCTTTCCCCAGCCATGACAACTCTGGGGCTGGGGCTCGGGCTGGGGGGCCAATTGCCAGCCATGACAGCTCTGGGGCTGGGGGAGGGGCGCCTCTTGCCGTCTGCATGGCCCTTGATAATTGGCTGCATGGCCACGCAGTTGAGAGAGAAATTAGGTGTTTGAAGGCCAGAAGAGGGGATTAGGGAACAATTTCTTCAGAACGTGGTCCCCATCAAGTATGGGCTGTAACTGTTTAGTGATACCCCATATGGGTTCCAGCGTGGGGTGGCAGCTGACAGCTATGGGTGTGCAGTCAGAGAGTTTGGGGTTTTTTTCCATATTGAAGCGGGCTCTGTCGGGGTATTTGAGTGGCCCGTTCCATGATGCGACCTACTTCTCTGGTGGAGTGTCCTAGTTCGGTGAAGGCGGGTTTAAGCACGTTAAGAGGTGTATCCCAGACTTCTTCCTCAGAGCATGGTCTGTGGTAGCTGAGTGATACAGAGATTCAACCAATTGCCACTGACCAAACCAGGTCACATCAGCTGATCTGTGGCCTCATGGTCCCATGACAGAGGATGCTGGGGGGAAGAACTCTCCGCTCACCCGAGGGAACATGTGAGCCAAGCCCACTTCTGCATTGACTCACAATTCAGAGTCAAAGCAGGCCCTGGTCCAGCAAAGCACAGACACAATCTTACCTCTATGCTCCACTGACTTCAATGGGTTTACTCGTGCTTAAAGTTAAGCATGGTCTTAAGTGCTTTGCTGGATTATGTCTCTCAAGAGTTCCCTGGCTACAACTGGATTTGCTACAGGGCCAACCCTGCTCCTATCCTAAACCAGCAGGAGTTTTGCCTCTGGCTCCAAAGAGAGCAGGATCTACTCACACGTGTAGCCTGAATATGTCTACAAATGGGCCTAGAAGCAGGAGCCTTAGAGGCTGCTGCAGCTACTGGGAGTGGCAGCGGGAGCAGGAGCAGCACCAGGGTTTTTGGTGCCCTAGGTGGGGGTCCTTCCGCGCTCCCGCTCGTTGGCGGCAATTCTGTGGTGGGGGGTCCTTCCGCGCTCCCGGTCTTCGGGGCACTTCGGCGGCAGGTCCCGGAGCGAGTGAAGGACCCCCTGCAGAATTGCTGCTGCAGACCCAGAGCACGGAAGGACCCCTCACTGCCAAATTGCCGCCCCCGCAAATCCTGGCGTGGTCGCCTAAATGGAAGCGCTGGCCCTGGGCGGGAGCCGGGCTAACTTTGGCTCAGCTGGAAATTACTCTGCAGATTTTGCTTGGCCTTGCGTAGCCTTTCCCTTTATGGGAGCCAGATGGAGTTTCTGATTGTTACATGAGTGCCAGGCATGTATTGAAATGTCTCTCCTCAGATGCCGCATAAAATATTCCACAAAAAGAACAGGAATATCTGTGGCACCTTAGAGACTAACAAATTTATTTCAGCATAAACTTTTGTGAGCTACAGCTCACTTCTTCGGATGCATAGAATGGAACACACAGACAGGAGATATTTATACATACAGAGAACATGAAAAGGTGGAAGTATGCATACCAACTGGAAGAGTCTAATCAATTGAGATGAGCTATCATCAGCAGGAGAAAAAAACTTTTGAAGTGATAATTAAGATGACCCATAGAAGGTGTGAGGAGAACTTTAAATAGGGAAATAGATTCAATTAGTGTAATGACCCAACCATTCCCGGTCTCTGTTTAGGCCTGAGTTAATTGTATCTAATTTGCATATTAATTCAAGTTCAGCAGTCTCTCTTTGGAGTCTGTTTTTGAAGTTTTTTTGTTGCAAAATTGCCACCTTCAAGTCTGTCACTGAGTGGTTAGAGGGGTTGAAGTGTTCTCCCACTGGTTTTTGAATGTTATAATTCCTGATGTCAGATTTGTGTCCATTTATTATTTTGCGTAGAGACTGTCCGGTTTGGCCAATGTACATGGCAGAGGGGCATTGCTGGCACATGATGGCGTTAGGAAACGAGAGCTAAGGAAGCATTATTCTAAGTCTGACTTAGCTCTCATTCCGTAACGAACCTACTCTACTTGCACTACATTGATGACATCTTCATCATCTGGACTCATGGAAAAGAAGCCCTCGAGGAATTCCACCATGATTTTAACAATTTCCATCCCACCATCAACCTCAGGCTAGACTAATCCACACAAGCGGTTCATTTCCTAGACACTACTGTGCTAATAAGCGATGGTCTCATTAACACCACCCTATACCGGAAACCCACTGACCGCTATACTTACCTACATGCCTCCAGCTTCCATCCAGGACACACCACACGATCCATTGTCTACAGCCAAGCTCTAAGATACAGCTGTATTTGCTCCAATCCCTCAGACAGAGATAAACACCTACAAGATCTCTATCAAGAATTCTTAAAACTATAATACCCACCTGCTGAAGTGAAAAAACAGATTGACAGAGCCAGAAGAGTACCCAGAAGCCACCTACTACAGGACAGGCCCAACAAAGAAAATAACAGAACGCCACTAGCCATCACCTACAGACCCCGACTAAAACCTCTGCAGCGCATCATCAAAGATCTACAACCTATCCTTAAAGATAATCCCTCACTCTCACAGATCTTGGGAGACAGTCCAGTCCTCGCTTACAGACAGGCTCCCAACCTGAAGCTAATACTCACCAGCAACTGCACACCATACAACATAAACACTAACCCAGGAACCTATCCTTGCAACAAAGCCTGATGCCAGCTCTGTCCACATATCGATTCAAGTGACACCATCATAGGACCTAATCACATCAGCCATGCCATCAGGGGCTCTTTAACCTGCACATCTACCAATGTGATATATGCCATCATGTGCCAGCAATGCCCCTCTGCCATGTACATTGGCCAAACCGGACAGTCTCTACGCAGAAGAATAAATGGACACAAATCTGACATCAGGAATCATAACATTCAAAAACCAGTGGGAGAACACTTCAACCTCTCTAACCACTCAGTGACAGACTTGAAGGTGGCAATTTTGCAACAAAAAAACTTCAAAAACAGACTCCAAAGAGAGACTGCTGAATTTGAATTAATATGCAAATTAGATACAATTAACTCAGGCCTAAACAGAGACTGGGAATGGTTGGGTCATTACACTACTTCAATCTATTTCCCTATGTTAAGTTCTCCTCACACCTTCTATGGGTCATCTTAATTATCACTTCAAAAGGTTTTTTTTCTCCTGCTGATGATAGCTCATCTCAATTGATTAGACTCTTCCTGTTGGTATGCATACTTCCACCTTTTCATGTTCTGTGTATGAATAAATATCTCCTGTCTGTTTCTTCCATTCTATGCATCCGAAGAAGTGAGCTGTAGCTCCCAAAAGCTCATGCTGAAATAAATTTGTTAGTCTCCAAGGTGCCACAAATACTCCTGTTCTTTCTGCGGATACAGACTAACACGGCTGCTACTCTGAAAAATATTCCACAGTTATGTGAGCTGCACATGATCACTAACAATGGATACAACTTTCAAAGCTGGGAGGCTGACGTTAGGCTCTTGAATCCACTCCACAGCTGAACTTTGGGCACACAAGTCTGAAAATGTTGCCCAGTTATATTGCCATTGTTGTAACTGCTGTTCCAATCTGCACCTGTGTTTAATCAACATGTCTGGAGATAGGGCTGTGGAATGAAACCAGCATGGGAGCTTTTGGACAGACAGGTGTCTGGAAGCCTGTTTACCACTTCTGTTTAAGGTCCCCATCTATACTAATTTTAAAAACATTAAACCGTTTAACAGAAACCACTGCAAACCTCCAGTACAGACACTCAGAACCCATCTAACCCTTGTTTAATCGACTGAGCTTAATCTGCCAGTATTCTAAAGTCCTGACTCAGGCAAAATTCCCACTGAAGATAATTATACATAAGAGCTTCCCCTGCTGACATAGCTACCGCCTCTCGCAGAGGTGAATTAACTATGCTGACAAGAGAGCGTCTTCATTAAAGTGCTACAGTGATGCTGCTGCACCGATGTACCATTTTAAGTGTAGAGCAGGTAATGGGAGCCAGAGCCTTTCACCTCTGTGTCACCGGTTCTAATCCCACCTGCTGACTGAAAGTTGTTACCCTCTGGCAGCAACTTGGTGGGGTCATAGTAGTATGTAAGACATAGGAGGTAACTGTCCTGCCCTGGTGAGGCCCCTGCTGGTGCACGATGTCCAGTTCTGGGCACTGCACTTTAGGAAAGATGTGGACAAAATGGAGAGAGGAGAGCAGCAAAAATGAGGAGCTATGAGGAGGGTTTAAATAAACGGGGCATGTTCAGTCCTGAGAAAAGACGACTGAGGGAGGTGCCTGATAACAGCTTTCCAATATGCTAAGGGATGATGTATGTTAGAGAGAACGGTGATCAATTGCACTCCATGTGTCACTGGAGGTTTTTAAGAACAGGTTGGACAAAACCCTGTCAGGGATGGTCTAGATTTACTTGGTCCTGGCTCAGCACGGGAGGCTGGACTAGATGACCTCTTGAGGTCCATTGCATCCCTACGTAACGTTTCTGTGATTCTAATGAGATGGAGGCCTTTATCCAGTTCCTAGTGGGACAAGTGGGCGGTGTTAACAGAGGAGGTGAAAGGTGGCCGAACACTCATCCCAGAGGTGAGTGCTCCTCAGCAGGGCTGAGTTGTGTTGGCAGGGTAGAAAGGTGACAGGCATCTCGGGAATAGAAGGGCTAGCCAGGGAACAGGGTGGGGGCAGCTTGCCCTGCTCCTGGCTAAGGAAAGGAAGCTGCCAGAGCGCAGTGCTGGGGAATCGGATCATCCCATGAATGTTAAAGGTAAACCAAGGAGAAACCCAAACTCCATCCCCGCAATTGCTGCAGAGCAGCGGGGCTGCATTAAAAGCCTGGATGTCTCCAGAGGCTGTGTGGGGCTACTGGGCTTTCTCAGCAGACACTGAATCTTGAATGGTTCAGTCCAGACCTTCAGCAGCTGTAAATGGGAGTTGATGCATCCACATCAGCAGAACTACACCAGTTACAACAGCTGAACATCCAGCCTCTCCTCTTCCCACTGTCAAAGCTCCTCGTTGGCACAGGGCTGCAGCCCTTTGCTCTAGTGTCTGCATGACCGTTGCTTACCCTGCTCTCATGCCATTGCCTTCTGTGGTCACTCCAGTGCCCAGAAGGTCAGACACCGGCCCACAGTGCACGGTGAGCAGAGCCCAGGAGGAAGGCGAAAAGGTGGGTGCAGGGCCATCTCTCTTGGATCTCACTCCGCTGGTAACACAATGAAAGTCACATATTTGGGAGAGCAATGTTAGTAGCACAAAGGAGGCCAGGCTTCTAGCAAGGAGGGGGTAGGGGCCACAGCACCCCTCTGCCCCTGGCTGATTAACACTCAGTCTGCAGAGCCGCATGCACCTGAGAGGGATCTGCTGGATGGCATTACTGTCAGGGGAAGATGCTGTCGTGTGCAGGAGTCAGGCCTGCTCTGTCCTCCCATTTAATAAGGGGATTGTGTGAAAGGGGAGGATCACTGAAGACAAAGAAGCTGCAGAAGGAAGCAAAAATCAGTGGCGCCCTGTCAGTGAGGGGAAAGAATTTAAATAGATGCCAGATTCAGAGACATACACTATGTGGCTGAGAGTAACATGAAATCAGCTGTGCTGTGTGCAGCCGTGGAGTGAATAGAACCCTTGTACGATATCCAGCTCAGCCTGCCAGCATCCCCACACCCTGCTCCGCTGATGCTCCTCCGTCGTGACTCGCAGCCCCCACCCTCCTACGCCAGCCCTGCACTCCCCCACCCCCAGCAACTCAGTCCTGACCTGCAGCTCCCACCCTGCTCTTCCAGTCTTGGGTCCCTCACACAGCTCGGCTGATGCCCTTCAGTCCTGATTTTTGTTACCCCCTGCTAGCCCAGGCCTGGTACGCCACCCAGTTCTGACATTGCAGTGACGATAACAATACCTGCTTCACAGCGCCTTCCATCCAAGGACCCGGCAGCACTTCATCAACATTCACTCATTCGCCCTTCAAGCACGAGACGGGCAAGGGATCCCCGGGTGACAGATGGGGAAACCGAGGCACAGGGGAGCGATGCAGCACGTTGCCGGCCACATAGCGAGCCAGTGGCGGAGCCAGAAATAGAACCCAGGAGTCCTGCTCCTCCGCACCACGTCGGCCACCTCTCAGGGGAGCAGCCACTGAGGTGCTGCACCATCAGCCAGGCAGGGAGCTTTCTGCTCGCACACCTGCTGGACAGCAGCTGGGGGCTACACGCAGCTCTCAGCTCCTGCTTGTCCCCTGTCTGGACACGAGCCAGGCCAGGCACAGAGCTTGCCCCCCTGGCACAATTTGGAATAGCAGCGCCATCTAGTGGACATTGAGCCCACGGACAGGCGAGAGTTGGATGCTCCAAGATGGATGCTTCAGGGTGTCTCTCCTGAGGCTGGTCCCCCTGGAAATAGCAGACGGCGGCACTTGTTTGCTGCCTGGTCCTGTACAGCTGAGCAGCCCTATGGCAGGGCCTGCATGCGCTAGTGACAGAGCCCTGCACAGACTCAGAGCCTCGCCTCTCATCTGACTGGGAGCCAGGACTCCTGGGTTCTATTCCCAGGCTCTGTCAGTGACTCACATGAACGTGAGCAAAGTCATTTCCACCCCTGCCTTAAGTTCCCCATCTTTTAAACAAGGTCAGTAGAACTTAGGGTGACCAGAGAGCAAGAGTGAAAAATCAGGACGAGGTGGGGGGTAATAGGAGCCTGTATAAGAAAAAGACCCAAAAATCTGGACTGTCTCTATAAAATCAGGATATCTGGTCACCCTAGTAGAACAGTCCTGCCCCACCACCCAGGGCTGGTGCGCTGCTTGAGTCAGCACTGGTGGAGCACTTTGCAGTTTGGAGCCATCATCTCGTTAGCTGACCATTCCCAAGTTTGGCATCCTCTCTGCTGCTGTGAGTTCCAGCAGGACCTGTGCTGGCACCAAAGGCACTGTCTCTTTGTGCTAGCTTCTTCCAGCGACCACCCCATGAATAATGGGGAGCTATCCACAACACCTGGCAGGGCAATGGACCAGCAGAGAGATAGCTGGGCATTTGTTCCCAGCTGGGCCCTGCAGTGCTGGGGACCGCGTGGGAAACTGAATCAGTGCAAACCCCCTGGAGCTGAGGTTCTCTAAGGCTGGGCAGTGGGGAATCAGTGAGATGAAAGCAGAGAGCAGGAAGGGTGAGGACTAGTCCCAATCCTGCCCAATCCAAGTCACAGAAGGCCAGATCCTCAAAGCTATTTAGGGTCCTAACTTCTGCCAAAATCAATGGAAGTTAGGAGTTTAAATACTGTTGCCCCTTTTTGACCTGAGCGGCTAGTTGAAGTTTGGGGCCCTGTGGGTGTCCCGGTTGGGGATGTACAAAGTGATGGAGTCTGGTATTTTCTTTGGTGCAGCTTTTCTTATTACAAAGAATGTACCAAGCCCTTTGTCTCTGAACACAGAAGGAATCAAGCAGCAGGAAACAGCTTCGTTTGCTCCCAGCCTCTTTTAGCTTGCACCCTTGACCCCAAACCAAAGCTCTTCCCAGGTTTCTTCCAGGGTCAGCCACCGACCTTTCAGCTGCTCCTTCAAGCTGTGTCTCGCTGCCTGTTCTTGTTTGGTTGCAGTTTCTGTGTGATGGCTCCTCCTCACACCCCCCTTCACCCAAAACAAAAGCACCTGGGTGGGTTCACACACACCTTTGGTAGGGTGGCCAGGTGTCCGGTTTTTGACCGGAAAGTCCAGTTGAAGAGGGGACCTGGCAGTGTCTGGTCAGATGTACTGACTGGACACTAAAAGTCAGGTTACTGTGGGGCAGGGGTAAGGGTCGGGTCATTAACCTATACCAGCCCCTGATCAGCTCCTCGTCAGGCTTCAGCAGTTCCGGTCCCAGCCCTGGAACAGAGGGAGCCCAGCTGGTGGGGAGAGGGAGGTAGAGATGATCCAGAGAGGAGGAAGCAGAGGGCAGTGATGTACAGGGGGAGAGAGGAAGAGGTGGAGCAGGGGTGGGGCCTTGGGAGAAGAACCAGAGAAGGGGGCAGGGCCTGGGGGGAAAGGCGGTACAGGAGCAGGGATTCCAGGGCAGAGGTGGGGCAGGGGCAGCGCCTGGGGGAAAAGGTGGGGCAGGGGTGAAGCCTGGGGGAAAGAGGCAGGGCAGGGGCAGGGCCTCAGGGGCCCAGTTATCAGCCATTAGAAAATTTGCAACCCCAACTTTTGACCTAATGCTTACAGTTACGTTAAGGATGAGTTAACACCAACCAATCTCAATGAGGTTTTAATTCACCCAGCTCATAACAATACTTTTGAGGATCTGGCCCTTTCTCCTAAACCGAGCTTCTCTTCAGAGCATTGCCCAGCCGCTTGCCTCCTGGCTCTGTCTACGGTGCTGCTAGGGCCCTCATCCCCACCATCTAACTGGGAGGCAGGGCTATTCTTCCCATTTCACAGATGGGGAGCTGAGACCAAGGTCACAATGAGAGTTTGTGGTGGAGCAGAGACGTGAAAGGAGGTCACACAAGTTCCATGTGTGCTCCCTAACTGATAGGCCATCCTCCCCTCCAGCTGGCTCCCTGCTGGCATCTGTACTGGTCTCTGTGTCATTGCCCCAAAGCAGCATCAAACTCAGTTAAGAAGAAAGAAAATTCCTCCAAAGAGCAGGTTTGCTGAGCTGAGTGTGGCCAGGCAGGACAGGGCCAGGGTGTGATCCAACTTGGGCTTCATTTTAAAGAGACAGGAGGCAAAAGCTGCTGACCACTGCACTGGGTCACAGCAGCTGAGCAGGTTCCCTTGTGGGCAATGCAGCTAGTGAGGTGACTGTTGATCCTGGCTGACTCAGGACAGTCCTGGTTTCCCTGTGTCTCCGGAGCAACTTTGGTGACCCTGGAAGTACCCTGGTTTTTCATTTCAACAACTAAAACATTTTGGATATTTTAAGTACTAAATGTTTGTCCAAGAGACGTTTGCACCGAGCGGAACTGGCTCGGCTCTACCAGGAGCATGGAGCCCAGCGGAGGACTCGAAGGAGCATTCAGCATGGGTGCAGAGAAGAGTGGAGCGAACACAGGTGCCAGCCAAGCTGTCTTTTGTTCAGAGTGGCTGTTAACGGCCCTTGGTAAACTCATGAAGTTAGGGGAGGATTTTCCTTGCTTGGAGAAATCTGTTCCTGTCCATGGCGCTGCAGCTGTAGGGTGACCAGATGTCCCGATATTATAGGGACAGTCCCGATTTTTGGGTCTTTTTCTTATATAGGCTCCTATTACCCCCCACCCCCTCACGATTTTTCACATTTGCTGTCTGGTCACCCTAGCTGTGTGTGATGGTTTTAAAAGGCACCTCTGTCTTCAGGGAGCGTTCACAACCCTACAAAGTGGCCCCTCAAATTACCCTGGGGTTTGATCTCAAAAATAGGATCCCTTTAGCAATCAGGCGTCTTCCGGGGACCCTCATAGTGTGGGTGCGTCATCCCTGAATGAGCTGATTAAGCCACAGGCAGGGATGAGTCATTCCTGTATTAGGCTCCAGGCAATCCACAAGCCAGGAGCTGGTCTGGTGGCTCTCAGGGCAGGTATATAAGCCTCACAGGTGAACTAGCTGCTCAGTCTTATCAATGAGGTTGCTTCATTGCTTAGAAGGGATGTCTCCTCTGCCTGATAGCGGGGACAGCCTCCACAGGCCTCAGCAGGACCGGCTCTAGGCACCAGCAAAGCAAGCATGTGTTTGGGGCGGCACAATTCCAGTTCTGCTCCAGCCCTGCTCTTGACTCCCGGTTCCAGCCCTGCTCTTGACTCCTGGTTCCAGCTCTCACCGGTAGGCCCCAGTTGCCATCGCTCCAGCTCGTAGGCCTGACCATTTTCACCTCAGTTTCTGGCGGAGAAACCCGGAGGAAAAGGACAGTTTCAGAACCACTGTGGAGCTTAATACGGCCTCTTCCTCCATGGCCCTACATCTTGTGCTGTCGCTTACACTACTGCAAAGCGCTACCGTTCTGGTAGCATTTTATACCTGCTTTGTACTGGTACAAAGTGCAGGCAAAGGGAGACTCCAGTCCGGCTACTTTACCTCATGAACGGAGGCAGGATGTAATAATAACAACAGTAATCCCAAACTCTTCTCTGGTACTTTTTAATCAGTAGGTCTGAAAGTGCTTTACAAAGCATTATCCCCATTGTCTTACAGTGCAGAAAACTGAGGCATGGGGGGGAGAAATGTGACTTGCCCAAGGTCACCAGCAGGGCCATGGCTGAGTTGGGAGTAGATCCTGGGTTGCCTGAGACCCAGTCCTCTATCTACTAGGCCACACTGCCTAGTGTGTACCTATATAGCATCAGTCCTCCAAGAATCTCAGAGCCCTGCACAACTGCTTATTAATTCAACCTCACACCTCTTCAGTTTGGAGAGTTGTATCATTGGGTCCATTTCACAGAGGGGGAAAACTGAGGCATGGAGAAGTGGAGGGACTTGCCCCAACTCACCCACTAAGTCAGTGACAGAATTATATCCAGTCTCTTCCCCAGCAGACTGGTGCTCTAGCTGCTATTATTGTTTGTATTACAGTAACACATCGAGGGCCCGGCCCAGCCAGGGTTCCCAGTCTGCTTGGTGCTGTACAAACATTGGTAGATTATTAGGGCCATTACGATCATGTAGTCTGACCTCAGTAAGGGACAGGCCCTGCCCTGAAGAACTTACAATCAAAAGAAACACGGCAGGCCAAAAGAACCAGAGAGAAACTGAGGTCTCCTAATTCCCAATTCTTGTGCCTCTACCCACTGGATCTCACTGCCTCTTCTATCCATCAGCACCACGGGCTAGGCTTTTGCATTTGTAGGCTACAGGCTGTCGTTTCCATTACATAACATGAACACACTATAAATAAATGAAAAGATCTGAAGGGGCTTTTGTTGTTCCCTCTCTCTCCTTCCAGAAGGAGCATTCACTGTATGAGATGCTGACACCACAGGAGGTTGGGAGAGGAGCTGGTCAGGGATTTTTCAATCAAACTTTTCCCCATCAGAAAACGCCAAGACGTTGGAACCAGAACTTCTCCGTGGGAAATGGGCCGATTCGGCAAATTGCTCAGCTCAAAAATCTTTTGGAAAAGATCTTGTGAGAGCGTTGGCATGTTTTGTTTGAGCATTGGCCTGCTAAACCCAGGGTTGTGAGTTCAATCCTTGAGGGGGCCACTTAGGGATCTGGGGCAAAAATCTGTCTGGGGGTTGGTCCTGCTTTGAGCAAGGGGTGGGGCTGCTCTTGAGGTCCCTTCCAACCCTGAGATTCTATGATTTTCTCTGTTGAAACAATTCCCATTGTCCTTCGAGTCAGAGGTGTTGCTTTGTGGGTGATGGTTGCTGCTTCCTCAAGGCAATTTCTTTCCATAGTAATGCGGCAGCTTAATATCTGCCACCAAGATGTTAGATCTTAGTGTCTTTGTCAAAGTATGCATCTGGAGTTTGCAGGCCTGGTTGCTGTGAACCTGCATGTGTCATTCACACTGATGCACAGCGAGATCTGCCAGGTAGCGTTTTATCCCTTCCTGGCCTGGGAGTAAATGATGACAGAAGTGGCAGGGTGACAGCGAACCAGGCCCTGTGTTCGTCCATCAGTTCACAGTTTAAGGCCAGAAGGGACCAGCAGATCATCAAATCCTACTTCCTGCATAGCACAGGGCCCATGATGAGCCTGATAACTTGAGCGGGACTAACCTGTGTGCCACAGGCAGAGACCAGGGGCCACCAATGCCTCATGCCCCTGAAATGGCAGGGAATTAATTAGGTGAGATGTACCCACATGATCCCAGCTGGCGAGCCACACCCCATGCTGCAGAGGAAGGTGAAAACCTCCTCAAGGTCCTTGCTGCTCTGGCTTGGGGGGAAATTCCTTCCTGACCCCAAATCTGGTTAGGCCTTGAGATGGCATACCAGCTTGGCACCTAGAAAGAGGATTCTCTGGACTACCCCAGTGTATCCCCTTCCCTATGTCAGGCTCCCAGCTATGGTGGTCCATGTTGATGTGGAGCCTAGGTTGGGGTGGATGTGGTCTGAGTTCAGTCTAGGTTCAAGGCCAGAAGCAGTGCTCTGTACTAGTGACGCTGTAGGATCAGGCCAGACTCCAGGTCAATGGGCCGCAGCGGGTCAGAGCGCAGTGAGTTAGTCGAAAAAGGGTTAGGAGAACAGAGGCAGGGTGAGGGGTCAGAAGCAGAGCTGAAGACTAGAAGCGGGGCCAGGTATCAGGAGCAGAGTTGGGGCCATTCTTCATCCTCTTATACGGATTTGAAACTTGGGCGTTGCTTAAACAAGACATCAGGCGCCTGGAGGCATTTCAGACACATTGCCAGATGCAACTACTGGATTTAAAAGGGTTTGAGTTGATCAGTAAGAGGGATGTGTCATTGAGAACTGGCCTTGAGAGGACTAAAGTCAGTCACCATCAGTCACCACTGGCTGGCACTTTTTGGTCACTGAGCCCATCTCAGAGACAAAGCCTCTGCGCACTGAGCCCTGACGATAGGACTCGAAGTCAGGAGGAGACGTTGCCCAGCCATAGACTGGAAGCAGCCATGCGGTCGTCCGCAATTGACATGGCTGATTCAAATCAGTAATTCCCCGGTGGAGCTTTCAGACGCCAGGTAGTGTGGCCATGGCCATTCGGCGCGCCGGACCCGCCTTGTCTAAGCGTGTTGTTGTTGTTGCTAGCGCTAGGACCCAGGAGCAAGGTGAGGTATCAGGAGTGCACAGCAGGGTCTGTTTGCAGTGGCAAGCCAAGGATGCACTAGGTGCATAGACAACCTCCGGGCATAGGTGCTGGAAACAGGGGTGCTGCTGTACCCCTGGCTTGAAGTGGTTTTCCTCATATGCAGGGTTTACAATTGGGTTCAATGACTCTCAGCACCCCCACTACAGAAATTGTTCCAGCTGCCCTTCCTCCAGGTCTTTTCCCTAGGGCATAAATCTTGTGCCTGGGCCTGGACATCCAGTGCTGCTTGAATCCCACTTCACCAGAGCTGTCGGGCAGCAGCATGGACATAGCTGGCACTAGGGTGACCAGCTGTCCCGATTTTATAGGGACAGTCCTGATATTTGGGGCTTTTTCTTATATAGGTGCCAATTACCCCCCACCGCCAACACAATTTTTCGCACTTACTATCTAGTCACCCAAGCTGGTGCCCAGCAGACTCATCTTCTGGGCCCATGGATCCCCATGCCATGTCCCATTTCCAGCTGTGGCCAATCCCTGATAGGAAGCACTGCCTCCCACCCCAAGTGCGTCTGGCCAATTGTGTATGGGGGCGAGGGGGGGATAAATCCTGCTGATCCCTGCAGGTAACTGCGTACTCTTAACTGTTTGAGCCTTTAGCATGGATGTTAGCTTGAAACCACATTATCCAGCTGGTTATTACATGCTGCTTCTCTTACTGCTGTGTGATTCAGCTCCAGGAAAAGGATCTGCAATGCAAATGCAACTTGTGTTAAAAGTTACTGCTGGGGCCGCACTGGACACAAGCTAAAGTGCATTCAGCGTAATTCCCTTCGCTCAGGACTGCAAAGCAAAGTTGAATCTGCTGGCTCAGCTGCGTTTCACAGCCTACTGCAAGAAGGCAAATGGAAGTGTTGCTTTGCTTTTCGTAGTACGCTCCGCCAGAGGGCAGTCCAAGACACCATCCCACACCTAACATGGGGGAGGATGATGAGGGCTGTCAGTGGAGGAGCTATCCACAGCAGCCAGAAGCTGCATAGTGCAGGCCAGGATGCAAAGTGCCCCTAAATTCACATCAAGGGCTTTAGTTTGGATTACAATCCTGCCCCTTCCTCCAGCCTGACTGAGTGAGACACTTCCAGTCCCCTCGGGAAGTGTTTGGTGAGAAACAACAGTGGAAAATAATCATCATAAAAAAGAGAATCCAGGAGGCCTGAAGGCATGAGGGGTGCCATGGGGACCTGTGGGTCAGGACTGAGGGGCGTTGGCAGAGGCAGGCCTGGGGGACAGGACTGGGATAGCAGGGGCGGGTCGGCTCAGCACAGAAGTGCCTTGGCAGAGCTCTGTGAGGTTGCAGGCCAAGAGTTAGCACAGACGCTATCTTGGTGTTGAAGGAGGAGTCTTTACCCCCGGTGGGACTGCATGCCCATGGCTCAGTAATGAGCCTCCCACCTGTAGGTCACCGCCACTGCTTTCAGCACTGTATTATCTTCCAGTGGATGGTGTGTAATGAGGTCCCAGTCTCAGTCCAGGTGCTGAAGGACACTTGTCAACTAGCACTCCTCGTAGCTGGCCTGTGATGGGGCAGATGGGCCCCATGCTGCCAATGATGGGGCTTAACGAGGCAGACAGGCTCCCCGCTGGCAAAGAGAGGGTTAAGGAGAGCCGGTGGACCCATTTCACCCCACTCTGCTACACCTGTAGCCAATGACAGGCATGGAGAGGAGAAGAACCAGCCCCATTCAGGGTGGACCAGGGTGGAAGGAGACCAGAGCACTACTACTTCCTTAGGGAGGGAAGCCTAGGACCCAGCTAAGACAGCTTCCATTTGGTGGATGAACCGACCAGGCCCAGGAAGACGCACAAGAAAGGTCTAGTCGCCCAGAGACAAGCCCGGAGCACAAGGGTGGGAGTCTGGTTAATGAAGTCGCGAATGATTTTTTAGTTCACTGTTTTCCTTTTCGTTTTGGGCTCTAATGACCTGAAGGGGGTCAGACTCCGACTCCAGCATGTGGATGCACCTCCGCACTGGGGGAAGCACTTGACTTTTGGGGACCCACAGTAGGGAAGTGATGCCGTGATGGGCCACAAGGGAGTGCTGCCTAGACAGCCCAGTTACACAGCCGTATCTCGGTTATGGGGTGTCATTTGGCTCTTTGATGGGAAGCCGGCCCTCCTAGGTAGTAGACTGATTCCAGTCTCTCCCTGCTTGTTGTGTGGAAAGAAACAGCTAATTGCATGCTGCTGTTTAGTGCTGTTTAGTTGAGCTGCAGGCTGCCTTCTCCACCCATGTTCCTTCCTGCTCACTGAACCGGTATCAGATGGTGCAGGCCTGGGCTCTGAGGCTACAGACCTGCCTAGAGGGACGCAGCCATTAGAGACTCTAAGCTCACACACCTGCTCCCTCTGAACCAAAGCCGCTGGGCTTGGCGGAGAGACACCCAGAAAAATCCCTGGGCTGCTGCTGAGATCCCTTCAGCAAATCATTGGTGCCCGAACCCTGAAAGCTGCAGCTGGGACCAGAGCTCCAAGGAGGCCCAGCACACTGAGCTCTGATTATGGACACCAAACTGCCTTGAAAACCTGACCATTAGAGCTGGACCATGTAGGAGATCCCTCAATGCTGGAGACAGTGGCCCAGATCCTCCCAGGTATTTAGACACTTAACATCTATTGAAATGAATGGGAGTTAGGTACCTAACCATAACAAGGCTAGTTCTGCTAAGGCCTGGAGAAGCTTCCTCCTAATTGAGGAGGTGGCTGCTCTCACCAGGATGCTGCACAGCCCCTGAGCATCTTCTGTGCTTTTGCAACATCACCTGAGGCCCAGAGAGGCAAAATGACACTCCCAGGGTCACCCCAGTGAGTCAGCTGCAGAGCTGGGATCAGACCCCACTCGCATACTCAAACCACTAGACCTGCCTCCCTCCAAGGGTTGGGAACAGGGTGCAGGCTATTCAGACGCCCGGTCCCCTGCTCTCAGCACTGAGGGCCGGCTTTTCTAAGCCACCCAGAACCTGACATGCTGAGTAGTTTATACATCTGGCTGCTTGTTTTGGAGGCTAAATGACAGCTGGGTTTTCTTTGAGAATCTGGCCCTGTTTGCAGGCCACAAGCTCTTGAAAATCTGCCCCCTAACCCCGCCTGCCCTTTCTGCAGGGTAAAGTCACAAAGGCTATCTCGAGCCAAAACACGTTGCCTGCTGCATGTGCTCCTCTGCCATAGCTTGGCCCCTGGATGTTGAATGTTATACATTTTTAAACCATATTTTATGCTTACAAATTCCACGGAGTGGCCTTGAAGCCTCTCATCTGCAGAGAGCTCCTCAGACGTGCATTGCTGTCACTTACTTGCACGTTGCACACAGAGGCATGCGCTGGGTTCGGCTTTATTACAGCAAACCTTTCCAAGGTCCCCTTTACAAACACTGGCCCCATTTCTCTCCTAAAGTTCTGTCAGAGACTCCTGTCGGCAGGGGTGGGGATGAAGTTATTTATAACATGGAATCAACTGTGTGAGTCTTGTTTCTGCGACTGTGTGTGTGTGTCGGGGAGAGTGTTAAGAGTGCCAGGGTAGCTAAAAAGTGACAGCAAAAAGAGCAGGAGTACTGGCACCTTAGAGACTAACAAATTTATTTGAGCATAAGCTTTTGTAGGCTAAAAGCCAGTTCATCGGATGCATGCAGTGGAAAATACAGTAGGAAGATATATATATATATATATATATACACACAGAGAATGTGAAATAATGAGTGTTACCATACACCCACTAACGAGAGTGATCAGTTGAGGTGAGCTATTACCAGCAGGAGAGGAAAAAAACTTTTTGTAGTGGTAATGAAAATGGTCCATTTGCAGCAGTTGACAAGAACTTGTGAGGAACTCTGTGTGTGTGTGTTTTGGGAAATAAACATGGGGAGATAGTTTTACTTTGTGTAATGACCCATCCACTCCCAGTCTTTATTTAAGCCTAATTTAATGGTGTCCATTTTGCAAATTAATTCCAATTCAGCAGTCTCTCGTTGGAGTCTGTTTTTGAAGTTTTTTGTTGAATAATTGTAACTTTTAGATCTGTAATCAAGTGACCAGGGAGACTGAAGTGTTCTCCGACTGGTTTTTGAATGTTATAATTCTTGACGTCTGATTTGTATCCATTTATTCTTTTGTGTAGAGATGTCCAGTTTGGCCAGTGTATATGGCAGAGGGGCATTGCTGGCACATGATGGCATATATCACATTGGTAGATGTGCAGGTGAATGAGCCTCTGATAGTGTGGCTGATGTGATTAGCTCCTATGATGGTGTCCCCTGAACAGATATGTGGACAGAGTTGGCAATGGGCCAAAGATGCAGAGTGACTGAAGGGCCCCCTGCCACTGAAATGCCCCGCGAGCCCTGGCCTGGCAGTGATCTGGGTCTTCAGTGGCATTTCGGCGGCAGGGGGGCCCTTCAGCACTGCCGAAGACGCGGAGCGACTCAAGGGCTCCCCGCTACCGAAATGCCCCGTGAGCCCTGGCCCGGCAATGGTCCAGGTCTTTGGTGGCATTTCGGCGGCGGGGGGGCCTTCAGTGCTGCCGAAGACGCGGAGCGACTGAAAGGCCCCCCGCCACTGAAATGCCACCAAAGACCCGGACCGCTGCTAGGTGAGTACAAGCGTTCCAGCTCCCCCGCTTTGTCCCAGACCCCCTGAATCCTCTAGGCGGCCCTGGCCTTTGGTGGCATGCCTGCGGGAGGTCCGCCATTCCCACAGCTTTGGCAGTAATTTGGCAGTGGGTATGCCCAAGGCGCGGGACTGGCGGACCTCCCGCAGGCGTGCCGCTGAAAGCCGCCTGACTGCCGTGCTTGGGATGGCAAAATACACAGAGCCGTCCCTGCTCAGAGTTAAGTGCTGTCATAGACTGATCATTCTGGAGTGCTCCCTCTTATTGTGACCTGCGTGGCATGTTAGCAACACCACTCTGCACCTCAGGACATCAGTGTAGGGTCAGCAGGTGTCCAGTTTTCGACTGACATATCCAGTCAAAAAGGGATCCTGGTGGCTCCACTCAGCACTGCTGACCTGGCCGTTGACTGTCCAATTGGCAGCACAGCGCAGCAGGGCTGCCAGGCTCCCTGCTAGCCTCTGTGCCACATGGCTCCCTGGAAGCAGTGGCATGTCCCCGCTCTGGCTCCTACATGTAGGGGTAGCCAGGGGGCTCCACACACTGCCCCCAGCCCAAGTGCCACCCCCACAGCTACCATTGGCTGTGGGCCAATGGGAGCTGCGGGGGCGGCGCCTGCGGATGGAGCAGCACACAAAGTCACCTGACCGTGCTTCCGCGTAGGAGTCAGAGAAGGGACATGCTGCTGCTTCTGGGAGATGCTTGAGGTAAGCGCCGCCTGGAGACTGCACCCTTGAGCACCCCCATGCCCCAACCCCCTGCCCCAGCCCTAGTCGCCCTCCAGCCCTCTGAAACCCTTGATCCCATCCTGGAGCACCCTCCAGCATCCCCAACCCCTCATCCCCAGCCCCATCCCAAAGTCCACACCCCCAGCTGGAGCCCCACCCCCTCTTGCATTCCTAACCCATTGCCTCAGCACTCTGAACTCCTTATTTCTGGCCCCTCCCCAGAGCCTGCACCCCCAGCCAGAGTCCTCACCCCTCCCGCACCCCAGCCCAGTGAAAATGAGTGACTGAGGGTGGGGAGTGAGCAAGAGAGGGAGGGGATGGAGTGAACAAGGACAGGGCCTCTGAGAAGGGGCAGGGCCTCAGAGGAGGGACAGGCAGAGGGCGGGGCAAGGGTGTTCAGTTTTGTGCCAGTAGAGAGTTGGCAAACTTACATTAGTCTAGTATAGCCATCATGGCATGGCTCTCCAGCCAAGTCAGGTTTCCCTCCTTCTGGAGAATCAACATCCCTTCCATCCCACCTGGCTGCCTCTTCAGTCTCTCTTTTTCTGGAGTAGCAGCTCCCAAAGCTTCTCTCTTAGGTCCCACGACAAAACCCCGAATCAGACAAAATACAAACTAAGTAACTTTTACCCATCTCAGGCTTGAGCCTTTAATCCCTTTTACCTACTCACATTTCTCTGCTCCTCTACAGAACACCAAAGCACAGGGATGCCTCCCTGGACTCCTGCCCCTTTGTCAAGGGCCTCCAGAGGAGTTCATGCCACTCCTGTAGCTTTCCCACTGTTCTGCATCTGCCAAGTTCTTGTCAGGTTCTTCTTAGAGAACAAGAACTCCCAACTCTCCTGGATCTCCCTCCTCTAAGGACTCTAAACGCCTTCCTTTTAACCCCTCCCTGAGTCTGATATGTCCTCTCAGGCTCCAGTTAACCCCTTCTCAGCCAGTGAGGGGTTCATATACCCCATCACGGGTGCCCGATGGAGACATTTGAAAGAGGCCTGATTTTTCAGAATTTTCTCAGCATTTTCTGAAAACCATTCTCCACGAAAGTGACCCAATTTAGGCACCCAAAGATTGCGCTGCCCAAAGCCACTAGTCAGTTTTGAAATTCTAAGTGGCTCCAGGGGCCACTTTATGTGTACATTTTTGGTGGGGTTTAACTATGACGTGCCATTTATGACTTAGCGGTGTGTGTTTGTGTAACCCACACCCCTCCTGGGTGTGGTGTTCTGACCCATCTGCTGGCACTGAGACCACTTAGAGAGCAATTAATAGGTCTGATCTATAGCCTTAGCTAACAGCCAGTTGGGTTTTAGCTCATGCACTAAGCTATAGAGGTCCAGGTTTGATCCCACCTGCAGATGACTAGCATCTGTCAGTGTTACATTTGCATAGTGTGTAGCACAATGGGGTCCTGATCCCTAGCTGGATAATAACAAAATAAGAGCACCACAACAATGCTCTACTGTGGCTTTGAAGCTGCCGCAGCTTTCATATCCACTAGTGGCATGTACATTTGTGCCTTTTACACTCTCGGAGAGTAGCATTTTGGCCCCACCTGGATTCTTCATCTGCAGGAGTGGATTTGGATTCTATTTATTACGTTGTCAATGTTGTCATGAATTATTATTTCTCTTTGGTCACATCATTTGTATTTATTATAACATTACAGTATCATTTGTTATCATGCTGCTGTTATGATTATGAATGACACACTCACCCAATAGTATGTGTTATTGCTACAGCCCTTGCAATGTACCAGGCACTTTACAGCACAACCAAAAGGCATGGCCCTCTTGCCACATGCAGAGTGGTCCCGCTATACCGCTGGGAACTGTGCGTAGGTCACAGCACCAGGAGTAAATGGGCTCAGCTTTTTTTGCAGCAGGGTGTGGGGAAAGGGGAGCATCCGTGTATCAGCAAACCCCTACGCACGTGCCTAAGGGCACCCCTAGTCAGCAAGTGCCCAAAGTGTAGCACGTGCTTAGGTCGGAGCAGGTGAAGTTGGGGGGGGGGGGGTCACGTGGCTGAGCCCGCTCCACCGCCCAGGCCGGCAGGGGCCGGGCTGGGGGCCATGGGGCGGGGGAGCTGTTCCCCAGCCCCGCCCCCAAGGCTGCCGGCAGCTTCGGCCGGGTGACGTGGAGGCCGCCGCGGGGAATCCCCGCTGCCGGGCGGGGTCAGGGTCAGGGGGCGGGGCTAGCGCCCGGAAGGCCCTGGGAGGAGAAGCAGGCGCGGCTCCGGCACGCAGGGGCGGAGCCAGAGGGAGCAGTGACGCGGCCTTCGCGAGAGTGGGCGGGGCTAGGGGCGGGGCGGAGGGTTGTGGGTGGGGCTAGCGGCTGTGAGGGCGTGGCGTGGCGTGTGGCGGCCCGGAGGGGGCGGGGCCGAGCCCTCAGCTGACTGGCCGCCATTTTGTCAGGCGCTCGGCTGAGCGGAGCCCGGAGCGGAGAGATTCCAGCCGCTGGGGCCGCCGCTGCCTCCTGCGTCCCCGAGGCGCGCGCCCCGCCCGGCGCCGAGCGGGATGTGAGCGGCCCGGCCCGGCCTGCCTCGCCCGGACACACACGGCAGCGGCTGCAGCGGCCCGGCCCGGCCCCTCAGCTCGAGCGCAGGCCCCGCCGGCCCGGCCCGGCCCCGCCGCCGCGATGGCGCTGAAGATGGTGAAGGGCAGCATCGACCGCATGTTCGACAAGAACCTGCAGGACCTGGTGCGGGGCATCCGCAACCACAAGGAGGACGAGGTGGGCTGGGGCCGGGAGAGGGGGGCTGAGGGGGGGTCCCGGGGCGGCTGAGGGGGGCACCGTAGGCCCTGGTGAGTCATGAGGAGGGGAATGGGCCGGGGGGGGGAATTCCCGCTGCGGGATCCTGTGGTGGGGGGGGTCCGAACCACAGCCCCCCACCCCACAGCGAGCCGAGGAGGGCTTGAGGTGGCTTCCTCAGAAGAGCTAACCCCAGGCCTTCCCATCTAGGCTCCTGGGAGGAGGGGGGCAGCCCCTCTTCCTTCCCGCTGGGACTCCCCCCTGTACTGTTTTGGGGGCAGGTGGCAGCTGTCTTCCCCCTCCTATCTCTGCCGCCCCTCAGTAGGGTTTCGGGGAGGGTGATGACCCTCTCCCATTCAAACCAGGGCTGCCCACCAGAGAATAAAAATCTAGTGGGAAACGCTGGACTTGTGTCCTGTGCGTGGTTCTGGAGGGAGTGATTCACATCTGCTGCCCCTCTCTGAGCTGTGTGAGTCTGAGTCTTTCTCTCACACCCCATCAAAATAAAAGGTCTGACTTTCCTGCTGAAAAGGGGGTGTTATCAAGGGGGAGAGGGCAAGTAGAAATGAAAATGAGGAAGAAGAGGCTTCTGGGGGTCGCCCAGAAGGGAGAGTCAATTCAAGGAAGCTGCCAGATTCAGAGGGGAAAGAGAATTAAAAGGGAGGTGAAGGATCTGGTGGGTGGGAGATCTTTGTTCTTGGTTCAGTATTTGGTTATAGTGTTAGGGGAGATTGCTTTGGTATTTACACCATGTGATTTGTAATGTAAAGAAATTCCTGTCTGCTGCCTTCAAGAGATAAGGGACTATTTTCTAGGGTGAGATTGGAGTATAAGAAAATTGAGTTCAAGTATAATTAAGCTTTTTAGTTAAAATAATTTCATTTAGCTTCTGCCTAAAAATCGTTTCTATAGATGCCCTAATTCATAGGCTTATTTAAGGTAGAAAGCACTGGGATGTCACCACCTGATGTATTCTTCTATATTATTTGAGTTAGATCAGGAAACTGATGGAAAGTAAATAATTACTCATCAAGAACTGGTTTATCTGAGAAATGAGAATTCTTTTATCAATTGTTGACATGTGGTATAAGTTAATCAGGAAGAAGTCTTTGGAGGCTTGGCACAAGCAACTCAGTGTTGGAAACTTTTGTGTGTACAACTTCCATAATTCTCTTTTTGGCAGAAAATTAGCAACTTGATGTGGAGTTTAGTATGATAGTACTGGGACAAGCTAGTAGATAACATATCACAACTTCAAAATACAGCAAAGAGCAAAATAGTATTGACTGTGGAAGAGATTAAAAAACAAATGTAGATTTTTGTTGCTAGAACAAATAGATTGTAAAATTCATTTGTATTTTATGTTCTGTATCACTGCTGATCTCAGGATGAAATGTAATATTGTTTCCAATAGACATTAACTTTTAGATAGCTTTAGATTTGGATATTTCCCACTGATGCTCCACAGTACAAGGTAGTATTTACTAGAGCTGCATATCACGAAAAACTACTGAATCTTTCAATTTCATAATATAGTTTAAGTACTGTTTGGTATTGCTTTGGGGGTATAGGAAGATGTAGTTGCTATCAAGGACTCAGTGCTCTGCACACAAAAAATGACACCTAGCAGCTTCTAGTATTTAATGAAAGAGCCAGCTTTTGTTAGATCATATAATAAATTATTTACACGTGTTTATGTGATTGTTTATTGTGGAGATGGTGATACGTATATTAACCTTTTATCCATGCTTGTGTAGTTCATGCTTTGAGCTATTATTATTCTACTCAAAACTGGGTTCAATAAACATTTGATGAATAATTCTGTGGAGATTTCAATTAGAAATTTCCTAGAGGGCAGCTGGGCCTACTGAGATAGTGAGCACCGTATTATTTGGCAGTAGATCTCTGCAAATATCAATGCCTTTATGATCTTCATACAGGCCCTAGGCCTTACTTTGTGACTCCCATCATCTTTGTCAAGGAGATCTGAATACTGTATATTATTTCCAGTTCTAGAATAAATACTCGACAAGTAAGTCCTTTTGTAGGGATCTAGAGAGTCAAAGAATGAATAGTATAACTCTTCACCATTTAAAACTACATTGAATAACTTCCTCTCTGGATCTTCACACGTGCAGTAGGATAAGAACTGATCAAGTTACAGCAACCATATGTACAGATCATTGATCAATTTAAATGCATATTTCCTACTGGTACTGTTGTTTCTCTAACGATTCTCCACAATACACAGTCCCTCTGGAGGGAGACCATCAAAGACGCTACTTACTCATTGAAAGAAGTTGCTGTTAAGAAAAAATACCTTACATCGTTTTCTTCCTTCCCCTGCCTCATTTCTTTGCAGAGTAATTTAAACACGTGCTAGTTTTGAGTGAGGTACTGGGAACTAAACCAGAGCTTCCCAAATGGTCATGGTAAGCACTATATTTTTCCACTGTTTGAGTACCAATCCGTAATAATCAAAATAGCACTTTAGGAATAGGAATAAAAACTCTTCTATTCTTCTCCATTGATTCCATTGTTCATAGTGTTTAGGAAGTGTCATTGAGACATCGACAAGTCTGGATGTGCATCTTCAGATTGCCTTGAGACAAGGCTATCTGAAGGTCAACTAAAAGGTTTAGCCTGTCCAAAACAGCCGATATTTACTAATGCAGACTTGTCAACAAATATTGACACACACTTTACGCTGGTGTCTATTATTGTGTGTGTTGTTGGATAGCAATTAGCATTATAAATCATGGATGCCTGGCAGTGACTCTTAGGCCTTGTCTGCACTAGGATTTCCCTCCCTAGAACTTTCCACCATTAATATCTACAATTATTCTCCACCATGAGAAGAAGTGGATTGCTGTGTCTGGCAAAACTTTTCAAGGAATCTGTACCATATGATGTGAAAGAGTATTGGATGTTTGCGCTGGGACTGATGTGGTTAAAGGTACATGGTTCCATACCTGAAATCTGCGTGCAGGAGGATTTTGGCACTGAAATTGTTTAGCTCTTGCATATCACTTTGCATCTTCAGTATGCTATAAATATTGTTACCCACATATGAGAGCAGTATTATCTGGTACTGTGATAGATACTGTGGTGAGTGGTGCCATTATAGAAACCTGGTTAGGCAAAGCAACTGGGGCAAAATGCTAAAGAGACTTACTGAGGACTTTTACACTCTGACCATGTGTCTTTGTAATTCAGGTACCTTAAGTTTATTGGAGTGGTCCTGTGTATTTATGGCAAAATCTGCACAAAAATGTCTGAAGGATTGTCATATAGCTGGTGGATAAAATTGCTCTTATGCTCTGCCTTTGATAGGACAGACTTCTTGAACGACAGGATTAGGACTTCATATTTTTTCAGTTGACAGGTTTAAGAAAAAAACAGTTATATGGTAATAGGATCACTTTGGCCTTGGTTGCACTTTAGAGCTAGTCAGAAGCCATCTTTCATGTCCGAGCATGAATTTTTATCAGGAGGCAAAATTAAGTTATGAATCCCTCGCAGAATTTTTCTTTTAACATAAAAAGTATTGAAAAACACATCTTTCCATGCATAATGTAAAGTGATAAATCAACGAGTAATTTGAGGAGTTGTAGCTCCTCAAAGAGGTAGGGTACAAAGTTACAAAATCCTTTATATAACCATCTTAAGAGGAAGGGAGCAATCAGTTTCTAGGTGGAAAAACTTAAGACCTGAATTAGAATCAACTCAATGGTCTAATGGGAGTGCTCCATACTGAATGGTGGGTTTAATTAACAGAAAGAATTAGGTGAGTTGTGGTGACCCTGCTCCCCTTCCGGATGTGTATTTGGAGACAATGGATTTGCATTTCTCAAAAGCCACCCTTCTTGCTGAATAAAGACCTGTATTGACTGGTTGCAAAGTTTAATACAATTGTCTTCAGCTGGAAAAATGCCAGTCTCAATAGAAAGTTCAGAGGCATCCTAAATGATAAGCTCTTTGGGATGGGGATTGTCATTAACTGCGTTTGTGGATCTAGCACAATGGGGCTTTGGCTGCTTGGGCTCTGGGGACCACTGTATTATAAATATTACATCATAATGGGCACAGAGGGGGGTATAAAATGAGGGAAACTGAGGAATGCTAGAAATCTAACTGGAAAAATATTACCAGTAGGAAATAAGCCGTTCATCTGACATGTCTGTACCATGCTTATGTTCACTGATACTTGATCAGTTCCTGTGTGTTAAGATCTTTGAAGGAGATCATTATTCCATCTACTCTTGAATTGGCTGAGAGTTGCTGCTATTGTTAATTTAAGTGTCTGAATCCCTGCAAAAGGCAAAGGAGTTACTAGTCAAGTACTTTAACCCAGAATTGGAAATGCTACACAAAAGAGGGTTTGATAAGGACCTTCCAGTCTGCAAGAATCCTGGTCTCCACTTTAGAAGGGACAATTGGAGCCAGTGTCCCTACTTAGCTCTTCTGTGGCATTGGCAAAGGGGAGGGTTCTGGCAACAATAAGAAACAAGTGATCTTTTGTGTGTTATAATTATAAAGGGTAATGTAGAGTTTAGCCTTCACTACATTTCTGCTTTCATTGTATGTTGAACCTTTGTTTGTGTTGACTGAGGCACAGCTAGTACCTATAACTTGCTCTGGCCACACAATGATTGCTTTATTAGGGAGTAAGAAGCTTGAATCAGCCAGGCTAATGGATCATTTTGAAGCTCTGTGTATTTAAAAACAGCATAGCAAAATCAGTCTACTGATAGATTAAATATAGGTGGTTCTTAGGCAGGCAGGTAAGGAGAGTTCTGAAAAACTTCTTGCTAGTAGCTTGTTTTAAGAAGTTTGGAGAGCACATAAGACAAATTTTGCAAGCTGAGGAGAAGAACTTCCAGAAACTTTCAACAAAATAAGATGCCAGCTATACCGGAAATACATAGTTCAACGGCATTTCATTAATTCATGCTTTGCAACCGCCCCATAAAAAACTAACGTCTAGACTTGTGATTTATTTAAGCACAGATCTGCAGGATGCTGGTGGGGCCAGTGTGGGTGATTACTGCGTCCAGGGTGCCATGTTGCCTGGTGTACACCTCCATCACTTTGAAATCTCAAAGCAAGTCTAATTATGTTGCTGCTCCTGCATTCTCAACCTTCCTGCTGGCATTGCTGAGATGGACATTGCATCCGTGGCTGCTCTTAAGGAGAATCTGCACATCCAAGTTTGGAAGTAGGGAGCCTTTAGAAAGGCTGTACACCCAGTTTTGCTCTTCAGTGATGGCTCTTCAGAGAGCCGTTTTGTATTCCCCGGGGCTTGTTGATGCAGCCACAGGAGAGATTAAAGATGGTAGCTGTCTCTGCTCTGTGTTGAGAGAGGGGCTCTGTTGCTTCTGATCTTTCCTGGCCTGGCACTTGTCCACAATCCTCGTTAAGGCTCCTCTTCTTCACTGCGGATTAGAGAAGATCTTTCATGTACTTAGCTTACTTTAGAGTAGTTAGTATAGAAATGTTCTTCAGCAGTGTATTGCATTTGTGGCATAATTAGCAGCAGAGGAGGTATTAAACTATTTGCATGCATCAAAAAGACTGAATCATGGGACCAGTTATAAAGAAGCCTGTGTGTTCACTAACTTATTAAAAGCTGAGAGTATCTGTTTTGAAAGATGGCAATGAGGTATATTCTGAAGATAATTAAATAAATAAGTGGTACAATTAATGAGATATTTGAACAAGGAAAAGGTTCAGGAAGTATATGGTTAACAGCACACTAGAGATAATTCATCCTAGTAGAAGCTGATAGTGATATGTTGTTATGAGAAGACACGTTTAAAATGGCTGTAACATGTATAGCAGTATCCTGCAATATCTTTGAGGGATCTTACTGAATTAAGTTTAAAATAGTTGGAGTCCTTTGTATTATAAATGCAAAGTTTAGGTAGTATTATGGAATTGTATGTAACTTGTATATGGGGGGAAACATGACCAATGTAAACTCTGGGAAGTGTTATAAGTTCCAAAGTACTATTTTAAACAATGTGCCAGACAAGAATGAACTTCTGGAGCAAACAGGTGGGTTTCCTAGGAAATCTGTAGGGTGAAGTGTATGCAAATATACCCCCTTCAGTTATGCAAATACTTAGTTTTTCAAAGTTTTTTGTCCTAAGGAGAGGACCTTCATCTGCTCATCTTCTGTTACAAGAAGACAAAATCAAAGGCACAAACTGTATAAAGTTCAAAGTGAATTATTCATGGGGTTTTTGTTATGTGTTAACAGCTGTTATGAACTTGCAACTACAGGAAAAAACCCTTGGTGGGATTTGAAGGACTGATCACCTCTCAGAACCCTTGTTGGAATTGGGGGTGATCTGTGATAAGCTTCTTAGTATCCGATTAGGTTTGTTTGTTGTTTTTAATGTTTTTTTTGTAGTACTTTTACCTTAAGAATAAATGTGCTTGCTTAGGCTGTGTGGTGTCTTAAAACTAGGGACAATTATGCTGATTGTAGCCTTTGAGGAGAAAGCAAAACAGGCCTCCTTAGGCAGTCTGACATGCTGGGGAACTCATGAACTGTGCAGCCAGGAAAAATCCTGGTCAAGGAGGAGAGAGACATGGGTCATCAGCCAAGATGGCTGGCAGCTGAGAAGCTGGGACTCTAAAATGTTTGCCACTGGTGGACCATGAGCGGAAAATACAGGTACGGTTGCCCTAAACTGTGAAAATGGCTATGGCAATATTTTAGAATCATGTTGAATATATCTATGAAAAAGGCTTCAGGAAAATGTCTCGGTGTCTCTAACCATTGGCCAAGATGTCGATTACAGAAATAGTTCATGGAACACAGTTTGGCGCTGTTATTTTACCCTTTATCACATTTCTTTGTTTCATTACACAGATAGCGGAAGCAAATTTGTTCCCACAAGTCTTTCTTTACATTCAGTTTTAGATACTGTTGATCTAATAGTTAAACTTCATTTTTCCATCCTGTATGGTTTGTATTTGATAAAACGTTAGTAGATGTGGTAAGTGGGTGTTAATATAGCTGGATAAGAAAGCTTTTCTGTTTTTGTTTTTCACAATAAACATAACCTGAATGAATTGTATCACTGCCAGCTATAATGAGTGACTCGTCTTCACTATATTAAGGACTATAAGTTTGATTTGAGTGGGTGGACAATTATCTCATCTGCTGCTTGTTCTACAGACTTTAATTGTAGAACTCAGCAAAAAAACATTTGTAGTGGACTGTTAAAGAACAGCCACTTGACGTGAGCCATTCTAAATGGTAACACTGAGCTGGAAAATGAAAAGGAGAACATCTAGTGGCTTAGCATCTACTGTAGTACTACGTTTCAAATTGTATATATTTTTAATCATTTGTCTTGTTTGTATATTTAGACAATGTCAATAAGCACAACTGACTGACCCAGTTATGTTTGTGATTTCTTTTAGCTGAACTAATTTCAAGCAGTTATGTGACTAGAACAATATATATTACTTTTTTGGAAGTGATCTTTTCTATGCCCCTAACAAAAGGTTTATTTGTATATGGCTAAGCCTGCTTTCACCAAAGCCTGATATACTATACAGAAGTGTAGAAATATATCTGGTTCCATGATGCTTAGTGGAAGGTTCAAGGAAGTCAGAAAACTCTGATGTATGAAATGGTTTTTCTTAAAAATCCATCCACAAATTGTTGCTCATTTAGGAAATACTCAGTTTGATTTTCTGTTGGCCTCAAAGTTGAGTCTGGAGATGGAGAATAGCTGTTTGGTTAAAAATGAAAAAAAAAGAAAAGGCTTTAATATTTAAAAAAACAATTTTTTTTTCACCTCTGTAATATCAGGCATGTCAAGTCTTGTCATCCTCCTTTTGTAGAGGCCTCATTGGTGGACCCAGAGAAGTGATTTTCAGCTTTCCCAGGCCTTAATTGAAGCGACTGTAACTAGGGTCTTTTGTTACGCTTTTAAGTTAAATAAGGCATTTAGAGCTTTAAAGTCTGAGTGATTTTTTTGATTCAATTAGGTTTCAATTGCTTGGTAACTATCATAGTCTATTAATTCCTCAGTCATGCATAACCTTCCAAGAAAAACAAGTTAGTTGTAACCATTTAAAATGCTTCACACACACCCTTTTAGAAAGAAGCAAAGAAGGCAAAACTAACTTTTGCCTCTACATTTGTTGCCTGAACTAAAATGGGTTTTGTTCTTAATTTCATTATTTTACCTACCAAAATGAGCAACCTGTTGCCAGTGAGAAATTGGGATATTTGTGAGAGGTAGTTGCCAGTCTCACTTTCTTGAATTATTTTTCCTAAGCAGAATGAGTTTCCTATATTTTTTTTTTGTTTTTTTGTTTTTTGTATTTTTTTGTAGTAAGCATGAATATTTCTGGTGTGCCAATTTTACTAGTTCTGCTTGGTGTCTTTATACAGTGTTTTGTCTTTGAATTTTTTTTTTCTGTTAAGGGTTCATTTTGAGCAAATGTGCTTATTTGAGTAAACTGTACTTAATTTATAAACTTACTGCTTTTACATGTGGACATCTTTGACTCTGTAAAATAAATACAGAATTAACAAATATATATCTAAAAATAGTCTGTAAAACCACTCATATTCTTCTGCAAAATATTCCAGAGATCAATTAAGCTTTGTCAAACAGATGTCTATAATGGTAGGTGCTGTCACCTGCCACCTGTTGTATATTTGTAAATTTTTTTCTTTTTTTTTTCTTTGTTATAGTGCAAAGTGGGGAACAACTAAGACTCTTGAGAATTGTCTAATAGGAATACTGATCACTAAATCAATTGTCATACACTCAAGTTGACAGCTACTGGAGACTTATCTGTATTTAAATGGTATATCCTAAACTTTTTGACAGTGTTCATTTGCAGACTTATATTACCAAAAATTACCAATCAGTATATTCTTAATATGTACATGAATCTAGGCCTCAACATATAATATGGCAGTGAGCAACTTAGAAATGAAGATGATGCTTTGTGAAAAGTAAGAGCAGCCTTCAGTTTTAGACAAATTACTGTCTTTTAAGAGAGATTATGTAGAGGTTAATGTGATGGATATTTTAGAAATTCATGTAGGTGGATGATTGTCTAGCTAGGTTGGTGCCATATCCTATTGCCATTTATAGGAAAGAATATTTTGTGAAAGCTGTTACATGGCATTTAGACAACTTTATTGTCCTCTCCATTTAGAAGAGAATCAGAGAATTAGAGATAGAAGATACCTATTAGATCATGTTGGTGTGCTCTGACAAGTATTATCTCATTGTTTCCTTGTAATCCCCTGTCTGTATCCATCTGTTGTCTCTTGTTTTGTACTTAAATTGTAAACTCTTTGAAGGAGGGTCTGTGTATCTGTATAGAGCCTATCTAGCACAATGAGACCGTGGTCCATGACTGGGCTCCGGAGGGCTTAAAATGATGATGACCTTGTCCATTCCTTTATAAGAATTGTTCTCTATCTACATTACAGATTCTAGTGCTTTGTCCAGTTTATTCCTAAAGTTTTAAAAGATGGGGCTTCCAACCCTTTCCTTTGGGTAGTATTCCACTATCTTAGAGCTCTTTTCCTAATTTTTTTTTTTAAAAAAAAAGCTTGGAGAAATTGGATTAATAGAATAAAGTCAAAATGTGAATGTACTGAGGAAGTAGGGTCACTGTTTATTAGGACTGGCCTATACTGGGAACTTAATTGGCATTGCTGTGTTGCGCAGGTGGTATAAAAAATCTTCATCCCTGAGTGACGTAGTTAAACAGACCTAACCTTCAGCGTAGACAGCACTAGGGAATGGAAGATTTCTTCTGTGAATGTAGCTACCCTCTCTCAGGGAAGTGGATTGCCTATGCCAGCAGGAAAACCGCTCCAGTCAGTGTGGGTAGAGTCTACACTGAAGAATTACAGCGGCACGGCTGTAGCCCTTCCAGTGTAGGCAAGCCCTTAGCCTTATAGCATCCAAGCAAAAATTTAAAAGTATAGAACAGTCCTGGAATATTGTAGGAAGCTAAAAAGTCACTACATGAAATAGCCTGTTAGCCAATGTCTTTAATACTTGGAGGATAGAAATACCTTTTTAATTAGGCATCGGATAAAATGTGGCATGGGGGAGAACAAATATGCCTCCATTTTTCCCATGTAATGCCCTCAAATGTGTATTGTTACTGGCAGAACTTGGGTCCTTACATTCAACTCAATGGCATTTCTGTTTGTCAGTATGTAACACAATAAATTAGACTGCCACACCAGGTCAATTCTGCACCTCAGGGAATGTTCTAAGCATCAGTGGGGAAAAATGGGGACCTATGAAGCCTTTGCCAGCTATGTAACACAACCACAAAGAGGTCGTGGAGGTGCTGAGTGTACAGCTGCAAGGAATCCCTGGTGTGCACAATAAGCTCTGCCTATACAAGGTATTAAATGGTATGTGACCTCCCCATCCCGCTTATATCACTATTTGTATATTGCTTTTCAATTAATATTGGAATTGTCTTGTTAATAATTTTGCTTAGCATATTCTCACTTGAATTATTAGTATTCTACAAATATTTTGTGTTTTGCCTGTTTCACAGGTGTATAAACAGTTTGGAAGTTTCCTAATCAGCCTCTTTAAGTGGGAACGAAACTAATTTTTCACCTGCCTAATTGTCTCAAATCTACTGATGGGAAAACATGAGTGTCTGTAAACTCTTGACTTTCCTTGCAAGCAGCCTCTAGTTTACAAGATATCTTAAAATAAAATTGTTATAATGAAATATTTGTTTTGATTGAAATTTCACCTGGGAATCAAATAAGCAGTTCTCATGTAAACTAGGCCATTTGGAGTCTAACTGCAGATTCCGACACCTGTTATAAAAGACAGCACATGTATTACCGTTTAAAATGGCAGGTGGTATCAACAATCTCACTTTATATGGTCTCTGGGTTTTTAGGAATGTATCTTATTTTACAGTCTACTTGCTCTCCAGTAACCCTACAGGTGAGAACAGTTACTGGAAACTGATCCGCCTTTTATTTTTGTCTACAATGTGAATAGTGCCTCTTAACTTGGACTTTGTATTTATTAGCTGTCTGGGTAGAACTAACAAAAATAGATCAATAGGATTCTCTCTTTAGGCCTTCATACTATAAGCAATAGCCTAAGAAATATAATTAATTTTTCTCATTCCAGAATGTTGTTGTACAGGCAGAATCTGTAACATCTGACCCATTGCATTGCTAAACCTCATCTCACTCTTTCTACTTTATTGTAATAGGTGTACTTGCATATGGGTCTGAGTCTAAATCAATTTGGAATTCTACTTGTATTGAAACTTGTGCTCCAATGTGAGAGATGGGTTCATTCTTTAATATTAAGGTGATAATTTATGTAGTAGGACATGCAACCACAAGAAGTTTCTAGATTTTGGGCTATTACACCTGTAATGCTTTTATTGTGATGCTGTAGAGGCAACCATTCAAAGAAGCAGCATGAATCTGAAGTCATTGATACCATGATTTTTGCTTTTGACAGACATCATAGAAGTTATTTTGTGTTCCAAGTGGATGTTGGAGGGCAATCAGTATTTACAAACTGCAGAAAAGCAGAATGGTGAAGCTAGCTTCTTATTTTCAAAGTTCTAAGGAGATGTTGTAGTACAGGTGTGTTTGGTTATCTGCAAGACCCAATCTTTGCTGGCATGCAAGAAACCCTGGAATTAGCATTTTCATACAGTGTTATTGTTTTGCATTGGCATAGAGTGATGAGATAATTAAAACTTCTGTACCTAAAGTCAATCTTTCAGATAGTCAACCACTGTATTTGAAGTGTTTTAAAAAAAAAATCATGACCTCCTGCATCCACTCTTAGAGAGAGTGTAAAAAATATATCACTGATAAACCTATGGAACTTGTCTGTTTCAAGAGGTTGATAGAAAATACTTGACTTTGAAGTGGTGGTGTGTGGGGGACAGTAAGGGAGTGAGATTTTTGTTTCAGAATGCAATAAAATTTTCAGTGCCTCATGACCCTCCCTAGGGGTCATGATCCACTGGTTGGGAAATGCTGGTGTAGACAAATGCTTTCCAGAGTATTTAAAGCTGCAGCCAGATTCTTTAATGGGAAAGGAGTGAGATCAAGTAGAATGTGTACTGTATCTGAGTGCTATATGATGACTCTAGTTTTCCTCAATACATTTCCAAAGCTGTAAAAGGATATGGTCAAATAAGAGAGATTTATTTGTGTAGTTTTTACAATTAAAAATTAACAGACCCCTTTTTCATTGGGATAGTCTTGATGAATTTAAAATCTTGAATGATGACTTTACCACACCAACTAGTCAGTACTTTATCTATTTGTAAATAGCACTTGCTCTGCATTTGAGAGGATCTATATTGTTACAGTAAAAGTTGAACTGCTCATTTTTAGAGCAACATGCCAGGAGTCACATTATTCATTGTCAGTACAGAAAGTAACATGCTAGCTGTGAAGATGTAGTTGTACCTTCAAAAATAAATAAATAAATAAATACTGAACATCAGTTTGTAGGTGAAATAAATCACAGTTTTTAAAACTTGGCTTCATTGCCTGTGCACCAGGAATTGTGATCAAGGTTTCTGATGCAGTCCTGAGTGGTGGTTTAAACATTCAACACTATATGTGATTACACTGGTCTACAATTTTTGAGAAGTCGTCTGCTTCAGAGATAAAATGTGATACTTATTATATATTTTGATGTGCTGAATTCAAATATGACAATTAAAACAACTGGCTACTGTTTCTAAGATATTTAAGTTTTTTTACATTTTATGTCTATGTATATTGTGTAGATAGTAGAGTTTTAATCATAAATTGTAAACCTAGGTCTTTTCATGTGTTTATGGTTGCTTTACATGATGATATTTCACCTGTCTTGTTTAGTAACACTTTAAAAATCAGCAAAAGGGTTATATAAATAAAATTTATTATGAAACAAAAGGCAAAAAAGTATTACGTACATAGTTTAGTCCTATTCAGTATCTACTCGGCGCTTCTTGGCTTGTCTCTTGTATTTGTTAAATGGAGCATCTCTTGTCGCTGTCCAGCAATAGTCTGCAAACATTGATGGGCTCCATTTGCCCTGATAGCCTGCCAGGAGATTCCACTGCTGTAGTCTGGAGCCCAACAGCTCTGCCTTACTCTTGGGTAGTTCCAAATGCCTGACAAGGTCATTCAGTTCACCTTCTGTTATGAGGTGTGGTTCAGAGGAGGAGGATGGGAGAAAATGTGGGTCCTGTGACATTGATGGTTCAGGACCAGAAGTTTCATCCTCTTCCTCTTCCTCGTCTGACTCAAGTGAGAATGATTCTGGTGCATCAGGAACCGGCAGTCCTTCTCCGTGGGGTACTGGGCGTATAGCTGATGGAATGTTTGGATAATGCACAGTCCACTTTTTCTTCTTTGACACACCTTTCCCAACTGGAGGCACCATGCAGAAGTAACAATTGCTGGTATGATCTGTTGGCTCTCTCCAAATCATTGGCACTGCAAAAGGCATAGATTTCCTTTTCCTGTTCAACCACTGGCGAAGATTTGTTGCACAAGTGTTGCAGCATATGTGTGGGGCCCACCTCTTGTCCTGATCTCCAATTTTGCAGCCAAAATAAAGGTGATAGGCTTTCTTAACCATAGTGGTTATACTGCGATTTTGTGATGCAAAAGTCACTTCACCACAAACATAGCAGAAGTTATCTGCACTGTTCACACAAGTACGAGGCATCTCTGTTCACTTTGGCTAAACAGAAATGTGTCCCTTTGCAAAATCAAACAGTGACAAATAAGAGAGCACGACACTGTATGATTTCTAGAGCTGATATAAGGCAATTTGTTCAGCAGAGTGATGTAAGCTTCGTTATGATTGCATCATCTATGACTTCTAGGAATAACATGATGCAATTCATATCATGTATGATGCAATACCAGCTTCAGATTGCATCATTCATTGTTTTGCCTAAAAAGCAAGTACTGTCCAAACCCAGTCATAGATTTATTCATAGATCCAGTCAAAGATGTATTTTAGTCATTTCTGGTTTAAATTGAGATCCCTTCCCTTTATAACTCACTTATCCTCCGCCATTCGCAAGTCAAGGGTCGTATATACTGACCCAATAGCGTATCTTGAAAACTAGAGCCAATCAACATTTTAAGCATCATTTTCGTTCTCAGTGACCCAGAATTAGTAAAGTTGGACTACATTTATTTCAGAAGCATTTTGGCTGTAGAGCAGTTATAAAGTTAAATCTAACCAGCCATGCAAATGTTGGCTTCATAGAGACCACGAAGCATGCAATACAGCAAAGATGACATCCTTCCAGTTTATAGTGCAGCTGCCTTACAGGAAGACACCTCTTAAGTTCTCTAATACAAAATCATGCTGTATTTCAGAAAGAGGATAGAATGAAGCTGTGTCTACACTTAAAGCACTACAATAGCACAGCTGTAGAGTTTCAGTTTAGACACTACAGCAACAGGAGAGGTTCTTCTGTCACTATAGGTAATCCACCTCCCTGAGATGCATTAGCTAGGTTGATGGAAGAATTCTTCTGTTGACCTAGTGCTGTCCAGCTGTGGGGACTAGGTCATCTTAACCATGTTGCTCTGGGGTGAGGATTTTTCAGTGTAGACCAGCCCTGAGACGGCAAGGTAAAATGGCAAAGGCTGACCTTTAAGTATCAAATATTGATCACTGAAATATAATTCCTCAGTACCACAAGAACATTGTATTAATGCAGAATATTAAAACACACTGTAGGGCACATGAATAATTCCCTGAGATTCTAAAGATTAATTTTGGTAGCAAAGTCAGACCTACTGTAAATGGTACAATAATATAAAATATTTCTCCCCTAGCAGAACACAAATATGGCCTTTTTTTAAAAAGCCCTCTCCAATCTGAACAGAAAATCTAAGGTTTTGTTGATTCGGCTTATTTTGCATCAGTTCACGCTGGCAGCTTGATGCCAGTCTTAAGGAATTGGTGCTGTACCATAGTTCTACCACATTTATGTTCTGTCACATCCCAACTTGCTTAAAGTTCCGTGAAAAGTATAGTGAAGCTCCTGTATGTATTTCTGTGGTTGGCAGATAACTCTTGGTGTAGACTTTTGAGTCATAAAGGTTTTTTAAGGAAGGGTTCTGGCATAATCTTTCGTGAGGGCAAGTAGTACAGTTAATTACCTTTATTTTTGGCATTTTAAGAGGTTTAGAGGGTAACTGAAATTTCTAAGTTGTAAATTCTTTCTGGGCAGGGATTGTATTTCATTATTTGCATGTACAGCACAATGGGGCTCCGTCCGATCACTGAGTGAATTTGCTACTGTAATGCCAATAAAGTAGTCTCAAGGCCACATCTTCAGCAAATATAAATTTTCATAGTTCCTTTGGCTTCATTGGAAGATCTAGCCCAGTGTGTACCCAAGATGAACAAAAATTGGCAAAACTTCTCTTCAAAAGTGAGCTCGATTTCTGATGGTACACCAAAACTAAATCAGATACATTTGTGGAACACCTGGAGTAAAAAACCGTGAACAAATCTCTCATACAGTATTATATTTGACAGTATTTTTTCTATTTTTAAAGTTAAGTTGTAACTATCTTGCTACTATTGTTAATGACAAGTTATTCAAACTACAGGCTTTTAATCTGATTTGTTTAGCAGTGTTTGCTGTTAACTTATATTTCCTCTGGACAATGAAAATATGCTGATCAGTTTTACTTCTGTTCATTGTCCGTTATTACTTAATTTTGCCTTTAGTTTCTCCTGCTCTGTCATACTGCAGTGTTTGAGTTTCAAACTCTGTAGGAGATTATTGGTTTGTGTAAAACTTTGTCCTTTAAATCCTAAATCTTGAACCAGATTTGTTCTAATGATTATTGTGTGCCCATGTGAAATGCCCCTTTCTTTGAGAGAAGCCAAAGGCCATGCAGGCAACTTCTGCTATTTATTTACAGCTCTGCTTCATTGGATTATCTGGCAGCAAACATGTCACCAGCATAGATGAGATGTATTTTATTTAAAGCAGAAGCAGTTTAGAGAGTGGTTTTGCTTCCAAGCATTGTAGTACTCTCAAATGGCTAGTATCCAAATAATATTTCTTAAGGCTGTCAAATAGAGCCGATGATGATTTCTTGGTTGCCATTGCTATAGGCTTTTCAGAAATCATATGACAGGTCATGTGATCTCACGAATCAAAGCTTGCACATTGTTAGGAGCTCACTTTGTTAACTTTAGACAAGGCTCTTGAGTTCTATATTCCTCCCTCCCCTCATCTAGAATGTTTAAATAAAAGCAGATGAAACACGAATGAGGTTTTATAGATGACCTCAGTTCTTTGTTCCCATCTTCCTACTTAATTCTTCCTCTCCAGCTCTTGGCTGTCTCTCAACCATGATATGGGAACCACTTATTTGAGAAACCATCTCACTTGTTAGCACATTCGCAATATTAACCAGTGTTCACTGCCCCTCCCAAAAAACAAATAATCCTATGCCAAACAGTTTTTCAAGTCTGAAAAGAGAGAAGTCAGATACTCCATGAAGTATTGATCTTAGTTGAGGACACTTTGTTATCATACTGATGGGCAGCAGTGTAAAACCCTAAGACAAATCAATAGTAACAGATCCAGTGGGGTTGGGGTCTGAAGAATTAATCGATACTAGGGATTAGTGCAAGGCCTTGACCTCAGGCCTTTCTCTGCCTGTGATGTTTTGCCAGAACATAGCAGCCTTAAGGGCATGATGCAAGTTGCACTTACTTTAGCAACTTTTGATTGATTGTTGTATGGTTACTTGTCCTGTTTTCTTAAAATTACTGACAATGTGTTAAATTTTGTGTAAGTTGCCATGGCAATGTATGCTCTAAAATATTGGTGTAATTTGCAACTCCTCTGAAATACTAAGTAAGCAAATGAGAATAGAGACTTAAATGTAAAGATACAAGTGTTAAATTAGACCGCTGTTCAATAAATGTTAATCAGCTACAAAAATTCACCTGCACTTCAGATGCTTCACTCTTGCCAGGATGAAGTGTGATATTGCAAGAAAAGTGTGACTTGTGAGAAAATGAAACACTGGGGAAATGAAAGTCTGAGTTTGTGCTTTGGTTTCTTACAAAAAACTGTTCGGAAGGGATTGTGACAGTCAAAGATCTGATTTATCCATCCTGTCTTTGCCCCTCCAATATAATCAATTTCATATTTCTGCATTAATTTGAAATATTTGCACTTTCAGGATGAGTTCTTGGGACTCTCAGAATTTAGGCAGTTTCCTGAATCAGTGTTTGTACATCTTTATAAGTGTAGAAATAATGCTTACCGTGTGTGTGTGTGTTTGTGTGTATAATATACAAAAAAAAGAGAGAGCTGTTATGACTTCATGCTCTATCCCCAGCTTTGCTAAGTCATTACTATGTACATCTCCATTTTTCACGTGAATTTTTGCTTTACTGCCATGAAAATGTTTTTGCAATCTTTTTTCCCGTTTGTTTTCTCATATGGTTCTCAATCACCAAGGTGATTACAGCAGTGTTTTGCCTGGGGAGTGTTCCTCTTGGGATACCAGCCAGATTAAAGGATCATAAGTATTTTTACCTTTCACTTAATATGAAGTCTCTTTTTTCCTGTATAATTCTATCTGTAAGTTTCAGCTTTTGACTGCAGTTGTCCATCTTTTGCTGGATTTGCAGTGGTCTACTAAAGCATAGAGATGCTTCTATTAGGGCTTGTTGTTTGTGGCTCCTCGGGTTCTTAACTAGCTCAAAGATTGAAAGGTCTATTTTAATGACCTAGTTTGTGCCCCAATATATGGTGGTCTTACATGGGTCACCTGAAAGGCAAGATGCACCTGTAAGTCATGATATTTATGTTTTAATTAACTAGCCAGAACGTATGAGCAACTGACTAGCATGCTTGGATCACTTGAAAAGAGGCTTCTCCGGGAACAAAACAGAATTTAAAAATTGAAGCTCTGAGCATTGTTGAATATGATATTTAAAAGTGTAGTGTGTTCATCTTCTCTGGTAGGGCTAATCTGTACTTGGAAGGAGTGGACCCCAAAATAAAGTGCTTTAAATGAGCTCTGTATACTCCTTTCTGAAAGCACTTAGCTGCATTTAATGTATAGCACCTTTTGATCCCAAAATCTCAGAACTGCTTCACAGAAAACTAAGGGTATGTCTATACAGCCGCTGGGAGCGTGCCTTACTCGACAGGCAGGCAGATGTGCAGTGCACTAAATCTGCTTGAGCTAGTGTGCTAAAACAAGTAGCATGGTCATTGCACCACAGGCCAGCTGCTCAGTTACGGACCCAGTGTGTCTGTCATGCTTGAACTCGGACTGCTACCCTGTGCTGCAATGTTCACACCACTATCCTTCACGCAGTAGCTCAAGCTGCACTAGCATGTGTCTGTCTGCCTGGACTGGGAGGCACCCTCCCAGTTGCCTCTAAATCCCTGTGAGGTTAAGTATTAAATCTATTTAGCAGACTGCGATACCTTATGCTAATCACTTCTGTATAGCCCTATCAATGAGTCAGTAGTAGAGCTGGGAATAGAACACAGGAGTCCTGTCTTCTTATCCTCTGTTCTAACTAGAGATTCTTCTTTTGGTAACTTCCCAGGCGCTGTTCGGGGATTCCCACGCCTGTAGACTTCAAAAAATGAGTGGTGTTCATCATAATAAGTTAATGATTATTCAGTTTTCTACTCTCTATTTCATTGTCGGAATTGTGCAGCTTGAAGGTAGCAATGGAAGGATCTGATCATTCTCTTTGAAAATACTCTGAAACTTAACATCTGATGCTTTAGAAGCCAAACAAGTTATGAGTTTGAGAACCGGGATGAACTCCTGCATGGTCTGTTCCTCCACACCTTTCATTCAAAAACTGTCCCCTTTAATATGGTAACAAGTGTGGCTTGGACAGGGTTCTTGGATATACAGATGTAATGGAAAGCTAAATAGATCAATTTTTTCCATATTCCTCATTCACAGACAGTGCTATTCCACAGAGATGAACAAGTTAATACCTACTGATCCCTTACTGTTTTCTTTTTATAGGGTCTTTTGTTTCTTGTATTGTTAGTAGATATTTTGGAATGAAGTGTTCTGCTCCCCCAAAACTTAAGTTCAGATTTGCTATATTAAATCTGATTCTTCATTTCTAGTACACTTAGATATTTTTTCTTCAAAGGAACCTTATTGAACTCATATTAATCTAATGGGGCACCAGCTAGAGATTTACAGTAGGCGCTGTACAAATAGGCTGTAAAAATTCACATCAGGAACAAGTGATCTAAAACTGCATTAGAGATTTATAAGTGAAATCGAAGATAGTTACAGAGTGGTTCGTGCTTTGTCATCCTTCCCTTACCTCGTGCTATTCAGTGCCACGTAACCCACAAGTTGTACACTCGGGGCTTGTCTAAACACAGAGGGCTAGTCTACACTGGCAAGGCTAAAGCGCTGTCACAGCAGCACTTTAATATGGCTTGTGTAGTTGTGGCAGAGTGCTGGGAGAGAGGTCTCCCAGCGCTCTAGTAAAACCACCTCCACGAGGGGTGTAGCTACCAGCGCTGGTGCACTGTCTACACTGGCGCTTTACGGCGCTGAAACTTGCTGCGCTCAGGGGAGTGTTTTTTCACACCCCTGGGCGAGAAAGTTGTAGCAAGTAAAGTGCCAGTGTAGACAAGCCCAAACGTTGTGCTGATTTAACTATACTGGTATAGTTCATGTGGTAGAGGAGTCCTCCTAGTATGGACAATATGGGAGTTGTCTCTCTCTCTTGTGGATGTCTATAGTGAATGATGGCTTAGGTTGTAAACTAAATGAAATACTTTTGTGTTCACCACTACTCTCATTCTTAAACAGTGAGGGTATGTCTACACAACAAAGAAAAACCTTTGGCGCTAGACGCCTGTGAGGTGGGAGTGTCCCACAGCTCAGGCTCCAGTCCAAGCCCAGAAGTCTTACACAGCAGTGAAACGGCCCTTGAGCCCCATGAGCCCGAGATGGCTGTCCTGTGCCAGGGTTTTTTTCTTTGCTGTGTAGACATAACCTGTGAGCCTTAGTGAAGGTCTGTGTCCCTAGATGGCAGCTTTCACTTTGAATGTGCTCTGGAGAGTCTTTCCTGTTCTTGCATTTTTGTTTTTAATGGACATTTATAATCAATTAAAAAAAAAGCTATCAGCAAGTGGACAAAATTAGATGCATCGATCAGTTTCTTTGCTTACTTCTCTTGTACTAATTTGAGTGATATATAGCTGCCAGAAAGAATGGGACTTATTTGGTATTCTGAGAAACACAAGATGAGCTGGGGATTTCTTTTCAAATTCTCTTTGTGACAAACATCTTGTCACCAGACTTTTCCTGACATGACCTCTGTTTGCTTCATAACAGAAGAATAAAAGCATACATGAGCACTAAAATGTAATAGCCCTGGTATTAATGGACCTCTAGCACTTTGTGAGACTTCAGGCCAGAAGCAAAATGAGTTGAGCTGCCAGAGGTTATTAATGGCAATTAAATATATTCCTTGGCTTGTTTTCTTTGTTTCACTTCACCATTTAGTTGTTAGATATAGGTTGTGAAAGAGGGACACTGACTCACAATTTCACGAGAATGAAATCTGTAACCACAAAGTAGGGAATTAGCTTGCGTTTTCAAAGATAGCTTTTGCATTCCAACGGTAAGCTCTTAAATCAGATGTGAAGATTCCATGGGTTTGTTTTGATATTGCCCCCTGACCTAAAACCCCTACACTTTATTTCCTTGATTAAAAACACGGAATAAGCCAGTGAGTGGAAGTTGGGAGGATGACAACTGGCAAAGGTTTTCTGAAACAAAATACTCTTCAATAAGCTCTTGGGGGCAGGGGCTTATTTTTGTTATGTGTTATAAAATGCCTAGGATAATGGACTCCTACTCTATATGATTGGTTTCAGAGTTGCAGCCGTGTTAGTCTGTATCCGCAAAAAGAAGAGGAGTACTTGTGGCACCTTACAGACTAACAAATTTATTTGAGCATAAGCTTTCGTGGCTACAGCCCATTTCATTGGGTGCATAGACTGGAACATACAGCAAGAAGATATTTATACAGACAGAGAACCTGAAAAGGTGGAAGTAGCCATACCAACTGTAAGAGGCCAATCATTTGAGATGAGCTATCATCAGCAAGAGAAGAACAACTTTTGAAGTGATAATTGAGATGACCCATAGAAGGTGTGAGGATATTCAACACGAGGAAATAGACTCAATTAGTGTAATGCCCAACCATTCCCAGTCTCTGTTCAAACCTAAGTTTTTTGTTGTAAAATTGCCACCTTCAAGTCTGTCACTGATTGGCTAGAGAGGTTGAAGTGTTCTCCCACTCGTTTTTGAATGTTATGATTCCTGATGTAAGATGTGTCCATTTATTCTTTTGCATATAGACTGTCCAGTTTGGCCTGTGTATATGGCAGAGGGGCATTGCTGGCACATGATGGCATATATCATGTTGGTAGATGTGCCGGTGGACGAGCCCCTGATGGCGTGGCTGATGTGATTAGGTCCTATTATGGTGTCACTTGAATAGATATGTGGACAGAGTTGGCATAGGGCTTTGTTGCAAGGATAGGTTCCTGGGTTAGTGTGTGTTGTATGGTGTGTGGTTGCTAGTGAGTACTTGCTTCAGGTAGGGAGGCTGTCTGTAAGCAAGGACTGGTCTGTCTCCCAAGATTGGGATCCCTAGGTGTTACTATGATCCAAATAATTCACTTGTAAGCATATTTATTCCTCAAATGTAAAAAGACGCACATTGGCCAAAATGAAAAGATTACAATTCTGTAAGTAAAACACAAGCACAATAAGTTACTAGTTTACTAACTATTAGGCTTATGACTTTTGGACCTGCGCTTAGATTCTGATATACAGTAGAAACTCAGAGTTACAAACATCTTGGGAAGGGAGGTTGTTCGTGATTCTGAACAAAACATTATGGTGGTTCTTTCAAAAGTTTGCTCATGAACATTGACTTAATACAGCTTTGAAACTTTACTGTGAAGAAGAGAATGCTGCTTTCCCTTTATTTTTTAGTAGTTTACATTTAACACAGTAATGTACTATTTACTTTAATTTTTGGGGGTGGGGGGGAGAGAGGTGTCTCTGTTGTTGCCTGATTGCGTGCTTCCAGTTCCAAATGAGGGGTGTGGTTGACGGGTCAGTTCATAACTCTGGTGTTTGTATTTCTGAGGTGCTACTGTGCTTTCAACTTGTATGATTTTTCAGCACCTAATCTGTTAAAGGTTCAACCAAGCCAATCCAAATGTGCAAAAACTCTCATGACTGCTGATCTGGGAGGACAGGAGTGCAGGGGTTGTAAAAATAGCCAATGTTCTGTGCTCAGTTTCATGAACTGTGGTTTTCTGTCACTTTGATGCAATGAACTATGGCACAACCACATTCACAAATATTAATTTGAGGTAGAAATCTGTTTTTTCAATTTTTAATGCTACAAACGAGGGAGGGAATTTGGGATTCAGGATTTTGCTCTTGTCAGTCATGTTTAGATTGAGCCCAGATACATAAAAGCCAATGCAGCAAAGAATCCTGTGGCACCTTATAGACTAACAGACGTTTTGGAGCATGAGCTTTCGTGGGTGAATACCCACTTCCTGAGATGCATGCATAAAAGCCAATGTTCTTTTCTGTTTAGAAACCTGTTATGAAGACTTACCAAAGACACATGCAAGCCATTTAATCATTCAAGTATGGTTTTCTTTATTGACAGCGTGGGGGATATTGTCTTTCTCTCAGGGTCTTGTCAGGCTTAATTTAATGTCCACAAAGAGTTTTGAGATATTGCTGGAATGGTGTCTGTTTTCTTGGGCTGAGGAAGGAGGATCTGCATTATAGTCCTGGCATTAAAAGCTAGCACTGATGTTGCTTGCCAAGATATGGGAACTAGATACGCATGCAAAAGATTCAATGACGTCTGTTCCAGCACACTGCTACGTGAACATAAAATATTTAAGGCAATATATTGCCTAAGAGTTCAGTTGCCCGTTGTATAAGAGAATGTGAGCATCTCCTGTCAAGTGCATATTTACAAATATCAAAAGTTTTAGTTTAAATTCTTAAATTCTGTTTTCTTTACAATCTGTCTGAATGGGATTGTTTTCTATATAGTCTTTTGTACTGTGGATATTTTGAAACAGATATTTACAAAACAATTATTGTGATACTCAAAATGCAGTGTCTGAAGGCAAACTTGCATCCTAGGACATTGAGACAGTGAGGTCATAGTGTTTTAAATTCTACCTGGATACCCCTGCAGACAGAGGAAACCTTTGTAGAATAAATAACTTAATTATAGAGACCTAATGTTTAAGATTACAGTTGAGATTTGTGCTTTAAAGCAGGGCCAATCTATCTGTCCTGGGCATTTGTGAATTAATTTGGTCTCCGAATTTGGAACAATGATTAATAAGAATATTGAATATAATATTACTAAGAAAATGTTGGGCTGACAAAGGAAATTAAAAAAAATTCTCCTTTTTAAAAAATGTGCTTGACTTTGCATTTTTTGGGTTCCTCTAGCTAAGCAATCAGTCAACACATGCTGCAAACTTCATTCTTACCTGATCTTGAATATTGCAACTTTTAGACGTCTTAAATTCAGTAAAACTTTTTTCAACTTTTGATTAATTCGAACTTGTTCATTATATCTCATTTTATCAGAATAAACTTATTACAGCATTAGGTGACATCACTGTTTAGGGCCTCAAGATCTTGTCAAGGTCTTTCAGCAAAGGTAGGGAAGTGAAGACCCGATACTTTGATCTTTAAAGGGAAATAAAGCACAAGGGTTTTGTTTACGTTGTAAAAGGATAATAATTTTTTTTGCTTCATAGTTCACCTTAAAGGGAAACTGTCAGTTTAAATCACATTATAAAAAAATTTCAGTACTACTGATACTAACATTTTAGATTGAGTGAAAGAATTTTAAATGATCTTCTTCATTATTTATGCTGTCTTCTGTATTTGCATTTGTGTGGACAACAAAGTCGTTTTCACTTCTGTTTTAATCTGCTTCATTTTAAAGTACTGCAAGTTCCAAACACAGCAGGGGGATGTTGCTATATAAAATCAAAGCTTTATGGTGGGCATTTTAAATAAAAACTAGGTTTTTATTAACTTTTTGCTTTTACAAAAAATGAGTTTTAGATCAAATTTGAGTGGAACATCCCTTTTAAAACCCTTTTGAACATAGTTTCAAGCTCTAGAAGTGGAACCCAAGTTCCAGCCTTATTCATCATTCTATCTTTGTCAACATTGTCCCTCCTGTTACTTTTACTTTAATCGTATTTTGAAAGAATGAGAAATCACATCAGCCATACTATCAAAGGCTCGTTCACCTGCACATTTACCAATGTGATGTATGCATCATGTGCCAGCAATGTCCCTCTGCCATGTACATTGGCCAAACCGGACAGTCTGTACGTAAAAGAATAAATGAACACAAATCAGATGTCCAGAATTATAACATTAAAAAAACAGTTGGAAAACACTTCAGTCTCCCTGGCCACTCAATTACAGACCTCAAAGTCGCAATATTACAACAAAAAAAGTCAAAACCAGACTCCAGCGAGAGACTGCTGAATTGGAATTAATTTGCTAATTGGACACCATTAAATTAGGCTTGAATAAAGACTGGGAGTGGATGGGCCACTACACAAAGTAAAACTATTTCCCCATGCTTATTTCCCCCCCACACTACAGTTCCTCAAGTGTCCTTGTCAATTGCTGGAAATGGGCCATTTTCATTACCTCTACAAACGGTTCTTTCTCTCCTGCTGATGATGGCTCACATTAACTGATCATTCTCCTTATAGTGTGTATAGTAACACCCATTGTTTCATGTTCTTTGTGTCTGTCATCTTCCTACTGTATTTTCCACTACATGCATCCAATGAAATGGGCTGTAGCCCACGAAAGCTTATGCTCGAATAAATTTGTTAGTCTCTAAGGTGCCGCAAGTGCTCCTGTTCTTTTTGCAGATACAGACTAACACGATTGCTACTCTGAAAGCTAAAATAAATTATTAAATTACAAATATCTGCTACTGAAGCTTTTGTCTTACATGATTTGCTTTAAAAGTATAGGTCAATTTCTTGAAATTAAGTCTTTTTTTCCCTAAATGGCTTGTGTATGTGGAAGGGCGATAACATTCATGTTTTAATTCCCCTCCAAACTTCTCATTGCACTACCCAATGGCTGCAAAACTGTGAGGGCTAGCTGAACTGACTAGAATCAGAAGTGATCAACTTCTGTTTTTCTCTCTTGTAACTTACAAATTTTGTAACACTTTGTGAAGATGGTAAGCCAGCAGAACTGTTCCCAGATGGATCTATGCTTAGTAATCTTGTATCATGACAAAGGTTTCCAGTGTAAATGGTGCTATACCTCTCACTATAGCTATGTGAACTGTCACCATAACGCTGCTGCTTTGGAATGTGAAGCCCCTAAATTAATATGCAGTTGCTACTTGCCCTAACTAGGATCACTCCATGGTTTGTTTTTGCACTACAAATGTCTTTTTCTTGTCTGGTTCTGCAATTTTATTAAAGATAATACAGCCTCCCTACTTCACTATCTAGTGGCTAACTCCCATGACTTGAAGGAAGGGTATCATTCTAGCATTCTAAAAAAAGGCCAGAGAACAGTCAGGATTATGCAGTAATTCCAGTATAAAGAGGAGAAATATTAAATAATGGCAGCAAACCAATGGATTTCCATAGCCAACATTTCTCAGATATAACTTGCTGTAGGAGGTAAGTTGCTAGGGAGAACTACATATTAATACTAGGTAATTCAGATATCTGTTTTTGACTAGATTCCTCTGACAGTTAATTTATATGGAATAATAAATACCCTGGTGTGCATGTGGCTTTTTTAGGGAAGGCTTTTTTTCCTCCTTTGAAATCTTGGGTAGTAACTTGTAGATGCCTTTATAATATTATTTTAATAAGAGTTAATCATAATGAATTGAAAGAATATCCAACTGAATTAAAGCCAACTTATAGAGTAAAGTATCTGTTTCAACCGACTTCTTAAAATGAAGTGTGTGTGCAGGAAAGACATGGCACGTACATGATCCTTTAGAAAGAAATAGTCCCCAAACACTTAGCTGAAATGTAACAACATTTGGATCTTCAGAGTTTCTGAGATATACATATGAGTAAGCAGGTGCAACAGCTATCAAATACTATAAATGGCAAAGTTACACCCCTCTGACTGTAAAATTCCCAAACTATCAAGGCAGTAGCCCAAATACTGCTGTCTAAAGAGTAGAAATCAGATTAAATTAAATTTGCTTCAGATTTACCTCCTAAAACTCTTGTGCCCTGGCCATTTGGTAGGAATAATAGGAATGTGGGCTGCATGTTTGGGGTACTGAATGTATAAATACACAAAGAAAGACAGAGTTATTGGCTCCCTCTGGAGCTGGTGGCTTATTCAGCTTAATTAGGAGATCATTTGGGGGTAGGGATACTGAGAAACAAATGCCTTAAGTTGCTCAATAGTGACCCCTTCTGGCAGTAGCACTGAAGGGCTCCAAAGGCGGTCCTGTCTAATTTTCAGCTGGAACAATTGTGGCTGTAACATGGATAGTTAAAGATGTATGATGAAGCATTTCAAAATGGGATCCTTGATGTGTAAGTGGTTCTATTAAAAAAATATAACTGAGTAGCCTACAATTATTTTTAATCAAGGAAACTAATATTGTGCTTTCTGTAGTGCCTGGTATCCTAACTTCTCTTGGCACACAATAAACAATTGTCCTAACTCCCCAGTGAGGCAGATAACTAGTATGATCTACAAATGCTGAAAGTAGAATCCTGATGCTAGACTTCTGCTCCTACTGTTATATTCACAACCTCCTAAAGCTTCTTTCCTGTTAAGCTTTTAAAGAGTGGCTCTGGGCTGAATTGATTTATTCACAGGAAATTGAAAATAGATTTGAAGAAACACTTCAGCGTACTTTTGGCTGTAACATTTAGCATAATGGTTTTGACTGGCAAGTAGTTTCTTCAGAATTGAATGCTTATCAGAACACAGTGGGTTATTAAAATTTGTGACAAATTGGAAATGAGCAAACAAAGACTAAGGTCAGGTGCTGCTAAAGTACATGTAAGCTGCAGGATGAAGAATGGGGTCATGTAACTGAGTGTAACTTTCTCTTCCCTCAGGCAAAGTACATCTCCCAGTGCATCGATGAGATCAAACAGGAGCTCAAGCAGGATAACATTGCAGTGAAAGCAAATGCAGTTTGCAAACTTACATATGTAAGTACCTTGCTAGGGTATAATGTAACAATACCTTTTATTTTACTCTCTTGCTAACTTCCAACTGACTGTGAACTGTACCTTCAGTTACTTTTCTTAGTTTTACTTATGTAATATGACTTAAGCATGATTTTTTCTGAAAGCGGTTAAAAGGGTCACCAACTAAAAAAAATCTCACTCATCTTTGGAGAATACTTACCTATGGATGTTACAGCATTTTTAGTGCTACTTGAATCTGAAAGGTTAGACCATTTTTTTTCATGTTTTGACAGCCCTTCATACATAGAAGATTTTGCCATTTTTTTTCGTCTATAGTCAGTCAATTTCTCTTTGCATGGGCCTTTCGTGCAACAGCAGAAAAGAGAAACAAATTAAATATGTGATGTACGAGTAAGTTTAATACCTGAAATTACTCTTTTTGGACACTTGCTTAATTAAAAGGGACTTTTACTTGCAGCCTTTATATTCTGTGGGTGTGAGAAGATAAAATTAAATAGTCATGTGACTTTTCAGGTGTCCAGAACATGTATTCTGTAGTAATATTACTGTACATTTTCAACTTGTAAGAGTTATCCTGTTTTTTAAAATTTCCTGGCTATATTGGGTCTCGTATTTTGAAGTGTGATTTTTTTTTGGTCTCCTTTTCTAACAGTTACAGATGCTGGGCTATGACATCAGTTGGGCTGCATTCAATATTATTGAAGTAATGAGTGCATCAAAGTTTACATTCAAAGTAAGTGGTCTGTATAATTGAGTATTCCAGCCAACACATCCATTATCAACCTTTGCTCCTGGCAGTCGGACAGGACATACAACATCAATATTACTTTCTTCAACCAGACATGCAGGGTATATCCTTGTTTGTGATAGCCCTGATCTCTATTCTTCTGTTTAGGTTGCTTAAGGCTGCTCATCAGTTGGTGTATTTTCTTTTATTACTTACATTTTTTTGGAATTTTTTTTCATGAGTTAGTGTCTGAGGCTGGGAAGGGCCACAGGCTAGCCAAGGAGGGCTGGACAATGCTTCTAGGCTTCCAGTTGTTAGAATATTTCTCAAGAGCCAGGAAAGTAGGCCACCTCTCCAAAAGAGCACTACCATTCCAGCCAGAGTGAAGCAGAGGGTCTGAACCAAATCCGCCACTTAACTGCTGCTGCTAGGCCACCAGCAAGTTTCTTTAAAGTAAATTCAGTGCTGGTGAATGGTACTGAATTGACAACCTGAGAGAGTGAAATCCTCACTCCACCTGACACATTGGCAGCAGAAGTGCAGCATTTCCCAGTTCCCCCTCGTGATGAGCCTGTGTTGTTCTCAGGGGGCCATCAACAGTTGAGAGTGAAGTTCGGTCCCCTTGGCTTCGTGAAGCCTTGTCCTCTGTAATGAGATGGACAAAGGAGACAATACCAGTTGGAGAGGTGGTTTAAAAACCCTTGTGAGGTAGCTAAATTAGACCCAGTTTACAGATGGGGAAGTTCGGAGGTGAAGTGACTGGCCTAAGTGCACGCAAGCAATTTGTGCAAGGACTGATCATATAGAATCAATAGCGAGCTGTTGCCTGCTCTAACCATTAGATGACATTTTCGGTATATAATTATGCAATATTCTAATTCTGCTGAAGGAGTATCCAGTCCAATCCTTTGAGGAGTATCCAATCTTTTGAAGATGCTGTGGAAAGTCAACACTTGTGAATGACTCATTTCCTTCTGTTTTTCTTAACTATGCAGAGAATTGGTTACCTAGCTGCCTCTCAATGCTTTCATGAAGGGACTGATGTAATTATGCTGACTACCAATCAGATTAGAAAGGTAAGGTATTAGCTTCAATAGGAAGGAAATCAGACTGTTGTAAGGCGTTTATTCTGTCTTCCTACCTGGCATCTCAAATCTGTATACTATCTCTACTTCATATAGAATATAGGTATGTGAGCAGAGTTGTCGTCATTTGGCTCACATTCCAATCTGATACCTGAGTTTGTCAGAGATTGATCAGAAAATTGACAACCATTGACAGATTTTCCCCATGGTGCATAGCCCAACTGTCTGGGCTTGTTCAGAGTGCAAAGTGAACATGAAGACCCTAACTTTTCTTGACACTCCCAATATCACACATGCCAATGCAAGAGGTTGCTGGGTGGGGAGAGTGCTGCAGTATCTGCAGGGAACTGAGTGATTAATTATCTAGTTAGAAATGAGTTTGCTTTTTGGATCCATGAAAGGCTGCTTCATCCAGCACTGACAGACCCTTCACCTTCTCCCACATAATTATACAGGAAACAGGTGAACAGCAGCTGTTTACATTAAGGCTGTTTATTCTGGTACTAACATTGTGTTCTTTTGGTTTGTCATGGCATTCATGTTGCTCGTGTTCCTTTCACAATTAATGGATCTGCATTTTTCCTGATCAGCTACTGCAGATAGATAAGAAATCTTAAAACATTAATTTCGTTTCTTTTAAAATAAACATCTTTTTAATCTGAGGACCCTAAATACTTGGACAACTCTTCCATCAGATACTAATCTGTGCTTAGCTTTGTTATGCATGGCTGACCATGGTTTTTTCTTGCTCCAGAGAAAATCAGCAGAATGGGATTGTGTTCAGTCTTTAACCTAAAGAACCAGTGTTCTTCCTTTAATTATATTTTAAACTATGTTCAGGTCTGACAGATAAGTCCTTTATTTTACAACTATACGTTCCGCTCTTTGTTATGAAGACTCTGCTATACTGGTATTCTCTAAATCACATTTTGTTACAAGTCTCTTCCATTCTTTTTATGGATGTTTTTGTACTAAAAACACCTTTGTTTAGGCTCCATTGACTTAGCAACTGTGTATTTAGAAAAGGGGACCATCACCTCTCCAAAGCATTAAAACCAAAACGAACTATAGAGCTTTCACTTTCATTTATTCCAAAGTGTGATTTAATATTACTGCCAACCTAATCTTTTTTCCTTCACCCGTTGTGGGGTACTGAAATGAAGTGTAAATTGCACACTGCCCCAAAGTCTGAACTACATATCTGGAACTCCCAATCCATCCTTGGAATGGGAATCTTAAATATGAAGCTTGCAAGTTCATATGGAAAACTTTATGCATTTTTATTCATGTTTCTGTGCACCAATTGCCATATTTTTTAAGGACTGATCTTTTCCATAACTGCTTTGTTTTTAAAATCCTTGTCAGAATAAATTCAGATACAAGTATAATGCAAATCTTAAACAGTCCTCTCAAATTGAAAATATCTAAAAGAGTATACAATACTTTATAAAGACAGAATTGACAAAATATGTATTCTGCAGTTTAGATGGTATACGGTCTTTAGTGGAAAGATAAACTATAGTTGATGGGGACTTACAGCTAAACTAGAATAAGTGTAGTCTATAGGAAGATTAAACCAGGACACTATATCAAACAGTGGGCCCCACTGAAGTCAATGACAAAACTCCCATTGATTTGTGTAGTGCTAAGATTTCGGTCAAGATTTTTAATGACCCTAAACACTAGGTAAAATGTTCATGTTTTCCAGAAGCATATGCAGCTTCTGAAATACCATGTGTTGTGCTCCCAATATTCTATAGTTTAGTTATGTAAATTATTATATGTATTAAACTAGTGCCTAACCATCTCAGAGGATGAGTACTAACGAAGTGACAGTCTTCTCAAAAAATCAGATAAGTAAATTCTCCCAAATCAGAGCAGATATTCTGTAGAAAGGAAACTCTGTTCTGTCTCTGTTAAACAGGGCTGTTTTATTCATTTATATTTGAGATGTTTGTCTTTTACCCTGAGTTTTCTTTGAATAAATCAGAAGTTTTTAACTCTGTCTTTACTTTTTTAGGATCTGAGTAGCCCTAACCAGTATGATACTGGAGTAGCACTGACTGGTTTGTCCTGTTTTGTTACTCCAGATCTTGCCAGAGACTTGGCAAATGACATCATGACTCTGGTGAGTTGATAAAAAGTGAGCAAACCTTTTTTCCATATGATTGTGTCTAGAATATATTTAGACTAGACCTTTTGAAGCATACTCTCTTCTTTGTAAAATTTACAAATGCCATGCCTGAGAACTTGGTAATTGGTTGTTAGCAGTTCTTGTGTCTCAGGAGCTGTGTAAACTCTTTTGCAGTTCATGTTTCAAAGTTAACAAACTAATTGTGCACCCAGAGTTCATTTTAGAAACTTGTCCTAGTAGGACCACAGACTGCCAAGACCAAGTAGGTGACGTGCTTTTAAAGGGAGAATCATGCACTGACATTACTATGTTGGATCAGGTAGTATAGTCCTCCTTGTTACGCCTACCACTTCACCATACTTAGCTTGGCTCTTGAAGAGAGAGAGAAGCTTTGAGGACTTGGGTAACTCAGCCAGAAGGGTCTATTACAGGAGTGGATGGGTGAGGTTCTATGGCCTTCAATGTGCAGGTCAGACTAGATGATTATGATGATCCTTTCTGACCTTAAAGTATCAGTATATTAGAGGTGATATTTCTGGTATAAGATCTGTTCTTTGTCCTCTTTTCACTTTTATGATGTGTACGCCTTTCAAGTGGTGTTACCACTGTATGCTTCAGATGGGTCAATAGCACTAGGTTTGCAGTTGGGTGACCCAACGCCTTCAGATGGTGTATGGTAATGGAGATAAGCATTAATACATCCAATGTGATTGCTACTCCAAAGGTGAAGGCGCTATTTAATGGTGAGGGAGGAGCAGTTTGGTTAAACAAGCTTTTTGATATGTTTGAGACACTGCTTCTTTCCTCTATCCTCTGTCACTGTATTAGCTTGATTGCGTCTTATCACATCTGCCCATGTTGGCTGTATTTGAGGCTGGACATGTTTCTGCCTTGAAGATCGCTGTTTGATACTACTTGTTAGATTGAATAATAGGAGTGGTTGAGTGCAGCGACTTTAAGAATAAGGTGACTGGCAACTTCTCTTTATCCTAGGCCAGCAGGGAGCAGGTGCTCTACACATTCAGAGTGAGAGTCTTGTGATTGATCCTTGAACCCTGTTCTTTTGTAAATCACACATCCTTGGCTAGCCCAAAGGGACTACTTTGACGATTTTATTTTGACTTGCATGACTGACAATGTTTTGCTTTTTATCTTAAAATTCTGAGTGCACTGAAAGAGCAGCTGCATGGAAAGACTGCCCAACAGAATCAGTTTTTATAGGTATTGCTACGGAGGCATTGACTAAAAATGATATATTGAAAGAAACCTCTTGGGAATGTGAGCATGTTGAGTCTGACTGTGGTGTTGTTTCACTAACAGATGTCTCACACAAAGCCTTATATCAGGAAGAAGGCAGTGTTAATCATGTACAAAGTGTTTTTGAAGTACCCTGAGTCCCTCCGTCCTGCATTCCCTCGCCTTAAAGAGAAACTGGAAGATCCAGACCCTGGTTAGTGAATTTTAATAAATTACTTTTATTGCAGAACAGGGCCTCAGTGGAGACATGAATTTTTAGTGATGGTTGATTCATGGGAGGCAAAAGAAGGTAACTGGTTACATGTTATAAATTATTGCTGTACCTGTGGGCAGGCACCTGAACACTTGAAGGGATGGGATCAGATTAAAAACAAAAAAGACCGTTACTTGTTACTAGGCTGAATTAATGGAGTAAATCTTAATGACGTAAAACCATTCTTACGTTTTGTAGTTCATGTAGCTTGGCTACTGAAAATACAGTAATCAACTTCAGTTTTTTGCTTCTCATGCCCTAGCCCAGCGGTGAGCAAACTATGGCCCGCAAGCTATTTTAAGCCAGCCCGCGAGCCGCACCATGTGGTTTGGCCCCGCTCTGGCTGGGGCGCTGGGTCAGGGGCCACACCACGTGGCTTCTGGAAGCCACGGCATGGCCCTGCTCTGGCTTCTACAGGCTCCAATGGGAATCCCAGGGGCAGTGCCTGCGGCTGGGGCAGCATGCAGAACCTCCTGGCCGCACTTTCACATAGGAGCCGGAGAAGGGACATGCCACTGCTTCTGGGAGCCGCTTGAGGTAAGCGCTGCTCGGAGCCTGCACCCCCTGAGCCTCTCACCACGCCCCAGCCCTGATCCCCCTCCTGCTTTCCAAACCTTTCAATCCCAGCCTGGCAGGGCTGGCTTTAGCAAGTGCGGGGCCCAATTTGAACAGTTTCTACGGGGCCCCGGCAGGGATGACTAAGAAAAAAAACACGTAAAAAATCATGTGGGGCTTGTACTCACCGGGCGGCTCTCCTAGACTTCGGCGGCAGGTCCTTCTCTCGCTCCGGGTCTTCGGTGGCACTGAAAGAAGTGCTGCCAAAGACCTGGAGCGAGTGAAGGACCCGCCGCCAAAGACCCGGAGCTCCGCCGGGTGAGTAAAAATTAAAAAGGAGCCTCTAGTCAGAGAAGGGATTCTCGGCCACTTGCCCCCCGGCAGCCCTCCCACTGGGCGCGGGGCCCGATTTGGTGGAATTGGCCTAAAGCCAGCCCTGCAGCCTGGAGCTCCCTCCTACACCCCAAACTCCTCCTCCCCAGCCCCACTCCAGAGCCTGCATCCCAACCTCAATTTTGTGACCATTCATGACCCGCCATATAATTTCTATTCCCCGATGTGGCCCTTGGGCCAAAAAGTTTGCCCTGCCCTGTGCTAGCACAAAGCTGCAGTGACTGGGTTGTAATATCTGGATGTAATTAAATCATTTGAAATATTTCACATAATATAGCAGGAATCTCTTCCATATTTAAAAAAAAACAACTGAATTTGGGGCTTAATCAGTCTCTTGAATCCTCTTGTATTGTAGTGTTTTAATGTTAATACTACAAGAGAGAAGATAAAATATTGTGTCTGAATTCTTGGGGAATGTGTCATAGCTAAAGCTACGTTTTAGTAACGGGTATTTTTAGTAAAAGTCATGGACAGGTCACAGGCAGTAAACAAAAGTTCATGGCCCATGACCTGTCCATAACTTGTACTATATGCCTGACTAAATCTTGGGAGTGCTGCGGGGGTGTGCAGGTGCTGTGTGGGGGTGCCACAGCCAATGGGGACTTCCAGGGAAGTGCCTGAGGGTGGAGGCAGCTGAGGGAGCTAGGAGCTGAGGGAAGGACATGTTGCCACTTCCAGGGAGCACCCCTCAAGGTAAGCACCACCCAGAGTCCTCACCCCCCTCTGTTGCCCCAGCCTTGAGCCTCTTCCCACACCCAAACTCTTCCTGATGCTGCTAGGGGAGGGAGGGGCGCGGTGGCCCAAGACTGCCCCAGTAGCAGCCGATGCGACTGGCCCAGGGGCTGCCTGAGCTGCTCGCGCTGCCGCAGAGCCAGCCGCACTGGCCTCTGCAGAAGTCATGGAAAGTCACGGAATCCATGACCTACATGACCAACTCACAGCCTTAGTCATAGCTAACACAACTGGAAAGCTGCAGAATGGAAAACTTTATGTATATCCACCAACGATAAGAATTCACATTTTTGTAGCCAAACAGTCTTCCCAGAATTTATTTAGGATGCTTATTTTTCCCCACTGGATGGAAATGCTGTATATTCATTCTGAGAGTTCCATCTGAGACTTAAGCCTATGACTTTCAGCTGATTTGTGTTTAAAGTGGGAGAATGTAAATAGAGTCACCAGGCTGATTTGATTAGGGTAAGGTAAGACCTGCCCTCCAGGGACATATGCAAGAAAGAATCAATCTCATGTTAAAATGTAACCTGCATGGGGAGATTTGTACTTTTGTTCTTTTTGGGGTTCTGTGATGGATAAACCATGAAAGACTCTTCAAAACATTGCTTGCCTGTGTTTTCCATTAGGAAACCAGGTTCTGTCTAGACTGACAAGTCTATGAGCAAAAGTCTATGGGAGCTGGAACAAATGAAAAGGGATTTTTAGTCACTTTTACCATTCTGTGTCACGTATAACATCTATTTAACTTAAATGCCTAATAGACACTTTGAAGAAAGGAAGCTTTTCGTCAAATCCTTGAAGTGTGAGCAATACTTCCAGCTCTGTCCTAGTCTAATCTGTAGCTGCTCTTGTTCTGTTCATTTGGAGTATGAAAATCAAGCTACAGTTCAACTGCTGATTGGACCCCTTTTCTCCCACTTCTTCTGTTTCCCAGGTGTCCAGTCTGCGGCAGTAAATGTTATTTGTGAGCTGGCCAGACGCAATCCCAAGAACTACCTGTCCCTTGCTCCGCTCTTTTTTAAACTGATGACGTCTTCAACCAATAATTGGGTCCTCATTAAAATTATAAAATTGGCAAGTATTCCACTTCCTCTGTTAGCTCCTTTCCAGGGCTGGCGTGCTCATTAACAGGACCTTGGGTGTGAAAATAAAGCTATCGCTTAGAGGGATAATTACTAGTAAATCCGAATGACAAGGAAGAGAAACAGACATCTGTTATAATGGAACATAACAACCAAAAGGAGACAAAACATCTCCTTTCAATTTTGTTGTGTTGTGACACACAAATGGCGATAGTACTGTTCTACCTTGGTGAAAGCTATCTGTTAAAATAATTTCCCTTCCTCCCTTTCTTTTCAAATAGTTTGGTGCTCTTACTCCATTAGAACCTAGGCTGGGAAAGAAATTGATTGAGCCGCTTACCAATCTCATACATAGGTAAGTCTGAAAATATACTTGTTTCGCCTTCTTAATTCTTCAGCATTGTTGTGCTAACATGAATAGAGTCCGCCTAGGTTTATTGCATCTGGAAATTTTTGGCTCCAGACATCAAAAGTTAAAATTGTGTCACTGGAGCAGCCCTAGTATAAAATATCCTTTTAAAACTTCTTGTGAATATGTGACTGGCAGTTGGAAGAGACCTAAGAGAGGCTACTATCTAGTCAAGGCCCCTGTGCTGAGCCTAGGAAGATGTGTAAGTATGGACAAATTGGAAAAAGTCCAGAGGTGAGCAACAAAAATGATTAAAGGTCTAGAAAACATAACCTTAGAGGAAAGATTGGAAAAAATTGGATTTGTTTCTTTTGGAGAAAAGACTGAGGGAGCATGATAAATTTTCAAGTATGTAAAAGGTTGGGATGAAGAAGAGGGTGAATAAACTGTTCTCTGTATCCACTGAGGACAGGACAAGAACTAATGAGCTTAAATTACAGCATGGGAGATTTTAGGTTAGACATTAGGAATACTTTGTAAATGTGAGGGAAATTAAGCACTGGAACAAATGGCCTATGGAGGCTGTGGAATCCTCATCAGTAGAGGTTTTTAAGAACAGGTTAGAAGAGCACCTGTCAGGGATGGTTTAGATAATACTTAGTCGTGCTTCAGTTCAGGGAACTGAACCAGATGACCTATTGAGGTCCTTTCCAGTCCTGCCTTTCTATGATTGGGAACCCCTGTTTTAGAGGGGGAGGAGGGGATCTTTTCTGTTAAGGCTTGCAGTGATCGTGATAGAATTGACTGATTATGTTGAGGCGAGAGGAGGTGAGCTGTGAGTGAGCAAGTTCTCAATCAAACATGTACAGTATCGTCTATAATAGTGGAGGGAGCGATGGCCGAACAAACCACTTTTTGTCTGTCCATTTAACATTCTTTGAGACTGCTCTGTGGTGGAAGCTTAATTTTGTATTTAATGAGATAGTTAAATGTTAAAGGCCCATTGATTATAAAAATTATTAAGGTTAACAGTATAGCCAGTACTAGGGACTGGTCAAATGGCTTGAAAAATTGTGCACAGACCTAGATTTCACCCTACTGGGGCTGGGAAGCGCACCCTGCACCTGTTATGTCTACAGTGGATGCCGAGTCCCAGAGAGATTCTTTCCTGGGAGGTGCAGGAGGGAAGTCAGGTCACACAGCTGCCACTACCCTCCCTCAGGGATTCTGCAGACTGAGCTTTAGTTTTCTGAGAGCTCCATAGAAGCCCCGGGTGACAGGGATGCTCTGAAATGGTCCATTGCTTGGTCAGTATTGCCTGCTTTTTGAATTGTGGTGGCTTCCTTTAGGTGGTCCTTCTACAGCCACCCAAAAAAGAGGCTGCAATTGCTTTGTGCTGTCAGTATCTCCATCAAAAAGACTTTGTCACCATGGGTTCTGTGTCCATCTATGTGCACCATGCTTTTGTTTGATCTCCCAGATTTTATAGATATTGTGGAATGTATTCACATCTAAGTCCTCTTGCAGCCATTTACTAAGGATACCTCTATTCTAGAGGGTTCAGTTGAGCCCTAGGGTAAACAACAAACATGTCTGGAGTGCCCAGAGTAGCATTTACAAAAAGTTAAATTGAATTAATTGGCAGTCAGTTAACTCAAGTTAGTCTCAAGAGCCGTCAGACCCAAAGTGTTGAAACTCTGTGGCTAGTTCACCTGCAATCATTGTCTTAAGTGTAGTTAGTAACTTTAAATTAAAGCATTACCTCAGTTTCCACTGTTCATGCTGCTAGAAGAGAAGCCCATTTGTTACTAATTGTAGACTAAGGAACGAAAAGTGTCTGCTGTAACCCATCTCTCTCTCAAACAGCCAGCGAGCTTGCATCCAAATACCTAAAGAGGGTTCAGTTCATTGCAGCACTGGCAAAAATACAAATTTAGTACTACTTCAAGAAAAGCAGCGAGATGGACAGTATGTATATCTACACCCCCTCTCCTTCCCACCTCCTCATCCTGCTCCTGCAATAGTTATTCATTTAATTATTTGTGAGGACTTTAACCTGAAGGCTGGTTGGTTTCCATCATATTAGTCATGATGTTCCTGGTCCAGTGTCATCTAATGCATAAGGCAAGAAACCTGCCACCAACTGCAAACAGTGTAGACAATACAAAAATCTTATCCTGGACCTGGGTGTACTGGGTTTTTAGACCCTATGTGCTGAGTCATCTTTATAGTGTCATTTGTGACTGCTACATCAGGATTGAACTTGGTAGTTCATTACCTCAGTGCACTGTCCCTCTGGGTTCTACTCCTACCATTATCACGCTCACTGACTCTGGCAAGTCACTTCACCTCTGAGCCTCAGTTTCCACCATGTATAAATGAGGACACCAGCTATGTAAAGTGCTGTTGGAGATAGCATGCTGCGTGCAAAGAATTGAGAGCAGGCAGAAGTTTTGGGAGTGGACCCAAGTAGAGATGCATTTTGGGAAAATGACTTTTAAAGAAACAGATTTTTCTCTAGTAGAGGTGAGTAATGGACACAATCCAGTAAATTTCTGAAAGGATCAGTTGCTTGAGCAGCATTTAATGGTATTGGAGGAGAGAGATTTCAGGGCTTTCTACTAGCCCTGTGTTTCACATGTTTTAGTGCTCTTAATTTGATCCCACCCTTATATTCGTTCAGTTCTTAGCCAAGTTTGTGTCAGTGATCTGTACTTGATGCTGAGATCTTGAGGTTTTAGTTTCCCTATACCACTCAGTGGTACTATTGCATACTTGTTTCCCAGAGAAAAAAATGGTGTAAAGTAGAACCTTGTGGATTTCTCAAGTATCAGAAATATGGATTGAGAAACTAATTGTTTACCACCCCACCCCCATAAATTTAACCGGATTCAATGAAGACTGGGTATTGAATGTTTTGAAGAATAAGAATTATTTCATCTAGTTCAAAATATATGGAGGAGGGAGAAAAAGGTTGGTAATTTTCTCTGTAATAAAAGGTGTTGTGTTTGAGAACTCTTCATAATGTGATTTTTTTCTTTATCTGAAATACTTGATTTGTTTCTTACCTGTAGCACCTCAGCCATGTCTCTTCTGTATGAATGTGTGAACACAGTGATAGCAGGTGAGAACTGAAACTCATAACCTAAAAAAGAGCATGTTTAACTTTGGCAGCAGTTAAATAACGTCAGCTATAAAATCCCTTTTTAACTACAGTTTCAATTAACTTAATATAACCAAATGAAATTGCTTAGTGAACTTGCCTCACTATGTAATTGAAACGGAAATCCCCTTCTTTCAATATATTGGGGATAAACTAGCAAAATATAAATCAAACTTGCTAAACGTAAAAGCAAACAAAACTTAGCTAGCAATAATAATATACAAACTCTTTTAAATAATGTACAACTCAAACCCACAAAACCCAGGAAATACAGTATTCAGCTATGTACCAAAGGGAGCACTCTCCCACACTTGCATGCTCACAGACCCTCAAACTAAGCCACCAGTTCTCTGGATGCATGAGTCAGAGTAGAATCCGGCACCCTCTCCCAGAAATGTTGGCTCTGCAGGGTTAGTGGGAGTAAAGAGAAATAACTCTCAAGTGACTACAGTCCACAGATATGCCTGAATACTCATAGGGAGCTGACTGGCTGAGTAAGAAGGAGCTTTCTCCCTGCCTTTTAATACCCATGGATGCACTTTAGGACAGGCTGCGTGATGGCTCTGAGTTGTTTGCCATGGAGTCATACACTGCCAAAGCTGCACAAATGCCCACTGTAATCAGTAGTAAAACCTTCCTTGCCCTCTGAGGCTCTTGCTAACTTGATTGGGTTTAATGTAATTACTCGGAGTAGGATTCACTGCTGTCTCATGTTTTCAGGGAACTACAGACAAAAATCCAGCGGTACAGTCACTGGTGACCTTTTAATTAGTGTCTGGGTTGCCAGATGGAAACTGTAAAAGGGCAACTACAGTTAGCCTGGCAAGAGCAAGGCATCATGAAAACAGAACTCTTTGGGAGGCTTTGTAAAAGCCCCCCCATTATGCCTCCCTTTGCTCTGCAATATCATGCTAATCTATTCTTGGGGCCTTGCTTGAACAGATGCCACAGCTGTGTTGACATTGTACCAAACCATGCACTTTTGTGCGTGGCTACCAGAAAGCACTAGGGTGAGACCACCAAACACATCCTCATGTGAGGGCTAAGCCAGATATTGTGTGTTACATTTTATCTTGTTTATACTTTGTGCTGAACAAATGTAACTTTAGTGCTTGTGTGTTTCAGTGTTGATCTCTCTATCCTCTGGGATGCCCAATCACAGTGCCAGCATCCAGGTACAGCACTTCTCTTAATGTTCTTATTTTGCCACGTTATACCTATTTATTCTGAAAACTGGGGGGAAAGAAATAGTCCATATATTTGAAGTAGGAGCCTGCTGATCGGACAGCCTTGCTTATTGTCTGGCTTTTATTTAGTTATTTCTAAGATAGAGGAAAGGAAGTTTCGGAACCTAAAATTCAGCTTCTGTGTGCTCTCTTCTACTTCCCCTATCTCAAGGGTGTGTGGAGTAGGGAAGGCCAGATGCCTAAGAACAAGATTCAATTTGAGAGGCTTTGCTACTACTTTTGATGAATTGCCACTCAGAATACAATCACTGGAGCGCCATGTTCCCTTCATCTTATGATCCATTAATGTAACAATACTGTCTTACCAGTGGTCACAGATCCTGGTAACACTGCTTTGTCATGTATTGCACTCACCCTGATATAGTGAGTAATCTCCATTAAGGGAATATTTTAAATAGTAGTCTTCTCAAAGCTCATGTTAATCCTGACTTGCACTTTTTTCCAGCTGTGTGTTCAGAAGTTAAGAATACTAATAGAAGATTCAGATCAGAACTGTAAGTGTTGCATGTTTTCCTAGAGGCTTCAGTGGCCAATCTGATGAGGCTAAGTGGCAGTGGTATTAAAAGCAATGAGCGGTATTATAAAGCGCCCAGTATTGTCTGAATTTCATATTTATGAATAGTGAAAATCATAAACTATCATGTACAACTAGATGTTTTTTGAGTAGATGAATAATAGTGCCATTTATGGTATGTTAGATCTGAAACCAAAAATAATTTTCTCTCTATCTCCTGGGTTTTCCCTTCATAGATCTTCCAGTGAGGAAGCAAGAAATGCTAGTTATTCCATAGACTAATGGTAAAATCCAATACTGCCAGATTTGTTAGTGCTGGGAAATGCATTGGCATAAGTTAGCCAACACCATTTAAATCCTTTTCAGTGAAGCATCTTTTCCAAGCATCTGTAGCAAGAACTATAAATGTCTTCCTCACCTTCAGAAGAGAACAGCCCCTTTTCAGTATACAGGTTTCAGAGTAGCAGAAGAGAACAGCCCCTTTTCAGTATACAGGTTTCAGAGTAGCAGCCGTATTAGTCTGTATCCGCAAAAAGAACAGGAGTACTTGTGGCACCTTAGAGACTAACAAATTTATTTCAGCACAAGCTTTCGTGGGCTACAGCCCACTTCTTCAGATGCATAGAATGGAACACACGGACAGGAGATAAATCTGTTTGCACTATTGGAGTAGCTCTAACGCTCTGACAGAACCCAGCCACTGAGCACATGCGGTACCCTCTTGGGCAGCGGTCTGCACTTCATCCAGCAAGCAATGCAGATGACCTGATGCTGACATGGCATTACAGATGCTCCTGGCACCATAGTAATTTTAAGTACAGAGTGATCTTGCTTTGCCTTTGCAGCCTGAGTCTCTTACTGTCTGCAGCCGTTAATTCCTTTACGGTACCAGCTACTGGTGCTGTTTGTATCAGGCACCTCTCCAGCTCCAACCTGCGAGAGGAATGGTTACTTTGCAATAACTGTGGTTCTTCAAGATGTGTTTTCCACATGGAATTGATGACCTGCCCTCCTTCTCTGCTGCTATGGAGGAATGGTGGACCCTGCTTTGCATTTTCTGTCTTTGAGGGTGAAGAAAGGTGATCAGGGCATGTAGGGTGCAAACCCTCCAACCAACACTGCTGGCCATAATCTACACATTGAGTGCATATATACATCTCAAAGAGCCACAGTTACTGCCACTCTTTAGGGATGGCAAAACCTGAATGGGTGTGACTCGGCTGCAAGTATACATGTGGAGGGCAAAGGAAGAAATAGAAGCTTAGGCTGCTCTTTTTGGTTTCTAACTGGTAAATGTGCTCCCTCTGTCAAAGTTTATCCCAAACAGTATATTTAGGATTTGAGGTTAGGTGGGAAAGTCAGCCCATCTTAAAATCCCCTGTGCTTGCAAGAAACAATACAGTATTTCTATATGTGGAAAAATTGTATTTTGTCTTTTTTCCCCCCACAGTGAAGTACCTGGGTTTGTTAGCAATGTCCAAAATCCTGAAAACTCATCCTAAATCAGTTCAATCCCACAAGGATCTCATTCTCCAGTGTTTGGATGATAAGGATGAATCCATCCGACTCAGAGCTTTAGATCTCCTATATGGCATGGTATGTTTCTGTGCATTCCTCCTCCTTCCTTAGTTAGCACTTAAAAAAAACAAAACAAAAAACCCTAGGGTGAGATCCTTGCCCTTACTTTGGCCCCCTTATGCAGGGTGAAGGGGCTGGCCTGACATGGAAAGATTCCCCTGATCATAGGCACTGTAGAAGATATCTATAAGGCTGCTTTCTGAAGACCCCTTGCAAACCTTGGCATAGATCAAACCAGATAACCAGTGGGGTGTTGAGAGTGAGGGCTGTAGCATACAGTGCTTTGGAAATTCCCAGCACCAGTACTGTCTGTACTATAGATGCTGTAACTCAAACACGAGTCCAGGGCTGCCTAAATTATACTGCAGCTGAGGAGCTTTATCCTATCAGGACACAAAGTTGGTTTTAAGGCACCTTAATATGCCATGCCTGACCATGTCCCTCTGAGGCCTTGAGGTGCAACACACAATCTCACCCCAGGTGCTTGTGCCTCTGTTCCTTTGCGTGTGTGTTGTGTGCGTTGCTACTGTTCAAGGAAGTTTTAACAATGCTGGCTAGACTAAAGAAATACAGCCTAATGGAGATAATCTTGTAGATCAGTGGTCCCCAACCTTTTCGTCTGGTGGGCGCCAGATGAAGAACTGTGGCGGCGGTGAAGCATCCGCCAAAATGCAGCCGAATTTCTGTGGCGTTTCAGCGGCAACTCCTCTCAATGATGTCACTTGGCGGCGGTTTTTGGTGGATGCTCCACCGCCGGCCAGGACGCGGGCGCATTTAGATGGCATCACGTTGGAGACCCCTGTTGTAGATTTTTGAAGGCACTGTGGTTACAACCTTGGTGTATAAAGTGCCTTTCATCCAAAAATCTCTATAAAAATACATTCACATGGGTGGATCATGGCAGACTTCATTCCTAAAATGCTGTGATATTTTGGCAGTGGAAGTAAAGAATATTGTGTCCCATATAAAGTGTTTTTCTGGTTGTTTTCATAGTTGGGCAGAGAATCAAGTTATAATTGCCTGGGAGTCTTGACAAGAGGTCAAGATGTTTTTTTTACATATTCAAAAGACAGCCCTTCCAGCAGTGCTGCCTAGCATTCTGCTGGAACACTGACTCAGAAGGAAAAGTGCCATATACTGAGTCATCAACAGCACTTCTACAGTACCTGCGCTTCCTGGAAGGTCTCCATCTATATGCTGATCAAGCCTGAGATGTGCTGTGATCATAGATTGAGGTGATATGACTGCAGACACTGGTGGTCACAAACTTTCACTGAATTCCCTACTGGTTGCTACATGTCAATATATTAGGTTCCCAGAGCAAGTTAAAGTGCAGTTATTCTCTGATAAGTGGTGTATAAAGTTAGCATTGTTTTTTGGGTCGGAGGGGTGTTTTCATAAGTCTATCAAACTTGCTCAGTTTACAAGGATAAAATAGTCTTTTCAAGTCGTCGACATGGCAAACTGCAACCAGAAGCTGAAAAATCAACTGTTTCTCTTCAGATATCTGTGCCATTGCCATACTGTAATACTAATTCTGAGTTCTGTTATGGCTCAGTATTGCAGAGCTGTATTGGATTAGTATTGCTAATGGAAGTGAAAAGTAATAGCCAGATTTTGATTGTCAAATGTGACTCTGCGTACATGCATGGGGCAGATCTGTTAAAATAGTAGTATCATGTTTACATCGTCACACTTCTGCCTCTAATGCACTTTAAGGGGTAGAAATCAGAATGAGCAGTCATTGGGAAAATACTGAAAATTAAAAAGGCTCTTAAAATGTATGGGTTTAGCCTCAGATTTAAAATGTGATTTTTATGATATCCATAACATATCCCCATAGTATCCTTGCAGTTATGGATTAACATTATTCTGATCTAGTGGTCAGGGTCTTACCAAGTTCAGTCCTGGGCTTATGCAGATAAACTTCTGCTAGATCAAGTGTCCAATGACAGGTGTCCGGTCATTAAACTGGCACAAATGCTATTGAGACGTGCCCCAACACATACATTCAGTCTCTGACTGCAGCTAAATTGTACAGCAGTCCAGAGCCAGAGATATTGTTAGTATCTCTCTGTGTTCTTAATACCTGTCTCACCCACAAACAAATACAGGTACATCTAATAAGTATCTACTATTTTCCTCAGCTTTTATGAAATGGGAAAGACCTGGCGGTAAGTCTGCATTACCTGTCTGTGGCTCATGTCTCATTTCACTCTTAAAACAGGTGTCCAAAAAGAACTTGATGGAGATAGTGAAGAAACTGATGATTCACGTGGACAAAGCAGAAGGGACGACATACAGAGATGAATTGCTGACCAAAATTATAGACATATGTAGTCAATCCAACTACCAATACATCACAAACTTTGAATGGTCAGTACTTTTGCATCTAGACTCTGAAATAAGTAGTGATGGCACCATCTGCTTCCCTGCTATTAAAATTGTATCACTTTCATCTCCTGTAGGTACATAAGCATCCTGGTGGAACTGACCCGGTTGGAAGGTACTCGGCACGGTCACCTTATAGCAGCTCAGATGCTGGATGTAGCTATCAGGGTTAAAGCCATTCGTAAGTTTGCTGTTTCCCAGATGGCTATGCTCCTGGACAATGCCCATCTGATAGCCAGCAACACTCAGAGGAACGGCATCTGTGAGGTGCTTTATGCTGCTGCCTGGATTTGTGGGGAGTTCTCAGAGTAAGTGCAAAAGGAGAGTTTTTAAATCACTTTTGAAAGGTGAAAAGCAGAATGTTTGCAGATTGAGACTCCTGTCACTCGAAAGTGAAGGTGTCTTGGGTGATGGAAGCTCAGAACATGAACCATAAAGTTAACAAAGCAGTATTTCAGAGTGACCACTGCTTTCCTCAGACTACTGCAGCTGTTCCTACCTAAGATGGCTACTGCATTTGAAAAGCTGTTGGGCTAGTCCGTGTCCCTTGCATCCATATCAGCCGAGAAAGTAAGCGATGGATATGGGTATAAGCGACGTAGCAGAGGCAGCATGCATGTTCACTGGGAAAGGTGGTGTTAACTAAATAATTCTTAGTCTGATTTAAATGGATACAGTCAACTCAAATCTCAGAGGCATAAGAGGTAATAGAGAACACTTTCCTGTTCAGTTTGATAACTTTCTGCATATGACAGAATTTTATGTATAATTTCCCCTACAGAGTCAGCCAGCTTCTCCTTTTCGTGCAAGTCTACCACACAGCAGTGGGAAGAGACTCTATTTTTAAATAGGAAAATGTAACTTGACCCACAAAAACCGGCTGTGTGAGAGCTGGATTCTGTTTTTTCTTATTCATTAATAGTATCGCTTACTAAGTTTCATTCTATTTAATAGATATGCACAGGTATAACCAAACCTTGGTTACTGGTGACTTATAAGATGGGGGAAAAAAATAGCTTTACTGTTGGATCCTAGACTGAGTCTGCAGAGTGAATGTTTATTTAAAAAAAAAAAGTGAGCACGCTTTTAATAGATATCACTGAAATGGAACCTAAAATGCCCCTTCTGCAGAGTTGAACCATAAGTAGTATTGCTTACATAAGATTATAAATGTAATCTGGGACTGTTTAAAAAAAATTGCAGATCTCAAGCACTTATGGACTTGATGTGTATATATATTGCTGTCCTATTTTTTTCTCTTGTGCTCATCTCCAAAAACTTGGGTCATAATACAGATTAAAACAGTACTGGACTAAAAGCAGACCATCAGCCAGTCAAAACAAGCAAAGATGAAGGATAGTTAATGAAAAGGGAAGCCCTTATGTCACCTACAAGATTGACAGGAATGGATTTCTTACACATCCTTATACTTTCCTCAGGATCTAAAATTTCATTTAGAATAGATAGTGAAATCTGGGTCCCACAGAAGTCTGGCAAATTTCCCATTGATTTTAAATAGGAACCAGGATTTCACCCAAATATTCCATCCCTTCTGGTTGTGAAGGCAGTCATGAGTAAGGCTGCATGTGTCTCTCTAGAAATCCTGGGTTCCGTCACTTCTGCAGTGGCCAGTGTGGCTGACCCCAGGGCCACCTAAGCAGCTGGCACCGGGACCAGCTGAAGCGGCCCGTGGGACTGCTGGCCCCGGGGACTGTCGGAGCAGTGGCCGGTGCGATGGGCCATGGGTGTGGCCCCTGCTGGCTGGCCCCAGAGGCCACCCAGAGCAGCAGCACCTCAGAGGCCTCCCAGCTAAGATTTAGTCAGAGGTATTTATAGTAAAGGTCATGGACAGGTCACAGGCTGTGGTTTTTTTTGTTTGTTGTAAAAATACCCATGACTGAATCATAGCCTTAGTGATGAGTCTGAAACAAAAATCAGAGGGGTAGACATGTTAGTCTGTATCCACAAAAACAACGAGGCGTCCGGTGGCACCTTAAAGACTAGCTTTTGTGGGTAAAAATGGGTTTTTTACCCACAAAAGCTTATGTCCAAAAAAATTGTTAGTCTTTAAGATGCCACCGGACTCCTTGTTGGTTTTGTGTGGGGGAAAAAAAATGCTGCTATCTGACTGGGAATAGAGCTAGGCCAACACAGAGTTCTGCTGAAATTTTTGTAACGTCTAAACAGTTTTTGTAGATTTATATGAAACTTGGTGAACTGTCAAGCTTCTTAAATTGACGCCACTCTCTTTCTGCCTTCATCTGCGTCCGTTCAATGTCTTTCAGTCACCTTGAAGAATCAAACCAGACCTTAGAAGCAATGCTGAGGCCCAAAGTTACCACTCTACCAGGCCACATCCAGGCAGTTTATGTCCAGAACATGGTAAAGCTTTATGCATCCATCCTACAGCAGAAGGAGCAAGCTGGGGAGAAAGAAGCAGCCCAGGAAATTACCCAGCTGATGATCGACCGTTTGCCTCAGTTTGTACAGAGTGCCGATCTAGAAGTACAAGAGAGGGTAAGGGAGCAAAACTATCTTTGGTTTTGTCAAAACAATCTTTAAACCTCTACTATTGGTTTAATTTGTGATAATGAATTATCATCATCTTGCATGGGTCATGCATGTATTTTATATAAATACCTGTCATACGAGATCTCTGCTGGCATTATGTATCTTGCACACCTCAGTGATGCAGGTGCGTAAACAATTCTTATTTTATAGATGTGGATACTGAGACATGGGGAGATTGAATGACTTGCCCAAGATCGTTCGCACAGCAGGACTGTGGCAGAGTCCAAATCTAACTCGCAATCCTGTGCTTTAACCATTAGACCGAACTCAGTCTATATAAATAGTTGTAGCAATGTTGGTCCCAGGATATGAGACACACAAGGTGGATGAAGTAGTATCTTTTATTGGACCAACTTTTGTTGGTGGAAGGTACAAGCGTTTTGAGGCCTGAGGGAGAGCTCTGTGTATCTCAGAAGCTTGTACCTTCCAGCAGAAGTTGGTCCAGTAAAAGACACATAAATAATATGCAGTTACAGCCCAATCCAGTCCTGCAGAGATCTAAATCTATAAATACTATGTTTGTGTTCGCATATTGAGCAGCGTCAGTCTCTGTGATTTCATACCATGCCACACTTATCACCCTTTCTGAACACCTTTGGAGGGCAACTCTTCATAGCAGGCAGTTTGTAAAGAGGTGACTGTTGCAAACACTGCATTACTGCGTGTTCCAGAAAGAATTGCTACAATTTTTGATGCCTGAAGTGGTTTATCAGTCAGCGTTCTAAAAACTCTCGCAGCCTCTGATGGGATGTACGAACCCCACACTGGGCAACAAGGGGTTAAGGGATTATTTTGGGATCAGCCAACCCACATGCAGCAAATACTCTATGGGCTGGAGGAATTAAAAGGCAGGGAATTAGCTCATTTGGATAGCAGACCTGCAGCCTCTGGCTCCAGCAGTGCAGAGAGGAGAGAAGCCTAAAAGCTCTGACATAGCTGCCTGTCCAAAGGGGCCCTCCCTGGGGAAAGGGAGGACCCATCCCAGAGACAACCAGAGAGAGAAGTATCCAGTGGACCTTGGACATTGGTAACTACCTCTTTCTTATTTTGGTTTGGATTTCTCCACCAGGGGAAAGCCTTGGAGTAAACTGGGGTGGGGGAGGGTGAGAGGAAGAGGCCCAGGGAGGACAGCCTTGGTTGCCAAGGCCCTGGGTTGGAGTGGGAGGACTTGGACTCCCCTCCCAACAACCCATTGGTAGTCAGGGGTTGTGACCATGATGACTAAGCTGCACTCCCCAACCAGACTCTCAGTGAGGACTGTTAAACAGCCCCAACTGAATCAAGGTGAAGGGAGTGAAAGGCCATTATCTACAGTTTATTGGAGGAGCAGAGGGCATAGAGTATAGATTAAACAAAGTAAGTGAAAATTATGTGCATAATGAAACGTGCTTTTAAAAAAATCCTCTGACATTTATAACCAGTACAGTCAGTTTTGCCAACTAAGCCATGAAATCATAGTAAGAAAGAGTAGACAATGTAGAAAAAAAAAATCCCTTTGAGGCTCAGTATTTAGTGACCTGCACACCAAGAGTTATTCTAATTTGTATGTAGTGTTAAATGTATTCTTGAGGTATCAACATTACTTTATGTATAGGACTGGGAGCTCCTCTGGAAGCTTCTGAAAATCCCGCCCACGATGCGTTTCATCCTAGCATCTGAGTGTTCAGTAAGAGTGGGTAAGCATTGTCCCTATGTTACAGATGGGGAGGCGGAGGCACAGTTTGGGTTATATGCCCAAGGTCACATAGTGAGTCTGTGGGAGAGCTGGGTAAGGAGTCCTGACTCCCAAACCCCTGCTCTAATCCAGCAGCCCACAGTGCCTCCTGTAATCCTCCTCTGCCCGTCTCTGTAGCTTCAAGGATGTCTATAAAATTTATAAAATGCTATATCTTACTGCAGCTGTTTACTCTATTTTCTGGTTCAATGACTGTCAGTGCATTGACACTAGTTCTTAAACCATTTTTTGTATTTGGTTTTCCAGGCTTCTTGCATTTTGCAACTGATTAAATACATTCAGAAGCTACAAATAAAAGAGGTGCCTGTAGCCGAGGAAGTGATAGCCCTCTTTGCAGGCGAACTGAACCCAGTAGCTCCTAAAGCACAGAAAAAAGTCCCAGTTCCGGAAGGGTAAGATTTACCCCCTACAGTCTTTTAATTGTAAGCTCTTAGAAAATGGGAATATGCCTTCCTACATGTCTGCAAATGCTTAAATAAATAAAACTGTTAAATAATTCCAATAGTAAAGCTAACTCTGAATGGCTGGAAACACTGCACGCATGTGGACAAAGCTCTGTGTTGTAAGTAAATATACTCTGACCTTAGAGTTTGCGTCTATAATTGTTGCAATTGTTGCCAGTTTGGACCTTGATGCTTGGATCAATGAGCCTCCATCAGATAGCGAGTCCGAAGATGAAAAACCCAAAACAATTTTCCATGATGAGGAGCAAAGGCATTCCAGACATAGACAGCCAGAGATTGATGAGGAAGAATTGGCCAGGGTAAGTGAACATAAAAATACAGTTTATGTATTTAAAAAGTGTTATAAAATGGTATAGCCGCATCATTAGAGAAGTTGGAAATGTTGCCATAGCTGCATAACATAGATGGGAGCTATGCCTTTCTCCCCACTTGGGAACATCTTATAAAGCGAATAAGGATAGAAGTCATTGCATTCAACTGTTTAAGCGTGGCAAACTGCTCCAGAGCCTGCATGCAGATCCATACTTCTTATTATAATATTGTCTTGGTCCATGCTGCCTTTCTCTCCCGAGCTGAGAGCAAAGGTTTTTTTGGAACAGATTTTCCAAAGGACTCAGCAACCACTGTGCAGAGCTCTTCTGAAAGGCTAGCTGCTTACTTTTGTGTCTAAATGGGAGCTGAGATCTCTTCCAAACTTAGCCCAAGTTCAGAGTGCTGAGCTCTTCCAAAAAATCTAACCAGTAAGCTCTGCAGTTATAGTACTGACCTCTCTCAGGAAGATGGACAGACTTAAAAATAAATAAATAAATAAATAATTGTTGAAGGAAATGCCTGGTCACTCTACCCAGTAGAGAGTCACTCAATTGAAATAGGATTGTGGGTTTTATTTACTGTAGATGGGCAACCCTCCTCAATTTGCAGTTGACTTTGAGGCTTGTCACTTTGTACGAAGTCTGTTAGAGGCAGACATGATCAATATTGGCAGTTCTGTGTTGGGCTTTGTTACCTATGTTTTTCACAAAAACTGTGTGAGCACACACATACTTTTGTCACACTACCCATCCCTGCAACGTGTGCTGTTTGTACCACAGGAAGATGCAGGGATTAAATAGGAGTTGACGCCAAGGTGCCTCTTCTGAAACCTGTCCAGAATTTGCCAACTCTTAACAATTCCTATTTGCAGTGCAGCTGAGAACTGTCATACCTATAACACCCTGCTTCTGGCATTTTCCCATTTTGATCAAGAATTGTTAGGCTCGAATAATTCCCTCTTCCCACCACAACTGCAAAATAGGGATAGAAGCAACCTGACATCAAAACCTTGTTGCCTTCAGGAAGTTTACATCTCTCCTAGCGGAGAAGCCAAAGAACAGAGGGCAGGAATATTTTTAGGTTAGTGCTCCCTATCAGCTGTTTTCTAGTATCTGTTGCAACTACACAACTTGAGAACTAGATAGCTTTAGAACCCAGTTATTTTCCCAGAGCCTCTTGAGTTGTTTGCAGTGCTACCAATATGCAGCAAGAACACACTTCGTAATGTTTGGAAATAAAGCAGAGAAAAATCTTCAAATTTATAACTACAAATACTTTTTTTAGCGCCGAGAAGTCCGGAAACAGGAACAAGCAAACAATCCATTTTATATTAAAAGCTCTCCTTCCCCACAGAAGGTAAGTCTAGCTTGTTAAAAAATTCTCTTGCTGTCTATGTATGTAACAGTACAAGGACTCTCAGACTTTCATAGTCGCATCTTAATAAACTGTCTTGTGGATCTCTTCCCTCTCTTTGGGAGCACTCCAACCACTTCCTCTCCCCCATTTGTGATCTTTTAACAGCTTAACATCGTTGTCGCAACTGCAGCAATTGCTTCCATGGCAGAGTATCATAAGGACGATATTTAATGTTTGGTGATCTTTAATGCACAATTTTTAAATTAGCATCTCCTTTTGGTCTCCAGATCTGCCCCTTCCACCTTGGCTGGTCCCCTTTCTTGTTCCCTTCTTGTGTTTACTTGGTCCTCTTTCCCTCCTCTTCTCTCATGCTTTACTGTGGTTTGGTTCCCTTCTCCCCTGCTGTGTGCATGCTACCCTGCCCACTTGATCCTTGACTCCCACTGCTTTGTGGGCATAGTGCTCAAATGCTATGTCCCCTTCTCTTCTGAATCACTGGACTCTCTGGCTAGTAGCTTTGGTTCTTGAGGGCATCTCCAATTGGTTGCTTTAATATAGCACTGGGCTCTAGTCTAGAGGCAGCTGGGACTGACTCCTCCTTGTCTCCAGCTATTTATAGATCTACTTTGTGTTGAAGAGCCCGAAAACCACTAGAATCAGCTGGCAGGAGCAGTCAGCACAGTGTGAGCAGCCAGTGTTCCATGGGTCTCCAGTAGGCTGCAGTTTGGGAACTGCTGTACCAGTAATTGTTCCCTTTAGACAGAAGTTGAGAATCATCTTACAAACTTCTTAAGTAAAGCCTAGAATTCAGAATCCAGCTCTGAAGAGCAGCCAGTAAAAGTGGAGTAAATAGCTGCAAAGAACACAAAATAAAATAAGTCAAGTGAATCCACTGGCTTAATAATTTGGATACATGTTTTCCTTTGTAGATCAGGATAATTAATTTTATCAAAAGTCCTTTCCTCCCTCCCGCGAAATTCCTGTGCAGGCAGTCGGACATTCTGTTGAAATGATGCAGTAAATACACTTGGCAACATGGCAGGTATGCAGATTGCCAGAAACTGAGCTTCGTGAGCCGTAGAGGAAGGGTGAGGTAGATGAGTGCACCTGGTGCGGTCAGCAGCAGTGAACTTCAACAGATTGGCTGGCTTGAATGCACACACAATGTGTCTGTTCTCTGGACCAAAAGCATCAAAGGAGCGTTAATTAAATTGATTTGTTGTCTCTTCTTTCTTTCCCCCACTTCTCCCTGAGCTGGGGCTTTGCATTGCCCCATTTCCCATGTCCTGGACCTCAGCATTTACCTCTGAGGTGGTAAGCAGTAGAAACTTCCTCACATGATTTTCACCATCAGTTCAGTGCTTTTCTTGGCTGTAACAAGTAATGTTAAAACAATCACATTTCATATGCACCTATTGTGACTTGATTAGCACCTGTGAGCCAAATAGTTTTTCAGGAGGTTTTATTTAATCTGCCCTATGAAATGTTCACTTCACAGGTTAAACTGTTACTTTGGAGACATATTCAAATGTTTCTGATGAAGATACTCAAAATGTAATAACTCAGAATTGATTTCTTGTTTGGTTGAACATCAGCATAGGCTGATGTACCTAATCAAGCTTTGAAATGAGGGACAATAACTCAGTGTGCTCTCCTATTGTAGAGTCAATGCTAATGTATCAAATCTTCCATTTTCCCAGCAATACCAAGACACTCCAGGTGTGGAGCATATACCCGTGGTCCAGATTGACCTTTCTGTTCCCTTAAAAGTTCCAGGTAAGCACATTGACCAAACCAGTTTCAAAGTGGAGATGAAGAATTTAATAATTCAACAACAAAAGAGTAGTAACTTCCTCTCAGTTCTAGAGGATAAGCAGACAGCTTTAGTCTTGAATGTCGAGTTTCCACATTGCCTGTCACTTCTGAGTGTGCTATTAAACTTACAATCTGCAGGATTGTATGCCTTTTGAAACCATGGTGCTAAGGGCAGCCTTCCTTTAAGTGTTAAAGTTCAGACAAATAATAAAATAACCCTACAATTAGGTGTAATACACAGGCTGACTGCATAATATGAGAACAAACCAATATTCTGTCAGGAAACATTCATCTTCAGAATGTCCACGCTCTGCGATTTAATATCTGAGACAAAAGGCTGTGATCAGAGCTGATGGGTTGGAGATAGTGAATTTGAGCTGTAGGCCGCTTCTGAATGGCAAGCGGATATAGAGCTGAAAAACTATGGCTGAACTGCAGCACATGGTAGAGAATTTCTAAATACACAGCAGCTTTGCGTGAGTGACTTCTTTCAGACCAGGTTTACAGTCTTAATGTTCTAGGATTTAATGAAGAGATTCCCAAGGATGTGAAAAATGCTGTCAAATATTCAGATTGAGAGTAGTCTCGAGGCCAGATTCTTCCTTCATTGATCCGTCTAACTCCAAATAAAGTCAGCAACAGTTGTGGATGAGAATGGGAGCAGAATTTTGTCCACTGGCTTGCAAAGGGATGTGAAGTTGGTTGGAGGAGGCTTTTATTGAAGTCACTGTGGACAGCTGGGAAGTGAAAGGGTAGTGTGGGGCTTTGATCCTTTGGGATTCTAAGTTGGGGGGCAAAATAAATGTGTTAACTCCTAACTTTCTAATGCGATGGTCAACCTGTAAGCAACTCTCACCTGAGAGCAACTTGCATTCATGTGTTCAGGAATGCCCATGTCTGACCAGTATGTGAAACTGGAGGAGGAGCGGAGGCATAAACAGAAGCTTGAGAAAGACAAGAAAAAGAAAAAACAGAAAAAAGAGAAGAAAGGCAAACATCGCCGCCATAACTCCCTGCACACAGAGAGCGACGAGGACATTGCCCCAGCCCAGCACGTGGACATCATCACGGAGGAGATGCCAGAGGTCAGTTGCTTACTCCATAATCTGAACTGTGGGGCTTGTTTGTGTCCCACCAAGGCATATGTTAAGGTTCCCCATTTCCCATTAAAAATTAGACTCTGATGTCAGCCTTACTGGGTCATTGTGATGTGGGGGTCCTGACTTCTCTTTGCAAAGCTGGTTGAATAGCAACGTCTGCTGCTTCCCCAGTGAAACCTTTACCTTCCCGCTAAAGGGATGGGAAGTTTATTGGTGCACAGAGCTAAAGGCTGCAGTTGACCCAATAGAAAAACAAATAACTGATATTAAACCCACAATACACGTCTGCTGTAGAAATAATGCTACCCACAGAGCTATTTCATTTATGATGCCTCACTGCTTCACTCTGAGTTTAACTTGCATCCCAGTCAGCAGGCTTTCTGCTAATATAGTTAGTTGTACCTGCTTGTGCCTGTAGTCTTCGTTCCCATCAAAACCAAACTGAAATACTGGGGTTTATGAAAAATAGTTGTTCTACTATGAATTCATCTGATGAATGCCTGAATGCTGGATTAAATTGTACAGTTTGTGACTGCTCATGTCTAACTGTGTAAGGAGGTCTGTGTCACTTGTATCAATCCAGTGAGATTGAATTTGGGATGGGACTGTTCTAGAACTGTGCTCCGCTTATGTCTTCAGTGGACAGTCACTTTTTTTTCCTCTCCACCCAATTAGAATGCATTGCCCAGTGATGAGGATGACAAAGATCCCAACGATCCGTATAAGGCACTTGATATCGATCTGGATAAGTAAGTACAAAACTGTGATATGTGGGTTTTCTCGCCTGTTAGCCAGATTACATAAGGTCTTGGAGGTCAGTGCAGGACTACAAAGATTATGGTGATTAAAGCTCCTACCATAGGGTCTAGGTTCTGCTTGCACTAGATACGAAGGCCAATCTGGCAAAGCCCATCAGTCCTCACCCATTCCTGAGCCAACTGCCACCTGGCCTAATCTGTGCACATCGGAAAACTACCACACACACACACGTAGCTTGTTTCTTCTGGGATTTCAGAGCCCTGCTGCAGGGAGTGTAGTGAATCAGCTCTGCCATGAGTAGTAGTTCAGAGCATGGCTGGATTCCTGTTTGGGTGTTGGAAGGAATGAGAAATGGGGAGAGTCACACACTTATTAACTGAACATATACTAAGCAGTTGCCCTTCCTTTGTGTCTCTTCCCAGCAGCTCTTCAAAATGCTTTATTGGAGAGCAGATCAACTGATGGGGCTGGCAGCTCCTTCCACCAGCCAATCTATCCCAGCCCATTGAGTTGGGAGCAGTAGAATGCTGGGATCCTCATGTGCCCTGCTGGAAATCTTAAACCCCCAAAGGGCATTTAATAGCTACCATCAGAGGCCAATTCTAAAATATTGCCTGTGGAGGTTTTTCTGCTGTTCTGGAGAATCATGATATTGGATTCATTGTAGTTGCTGGTTTAGGACCAACTGATACCTCCTGCAGAACCTTGATAGCTGTTCTGTTTAGAGCCTGGTCTACGTTTCCCTTACGGACAATTAAAAAATGGGGGAGAACAGACTTCATGAAGAAACAGATGAATTCTTTAAGAAGTAGTCTTCTTTCTGTTTGACTCCAGGAGGAATAAATAGGAAATGAATTCCTAACAGGAAAGATGTTGGTTGCATGCAAAGGCTAAACAGACCAGTGTGGAAAACACTGAGCAGAGCTATTTCTAAATGGAGTGTTCCAGGAGGTTTCATTGAGCCGTCACACCATTTCTATTCATGCTCTTCCCATTCACACACAGGCATTGTGCTCTTCTGTCACGTTTTCTCATATCTCTGTCCTCTCTTTCTCCCTGTGCTTGCACTGCTATGTCTGTGACGCACATGCACACGCACACATGCACACAGAGTCTGGTTTCAGGGAAGCCTACCAGGTAAGAATCAGAGGGGTAGCCGTGTTAGTCTGGATCTGTAAAAGCAGCAAAGAATCCTGTGGCACCTTATAGACTAACAGACGTTTTGGAGCATGAGCTTTCGTGGGTGAATACCCACTTCTTCAGATGCATGTGGTGGAAATATCCAGGGGCAGGTATATATATGCTAGCAAGCAAGCTAGAGATAACGAGGTCAGTTCAATCAGGGAGGATGAGGCCCTGTTCTAGCAGTTGAGGTGTGAAAACCAAGAGAGGAGAAACTGGTTCTGTAGTTGGCAAGCCATTCACAGTCTTTGTTCAATCCTGAGCTGATGGTGTCAAATTTGCAGATGAACTGAAGCTCAGCAGTTTCTCTTTGAAGTCTGGTCCTGAAGTTTTTTTGCTGCAGGATGGCCACTTTAAGGTCTGCTATAGTGTGGCCAGGGAGGTTGAAGTGCTCTCCTACAGGTTTTTGTATATTGCCATTCCTAAACTGCTGAGCTTCAGTTCATCTGCAAATTTGACACCATCAGCTCAGGATTGAACAAAGACTGTGAATGGCTTGCCAACTACAGAACCAGTTTCTCCTCTCTTGGTTTTCACACCTCAACTGCTAGAACAGGGCCTCATCCTCCCTGATTGAACTGACCTCGTTATCTCTAGCTTGCTTGCTAGCATATATATACCTGCCCCTGGATATTTCCACCACATGCATCTGAAGAAGTGGGTATTCACCCATGAAAGCTCATGCTCCAAAACGTCTGTTAGTCTATAAGGTGCCACAGGATTCTTTGCTGCTTTTACCAGGTAAAAGTATCTCACTAAATAGATGGTCTTCTTTGAAAGATTGGTTGATACCAGTGAGCAGTGTGAACTACTCCAGAATCATGGATGTATTAGAATCATAGTCCCCAAATTATGAATGAGACTCCCCCATCCTTACTGGTTTTCTTTGAGCCATGACCTCTGTCACCATACAACTACACATGAAATTGTTTTAAGACTGAGATTTGTTGACTGCTTGATCAGACATGATCCTATTGTGTTTTACAGTGTCTGTGTTTCGAAGTAACAGTCGACTCTCTCCCCCCCGTCCCGCGCCGCCCCACTCCAGATTTTCTGCTTGACTTGTACTTAGCATGCTCAGGAACACTGCAGAAGCTGGCTGCCCTCACCCTGCCTCCCTACTGTCCGCCGGCACTGGTTGTCTGAGTCCATGAACTCTTAACTATCACTCCTTAAATATGACATTAGCTTCCCTGTTACTGTCATACTGTCTCTGGGCATAGAATATAAAGCCAAACTATTAGGCACAGTTCTGTTGTGATATGGGTGTTCCAGTTTACAGTGCAAACTCATTTTAATATTAATGCTGGGGCTTGTGATTCACAGCACAACCTATACAAATACAAGAAACATTGAGTCCTTGTCCTGAGGATTTGTTTGAGCCAGGCTATCACTTCGTAAGATACAATTCATAGCTGGTCTTGTCACATTTCTATTGCAAATGTTTCCTCCTATTTTACATCTTCATTGGTTCCTCAAGGATAATTTTATAGGTTTGCAACATAATGAATGCTCTGTGTGTTTTCAGTTCTTCAGTAAGCATTATTTAATCTGCAAGTGCGTCACTATCTTTTAAGGGTATTGAAGTGCCCAGGGCTGACCACTCACAGTAGCCAGCTCATCTAACTTCTAATGCCTGGAGGCACAGTCCGTGTGGTTGCATAAATGAGCCTTTATTGGGATTCTGAAGTGTGGGTCAATTGAGATTTTTTGTATGTGATCCTAGGAGAATTCTGTATGATCTTTTTTGAAGTGGTTTGGGCGTATAGGGGGAGGGGAGGAGAAACTTATCTGGGAATCTAGTAAGTGCTCTGTGCAACAGGGAAACTACCTTCACTGGAAGGTAACTAATCATCTTTTGTTAAGACCCTTAGCGGATAGTGAGAAGCTACCTGTGCAGAGACACAGAAATGCTGAGAACCTGAAATCGCCAGACACAGAAGCTCCCTTAGTAGGAAAAAAGAGCAAGAAACCCAAAAAGAAGGAAAAGAAACACAAAGAAAAAGAGAGAGAGAAAGAAAAGAAGAAAGAGAGAGAAAAAAAGGTGACTGAAGAAGGAAAAAAGGTAATTGTCTAAGAAATGTCCAGTGTTTCAAACGTGCTGCTGTAGGCCATATACTGCCAGGTATTTCCATGTCAATGGTCAGTTGTGGCTGGTACTAGGGGGGACACAGCTGATTATTTTTACTTTTGTTTCACTTCCTTGGATTTCTACAGTAATAAAAGCAGCACCTGCCTAGGTGCCCCTGCCACAAGTTACAAGTACAATAAAAGTAAACAGCTACTTGGCCTTGACAGCCTTCAAAACTCGCCCCCTGACAGAACACACCAAACTCCTCCCCAACACGGATCTAATGAAGAAATGCCAATACAGTGAGCTGCTTTAGCAGCAAAATCACCACTTGAACTCCACTTTTTTATTTAAAAGATTAAGTGAATTTCCTGCTGGCAAAAGTTGAGGCCAGTTGTGTTGGCTGCTGCACTGAAGACTCAAATATTCTCTGCACAGACCAGTTTACGTTGAGAACAGCAGTGGCAGAAGCTTCCCCAGATATTGCAGCCAGTGTCCCTGGTCTATGGCCTAGAGAGACCACTTGTTGGGATAAGAGGGTACTTCAGCCTGCAGACTGACTTGTCCCTAGCCTCTCTGCTCAGACTGTGTTCAAAGGTGCTATTTAAAGCTAATTGTCCTGGTGGCTTTATGAAGCTGTGGACTTGACCAGCTGAATTCATGACAGCCATCAAATGATAGACTTGCGGTTACTTCCAACCAGGGCCAGGTTTGAAGTGTGAGCTAGAGATTAAATAGGTCCTGAGCTCGCTTTAAGGCCCCCGAGCCATCTGTTCTCCCCATTTCTACACATATTGCAGCATCTTCCATTTCACGCAACTTGCTGTATGTGAAAGCAATATAGTGCAAATGTTAAAACGTAAATCCACAGACTAATGTTAATGCAATGGTAAAAGTTTGTTTGCTTTGGTGTGTGTCAGGAGGAAGACTTGGATTTCTGGCTCTCCACTGCCCCACCTCCCTCCTCCATTACACAGACACAGGTAGGTCTGTTAGCAGGCCCCCCCTCCCCCCCCCCCCCAAAAAAAAAAGCTTTTCCTTGTGGTTGAAAGTACAGTTAAAAGTTCTGAAATGAACTCCAGTGTTAGTGCAAAGAGAGATGAGGGCTCCAGCTCCTTCTGATGGTCCTACCAGGATCCCTTTGCTATAAGGCAGTGGAAGTTAGTCCCTTCCAATTAACAGTTATTCTGCAGGGTGAGGCTTCAAGCCCAACTACAAAGGGAGATCCGTAGCTGTGAAAAGCACCTGTAAATGCATGGAAATAAAGAGATATGCCGAGTCAGCTCTCTGCGTTGTATACAGCGTGTCGCTAACCCTTTCAGACTAACTTACCGAGCTGAGTGTGTCTGGAAACATGCAAATCAAGGAAACCTGGGTTTTGAAGGAGGGTTACATGCCTTCCTCACTGCATTCCATTCTTTAGGGATATTGCAGTGTTCATGATGTGTCTAGGTCCCCCAGAGCTTAGCAGTAACAAGACAAAACAGGGGGAGAGGCTACCAGTCCTAGGCCATGAAGAGTTTGCCATTTGATTATTGGCCAAAGCCTTGCTTTGCAGTGTGGAATCAGAGCTAGAAATAGTAACGGCTTCAGACATAGGGAAGGTTTGAAAAAAGGAACCTACTGGTACACTTTCAACTGACATCTTTAAGGAGGGAGAGGAATGGGGTTTTTTAGCAGGGTTGTTTCTAGGATGAGACCTTGTGTGTCTTGTCCTGGAGCAGCTGTCTTGTCCCAAGTCCTAAACCCCTGAAACAAACATGTTAGCAGACCTTTTATAACAGCTCTAAGATAGTACAGCAGTAATTGATCCATTCTACCCAGGACTTAACTGTTTGCGTTATCTACATTCAGTTAGTGTCATAGCCCTTCTGATTGCTTCCTGTCCAGAGTGAGCCTGAGGGGAGCACTGTCCTAGCTGAACCTGAGGAGAATGAAGATGCAAAGAAGGAAGAGCAAGAAGAGGACGACGATGAAGGAAAGGTGAGTGATTTAAAGAATTGACACCAGTGGTCGTGATCTCAACGTAAGTACTATCAGACTGGATCAGACCACTGCTCCATCTGGTCCAGTATCCTGCTACCAACAATGACCAGTATGACTGCTTCAGAGGAAGGTGTAAGAAGCTTTTCTGTAGGTATAGTGATAGGATAACCTGCCCCTAGGGATCTCTGAACCCCTAATCATTAGAGGCTGGGTTATGCCTCATAGCAAAGGGGTAATTAATTGACCATGTTCAACCCTGAGCTTCCACCCACGGCCATATGTTCCAGTTTAAGGATTCAGACCTCTGCTTATACCACACTGCCTTGAGTTTGAGGGATTTGCAACTAGGAGGCAGGCAGCAGTCCTCACTGGGAACCCAGAAGAGGATTATTACTAAGGTGTAGAGCAGGAGCCTAGAGTTGAAGTATTACTACTAGGGAAGCTGGTGGTTTTTAAGAGCACATTGCTGATGCTTGTTTCCATTGCATGGTAGAAATCCTCCAAGCATAGGAAGAAAAAGCACAAGAAGGAGAAGGAGGAGAAATCCAAGGACAAAAAGAAATCCAAGAAGAAGCATCATCACAGTGAGGAAGAACCAGCAGAGTCAGTACAGAATGGAACGCTAGATGATGAACCACTACCGGTGAGGAGCTGGGCAGCTCTAGTGTCTTTAGAGTAGGGGGGAGGTGTGTTTGCTACATTATACCAGGGCCGCACTTGTACCCATTTCCCCAGCATCTTAGCATGTTTTATAGACCCTCCCATCAAATGACCTTAAGGCAACTGCAGAATTTGCTTCTATGGATAATTAATTAGGAGAGGATTTAGTGAATTTAGCTGTCTCTTCCTGCAAAGTGAGGAGCCATCATGTGACCAGCCAGCTCTCCACGGAACAGTGCCCTGGCGCTGTTCTAGCCGAAAGTCCTTTCCTCCTCAGACTTAGAGAACGTTTCAACTAAGCAAATGTTTCCCATTTGCTGCTTGGAGAACTCACTTCACATTGGAAATGGAGAGAAAAACTAGGCTTGAAAACCTTGGTGCTCAGGATTGCTCAGAGGCATGTGGTTATGAAGCAGCAATTTCTAGGGCTGGTTGCCAACAGTGGCTGTGTTAAGCACTCTTTTTGAGGGGCTTTTGCTGAGCTGGTTGAGTTAATCAGTGAGCCCATGGTAGACGGCTGCCCTTTGGGCTTGTCTCTTATTTCAACTACTATTTCTGCCTCTTCAGATATGATCCATGTGAGCTCTTGGTTTGCTTTGCCTCTCGGGGTAGGTCTGCAGTCACAGCAGCGTATCGAGTACAGACATTGCACACCCAGACAGCACAGGTATCAATAACAGTGTAGGCGGTGAGGCACTGCTTAGGTGAGTAGAATACATACACACCAGATCCCTGTATACCCTACGTGGCTCTCTGATGCCCAGACAGTGCCTCTCGTGTCTACACTGCTATTTTTAGTGTCCCACTGCCACAGGGAAATGCTCTGACACAGCAGGCAGCAAGGAAAGGCTCCAGCAGCTCACTGCTGCCTCCCCCACCAGGCGTCTTTCACTGTGGCATTTAGCTGTACACACCCTGTATGCCACTGCAAGCCCAGACAAGGCCTCAGGCTTTGATTTAAGCCTATTCCCTTGTTCAAGGGAATCAATCAATTTCTTCATATTGGGAGACCCTTAAATGTAAACAGAGGTGTCTGTGCTGCCTCCAGTAGTTGGCTGCCTTTGACACTCAAACTTGAACTTAGATATTCTCTCACTCTGGCAGAGCTATTGCAGTTAAGTGCAAGCAAATGTCCCTCTGTTCAGAATTGTGCCTGTGAGTGAGGTCTGCTTGCTTTGGAGAGCTGAGTGCTCTTTCAGACACACGGCTCTTTATATAACTTCCTGCTTGTTTTTCAGCCTATGTCCAGTTACTGCCTTCTTGCTGAAAATTCATACGTTAAAATGGTGAGTAACTCAGTTGTTAGTGTGTCTCTCTAACCTCCCTCCCTCTTTCATTTTCGGAGCACTTTTGAGAGAGAGCCCTGGGACAACTTACTGATGCAACAGTTTTGCATAAGCAGCATTTAACTAGAGAACCATCCCTATTCCAGCAGCTGGAAACTACCAGGCAGATGTTCATAGCAAGATCCATCCCTGTCCCTTTAGTTAACAGCACAAAAGTCTGGGTAGATCCTACTGCTTAAATGTCCTGCAGTGCAGTTAAATGAAGCCTCCAAGCTGACCAGCAGTAGTGATGTGTGTAATCCCTAACTGGTGTTCAATCCGCTGCTTTCTGAAGCCTGTCAGTGTGTACTGTCAGCAGCTTCTAAAGCGTCCCTGTGATTTCTTAATTCACAGACATACGACATTCAAGGAAACCTCCAGAATGATAGTCAAGTCACTGTCTCCGTGATCTTCGAAAACAAGAGTACTAGCTTCCTGAAAAGCATGGAATTAAATGTCCTGGACTCTCTCAACGCTAAAATGCTGCGGCCAGAAGGGTCATCGGTACATGATGGGATACCTGTGCCATTCCAGCTGCCCCCTGGTATGGCCAGTCTACAGCTCTGTCTGTGGGTCTCAGTATGTCTAGTCTCCCACTGCCCTCATGTGGGAAGATCTAACTGAGCTACTTTTCAGAAAGTAGCTTTGCCGCTGTATCTGGTGGTGCTGCTGCTTAGTCTGCATTCTAGGTAGACCTTCTGATTGATTGATTGGAAATGTACCCACTCTCCAGTAACTGTACTTACAGGTAATGGTAGACTGTGCTACCTAGTAGCTAATACATAGGACTGGGAATCAGGCTACCTATGTTCTTTTCCTGGCTCTGCCACAGACTGATGTACTTTGGATGTCACCAGGGCTGCCCACCCCAAATGCTCAAAAATGACGTTTGGCTTAAAAATTACTATATTTTTATAGTATGGGGTTATTTGCTTTCTGCGTGCTGAACCTTTAGGTTGTACTGTGGTCACATTCTCAAGCTTTTCTCTGTGACTGTGAAAGCTGAGATTCTCACCTAATCACCTGAATCCAGACCTTAAACTTACACCAAAGATTGTAGATGCATGATAAGCTCACAGGGTTTGGCTGCTCTGAGACACTTAACTGCATTGGGCCTCAGCTTCACCTGTGGTAAATTGGGAGTTAATTCCCTCACAGGAGTCTTGAGGCTTAGAGACACTACAGTGCTTTCAGATGGGTGAACGGAAAGCATTATTGAAGGGCAAGAGAGTAAAACTATTACCTACTGTTAACATGCAAGCGTATGTAGAGGATTTTTCTTTTAACAGCTAAGCATGAGAAATAGGAACATCTCTCTAACATTTAATATTTATAAAGTGCTTTCACTGCGGAGTATTACATGTATGTAAGTAAAAGTAGCTTGTAGAGGACAGTTGATTCTGCTTATTAACTCTGGTTGCCAGCCAAAAGGTTGCTATTATCAGGCAGTCACGGATTGGCAAAAGGCAGGTTTGCAAGGCAGCAGTCAGGGAAGGAAGCTGCTGCTCTGGGATGTACCTTTCCTAGGTGCAGCCCTGTAAACCTGCTTGTGGGTAGGGTAGCTGCGGGCCTGGGTGCTGCAGCCCAGATGCTGGGGCTTTCTGTAGGGAGCAGGGATGCTGGGAGCACATGGGGGCTGCACCATACTTCTTCCTGCATTCTCTGGTGGTCGGGGCTCAGCATGTCCCAGTGCATCCTTCCCTGTGTGCTGTCTCCCAGCAGGGTGCAGCCTGGAGAGTGCAGGGAGAGATCCCATGCAGCTCCAGTGTCTGCGATGCAGTCCTACTGTGGCCCTGCCACAGCCTCCCCTCCCAGCCTGCAGCCTCTTGCCTCCTATGTGGTGCCAGCTACAGGTAGGTTTGCCAGGCTGCAGCCCCAGAAGGAAGCACTGGGAGGACCTGAGCACCAGCTGCAGGCAAGTTTATGGGGCTGCTGCCAGGGAGGGCACATCCCAGCACTTCTTTCCTTGGCTGCAGCCTCACAAACATGTCAGCTGGTGGTGCTTTTTTTTTTTTTAAAAAAGAAAGTTGCTTGTAAGTGTCATGCCATTACCGGTATCTGAATCCTGTTATAACACTGGCAGCAGTATGTTGCCATTGTGAAATACATATCCTGCCAGGAGGGGTCATTGAACAGATAGCAGCTGATGGTGGTAGTTGGTTTTAGGCTGGACTTTTCAGTGACTCAAAGGAATTAGGTGACCAAATTCTATTGATTTTCTGTGTGTTGGCTGCATGACCCCCTTAGGCTCCTTTGAAAATCCCAACCTTAATCAGGGTCCAGAACCAGGCATTGTTTATGCTCCATGCCTATGTCCGGTGCTGCTGCAGAACGCTAATGATTAAAATCTTAGCCACGTAATAAGAGACACAAGTTATGTCCTCACTCCACTCTCTCCTCTCTTCATGCTAGGAATCTCTAACGAAGCCCAGTTTGTGTTTACTCTTCAGAGCATTGTTATGGCTCAGAAGCTAAAAGGAACGTTGTCCTTTATAGTGAAAGTAAGTGCAGCTTTAAACTCTCTACTTCTGCCTTCCTTTGGACCTGTGTAAGGGAGCTTGACATGGATAGAAGGCACTGCTTTAGAGCGTCTCTGAAGCACCATTTCACCTCTGCTACACCAGCCCATTGTGCAACCTGGGAAGTGTTTTACATGTACAAAAAGCATCCTGAGTCTAAAATGAGCATGTCCTGCAGTGTCACTCCTGGCAGTGTGTGACAGTTTTCAGGTTGCGCTGCTTGTCAGCTAGTGGCTCACTACAGGGAGACATCTGCCTGGAGGGGGGGCAGGTCAGTCTCAATGTCACTGGTGAGCAGGAGATTCAGCTTTCTCTGATCAGTTCTACACTGACACCTAGGTGCCATAGCTCTAAGGGCTGGAAAAATGGATTGTAATTGGGTGTAATCCTGAGAGCAAGAGTGGAGCTGGCTAAGAGGTTTAAGTACCAAGCTCTGGCCTTTCAAAATCTGCTGTTTCTAGTGTAATTGCAACAATTAGTCACATTAGTGACGTATTTGAACATAAAGCTGCAGTCCCAAATCCAAGTAGACGGCCAACTCCGAGAGAGCCATCGTTGTGGTCTCAATTTTCAATTTTTATAAGCTCTGTTGCAGATCTACCCTTTTCCTAGGATGGGGAATAGAAAATGTTTGTTTGCTTCTCAGGCTGTTTCCCAAATTGTGAAACTCCATCACAGTGTGATCGGCCAAATTCAGTCTGTTCAATTTTTATTTCAGCAGGACGTGGAGTTTAAAACTTGGCCAGATCCATCTGGTTCACTGTGTTTAAACTGTCCTTTAACTACTCTGCGTGCATAGATGACAAATCCAAGCTCATGTCTCTTAATACGCTGGGTGGCCCAAAGTCAAATTCCTTAATTGTGGCAGTAACTCCACCCCTCAGTCCCCGGCTAGCCCTTCAGGCGTGAGCCTTAATGGAATGCTTAACCTGAGAGAGAGTCAGTGAAATCTCATCCATGCCTCTGTGTGGTTGGTTGGGGTAGGCACCCTCTCTTGCTGCCTCCAGGCTTCCCTTCATCTCCTTTCCTTTGACTTGTTGCAGAACGATAACGGTTCAACCCATGAAAAACTAGATTTCAAATTGCACTTCAGTTGCGCTTCATACTTGATCACAACACCTTGCTATAGGTAAGTCCCACCTGAAGGGGCTTCAACATCCCCTCTGCACCTCGCGGCATTGGCACCCACATGAAGCTTTGGTTGTGGGCCTGCTTTGCAGATGCGCAGCATGTTCCTGATTTTCCCAGCCAATGGTTGCTTCTATTTGTAGTTTTTCTGTTCTGAGGAAAATGTAACCTACTCCTTACTTAAAACATATGTCCTTCCATCCCCCTTTACCCCAACACAGCATGAATCGTGGTGTGTGACGGGCTGGCAAACGTAGGTCACTGAATAAGCAGCATATTTTTCTCCTCCTCCCTGTTTCAGAGATCATAGGGATACCCTGAGACAGCTGGAGGCTAGATCCCAGTTCCACTCCTAAACCGGAGTCTCCTGCTAGATCGTAATTGTATATGAGCTGCTGCACGATTAGACTCATTAAAGCCGCATGGTGCGGTCACGAAAGAGCTTAGCATGGGCTTGTAGTCTAAGTGTATACCATGATCCCTCCTTCATGTTTTTGCAGTGATGCTTTCGCCAAGCTGCTGGAGTCGGGTGATCTGCACATGAGTTCTATAAAAGTAGATGGAATTAGCATTTCTTTCCAACATCTACTAGCAAAGATTTGTTTTTATCATCATTTTTCAGGTGAGTTCCTAACACAGAACCTGCTGCAGGGTTTCTTGTTCTGAAATTACTACGCAAGGGACGAGCTTGGCCAAGGGAAGGTAGATGCTCTTAAGCTCTAGATCATTGATTCAAACTCAGTCCAGGTGAAGCCAATTTGGAGGAAGGAGTCTTGGCCCCATGTTAGTAGACGTGTATCCCTGTCTCAGAAGGAACTAATTAAAGCCTGAACCGTTTGTCCAGTTCAGTGAGCCAGTGCTGCTGGCTCTATGGAGAGAATACTTCAGCCACCAGTGCTGTCAATCACCAGCACTACATTTAATTGGAATGGGAAGAATTTAGCTTTATATCTTGGAGTAATTGCAAATTCTAAATGACTAGACTAAAGTGGAATGTCTTCACCACATCCTGGTGCCCAGCACTTCTTCACCAAAGCTGCTTGGCTTTAAGATGGCGAGTGTTTGTCAGGCTAAATTAACAGCTTTTGGATAAATATGCTCTTTGCTGCAGGAAGGTCAGTTTTGTGAAGTCAACATCATAATTAAACTCCAATTAACCCAAATAACCCAAAAATGTGAACAAGCAAATTGACATCCAACCACCTTAACTCATGGGGCAGGTTGCTGTCAGCGGTATGGTCCCAGACTGCGGCTGTATTTACTCTTTTAGGAGAAGGTAGAAAAACCTGTTAAATAAAAATGACTGCTTTCTTCTGTAGTTGTGGAACGAGTTGACTCTTGTGCATCAATGTACAGTCGTTCTATCCAAGGTCATCATGTCTGCCTACTGGTAAAAAAGGTGAGTGCTCCATACGGTTCGGCAATGGCGCAGTCAGGTGGAAACTAGCTTATCTGGGAGCCTTTTTACAGTTTTAAGGCAAAGGTGGAAATATTCCCAGTTCATAAAAATCTTACAGGGTGGGATTCAGGGTGGCTTCATTCAGCCAGCAGAGCTGCTTGGGAGTGACCCTGGTGAGCCCCCTCTGCCTGGGCTGACATGGACAAACCTCTGTTCATGCTGTCCTGTGACTGAATGAACGGGGGCCAGTGCCGTTGTGCAGGGCACATCCTATCACAAGAGGCGAATTAAGGTTTCCTGGGCCCCTGGGCTAGAGCAAGCGGGGGGCGGAACACCCCTTCTGCCTGCAGCTCCGCCCCCATTCCACCCATGGTCTCCCCTCATTCTGCATCCCCACAACCCCTTTTGCTCCTTTCTCCTCCTCCCCTCCCCTCCCCTGCTTCCCCTGTCCTGTTGTTTCTGACAGGGTCTGGGGGCGCTAGGGATTCCCACGCCTGGGGCTGCTGCCGCAGGGTTGGGGCACGGGGGCTTCCCCAGCGACCAGGGCACCCCAGTTGGCCAAGGCCCCTGGGCACAGGCCCCATTGGCTCAGTGGCTAATCCACCACTGCCTATCACCCTCCCAAAGAACAGACCTAGGGCCTGCCTGGGCTCCCGCTGGGAGTAGAATTGTGCCCTTACTAAAGAAAGGGTTGACTGACTGACTGACTCTTTTTTTAAAGGGAGAGAATTCAGTATCCGTTGACGGAAAATGTAATGATTCCACCCTGCTGAGCAACTTGCTGGATGAGATGAAAGAGACATTATCAAAGTGCTGAATAGTCTTTATAAATATTGCAACTACAAGAGATGCACTTGACGAAGTGTAAGACAAACAGATCCAAGTGTTCGTTTTTCCCTCGTACGCATGTACTATCCTGGGGCACATGCTTTTCAGTTAACTCCACCATTGTTTGCAGTTTAGACATTTGAAGGCTGTATGTTACCTTTTTTATTTGGAATCTTTTTACCAACTGTGATGTTAACCCTTTCCGGCCCAATGAGATCCTGACATGTTTGAGGGGTTATTTATTCAGCAGTTCCCAGCAATCCAATACACCTGCCTCCCATATGGAGCAGAACATTACCAGTAGCATTGTTAACGTAGAAGGTTGCCTTGGCCCTTGTCAATGGAATATGTCTGCTTTAGTAGGTGTATGTTTTTAGCAGAGGCTGGTGTTGGACTTGAAGGCAGCCGCCTCCTCCTCTCAAGCTCACTTGGTCCCGAATATCAGCCTCCTTGATATCGTAAGAGCTAATCAGTAGGCACCTGGTAAGAGTTTGGGACATTCCTGGGTTTCTGCTTATGGTAGCTGCCTAGGGCCTTACCTTCTGTTAATGACAGCTAAAACATGGGCTGAGAAGCGTTGACTCCTTAGTCCTCTCTGCTCCTGTTCATCCCCAAAACAAGGCCTATTAAACATCTCCCCATAAGTGATCTCTGCTGACGTGCTTTGTAAAGTCCACTGAAATTTCACATTCCTGAAAAGTTAGAATGTAGCAAAGAAACTGGAAATCCAAAGGTTTTTTGTTCCGGTTTTTTATTTTGTTTATGATTTTGCTCATCAGATGAGGTTGACCAGTAGCAGCTTGGAGAAATTGTCACCTAAATACCTCCTGCTCCAAAATGTTTGTCCCTGTATTATCAGTGTTGAGAAGTGATAATGTGTTTAGTTGATCCCTGGAGCATTGTGCTGGCCCTGCTTTCATGAAGGTACATTCGGACATAGCCAGGTCCCAGCAGCCAAGGTATAATTGGGGCCATGCAGGAGGGAAGAGCGGGACTGGATGGAGAACACTACACACTTGTGTTTGTGGTACGAGTTACTACGAGGGTATAAAGGATAAAATAATTCCATTCTGTGCTGTTGAGAGTTCACCTGGAATCACTGACTGGAAAGGGAGTTTTCTGTACCAATGAGGACTGTGCTCTTAACTGGCATCACTTTCCAAAATCTCTCATTTGTAACTTCCTTGTGCTGTTCTATTTCCAGCAGACTTGGAATGCACTGAACGGTTATTACTTTGAGCTGTGGGTAAAGAACTGTCAATTGCTACTACCAAAAGGGCCCCGGTGGAGGAGATAAGACATGGACAATGTCTGCACTTAAGTTTTTGGCAACTTCTCCCCTCCTACAAATGTCAGTATTGCACAGCAGACTGATAACAACCCTACAGACTGGGGACAAAGGGTGAGATCAGAACTCGATCCCGATCTTACCTTTTGTTAGACACACTGTGCCTCTTTACACTCTTCCCATGTCAGGGCGTTTTCTGACGGCTCTGCTGCGGCTTTATTGCTAGGACCAGCAATGTCTGCTGTCTGATTGCACTTGTGTACTGCCGGAATCCTTTTGCAGCAGGCTCCTGAGCTGGTGAAATGGTCTGGTTTGATAATGACGCTCAACCTCCCTTGGTTAGCCAGTTTGTGTATTAGAAACTGAACATATTACAATTGTCTTAAAGGATAATAATGTTCCTTAATTAGTGGGGGTGGGGGAATTAAAAAATTCATGGATGAAAACTGTCACTTTAGCATGTAGAATCTTCTCTTAAAGAATCCTGTGCAGTGATTCTAGACCTTTGAAACTGTCTGATGTGTTATATTAAAGAATTTATTTGCTATCAACATTCCCTTACGAAGAAAGACCACAAGCTGCTGTAACAATTTTGTGTCAAGATGATCTAATAAAATTTCAAAACAAAAGTTAATTTTGATTTTTGTAATACCTTTCTAGTCTTACAGCCTTTTATTAAGATTGGTAGATGAGGTTTTTATAAAGCATTTTCAAGAGATCATTTTAGCTGTCACTGAAATTGCAGCCAGTTCTGGGGTGGAATACAGAAGCTCATTAATGCAACTGAAGTGGCAGGGAAACTTTTATGCAGGCATTTGGATAAAAAATTATTTCCTGCTGTCCAGTGGCTTGATGCATTTTGATTAAATCACCTTTGAGTTGCGTGTGTAAAACATGATGATGATGTATAGAAGTATAACATAGCACTCCACTGATAGTTTCTAATGTTTAATTTCCCTTACACCTAATACGTTCTAAGTGTTCATTTAAAAAATTGCAGCTCAGCAGTCTATCACTGTGGTGGGGGGGATTCTGTATTTGGGCCATCCACTAGTCTTCCTGTTCACAAGTGTGTTGTGCCAAGTCTCAGACATGCTGGCCTTTATCCCTTGGAGGCAGAAGAAACAAAAACCCATCAGTGCTTGGACTGGTCTGAAAAGCAGCTAGGCCCATGTGATGAATGGAACTAGTGCAGTCTCTTTGAGTACCCAGGAAAGGAGGTGGCAGTAGAGGAAACATTTTGAAGCTAAGGGCTGCAGTCCGCTATCTGCAATGAAACTCAAGCTAGGAGAAAGATGGCCTGTTTACAGATACTCCAGCTGGGAGCAAGGAAAAGTGCTCTCAGATGGTTGGAGCCTTCATAACCACAGTGCAGAAAGGCTTGTTTATCTTTACTGTGGCTTCAGTTTTGAGGGCAGAGAAAACAGAACTCTGTTTCAACATGCCATAGGGCAGCAGGGGAAGGTTTGGTCTAGTTTCGACTCAAGAACAACTGCCATTTAATAAAACAGTCACAATTAACAGGTGAGATGCATTGGCAGAGCTCAGGGGGGCAGCATGGAGCAGGCCTGCCCTGGCATCAGTCCCATGGTTAGAGGAGCACTGATGCCCTGTCTTGTGCATTTGCAGCTAAGGGCAAATGGAAACCATGCGGAAGCAGAACATGAGTGTAGCTGGTGTGAGGATTATGAGTTTTGCTAACCACTCTGCATTTTAAATCCAGCTTCTGCCTTTCAGACTCGGACACCTGCTGGCTCCAGCTCCACGTACTGGGTAGTTTTAATTCGCTTTTCCCTTAGGAAATACCCTCTGTCCCCTCTTCTACTCGTTTTTAGACTTCAACTCCTGCTAAGGCCCCACAAACAATGGCAAAACGCATACAAACCATTACCTTCCAGGAGGCCGAACAAGGGACCCCAGTCATCGTCCTTGTTCCCCAAACATCTGCAAACTGCATCTTCCACTGCTCTGTGCAGGCCAATAACCTCCAGCAGTACTGCAGATTGGAGAGCCCTTCCTGTGGTGTCTACGCTAGCGATTCTGCTACACATGTATCACCAAGCCACCCTCCATCTAGGGCCAACAGAGCCGGGCCCTGGCTCCATCTCATCTACCCCTGGTGAGCAGGTCCACACCATGGTTAGAATGCTGGCAAACGCCAGCTCCTGTCTCTAGCAGTGCTGCTATTGGCCAGGGAGACCCGGAGGAAAAAGTCAACTGTAGCCACAGAGCCAGCTAGCCCCCAGCCTGTAAAGCTGTAAGAAATCATCTATTTGCAAACTTACTTTTAAAGTTTAGCATTGCTGGGCTATAGGGAAGGGAGAAGAAAACATTCAAGATTAATAATTTTCTAGTAAATGCAATACTGCAGGGGCTGAAAGGGGCACGGGTGCCCTCTCTCAGTGGAAGGAAATACACTAAACACAGTCCCTATTAAAAGCAACAACTCTTCAATTTGTGAAGATTTTCTGCCTCCTTAAATCTAGAGGGTCGTGACTGGCCTCAGCAGGAAGTACTAGGGCCAAGACTGTAGCTTTGGTCACAAACGTGACTGCGAAGCCAGGGCTCCTACAGCATGGGCAGTAGTGCAGCCTAGTGGCCAAGAGCTGCATGTACCTAAACCGTGCTCTGCTTGCCCGTCCTGGGACAGGAGTGCTTTGTTCATTACACTAGGGGCTACGCTTAAGGGGGGAGGGGGAAGAAGCAGCGAGGAAAATCTGAATTCAGTGGGGTTGCATATAGTTCTCTGGCTTCACCATGCCACCTCAATACTAAAGTAGGCTTGTCTGTTCTCAGAGTTATTAAAAGTTGCATGAAACTGTGCCCTCCCACTGCTTCCAAGGATGGTTGCAATGTGCTGCTGAGGGCAGGAGGCGGCCCATAGGGCAGCAGAAAGGTGGGAGGGAAATGATAATCTAGCTCCTTTTATATAGCCCCATCCCCCAGAAAAGATTCCCCTCAACACTGAGGTTCTTTTGCTGAAAGAGCAGGAGGCTGGCGACAGTTTATGCTCAAATTAACAAGTCCCCTTCCTGGTGCCTGCTTACCTGGTTGATGTGCAATTGCTGAAAGACAAAGATGCTTATTAGAGAGCTGGGTGGTAGCTGAGCACTGCTGTCAAAAACTAACCCCTGCCCCCAATCCTCTGAGCCAGAAAACTAGCTTGCTCTCACCAGACTAGGATGGAGGCTAGTTATGCTGGGATTACAGGTCAGTATGGTAGAGCCCATTGACCCCAGACAAGGTCAGAGCCCCATCATGCTGCACAGCGAGACACAGTCCCTGCCCTGAAGAGCTGACAGTCTAAACAGACCCTGGGTGGAAGGGGGGATAGTCCCAGAGAGAAGTCACTTGCCCCAGCTGTCTCAGTGGCAGAGCTGGGAATCCCAGCCAGCGGCCTACCCGCTGGAGCATACTGCTTCTGCACTGACCAGCCGTACACAGCACAGTCAGAATATAAATTAAGAAGCGGAGCGGTCACTGTAGGATTGAAAGGCCTGGTCCTAATCCCACTTCCCAAAGCAATGGGAGGTGACTGACAAAGCAGTGCATGGAGAATATAGCTGTCCTATGCCTAGTAGTGGCAGTAACAGCTCATTCCTCATCCATAGGTGTTAAAAGGGCTGAGCCCAGGAGAAAAGAACGCTTAGCCGCCTGAAGGATCAGTCCTCTTCTAAGGAATTGGGTTTATCTCAGTGCTGGAGGAGGGCTCAGCAGCCGAGGCCTGGCATGGGCCTGGAGCGCTTCATGGGATGGGATTCATGGCAGCTGGCTCCCTAGGCTGTGTGAAAGGAATCTCTGCCCTTCAGGGAGGCCACTTGAAGGACTAGGTCACTGAAGCCAAACAGACACTCACAGGAAGCCTGGGATCCTTCTCAAGGCAACTAGCCACCTTGCTGATTGCCTGAGGAGAAAACCTGAGATTAGAGGGCCTTCAGTTCAGAGGAAAGCATACCAACTTCATCATTGAGCTGGGCTGCAAGGCCCCTACCAGGTCCCCCTCCAGCCCAGCGCCTCTCCCCACACCCTGCACTGCCACAGGAAGGGCCGGAAGAGGGGTTGCAGCCCCCCATCCAGGCTCAGAGGGTTGAGCCCCCAAATGGGGGATTTTCTCCTTCACTTGTGCAGAATCTGCTGTCCTGTTCAGAGCACTGCTCCTGGAAGGGGCAGCCTTGGTGCCTGCAGCCCTGAGTTAATGGCAGGTTGTTCCACCAACTGACACTGATCAATGCAGGTAGAGACCTGCTACTACCTCCACTGGGCCTAAGGCCCAGCTCCTCAGAGCTGGTTAGGCCCCTGACTCCCACTGATTTCTGAGCCAGAGAGACATGATTCACCCGAGGAGAGAACTGAACCAGGTCTTCAAAGCCCTAGGCTAATGCCCTGACCGCCAGGCTAGGCCCAATTCAGCTCTCACCTATCCTGGTGTAACTCAGCTGCAGTCAACAGAGTTACCCCTGATTTATAACTGTCAGTGAAAGGAGAATCTGACCCCAAGGTAGCAGCCCTTCCCCCTTCTGCAGCACAGATGCCTTCAGTTTCCCATTAGGAACCATCAGCCCAGGGGTCAGAGAAAGGGCTGCAGCATTTCACATCCCTGTTTCCCTACAGGGAGTCACCAGAGTGGAAAATATCAGCGGTAGATAGAAAATATCTGCTACTGGTCCTGGAGTCTTTCCAGCTGGTAAGGAAAAAATGCCCCACTTACTGGTATATTTTGTTTCTGAAAAAGAAGAAACACACAGTGAAATAGGAATGTCAGGGATTCCCCCAGCTGTTGAATGGTGGGTTCTCCCCTCGCCCTCGCTCTGGGGCTCAACCTTATAGACAGGGTCTGAGCCAGCCCAGCATGGTTCCCGAGTGAGCGCAGCGTGAAAGGGCTGGGCGGGAGGCGGTACACAGACAACCCACTACTGCACTGATGGCTGCCAAGTCAGGCCTCCAGATCAGCCAGTGGAGTTCCACTAGAATAACCGCCGGAGAGCAGAGCTCTGAACCTGGGCAAAGGTTTCCAGCAGCAAATGTTAAACTACCCCTGGCATTCTCATGCTAGAGAAGAGGAAATCCAGAGCCTACCACACCAGTGCTACCTCTTACAGTAACAGCTATTGCCACAGGGACAGAAGCTCAGTGTTTTCAACATCTTTCCTCCCCTGCAAAAGTATCTGAACAGGGCTGCTGCCTGCCTGCTCCCACCTCAGAGCCACACGGGGTTTTAAGGTAATAACATTCTGTTTAGGGGCCCATCATTTTCTCCCCGTCCTCAAGCCATCAGTGCATGGCTCTGCTTTCCTGGCACAAGGGCAGCTGAGCTGCCCAAAGCTACATCGCTGCAGGCTGTGCAGATGCTGCGAGCAGAAACCAGAACAGCATCCCCACCCCCATCAACACCTGCCCTGTTAGATGAGGGACCAAAGAGGGTCAAAGTAGCTCTTAAATCTGGGTCCTCTCCCACCCCGATGCATTTCCCTCAAACTGCTGCCCACTGCTGGTTAGGGTTTTAGTTCTCCACCACTCGCAATCTTTCAAGCAAGAGTAGATGTTTTTCTAAATGATCTACTCTAGATCAAACAGGTCTCATTCAAGTTACTTATGTGAGTAAGGGTTCCGGGAGCAGAGCCTTGTACTGTATTTGGAAAGCTCATTAAAAACCCTGTGTAATGAACTAAAAACCTAAACCAACGCCATCCACAAGGCCTTGTCTTCACTAGGAAGATATTTTTAACCTCCTTCTCCTAGTGTAGACATGGCCTTAATGACAGATCCTGGAAAGCCGAACGCTGAGCTGACACTTACATGTAATCAAAAAGGCCTTTCAAGGCTGCTTCCCATTCTTCTGATGACCTGTTGAAGAAAGGGAAGGTTTGAACACAACTGTGGATAGGTGGATGGTTAGAGGGGTGGGGTAAGGACTTTTTGTTAGATGTCTCTCTTATAGTGGGACTACCTGGCTAATCAACAGCCCTGTTAATAATCTAGTCTCTTTAAAGAAGACATATATTTCCTCTGCCCTCTCTTAGGCAGTTACCAACGTTCCTGGGTACAGCCCAGCCACAGGGCTCAGACAGAGCTGAAGGGCAGTTCTCTCTCACACAAACACGCGCTCCATATAAAGACGTGCTCCCTACTCGCAGTTATATCCAAAACAAGCTGGTCTGGAGACGTTACAATTCATGCAGGAGACAGCGTCATATCGAAAGATTCCTGTAACATACAAGAGTGACACTGACTGCGTGGGGAAGTCGCCTGTTAGACATATCAGCAGTAACTTCTGGTCGCTGCTGGAACAGTGGAGATTATAGGTCTGGGGTGAAATCCCAGCCCCCTGTGAAGTCCATGGGAGTTCTGCCATTAACTTTAATGGGACCAGCACTGATTTGGGCAGATTCACTGTCATGCTTTTTGTTCAGATCAGGGATCTCAAAAGGTGGAGGTCACGCCCACCCTGCTCTCCCCACATGGCTAACTGGAAGGGGGGCTGCAAGGTGGAAAGAGCTGAGAACCACAAAGCTAAATCATTAATAATGAACCCTGCAACCCCCGACTTACCACAGTGACGTTCACACTCCAGTCTGCCTAGGGAAGACAGGGAGAGTTCATTAGGATTAAAGAGCCCTTGTTTCAACTGCTCACCATTAACAGGCACTAAAGACACTATCGACTGTTCTTATCTGGCCCTCAGACAGCAGCACCTGAGTGCCTCCCACTCTTTGCTATATCCTTCCCCCCAACCCCGTGTGGAGCAGCGCTACTATCCCTGTTACACAGAAGGGAAACTGAGGCATAGAGACTAAGGAACTTCTCCAAGGTCACAAAGGAAGTTTGTGGCAGAGCAGAGAATTGAACCTGGATCTCTGAAGTTCCCAGTTAGTGCTCTAATCACTTGGCACTGCTTCCTCGGTGCTCTCTGGTGTGAAAACTAGGACCTGCTACTCTGCCCGTGATCTTACTTATCCCCTCCCCTCAAGCACTGTAACGCCCTCATTTTCCCTGGAGTCTCAGTTCTCATGGTGTCAGGCAGGCAGTTCAAAACACAGCTCTGCTTCCCCTTAGCCCTACCGCAAAGCTGGAGACCATCCCTGACCTACTCAGAAATCTCCTCCCAGTGGTCCAGGATGAGATCTCCTTTCTAGGCCCCAGGATCTTCTGCAGACTTCCTGAGTCCTGTCCTGCCCTGACAGCTCCTCCGTCCCCAGCCCACTTGGCGATTCAGAGATACCAGCTGCCATCCTGCCCCTTGCCCACTGTGCTCCAGGAGCTCTGGCTCTGAAATTGCCCTCACTGTCTGATAAAATCCCTCCCTTCCCCTGACAGCCTCGTGTCAACACTCAGCAGCCCTTTGACCCCAGTCCCCTCCCTTCACAACACTCGTGTTCACCTCTGCACTCTTCCACTCCCTCTTTACCGCAGCTACAGGTGCTACCAACAGAGACCAAAGCGGAGGGTGTGGCATGCAGAGGAAGGGGAAAAGGCTCACTTTCAATGATAGCTCTCTGCAGCAGCTGGATCTGGTTCTGAAAAACGGCCTGCAGGCGTTGAGGGAGAATACCTGGAAAAAGAGAGCGATGTAAGTTGTTTGGGGCGGGGGCCGTTATTTACTTTGTTTGTATGGCACCTAATGCAGAAGGGCTCTGACCTGCTTAGCAGGTAGGTGCTGCCACAACATACGTGTTAAATCATACATGGGGCCCTACCAAATTCATGGCCATGAAAAACGCATCACGGACTGTGAAATCTGATCTCCCCCCGTGAAAGCTGATCTTTCGGGTGCTTTTACCCTACACCAGGGGTCCCCACACAGTGCCCGTGGGCTCGTGTCCTGGCCGGCGGTCGAGCATCCACCGAAGTTCGGCGGCATTTCAGCGGCGATGCCTTTGGATGACGCCACTTGCCACTGACAAGCAATGTCATCCAGAGGTCGGCGCTGAATTTCGGTGGCATTTCGGCGGATGCTTTACTGCTGCCACGGTCCTTTGTCTGGCGGGCGCCAGACGAAAAGGTTGGGGATCCCTGCCCTACACTATACATATTTCACAGGGGAGACCAGCGTTTCTCAAATTGGGGGTCCCAAAAGGGAGTTGCAGGGGGATCGTAAGGTTATTCTAGGGAGGTTGCGTTATTGCCACCCTTACTTCTGCGCTGCCTTCAGAGCTGGGCGGCCAGAGAGTGGAGGCTGTTGGCCAGGTGCCCAGCTCTGAAGGCAGCACCCTGCCCGCAGCAGGGCAAAAGTAAGGGTGGCAATACCATACCATGCCCTCCTTACTTCTGCACTGCTGCTGGTGGCAGCTCTGCTGGGATCTCCAGCTGCCCAGCTCTGAAAGCAGCGCTGCCACCAGCAGCAGTGCAGAAGTAAGGGTAGCAGTACCGCAGCCCCCCCTACAATAGCCATGTGACACCCCCCCAACTCCTTTTTTATTCAGGACCCCGACACTTACAACACCATGAAATTTCAGATTTAAATCGCTGAAATCATGACATTGACCATTTTTAAAATCTTATGACCGTGACATTGACCAAAATGGACCGTGAATTTGGTAGGGCCCTAATCGTAAATTAGAGCTCCAGTGGCTCACCTATTCCTGGCTATAATTCAGCTTTGTTCCTGAATCAATACAGCTGACTCTAGCTGACTTTATTTCCCCTTAGTGATTCTGCCAGCTTTTTGGAGGTAATCAGAAAGCGCCTCTAGACAACAAGGGAGCACTCAGCTCAGTCTCGGGCCGTCATTTAAACAGATAACGTCTGTAACTCCCGACATGCATGTCAACATCGGGACACGAAAAATATTACTGAATGAAAGTGGGCCTAAGAAATTTGGATCCTCTCCCCAAAAGGGCAGGCTTTAACCAGAATTCGCAGTGCTACGGACTAGGTATGCTTCTGTCAGATCGTATGGGGAAAAAATATTCATAAATTAGCACCCGATTTCGCAAACATTCACGCATATGCTTAACTTTATGCCTGTGAGTATTCCCATTCACTTCAGGGAGATTACTCATGTGCTTAGAAGTTGAGTGCATACATGGTGGCAGAATTAGGGCTTCATTCCCCGTCCATCCAGATCCCAACCCAAGTCCCTTGCATTTCTGCTACGCTTGTATCCTTGTCCCCTGAGAAAAAGCTGTGTCATTCTCAGAGATGCTTACAAAGCTCATGAAACAATGACAATGTTGGCAGAAATTTGCTTTGTTTTGTTTCAATTAATCTGTGGCTTTTAGTGATCCTGTTAGGTGAGAGAACGAAAGCGACCAATATTGTCCTATTGTTTCCTTGTGCTCCCCCATCGGTCTGCCTGTCAGCTCTTAGGGGCAGGGCTGGCTTTTCATTCTGTGTTTATACAGCCCCTAGCACGCTGGGCCCAGGCCCATGAGTGTGGCATCTACATGCTACCACACTACAATAATAATAATACAAATAGAACTTCACTGCAGGCTACTCTGTAATTTACGGTAAATTACAATAATAATTTATTGTATCTCCAGTAATCCCGGTATGGCAAATATTTCTGCCTTGCCTTGCCTATTAAAGGTGGCCTGCACAAACTGGGTTTGTGGCTCTTTATGATGAAGATGGGCAGCTTGAAAGTTTTAAAAATAAAAACGGGAGGAAATCCTGCTTCCTTTTAACAATGGAAATGAAAGTTTTGTCATCTTGTTTTCCTAGACGACTGTACAGATGTCTGGGGGACCAAGCTATGATACCAGAAATCATACACAAGTGAAACCTGATGAATTAGGGGGGGAGTGATTTTTATTCAGAGGGTTTAAAACTTGTATTTTGTTGTTGCTAAAACTTATTTAAGAATCTCTTGAGAAATAACGGGGTAAAAGGTGTCGTAAAGCTCCCACCACGCATCACCAATACCTAGTCCCATGAGTCTTCTAGCAAAACCAGGGGAGACCGGATGTAGCATTCCTGATCTTTCCAGGGTGAAAAAAAACACTTTTTTTTTTTTTTTGGATAAACAGTTTGGCTGTCTGGACACCATCAATAAAAAATGGCATAAAACCATTTTTTTCATCCTTTAAGCCTCACACTGAAATGAACCTCATTTGAGTTATAACACTAATGGTTATATTTGGTCAACAAAAAGGCACCCGTGAAATTAAATACAGAACATGGCCCTGATCCCATGAGGTCTGTGGGAGTTTTGTATTCAACACCTCCCAAGATCAAGCCCCAACATCTATTTTTTTCCATTTTAATATATTTTCTCCCATTTATTTTCCATCCAGCTGCTGATAGCCATCACCATGTCCTGACTTAATGGTAAGCCCTGCAATGGAGACCCATTCCACTACTTCGCTAGGCAACAGACATCCCAGATCACCAACCCTTCTGTACGACGCATCCCCCTTTTCGCAAGTCAACTAACTTACCTGGTTGGTACGTTTTTCCACTCAACAGGATGTCAAGTTTTTCATACACTTTGGCTGCAATTTCATGCAGCTTATCCAGAGCTGGGAATGTAGAACAGAGAAAAGGAACTCCTTGAGGTCACTAGAAATATTGAGCATTTAGACCCGATCAGTGAAATTTCTGTTCAAAGTGACCGTGGTGCAGGCTACAGAATCTAGAAACATTGTTTAAAAACTCTTCATCTGAAACCCATTTAAATGCTGCGTTTGGGGCTTATGTGTTTTGAACAGCCTTGTGTGACTTCTCTGTACTGGAATCAGTTTCACTTCAAAACTACAAGCAAGTTGGTTTTCAGACAAACCCTTCACTTTTCCAGCACCGTCAATCCCAAGTATTCAAAAAATCTGGAGTGAGGAACCTGAAAAATCATGAGATTTTTTTAAAATAATACATTTGCAGGTTTTTTTATTTGCCTTATTTTGTGAGCCTTTAGGGTACGTCCCGAACACATTTATACAACCATGAGGGGTAGGAACATACTTTTAAAAAATCACCAAAAGGGAAAGCTGAGATTCTCCCATATTCACATGACTCCAGGAGCTGATGCTTTGAGCAAGAACAGCAAATATCGTGGCAGCTGGTAATACAGTTTTGATGAACATGGCATTGGCTGAATTAAAGATAACTAAGCCAGTCAGAATGCAAATGAAATGCCGAACACAGAGACCTTACAGAAATAAGGACAGGTGATCAGGAATATTTTCATAGAATGACCACCTCTGTCTTAGAAAATGTGGGTTTACTTTGCCGTGTATTTTTAACATGGCTCATTTTCACCTGGGAGATTATTTAGCAGCAGGAGGCCTATATCTGGCTGTGGCATCACCATATTGTATCAATATCATCTCTTATTTTAATGAAGATTCCAAAACATAACCAACCTTTTCTGATTCCAAAGAAATGAAAATGACATTGGAGCAGTCCATGGGAAGTAACGTTAAAAACTCAATTTAAAATAGAAATGTTCTGAATGCTACAATTCGTCAAGCTCAGAACCGTTTAACAGATTCCAAACTTTTAGTAAACTAGTCTCTCTTTGCAAAGCCAGGTAAAATTTCCACTTGTAACTATTCCTGTTGGATCCAGGGGCGGCTCTATGGTTTTTGCCGCCCCGAGCACGGCAGTCAGGCGGCTTTCGGTGGTGTGCATGCAGGAGGTCTGCCGGTGCCACACCTTCGGTGTCCCCACCGCCGAATTGCCACCACCGCCACAGGACCAGCGGACCTCCTGCAGGCGCACTGCCATAAGCCGCCTGACTGCCGCCTTCATAGCGGCCCAGAGGCCGCACCCCGTGGCTTGCCACCCCAGGCATGTGTTTGGTGTGCTGGTGCCTGGAGCCGCCCCCGGTTGGATCTGTGCTAATGGAAGGGCAGGCACAATCAAAGGCTAAGGGGCAAGGTAAAACAGAAACAATCTCTTCTCTCAAGAGATGTTCATCTGCTCCTTGAATTAATAGTTAGATTAGGAAAGACTGACATGCATGATGGCAAATGAACTGAATAGGGCCTAGGGAGGAAGGGAAATGAGATTAAAATGACATAAACATACATCAAAAAGTAGAAGTGCAAACCACAGGCCCTGATTGTCTTGTTTATACTGTGCAGTGGAAGATTACAGCCCCAAGAGTTATAGGCTCAGATCCTCAAAGGCAGTAGTTATCAACCAGGGGTACGCACACCCCTGGGGGTACACACAGCTCTTCCAGGGGGTACATCACCTCATCTAGATAGTTGCCTAGTTTTACAACAGGCTACTAGCACTAGCCAAGCCAGCACAAACTAAAATTTCATGCAGACAATGATGTGTTTATACTGCTTTATGGACTATACATTGGATGTAAGTACAAAAATTATATTCCAATTGATTTATTTTATAATTATATGGCAAAAATGAGAACAGAAACAATTTCTCAGTAATAGCGTCCTCTGGCACTTGTGTATTTCTGTGTCTGATTTTGTAAGCAAGTCGTGTTGAAGTGAGGTGAAACTTGGCGGTACACAAGACAAATGAGACTCCTGAAAGGGGGACAGTCGTCTGGAAAGGCTGAGAGCCTCTGTTCAAAGGTATGTAGACTTCTAACTTCCATTACATCAATAGAAGCTAGGAACCTAAATACCTTTGAGGATCTGGGCCATGATCCTACATTTCACAGTGCATAGACTGGGACTGTACTCTGTGTTTTCCTTATCATAGCTTCACGTGACGGCTGCTCATCCTACCCTTCCATACACCTTGTATAACACAGATTATCTCCAAATAGCATAAATTCCTGCTAGATCTCACTAGTTTGGAGTACATTTTAAGGTCAAGATTTGTAAGTATTCCAGTCATGTAAGAAGGGGTTTTGTCACGTTTCGATGAGACATTTAAAATCCCACTAGGTTTGTTTAAAAATCTCCTTCATTTAAAGTCCTAGCAGCAGAACTTCGGAAGTTCACATCCCATGTCAAATGTTGACATGGTTTTGCACAACCTCAATTGTCAGTTCAGTTTTGGGGTTTGGTTTTATATTTCTTCCTAAGGGACAGATACTGATCTTTTCCCATCCAGGATCTTTCAAAAGGGACAAGTTCTTTTTTAGAAAGTGTGGCCTGTTGAGTAGATTGCAGGCCATGCACAGCCCACCAGAACATTTCATAAGGCCCACAGCCTGCTTCAACACAATACACTAACGGCTAATTCATTAGGGTTTTGTCATCATTTAGTTTATACAAATGTGTAAATAGACAGTACTGAACATAGAAACAATCTATCAAAATACATACAAAACAAGCTGAACTTAAAATATAAATCAATACAGATGACTTTAAATCTTATTAATACACCTCTACCCCGATATAACGCTGTCCTCGGGAGCCAAAAATATCTTACTGCGTTATAGGTGAAACTGCGTTATATCAAACTTGCTTTGATCCGCTGGAGTGCACAGCCCTGCTCCCCCGAAGTGCTGCTTTACCGCGTTATATCCAAATTTGTGTTATATCGGGTCATGTTATATCAGGGTAGAGGTGTATATGTAGAATGTTTGATCCACCCAAGGCTGTGCTTAGGTTCATGTGGTCCTCCTGTGTAATAAGGCTGCCCATCACTGGGGTACACCACTGGACTGGGACTTAAGAGACCAGCATTCAATTCCTAGCTAACCCCCTAGCCTTTTTAGCAGCTGTATCACATTGGTTTCTCTCATTCAATCTGTGATCCATTATAACCCCCAGATCCCTTTCAGCAGTACTACCACCTAGCCAGTTATTCTCTATTTTGTAGTTGTGCATTCAATTTTTCCTTCCTATTACTTTGCACTTGTCTTTACTGAATTTCATCTTGTTGAGTTCCGACCAATTCTCCAATTTGTCAGGCTTGTTTTGAATTCTAATCCTGCCCTCCAAAGTTCTAGGAACCCTCCCATCTTGGTGTCATCCACAAATTTTAGAAGCATCTTCTCCACTCCATTATTCAAATCATTAATGAAAATACCGAATAGTACTGGACCAAGGACACACCTGTGGGACTCCACTAGCTACGTCCCTCCAGTTTGATCACTACTCTTTGAGCATGGTCATTCAACCAGTTGTGCACCCACTTTATAGTAATTTAATCTAGAGTTCTAGATCACATTTCCCTTATGAGAATGTCACTTGGGGCTGCGTCAAAAGCCTTACTAAAATCAAGATATAGTGAATAATGGAAGGATTATAGGATTATCCTCCCCGGTGTTGCCATCTGGGATGAGATTTTGTCTTTTTCTTAAAGCCCCAGCTTCTGGAGTCCTGGGATAGGAAGAGAATCACAGCTTCTTTTTTCTTTCTTCTCATTTTTTTTAAAAGTATGTTTCTAGCCTTTCTGGTTGGGGAGAAAAAACTTGAAAACGGACTCCCCCAATGGCAAATAAAAAGACCTAACTAGCATTTATTCTTCTTCTTCAAAAAAACCCTCAATTTTTATGCCAATCTCATAATTTCGGAGGTCTGAATTCTAATTTTGGAACACTTAGGGGTTGGCAATACTGTGCCCCTATGCAGTCAGATGGGGCTACTCACCAATGGGAGGAGAGAGGCTGAGCAGTTGCCTATGGGAGATGTCCATAGGTTCTGTAATAGGGCTGCTGGGGGTGCAGCAGCACCCCCAGCTTGAAGTGGTTTCCATTATGTACAGGGTTTAGAGTTTGGTTCAATGACTTTCAGAACTCCCGCTATTCAAATTGTTCCAGCCCCCCTGGAGGGATCTAGAGGATCTCTTTCCCCTCTATAGCAGTGGTTTTCAAACTTTTTTTCTCATTACCCAGTTGAAGAAAACTGTTGATGCCCGTGACCCAACAGAGCTGGGGATGAGGGGTTTGGGGTGTGGAAAAGGCTCAAGGCTGGAGCAAAGGGTTGGGATGCAGGGGTGAGGGCTGCAGGGTGAGGATGGGAATGAGGGGTTCAGGGTGTAGGAGGGGGCTCTGGGCTGGGGCAGGGCGTTGGGGTGCATGAGAAGGTCAGGGCTCTGGGCTGGGGGTGCAGGCTCTGGTGTGGGGCTGGGGATGAGGAGTTTGGGGTGCAGGAGGAGGCTCTGGGTTTGAGGGGACTCAGGGCTGGGGCAGGAGATTGGGGCTTACTGTGGGCAGCTCCCGGTCAGCAGCACAGCAGGGGTGCTAAAGCAGGCTTCCTGTCTGTCCTGGCACCGCGGACCATGCTGCACCCCAGAAGCGGCCAGCTCCTCGGCGGAGGGAGCACAAGCAGCTTTGCAGGGCTCTCTCCGCAGGCACTGCCCCTCCCAGCTCCTGGCCAATGGGAGTGCAGAGCTCGGGGCAGGAGCAGCACACAGAGCCCTGTGGCCCCCCTGCCTAGGAGCCGGACCTGCTGCTGGCCGCTTCTGGGGCACAGTGCAGTATCAGAACAGGTAAGAACTAGCCTGCCTTAGTCAAGCAGCATCGCCAACATTACTTTTAACAGTCTGGTCAGCGGTGCTGACCAGAGCTGCCGCGACCCAGTGCCTTCCATTCTGCGACCCAGTACTGGGTCGCAACCCACAGTTTGAAAACCACTGCTCTAGAGGATCTGAGAGGCACATATTGATCTCAGTGCATAATGCCAAGTGCCCACAGGAGGTTCCTATCTTGAGAGACTAGGCCTAGGAGGGAAGGATGGTGCCCAGTAGATCCTTGCTTTCTCAGGGCACCCGGAGGGCTTGCAAGGGCTCTCCCTTCTGGGGGGGCTGTGCTTAGGGGTGTCACTCCTGGATCCCAGAGCGGCTGAGAGGAACCTCCTCTCTCAGGGACCCCAAAGGGTGGGAAGATGGGGGAGGGCTCCTGGGAAGGCTCTCCTGGAATCAATCAGGGATTTGGGAGGAGGGCAGCCTGAGGGGCAGAGTGGTGGTATTGTGCCGGGGGGTGTCACCCGGGGGCAGGGAGTGGGGTGTCCCGGGATCACTCAGGGAACCAGGACAGGGCCTGAAGGGGAGCAGGATGGGCAGGAACTGGGGGGGGGGGGTGTCCTGGGGTAACTCGGGGGCAGGGAGTGGGGTGTCCCGGGATCACTCAGGGAACCAGGACAGGGCCTGAAGGGGAGCAGGATGGGCAGGAACTGGGGGGGGGTGTCCTGGGGTAACTCGGGGGCAGGAGTGGGGTGTCCTGGGGTCACTCAGGGAACTGGGGCAGGGTCTGGAGGGGAGCAGGAATTGGCAGGAACTGTGGGGGGGTCCTGGGGTCACTTGGGGGCAGGGAAGGGGGTGTCCCAGGGTCACTCGAGGAACCAGGGCAGGGCCTGGATGGGAGCAGGACGGGCAGGGCCAGGGAGAGTGGGTGTCCTGGGAGGGGTGTCCCAGGGTCACTCGGGGAACCGGGGGATGTCGCAGGCTCGACCCAGGGGTGCTGGTGGCGGTCGGGGGGGGGGGTGTCCAGGGGTCACTCGGGGACCCCGGGGCTGTCGCGGGCTCGAGTCAGGGGCGGCAGGGGGTGGGGGGGTATCCCAAGAGGGTGTCCAGGGGTCACTCGGGGACCCAGGGGGCATCGCAGGTTCAAGCCAGGGGAGGCGGCGGCGGTCGGGGGGGATGTTGTGGGGGGGCGTGTCCCGGCATCACTCGGGGACCCCGGGGGTGTCGCAGGCTCGATCTAGGGGCAGCGGCGGTCGGAGTGTGTGTCCCGGGGGGGGTCCAGGGGTCACTTGGGGTGTCGCAGGCTGGACCCAGGGGCGGCAGCAGTCGGGTGGGGTATTCGGGGGGGGGGCTGTCCTGGGTCACTCAGGGACCCAGGGGCGGCGGTCGGGGGGGTGTCCAGGGGTCACTCGCGGACGCCGGGGTGTCGCAGGCTCGACCCAGCGGCGGTCGGGGCGGTTCCGGGGGGGTGTCCAGGGGTCACTCGGGGACCTAGGGGCGGCAGCAGTCGGGGGGGTAACCTGGGGGGGTGTCCCGGGGTCACTCGGGGATCCAGGGGCGGCGGTCGGGGGGCGGGGGGTGTCCCGGGGGGGTGTCCAGGGGTCACTCAGAGACCCCAGGGGTGTCGCAGGCTGGACCCAGGGGTGGCAGCAGTCGGGAGGGGGGTATCCCGGGGGGGTGTCCCGGGGTCACTCAGGGATCCAGGGGCAGGGGGTGTCCCGGGGGGTGTCCAGGGGTCACTCGGGGACCCCAAGGGTGTCGCAGGCTGGACCCAGGGGCGGCAGCAGTCGGGGGGGGTATCCCGGGGGGGTGTCCCGGGGTCACTCGGGGATCCAGGGGCGGCGGTCGGGGGCGGGGGGTGTCCCGGGGGGGTGTCCAGGGGTCACTCGGGGACCCCGGGGTGTCGCAGGCTCGACCCAGTGGCGGGAGGGGTCCCGGGGGGGGGTCCCGGGGTCACTCGGGGATCCGGGGGCGGGGGGTGTCCCGGGGTCACTCGGGGACCCCAGGGGTGTCACAGGCTGGACCCAGGGGCGGCAGCAGTCGGGGGGGAGGTGTCCCTGGGGGGTGTCCCGGGGTCACTCGGGGATCCGGGGGACGGGGAGTGTCCCGGGGGGTGTCCAGGAGTCACTCGGGGACCCCGGGGGTGTCGCAGGCTCGACCCAGGGGCGGCAGCAGTCGAGGGGGAGTATCCTGGGGGGCGTCCAGGGGTCACTCGGGGACCCCGGGATGTCGCAGGCTGGACCCAGGGGCGGCAGCAGTCGGGGGGGGGGTATCCCGGGGGGGTGTCATCCCGGGGGGGTGTCCCGGGGTCACTCGGGGATCCAGGGGCGGCGGTCGGGGGGCGGGGGGTGTCCCGGGGGGGTGTCCAGGGGTCACTCGGAGACCCCAGGGGTGTCGCAGGCTGGACCCAGGGGCGGCAGCAGTCGGGGGGGGTATCCCGGGGGGGTGTCCCGGGGTCACTCGGGGATCCGGGGGCAGGGGGTGTCCCGGGGGTTGTCCAGGGGTCACTCGGGGACCCCAAGGGTGTCGCAGGCTGGACCCAGGGGCGGCAGCAGTCGGGGGGGGTATCCCGGGGGGGTGTCCCGGGGTCACTCGGGGATCCAGGGGCGGCGGTCGGGGGCGGGTGGTGTCTCGGAGGGGTGTCCAGGGGTCACTCGGGGACCCCGGGGTGTCGCAGGCTCGACCCAGTGGCGGGGGGGATCCCAGGGGGGTCCCGGGGTCACTCGGGGACCCCAGGGGTGTCACAGGCTGGACCCAGGGGCGGCAGCAGTCGGGGGGGAGGTGTCCCTGGGGGGTGTCCCGGGGTCACTCGGGGATCCGGGGGACGGGGGGTGTCCCGGGGGGTGTCCAGGGGTCACTCGGGGACCCCGGGGGTGTCGCAGGCTCGACCCAGGGGCGGCAGCAGTCGGGGGGGAGTATCCTGGGGGGTGTCCAGGGGTCACTCGGGGACCCCGGGATGTCGCAGGCTGGACCCAGGGGCGGCAGCAGTCGGGGGGGGTTATCCCGGGGGGGTGTCATCCCGGGGGGGTGTCCCGGGGTCACTCGGGGATCCGGGGGTGTCCAGGGGTCACTCGGGGACCCCGGGGTGTCGCAGGCTGGACCCAGGGGCGGCAGTAGTCGGGGGGGGGAGTATCCCGGGGGGTGTCCCGGGGTCACTCGGGGATCCGGGGGCGGGGGATGTCCCGGGGGGTGTCCAGGGGTCACTCGGGGATCCGGGGGGCGGGGGGTGTCCAGGGGTCACTCGGGGATCCGGGGGGTGGGGGGTGTCCCGAGGTCACTCGGGGATCCAGGGGCGGCGGTCGAGGGGCGAGGGGTGTCCCGGGGGGGTGTCCAGGGGTCACTCGGGGACCCCAGGGGTGTCGCAGGCTGGACCCAGGGGCGGCAGCAGTCGGTGGGGGGTATCCCGGGGGGTGTCCCGGGGTCACTCGGGGATCCGGCGGGCGGGGGGTGTCCTGGGGTCACTCGGGGATCCGGGGGGCGGGGGTTGTCCCGAGGTCACTCGGGGATCCAGGGGCGGCGGTCGAGGGGCAAGGGGTGTCCCGGGGGGGTGTCCAGGGGTCACTCGGGGACCCCCGGGATGTCGCAGGCTCGACCCAGTGGCGGGGGGCGTCCCGAGGGGGGGTCCCGGGGTCACTCGGGGATCCGGGGGCGGGGGGTATCCCGGGGGGGTGTCCCGGGGTCACTCGGGGATCCAGGGGTGGCGGTCGTGGGGCGGGGGGTGTCCCGGGGTCACTCGGGGATCCGGGGGCGGGGGGTGTCCCGGGGGGGTGTCCCGGGGTCACTCGGGGATCCGGGGGGCGGGGGGTGTCCCGGGGTCACTCGGGGCCCCGGGGTGTCGCAGGCTCGACCCAGCGGCGGGGGATGTCCCGGGGGGTGTCCAGGGGTCACTCGGGGATCCGGGGGGCGGGGGGTGTCCCGGGGTCACTCGGGGACCCCAGGGGTGTCGCAGGCTGGACCCAGGGGCGGCAGCAGTCGGGGGGGGTGTCCCGGGGGGTGTCCAGGGGTCACTCGGGGCCCTGGGGTGTCGCAGGCTCGACCCAGGGGCGGCAGCAGTCGGGGGGGGTATCCCGGGGGGGTGTCCCGGGGTTACTCGGGGATCCGGGGATGGGGGGTGTCCCGGGGTCACTCGGGGATCCGGGGGCGGGGGGTGTCCCGGGGGGTGTCCAGGGGTCACTCGGGGATCCGGGGGCGGGGGGTGTCCCGGGGGGTGTCCAGGAGTCACTCGGGGACCCCAGGGGTGTCGCAGGCTGGACCCAGGGGCGGCAGCAGTCGGGGGGTGTCCCGGGGGGTGTCCCGGGGTCACTCGGGGATCCGGGGGCGGGGGGTGTCCCGGGGGGTGTCCCGGGGTCACTCGGGGATCCGGGGGCGGGGGGTGTCCCGGGGTCACTCGGGGATCCGGGGGCGGGGGGTGTCCCGGGGGTGTCCCGGGGTCACTCGGGGATACGGGGGCGGGGGGTGTCCCGGGGTCACTCGGGGATCCGGGGGCGGGGGATGTCCCGGGGGGTGTCCAGGGGTCACTCGGGGATCAGGGGGGCGGGGGGTGTCCAGGGGTCACTCGGGGACCCCAGGGGTGTCGCAGGCTGGACCCAGGGGCGGCAGCAGTCGGGGGGGGTGTCCCGGGGTCACTTGGGGATCCGGGGGCGGGGGGTGTCCCGGGGGGTGTCCAGGGGTCACTCGGGGATCCGGGGGACGAGGGGTGTCCCAGGGGGTGTCCCGGGGTCACTCGGGGATCCGGGGGGCGGGGGGTGTCCCGGGGGGTGTCCCGGGGTCACTCGGGGGCGGGGGGTGTCCCGGGGGGTGTCCAGGAGTCACTCGGGGACCCCAGGGGTGTCGCAGGCTGGACCCAGGGGCGGCAGCAGTCGGGGGGTGTCCCGGGGTCACTCGGGGATCCGGGGGACGGGGGGTGTCCCAGGAGTCACTCGGGGACCCCGGGGGTGTCGCAGGCTCGACCCAGGGGCGGCAGCAGTCGGGGGGGAGTATCCTGTGGGGCGTCCAGGGGTCACTCGGGGACCCCGGGATGTCGCAGGCTGGACCCAGGGGCGGCAGCAGTCGGGGGGGGGTATCCCGGGGGGGTGTCATCCCGGGGGGGTGTCCCGGGGTCACTCGGGGATCCAGGGGCGGCGGTCGGGGGGTGTCCCAGGGGGGTGTCCAGGGGTCACTCGGAGACCCCAGGGGTGTCGCAGGCTGGACCCAGGGGTGGCAGCAGTCGGGGGGGGGGTATCCCGGGGGGGTGTCCAGGGGTCACTCGGGGATCCGGGGGGCGGGGGGTGTCCCGGGGGGTGTCCAGGGGTCACTCGGGGATCCGGGGGGCGGGGGGTGTCCAGGGGTCACTCGGGGGCGGGGGGTGTCCCGGGGGGTGTCCCGGGGTCACTCGGGGATCCGGGGGCGGGGGGTGTCCCGGGGGGTGTCCCGGGGTCACTCGGGGTCCCGGGGGGCGGGGGGTGTCCAGGAGTCACCCGGGGGCGGGGGGTGTCCCGGGGGGTGTCCCGGGGTCACTCGGGGTCCCGGGGGGCGGGGGGTGTCCAGGAGTCACCCGGGGGCGGGGGGTGTCCCGGGGGGTGTCCCGGGGTCACTCGGGGATCCAGGGGGCGGGGGGTGTCCAGGAGTCACCCGGGGGCGGGGGGTGTCCCGGGGGGTGTCCCGGGGTCACTCGGGGTCCCGGGGGGCGGGGGGTGTCGCAGGCTGGACCCAGCGGCGGGGGGGGGTCCCGGGGTCACTCGGGGATCCGGGGGCGGGGGGTGTCCTGGGGGGTGTCCCGGGGTCACTCGGGGATCCGGGGGGCGGGGGGTATCCCGGGGGGGTGTCCCGGGGTCACTCGGGGATCCGGGGGCGGGGGGTGTCCAGGGGTCACTCGGGGATCCGGGGGCGGGGGGTGTCCCGGGGGGGTGTCCAGGGGTCACTCGGGGGCGGGGGGTGTCCCGGGGGGTGTCCAGGGGTCACTCGGGGCGGGGGGTGTCCCGGGGGGTGTCCCGGGGTCACTCGGGGATCCGGGGGGCGGGGGGTGTCCCGGGGTCACTCGGGGATCCGGGGGTGTCGCAGGCTGGACCCAGCGGCGGGGGGGGTCCCGGGGGGTGTCCAGGAGTCACTCGGGGACCCCAGGGGTGTCGCAGGCTGGACCCAGGGGCGGCAGCAGTCGGGGGGTGTCCCGGGGGGTGTCCCGGGGTCACTCGGGGATCCGGGGGGCGGGGGGTGTCCTGGGGTCACTCGGGGCCCCGGGGTGTCGCAGGCTGGACCCAAGGGCGGCAGCAGTCGGGGGGGGGGTATCCCGGGGGCGTGTCCCGGGGTCACTCGGGGATCCGGGGGCGCGGGGTGTCCCGGGGGGTGTCCAGGGGTCACTCGGGGTCCCGGGGGGCGGGGGGTGTCCAGGAGTCACCCGGGGGCGGGGGGTGTCCCGGGGGGTGTCCCGGGGTCACTCGGGGATCCGGGGACGGGGGGTGTCCCGGGGGGTGTCCAGGGGTCACTCGGGGATCCGGGGACGGGGGGTGTCCCGGGGGGTGTCCCGGGGTCACTCGGGGCCCCGGGGTGTCGCAGGCTGGACCCAGCGGCGGGGGGGTCCCGGGGCGGAGGCCGGCGGCCCGGCCGGGCCCGGCACTCACGGATCTCGGCGGGGATGCTGAGGCGCAGCCCCCGCACCGTGTCCCCGGCCCAGCCCCGCAGCAGCCGCCCCGCGGCCGGCACGTCGCCGAGCCCCCAGGCCTTGCGGCTGAGGCGGGGCCGGTAGGAGGCGAAGCGGGCGGCGAAGGCCGGGTCGCACTGCAGGCAGCCCCGGGCCGCGCCCAGCGCCAGCGCCGCCGCCAGCCACAGGCCGAGCAGCCGCCGGGCCGCCCCCATCGCAGCCCGGCCCGGCCGCGTTCCAGCCGCGCGGGGCGTCACAGAGAGCGGGGAACCCGCGGGGGGGCCAGGCCGGACACTGCTGGGGGGCTCTGGAGGCCGGCAGGGGGTAACTGGGGGGCTAGGGGCTGTCGGGGGGTTGGTTTTGGGGAGAGGGGATAACCAAGGGGATGGGGTGGTTTGGGGGTGAGGGTGGTAACCGGTGGGGCTAAGGGGTGTTTTGGGGGTGAGGGGGTGCCAGGGGTTGGTTTTGGGGGTAACTGGAGGACTAGGAGTGGTTTGAGGGAGAGGGGGGCTAGGGGCTGTCGGGGGGTTGGTTTTGGGGGAGAGGGGATAACCAAGGGGACAGGGGGTGGTTTGGGGGTGAGGGTGGTAACCGGTGAGGCTAAGGGGTGGTTTGGGGGCGAGGGGGTGCCAGGGGTTGGTTTTGGGGGTAACTGAAGGGCTAGGAGTGGTTTGAAGGAGAGGGGGGCTAGGGGGTGCCAGGGGGTTGGTTTTGGGGGAGAGGGGGCAACTAACGGGGTAGAGGGTGGTTTGGGGGTGAGGGTGGTAACCGGCGGGCTAGGGGTGGTTTGGGCATGAGAGGGTACGGGGGGTAACTAAGGTGACAGGTGGTTTAGGGGGGAGAGTGAGTAACCAGGAGATAGGGAGTCCCTGTGGGGAATAGGTAGTGGCTGGGGGAGTTGGTTTGGTGGGGAAAGGGGTGGCTGAGGGGTTGGTTTGGGGCAGAACGGGGAGCTGAGGGTTGTTTGGGAGAGAGGCAGTGCATGGGGGTGGTTTGGGGGAGAGCTAGCAGCTGGAGGGGGTTGGTTTGGAGGGATGACAAGTATGTTTACAGGGATGGGGGTAACCTGGGGGGATTAGTTGAAGGGGGAAGGGGTGCCTAGGAGGTAACAATATCACCAGCCAGCTCCAACAATTTAAAAGTCGCAAGCCGGGTGCCTGAAATTGTGAGATATATTTTTTAAAAAGGGTCTTTATTTGCCTTCTGATTTTTTAAATGAGTCCTATTTTAAGGAGAGCTGAGATTCTCTTGCAATCACAGGACTCCAGAAGCTAGGGCTTTAAGGAAAACACCAAGTAGCACAAAACTCCTTATAAATGATAGAGAAAGAAGGCCAGAGAGTTTTTTAAAAAATATTTTCCTGCTTAGAAATATCAAGAATGCAATCCTGACCCTGTTGAAGTCAGTGGGAACTTTGCCATGGAAATGGGGACAGGAATTCACCCTAAGAATAGAAAGTCTCGTGTTCATTGGTGACATTTCTCTCTGCCGCAGTGCCTCCAAAACACTTGTTAGTGGCCAGGCATCAGCAATCCTGACTCTGTCATCCATTGCCCAGGTGGGCTCTGTATCTACGTTATGGACATGCCAGCAAATAGCATTAGATAATTGATATTTGTTGCCTCTTTCTGGAGATTCATAAGACCACTGAAAAGCGGAGGAAGATGGAAAACCAAAGGCTGCTCTTGTATTTCTCTGTCCATTGGAAGCAGCAAAGGTCTCCTTTTTCCTGTGGGGTAGCCATCAGGCAGAGGACAAAATGTGTGGTTTATATTCTGAAAGACTGGATGGAAGAAAGAAATATAGTGGGTGCATCCCACCACCTGCAATTTACAGTGCTGTGCTACAGCCAGGAAGACGGCCCTTAACTGAGGAAGATGGGGTTATTTTCTCCCAGCAGCATATTCAGCTTTTTGAGTTAAATCAGTCATAAGCAAACAAAAGATAAAGGGTGAAATTCTGGCTCCAGTGAAGTCAATGGCAAAGCTCCTTTTGGCTTCAGTTGGGCCAGGATTTCACAAAAGAGTTTTAAACAGTCTGAATACATCATCTTAATTTTGGTTTAATTGCACAGCATCTCTTATGTCATATGTTCTTTGGTCTTCTGTAGAGTTTATCAGGAAAAGCAGAGGAGATAAGATCTGCATTTCAAGTGAAAGAAACACGCAGAAAAAACCCTCTGGTTTTTGGTACAGGGGGAATTTTTTCCCAGGCCTTTTTGACATGTCATAAAGCAACCCCAAGGGGCACAAACCCAGATTGTTGTTGGGTTTTTTTCATATAGGTCCACCTTCTCTGAGTCCAGACACTGGAAACCTGTGCTATCTGGGCAGGAGAGGAGAAGAAACTCCATCACTCATGCACCCTGCACAATTTTTCTGTCTTTACTGTCATGAGTTATTCAAGCTTAGATCCTGAACAATCTCTGGAACTGAGAAGTAAGTCCCCATAGTTCCCATGGAGATTTTTCCCTTAACGATGCTTTATAATTATTTACTAATGGTATTTCAGTGGTGCCTGGACACCCTGAGGGTATGTCTACACTGGCAGAGTTACGTTGCCGGCAGTTACATCGCCACTCAGAGAGCGCTGAAGGGAAACAGCTGTTGTGCGTTCACACTGTCAGCTGCCTGCACAATAGCATGTTCACACTTACAGCATTTGCAGCACTATTCAGAGCGGTCCACTCTGGGCCACTATCTCACAGAGCATCTCTTCCTCTTCTGCCGCTAAGAGTTGTGGGAAGGTAGAGGGGGTCACTTGGCATCCTGGCTTCTGTCCCAATGCCCCATGATGCATTGCTTCACAGCCCTCGTCCAGACTAACCCGCGGCATCGGCGGGTTAAAATCGATTGCTCGGGGATCGATATATCGCGTCTAGTCTGGACGCGGTGTATCGATCCCCGAGCACGCTTACATCGATTCCGGAACTCCATCAATCCGAACGGAGTTCCGGAATCGACACGGAGAGCCGCGGACATCGATGCCGCGCCGTCCAGACTGGTGAGTACCTCGATTTTAGAAATTCGACTTCAGCTACGTTATTCTCGTAGCTGAAGTTGCGTATCTAAAATCGATTTTAATTCCTAGTCTGGACGTGGCCACATACTAGCAATTCCTGTGCTTCCGTCCTCATTTGGTGCCATCTTTCAACAGTTTGTTTACTGCGCACTCTGCCTCTTCAGTCTGCAGGAATGGATCCCGCACTGTTGACCAGTATGCTGCTCACTCTCACTAATACGTCAGGAGTGGCAGTGGAGTTATTCCTTAAACTACAAAGTACATTGATCTCATCACGCATAGTAGCTACGACACAATATTGCTTGTGGCATTCACGGAGGTGCTGGCCACAGTGGAATGCCACCTGGGGGCTCGGGAAACAAGCACTGAGTGGTGGGATCACATTGTCATGAACATCTGGGATGACAAGCAGTGGCTGCAGAATTTTTGGCTGCAAGCACTGGAGTGGAGGAGGGGGATCGTGCTCAGGGGAAGAGGCGATGACAGGGAAGGGATTTAGGGAGGGGTCCAATAGGGGCAGGGAGGGGATGGAGTTGGGGTGGGGACTTTGGGGAAGGGGTTGGAATGGGGATGGGGCAGGGACCACGAGCACCCACTGGCACCAGGAAAAGTTGGCAGCTATGATGAGGACAAATGCAAAGTTCTCCACTTAGGAAGGAACAATCAGTTGCACACATATAAAATGGGAAATGACTGCCTAGGAAGGAGTGCTGCAGAAAGGGATCTGGGAGGTCATAGTGGATCACAAGCTAAATATGAATTAGTGTAATGCTGTTGCAAAAAAAGCAAACATCATTCTGGGATGTATTAGCAGGAGTGTTGTTAAGCAAGATGTGAGAAGTTATTCTGCTCTACTCCGCACTGATTAGGCCTCAACTGGAGTATTGTGTTCAGTTCTGGGCGCCACATTTCAGGAAAGATGTGGACAAATTGGAGAAAATCCAGAGAAGAGCAACAAAAATGATGAAAGGTCTAGAAAACATAAGCTATGAGGGAAGATTGAAAAAAACTGGGTTAGTTTAGTCTGGAGAAGAGAAGACTGAGAGGGGACATAATTTTTAAGTACATAAAAGGTTGTTACAAGGAGGAGGGAGAAAAATTGTTCTTCTTAACCTCTGAGGATAGGACAAGAAGCAATGGGCTTAAATTGCTGCAAGGGTGGTTTAGGTTGGACATTAGGAAAAACTTCCTGTCAGGGTGGTTAAGCCCTGGAATAAATTGCCCAGGGAGGTTGTGGAATTTCCATCATTGGGGATTTTTAAGAGCAGGTTGGACAAACACGTGTCAAGGATGGTCTTGATAATACTTAGTCCTACCTTGAGTGCAGGGGACTGGACTAGATGACCTCTCGAGGTCCCTTCCACTTCTATGATTCTACATATAGTGAGAGAGAGTCTCTGTCCTGAAAATCTTATAATCTAAATAAAGTGTGGGAGAAAAGATATAGACTAAGCCCCAGATCCATAAAGGTATTTAGGCTACTAACTTCCATTGATATTTTTGCAGATCTGGGCTAAAGTCTCCTTTCCAGGGTGTTCTTTCCTGAGCCATTCTCCTCAGAGGAGAATTCTTTTGCTTACTTTGTCTATGTTCACCGTCTGCTGGCCATAAGATAAAATCTGAAAGATACCTTGCAAGAATATTTGAAAGCCTGCATGTGAACTCCTAGGCTGCTAAGGTGGAAGCACATGTCACATGCCTCCGGAAGTATAATTTTCTCTGGACCGGACTTGCAAAAATGTCTGGGATTTGATGTCACAAGGTATTAACAAGTGATCAGGCTGAGTCCAAGCCCTGTCACATGTAGATTATGATGCAATCTCAACTCTTTTCACACAGGCATTCATTCCCCACCTTACAGTGAAAGAGAAACTCAGCAACAGTCATAGGGAAGATGATAACATCTGGCTGGAATCATCTAAAAAACACTGATACTTGTTATATTGTAAATAGTGCTGCTTATTCCTAGATATCAAAATTCTTTACAAAACTGGGTTACTATCTCCATTTTAAAGATGGGGAAACTGAATGCAGAGGTTAAAATGACACCAAGTTCACTCAGATTATTGGTAGCAGAGCAGCAATAGAGCCTATGTCTAGCCACTGGGACGTGTTGCCCCTTGGATGTCCTGGTAGAAGGTAGGTTTATGGTGTTACTGTACTTTGTTCAGAACCCAAAGTAGTTCCTAATCATGAAACAGAATCTCAGCTGTACTGCTTTAACTATACTGATATAGTTAAGTGGTACCATTTTTGTGAGTAGACAAGGTCTTAGAAGGACAGGGGCCTGGTCTGCATTTAGAAATTTTGCCAGCAATAGTTATTTCAGATAAGAGTGTGAAAAAACCATAGCGCTAACGGACATAGCTATGCCAGGTAAAGCCCCAGTGTAGGCATAGTTACACTGACAAAAAAGTCCGTTTGCTGGAATACTTTATTACATCTAGGGAATTAGTATAAACAAAATAACTCGTTTGCTGGTAGAAGCTGCATCTTCACTAGGAGAGTTTGTCAGTGTAGTTATACTGGGGAATAGCTATACTGGCAAACCCTTCCTAATGTAGACAAGACAATATTCAGATTTCAGTGACACTGGTGCAAATCCCAGACCAGGATCTTCACTGAGTCCTTTGAGATTGTATATCATCTTCTGTGAAACATTGAAAAATCTCCTAAAATTTTACACACACACCCCTTCTCCTCCTGGCTTAGCTGTGCAGTTAGGGATTTGGAATGAACATAGGAGCTGCTTGGATTCTTTCCTCCAGTTGCCACCTTGGTGAGTTTATCCGAGGGCCGGGGCACAGCAGTGACAGTGTCACGATGTTGCGTTGGTGCAGTGCCACCCAGCATGGCAAAGGTTTCATGCTACGTTGTCTTCAAACAGAACAGCGAGGCGGTTGCACCCTTTTGCAATGCAGCAATGTTCTGCGACGTGATTTCACCCCAAGGTAGGGTAACCGTATGTCCCGTTTTGGCTGGGACAGTCCCTTTTTTAGGCCCTGTCCTGGCATTTGTCCCGCTTGCTCATCATGCCAACTGATCATCAGCTGAGAAGAGCAAAGGGGACAAATGTGGGGTGGGACCCCTAATGGGGCACGGAGCAATGTGCAGGGGAGGGGGGCAAGTGTCAACGCAAGCCCTGTGCTGGAGGGAGGGCTAGGGAGAGCGGCTCAGGCCTGCCGACCTGCCCCACGGGCAGGGGAGAGAGAGGGCCCTCAGGTGGGGGTGTAGGGTGGCAGGGGGCTGGCACTGGGGGGACGGACCCCAGCCCAGTGTGGGTGGGAGGCAGGGAGGGCGTGGGCTGGCCCCACATGGGGGGTGTCACCCTACCCAAAGGGGCCCCCTGGCCATGCTTCGCTGGGAGGGGGATCCAGGCCCAGGGGCTGCGTGGGGGAAGGGCAGGCAAGGGGGAGCCAGGCTCCGCCCCCGTGAGCTGGAGGCGCTCAGCTGCCCGGCAGAGGGGGCCGCCTGCCCGCCCGGGCGCCAAGCAGTGGGAGGAGCCCGCGGGCGGAGCGCTGAGCGGCGCGTGTGCCGGCCCCTTTAAGAGGAAGTAGGGCCGGCCGGGCGCGAGGCCGGCAGTGGGGTTGTGCGCGCGGCGGAGATCGCCGGAAAGTTGAGCGGGCCCGGAGGAGAGCGCGGCACGTGACCCCTCCGCCGGGCACAGGTGGGGGTCTCGGCGGAGGGATAATCGGGGGGCTGAGGAGAGGTGCGGCGTGGACATCGGGGGGTCCTGCTGGGAGCTGAAAGGGGAAACCTGGTGGGGGGGCGAGGGGGGCCTGGAGAGGAGGGACTGGGGAGAAGGGACTGGGACGGTGATGGGCTGGGGAGAGGGGCCTGGAGGGAGCTGATGGGGGCTGGGGAGAAGGGACTGGGGGTGATGGGGAGAGGGGCATGGAGGGGGGTGATGAGGGCATGGGGAGAAGGGACTGGGAGGGTGATGGGGGGTAAAGGGGACTGGGGAGAAGGGACTGGGGGGGGCCTGGAGGAAGCTCATGGGGGGCTGGAGAGAAGGGACTGGGAGGATGATGGGGGGTCTGGGGAGAGGGGCCTGGAGGGAGCTCATGGGGGGCTGGAGAGAAGGGACTGGGAGGATGATGGGGGTCTGGGGAGAGGGGCCTGGAGGGAGCTCATGGGGGGTCTGGGAAGAAGGGACTGGGAGGATGATGGGGGTCTGGGGAGAGGGGCCTGGAGGAAGCTCATGGGGGGCTGGAGAGAAGGGACTGGGAGGATGATGGGGGGCTGGGGAGAAGGGACTGGAGGGAGCTCATGGGGGGTCTGGGAAGAAGGGACATGGGGGGTAAGGAGAAGGGACTGGGAGGGTGATGAGGGATAAGGAGAAGGGACTGGGAGGATGATGAGGGGTGATGGTGGCCTGGACAGTAATGGGGGGTGAGGAGATTGGAAAGGGGGAAGCAGGGGGAGTACTGATGGCTGGGGAAGGATTTAATCCCTCTGTGTGCAAAGCCCCCAGGGGGTCAGTGTGGCCCAAGATAGGCTGGGGTTGCTCTGCTAGGACTTCATTAGTGGGGATGGACGGGGGGGTACCCAAGAGCTGCCAGTGTTTGAACTTTGAGCAACCTCCATCTCCCCCCCTGCCCAAGTGTAGGCTCTGGCCCACAGGTCTGTCAGGAAAGGGAAGTGGGTGGGGTGGGCTGTATTACAGCTCTGTCTTGGGGAAGTGAGTAGGGGAGGGTGAATAATACCCATCTGCACGCAGGTGCATGGAGAATAAGTAGCAGTAGGGGTAAGAAGAAAGCAGAGGGTAAATGCACTGAAGTTAGGTCTTCTCCTTGTTTGCCCCAATTATGGCTGTAGGCATCGAGAGCCAACAGGGCTTCTGCTCGCACAGCTGTGTCAGTTAGGTGTACAAAGAAGTGTGATCCATCACGTACATAGCTGTGTGAGCAGAATCCCTAGTGCAGATTTGGTTACACCGGGAAAAGCATAGTTTTGCCAGCATAAGCTGTGTCTATGATAGGAGTGCTTTGCCAGTATAGTATACTGGTTTAGTTATACCAGTAAAGCACTCCTAGCGTACGTGTGACCAGAAGTGATTGCTTCTGCTAACTTAGAGACAGGTATTAACCACCTCCAAAGAAAATTTTTGCTGGATGTGATATGGGATCTTTAGGCTAAAGGGTGTGTGCCTCAAAGCTTGCAAGGCTGGGGAGATGTCCTCCACTATCCAGCAAAGAAATCTGGGACAAGGCACGGTCTGTTGCCTTTCTCTTGAATCGAGTGAAGGACGAAATGTTTTTGAAAAGCCTCATTCGGGGCTGTGATGTCTTCTCTGCCAAGTTTCAGAGCAAGGGGGATTTTTATTGTAAGATAAAATTCCCCTGACCATCTGTTTTTCTTTATGATGGATCTAGTTGCTGCACCCAATCGGTCGTCTTCCACGTGCAAGTTTCAGGCTCAATCTTGTTTGTTAAACAGTTTCTTGGATACTGGAAATACCATATCTTAGTAGATTAATAAAACAGAAAGCAAATACATCAGCCTACTTGACTGTGAGGAGTTGCACACCTTTAAAGTAATAAAAAAGTGCCAAGTCTAAATTCCTGCCAAATTGGTTTGGAATCTGCCTCCTTTGTACTTGGGTGGGGCTTCCGTCCCAGCTGGTGATTCTTGGCTTGCACTGAAAAGCTGGCATAATACCAGTAAGCAGATCTGAACAGGAAGCCATTCCATCGCATTTGGAAATCAGACCATAAGTGAGTGACGGCATGCCGAAGTTGGGACTAGAACTCGGAATCCTCACTCCCTGCTTGTACCATAACTCACCTCAAACCTGCTCACTTTTAGTGACGTCTGTCATAAACTTGTTCCCTGATTGGCTTGTGCTATCTACTAGAACTCAAGTATCCTTTCCAGGTGCTTTCTGGAGCCCGTCTGGCTCCCTGACATTGCTTTCTCCCTTCTGACCTAGGGTTTATCCCCCAGCATTCAGAATAAATGCTTGAACGGATGTGGAGTACCACACAGAAACTTGTTTGCCTGACTTGCTCCATTTAAAATAAATTTTGTGCTGTGCTTATATAGCCACTACTTTGTAACTAGAAAAACTTCTCCATTAATCAAGCCAGAGATTTCTATGGCAACAGTATACAGAGAAAAAAGTTCTTGTTAGTGGTGGAAGCACACACTCTGTCTATAGCTGTATCCATCTCTGCAATGATCTCAAGTTCTGTACTCCTGAAAATAACTCCCAGAAGTTCAAGAAGATTAATTTTCTCATAAGACAGTGATGTATTTTGTGAAACTTGTGCCATAGATGCAGCTGTAGTGGGTAATTAGTGAATTCATAACCAGTTTTGTTGGAGGTTTAGGAGATTATCTTGGAAATTCGTGATATCCAGCTAATGCTTTCATGAATGCACCTTAGGCTGGGTGTTTACCTTCAGTTCTCTAGATAACTCTGTCTCCATGGGACATCTGTGGTTTTTATTCTCAGTTGTGTGTGTCTGAACCTCCTGCTGGAGCTGTTGCTGTGCTAAAAGAATCACCTTGTGATGGAAATTATAATGGACTCTTGGTTGAATCTGATTTCTCTTAACGTGTCTGAGGTGGATTAGGGGCATGTTGCGGGGACAATGTGCCTGTTAATCCATTAGAAAGAACATACACAATGGAGACCATAAGAGCTCTTTCTACTTTGCAAAGGGATGCATAGTTAAGTCTTCAGAGCTGCAGCAGGGGAGCACACGGTTGAGTGTTTTGGAAATCATGCTGCTACTCTGGCTTCTGAGCTTGTGGACTGGAGATAAGAGGCCTGAGTCTCCACTGCCTTGCACCTTGTGCAGCTACTTATACCTGCGCAAAGCGTGTGTAAAAGGCAGCCAAACTGGAATAGTGGTTCTTTATACTTGCTTTGCGAAGATATACATGGCAGCAGTAGGTGCTGGATTCTCGGTTACCCTCAGGGCTTGTCTACAGTAAGGGCTTGTCTACACTGGCACTTTACATGCTGCAACTCTCTCGCTCAGGGGTGTGAAAAAACACCCTCCTGAGCGCAGCAAGTTTCAGCGCTGTAAAGCACCAGTATGGACTGTGCACCAGCGCTGGTAGCTACACCCCTCATGGAGGTGGGTTTTTTTTAGAGCGCTGGGAGAGCTCTCTCCCAGCGCGCTGCCATGACTGCACAAGCCATGTTAAAGCCTGGCTGCAGCAGTGCATTTACGTTGCCAGTGAAGATGTCCCCAAAACACTACATCAAATTAGTTAAAATGGTGTAAATCCACAGTGCGGACATGCATCACTAGGATGTGCTGCACCCCTCTTACCAAGGCAGGGCTTACAGTCGTGTACTAAATTAAGCAATAACAATGTAAGCCCTACTTTGCACAAGTGCAGAACATTTACATGAGAGGTTTGCAGTGGTGTAACTACACTGTACATTGGTAGGGTTACCAGACAGCAGCTGTGAAAAAACAGGATGGGGTGGTGGGTAATAACACGCCTATATAAGAAAAAGTCCCAAGAAATGGGACTGTCCCTTTAAAAACAGGACATCTGGTCACCCTATACATTGGCAAACTTCCTTAATGTAGACATGCCCTAAAGTCCTTTCACACCACTCTGGCAGCATAAAGAGGGCCCCGAGAATACCTCCTGTGCAGGTAGCCTCCCTGGCTGGAGTAGAGTTGGTATAAGGGCTCTGCATCATCCCTGCATCTAGCCCCTAATAGAGAGGGGTGGAGCGGGGTGCGTGTGGCTAGAGTGTACTGCACTGTGGCTATTTTTTCCCCCAGGACAGAACGGAAGCACAGCATAATCTAGAGCTGCCCTGAAGCTGCTCTGACTTAATCAGAGTTGGGCAAGACCCATCTGGCTTTAGAGAATACATGGAGTGCAAGATATCTGAAAGACACCTTTAATTCTTCTCTATTCCAAATGCATAGGGTGACCAGATGTCCTGTTTTTATAGGGACAGTCCTGTTTTTTGGGAGTTTTTCATATATAGGCGCCTATTACCCCCCACCCCTGTCCCAGTTTTTCACACTTGCTGTCTGGGCACCCTACAAATGCAGGAATAAAATAAGTGGGAATTGAGCCCTAGATGTGAAGCAATGGAGCATCAGTCACAAAAATGTAGCTTCTCTCATAAGCAGAAAGCAACATGTGGTAAACTGTGGCCTTGTTTACACTAGGAAATTTCACAAAAGGTTTCCCGTTGGTGCTGCTGTTTTGGGGGACTTTTTTCATGTCAAACCGTGTGGTAGAAAAATCTTCCGATGTGGGCAGCTCTTCACTGCTACAAAGTCTGAGATCTCCTTAAGGCCTGTTGCTTGTCACCAGGCAGATGAGACAGGTTAATGCAGTGGTTTTCAACCTTTTTTTCATTTGTGGACCCATAAAAAAATTCCAAATGGTGGTGTGGACCCCTTTGAAATCTTAGACATAGTCTGCAGACTCCCAGGGGTCTATGGACCACAGGTTGAAACCCATGGGGCTAATGCATATGATCACTGCCACACGTAGGTCTCAAGGAGGAGGAGTAGAGCTGGCTTCACAACTCTCTGTTATGGAGACGTGAACCCTACTGCTCTGCCATCAAAAGCATTATTTTAACACAGGAGAGCGAGAAATGAGTGGAGCTCAAAGCCAGCCTTTCATTCTGATCCTGGTGTGCGCTAAAGAAACTCTTGTAGAATTTCCCATAACCCTGGTTCCACCCCATTGACATTCAAAATGTTTGAACTTGTAATAGAAGTGTTCATTCCTCAGTCAGCTTTACTTGCTCTTGGCCTTGTGGCTCTCCGTTTTCTTGGGCAGCAGCACAGCCTGGATGTTGGGCAGGACACCCCCCTGAGCAATCGTCACTTTCCCCAGGAGCTTATTGAGCTCCTCATCCTTACGGATAGCAAGCTGAAGGTGACGGGGGATGATCCTGGTTTTCTTGTTGTCCCGAGCAGCATTGCCGGCTAACTCAAGAATCTCAGCGGTCAGATACTCCAGCACCGCGGCCATATAGACCGGAGTTCCAGCCGCCACCCGCTCAGCATAATTACCTTTGCAGAGCAGCCGGTGCACTCGCCACTGGGAACTGCAGTCCAGCCCGCGAGGAGCGAGACTTCGCCCTAGCCCTCGCTTTGCCTCCCTGCTTGCCTCAGCCTGACATTGCAATTCACGTTCTACCTAACACCGTTTGCTAAAGTCTGGCTCGCAACATAATCTGAAGCATTGTGTTGATTAGACCAGCTTAGCATGAGAATTTTACACTGGAGATGCGTCAGCGAAGTTAGTTTTATATTTTTTGAAGAAGAAAAGAAATTAGGTAGATACTACTTCGCTGATTCCCTAAAATACTGTTTTGCAAGGACAGTGCAGAGTGATTCATGTTGCCAGAAATAAATGGGCTGCTCACAGCATGGACTTGTCAGAGTTTAAACTGACATTATTTTCTTGCCTCTTAAATCCCTTCAGGCAGGGACTAAGCCAGGCTGGAGGAGAACAAGAGGCATTGTTGCTGCACAGAACTTTTTGAAAAATGGTGTCGTCATACCTTGACGAGGAAAAAAAAAAAAAAATCCTCCCTATGGTACAGGAAGTCACCTGCCCGCTGCAACTTGCCCTAGAAATACATGTCTACACAGTGAACCTAGAATAGCTTCTGGAGTCATGAACCAGCATGTCAGTTTTATTCAGCATCTATGAAGCTAGAAGCCAGTCAGCTCTCCCTTCACATGCAGTCGTGTCCCAGTCACTTGCATTACTGTGCACAGAGCATTCTTACGCATACAGAGAGTTATACCTCCCAAAAGCCTCAGCAGGGGACTTCTGTGTCTATCTAAAGGAAGCAAAGGCCACTTTAAAAAAATCCTCTTTCTACTTGGCCCTAAATACATAACAATTGCAGTGTGAGCAATCCTAACTTTGCAATTTTATGGGGAGACTTTCAAAGATACATTTTAAGTCCTTTTGTGCCTTTTGAAAAATCTTCTCCTAAAGGCACAAAATATGGCTCATTGTGTGGCATCTAGATCATCTTTGGTCACCAAATTGAACACCCAGGAGACTGAAATACTTTCTCTATCCACCACTGGAGTGGGACAGCCTGAGTGGTGGAAGTACGAGCTTTCCCTTATGCCAGAGGTGGGCAAACTTTTTGGTCCGAGGGCCACATCTGAGTATAGAAGTTGTATGGCGGGCCATGAATGCTCATGAAATTGGGGCTGGGGTGCAGGAGGAGGTGAGCGCTCTGGCTGGGGGTGTGGGCTCCGGGGTGGGGCCAGAAATGAGGATTTCAGACAGTGGGAGGGGGATCGGGGCTGAGGCAGGGGATTGGGGAATGGGGGGAGGGCGAGGGCTCCTGCTGGTGGTCTAGGCTCTGGGGTAGGACTGAGGATGAGGGGTTTGGGGTGAAGGAGGGTGCTCTGGGCTGGGACTAAGGGTTCAGAGGGCAGGAGGGCGATCAGGGCTGGGGCAGGGAGTTGGGAATAGGGGAGTGGCTTGGGGTGCATGTCCTAAGCGGCACTTACCTCAAGCAGCTCCCAGAAGCAGCAGCATGTCCCCCCTCCAGCTCCTATATGGAGATGTAGCCAGGTGGCTCTGCTGCGTACTGCCCCATCTGCAGGCGCCGCTCCTGCAGCTCCCATTGGCCGTGGTTTCCGGCCAACGGGAACTGCGGGGCAACGCTTGGGGCGGGGCAGCAGATGGAGCGGAGCCCCCTGGCTGCCCGTATGCACAGGAGTCAGAAGGGAGGACATGCTGCTGCTGCTTCTAGGAGCGCCCCCTGACCCTGCTCCCCGGCTGGAATGCTGGAGTGGAGCAAGCTCCAGACTCTGCTCCCCAGCGGGAGCTCGAGGGCTGGATTAAAACAACTGGCAGGCCGGATCCAGCCCACGGGCTGTAGTTTGCCAACCCCTGCCTTTATCTGTGGCAAGGAGATAGTCTTACCTTCACACCTGACAGTCCAGTCCCCATGGACCTTTCAGTCCTTAACCTTTCTTCTGAGGGTACCAATTTGTGATGTGAATCCTGTTGTTGAGGCCTCACCCAGCTCATTTCACATGGAGCACTCAACATACATCAGCTTGTAATTGCTTTGATTACTGTCAGCCCGGTCTGGATTCAAGTCAGGAATTTAGAATTGAGAGGCTGTGCTATCTCACTACTGTCCCATGAACTATCTTTTCTTCTCCCCCATATGTGAAAGCTTAACACTGAATTATTATTTAATGGGATTCCTACTGTCCATTCATACTAGATCTAAATGCTGATAAATTGCATTTATTCTTCTGATGTGGGTTTTCTGAAACTGTTGCTCTTTGCTACAGTGTGCAGCTATGAAGCTCTGCCCTAGGGTGTGTTAGTTAGTAGAAGTCGTCCTAGCCCCTGTATGGGTTAATTTATCAGATCTGACTTTTTTTTCCCCTTCCCCTTGCTATTACCAAAACTAAATAGATTAAAAAAAATAGTTTGAATACATTGTTATTTGGTCACCTTTCATGAGGGAAGAAAAACACAAATTAAAGTTCAGTATGATTGTTTTATGCAATATGGTACTACTTCCTCTTGTGTTCAACTGGATCAGTTCTGCATTCTTGTGGTTTAAAGGCATGAAAATGGACTGCCCTGATCCTGACCAAGGCTCTTCCTTGGAAACCCCAGAATAAGCATGTGGCTTGCATGAGTTCTTGCTTAGAAATGTCCAAGACAGCATTGCTCTGATTTAAATTGCTGTATTCACATTGCAAAGAGAGGGGGGAGACCAGTAGTACATTCCTGAAACTTATTCTGGACTTATTATGAAAGGGCTATTTGTTAAATCCTTAGGACTGATGATTCGAAATCTGTCTTTCAAAATGGCTGCATTATATTTGTCATTAATGCCTCTCAGAAACCAGATTGATGAAAGGAAAACCTAGGAAGTTGTCCCATTGAATGAAGGCATAAATGCCATCTTTTGCTAGACGTATGCATCCGGGCTTGGATCAGCAGGATTATACAGGTAGAAATTCTGCTGTGTGTTTTCAGTATAACTCTATTTCAAAAGCTCTCCAAAACTTTTATTTTTTAATGTACCTAGTGCTCTTTGCCCTTCAGAGCAGATACTTTGGATTGTCTCCAGCAAGATACATGAGGAAACTGAAAGCAGTAACGTTTGGGGTGGTACAAAGCTACCAGTGAGAACCTCCCTAGCTCTTACATGCATTAGCAACGTATCTGTAAACTGCTGTTCGTGTCTTGATGCTGCCTTGGCAAGGAAAGACATGGTTTGTGTTAATGTCTTAACGATTACTGCCAATATAGAGGTTGCTGCCAATATTATATTAGGACAGTCTTTTTTAAAAGAATTTGGATATGCCACATGGATGTTTTTACTAAAATAGAAACAAAAGCAGACTGAGCAGTTTTATAGGAAAATGCTGGAGATCTCCAGTTAAAAGTAGGTGAATCCCTGCCAGACAGGAAATTAATCTAGGCAGAGATGTCGTTCAAGAAGGGCTATGAATGGTCAGACTTCACAATTTTTACACGCTTTCTGCCTGGCAATTTTGACACTCCCACTGATCTGGTGTGCTCTTCATTTTGTGACTGTTTCCTACTGTGTGTTTGTGTGTTTCTTTCAAGTGTGTCCTTATGGTTATGCTAATTTTGCATGTGTGTACTTTTTCTTTTATTTAAAACCCATTCCAAAGAGCAGTTTAGGGACTTCCTCTCTGCTCAGCATACTCATACAGTGGAGAAATGAGAGACGGATATTTTATCCCTTGAGCAGACTATCACAGAAACTACAGTCTTCGTGCAGAAAGTATTAATTGGGTTAAATTTTAAAAAGTGGCTCACAGGTGTATGTGCGTGGGTGTGTGTAAGAGAAAATGATGTTTTGTTTTGTTTTTTCAAAACAATGCCTCAGTTCTTTGATGCCTAACTACAATCTCCTTGGGTTGGTTTATCAGAAGTACTGAGCAGTGGTAGCTCATATTGATGTATCTGGAGTTGAGTCCTCAGTGCCTCTGGAAAATCAAGCCCAGCATTTGTCAAATTGGACATCCAGTGACCCTGGTCACTTTTGGAAATGTTGGCCTCGGTTTCTAGTTTGGCATCTGACTAAAACTACCAGTGACCTTTTCAAGCTTTCTTTTTGTTCCAAGTTTAAAATATTTGAAAATCTCTCTCCTTCTACCAATTATTATTGTCTGCCCTGAAATACCTTTTTCCCCATCCACCCTGACAGTTTGAAATTGCCAGGACACACTTGTGTATTTTTGTTCATTCACTACCATGATCAATGCAGCTTTGCAAACAGTGTTTTGACTTCCTTCTGCCTCAGTCATCCCTTTGGAAGAGCTATGAAAAATCTGGTCTTGGTTTGCCTGGGTGGGAAATTTGCCACAATGCTGTAGAATGATCAGAAGCATATAACCTAGTCTGTGTGTGGGTCTTCTGTAAGTGTTAAAATAAATCCTACAATATTATTGTTTCTTAGTACAGTGGAGTAGCTTCTGTAAAAGGAAACCTGTACCGTAAACGTATTACTCACCAGGATTTACTTGCAGGGTTTTCAAATGAGTAAGGCAGCAGGATGTGAGCTGCCTAAGCTGTCAGGTCACTTGGCAAGGAAGTGGCTGCATATGTTTCCGACTCCTCCCTGTCTGCAACCCACAATCTAGCTGGCACTACAGAGACCACATGAAATACTTCTTTTAAATGAAGAAGTTTTAAACTTTGGCCTTTGGAAACACTGGTATAAGGCTGTAGAACAGGCACAACAAACTATCCCAGGCAGTATAATTCGAGGAGCCAGAAAATGGAGAACCCACTGGTTTTAATCTGTTGATTGCATTTATTCTGGCACTTGTTAAAACCCTAAAGTAAATCCTCTGTGGGGATGGTGTGCGGGTTGGAAGATGGTACTGCATGTCATTCTGGATGGTGTTTCAGGAACTGAAGGAAATAAAGAATCTACGCAGAGAAGTCATCTCTGTGTACAGGTAGGTTTCCTGAAAGAGGATTGTGGGGGAGAGGGAATCACTTCCTGAGTTTTCGTAGTGGTGGGGAGAGGTTGTCTGGAGAGACCTCATTCCCTTTTTAAAATGGAAGAGGTATTTTTTACAGTGTAGTCTGTGTGTTCAGATGTGGGATGAATATTTGATATTGACAAGTCACAGTGACAGTCCATGTTACAACATTACTAAAGATAGTTAAGACCCAGGCAGATTGTGAAGAGCTACAAAAGTATCTCTCAAAACTGCATGACTGGGTAACAAAATGGCAGAGGAAATTTAATGTTGATAAATGCAAAGTAATGCACATTGGAAAGCATAATCCCAACTATACATATAAAATGATGGGGTCTAAATTAGCTGTTACTACTGAAGAAAGAGATCTTGGAATCATTGTGGATAGTTCTCTGAAAACATCCAGTCCATGTGCAGCGGCAGTCAAGAAAGCAAACAGAATGTTGGGAATCATTAAGAAAGGGTTAGATAACGGGACAGAAAATATCATGAGCCTCTATATAAATCCATGGTACACCCACATCTTGAATACTGCGTGCAGATGTGGTCGCCTCATCTCAAAAAAGATATATTGGAATTCGAAAAGGTTAAGAAAAGGGCAACAAAAATTATTAGAGGTATGGAACGGCTTCCGTATGAGGAGAGATTAATAAAACTGGGACTTTTCAGCTTGGAAAAGAGACAGCTGAGAAGAGATATGATTGAGGTCTATTAAATCATGACTAGTATAGAGAAAGTAGATAAGGAAGTGTTGTTTACTACTTTCATAACACAATTTCTAGAGGTCACCAAATGAAATTAATAGGCAGCAGGTTTAAAACAAATAAAAGGAAGTATTTCCTCACCCAACACAGTCAACCTGTGGAACTCCTTGCCAGAGGATGTTGTGAAGGCCAAGACCATAACAGGGTTAAAAAAATAACTAGATAAATTCCTGGAGGATAGGTCCATCAATGGCTGTTAGCCAGGATCGGCAGGAATGGTATCCTTAGCCTCTGTTTGCCAGAAGCTGGAATGAGAAACAGGATGAATCACTTGATTACCTGTTCTGTTCATTCCCTCTGGGGCACCTGGCACTGGCCACTGTTGAAAGACAGGATACTGGACTAGATGGACCCTTGGTCTGACCATTCTTATGTTGTTAAATCAACAGAAAATGGTGACTCTTTGCCATACAAAGACACTCTTGTCCAGCTTGGAGAAATGACAGGGAAAGAAATAATGGAAAACTAGTGAAATATGCCTTGCATTTCTCTGTTGGAAACATATTTTAGAATAAAGCAGTACTGAAAGTTATCCTCTCATATTAGTTTTACCCCCATGTAACTCCACTGACTTAAGCGAAGTGACTCCTGACTTCCACTGCATAAGTGAGAAAAAAAATTTGCACATTTTTTAAGAAGTGCTGCTTTGGTCAGCCACAGAACCTGCATGTCTTACATTTACCAGAGCCAGATATTGTCCATAACTGCATTTTTCTTAACCAAGTTACACATCAAAACCATAGCTGAATGCGTTAGATCCTGTTGTACTTTAGCTGAAGTTTACATTTTACTAATATCTTAAACTCTTAAGGCTGCTGCTAATTTTACTTAATGTGCAGCTGATCACAGCAGCAAGTTTATCAGGTAGTCTTATGAATCATGTGCAATAGGAAGAGGAAACTATTTGTGGAAAGAAAATTGCAGTGCTAATGTAATGCAACATCCTTGAATGCTGTTCACCATGCTCCCATGCTAGCATTAGAAATTATAGGGCCAGATCCCTAGTTAGTGTAAATTGGCAGATATGGTCAATGGAGTGTTGCTGATTTACACCAGCTGAAGATCTGGCTGTATTGACTTGTTAAGTATGCTAATGATTCCACAGAGAAAAGGAGGCACTTCTTCAAACTCTGGACACAGGAAAACTGAGAGTTAAAACTTGGCTTATATATAAAAATATAAGCCAGGTGCACAGATGTCTCAAGAGATTGGAGGAGACCAAACCTTACTCTTCGGTCACTTGCTGTAATCCAGCTCAGGTTAGATTTGACCAAAAGTCATTGCCATCTTTTGACTGTTTGGCATTCTTGGTCCCTTTCCATTAGACACGGCTGCATCACAAACCACCTCCACTCTTGAGCATCTTGGCAGTCGTAGCAGGAAAGCCAAGAATTGCATGGCCCATGGAGACTAATCGTCACTCTAAGCCCTGAGCTCCAGAGGTCAGGACTGAAATACAGGGAAGTTTGTCCAGCTTCTGCCCATGCTGAGGTTTGCTTAGAGGGCTTCAGTTTCCAGGGAGGTGACTCCTGGAACTATCACAAGTTTTACATCCCTTTTAAAAACCAAATCAAAACCTGAAACATAGAAGGGCTTAGTTACCCAAGTAATGCTACCTATTTAAAAAAAATAGGGTTTTGGGGTTTTTTTGCTAACTGGTTCCTCAGCTGTGAAAACTCCCTCTTTTTGTAGGTCTGGGTTGGCTTTTATGAATCACCCTTTGACAATTTCTCTTGGAAAATCCTTAGTGTCCACTCCACTGACAAAGCGTGGGCAGGCCTTGAGAGTGCTTCTCCATAAGGTTTTGGTAGTGCGTTTCAGTCCCCTCCTGCCATGCCCCCTGTTGTACTAGTACCAAGCAGAGACCTATGTGCGGCCTTTAGCTACTTCCCAGCAAAAACGGGAAGTAAATGAAAAGGCCAATTACATGTAATACCAGCATAACTGAGTGACTGGACTGAAGTCAATGGGGTTACTATGGTGTAAAGACAAGGTAAATGGGAGCAGAGTCAGATCAGTCAAAGGCCTCTTTCTTGTGTTTGGCTGGAGCCCAGAACCAAAGGAGTCTGCAGTTAATACTCATGCAGTACTACAGCTTTCCTTTGAGACTCCAAAGTGAGGAAATAGTGCATGCTACCATCTCTCTGGAGCTAATTTCCTCCTGGAAGTGGCTTCAGACCATGAACCTGCCCTCTACATTGTTAGGGGTTTTGTTTTGCCTTTGTTTTGGATATGTTACAGAAGAATATGTGAGCTCAATATGCGTGCATCTAAGCTGAATGGGCACAGCCCCTTGTGTTTCCGTTTCTTAGAAGAAGTGAAGCATTTTGTTGCAGGATGTGGTGAGGGTATGACTCGGCTCTTGCTAACCATAGCTACTGTCTCGCTGCATTTTGCTGTCAGTGTGCCCTTTTGTTATGACTTTCAAAATTTTTCTCTTTGTGATCAAATGCATCTTAAGCTTATTTTTTCCGCATATCCTTGGCCCTTCGCTGTTGGTCTTAAATTAGTCAAGCAAATATCAGTAGCTTCAGGGGTTCATGCAAACACCTCTCCTTATTGGTTTGTGAAGAGTATGCATTCCCCAAGGCAAAATTTGGTCAAAAGCACAGAGCTTCACTTGGTTTCATCTCAAAACTGGCCCAGGCTCACTTGATCACGAGTGAATCTCTCAATGAACCCGGCTGGAATTTTGAGTTGGTACCAACTAAAAAATGGGAGGGGTGGGTGGATGTGGATACCCTGCCCTTTCCTCTCTTGTTGGGGTGACTTTGTGAACATGTGGCATGGCTCCAGAACTGAACTTCACGGATGTTGGATTGCTGGCAATATGGATTGTTAGCCATGGGGTTCTCATGTATTTTTGTAGTGTGGAACACGTCTTAATAGCGTCTCAGGGCCATTTCTCCTCCCATTGCACAACCATAAAAACCTCTGGCAATGATGGCCATTGCTTACATGGGAAAGTAACATTAAGAAAGTGTTTGATATGTTCTTTGTTCTCCTTAATGCAATGTAGCAGATGCTCCAGCACCATGTGAGCAGCCAACTCTCCTCAGATGACTGTCTCCAAGAACCACTGTGGAGCTACGCAATGCATCTATTGCAGGCTGACTTAAAATGGCCTGTCTTTGTTGGGCTGGTCAGCACCTTCCACACTACACCGCCAAAAATCACGTGTCTGTTTCACAAGGGGAATCCTGTCATTCAGGGACAGATTCTGATACCCTGGCTCATGTAGAGAGTAGTCCCAGTGATTTTAATGAGACCACTTCTGGAGTAAGTTACTCCTCAATGTCTTTAAGGGTATTAGAATCTAGCCTTTGTTGAGGATCCAGCCTGAAACCAATCTCCTTGCTATAAGTCCATGGACACAGCTGTTGTGGATAATATTTTGCACATTTCTGCCTAGTAGCAAAATAATGCTGTGCTAGTTTCTGAATGCTTTCATAAAACCATGTAGCTACATTGGTACCATAGTGGTAGAGTCTTGGTGTCTTATAGTAATAACAGTAATGATCTGCTTCTTCACCCACAATAACTTGGCAAACTGGGTATAAACCTTCTCTCACTTAATGTTTTGTGTAGAAGTAATTGAAGACCTGGATCTGCAACACTTTTCTTACAATGAGTAGGGTGACCAGACAGCAAGTGTGAGAAATCGGGACGGGGGTGGAGGGTAATAGGAGTCTCTATAAGAAAAAGCCCCAAATATCAGGACATCTGGTCACCCTAACAGTGAGAGAGGCTGAATGAGGAACCTCTTTGAGAACTTCACCCTCATTCTTCTGTCTTTTACACTTCCCTTAAAGAAACCTAGTCCTAAGATGAAAGGGTAGGGGAAATGAAGCATATTTGGCTTTTGTTTCAGTTCTGTGAGTTTGAGGTGTATGTCCAAACCTTCCCACTAAGGCATTCAAACAAATTTACTCCTTCCGAACGAAGTCTCTTGTTGAAAAAGCTGCACATCTAACTACTGTAAATTCTGTGTTGCAGATCAGAAGGTACTTGGAGAATCAGAGGAGCTCAGAGTTATTTCTGTGAAGATAGAGGCCATTACGACCAGGCCATTACGACCTTGCCATTGGAAACTGTGCAGCCACTGTGTGTCTCTAGCTGTCGTCACTGAAGACTTGGGAAAGAGAGAGGGGGAAAAAAGAAGAAAAATGTCCAACCCTTTAAAGCAAGTGTTCAATAAGGACAAAACCTTTCGGCCCAAACGCAAGTTTGAGCCTGGGACTCAGCGGTTTGAGCTGCACAAGAGAGCTCAAGCCTCTCTCAATGCAGGGCTGGACTTGAAGCTGGCCGTCCAGCTGCCGTCTGGTGAGGAACAGAATGACTGGGTGGCGGTGCATGTGGTGGACTTCTTCAATCGCATCAATCTGATCTACGGCACCATCAGTGACTATTGCACGGAACAGTCCTGTCCGATCATGTCTGGGGGACCCAAGTACGAGTACAGGTGGCAGGATGAGCACAAGTACCGGAAACCCACTGCCCTGTCTGCTCCCAAGTACCTGAACCTCTTGATGGACTGGATTGAGGTGCAGATCAACAATGAGGACATTTTCCCCACCAATGTTGGTAAGTTCGGGTCTGATTTGTGGGGACATTAATTGGACTGACACAAGATCAGTTGATTTAAATCAGGGCAATTTACATCACCAAACGAAAAACCTTGAGTTAAATGATCCGTGTTAAGGAACTTTTCTGTTGGCACTTCCTTTATTTTCTAAAGAGAGGTGCGTTCTCATTGGTTGATATAACTATTAATACATGTCGATTTACAACTAAATAGAGCCTTTACACTAGATTTGGAACGTCCTTTTTACTACCTAGGAGGGTACACTATAACTCTCTCTATTTATTTAAGCATTTATATAGCTTATTGTTTTCAGATTCTTATTATTTGTACAGTTTTAGTATGTTAGAAAATGGTAAAAGGTAATTAACTTATTGGTGACAATTTGTGTCAAGCTGCACTAGGATGATAATGGGAATTTAATTAAACACACACAAGGGTATAGAATATTTATGTTTATTAAACGGAACTACCTTAAATGTTTTGGATACATGAACGTCAGTGTTTTTTCATGAGCTGGAGAGGAAGTTTCCATCCTGGGTGAAGTCATAAATATTCATAATTTGAGAACTGAGCTCAGGTAGGGAGAAGCTATAAAATAGGAGTATGAGACCATCCAGGTAGGCTCAGTGGCTGATTGTGATGAGATACACACAGTGTCTCCTGGAGTCAGAAGCTGGGTCCCAACCCCTGTGGTGACTTTGCCAGTCTCTTGCACCCAGTGGCACAGGCCTGGGTCATCCACAGGATCAAGATCTTAATACAGCACATGACCTGTTGTGCCATATTGATAAAGCTTGGCCTCAAAAGTTTCCCCGTCTTGTTTCTTTATATAGAAAAGCAGTGTTTAACTCAGTTTGTGATAGAGGCTCATGGATTCAACATATTTATTTTTTATTTAAATGTCTTAAGAGATTATAATTTCAGGTATTAAAGTATATTTTCTGTTAAATTCAGATTTCATGTTAAACAAGTTTATTTTTAAAAAGAAAAACTTATTCTAATTTAAATAACAAAAAATATCCAATTTCTTTTTCAGAAAAATTGACTTTTATCCACCAGTACAGACTCTTGCCCCTTCTATGCCCCTGTTCCTTTTCCAGTAGTCACTTGTTTGACAGTGGTTTTTAACCTGTGTTTCGTGGACCTCTGGGGAGGTCTGCAGACTCTGCCTAAGATTTCCAAAGGGGTCTTCAATTTTGAATTTTTTAGGGTCTGAGAATAGGTTGAAAACCACTAGTTTATGGCATTGGGTATCACTGCTGCACAGATCCTTGAGATGGTAGGTGAACTGCTTCCTTTAGTACTGACTGGCAATTTGCAGAGGGCTGCAAACTTTTGAAAGTGGCTGCTGATTTTGGATACCTTTGTGCCTAGCCTGAGACGTGGTCGGGCATAACTGTTTTCTTTTTTGTTAAAGAAGTGCCAAGTACCCGCAGTTAGCATTGATTTCGGCTAGCGTGGTGAATGCTTAGCACTTCTGGAAAATTAGGCCTAAAATGTTTCAGACGAGGCACTCCAAGTCAGAGGGTGCTCTTGGAAGACTCAAACGGCACATCAGAGATTATGCGGCTGCTGCGAGACGGGAGGAGTCACTGTCCTCTACAGAGGTTGGGCTCCTGGACTTCGTCTCTCATTCTGAACAGTAGTTTAGGACTGGTGCCTGTGCAATATCTGGATTTAGCGCATGTGATTGTGCCTCCATGGCTAGTCTCGATGGCAATGGCCTGCAACTTACTACTAAAATCTTATTATTTAGCTCACGCCGTAGGGGTTTGTATTTTTGTTGCTGAAGGTTCTGGGCTGGTGCCCTCAAGGTCGACTTCTGTGAATGGGGTTCATGGCTCTTGGAAAATCTTACTCATTCTGCCAAAGTATTTTTAGGACTGTCAGGTTGAGATAACAGAATTTAAAAATACATCCATTCTGACTGACACCTGGTTGAGAAGATGGAGGTGCTGGTTGACAGAGGAAAACAGCTTGCAAAATTTCTGAAGTTATGGCGGTTCCATCTAGTGAAGGAAGAGGTCCAAGGCTTGCAGAAGGGGTTTGCAGTCTTGGGCTGTGTGAATCCCTGAGTGCTCTTGGATTCCTTCGTAGCTTATAATTTCTCTTCCCCCACATCTGTGATTAACTGGAGTTGTGATCTTGCCCTCTCATGTAGACTGTGCTGCAGTAATCCAGGTTTGCCTGCTGTACTTCAGACCCATTCAGAAGCACAGCACAGCACAGAATGTGGTGGCCCGTCAGCTTAGTGGACCAGATCTGAGTGATGAGCACATCCATGTCCGTGCTCTGTGAACTACACTTGTTTCTGGCTGCAGTTCAAGGTGTTGATTCCAAGTCATACCCGGGCTGGGACTAGATTACCTGAGGGATTCTTCTCTCTCCTTATGGACGATTGCAACAACTGCGATGTTTTTGACAACAGACCCAAGCCTTTGGGATTGGTCATGCAGGGTGTTTTCAGTCTAGGGCTCCAAGCAGTGATGGTTTTTGCTCCCTAGAGCAACCCATCAGTCCCTGCACTTACTGACTTCATACTCTGGTGCAGGACGCATCTTATTGGCTGTGCCCTTCTTTGCCTGTAGATCTGCGCCAAGTTACATGTGGCTGGTTGGGTGGTTCAGGAGTTCTGCGATCAGAATGATGCGCGTCTTATTTTATTTCCAGATCTGACATATTTCAACCTCCCATTGCTTAAAAACGAAGGCCAGAGGGCCTGATTCTCATTTGTTCTAAGAAGACTCCTTGACACCACTCTGGCAGCATCAAGAGACCTTAGAGTGTGTGTAATGGTAACCTATGTCCCTCCTATGCTTCCGGCGGAGTTTAAAGAGGCCTTGGTATAAACAAGATTTGGAGCCCAAAATGTCCAAACTTGGGTGCCCAAAAATAGGCTCAGGAAGCTATATTTATGCATCTAAACGAGAGGGCTGACTTTCAGCATTGTTGACCGCCCACGGTTCCCGTTGTAGTCAATGAGAAATGCTCCTAAATTTAGCCTTTCAAGTGTTGGCCTAATGCTTTATACCCATGAGATCTGAGACTCCAGCATCTCTCTGGTGTGGTATAAAGCTTTTGTCTCCGTCTCTTGCAGCTTGTGAAATACTGGCCCTTTTTGAAACCTCTCTCAGCAGTGCTTTTTCTTAGCTCTAGTCTGGGTCTGAATACATAGCATCTTGGACAAGTGTCATTCAGCCCTTGCTCCTTGAGTTAGCACTGCTGCAGCAGAGGCTCGCTTAGCTTTTGGCGTAGGGTCAGTCTTCTGCTTTTCTGAATGACCCAAATTACCTTTCAGGCAAAGCCCTAGTGCAGTGGTTTTCAAACTGCAGGTCGTGACCCAGGAATGGAAGGCACTGGGTCGCAGTGGCTCTGGTCAGCACCACCGACCAGGCTTTTAAAAGTCCCATCGGCAGTGCTGCCTGGCTAAGGCAGGCTAGTCCCTACCTCTTCTGACACCGTGCTGCGCCCCAGGCAGCAGGTCTGGCTCCTAGGTGGGGGGGCCGTAGGGCTCTGCATGCAACCCCCACCCTGAGCGCTGGCGCCGCACTCCCATTGGCCAGGAACCAGCCAATGGGAGCTGGAGGGGTGGTGCCTGCGGGCGAGAGCTGCGTGGAGCCGCTTGTGAGCCTCCACCTAGGAGCTGGACCTGCTGCTGGCTGCTTCCGGGGCACTTCATGGTGTCAGAACAGGTAGGAACTAGACTGCTGTAGTCAGGCAGCCGATGGGTCTTCTAACTGCTGGGCTGCTGACTGGGAGCTGCCCGATGTAAGCCTGTGCCTCAACCTTGCGTCCCAATCCCTTGATCCAGCCCTGAGCCTCCCCCAAACCTGGAGCCCCCTCCTGCACCCCAAACCCCTCATCCCTAGCCCCACTCCAGAGCATGCAACCCCAGCCCTGTCCCCTCCTGCACCCCAACCCCCTGCCTGATCCCAGAGCCTCCTCCAACACCCTGAACCCCTCATTCCTGGCCCCACCTCACAGCCCCCAGCCTCTCCCACACCCCTCATCCCCAGCTTGGTTGGGTTGTGGGCATAAAAATTTTTCTTCAACTGGGTTGCCAGAAAAAAAGTTTGAAAACCACTGCCCTAAGGCAACTCCATTCATCTCTGGGATAGTCTGGGTAATATAAGGTCTGTGTTGGGGGTGGGGAAGCAAGCAGTGGAGATTGGAGGAGAGGGGATGTTGCACAATGAAGGAACAATAATAGTCCTGTGACCCTTTGTCCTAGTGCCTGATTTGATAATGAAACCTGTTTGCCTTGTCTGGACAGGCAGCACAGGTCAAGGTTCTGCCAAATGAAGTAGAACCAGATGACAGCTGCATGGGTATTTGTGTGGGAGACCAACTAACAAATGAGATAGGGGAGAAGGAGCTGGTTATCCATTTCAGATCCCACAGGATCCCATCCACTCCTGCACTACCTCAGTGTGTACAGAGAATGCCAAGATATTCATCCTTCTCAAAGTGCTAATGAAAAGGAGCCATCTGATTGTTTGCAGAAAGTGTCCACCATTACTCAGACATCCATCTGCACACACAGAACAACAATACTTAAATGGGGTGACACTGGGGGAGAGAATAAGACAGTAAACCACCCCCAACCTACAACAGTACCTGTATCAGTTGCCAAAATCCTTGCTCTGTGTTGATCTGGGTAACCACAGGAAGTTCTGGGGTGTGGTCCCTTTATTTATCGTTCTTCAGCAAGGACCTCTTTTGGACTGAGTGATTGCCTGAACATCTGTTTCATCTGGGAGGGAGAGGGAAGCTTACATCATCAAAGGAGTTCTCTGTCTTGTTTAGAGTTTTCTAGCTATGCTTAGAATACCAGATTCACTGACTTAACACAGACTGAAAATTAATTTCATGCCGAGCTCTTGGGGGGCAGGGGAAGAAGGATATCTAACGAATACCTTTCACCTCTTACCTCCTCCTTGTATGTGGAGAAGCAATCTATGTAGACTTTAAACTCAAGTTGTTTTGTAATTACTAGAAAGAGCAGCTGATCAAACTCTACTGTATTGCAGATTGCAAATGTAGCTGTTAGAATGAAAGACACAAAGAAAGTGTCGAATGTGAACAGGGGCTTGAAATGACTGAGCGTAATATTATCTTAATTTTAACTCATATTAACCTGAAGGATCCCAAAGGGTTTGTCAAATTTACTAAACTATATACAAGAGCCACTCCTCCCAGCATGCAGCCATTTCTCAAGTGGAGCATTGTGGGGCATTTTTATAAAAAATTATGCAAGATAGTAGACCAACAGGAACTGAAAGAAACCATATCAGATTGAAATGGCAGCTGGAAATATATATGTGCACTAATCCAGTTTGTATTCAGGTCTCTCAGACAGTAGCATCAATAATACAGGACCCAATAGCATAGGTTAATAGCATTAACTTTGGAAAAACTGATCCAGAATTTAGAAAGGAGGGAATGCAGTCTGTGAATTACTCCAGAGAAAACTGTTTTTGCATCACTGCAGTACACACTGGACTGTTTCTTTTTTTGCTTTAGGAAGACTGCATGTCACCAGAGTCCTGGGGAAAGTACATTTCAATAAATCATGGTGCTTGTGTGTTCTTCTTGCAGGTACTCCGTTCCCCAAGAACTTCCTTCAGGTAGTGAAGAAGATTCTGTCTAGGCTCTTCCGGGTCTTTGTTCACGTCTACATCCACCATTTTGACAGGATCACCCATATGGGGTCAGAGGCCCACGTGAACACCTGCTACAAGCACTTCTACTATTTTGTGAAAGAGTTCAATCTAATAGACACAAAGGAGCTGGAACCTCTGGTGAGTGAATTTGGCTGCATTATACTATGAATGGCCCCAGAATGGTGTGTCTCAAACAGAACTCTGGGATCCTGACTCCCGGTCCCTGTCCACTGAATCGCATAGCCAAACATTGGATTCAGTTTGAGAGATTCTGAGCTCTGAAGAGGGTGACTGAAATCCTGTCATACCTATTCCATTCCCCCTCCCTTTACAGCTCAAAAATCTGTTCTTACCCTGCCCTCTTTTATTCCATGGTACCTCATGCAAGCTGAGCAGGGAGGGAAACTGCCACGTTTGTAGATTCTGCCAGGTAACCTCCTTGTGCTTCAGGCTGCCATCTTATGTATTCCCCTGCCACCACCACTCCCCATTGTCTGGTCAATGGCTGAATAACGTGCCTCTGCTGTTCCTCAGTCCGGGTACTGCACTCTGCAATGAGCTGTGCACTCCTGCCAGCAAAGTTGCAATTGAATTCCAAGGATCTATCCTGATGCCTTATCACTGTGTAGCCAGCACATTGCTGTGCATGGCACAGAAAGGCAGTGGGGTAGGATGCTGGTCACAGAGTCGAGCCCTTGGTCCTAGTCCCAGTTGTCACTGACTAGCTATGTAACTTGGAGAGTGTACGTGCTCAGGCTAAATCACCTCCTTGGTCCCCTCCCTGTTCTTTATTTCCCCTTCTGTAAAATGAGCACAGCGATGCTCACCAACTTCATAAAGAGCATGGAGGATGCAAAGTGCCATAAAAGCGATAGGTGTTTGCATTAGTCTGGAATGGTAGGTGATGGTTATTCTATAGCTTTATGCAGTCAGACAGATTTAAATCTGATGGGGCAGCTGAGAGGTCTCCTGACTGTCAGTGAAGAGGAATATGGGGGCAGAGGTTAAAGGTGACACTGAATTTCTTCCCCACATGAGTATTCAAACTGAAATACTGCTTTTTTAATTAATGGTGCTATGGAAACAGCATTCCAGACTTTGAGACTTTCTTACTGAAATGTCTCTTGCCTGGGAATTGTGCTTCTTACCACTAACTTCCCTGTCTTGTGTGTGTCCTTTGATAGAAGGAAATGACCTCCCGGATGTGCCACTGAGCTCTGGACCTTCCTGCCCTCACCCAGGCCAAGCCGCCTCAGGACTGCTGAACCCCATCACTGCACCGGAGATGCCGCTCAAGGGACGATCAGAGACATTTCATAGAAATATATTTTTATGGAGCTTTCAACTTAAAATGGAGACTGCAGAAATATTTTTTTAAAGATGCCTTAGATAACTAGTTTTTATGGTAATTTCTGTAATTGTTTGCCACTAGATGGAAATGCATCATTTTTAGTCAGTTTTTTTAGAGGGGGGAATGAGCATTATGAGAACCACCTGATGTTTCATCTCACTGACCGCCTTGTTGGGTGGCCCTAACTAAGCCTAGTCAGACTGTAGACTTCATTGCTTCAAGTGTTGTTTTTTAAGATGGACTTGCTTTCAGCATAGCCAGGGTGTGGAGACCGTAGCGGTGCATGGCACTGGCTGTGGGGGAGGAAGGCTCACCTGCATCCTGAAGGTACAGCAGGAAGTGCTTTGTTAGGGCAGCTATTCTGCTAGCTGAGAATTAACTATCACTTAAGTGTGCATATAGACTTGGCTCCTTGCACACTTCTCCAGCCCTTGTATCTAACTGACTTTCTCTCCGTGATTAGGCTTTTCTGTCTGAAAATGTCTTCTGTTCCTTCCTCTGACTTCTCAGCTAGACCTCACCCTTCACTGCTTGGGGAAATCGATGCTAATCTCACTCTGTTTATTCCTCTGCTAATCTTTTGAGGTCATTGCTCACAAATACCTGTTTCCTAATTCTAAAGCAGGAGCATATGAAGGTTTCCACCTTTCAGAGCACATTGTGTCGAGGGCAGGGTTGCTATATTAGGGTGCTCTCTATGCAGGGGCACTAATATACCTGGATAGATTTCACCTGACTTTCCTGTTACATCCACTCTTAGCTGTCTGTCTTTCTCCACCTCGCTGTAGCTTCTATTGATGGGAGGGCAGAGCTTAAGGGGGAAGAGGGAGTTAAAATACTTCTGCTTCTCCTACTGAAAGGAGATATGAGGGGTGAGGCCAGGCTGGGACAGAAGCTAGTTGATGTGCTTGGAAAAAACTCAACTTTTAGCCTATTTAGCTTGGGCAACTTTCTTGAAGCCCAAAGTCTAGAACTAATCTGATTAAAATGAAGCAAATTGAGATCACCCTTTCCTGTAAGGAGGCCTCCAGGTCCCAGAGTGCAGGTCTCCATCCTGAGCCAAGCAAAGACTGCTAGTTGGGACGGAGTGTTGCGTACTGGAGAGGTGAGTGACTGCATTTGGCCCCTGGACTGCCAGATGCTGCAGAACTGTGTGAGATGTATCTCCCCTCGGCAATGGAAGCCCTCTGTCCGCTTCAGCTTGATTATCAAAAAGAAGCCAAGTTCTGCCACCCAGAGACTAAATCACTTGTTTAGTCTCCCCCACCCCCTCCCCACTATCCCCAGACAAATCATCGTGTTAGTGAGGCTGTAGGATCTCTGCAGGTGTCGCACTGTCCTGGACTTCATTTACTGGCTCTGGCTTGGCCCTCTTTAACTTCTGTAAGCGTCCTACGGCCTCTGCCTTCTCTTCCTGAACACCGTTTCCCACACCTTTTCTTCCGGCCGTCTACCTTAATAGACAAAGTCTCTAGTGCAGAGCCACAGTCCACTGGCTTGCATACTGCCTGGGGGAGCTTAATTTTGGCCTGTAACTTCCTAATGCAGAACTTAAGAACATTGATTTCTGTGTGATAAAGGAGGGACTGCCTTGGATTTGGGGTGAAGGGTGGGAGGGAGGTGGGTGGGAAAATAAGGTTTTTTGTGAGCAGGGACCAAGTTGCTACCACTAGCCACTTTCCTCTAAGGAAACAATCCTGTGGTCTGAGTCTTTGTACTTACGTGAGTCATGTCTCGTACTACGTCCTGGACTCTGTTTCTAACACATACCACTATCATTCTGTGAAACAGACACAATAAATTATGTTGTATTTATGTGTTGGGTGCTGGTTGCTAACAGCTTCTCCCTGTTAGAAGTTCTTTGTACAGACCACCAATACAAAATGTTGTGTCAAGACATAATCTAGAAATGTCACCAGAGTGAGCACAGTGTAGGTGTGTGGGGTGGCTGCCGTTTTCTAGAGCTTCTAAAAAGCATCACTTGGCCCCTGTTACTATCTGAGCACCTCACCCTTATGGTATTTGCCCTCCTTGCCAGGGAGGCAGCACTATCATCCCTGTTATACAGAGGGGCAACTGAGGCACAGTGAGACTAAGTGACTTGCCCAAGGTCACACAGGGAATTATGGGTTGGAGGAATGAATCAAACACAGGTCTTGAAAGTAGTAGCCTAATGCCCTAACCACTGGGCCATGCTTCCTCTGGTCTAATAGTCCTGGAAGAATGGGTGGCCCAAACGGATACTTAGGGCTGAATTATCAACCTGCCAGGAGCCTGAGGGGCTGCATCCAACGTATGCAGATATATTTCCTATTTTGGCAGGGGGGTGGAGCACATGGCCATTTAAAATTTGCTATATCCCTAGTTCACATGTTCTCAAACGGGAGGGCATGAAGAAGTTTCAGTGCATCAGACCACATTTCATAGGGGGGTGGGGGTCGGCTCCCAATACTCCTTTCTGTCATAGCGTGGGCGGGTCACTGAGTGGAACAGACTGAGCTACTGGTATGGATGGATGACTAGAAACCACCACAGTTCAGCATTATGGTCCTGCAGCAGTCAAAGGAAAAAGAGTAAATACAGCTCAGACTGGCCCTTGGACTGTACCTAGCTCCTTCACCCACCCACACCCAGTGTCAGGTATTTGGGGCCTGGCTTTCAGAGGTGCTGAAGACCCACAACTTTGATTAGTCAGTTGGAGCTGTGAAAAATCAGGGATTTGATCCTACAGGGGCTTCAGCCCCTTTATCAACTTCTGTGGGAGTTGGCCCTTGAGTGCACCTCTTCAGTATTTAGTCTACTGGAGCGGGGATTTCAGAGAAACATCCACTACATGCTAGAGGACAAGGGCTTCCTTTGTCACTGGGATATAATCAAATCCTTGCTTGTTTAAGATGACCTCTATCTACCAGTCATACAAGTTGGAAATAGAAATTTGGTTGTAAACAGAGGTTGCCCTGCTCGTGCAGGGGGAAATGGTGCAGTGATGCTCTTAAAACGGAATTGGACGTTCTGCTGGAGGGCACAAGTGAAGTCTCTACACAGCTGCCTACGTGGGTCAGTCTAGGCATGTGTGAGTTTGAAAACTCCCAAAACCGAGTTAAGGTCCCGCATGGAAGGCATGAAGTTCTGGCTGATTGTGCCTATGAGTTGCCTCTAGAGGGTGCTGCTTTCCCGCAGTGTTGTAACAGATGAGATCTAGCTTCAGTGTGGCGCCTAGGCCAGAGGTTTTAAATTTTTTTCTGATTAGGGTGACCAGATGCCCCGATTTTATAGAGACAGTCCCCATTTTGGGGTATTTTTCTTATATTGGCTCCTATTACCCCCCCACCCCCTGTCCTGATTTTTCACATTGCTGTCTGGTCATCCTATTTCTGGTGACCCAGTTGAAGAAGATTATTGATGCCTGTGACCCAGTGGAGCTGGGGATGAGGGGCTTAGGGTGTGGGAGGGGATCAGGGCTGGGGCAGAAGGTTGAGGGATGGGGGTGAGGGCTGTGGGGCCAGAAGTAAGGGGTTCAGGGTGTTGGAGGGGGCTCTGGGCTGGGGCAGGGGGTTGGGGTGTGGGAGGGTTGGGGCTCTGGGGTGTGGCCAGTGATGAGGGTTTTGGGGTGCAGGAGGGTCTTGGTTTGGGGATTGGGGCATGGGGTTGGGGCTTATCTTGGGTAGCTCCTGGTCAGCAGCACAGTGAGGTTGCTAAGCCAGGTTTCCTGCCTGTCCTGGCACCGCGGACCACACTGCACCCGAGAAGCAGACAGCAGGAGGTCCGGCTCCTAGGTGGAGGTGCGCAAGCAGCGCCATGTGGCTCTTACCCACAGGCACTGCCCCCGCCCCCCAGCTCCTATTGGCTGGTTCCTGGCCAATGGGAGAGCGGAGCTGGTGCTTGTGGCAGGGGCAGTGTGTGGAGCCCCATACCCTCCCCACCTAGGAGCCGGACCTGCTGCTGGCTGCTTACAGGTGGGGACTAGCCTGCGTTAGCCGGGCAGCACCGCCAATGGGACTTTTCATTGCTCAGGCAGCAGTGCTGACCAGAGCCACTGCGACCCAGTGCCTTCTACTCTGCGACCCAGTAGTTGGTTGTGACTCGCAATTTGAAAGCCACTGCTCAAGTCTCACCAAGCAACCCTACAGTACCACACCAGCACGCTTAACCTGACCAGCCCTACAGTACCACACCAGCACGCTTAACCTGACCAGCCCTACGGTACCACACCAGCACGCTTAACCTGACCAGCCCTACGGTACCACACCAGCACGCTTAACCTGACAGCACCTACAGTACCACACCAGCACGCTTAACCTGACCAGCCCTACGGTACCACACCAGCACGCTTAACCTGACCAGCCCTACGGTACCACACCAGCACGCTTAACCTGACCAGCCCTACGGTACCACACCAGCACGCTTAACCTGACCAGCCCTACGGTACCACACCAGCACGCTTAACCTGACCAGCCCTACGGTACCACACCAGCACGCTTAACCTGGCCGACCCTACAGTACCACACCAGCACGCTTAACCTGGCCGACCCTACGGTACCACACCAGCACGCTTAACCTGGCCGACCCTACGGTACCACACCAGCACGCTTAACCTGGCCGACCCTACGGTACCACACCAGCACGCTTAACCTGGCCGACCCTACGGGTACCACACCAGCACGCTTAACCTGACGACCCTACTGTACCACACCAGCACGCTTAACCTGCCGACCCTACGGTACCACACCAGCACGCTTAACCTGGCCGACCCTACGGTACCACACCAGCACGCTTAACCTGGCCAGCCCTACGGTACCACACCAGCACGCTTAACCTGACCAGCCCTACTGTACCACACCAGCACGCTTAACCTGGCCGACCCTACGGTACCACACCAGCACGCTTAACCTGGCCGACCCTACGGTACCACACCAGCACGCTTAACCTGGCCGACCCTACGGTACCACACCAGCACGCTTAACCTGACCAGCCCTACGGTACCACACCAGCACGCTTAACCTGACCAGCCCTACTGTACCACACCAGCACGCTTAACCTGGCCGACCCTACGGTACCACACCAGCACGCTTAACCTGACCAGCCCTACGGTACCACACCAGCACGCTTAACCTGGCCAACCCTACTGTGCCACACCAGCACGCTTAACCTGACCAGCCCTACAGTACCACAGCAGCACGCTTAACCTGGCCAACCCTACTGTGCCACACCAGCACGCTTAACCTGACCAGCCCTACAGTACCACACCAGCACGCTTAACCTGGCCGACCCTACAGTACCACAGCAGCACGCTTAACCTGACCAACCTTACAGTACCACACCAGCACGCTTAACCTGACCAACCCTACCGTACCACACCAGCACGCTTAACCTGACCAACCCTACAGTACCGCACCAGCATGCTTAACCTGGCCAACCCTACAATAACACACCAGCTTGCACCACTCTATTCTCATCAAGCAACCTCACACACATGCCCAACCCCACAATCTCACACAGTCCCCATTACACAAACATGTAGGAAGCCTGGCAGTCTCCCATTGTGAGATGTAATGTGGCACAAAGGGGTCACAAGGGCCCCGGGGGAATTCTCTCAGTGCAGGGGCAGGATTGCACCTCCACCGCTCGCTCACCATCATGGCCCCAGCATCCGGGCAGGGCTGGGGCTGGGGGGACAGGGCAGGTAGCCAGAATGCTTTGTCCTCAGGTTGCTCCCTAGCCCATAGGCAGTTGGGAGAAGGCTGCTGAAATTTGTGCCGGAGGCCAATCCAGCCTCAGGCATCTGGGAGGTGCAAAGGTGCCACCTGCTCCTCGCCTCTCAGGAAGTGCATCCCAGAACCACGCCAAATACGAGGCGTAAATCAGGGCCATATTTGCCTCTTGTCTGGCTGACACAAACAAGGAGGCTACGGCCTGGCCTGGTCTCTGTTATGCCCTCGTTCAGGCCAGCCTAGAAGCACTGACAGCCCTGGAGTTACTACAGCTCCACAGAATCTAACTGAGAACAGCGTTGATACTCATCAGTCCTGGGAGGCTGGGAACATCACGCCCGGCTGGATGGTGTGCTGAGGCAGGGCCTGCAGTGCAACAGCAGGACAGAGAGGAGCCGCTGGTATTGACATTCTGGGCTAACGGCCCAACAGGGTTTTGATTTTCTTCCCCATGTTGCAGGAGAGAGAAATAAATCTATACCTAAGGAAACAAACCTGGCAGCTACTGTAGAAGCCCTAAGGTTGGACACAACGACAAACTGGCCAGGCTTGACCCTGCTGACTCCTCCTCCGTCGCCCCCCAGCTCTGTGGGCAGATCTCTGATTAGCCTCTGATCAGTTACCACTTTGTTCCCGGTGTCACATAGCAAACACTGAAATAGCAGCGGTGCTGGCGCTGGGTCTCTGGCATTCGGCTTCCACAGTGGACAGGGAGCCCCTGTGTTCCTAGCCAGACGGGTAAGTGGGCTGGAGCTGTGAGCTGATGGGCTAACATCCCTCCGGTGGCTGTTTAGAAGGGCTTGACAGAGCAGAAGCTGGTTCGAGTACTAACGAGGGCTTTGAGAGACTCAGGTTCAGTCCCCTGTTCTGCCACGGACTCCCTGTGAGACACTTAGGTGCAGAGCCTCAAAGAGATTTAGGTGCCTAGCTCCATTCATGCCAATGGGAGTTAGATGCCTACATCCATTTGAGAACTTGGGGCTTAGCTTCTCTGTGCCTCGGTTCCCCATCTGTGAAATAGCCCTGCCCTGGGCTCAGACCCTACAGCAAGCAGGGCTCAGATACGTCCGTAGAATAGAACAGATGGTGGATTTATAACCAGCGACACTCTCTTGCCTACTCTGGTGGTGTATGATGGGTCCTAAATGCCCTGGGCCAGGAGTCAATTTGCAGCAAGCTTTTACTGGGTTAAGCGAGAGGAAAAAATATCCCTGGGACCACACTTGCTACCGTGATGTGATTTGTATTACTATGATGCTAAAAGCCCACAGGCTCCATGGTGCTAATATGTTATGGCACATACAGCACCTAGCACCCTGGGGGACTCAACCTCGGATGGGGTGTGGCCCCACTGGAATACAAGCAGTAATAATAATCAAACCCCAAATGTATCCTCCAAGGCAGCACCCCCAGAGGATGCATCTATCCATCCACACACACAATCTATCTATCCCTGTACACATCCCTCAGTTTACCCATCCCCATACACCTCATCTATCTATCCCCATACAACCTCTGTATCTATCTATCTATCCCTGTACAGAACCTTCAGTCTATCCATCCCCATACACCTATACCTAGCTCTCTACCAAAGAATTTAGAACCCCAAATTTCAAACTCAAGAGTCTTAATTCCACTTGCAAACTATCTGCCAGATGTGCAAACCCGGGTGCTCCCAGCCCTGTATGTGGGGATGGGGAATCAATGAGGCATTGTGGGAGTAAGCAGGGTGATATTGGGCATAATCATTCATGACCAATCAGGAAAAGGTGGGCAATTAATGACTGCAGCCCCCTATCCCTGCCAACCTATTAGCAGAGGGCTCCAAAATGAGTCACTTCTGTTTGATCGCTGAGATAAACTATAAGAGTCTCTCCTAAGCGCAGCATCATCCTGCCCCATGCTGCCCCAGGACAGTGCTAATTGCCAGGCAGAGGCAGTCTAGTGACACAGGGTCTTTCTGTGCAAGCATCAGGGGTGCACGATGCTGAGCTGCTGCCCCCGGTGCGGCTCCAAACCCAAGCAGCCCACTTGCTGTGATCTGCACGGGGTGGTTCTGATCCCGATGACACCAGTGCAAATGAGTTGTTGGCTCGGATGAAGTCACTGGGTCGCACTAGGGCCAAAGCAGAGCCCCCTGGGTCCCTCAGAGCATGAGTCCAAAGGACGGGCAGGGGTGGCTCGAACGGAGGAACACAGCTCTCCTGGTTTCATTCTAGGCATTAAACATGGCTGGGGAGATGGGGGAAGTGACCCATTGCAGCGAGGACAGGAAAGCACATGGAGGAGGATAGAGAAGCTCACCCACGGGGGTACAGGGATAACCCCCCCAACACATACACAGCTGCATGCGCTGCCAGTATTGTGTGGTTCTGAGCCAGGGTGGGAGAGGTTGCTCCTGCTAGAAGGGAGAGGAACTGTTGCAGGCACCAGAAGCACATGCTGAGCACAGGGCTTGCTCAGGCACGTCCCACACGTCTGGGCTGAGGCCCCACAGATCCTTGTGTCCCTGGGAAAGGGAGGTCAGGGGAGAGGGCAGAGGCGGAAGGGGAAGCAACAATCAACAAATGTCCCAGCGCCAGGTGAGGAGAAAGGTCCACAAAGGGGGGCGGGCAGTTAGAGAGGTGCCCAAGATAAGCTCAGCTGGCTGGATCCTCAGGAGGAAGGCTTTAGCAGGGAGATTGGTGCAGAAATCTCCTGCTCCCAGCTGGATTCGTTCGAGTCCTGCAGCATCCAGGATCCCCTGGTGCTTCGCAGTTCCCAGCACTGAAATGCAGCCACCTCTAGGGCAGAGCGCAGAAGCCGCACCGCAACACCCTCCTGTGTTTTGGTTCACAAGGGCACAATGCGCCGGCTGCCTACTCCAGGAGCGTCCCGTTACCAAGGGGTGACATGGATGAGAAAGTCGCCCTGCTTCAACACGCTACTGCAGAGACCCTAAGCCACACTAGGTGGGGGTGGAGGCTTTCCCTGCCCCTGTGGGGACTCCCCAGGAAGCTCCCCTCGGTCCCAGGTAGAAACTCCAGGAGTTATTTTTGGCCAGAGCAGCAGTAACTCACCATCCCTAGCTGCAAACTCCACCCTTCCCACATGGAGTAGGGCTGAGGGCTGGCTGGGGGCAGGTGAAAGAGTCCTGGGGAGCCCTGAGGGGTCCTACGTCTCTGCTGTGCTTCACAAAGATCCCCCTTGCTCCCCACAATGACAGAACAAGGAGCATGAAACACAAGGAGACCTCTAGCTCCCTAGGAGGGGACCCCACACAGCAGAAGCACATGCCCCATGGCCGCAGCCCCCTTGTATAACAAATAGAGAGTCTGTGCCTGCTAAACAGGTTAGATTTGAATATACCTCATAATCATCTTGTTACAGCTTTGTTGCAAGGTAGTGGTTAGAGCAGGTGGGGCGGGGAGGGTGTGTGAGCAATGGAATCAGGAGGCAGGACTCCTGGGTTCTTTGCCCAGCTCTGGGAGGGTGTAGGGTCTAGTGGTTAGAACAGAGGGGGACTGGGGGCCAGGACTCCTGGGTTCAGTGCCAGCTCAGTCATTAGCTCATTGTGACACCTTGGCCAAGTGACTTCTCTGCCTGTGCACAAAAGGGCTGGTGCCCCTCCCCCCTGCCTCCTCTCTCCCTCCTCCTTCCCCCCATCTCCCTCCCTCCCCCTCTTCCTCTCCCCTGACCCTGAAATGCTGTGCAGTGTGACAAACAGATTGGGTGTGACCCGTCTGTGCAGTGCCAGCTCTGACTCCTGGGTGTCCAGGCACAGTCACTCGCCTTTCGCCGAGGGAGGCTGCGTCGGGCTCTCCTGAGTGGCTATGACACTGCGCCTAGAGGGGCCAGTGGAGCCCCCCCAGGGCTGGGCATGCTGCCTCCAGAGCGAAATCGAGCCTGTGATGGTAGTGTGAGGCACCCCCCCACACACACACACGCACTGTCCTCGTGCGTCCACTGTGGTGCACCTCCCCCCGGAACCCCGTCACACCCTAGTCTCACATCAGCCTGCTGGGAAAGGATCACCCAGAGCCCTGAGAACCGTACACCTCCTGGGTAGTTCAGCCTCACTGGATGGGAGTAAGTTTCCTTCCTGGGGGGGTAGGTTTGCTCCAGTCTGACCCAGGGGCCTTCAGTTTCAGGCAGCAGCTGGTGGGCACCTTTTCAAAGCTGCTTCTGCAGTGTTTTGGTCAGTGACTCCCGAAGTCAGTCAGGCCCCGAGGCTCCTAACTCCCATTGGTTTCAAGTTCAGCCCTTTGTGGAGCTGGGCCTCAGCCACTATGGACATCGAAAGCCATGGCAGCCATCTCGGGCCATGAGAAAGACACTGCTTTCAGGCCCCTGCCCCGAGGAAGAGAAGAGCCCAAGTCCGTGTGCGCTGGCTGCACCAAGGCACTGGGGCGTGGGGGCAGGGGAGTTTTGGGGGAAAGGAAGGTGACTCAGATTAGTAATAGGGCCGGACAGCCAAAAAACAAGAATTCTGCATTGCAAAAAATAATAATAATACAAAAAATCAAGGTTTTGATATTTGTTTCCATTCCAACTCGGAAAGAAAGCCAAACCTCCTGATGCAGCCCTGAAATAGCCTAGCGTCTAGGGTTAGGTCACTCACCTGGGAAAGGGGCAAGGCTTAACACTGTCCATCATAATCTGGGGGAGCAGCAGCTTTGGTAAGCCAGTGCTTAAAGTGCACGCCAGCTTGTTTCTACGGCCAGGTCTGCAGCTCCTTGCCACTCCTCACGCTTTAACCACAGGACACAAGAGACCCAGGTTCACATCTATGGCAAATCAGGGACTTGATCCTGCATCTCCTATATTGTAAGTCAGAGTCCTAATTATCAGGCTACTGCAAATCAGCGTTTTCTGATGAAAAAAATCCCAAAGTTCCCGACTAGTGCTAATTGGTAATTATGTTGAAACACACTGATGACCCCTTAGCAATGTATGGTTGTCACTACACTGCACACTACAGTTGCCTGGAACTTCAAGGCAACAGCAAAGACACCTTTCTTGTCCAAAAGCCCAGTCCCTGGTGCTAAAGGAGAATCTCCATTAGCAGTATAGGGCACATGACACACAGTTGGGACTCTTGGGTTCCATTCCTGTGCATGACCTTGGGGAACTCTTCACCGCTGATGGCCTCAGTTTCCCTCTCGGTAGAACAGGGCTATTGATCTTTCAGCTCTGAGGATTTGATTGACAAAGTAGGCCTATTGTTCAGACTATTGTTGGTGGACAAGTAATTGAGACAACTGGACAAATCCCTTTACCTAGGAAAACACCTGGGGACCTTTACTGTCCAGACAGTGGGAGCATTTCCAGTTGGCAGCGACTGAGCGTTTCATTTCTGTTAACCTTGGGGCTTGTCCCCAAAAATCCAACCCATGAGCTAAAGAACTTGATTGTGACGCCTTCGTGCAGCAACGCATGGTGCACACAATAGGAGTCACTGCTCAGAACAGGTGCCTACATGACCTGGGTAATTAGCCCCAGTGCCACATGAATAGTGGCACTCACCCAATGCCGAGCCAGAGCCGAGACAGGGCGTCATGCTGACGTTGCTGGGAGAAGCTTCTCTGGCGTGCTTTCCCATGGCTCGGAGAACCAGTTGCCCCGCTGGGATGCCAGTGCACTGATGGACTTGTTAATCATCAAATTTAAAACAGCTGCTGAACCTCTGACCCTGCCTAGGTTTTAACCACACAACAGCAGCAGCCAGGCTCCAGCCATCACACACCCCACCCAGCTTCCTGGGCCAGGAGGTCAGTGTGATTAATAGATTCTCTGCCAGCCAGTGCAGCCAGGGCAAGAGGCACCTACTGGTGTCAGCAGCTGTCCTCTAAAACTGACCAAAGGCCTGGGGATAGCGAGAGTGGCCCCTCGGACTCTCCTGTCTGAGAATGGAGCTGGGGCTCATTTCTCATAGGAGGCTCCGTTACCCTGGGGCTTCCCCAAACTTAGCCACCCAGCTCGGCTTTTGTAGGGGAGAGGGGGAAAAACAAGGTTATCCTTGGAGGACCGGCAACTCTCTGTCCCAGTGGATCTGGGCTGCCCCCACCATCAAATCCCTTTCAGTTTGGCCCATCTCCCTTCTTTCTTGCATAGGGGACTCAGGCAGCAGCCAGGCCTCAGGGTCCCCTGCCAGATTTCAGGGTTGTCCCAGGAATCTAGGGCTCGCAGAGATCCTGTGTTCTACCACGTTGTTCACACAAGCCCCGTGACCTCCTGGCCCCGCTGGGTTAGAATGAAAGCCAAACCCTGTTGAGCAAACGTGTTTGCAGAGCCAGGCATCTTCCCTCCTGTTTCTTACTGGCCTGCAGCAACAGGGGGGAGCCCGATCCCAGGCTGCGCAAGGCTCGGTACCTGCTGCACCCTGCACATACAAGAGCTGATGAAAGCTTAGCAGGCAGTTGCCCTGATGAGTCAGCAGCGAGACAGATAACAGGAAGATGGGTGGAATGTGGACAGTGGGGCAAGGGGAGGAGGGAGAGAGGCTGAGAGAAAACAAGGAGTCCGAGCAGATCAGCTTTCATGTTTCCCAGAACTTAGCTCTTCCTGGCCGGGACAGCTGCCTCTGGGTTCAGAGGCAACCGCTTGGGTTTGGAAAATGAGGGGGAGCTCCTGCGTGGGAAGTTTTGTGCTGCAGGGCCCCGAGAGAGTGAGGCACAAGCTGCTCCTGGAGGGTAACATGGGATCTTTGCCCTGCAGTGCAAGAGACCTGGCTTTGATTTACCGGGAGGTGGGGGGGGGGGGGGGGCTTCCTGGGCTACTAGAAGCACAGAGTGCTGGAGAGGAGCTGTGCTCAGAGCGGGGGTGTAATCTCCAGATCCTGGCACCCACACCCCCTAACTCTGACCCAGCACCATGGACTCCCTGCCCCAGGCACATACCTTGGATTGATTACACAGGCAGGAACGTGCTTGGGCCAGCCATGGCTACCTGGCTATTTTCAGCATGTTACTTCAGAGAGCTCATGCTAGGATAGCTCCACAGACTGGAAATTACACCTGCAGCCTCAGGGTATGTCAACCCTGGAGCGCTGGTGTTTTAACCAGGACTTGACCCAGGCACTCCCAGAGCTGAACATTGTGGGCTGAGCTGGGACACTGGCCACAGGTTCTCATCAGTTGCCAGGGATCTCTTTAGAAGTGACGCTTCTGCAGATGATATTGCCCTGATCCTGGATCAGCATTCACAGGGGAGCGGTGTGATCTCACAAGGTAACCCGGATTTACAGCAGTGGCTATGGGTAAGGAGCAGACTTCATAACCCCAGCCAGTTCCCTTTGGCTAGTTAGATGGTGGCTGGGACATGTGACCTCAAGGTCCTAGCCAGGAGTCAAGAGACCTGGGTTCTATTCCTGTCTTTGCCCCTGACCTGCTGTGTCACCTTGGGCAAGTCACTCTACCTCTCTGTGCCTCAGTTTCCTCCTCCCACCCTCTGCCTGTCTTGCCTATTAGGATTGTAAGTACTTTGGGGCAGGGATTGTCTCCCATGCTGTGCCTGTGGAATGTCCAGTACAATGAGGCCTGAGGTGCTACCATAATACACACATTGAACAATAATTTGTGCCTCAGTTTCTCCGGGGCACGTAGCACAGCAGTTACCCCCCTCCTAGGGGAAAAGGTTAAAGGCAGCTGAGGTTGGCTGATTGGAAGAAGCAACCACAGCTGTGCCACACCCAATCAGCCACAGATGGCCTTGATATAAGGGCTAAGGGAGGCCTTGGAGAGGGAAGGCTCTAGCTGCCTGAAGGAGCACAGGGACCTAAAGCAGAGTGATGCTAGGGCAGGGCAGGGCAGGGCAGGGCAAGGCAAGGCAAGGCAAGGCAAGGCAAGGCAAGGCAAGGCTGGGGAGTGCTGGCTGGGTAAGTCCCCGGGCTGAGGCCTTGCTGAAGGCCAAAGAAGGTACTGGGGCTGCAGGGAGACAGCAGGGCCCAGAAAGGCAGCAAGTCCAACCCCCTTGCCAATGCTGAGTGGCCATTACAGGCTTCAGTTTGTCCCCGAGAAGGGGGGCAGTAGCCACTGAGGCCAGGGGGTATAGCGGGTTGGGGGTTCCCCTGGGAGGGGAGACCCAGAGGGTGGGGGCACTGCTGTGGGGCAGCATCCCAGGGTAAGATGGGCAGTCAGTGATCTGCTACAGGGCACCAAGGGGTTAACCAATGGCTGTAAAACATGGAGAGATGTGACAATACCTGCATTCAGGGCAGATAAACCTGGCCCCGTCACTGCCCTGCGGAGTTCCCTGCCCAGAGCTCCTACCTGGAGGAGCTTGGGTTGGACTCCCCCAGCCAAGGGACATGACTAAGAGCTGCCACAGGGCATGCAGCTGGGCCAGCTGTTTAGCTCGGCCATGCCAGGCTGGGGAGTTCATTACAGCCCTTCTTTGTGACTGCAAGGGGCAGACCCTCCCACAGCGCAGGGCATCCACCAGCATTTGCTGGAGGCCGCTTTGCTGAAAGCAGCTTAGACCCAGAATCTCCCAGAAACAGCTGTTGCAAATTTGGCCTTTGGAGCCACATGTTGCAACCCTTCCCCCGCAGGCACCTTGCCCAGCTCCGGGCTACTTCTACCAAATGGGCCTGATCCTCCTCTCCTAGCCTCGTGGGAGTCAGGAGTAACTGGGTTGCAGCAGCCTGGGCCTCAGCCAATGGCACCGAGCAAATGATGCAGCAGCTGCGTTCGCAAGCAGAAAGTCAGCCAGGTGCATCTGCACTGGGACTATGGTATATTTGTCCCCCATCTCACCACCTGGCTCCCACACACCCCGGTTGCCACTCCCAGAGGATAATGCTGTGCCAGCCAGGCCTGAGTTAAAGGCCTCGTCCCCACCCATGTGGATAATATTCAGGTGAGGTATGCAAAGCTTTGGCTGCTCTGGGGTCTGAACCCCAGAGCCTTTGTGGGACTCCCCTGTGGCAGGAGGAGGATACAAGTCAGATTCACCTCATTATTAGGGGTGGGATTTTCCAAAGTGCTTAAGGGAGTTAGGAGAAAAAATCCCTTTGAAAGGCAGTGGAACTTCTGTTCCTAACTCCCTTAACGACTTGAGAAAATCCCAGCCTGTGATATGACTGTGAGCCCTTCCCAGTACAGCCACAGAGAGCCTGGCCACAGCAATCTCACTTCCCCCAGGCTGATGTTTCAGCAGCCTCCTCTCCCGGCTGCCTGCCCTGGCCCTGGCTGTGCTGCTACCTGACGCATGGAGGCTCCGGAGCGGGGATTCCAGCCCAGAAGGCCCATTGTGTCCCCCAGCGAGCTGGGGAATTCTGGCCTGTGGTGACAGCAGCTGAGTCAGACAGAGAGGAGGATGGTTTGCACTTGGGTTACATCAGCTTCTGTGTTTGCTGGGTTATGCTTCAGGATTGCACCCTGCCCTGGAGTCCTCACATCCTCTCCCTGTCCCTTCTGTTCTGGAAACAACCGCCCAGCATCTCCTCCCCACCTCTCTGCCACTGGTGTTGGGCTTTCCCAAAGCAGAGCCTGTTGGTTACCCCTGAAGGATAACATCCCTGAGCTCTATCTCCTGGAGCTCTGACACCAGGAGCCTGGCGGAAAAGGGGAATCCATGGAAAATCTTACATTATGGGAAGCCAGGAAACCTGCGATTTCCCCTTTACATGGAGGCACGGCCAAGGGAGACACCTGGGCTTGTTTGCAGGTCTCTTTTAAATAGCATGCAGAGGGCAGTGTACGTAAGCCCTTGCTTCGCTGTTGTGGGCAATGTCTGGGAGCCAGGGGCTTGTTTCAACACAGTGGACGTGAACAGGGGGTGTAAACTGCCCCCTGAGCAGTAAGTGAGCCGTTTGGGAGTCTGCCCTGGTGTAACATACACTCCGAGTGGGCTCAGCATCGGCTCACTCCAGATTCGCTAGGACCCCTCTGGATGTGGTGTAGTGACATCCATGGGGCTGCTCCCAAGGGTGCAGGCTCAAGGCCTCAGCCCAGCAGGGCCTCTTTATTCATTACAGGTTTGCCGAGCGCGCTGGGGTTCCCGGACAGTACAGCGATTAGAGGGTAGTTAGCAACATGCAGAGTGGAGACTGGGCAGAACTGACTGGTTGCTAGAAATACTAGCTGTGCTTCTGCTTTCCGCCGTCCCGGGCCGGGAGCCCTGCCTGGGGAATCTCCCACGCAGACCAGGGCGAGGAAGCCAAGTCCCTGAAGCTCCATGAGCAGAGAAACTTGGCAAACCTGACTTCCTCCTGTGGCCAAGGGCAAGTTCTTCCCCGCATGCTGTTGGGAGAGGCCCCTGTGGTTCCGAGCATCCTTAGCAGGAGCAGCCGAGTCAGTTCCCTTAGGCCCAGCACTGAGAGCGCCCCCCGCAGTCTCCACAGCATGCAGGAGAGGGGGGCAGAAGGGAAGTAGCTGCACCTCTCAAAGACTCAAGGCTTGTCTCCACTCACTACACTGCAGCATTAAGAGAAGCTGCTACCCTCATGGACAGGAGAAACTCTCCCATCAGCAGAACGCTGTCTACGCTGGGCGTTCGGTCGCTATACCCATGGCACTCGGCAATGGTGGATTTCCCACTCCGCTGAGCAACGTCTTCCACCAGCACAGGTTTGTAGGGCAGAGCAGGGCTAAGCAACCTCCCTCAGCCCAGCCCCAGGAGAACCATTACGACTGGGATTGAGTAGTGCCTGCCAGGGAGCCTGGCCAAGAGCGATTCACTGGCTGATGCAACAGTACCAGGCTTTCTCTAGGGTGCTGGCTCCCCTCTGCCCCTGGATGACTGCTCTAGCCCTGCAGGGGCCTTCTTGTGACTCAGCTTTAAAGTGCCCAGGCCCCCCTGGGTACGTCTACACCAGTGGCTTTCAAGTGTTTTTATTGGTGACCCCTTTCACATAGCAAGCCTCTGAGTGTGACCCCTCCCATAAATTAAAAACACTTTTTACTGTACTGAACACCATTGGAAATGCTGGAGGCAAAGGGGGGGTTTGGGTGTAAGTTGACAGCTCCTGACTCCCCCATGTAATAACCTCATGACCCCCAGTTTGAGAACCCCTGGTCTACACTGCCAAGAGAAACCTGCAGCGCTGAATCTCGGTCAATGGACGCAGGCCTGCAGGGCTGAAAATACCAGTGTAGACATTCCCATTCGGGCCGGAGCCTGAGCTCCAGCAGCCTCCCTGCCGTGCTGGGTTGCAGAACCCGGGCTCCAGCCCAAGTCTGAAAGGCTACACTGCTCCTTTCAGCCCCATGGAGCTAGCCTGAGAGAGGTGAGCAGGCTCTGAGACACAGCCCCCTTGGGTTACCATTTGTAGTGTGCCCCCCCTTGTAGTCCCCTGTCCCTCCCTTCAAGGGGGGTGGAAAATCCACCAGCAAATCTGCTGAGGATCTCGAGTCAGGTCTTCAGCCCTGGATGCTGGGCCTGGGTACTTGGATCCCTTGTCTCCGGCACATCAACCGTCCGTGAGCCTGTACTGGGCGTTTCACGCCAGCTTACCTGGTGGCTGAGAGGGGCAGCCTCGCCCTCCCTTTCCTGTGGATTCCAGTCCAGGGTCCCCAAAGGGAGCAGCCACGGGCTGCTGCTTCCCTGGACTTCTTCCTACCTTGCTCAGGGTCTGCCCAGACCTTTCCCGCTCTGGCAGTGAGCCGCACCCCAGGGCTTTCCCCCTGGAGATCCATTGCCTGTCCTTGGGTCACAGGGACTCAGTCCAAGTTTGTGGCTTCCCTGTGTCACTCCTGGCTGCTGTCGGCATTCCCAGATCAGGAGAGGACTCCTAAGGCCTACTCTGCCCCTTCCTTCCCCTCCCCAGGGCTTTCTGCCTTGGTCACTGTGCCTTAAACCTTTCCTGTATGTTAGTCATCCAGCTCAGTCTCTCTCATCCATAATGCCCTGTAGCTGCCAGTGGGTATCCTAATTCAGCTCTCCAGCTTCCTGTGACTCTTCAGTGCCAGGGTGGGGTATAGACCCCATCCCAGAGCCCCTGTCATGGACCAGGGCACCCCTGTGAGAGGCACTGGCAAAACGCAGAACAAAGAGGCCATCCCTGACCCCTGGATCTTATAATCTAAGTAGACCCCAGAAAGATACAGACAGGTGGGGGAATACAAGGAAAACAATGGGAGGCTGTTGGTCAGCATGAGGAGCCGCTGTCTCAGCACAGCTGCTGACTAACTGGTGTCAAGTGTTTTGTGGGCATCGTGGCACAGGAGAGTTTTGAGGAGGGATTTGAAGGTGGATAGAATCATAGAACTGGAAGGGACCTCGAGAGGTCGTCTAGTCCAATCCCCTGCACTCAAGACAGGACTAAGTATTATCTAGACCATCCTTGACACGTGTTTGTCCAACCTGCTCTTCAAAATCCCCAATGATGGAGATTCCACAACCTCCCTAGGCAATTTATTCCAGTGCTTAACCACTCTAACAGTTAGGAAGTTTTCCTAATGTCCAACCTAAACCGCCCTTGCTGCAATTTAAGCCCATTGCTTCTTGTCCTGTCCTCAGAGGTTAAGAAGAACAATTTTTCTCCCTCCTTCTTGTAACAACTTTGTACTCAAAAACTGTTATGTCCCCTCTCAGTCTTCTCTTCTCCAGACTAAACAAACTCAATTTTTTCGATCTTCCCTCATAGCTCATGTTTTCTAGACCTTTCATCATTTTTGTTGCTCTTCTCTGGATTTTCTCCAATTTGTCCACATCTTTCCTGAAATGTGGCACCCAGAACTGGACACAATACTCCAGCTGAGGCCTAATCAGGGCGGAATAGAGCGGAAGAATTACCGTACTTCTTGTGTCTTGCTTACAACACTCCTGCTAATACAGCCCAGAATGATGTTTGCTTTTTTTGCAACAGTGTTACACTGTTGATTCATATTTCGCTTGTGATCCACTATGACCCCCCCAGATCCCTTTCCGCAGTGCTCCTTCCTAAGCCATCATTTCCCATTGTGTGTGTGTGTGCAACTGATTGTTCCTTCCGAAGTGGAGAACTTTGCATTTGTCCTGTTGAATTTCATCCTATTTACTTCGGACCATTTCTCCAGTTTGTCCAGATCATTTTGAATTTTAATCCTATCCTCCAAAGCACTTGCAACTCCTCCCAGCTTGGCATCATCCACAAACTTTATAAATGTACTCTCTCTGCCATTATCTAAATCACTGATGAAGATATTGAACAGAATCGGACCCAGAACCGATCCCTGCGGGACCACACTTATGCCCTTCCAGCATGACTGTGAACCACTGATAACTACTCTCTGGGAATGATTTTCCAACCAGTTATGCACCCACCTTATAGTAGCTCCATCTAGGTTGTGTTCCCCTAGTTTGTTTATGAGAAGGTAATGCAAGGTATCAAAAGCCTTACGAAAGTCAAGATATAGCACATCTACCGCTTCCCCCGCATCCACAAGGCTTGTTACCCTGTCAAAGAAAGCTATCGGGTTGGTTTGACACGATTTGGTCTTGACAAATCCATGCTGACTGTTATTTTTCACCTTATTATCTTCTAGATGTTTGCAGATTGATTGCTTAATTATTTGCTCCGTTATCTTTCTGGGTACTAAAGTTGAGCTGACTGGTCAGTAATTTCCTGGGTTGTCCTTATTTCCCTTTTTATAGATGGGCACTAGATTTGCCCTTTTCCAGCCTTCTGGGATGACTCCCTTCTTCCGTGACTTTTCAAAGATCATTGCTAATGGCTCAGCTATCTCCTCAGTCAGCTCCTTGAGTATTTGAGGATGTATTTCATCAGGCCCTGGTGATTTGAAGACATCTAACTTGTCTAAGTAATTTTTGACTTGTTCTTTCCTTGTTTTAGATTCAGATCCTTTCACTGGCATTCACTATGTTAATGTCCAATTGCCACCAACCTTCTTGTCTAAAACCGAAACAAAGACGTCATAGAGCACCTGTGCCATTTCCACATTTTCTGTTATTGTCTTTCCCTTCTCATTGAGTGACTGGCCTACCCTGTCCTTGGTCTTCCTCTTGATTCAATGTATTTGTAGAATTTTTTCTTGTTTCCTTTTACGTCCCTAGCTAGTGTGATCTCGTTCTGTGCCTTGGCTTTTCTAATTTTGTCCCTACAGACTTGTGTTATTTGTTTATATTCATCCTTTCTAATTTGACCGAGTTTCCACTTTTTGTAGGGCTCTCTTTTGAGTTTTAGATCATTGAAGATCTCCTGGTTAAGCCAGGGTGGTCTCTTGCCATACATCCTATCCTTCCTTTGGAATGAGATAATGATCCTCCCCTCTCCACACACACCCCATGCTCAGCATCAGCTCAAGAGCTGTCCAGTGGAATTGCGACAGACTCTGGAATGCAACTGGGGCAAGGCTAACCCCCGCCTGACTCTGGCCTCTCAACACTAGCCCTGACCTCTCAGCAAAGATCTCTCCCCTACAACTCTGCTTGCCACAGCTGCAGCCCTACCTGTTCATGAAGCAACTGTGTTGGTAAAGGCTAGTCTGGAGGACACTTCCCAACCCTTTGTCCCTAGGGAGGAACATTGACCCAGTGGTCAGTCTTGGGCAGGGCGGATGGTGGACGTATAGACTCTGGGCCAGATTAGACCAGGGCGGTTCAGCTCCCCGTGGGTGGGTAAGCAAGAAAGCTGGGATTGGGAAATCTAAACAGGAGAGGGGACGTCCTGCAGCTGGCCATGTGGAAGTGAAACTCACCGCAGAAGGAACTTTGCTGGTTGTAGTTTATGAGGGCGGTGAGGGGGATTTCTACATCTGTTGCGGGGAGGATGTATTTATACAGTGCATGGAATCAAGGTTTAAAGGGGAAACGCACCTAGGTCTGGTCAGGGCAGGAGCAGTATGAAGTTGCTGGGAGGCCTGGCTTTAAGGGGTCTGTTTAGATCCCGCAGGAACCGGAGTCCAGGGGTTATGTATTGAGCTCCCCTAACGTGCAGTCATCTGCAATGCAGAACGAGGTGTGTACCATGACGAAGGCAGCCAGTCTGCTAAGAGATCGGGTGCTGAGGCAAGGTGACTGCAGGTTGGGACTCGGGTTACCACCTTTGAAATGCAATAAATGTTCTGTCTAACCCCCGTGCCAAGGCAAACCCACCACAAGGCAACTTCACAGCCCCCCATTCAACAGCCACTGATAGAAGCTAGAGAGAGAACACATATAGACCAGATTGATAACATCACACGACTGCTCTCCTGCGACTCAGACCCTCTCTCACACGTATGCAGGATGCTTGCGTGATGATGGGTAGCCAGCTGCTGTATTTTCAGCAGTTTTGATCTGTTATCACTTAAACTGCGGAAGTGGGAACACTGCAGCCTCTTTGGCTGGACACAGACACTTTTAACATGAGCTATCCCAGTCTATTGGGATAATAATGCAAATCTTTAGACACATGGGGAAAAAAACCAAAACCCAACCTTGGCAGATTAAATTATTTTTCTGGAACTCCATAAGAAATCTGGCCAGGCTGGACAAATATCAGCCAGGTGGTAACCCTTGGACCTGAGGGACATCAGTGGAGTTGTGTGAAAGGGGAGTGGATCAGGAGGACTAAGGGGGCGGCAGGTCAGGATTGAAGAGCATTGGCAAAGCTGTTGCAAGCCGGGGGTGCTGGAGACAGGGTGAGTAGAGGCTTTGCCCATGCACTGAGGCATGGAGAGTAAGGGGTTAACTGACGCTGCTCCAAAATCATGGCACGCAGTGGCTAGCAGCAGCTCATCAATCTCCCCCTTCAATCTAATCCCCAGCTCCCTGTCTCATGTTAACTCAGCGAGTGTCTGTGTGCACCAGACCTGATGCAACAGCAGCCTTGTGAGTCCCCCGTGGAGTTTTGATTTCCCACTCGGAGGCTTCACGTCTGGTCTGGAGGTGGTGGTGGAGGGGGATAAAGACACTGAATGTGTCCTGGCTGAGCAAACTGGGGGCTCCAGGGCCGGCCAGCTGGTATCTTGCACCGGCACTAAATTCACTTGACAGGCTAAGGAAACAAAAAACAACACCACTCTATTGTTTGCTCCCCTGCCTCCCAAGGGATTGGAGGTGGGTGCGGGGGTTGATGGCCCTATTGTTGGGTCTAAACTTTTGGTGAACTTTGGGGAGCCAAAACACACCCAGACTGGCCGTCTCTGCATAATCCTTTCTGAACCCTTTATCGAACAAAGCACTGACCTGCAAACTACTCATGACACCCCCTTTATTAAGTAGCCATTAGCCTTTATCTCTATGCATTTACTTGTTAAACTTGCTTTTCCTGTAAAATATTGATTGATTATGCATGACCATTATCTTTTGTTAATCACTTTGTTTACTTCTGTGTATAAATATTGATGCTCACCCCTAATAAAGGGGCCACACTTAATCTAAAGCTTTGAGAGCTAAGGATAGTGTGAGCCCGTTGATCAACGCATTGGTGTCTGGTCTCTGACAGAATTGTGTGCCCCATACCAACTCCGCACGAACTCGGGTGCTGGAGAGGTGAGTGAGGACTTGCTTTATTACCTAACAATTTGGGGGCTCGTCCGGGATTCCTTCTGGTGCGGTACCTCTGTCCAGTGGTCAGACCACTCATATATGAATTGGCAAGGCGCCACAGGAGATTTCTCCCAGCCAATTCAATATTGAGGGGTCGTGTATTGGACAGCAGGGTAAACGCCAGTTGGAGGGCTCCTGTCAGACACCATGGGTCAAGGGACTAGCGTGCCTCTTGAGAGTCCGTTGGGGATTGTAAATAAGTTATGGAACGAAGGGAAACTCCCAGTACAGACAGGAATGTCTAGGAAGAAGTTGTACACACTATGTGTAAGGAATTGGACTGGGTATACCGCGGTATTGGCCGACCCGGAGATGAGGTGGCCTTCGTATGGCTCTTTCGAACAGGCTGCCTTAAGAGGAGTAAAGAGCCAGATCGAAAAAGACCATCCGGGACAGTTATGTTACTGGTTTTGTTGGGACACAGCAGCAGAGCTGTGGAAATCTTTAAAAATTATGGCAGTCAGGTACTCTCCCGAGAGTGAACCCCCTCCAGGTTATTTCGATGAAGGGTGTAGACCACGGCGTGTTTTGACTCGTCAGCTGGTCCCCTCTGCACCTGCCCCTATTCCTCCGCAGGGGAACTCTCTCCTTGTAGCAGAGGGGAATCTGCAGAATCCCAAATTGGAATTTCTGCAGAAGGATGAGGAGGAAATGGAGGGGCAAACCTCGGGAGGAGTAGTTACTAGGCTAATGTCCAAACAGATACAGCAGGGTGCATGCCCCCCCCTGAGGATAGCCCAGAGGATGTCCCCGTCAAATCTCTTGCGAGTAATAAAAGTATAGTTAGAGAGATGCCTTTACAGGTGCACCACCAGCTCAGCCCATTCCCCAGGCCTGGATCAACTACGGGAAACAGCAGCAGCCGCAGCAAACTCAGCCTCCTCAATGACGGTACCCCGGGGGCGAAGGCAAACAATGTGATGGTCTTATTTCCTTAATGTCTTTAGCCGGCTCCTTTCTCACTTTCTCCCCTCCCAGCAAAGAGCCTCGTTTAACCCTTTCAGTCCAGGGACTGCCTGTCTCTTCCTCATTGATACTGGGGCTACTTTCTCTCTTTTAAATCACGCCCCCTCTCCCTGGCTATCCTCTGAGGTTAAAACTGCGACTGGGGTGGAGGGCAACCCACAGTCTCTGGAACTCACTTTGCCTTTGAATGTTGTTTATGCTGATAAATGTTTTCCTCACCGTTTTCTTTTTTCCCCAGCTTGTCCGATCCCTTTGATGGGCCGGGATTTACTCTGTAAGCTTGAGGCTACTTTAACCTGCACTCCTGAAGGGGTAGGATTATTGATGACAGTGTTAGGAGATTCGGCCCCTACTCAGGGTAATTGGGAAACACCCCCCTCTCTCTCCCCTGACCTCACTGACTTGCCTTCAACCCTCTGGGGATTTTCTGACACTGATGTTGGCCTGCTCCTTTCGGCAGAGCCCGTAAGGATTCAGGTGAAGCCTTCCTTAACCCCCCCGTCAGTCCCTCAATACCCCCTGTCGCTGGAAGCCCGGGAGGGCATCCGCCCCATTATCGAGGGATTCATTGCACAAAAGCTAGTCCGCCCTCAGCGCACTCCCTGTAACACCCCTATACTGCCTGTCAAAAAGCCTCCTAAAAAGGACGGAGACCCTGTTCGTTGGCGCTTTGTACAGGATCTACGAGTTGTTAATCAGTATGTGGTCCCTCTTCATGCAGTAGTTCCTGACCCAGCTACTATCATCAGCCAAATCCCCTGGGATGCTGAGTGGTTCACTGTTATTGACTTAAAATCAGCTTTTTTCAGCATTCCTGTGCACCCAGACTCTCAGTATCTCTTTGGTTTCACCTGGGAGGGACAAAGTTATGTCTGGCAACGACTTCCTCAAGGCTACAGAGACAGCCCCACGATTTTCAGCCAGTGCCTCCGCCACGACTTGGAAGGTTTCACCAGTCCGCAGGGATCCACACTGGTCCTATACGTAAATGACATCCTATTAGGTAATCGCGAAGAAGCTGCCCTCCGCATCGATGGTAAGGCACTTTTATTATACCTACACACCAGAGGCCACAAGGTAGACCCTAAAAAGATTCAGTGGGTCTCACAGAAGGTCCGATATCTGGGCTTCATGTTAACCCCAGAGGGAAGACAGATGGACCCAGCCCGCATAAAGACTATTCAAAACTGCCCTCTACCGAACACCAAGAAACAACTTCGAGGTTTCTTAGGATTAATTGGCTTCTGTCGCCCCTGGTTGCCGTCCTGCGGGGAGTTAAGCAAACCGCTCCACCGACTCACTGCTAACCTTGCTCCTGACCCTTTGCAGTGGTCCCCGGACACTATTCAAGCCTTTCAGTTACTGAAGGACAGTGTGGCCTCCTCCATGTCTCTCCGCCCCCCCAATTACAGCAAACCCTTTCACCTTTTTGTCCACGAGAGGGGCGGAATTGCTAGTGGTGTCCTTACCCAGCTGAGCGGGCCCCACCATTTCCCGCTTGCTTTTTACTCTCAGCAAATCGACCCTGTCGCTCAGGGAACCCCATCCTGCACCCGGACTCTGGCAGCAGCTGCCCTGCTGATCACAAAGGCAAAGAGCCTAACCCTGGGTCATTTTACCACGGTTTGGACCTCTCATGCCTTGTCAGCCCTTCTGCGTAGGGGCACAACCCAAGTCTTTTCGGCCCATCGTCAGCAACAGCTAGAGGCCGAACTCTTAGAAGACACTAACCTAATTTTTAAAAGGTGTGGACCCCTTAATCCAGCTACCTTGCTTCCTGACCTGCCAGTCCTCCAGGATCAGCACGACTGTGTGGAAGTAGTTTACAGCATCTTACAGATAAGAGACAACCTGTTTGACGTGCCACTGGACAACCCCGATTGCATCCTCTTCTCGGATGGAAGCTCCTTCTATGTTGATGGCAAGCGTTTCACTGGTTATGCTGTCACCTCTGAATGGGACATTCAAGAGGCCGCCTCACTGCCAGGCAACTGGGGAGCCCAAGCCGCTGAACTCTATGCCCTGGCCCGAGCTTACCAGTTGGCCGCTGGTAAGACCGTTACCATTTTTACTGATAGCAAATATGCTTTTGGAGTTGTGCATTGTCATATCCACCTCTGGAAGTTTCGAGGTTTCCAGACAGCTGCCGGTAAACCCATTCAGCACCTCCCCCTCATCCACAAGCTTTTGGACGCCCTCCAAAAACCCTCTGTCCTGGCTGTAGTTCACTGCCGGGCCCATACTAAAGATAGTAGCCCCGTTACCCGTGGGAATGCCCTGGCTGACGCCTCCGCCAAGAAGGCTGCCACCTTACCTTTAGCCATGCCCACATTGGCTATTGCAACCTCCTCCTTTACTCCACCGCACCCCGTACCAGTACCCGCTGCTGAACTACAATCGTGGGAAAGCCTCGGGGCCACTCTGGTCAAAGGGACCTGGCTTATGCCAGATGGCCGAGCCTGCCTCCCTCGCTCCACATACCCCGTGGCAGTTCGCTGGCACCATGATAAAGGGGGTCACTACGGCACGCACGCCCTCGTGGACACTATCGCTCGCTTTTGGTATGCTCCAGGCATTCAACCCTATTGCCTATCAATAGTGAAAGCATGCAGCACATGTCAGCGTAATGGACCTGCTCCGCCTCTTAACAAAATTAAGGGTGGAAGACCTCCGCCTGCTGCTCCATTTCAACATCTTCAAATTGACTTTACAGATATGCCAAAGGCTTTTGGGAAAAAGCACCTCCTTGTTTTGGTTTGCCCTCTGACTTCCTGGGTCGAAGCTTTTCCTACTGCTAATTGTACTGCTGCCACAGTGACGAAAATTCTCCTTAGAAACATTGTACCCCGTTTTGGCATCCCTCTTGTGCTCGACTCAGATCGCGGACCTCACTTTACTGGTCATGTCCTTGGCCGTTTAGAACAAGGACTGGGCATTTCACACTCCTTTCATACACCCTACCACCCCCAGTCTAGCGGGAAAGTTGAGCGTATGAATAGGGAACTTAAGTTTACATTGGCTAAATACTGTCAGGAAACAGGATTAAAGTGGCCTCAGGTACTTCCCTTGGTCCTGTTTCACCTTCGTACTCGCCCAACCCGCGCATTGGGATTATCCCCCTTTGAACTGCTCTATGGACACCCCCCTTTCAAAGGCGGGGCGCTACCACGTGCTGATGTTTCACTATTGGGAGGGGATCATTTAACCGCGTGTCAGTTTCTCTCCCTACAGGCTCGCCTCCGTACCCTTTGGAAAGCCTCGAAGTTTTCCCAGACCGTGCCGCTGGAGGAACAGATCCACCCGTTCCAACCAGGGGACTTCGTCTGGGCCAAAAAGTTCGTTCGTGACGACACCCTCCAGCCAAGGTTTACTGGACCCCACCAGGTTCTTTTAACAACCCAGACTGCAGTGTTCCTGGAAGGACGCAAATCTTGGATCCACCACTCCCATGTCAAGCCAGCCGTAGTGGACCACAGTGACGGACCAGCAGCTCTTGTCACCACTGAGGACACTGCCTTCGACCAGTGGACCAGCTTACCTCTCTCAGACATTAGACTTAAATTGACTCGAAAAAAATGAGAGGACCCTTTATTCTGACAACTGTATGGTTTTTTTTTTATGCTTTTTTAGTTTATTTTCTGCTTATGAAGAATGCTGTGTTTTTGTAAATGACACCTACTCTGACACTTTTCAACGTACCAAACACCTAAGGGAAATGGCTAAAAACTACTCCTCTGGCCAGCCACCTTATGATTGGTGGGGAGCCTTATGGAATTGGCTGCCCGGACTTGGGTGGGTTAAAAACCTCTTGGTGGGTGTTGTTGGGGCCATAGTAGTCCTTATAATACTGTGTTGCTGTATTCAGTGTGTCCCCTCCCTCATAAACTCATGTAAGTCAGTTTATTCTTTTCCCACTTCAGCTAAAAGCCTTACTCTCTTCGAATTGGCCCAGGCTGAAATTGCCAAGCGGCCCTTGAGATCTTGAAATAGGGTGTAGCTTTTTAATTAATAGTTATCTCAAAGCTACAAATGGAGGAATGTTGGGTCTAAACTTTTGGTGAACTTTGGGGAGCCAAAACACACCCAGACTGGCCGTCTCTGCATAATCCTTTCTGAACCCTTTATCGAACAAAGCACTGACCTGCAAACTACTCATGACACCCCCTTTATTAAGTAGCCATTAGCCTTTATCTCTATGCATTTACTTGTTAAACTTGCTTTTCCTGTAAAATATTGATTGATTATGCATGACCATTATCTTTTGTTAATCACTTTGTTTACTTCTGTGTATAAATATTGATGCTCACCCCTAATAAAGGGGCCACACTTAATCTAAAGCTTTGAGAGCTAAGGATAGTGTGAGCCCGTTGATCAACGCATTGGTGTCTGGTCTCTGACAGAATTGTGTGCCCCATACCAACTCCGCACGAACTCGGGTGCTGGAGAGGTGAGTGAGGACTTGCTTTATTACCTAACACTATCATACAAACACCCTGTTTAAAATAACCCTATAACCTCCCCTTTCCCCACCCCAAACCCTCATTGCAGCATCCGGTCACATTACAGCTCCAGGGCTCAGCTCCCCCCACCCCCCATGCCTCAGCCCCATAACTTTGTTTCCCAGCAGGGTATTTATGGGATGACTCTGAAACCGCGTGGCAAGGCACAGACCACAGAGCTGGCCCAGGGTGGAGCTGTGGGGATGGGATCTCTTGCAGCCGCGGTGGTGGACTTGGCGGGGAATCCCTCCAAGTGCCCGCTACACAATTTCCTGGAAAGCGCAGAGCACTTTGGTTTGGTTTGAGTTGTATTTAACCCAAATGCAGGCGGGCGGGGGGGTTGCATCAGCTGTTTGGAAGCTTTATAAGTCACAGCAGCAGAGGCAGGGCTGTTTGCAGAGCTGTGCCTTGTTTGAGTTCTGAGCTATTTGCCCCAGGGAAGTTTTGTTTCTTATGGAGGGGGAAGGAGAAAGTTCCACTTGTTCTTAGCCTATTGCCATTGTAAAGCATGTCTTATCTCCTGGGCCGGAGCCAAACCTACCTTGGGCTTCACTGAAGGCCCAGCAGAGTGTATGGCTGGGGTGTGACTATTTGTGCCACCCGCTTTGCTACAAACAATTCTCTTAAAGGGACCCTGCAGGTGAGCACAGTTAGACGGGTGATCTGTTTACCTTGCTTTGCTATGGCTAAGGAAGGCCTGAAGGTTTGTCTGGCCTAGGCCTGTGACCAGTGGCTCTCACCTCTTCCCTACCTCTTCTCTACCCACGTTACAACCGCCAGAGTTTTAGGACCTCCCCCAACACAGCCGCAAAGGAAGGGCAGGTGATCGCTATCCCAACAGCCACTTACTTGAACAATCCAGAAACTCAAGCTTTGTTTCTTGCTGGGGCTGGTGCAAATCTCCTTGGAGCTCCCAGTGATGTGGATTGGGCTCCTTAGCGGATGGGGTGAGGTGTGTCAAGTCTTTAGCAACAATATTTTTTCTCCCAAGTGTTTGTTGGTCATTTGAATTAAATACACACACTAACACCCCCCACCCCCAGCAAACCCATTTAGAAGTCAGGGTAAAAATCCCCACCCCTCTCAATTCATCAGCTCTCACTTGTCTGGGGCCTTGATGTCATAATTCTATTGATAATAATCCTAGCTCTTATATATCACTTTGCAACAGCAGATCCAAAGTGCTTGGCAAAGGAGGTCAGTATCATTAGCTCCATTGTACAGCTGGGGAAACTGAAGCATGGGGCGAGGAAGTGACTTGCCCAAGGTTATCCGGTGAGACAGTGGCAGAACTGGGTCTAGTGTTACCTATAAGAATCTCTCTGGGAAAAGGAATGTAGACAAGAGCTGAATTTCTAATATAAAAGCAAACGGGATAAACTTAGCTTCCCCCTCCCCTTTCGCATCATAAAGTGGCACAAAAGAAGTCCAAGGGCCCTGTTGTTTTCCACGGCTGCTCACCTCTGCTGCACAAGGCCCCCTGCTGTGTTCTGCTTCTGGCTGCGGCAGAAAGTCTGCCAGCGCGGGGCGGGTGTTAACTCGTGAGCGCTGTTCTCAGAACTCTGCTGCCATCACTGATGATTTAAGCAGCATTTAAACAATTTGCTGACATCCTGTCCCTGTGCTTCATTAACAGAAAACAAAGGGAGGAGGAGGGGGGAAATAGGTATGGATTGGCTGGGAGAAATGAGCTGGGAAAGACATTTTCATCTGTTGCGTGTCGCATACAATGGGAGGGAAACTCAGCAATGTACCCGGAGGCTTTAAAACGAGCAAAACTCACATCTTTTGCGTCAAAGACGAGGGATGGGCTAGTGGCCAGAACACAGCACTAGCAGGAAAAACAGCGTGGTGGTTGTTATTAATTATGTGTTTTGCCATAGAGCCTAGAAGCCCCAGTCACGGCCCAGGACCCCAGCATGTCAGGTGCTGTTCAAATGCAGAACAAAAAGGCAGTGCCTGTCCTAAGACACTTACCCTCTTAAAACGTGAGACAACAGATGGATGCGGGAGGACAAAGGAATAATGAGACAACCTTAGTCGATGGGACAGGCAGTGGTCCCGGCCCACCAGGGACAGGCCTGGGACTTTCCACCCTTCGTACTCCCCAGTACGTACTTCAGGAGGTAAGGGCAGCCTTACCGCCCACTGCTTGGGTTTACCTTGACCAGGTCATGGGGGATGGTGCTACCCCCTGCACCCTGGGCCTGCCGAACCTTTTCATCAGACCCCTGCCCCGTGAGTCCCCCCGGCCATCCCATCTGTACACCACAAGCTGCGTGACTTGCAGCTGGTTTGTTTCCAAACCGCATCAAGGAAACATTTGTACACACTCGTGCTCTTCATCCTTCACTTTCTATTGCCACCTCTTGAGGGTGAGGGACCCCGGTGGGCAGCCTATATTCCACCCTAGTCCCAAGGCCCACTGGGTATATTAGTTGGCGGCTCCTCCATGGAACCGTGAGCACGGGCGTGTTCTTGGCACAGTTCACCCCCGTCCCTGACGCCTGTCCCTTTCGCGGCGTGAGGGACACCCCGGCGCATGTGTACCTGGAGTGCACCAGGTTGCAGCCCCTAGTCCGGCTTCTCCCGGACATCCTTTTATGTTTCTGGCTGCACTTTTCCCCTCACCTTTTCCTATCCTCACACCCTATCGCTGGCCCCACAAAGTCACGAGACCTCCTTATCCATCTCCTCCTAGAGCTGGCCAAAGTGGCCGTCTACACGAGCAGGGAGAGGAGATTGGCTGAAGGGGTTTCTTGCAACTGTGGGGCCTATTTCTGATCCTGCCTTCGCTAACGTATCCGGGCAGAATTCCTCCGGGCAGCGTCTGCTGGCTCCCTAGACACCTTCAAGGAGCAGTGAGCGCTGTCCGGGGTTCTCTGCTCTGTGTCCCCTTCAGGTTTTCTTTGTTTGACCCTTTGACCATCACACCTGTCCTTGTTACATTTTTGGTTGTCCCGGTGACGTTGCACTCTCTGTGTTTTATGGAAATATGTTTAAAAGTGGGAATACGCCATAACTGGAATATGCTTTACGCAAAAGGTCTCTTGTAAGGTATTGTGACAGAGTAGGAAGTTTTAACCTGGTAATGTTGCATGGGGGGATTTACTAGTTTACTGTCTGCATTGATACTAGATGGTGGTGGGATATCAGAGTGTGACTTCACTTGAGGGATGATACTTGTAACCTGAACCCAGGAGGGGTTTGGGGCCAGGTGACACCTTCTGCCTGGGAAACGGCTGGAGGAGGAGCCAGGGTGTGTGGCTGGGTGAGACAGCTGGAGAGGGTTTCAATTTGGAGCTTTATATAGAGTAAAATGGATTTATTTGGGGTTTGGGTCCCATTGGGAGCTGGGTGTCTGGGTGCTGGAGACAGGAGCACTTGCTGATCTGTTTTCTGTTAAGTCTGCAGCTTTGGGGACTTGGTTCAGACCCCGGGTCTGTGTTGCAGCAGGCTGGCGTGTCTGTCTCCACAAGGCAGGGTTCTGAAGTTCCAAGCTGGCTGGGAAAACAAGCTCGGAGGTAGTCTCAGCACATCAGGTGACAGCCCCAAGGGGGTTTCTGTGGCCTAACCCGTCACAGTCTCCCATAATCATTTGAGTTCCTGGACCTCGTGGATTCGCCCCGTCGGCTGAGGGAGGGTCCTTTAGCACCGCCCACTTCCCAGAACCCAATATGAGCAGCCTCGCTGTTGTCAGGTGGCCAAGGAGAGCTGGAAGGAGGTTTTTGATGGAGGATAAAGAGGCAGCTCTGTGGCTGTCCGGGAAAAGCACGAAGGGGCTTGTTTGGAAATGGAACAAGTGGCCTCATGGTCTGACAGGGGCAGGAGTGGGTAGCTCGCTAGCGAATGACGGTGGGGATATGGTTGGTCTGCTGGAGCCGGGAGAGCCAGGGGAGGGATGCAAAAAGGGGAGGGATGTGGTCAAGGCGATGGCCTCGGGGAATGAGCTCTGCAGCAGCATTCTGACTGGACATGCGCTGGGCAAGAGGGCGTTTGTGAAGGCCAGAGGGATGAACGGGGCAGTAATCGAGACAGTGAGAGCCTGGCCAAGAATTGTAGGTGCATGGATGGACAGGAAAGGCTGGATCCTAGATGTGCCCTGCAGAAAGACTCTGCAAGAAACAGCCTAACTGTGAGGACCTAGAAAGGGGTCTGTAGGAGGGTGAACCAGCGGTTCTCAACCAGGGGTCCAAGGCCTGCTGGGGGGCCGCAAGCAGGTTTCAGGGAGTCCACCAAAACCTGCACGAATTTTTCAGGGCTGGCGTTAGAGTTGCTGGGGCCCAGAGGAAAAAGCTGAAGCCTGAGCTCCCCCTGTGCAGGGCTGAAACTGAAGCCCGAGCAACTGAGCTTCCTGGAACCCCCTGTGGCATAGGGCCCCGGGCATTTGCCCTGGATGCTGCCCCCAGACACTGGCCCTCCTGGCTTTTAATCTACTGGATATGCAGAACATAAGAACTTAAGAATGGCTCTATTGGGTCAGACCAGAGGTTCATCTAGCCCAATATCCTGTCTTCCGACAGTGGCCAATGCCAGGTGCCCCAGAGGGAATGAACAGAACAGGGAATCACCAAGTGATCCATCCCCTGTCACCCATTCCCAGCTTCTGGCAAACAGAGGCTAGAGACACCATCCCTGCCCATCCTGGCTAATCGCCATTGATGGACCTGTCCTCCATGAACGTATCTAGTTCTTTTTTGAACCCTGTTATGGTCTTGGCCTTCTGTTGTATCAACCAGGCAAGTTACTAACAACTTCAACGAGACTTTATTTTTACAGTGGAAACCTCTGTACCAAGCTGCTGCTGCACCCTCTGTAACTCTCACTCAGCCTCCTCAAATCCTCCCCCCTCCTTCCTGTTTCCTGTCCTTTCAGACTCCCAGCAGCCAGTGCTCCCAGTTCTCATAATTACAAAGCAGTATCTAAACACCACACCTTCACAACATCCTCTGGCAAAGAGTTCCACAGGTTGATTGTGCTTTGTATGAAGAAACATTTTCTTTTATTTATTTTAAACCTGCTGCCTATTAATTTCATTTGGTGACCCCTAATTCTTGTGTTATGAGGAGGAGTAAACAACACTTCCTTGTCTACTTTCTCTACACCAGTCATGATTTTATAGACCTCAATCATATCTCCCCTTAACCGTCTCTTTTCCAAGCTGAAAAGTCCCAGTCTTATTAATCTCTCCTCAGAAAAACAGTCGTTGTGGCACAGGTGGACTGTGGAGTTTTTATAGCATGTTGGGAGGGGGGCTCAGAAAGAACCCGCAGGATGGGCGTGAGTCCAGTGATCAAGGAAGGGTGGGGGAGAGGGTTTGGGGGAAAGATTAAGAGCTCTGTTGAGGCTGAGCTAACAACTAGACATCCACAAGGAGCCGAGAGAGCCAGGCTGAGTGAAATTTTGGCTTGGACAGGAGGAGACAGGGCTGTAGCAAAGAGGTAGATCTGAGAGTTGTTGGCCTAGAGGTGGTAGGTGGAATTGTGCTTGTGGATGCGGTTAGCCAGAGACAAGGTGGAGAGGGAGGCGAGCAGGGGAAAAGGGACACACAGCCCTGTAGCACCCCCACAGAAAGTTGGAGGTGGGCTGAGGAAGATCTGGTAGCGCCGCCAGCTTTTTTGGAGCCCTAGGCTGCGGAAGGTCCGGCCCCCGAAATACCGCCCCCGACAGAGGCGGCGGAAGGTCCCACCCCCGAAATACCGCCCCCAACAGAGGCAGCGGAAGGTCCCGCCCCCAAAATACCGACGATGACCAGGGCAGCCGAAGATCCGGCCACCGCCCCCCAAATGTTAGTGCCCTAGGCAACTGCCTAGGTTGCCTAATGGGTTGTGCCGGCCCTGGGAAGATCCTCCATAGGATGCAGTGAGTGAGAAAGGAAGAGATCCTGGAGAGGACAGTCACAGGAGCCAAGGGAGACAAGACTTCAAGGAGAAGAGCATGGTCGACTGAGTCACAGGCGGCTAACTGGTAAAGGAGGCTGAGGATGGAGGACGGCTTCTGAGATCGGGCTAAAAAGAGGTCACCCGTTTCAGTGGCACGCAAGGGATGGAATCGGAGGAGAGGAACCCCAGACAGCAGTGAGCGAATGCGGCGTCTACAACGGCTACAAGGCCACGTGAAGTCAAGAGTGGCTATTTTTAAGATGGGAGAGACTAGAGCCTGCTTGCGTTGTGAGATGGAAAGCGCCAGAGGAGAGGGAGCAGATAAGAAGAGCAAGGCAAGGGATGAGACTGAGGGGGCAGGAGATCAGGAGATGGGATCAGGGGGCAAACGGAGGAGTTGGGGAGAAGACCAGGTATGTCTGCATCTGGGATGGGGCAAAGGACAGAGTTGTGGGAGGGGGGAAGTTCATGTTGTATTTAGGCAGTTTTCTCTTGGAAGAAATGGGTGAGATCCTGTGCCTAGAGCAGTGGAGGGTCTGAGGAGTGAGTCAAAGGTGGTGAAAGGCGGCTGGGATTGAGGCTGTGGGGTTCAAGTCAGCTGAAGTCGATTTGTTCAGCTAGGGAGATGGCAGAATGGAAGGAGGAGGGTTAATCTGTAGTGGAGGAAGTCAGCCTGGAGTGCTTATAGATTCCTTTGGGTACCTGCCCATTACTTGCCTGGCCTCTATTAGAAAGTTGCACCAACAAAAGTTCCGCCGACACTATGATTTTGGTGGTGTGTATTCACACTTGGCCGCTTGTGCCCACGTGTGATGTCCATGCTGTATCCGCTCGTGTTGTCAGAAGTGCGGAACACTGTGGATAGGCATTCCAGGGTCCTCCGTCCTGCCCGCCGTCACACTGGCTTGTGGGAAACTGTGACTGCACACTGTGGGAGGCCAGCACGCCACTTGTGAAATCTTAGCACTGCTGCCAAGTATTGTTAGCCCTACTTTACAGCTGGGGAAACTGAGGCACGGAGGTTCTAGTGAGTCAGTGGCAGCACTGGTACTAGGACCCCCTGACTCGCACTTTAAAACCACAGCCCCCTCTTATCACTGATAATCCAGTGAAACAGATGCCCCCTTGGGTGACCCCTCATACCTCCCTGCTCTGTTTCTTTCTCAGAAGTAGCTACGCTCTCTGCCTTTTTCTCAGAAAGTGAACCTGAGCTGGGAACGGAGACTCAGATTGGCTGGAGTCACAGGCCAGCAGCTTGGGCTTTCCATACATGGGAATGGAGGGAGCATGCCATGCTTCCAGGCCAACTCCCATGGCATCTCGCCTGCCAGAGGTACCCCAAAATAGACAGGGGCTTACCTGTCAAAATAAATCAACCCCCCAAGCCAGCTGGCTCCCTGCCGCATGAAGACCATTTCAGGTCAGCATTGCGCAGAACCCAGTGACCAGCCGCCTTCTGAAGCCGCTCCAGCTTCATTTCAAATTGGTGCGTGTGTGTGTCTCCGAACCCCTCCATGCCTGCACCAGCCATCCTGGAACAACGTACTGCAAAGCCTCCCCAGCAAGAGAGAGGGGCCAGTTGGAGCTGGCTTATCTTTATCTGCTTGATGAAAGCAGGCAGTCATCAAAACCTCTCCCTGGCCCAGCGAGACTCACTGAGGGCCTCTCACTTCTGCGTCAGCTGATGCCAAGCGACCTCCTCCTTGGCTTTACCATGCTGCCAGGAAGCAGCCTCCACCTTGCCCAGCAGCAGCGCATGTTCAACGTTATTATTATTGATCTGTATCATCGTAGCACCTACAAGCCCCAGTCATGGACCAGGACCTTATGGCGCTAGGTGCTGTACAACCACAGACCAAAGAGAGACCTTGTCCCAATGAGCTTATGATCCAAGTCATGCACAAGAAATGGGACCCAGCAGTCAGTCCCACTTTGGTACGTTCTTATGCTTCGCCCTCCCCTTTGGACACTTGGCTAAGTGCTAGTCATTATAGATTCTCCAACGCCAGCCATTTGCTGATCAGCCGAGGCCACTGCAAATAACTTTTCCAGTGGTGCTTGGCACATAGGAGCTTTGAAACCTGGTGCTAAAGGGAAGGGACAATTGAAAGTCACCCTGAGACCAGTGAGTGCCGGAGGGCTTTGCTGCAAAGATTCAGTGGGAGTTTTGCCACCCAGGGCTTGACTTCCAGAAATACTGAGCATGAGAGTCCAGCTGAAGTCGATGGGATACAGGCACTCAGCAGCTCTGGAAGCCCTCCGGCAGCAGAAGCAGGCGCTGTCTTCTGATTAGAAGGGATCGGTCTGGAGCAGGGGTTGCTAAACGTATCGTCAGCGGTGCTCGGATACCACAGCAGCTAGTGCAGCCTTGGGCGCCAGTTTCCTCTGTCCACACTTGTAGCGTCACGCACAGCCCTGACCTTAAAACAGGACCATGTGTCATGTTGTGATGGACGTTACCGATGACGAGCTGCTATCCCACTCAGCCAACAACTTTAGAGAAATATTTCCCTATTAACACAAGGCACAACTGTTCCCCTTGTGACTCTCTCAAACACTGATAAGGGCCACGCTTGGCAAGGCCCTTTGGCTACACAGCAAATGACCTTACCTGCTCCGAATACCTGGCTGACAGATGTCAGGTATAGTTTTCTTAAAGGAGTCAGGAGGCATGAAGGCTAATAAAGCTGCCTTTGTATGCGCAGTTTGACCAGCCTGGCCCATGTGACCAAGTTCTGCTGATTGTGCTTTGCAAATATTGTTTTTAAGATCAAAAGTTAGGGACTAGATGCCTCTGTCAGTGAAGGGGAAGAGAAGCAGTCAGCAGCTATGGGAATCTAAACATGCAGGGAACGGGAATTACTGTTACACTAGTGCAGATTCACTTCTCTAGTGAATGCATCTTGCCGTTGCTAATTGTGGCATTTAGTGAATACAGAAAATGGATCAAGGGAAGGACCATCTCCAGATCACCTTTAAATCCATCGCTGTATCTTGGGCAGCTCTGGCCCATGCACATTTCAGTCTATGGGCCTGCGGAGCTCACCGGTCCTTGGCAGAAGAGTTGAAAGTGGCAAAACTCGAGCTCTGAGGGACCTGTGCGACAGCCACTGGAAAGCCACATTGAGCGGAGCGGAGCTGAAGGGTGGCTGTCTACAAATGCAGATAGCGGAGCAAGGAGGCCCTGAGGCTGTATGTTGGTGGAGTCACCCCTTGTCTGGGCAGCCTCCCAGGCTGATGCCATAACATGCTGGTCCATATCCCAGTAGCATCCAGGGGTTCCCACTCATGGATTCCAAGGCCAGAAGGGACCACTGTGATCATCCAGTCTGACCTCCTGTATGATACAGGCCAGAGAACCTCCCCACTATAATCCCTAGAGCAGATCTATTGTGCTAAGCACTCTGCAAACACAGAAGAAAATGACCGAAGTGCACAGGCTTTGCTCAGGCACCAAAAGACACTAAAGTCTAAATAGCATCCCTGGAATTTCAAGTTCTGCCCGGGGTTCACCTACCTCTCAGGGTCTAACCTGGCTGACATAGTCCATGCAATGAGTTCTTGCAGACTGTTAGGCTCCTGGGCTGTTAAGAAGGTAAAATCAGGCTGGCTGGAGAGGAGTGATTGAGTTGGGGTAAGTTTGGGCCAGTGCTCAGCATCAGGTCTCACTGAAGTCAAGTGGGAGTTGACGGGGCCCTTGATCAGGGCCCTGCTGAGTTAGAAGCACAGGGTCAGGCGTGGTTCATCTGGTCCAGGATCCCATCTCTGAGTATGCGGGAGCTGTGCCTAGGCCAGCGGTTTTCAAACTGCGGGTCGCGATCCAGTACTGGGCCGCGGAATGGAAGGCGCTGGGTCGTGACAGCTCTGGTCAGCACCACCAACCGGGCCGATAAAAGTCTCGTCGGTGGTGCTGCCTGGCTAAGGTTCGGCTCCTAGGCGGGGGGGCTCCGTGTGCTGCCCCTGCCCTGAGCACTGCCTTCAGCCAATGGGCCTCTGCCTAGGAGCCGGACCTGCTGTTGGCTGCTTCCCGGGGCGCAGCGCAGTCCATGGTGCCAGGACAGGCAGGAAGCCTGCCTTAGCACTGCCACTGACCGGGGTAAGCCCATGCCCCAACCCCGCTCCCCAACTCCCTGCCCCAGCCCTGGAGCCCACCCCAAACCCCTCATCTCCAGCTCCACCGCAGAGCCTGCCCCTCATCCCAGAGCCCTGACCCCTCCTGTACCCCAAGCCCCTGCCCCAGCCCAGAGTCACCCCAAACCCCTCATCCTTGGGCCCACCCCAGAGCCTGCACCCTCAGGAGCCCTGACCTCCCCCTGCCCCAGCTCCAAGTCCCCTCTGACACCCTGAACCCCTCATTCCCTGCCCCACCCCACAACCCTCACCCCAGCACCCCACCCCTCTGCCTCAGCCCTAATCCCCTCCCACATCCCAAACCACTCATCCCAAGCTCAACACCAGAGCCTGCACCCCCATCCCAGAGCCCTGACCCCCTCCTGTACCCCAAGCCCCTGCCCCAGCCCAGAGTCACCCCAAACCCCTCATCCTTGGACCCACCCCAGAGCCTGCACCCCCAGGAGCCCTGACCTCCCCCTGCACCCCAACCCCCTGCCCCAGCTCTGAGCCCCCTCTGACATCCTGAACCCCTCATTCCCGGCCCCACCCCACAGCCCTCACCCCAGCACCCCAACCCTCTGCCCCAGCCCTGGTCCTCTCCCACACCCCAAACCCCTCATCCCCAGCCCGGGTCGCGGACATCAACAATTTTCTTCAACTGGGTCACCCGAAAAAAGTTTGAAAACCACTGGACTAGGGCAAACCTGGGCTCTGCTGGCATCGGCTCCTGAGCCAGAGACTCCAGGTGATGAGAGAGACTTGGGGAAAGGGCTGGGGACAGGCAGGAAAGTGACTGCACAAACAACCCCTGTTCGCCCCGTCTCTGAGAGTCCCAGAGCTGCTGCCCCCGACAAACCCAGCCCCACACTCCTGTTAGCAGTGGCAGTAGCTGCTGGAGAGGAAATGCCCCAGGAATGGCAGGACATGCAGAGGGAGAGTGAAAGAGGCAGCAGGAGCAGTAAGTGGGGAGGGAGGATCCGAGCTCCGTTACCTGCTGCCTCCGGGGGCAGGTTGACTTTCCTGGGACAAGGTGAGGGGCAGAAAGGGAAAGCCAGTTCCTGCCTCTGCCTAGTCCCCACGCCACTGGGGGAATGTGCTGCCTTGGGGAGAGTGTCTGGGGGGATCCCCCAAAGTGGCTCCTGTGGTACAGGGGGGCTGCTTGTTGGTTTGAGGGTTTTTTCAGGGCTGGGGGGGATTGTGTGTTTGCTTGCTGCTGGCTTTGGTTGCCTGCCTGGCCCTGGCTGTGCAGTATGCCACTGTGCCCTCCCCTTCCTGCCTACTGGTATGGGGGGTTGGTTGTTGGTTTGATGGGTACACAGGGGGGTTTGAGGGGGTTACTGATAGCAGCAAGCTGGTAAGGCCAGGCTGGAGCAGCAGCTGTCTGCGATTTGCCTGCTCTTGCCTGGCTGCTGGTTCTGCACTGATTGCTTGTAGGGGGGGTTGCGTGGCTGCTGCCATGTTCCTCTGCCCCACCACCGTGGTGTTTCCTACACGCCCCGGCTAACAAAAAAACCCAAATATTGTCATCCGCACATTCTGGGATTCAAGTCCCGGCCGCAAACACAAGCCTGAAGTGCTAGGGACGCAGTGACGCTGAGGGTTGGGGTGGTGCTGGGGGTGGTGGCAGAGGTTGTGGAAAAGCGAGAGCGATCTCATCGCCAGTGTCTTAAAGGGATGGGGGATTTTCTTTGTAAATCCTTCAGATGCAAATGTAAATCCTCAAAATGTTTTGTTTTATACAAATATCTTTCTAGTTTTCCACCAAAGTGTTGTTGAAGAAAACTCCCTACATGTTTCACCTGTCCCCGTGTGCTGCCATTGCTATTTGGCAGAATGGTTACAAGGTACCTTTTTGTTGTGTGCACTTCAATGCTAAAAATCAGTGGTTTTCACACTGTTTGTATTGGTGACCCCTTTCACACAACAAGCCTCTGAGTGTGACCCCCCCCATATACATTAAAAATGGGGGGTTAATTTAATTTAATGGGAGCTCAGGGCTGTAGGCCCCATGGAGCTGTCAGCTCGCGCCCCCCATGTAGCTACCTTGCAACCCCTCTGAGGGGTCATGCCCTCCAGTTTGAGAGCCCCCTGCTAAAAATACATGATTAAAGTTTTATAAAAACACCCCTTGTGAAGTGTGGGACTTGTTCTGAAACGAGATCGACTTGTTTTGGGGCTTGGTTTGGAAGCCGGGTTGCTTATTTAGAGCATGCGTTTCGGAGGGCCGGACTCCTGCTCTACCCACTAGCTATGACTGCCCATGTCCCAGTCACTGACAGCTTGCTGGTGTGTTGTTGTAAGAGTTGCATGGTGGGAGAACTGGGGTTGTGCAGGTGTGACCCCACAGGTAGCAGTCACCCACAAGGGCCTGATCTGCTGCTCCTCGTTTCTTGCTGCACCCTCTGTTTTGTTTTTGTAGGGCTGCTCGTGACATCCCTGGTGTAACCCCACCAAACTTATTACACCCAATATGCATTTGGCCCCTTTTTAGGGGAAAGAGAAACTTGTGGTTCTGTGAATAGGGTGACCAGACAGCAAATGTGAAAAATCAGGATAGAGGGGGTAATAGGAGCCTATATAAGAAAAAGACCCAAAACTTGCGACTGTCCCTATAAAATCGGGACATCTGGTCACCCTAGCTATAAATAATAACAAATCTGCATTGGCTTCTCTAACTGACCCCAGACAATTTGCAAGTGGCAGAGCCCCCCAATAGCTCCCCCTGGGCTTGAGTGGGGAGAGCCCAGGGAGTGGGACCCCGAGGCCACCGGCCTAGCAGCTGGCCCCTTTCTTCCTGGCAGAAGGGAACGTTGTTCTGAGCGGCTCCGGTGTCTCCTTCTGAACATTCTGGTTTTGCCATAAAGGGAGCAGTTGCATCATGTTCTCTGGGAGCAGCCGGACACTGTGCCAGCACCTGACTGTTTGCCTTGCAAAGCAGGCCTGGGCCAGGAGCCGGCAAGCAGCACGTGCCAGAGTCACAAGACACACAGGGGGCAGAGAAAACACACCCTGGTGCTGAGAGAACAGGGTGAAGGAGAGGCATGTAGCTTGGGCCCCGGGGCAGCAGCTGGGGGACAGCCAGAGATGGCGACTTTGAGAGCTGCCACGGTGGTTCCTGAGCTGTCTTTATAGAAAAGGAGCTCCTTAGATTAACAGACAGGTGTGGTTTGGGTTGGACCCAGCTGGGGAATGGGTTCTAGAGCCAGGTAGCGGAGGCTACTGTGACAGAGAGGCAGGATCCCTGCATCTGATGGGCAGAGCTGTGCAGGTGGGCATCGCATGCACACGTGTGTGTTACTCATAGGGCTGAGATGCTGTGCTCTAGGTTCACTTGTGGGGGCTGGGGCTAGGCAAGGGGCTTTATTGTAGGGCTGCTCAGAAGGGCCAACCAGCAAATACTAGCTTGTTGTGCTCCGGAGTTTGTCACTGGGGCTAAGGTTACTTTGCTTTGGTTGGGGCTCTGCTGGGGACTAGGGCTGCATGCATAGGCGCCGACTTCCCCGTTTACCCCTGGGTGCCTGACACCCCCGCCAGTCCCCGTCCCCGCTTCACCCCTTCCATGCAGTCCCACCCCTGCCCTTCCCTTCCCACCCCTGCCCCGCCCCCATTCCAACCCCTTCCCCAAAATCCCCACCTCAACTCCACCCCCTCCCTGCCCCTGTTCCATCTCCTTCCCCAAATCTCTGCCCCAGCTCCGCCTCGTCCCCGCCTCCTCCGCTGAGTGCCTCACCTTCCCACTCCTCCTCCTCCCTCCCAGCGCGCCGCCAAACAGCTGTTTGCTTGGTGGGGCAAGGTGGAGGAGGAGAGGCTGGAAGGGGAGCTTGGTTGCCAGTGGGTGCAGAGCACCCACTAATTTTTCCCTATGAGTGCTCCAGCCCCGGAGCACCCACAGAGCCAGTGCCTATGGCTGCACAAGCCAGTTTGTTTTTGTAGGGTTGCTCCTGAGGACTGGGCTTCCGCCCCCTATTGTTAGCAAAACAAAAAAACAGCATTAAAACTTGTGGCTTGCAGGGGTGGGGATGGGAAAGAACCAACTGTCTGTCTTGAATGGAACGGATTGTTGCTTACGGCCAAGAAGCCATATTAAGGGTCATGTTCTGGGTCTGGCAGCCTCGCTAGCACCTCGTCTTGGCCCAAAGCCCCACGCAGAGCAGGGCAGGGTGGCTGGGTTGGGGCTGGCCATTCAGCAGGGTTTGAAAATGCAGCTTGTAAGATCAGCAGCCAGCATTCCCAGTGCCTTCCCGCACTCTCTGGGCCGGGCGGGGTGCATGCGTGCCTGGGTGTGTGTCTGCGCTGCCTCGAGACCCCGGGGGAGTGGTTTTGGGAGCAGAAGTTCAGACCCTTTCTGGGCCTCCTGAGTTTCCCAGAAAGCTGAATTCCGCTCTAAATGCTGCTTGTATAAAACCATAATGAAAACATGTTTTGCCAAAGCGCAGCAGGCTGGGGGGCGGGGAGGGGGCGCGTCAGTAGCACATGAAGCCCTGCCTGCTCCTAGCCTGCTTTGGAGCGGAACAGGGAGATGTGCTGCACCCTTATAGCAATAAGTGCATCCATTGCCTCTCTCCCCCACAGCTCCGCGTATAGACTCAGCGGCACTGAGCCTCACGGCCGCCCTGGGAAGAAGGCAGATGTTGCTAACTAATGGCCCGGATGTGTCCACTGTCCTGTTCCTGCGCGCTCTGGTGACACTGAATGTCACCACGAGACAATAGGGACAGAGTTAACAGACCTCCTGCTTTAAAAGTGCGTGGTCCCCGTGTGCAAAGTGAATCTTCATGAGCAGTGTGTAGGCCCTATGAAGTACAGGTGAGATCAGCCCTGGTTCCATCCGGTAGGGGCAGTTGCGCAGATACAGACTAGCCAGTTCATTCCACTGTTGTCCCCGCTGACGGGGGAGGGGGGAAACTGAGGCACGGAACTTACGTGGTTTGCTTAGGTCTTGCAGGGAGCCAGTAACTGAACCGAGACGACATGCCCCTCCTTTTCTTATGAGAAATAAAGCTCTTACCTGTGCAGTACAAATGGGTAAACACCTGTGTTTAAACAAAGCCATGTCTCGTGCTCTGGCTATTACCTCATGTTTGGCAGCTTGCTTGGGAGCGACACCATGTGCACCTTGATGTGCCCCACCATCTTATTTATTTTTGCTGTGGTAGCTGGATCAGCAGCTTGGGTGGTGCTGGATCCCGTGGGCCAGGTTCTGCTCTGTTACACCAGCAGCGGTGGGGCGGGGGGCTGAGCACACCATCTGTCTCCCCTCTAAAGTGCTTCGGGCTCTTAAGGGGAAGGTGCTCTTGGGCAGTGGGGTTGGCATTATGGTGTGTGCAGGGCATGCAAAGCAGCTGGCGCCACACTCTGCTGCTCACTTGGCCTTCACTCTGAGTGAGCACCCTAGGGCTGGAGCCATCCCTGTGTGCTGGGATTCCCTCTTGATCAGTCCTGCTTTTTGGAGGAGACAGTAGAGGGCTGGGGCCACAGCATATTGGAGGAGACATCCAGATGGAAAGCAAGGCTGATCGGTATCTCTGGGCTCTGTCAGATGGCAGAGAGGTAGTGAGGCTGCACAGAGAGCCGGGAAGGGGTCAAGACATATCGAGGATCCCCTCAAGCAGGGGATATGGGTTCTATGTCTTCTCTGTTGGGGAGGGGATGATTGCTAACTGTGCTGCATGTGAGGACTGTGTTGGAATTGCAAGCTATGACTTTGAGAGAATGTGTCGGATGGGAACTAAGAGGGGCTTACCCTGACCCTGCTCACAGGCTAGGGGGCTCTGCAGAGAAGTGGGAGGTCAGAGTCCTTAGGGAAAGAGCTGGTCTAGAACGAGGTGGGGTGAGTTGTGTCTCTCTGCCTTGAGGAGCAGCCTGCTTTGTCTCTCTCTGGTTTTTCTTACTGTGTGTTTGTCATTCTGGATTCGAAGAATAAAGGCAGTGCTACATTGCAACCTTCCAGCAGGAGTATTTGTCGTAATCTAACATCTCTGCATGTCTGCCCTGAACTCAACACTCACTCATGAGCAAGGCCGGATAGTCCCTTGGTGGCGACAGATCTTCCTTGGCCCCACCCCCAGTGCAGTGGTAACAGGGCAAAGTGGGCGTAGAATGACACCAGATCAGAATGGCAGCACAATGGCAGTACAGAGCAGCAGAGACGAGTTGGGCCCTGCAACATTTTAGACCCTTGCCCTAAATAGATCAGCCAGCTTCTTGTCTGCACCAGGCCAGAGCTGCCAGGGACCATCAGTGACTCCCCTTCCCTACAGTCCCAAGCTCTCCCAGCTGCAACCACAGCAAGCTTCCTAGCTGGCAGGACAGAGGGCTTGGTTTCCTGTTTTGTCCCATGCAATTCTCAGGGTGCGTGGACCAGACCGTCCATGCCAACAGCATCTCAGTTGGGATACGCTGGGTCCGACGCTGCCTTCAGCAGTTAGTAAAGACAAGGCTTTGACTGTAGAGATGCTGGTTTGAGACCAATGCTAAATAACAAGCAATCTGTTCAGTTGTTCAGTGATGTAGTGCAGGCTGGAGTCCCTTTCGTGGTCACCAGGCGAGGGCTTAGGGGTCGTTGTGCCATGACACTAGACAGCTCAGGATGGTAGCTCCAAAGGCAAAGAGCATCACAGGGTTGGTGTGTGTCCAGCAGCTCAGTACAGACGCCGTTAGATTCAATACAGCCCAGTCCTGCCTGCTCTCTGCCACCCTTTGGTCTGCTTGGACTTTGAGGCAGTGGGGAAACAGTGTGGCCAGGTGGATGGGGCACTGGAATAGGACTCAGGAAACCTGGCTTCTGCTCTTTGCTGTGGCACTAGCCTGCTGGGTAATCTTGGGCCAGTCTCTTGGGCCCAGATCAGTGGGAGTTTGGTGCCTAAATACCGTTCAGCATCTGGACCTGAGCTGTGCCTCCACTTCCCCACTTGACAGATGGGGATAACAGAATGCTTTTCAAAAGAGGGTGGGATCAAGATTTGTGGCTAGAAGAGTGGGGGATTAGCATGAGGTCAGTGGAGATCTGCAGGATTTACTGCGACCAACAGCAACCGTCTGCAGGGCCCGTAGAGCCAGCACCTTTCCCCGGTGTGCAAAATGCTTTAAAAACAAATCTTAGCAGGAAAAGTTCAATGCACCAAATTGACATGGTGTTTTCCTTTCCTCGATTTCACAGCGTTTTCCAGCTGGTGTGGCGGGAGCTGTTTCTGACTCCAAGCTTCTCCGGCTGGGAGCTGTTTGCTGACTGGGAAGAGGGAGCGGGGGGGTTGTTCTGAGCACAGTATGTTACTCTGTCCCCTCCCCACCCCTAGCAGCGTCAGCAGAGGATCAGAGCCCTTGGAGTAAACAGAACAGGCAGCTGGAGCGCAGGACGAGCGGGAGGCCAGGGAAACCCGACAGCCACCTCCTGTCCCATTCTGCCTGCCAAGAACCAGTAGCTGCGTGAATGCCCAGCCCGCACATGGGTCACTGGGGGCCAGAAAGGGGGGCAAATTCACTATTGATTCTTTAATCATGTACCTGCCCTACCCACTCTGGGAGCTGACACATTCTTGGATGCCATCGCCTGGCCCGGGGCAGGCTGGGAGAAGGGGCGAGGAGGTGGTGACCGTGGAGTTGACTCTGGGACAAATATTTTTTTGCTGGCTCTCTCCTCCCATCTGTTTGTCACAGTTGCAGCAAGGTCCTTGTGCCCAGTTGTTTTCACCTCGGCTGTTGCCTTATAGGGCACAGGATCTCTGCTCCCGGGGCACAGGGCCCCCTCACCCTGCAGGCAGCCCCTGACCCAGATTGCCTCAGCTATTCCTTTGTGATCATGGGGCCCTCTAATATCAAGCCCCAGCTGCTATATTATCCTGCTCCTTAGCGCAGGAGGGGGTGAGGCTGTTTAGTGCTTAGGGTCCTACGTGTTTGATGCTGAAGATCGCAGGTTCAGTGTGTGTAGCTGGGGTATGTTACATGCACCCCGAACTGGAGCCCTGCCTGTGCCCCTGCATAAAGGGGCACAGGTGTGGCTCTCTGCTGCATGGTCAAGGAGCAGGACAAATGGGGCTGTGTCTCTGCAAAGAAGAGCACGTGGAGCAGGACTGCAGCCCCCCCATCCATCCTGCCAGAGAGCAGCATCCCACAGCACTGGCTTGACATGGCAGAGGGGCATTGCTGGCACATGATGGCATATATCATGTTGGTAGATGTGCAGGTGAACGAGCCCCTGATGGCGTGGCTGATGTGATTAGGTCCTATGATGGTGTCCCCAAATAAATATGTGGACAGAGTTGGCAATGGGCTTTGTTGCAAGGATAGGTTCCTGGGTTGCTGGTTTTGTTGTGCGGTGTGTGGTTGCTGGTATTTGCTTCAGGTTGGGGGGCTGTCTGTAAGTGAGGACTGGCTGTCTCCCATTATCTGTGAGAGTGAGAGATCGTCCTTCAGGATAGGTTGTAGATCCTTGATGATGCGCTGGAGAGGTTTTAGTTGGGGGCTGAAGGTGACAGCTAGTGGCTTTCTGTTACTTTCTTTGTTGGGCCTGTCCTGTAGTAGGTGACTTTTGGGTACTCTTCTGGCTCTGTCAATCTGTTTCTTCACTTCAGCAGGTGGGTACTGTAGTTGTAAGAACACTTGACAGAGATCTTGTAGGTGTTTGTCTTCTGTCTGAGGGGTTGGAGCAAATGCGGTTGTATCTTAGAGCGTGGCTGTAGACAATGGTTCGTGTGATGTGGTCTGGATGAAAGCCCATGTTTCCCTACTTCTCTAAGGAGAACGTCCTGTGGGGCTGTCACATGGCTCATGGAAAGCCAGATCCTGGTGAGGTGCTGAGCACTCGCATGGCTCCTGCTGTCACTAGGAATGTGAGGGGAGGTAGCCCAGAGCAGCCAGGCGATTCCATAACCCGGCATCAGAGAGTTGAGCTTCTCTGAGGTGAGCATGATCTAAGCAGAAGCCAGCACTGTCCCCTGGCTCTGTGTGAGCTTTGCCTCTCACCTTAGCTGACCCTGGCACCGGGCTGCTCACCAGCCCTAGACAGGAGCATTTACCAGGTTATCCGAAGGGGAATCCTCCCCTCAGCTGAGCCAATCACCTTGCTGAGCTCCCAGCGGGAGGTGGCCTCTATCCCAGGTGTCTCTGCCTGCCCCCAACACCCACCTGCCCTCTGAACTGTCTTGCAGCTACCGGATCATGAGGATGCTGGTCGAGTTGTATTTAAATCAAGGATCTGAGGCTGCGTCTGTATCTAGGCACTTAGGCCCAGGGGGTCCCGGGCCATGAGGGGGGTTCCTAGGTGCTAGGGGAATATGAATAACATTATTAATTAATTAGTAACAGTCAGCCCTGCCAGCACGTTCCAGCTGAGGATCAAAAAGTGCTTTACAAACACGAATGGATTTCCTCTCTCATTAGTAGCAGTATTCTGTTTCAGGGGAGCCAAACCGCCGAGAACTGGGCCCCATGGTGCCAGGAGCTGCACAGACAGTCAGTCCCTGCCCCAGGGAGCTTCTGATCACAACAGACTCTATCCACTGGGGTGGGGTGGGGTGTGGGGCACAGGACAAAAGGCATGTTAATGTGGTGTGATTTCTGGGAGGGGATTGACTAAAGGAAGGGACAAGGGAAGGGACAGGAGACATAGACAGGAGTGGGGTTGGACAGGGAGGGAAGGAAGGAAGGAGGGCAGCATGGAGGGTGGGTGTGGAGTGAGGCTGAAGGGAAGAGACTGAAGGAGGGGGTAGGAGATGAGTGGCTATGTGGGGGCACTGTAGGGAGGGTGCGCGTGTGTGTGTGCATGTCAACAGTGGCAGTAAGGGGGTGCCTGTATGCAGGGGCAGGACCCACTCTCATGGTGGGGTGGGCATGGGAGGGGGGGGAAGCTGTCACAATGCAGGATGGTTTCCAAGGCGTTTGCTGTAGCCGATTCTCATGAGGTGCTGTGAACGATGCCAGGAGGAGCCCGGGGACGGAGCAGCAGGTCCCATCCCACACCTCAGGCACTGGGTCAGGTTCTGCTCTCAGATCCCCCAGGGCAGCTCCGCTGACCTCCATGTAAACAGGAGCAGAACCTAGGCCTGGCCCGCTCTGTGGAGTCCCCGTGGGTGATACACTCCATCGCTGGGGGTCCAGCCTCTTGTTGCTCAGACGTGCTGCCCGCTGGTTCAGGAGGAGCATTACGGCTGCTCTGACAGGCTCTCCCCACCAGATGAAGAGCCTGATTCTAATCCTGAACCTGGCTGGGAACCAGTGTCACATCAGTGCAGCTCCACTGACTTAACTAGGGTTACTCCTGATTTACATCAGACCAGAATGAGGTGGTGGCTTGCTCCCAGGGCCAGATAAGGGACTTGATTCTGAGCCTCCCCCACTCTGGTGTAAATAAGTAACTACACTGACAGCAGAAGGGTTACTCCTGACTTCCACTGGAGTAACTGTGGGGAGAATCTAGCTCATTGAATTTAAAACTGATTTATCATCCGCCCGAAGGGGTGGGCTCCAGCGTGGTAGATCCCAGACCACGACAAGGAAGGTGGTGGCCTCCTCTCCTGCAGTAATCTGATGCTCTGATGCTCTGGCTGGCCTCCAGGAACCTGACCCAAACAGTAAATCAGCCCTGTGGAGGTGGGAGGCATATGCTCTTGTTAAGTAAATCATTTGTCACTTTCCCACTGTCTTTACAAAAAAATACCCTAGGTACAGATTCCAAAAAGGCTGAGATGTTTGGATTAGGGGCTGCAGATAGCTCCCATCTCTAAGTCAAAGGGAGCTCAGATGAGGGCTCCCTGTCTTCTAAGATTCATGAAGTCACAGATTTTTAAGGCCAGAGCGGACCAATCAAGTCTGATCTCCTGCATCACCCCGGCCAGAGAGTGGACGGGGGCCTCGGTTGGAGAACTGTGTCCAATCTCTCGGAAAGATTTGGACAAATGAGAGTGAGTCCAGAGGAGAGCAACAAAATTAGGAACAGGTTTAGAAAAACTTTATCTATGAGGAAAGGATTAAAAAAACCTCTAGGTATGTTTAGTTTTGAGAACAGCAGACCAAGGGGGAACCCAGTAACAGTCTCCAGATATGTTAAGGGCTGTTATAGAGAGGACAGTGGTCAATGCTTGTCTATGTCAGCATAATTTAGGACAAGAAGTAATGGGCTTAAGCTGCAGCAAGGGCCATTTAGGTTAGGTCTAGGTTTACTTGGTCCTGGACGTAATGTTTTCTCAAGGTCACTTCCAATCCGACACTTCTATGGTTATGACGCGTCCCTACAAGGCAAGCGGCACTGCTGAGCCCAGTAACTCATGGTAGAGTTCAGCAGATCTTTCGGTAAAACGGCCCCGGAGAGATTCTCACAGATATCTGGGCGCTCCAGATGCAGATAGGGATCTGCTGGAGCTTTCAGAGGTTCCGAGGTGCCAAATGCTCCTAGAAATCAGCAGGAGTTCAGCACTGAGGCATTTTTGAAAAAGCTAGTAGTTGCCTATATTTAGGAACCTACATTCCTTTGCATACCCAGCCCCTAGGCTCAGTTTAAAGGCGAAATTCTGCATTTGATGTTTCCGGCCCAAATATTTAAACATGGTCATGGATGGGGAGGGGGGAGCGGGGGCTTCAGTGATTGGGGAGCCCAGCTCGAGCGGAGCCTGACTTTCAGAGATCAAGGGGGGGGCTGTGGCTGCTCAGTACCCTGATGTGCCTCAGGTTGGTCAGCCAAAAACATGGACAAACCTAAAATCAGTGGGAGCTGCCTGTTCCAAGGCAGGCTGTTAGCATGAGTGTGATATATATATAATAACAATATGTAGCTTTTATCTAGCGCTTTCCATTGATCGATCGCAAAGCCCTTTATCTAGAAGGGCAATATCATTAGCCCCATTTTACAGATGGAGAAACTGAGGCACAGAGATGCAGTGTCTTGCCCAAGGGCACCCATCAAGGCCAGAACCAGGAACAGAACACAGGTCTTCTGATTCCCAGTCCAAGACTCTAGTGCTTTATCCACTAGGCCACACTGCCTCCCTCAGGGGAGAGGATGGATTATGTGCAATCTCTCAGGGCTGTTATGACATCCCACTTAGGGGTATCATGGAAACAGAGCATGGGATTGCTGGAGAATCACTTTGAGAGATGTTTGAGGCAGGGGTTGTTTTTTGGAGGGCACGTTCTACGTGGCTCTTACACTTTTGTAGGATTTAGGGTAGCTAAGAAACAGAGGATGGCTTGGACAGTTGTCAGTGTCTGTGCAAACAGCATTGCTGAGTCTCAGGATATTTGGTAAGTCTCTTAAAGCCCCAGCTCCTGGAATCCTGTGATCACATGAGACTCTCAGCTTTCATTTAAAAAACAATTAAGTTTCTAGACTTAGAATCTGTGGCCAAGTTTTCCAAAGTGACTAGGGTCCAGCTCATCAAATGTATTTAGGCACCCAGCTCTCAACTGGAGTTAGGCACCTAAATACCTTTGAGCAACTCAGTATAGGCACCCAGTTTGAGATCTTAAAGGGACCTGACTTTCAGAATGGGCCGAGCACCAGCCTGCTGAAAATCTGCACCCTTTGAGATGTGAGAGAGACAAGGTGGGTGAGTTAATATCCTTTCACCAACAGAATTTGGTCCAATAAGACACAAAAAAAGCTTTCAGGCTACTCTGAGCTCTTCTCCAGGGTTGGGAAAGATACTCAGTGTCACAGCTGAATACAAGATAGGACTCCCAAACCAGGAGGTTGCACATCAGTCTGCCCTAGACTGATTTAACCTGTTTCTTTTCTCCCCTGGCTGGAATGATTTAGTTGGGGATTAGGTCCGGCTCTGAGCAGGGGGTTGAACTAGATACCTTCTGAGGTCCCTTCTAACCCTGAGATTCTATGATTCTAAGGTGGAACAGATTAAGCTTAGGAGTTAACGCAGTTGTTCCACCTTGTAGTTACCTGTGACACTGACTATTTTTCCCAAACGTGAAAGCTTGTCTCTGTCCCTCCACCCACAGAAGTGGGTCCACTCAAAGATATTACCTCACCTGCCTTGTCTCTCTCTTATCCTGGGATCAACACGACTCCAGCAACCCTTTACGATGTCTCATGTTGGACACTCAAGGCTCGATGCTCAGACTGGCCCCCAAAATCTTGAGTCAGTTGTGAAACTCTTAGCCTAGGAATCTCTGAATAGAGACCCTGGGAAACAACATTTATGGGAAAAAAATGTTGTTTATATTACTGTTATATGGGTCAATGTTTCATTTTTCAACGGTTTGTTTTATAAATATTTTCACTGAAAAAATCAGATGAAATTAAAATGTTCCTCTCTTCTGAATTGTGAGGAACAGCCGGACTGTTCCATGACCAGCTCTGAGAACCACCTGTGGCTTGACTTTAACATTCTTCTTCAGCATTTTTAAGGTTCAAGATACCTGGTTGTCTTTTGCTCCATTTTCAGGGTGAATTTAATGCTGTCAAAGGGCACCAGATTGACAGATCTAGTATTATTGTTTGGCTCGCAGTAGTGCCTAGAGGGCCCTATTGTGCTGTATGTACAGAGTGGTCCCTGCCCTCAACGAGTTTACAGTCTAAGTAGGAAGGCGAAGGATGGGAGGCATCCCTATTTTATAGAGGGAAACAGGCACAAAGCGACTAAGGCTATGTCTACACTAGGGACCTAGCAGCAGCACAGTGGTACCAAAGCAGCTGCACCGATGTAAGATGTCTCGTGTAGCCGCTCTATGCCGATGAGAGAGAGCTCGCTTGTCAACTTGATTAAATCCCCCCCATGAGCAACGATAGGGCGAAGCTCTCCCGCCGACATAGCACGGTGCATATTACCGCTTATGCTGGTGAAACTTTTATGTCGCTCGGGGGGTAGTTTTTTCACACCCCTGAGCGACATAAGTTTTGCTGACATAAGTGCTAGTGTAGACAGGGCCTAAGTGACTTGCCTAAGCTCGCAAAGGGAGTCTGTAGCAGATCAAGCTTTTCCTTCCCAGGCATCAACCTCCCATGTGTCCTGTGTATGTGGGGGATGGATGGGGAAATTGTTACTTAGGCTCTCGTCTGAGGGTGGCAGCTAGGCTGCCAGTCAGTGGTGGTGAGCTCACAAGTGTCTGATGCTTAACTACTTCTTCAGCTGCTGCTTGAAGTAAAACAAGTGAATGTCTCACCGTAGTGAATGAACCTCAGAGCTGGGGCAGCACTGTCAGCCTGATGTTACATCTTTAAAAGTGCAAAGTGACACAGACACTGTTGCTAAGCCTGTGCATTCAAAAATCACCAGTCAGCCCCTTGAAAGTCATGATTGGTTTAAAAAGAAGAAACAGGGAGTTCTTTTCTTTGCCTTTCAGGGTCATCTTGTCAAGCATTTTGCTGCAACGTGGCAGCCTGGAATCTAGTTTAAAGCAACCAAGCTGAGCGTCTGGCCTAGTGTCAGGATTCCGGGGGCTCGGGCTTTACGGAAAACACCAGCTAGCCCAAGCCCCAGTGGTAACAGCGTGCGAGCGAGGGTGACCAGATGTCCCAATTTTATAGGGACAGCCCTGATTTTTGACTATTTTTCTTATATAGGCTCCTATTACCCCTCACCCCCTGTCCTGATTTTTCATACTTGCTGTCCGGTCACCCTAGTGCCAGCTGACAACACTGCCAATGCATGGACCGGGTGGTTGTCACCACACGGAAAGCCACAATTTTCTGCTGCCCCGCCACTTGAGGGGTACAATCCGTATCTCCCTAGTGCAAAAGCACAGGCCACCCCCCTGCTTGTCCTAAAGGAGAATCTGCATTAGTGGTGTGGGGACTATGACATGCAGCTGAGCAGCCCTGATTCAGTCCAGCAACAAGCTGGCTAGTGTGCGTGTTGCCGAGGGTGAGCATCATCGCTGGCCAGAGGCCTGGTTCCACGGTTGGGCATAGGATTGTGTAGCTCTGCTGTTGACGGGCTGGGAGCAGCTGTGCATAGGCTGTCACACCAACTGTCCAACCTGCAGACAGCGCTGCCCTTCAGCTGCCTGTCCCTGTGCATTGTAGTGGGTTAGTTCTGAGCGCGAGCCCTGGGGAACCCCAGCTCCCGGACCGCCCCTTTCATATGCTGCGTCCATCACCTCTTTCTTTCTTTCCACTCCAGCAGAAATCAATGAATAGATTGCAGCAGCCATCCAAACTGGATTGTGATCTAGCTAATCCGTCCCATTCAGAAGCCCCCCTACCCCACCCCTGGAGACCTTTTCACTCACAGGGAGCTCTGGCAGTTTATTTCTGCTCAGACAAAAGCCTCCTGAGAAGACCAACCGCTCCACAGCAGGGCCCTGTTGCTCAGCCGCCTCCAGCATCACTAGATTTGTAGTCCTGCCATGCAGTGGGAGCCACATAAAGGAGGTCCCGCGCCCCCGCCCTTCCTTGTAAACGAGAACCGAGAGGAAAAATACAGGAATTTTGTTCTGGTTTGGATGCCTGCCCTATTGCCTGGCTGCCTGCCGAGGCAGCAGTGCGCTGCAGAGGAAGGAGAAGAGATGGCAGCAGTGGGACAGCCCTGCTCCGTGGTGTCATTGTTCCACGTGTGTGCCGAAGTCTGCACTCGCTGACGTACACGCACATGTATCTTCATATGCACACGCACACATCCACATACGTACATCCACCATTACACAGCTCCGTCCATGCAAACCCCTCCGCAGAAATAAGTCTACTTACAAACATGGTACAACCCAGTGGGGGCTTGGGCAATGATGCACATAACTATGCCTGCAAACATGTACACAGACATGCCTGGACAACGATTACAAATGCAGATTCATGTTCCAGCACCGTGTGCACATGCACCCCACTCCCCTCACATGCACAGCAACACATGTATGCATGCAGACCCCTGTGTATTAATCCATGCGTCTGCCCACACCATTCAGATGGATGGGTATGTGCACAGGAAGGCATGTAAACGCCAGTCTACCTGTTCACTGATGGACAAATATCACACCCACACTCCTGCATGCACATACGTACCCCTCATGCGCTAACATTACACACACCTGGATGCACACGCCCTTATCCACAGTGACACGTCTACATGCACGCAAGCGCCTGTGCGTAAATGTTGCATTAACATTACATACTCCTTTGCTCACACATACATGCATATTTACACACACACACAGACACACACAAACCCCAGGGCATAAATAAATATGGCTGCACACATGGTACAGACGGATGGCTATGTGCACAGTGATGCACATGTATGAATAAACATACCCAAATACATGCACGGACGAATATCCCATACACAGCTGCATGCACCCACCTGCAGACTACTGCACACCCACACCTGCATGCTCACATAAATATCTCTGCCCACTACTGGTGGTGGGTCTGCCCTTGGAATAGAGCTGGGGAGAAGACCCCGTTTGGCTCTGCTCCAAACCCTGGACAGAGCCGCGTCTATGTGGACCATCTCCCTCCCTGCTGCTTTGCCCTTCCTTCACAGGCTCCTGCTTCGTGGGTGGAGAACAGTAGGAGGCTACATGGCTGCGGCTTTCCGTGCCAGCCTGCGCATTGAGTTCAGCTCTCTGGGCCCGCTGCTGCAGGTCAGAGAAATCCAGCGGATTCCAGGTCTTGGAAACAAGACCAGGCAGCCCCTGCTTGGCGCTGGAGGAAGAGACCTATGACAGCTCTGGGAGGAAATGCACCAGCAGCCTAGAAACAGCCAAGAGCCAACGGCAAGCAGCTGAGAGGCGGAAAGCGAAAGAGAAGTGAAACTGCGATGCACGTTTCTTCAGCGGCTGGTTGGCCTCAGCCCCACCATCACAATGGGGAAAGCACACCTGGGGTACGTGTAACAGGATCAGCGTCAGCAGTGTGACCTCCCCCACGGCTGCCACCAGTGTGCCTCAGCCCCATTCTGGAGGCCACTTCTAGGGATCAATGGGGAGTTAGTCTCTATGGCCCATCCACGGCCCCTCTGCTGAGGTTCCTGCTGGCCATGCCACCTTTTGGTTGTGTCCCAGGCCCTGGCTACCTGCTTGATATCTTTCCAGAGATGGCAGCACTGATATTTGCATCAGAAAGGGGGGGAGTTTTCAGCCAGCAAGTGCAGGTACTGCTTGCAGGGCCGAATCCGTAGCCAGAGCCCCACTGGTACGGCAGCAGCATTAGGGAATCAGGCATGGGACTGCCAGCCTGGGGGGCCTGTGGATGTGGCAGCCTGCGGCTCAGCACCTGATGCTGAATCACACCCACACAATACAGTGGTGCCAGAACAATGAGCATGCTACAGTCGTTCTGCAGGGAGAGGGAGAACCAGCTGCGAGGGGCTCAGTGCCGCTGCCGATGGAGGCAGATGTTGGCGTTTGCATGTCTGGGAGTTGATCAGCGAAGGGGCAGCCATGCTGGCTGGTCCTTCGTGCCGTTGCTTTAACAATAGTTGCGTGGTGTGGGCAGAAGAAAAAAAAATCCCTTTGGGGTCTCCTGTCTCTAGCCAAAAGAAGCAATATCTAGCTTAGCCCCTGCCCTCTTCTTTTCCTTGACAGATCACCTTCGATCGGGGAAGTCTCTGTGATACTATAGGTGGAGGAGAAAAGGTAGAACAGGGAGAGGAAAGGGGGGCTCCAAATACCCATCCCAGCTCATCCATACAAGTAACGGAGGGTCATGTCCTCATTCCACTTTTATGGGTTGTGTTTTGGTAACCCCAGCCAAGTTCAGGGCCCAATTGGGCTCTGCACTGCATACATGCATGGTAAGAGACAGTCTCTGCCCTGGAAAACCTACAGTTTAAGTAGGCAAGACTTCCAAAGGGTGGGCGGGGTGTCACGGAGTCCCCGGGCGATGCCCTGGAACTGCTCCCTACGAAGCCAGTCAGGACTCTGATGAAGTCTCCTCTCTGCGAGCAGACTGTCTTCAGGGCAAGAAGCTCACACGGCTTCACCTCCTGGTCTCTCCTTGGAGCATTCAGCATCCTCTGCCCCTCCGTGCGCTTCCCACAGCGAGTCTGCCCAGGCGGGGTCCTGGGGAAGCCAAAGGGTCCTGCACCCCCACTTCGCAGTCAGACATGACTCTCAGCCAGCCAGTAACACAGAGGTTTGTAAGATGACAGGAACATGGGCTAAAACAGAGCTTGTAGGTACAGAGAACAGGACCCCTCAGCCAGGTCCATTTTGGGGGTCAGTGAGCCAGACACCCACGTCTGCACTCACTCCACCTACCCAGCCAGCCCCAAACTGAAACTCTCCAGCCCCTCCTTTCTGGACTTTGTCTCTTTCCTGGAACAAGAAGTCACCTGATCTCTTTATTCTCCAACACCTTTAGCTATCCCCTTGCAGGGGGGGAAGGACCCAGGCCATTAGTTGCCAGGAGACAGAGTGTCAGCCATTTATGTGCACTGGCCCACCACCTAGAGACTTAAGAAATGCATAGGGAAACTGAGGCACCCCTACAATATTCAGAGGAAACATTAAGAACAGTCCCACTTTGTCACAAGGGGGAACAGAGGCAGGCAATGATTTACTCAAGGTCACAGCTGAGCAGCTCTCCTGTGTGCCAGCACAGGGCTCTAACCACTTGGCCATGTGCCCATGGAATTCAGCCTGAGGTGGCTCAGACCCTCGTGCTGGCTTTTTGGTTCTGGGTCAGCCCCTGGGGCCATTGCATTTGGAAAGACAGCTGCTCTGCTCAGCAGTGCTCCTGGCTGGTAGTGCCTTGCTGAATGGGGGGAATGAGGGGGAATCACCTGCTGCCCTCCTAGTGACCTGGGTACGCCCTGGAGCATGAGATCTGGTCGGCCTTATCCTGCATGGCGACACCCATCCTTGCATTCCTGCTGGTGGGGCTGGAGCTCCCTTTGGCCCGCAGTTAATTGTGTCCCTTCCTGCTTTTAAAAACCACAGTAAAGCTTCTGACTTGCAAAGGTTTTTAGGTCAGCCGCATAGAATGGGTCGGGGCCACCCACGGGGTGTCCCTTGACCGGGAGTAATCAAAGCAGGATGTGCTACCGTTGTGCACTGCGCCCCGGTGTTATCACTGGCGGCGCAGCTCCCGGCCAAGCTCACGCGAGGGAGGAATTATGGTCCAGTGGTCCGTAGGCGATTAGATAGCGTCGTGCAGCCAATCTGCAGCCAAGCTAGAAATGCAGTGAACCCAGGCCAAGCAAGCAGCTCAGGGCAAACTCTGCAGCCGTGTGTCTTTGAGAATTGTGATTATAATGGATTGTCACGCTAGCACCCACTGTGTGCTAGGTACTTTCCAGCCTAGGGCGGGACCTCAGTTCAATTCCCAGTTCGGCCCCTGGAGCTTAAGCTACTTCGCTTATCCTTTGCCTCGGTTCCCGTGGGTGCAGCGAAGTAATAGCACTGCCCTGCCCCACAGGAGGGGCGTGAGGTGCTTCAGGGGAGAGAACCATGCAAGTATCTAGCTAGAAGAGAGGTGGTCCCTGGTGTGAGGAGCTCACAGTCTATGGTAATAGAGGTCCCAAGGGTCCTGACTGATTTCTCTTTCCCAGGGACAACCAGGTCCGCCAGCAGCCCAAACTGCCCGGCAACCAAGGCCCAGATTCACAGACGTATTGAGGTGCCCAACTCCCCTTAGTTTGGATGGGAGTCAGGCGCCTATGCACCTTTGAGAGTCTGGATCAGAATGTGCAGTGGCTCCGGGGAGGAATGGACCTGGCCCCCGAAGCAGAGGTGGGCCCAGATCCCAACCCCCACTTCCAAGCTGGGTCTGAATGGCATGGCTGGCCCCTTCTCTCACCTGAGCCCCCTTGGCCTGGCAGTAGGGGGAGGGGGAAAGGGAGCGTTTAAACACTGGGGCTGGGCTCCGTCTCTAGCCAAAGCTGGAGCTGCACCTCTGGAGGCTACCCGTGTACTCTAAGCTTCTGGGGATTGGGAGAAATGGGGCCTGCACCCACATGGCCCCTGGCCTACCTCCCTGGCCCAGGGCTGTATTCAACCCCAACCCAGGAGGCCTTGGGAGAGCCAGGCCCAGCTCTGCCTGTGTCTATCATGTCACTTCGTAAAGTGCTTTGGGGCTGCTTGCTTTTCTAAGGGCTTAATCCCAACCCCCTCTTCCAGCCACAGTGGAGTAGGACTTCAGAAGCCTACTAAGGAGACCCCACAACCCGCCAGGCTTCTCCGTGACTCATTGCACTGCAGGGATTTGGGGAGGGGGTTGCCAGTGGGTCTGCAGCTCCATGGATCCAGCAGCATTCCCCCACCCCACCCCACCACTAACACAGAGGGATGCAGGACAGAAATGTTCTGGGGGCTACTCCAAGCCTGAGATGGGAGTGGCAATCCTAGAGTGGAGCAGGCCTTCCCCCACTCAAAGACCCTCCTGGCCACGTGGCACCTGAAATTCAGTATGCTGCTTTGTCAAAGGGAGATTTCCACCCCCCCGGCCCCAGCATGGAACACAAGCCAGAACCCTTTGCCATGGTGCTCCTGCTGCCTGGGAACCACCCTGGGTCACCCCTTTCCCCTCCCCGCTGGGAAGTGGCACTGTTTATGGATCATGCGAGAGATACTCAGCTGCCCGGCCCAGCCACTCTAACTCCTACTGTTTGCTGATGTGTAATTACCAGCTCAGGCGCCCTACATAAAGTCTTGCTCAATCTCTTTTGCATGTCGGGTTGCTGACACTCCGTGCTGCTGACACCCGAAGGGGTGGGGTGAAATGGGCAAATCCAGGGCTGCTTACAAAGTTCCTGGGTGCCTCGGTGCAGGACACTGAGTATCACAGCGACAGTGAAGACAGCCCCGAGTCTCCTCTGCTCGAGAATCACAGGCCTCTGAAGGCAAATCTCCATTCGCAATACAGGGCTTATGACTCACAGTTGAGCAGTTCTGATTCTAGGCCTGGGCACCACTAGTCCACTACTGCAAGATGAAAGGGTGTAAATAAAACACAATAGCTATGTGTGAGAGGCAGCAGAGCCTAGTTACTAGAGCAACAGATGGGTTACCAGAAGAGCTTTGTCTATTTTGATTGCAAGCATCTTGGGGCAGGGACTATGCTGGTACAGTGCCTGGCACAACGGGGTGCCAATCTTGGTTGGGGCCTCCAGGTGTTACTGTAACACATATCACAATAACGTTGCTTAGTCTAAAAAAGTCTGGGGACTTCTTGTGTATTCACAAGTTTTATTACCCAAAATCAAATGCAAAAGATTCACAGATGCTACAGCCGGAAGGGACAATGGAGATCATCTAGTCTGACCTCCTATATCACACCGGCCAAAGAACTTGCCAAAAATAATTCCTCGAGCAGATCTTTTCGAAAAACACCCAGGCTTGATTTAAAAATTGTCAGTGATGGAGAATCCACCATGACCCTGGGTAAGTTGTTCCAGTGGTGAATTACTCTCGCTGTTAACAATGTGCTCCTTATTTCCGGTTTGAAATTCTCTAGCTTCACTTTCAGCCACTGGATGCTGGGAAACTTTTCTCCGCTAGACTGACAAGCCCCTTATCAAATATTTGTTCCCCTTGTAGCTATTTATAGACTTTATTCGTCACCCCTTAACTTTCTCTTTTTAAGCTAAATAGATCAAGCTCCTTGAGTAAGACTGTGGTTTTCAGACTTTGGGTTGCCACCCAGTACTGGGTCGCAGAATGCAAGGCACTGGGTCGCCTTGCTCAGCACCCAGGGAGCCTGGCAGCTGGCCAGTAAAAACTAGTAGTGGCTAGCTGTTCTGACACTGCGCTGCACCCTGGAAGCAGCCAGCAGCAGGTCTGGTTCCTAAACAGGGGGGCCACAGGGCTCCACGTGCTGGCCCCACCCTAAGCACCAGCTTCACACTCCTGTGGGCCAGGAACCAGCCAATGGGAGCTGGGGGGGTGGTGCCTTCGAGCAAGAGCCGCATGGAGCCGCTTGCGTGCCTCCACCTAGAAGCCGGACCTGCTGCCGGCTGCTTTTGGGGTGCAGTGCGGTCAGCAGGGCCAGGACAGGCGGGAAGCCTGCCTCTGCACCCTGGCTATGCTGCTGACTGGGAGCTGCCGGAGGTAAGCCTGTGCCCCAACTCCACACCCCAATCCCCTACCCCAAAACATGGAGCCCCCTCCTACACTCCAAACTCTTCATTCCTGGCCACACCCCAGAACCTGCACCCCCAGCCCAGAGCCCTGACCCCCCCCTGCACCCCAACTCCCTGCCCTAGCCAAGAGCCCCCTCATTCCTGGACCCACCCCAACCCTCTGCCCCAGCCCTGAGCCCCATCCCGCACCCCAAACCCCTCATCCCCAGCCCCGTTGTGTTGCGGGCATCAACAATTTTCTTCAGCTGGGTCACCAGAAGAGAAAAAATTGAAAACCAATGCTGTAAGGCATGTGTTTAATCATTCTCCTGGCTCTTCTCTGAGACCTCTCCAATTTATCAACTAGATAGGAGCCCCGGTGTGTTAAAGCCGGGCCAAGACAAGATTCAAACCCCGGAGGGTGTCGTTTGAATACCAAAACCAATACACTTACCAAAGGTTGCGAAGTGACAGTGCCATGTAGCACATTATTCACAACCCCCCAAAGCTAGCATGGGCAAAGAAATGAATAAAGACAGTGGTTCCCAAGCTGTAGCCCTTTGCTGTTGGCCTGAAGGGCTAATCACATGGTGCTGGCTTTTTCTCGTTGTTTCCAGCTGCTACCCTACGTTAACGAGCCCTTAGAACACACCAGGTGCGTTCCTTCCAGCATGTTATTTTTCCATATAAACAGTGGTTTCCATAGGGCTTTACATCACTAGGTCTGGCCCCAAAACACCAATTGTTCTTCTGCTGGGAATTTGCAACAATTTTTGAGATTTTTTCCCCTGCAAACTTTCCTTTTTCAGGTGAAAAAAATGAGAAACAAAAAATGGATATTGGGCATATGTTTTTTTTCTGACCCTTTCCCCCCTCGATTTCCAGTGGTGAAAAGGGGGGCGGAGCTGAAGGGGGAGGGTTGCCCAAAGCCCGGGTTTTGGAAAGGAAACGTTTCACTTTAAAAAATTTCAAACCAAACCAAATCGTCAGAGCACTTTTTCATTGAAAAATGTTGCTCCTGGGACATTTTTGGACCAGCCGTACATGTGGGCTTGATAAGAGAGGAAGTGCCCACAGGATGATCGCTCTGTGCAGTTATGGCCTACACTGTGGAAACACTTGAGAGCCCCAAGCTAAGAATATCCTCTATTTCACACCACCCACGTACCCAACAAACACATTCTCTGATCTGGTACTAAAGAAATGAGTGATTTTGCCCTCCTCACCCTCTCTGGCCCCTGACAGCTTTCCCCCTACTCTAGCTCCCTCCCACATCCTGCAGCCCCAACTATCTCCCTTCCGCTGTGGTCCTTAGCACCCAAAATCCATACTCGGCACAGAGGACCTAAGAACCAAGATCTCATCATTGCTGAGAGTGGGTTCAATCTATTGCTAATTTTGATACAACCGGAGGGGGGCCCAAGACTCAAAATTCAGGCCCAGATGGTTTCTAAACTTTCCTAGCAGGAAGGAGTGCTTGGATCAGCTCCATCGTAAGGTGTAATCCCAAAGGGAAAGAGAGAACAGTGACCCCAAGTTTGTAAATCATACCCACAACTGGGGAAGCAAGCCGCAGAGGCTGCTCTTCCGGGGTCTGAAACATGGGCCTCTTGTACTAGAGCTGCAGGACATCTCCAGTTTAGGATTGCCAACTTTCTAATCGCACAAAACCGAACACCCTTGCCTGCCCAACCCCTTCTCCGAGGCCCTGCTCCTTCTCCAAGTTTGAGGGGCTTGGAGTGCAGGAGGGGGCTCAAGACTGGGACAGGGGTTTGAGGTGGGGGGGGGTGCAGGCTCCAGGAGGGAATTTGGGTGCAAGAGGGGACACCAGGCTGGGACGGGGGTTAGAGCGTGGGGCGGTGCAGGGTGCGGGCTCTGGGAGGGAGTTTGGGTGTGGGAGGGGACACCAGGCTGGGGCAGGGGGTTGGAGTGTGGGGGGGTGCAGGCTTTGGGAGGGAGTTTGGGTGTGGGAGGGGACACCAGGCTGGGGCAGGGGGTTGGAGTGGTGGGGGGGTGCAGGCTTTGGGAGGGAGTTTGGGTGTGGGAGGGGACACCAGGCTGGGGCAGGGGGTTGGAGTAGGGGGAGTGCAAGGTGTGGGTTCTGGGAGGGAGTTTGGGTGCAGGAGGGGACACCAGGCTGGGGCAGAGGGTTGGAGTGTTGGGCGGTGCAGGGTGTGGGCTCTGGGAGGGAGTTTGGTGCAGGAGGGGACACCAGGCTGGGGCAGAGGGTTGGAGTGTGGGGCGGTGCAGGGTGTGGGCTCTGGGAGGGAGTTTGGGTGTGGGAGGGGACACCAGGCTGAGACAGGGGATTGGAGTGTGGGGCGATGCAGGGTGTGGGCTCTGGGAGGGAGTTTGGGCGTGGGAGGGGACACCAGGCTGGGGCAGGGGGTTGGCGTGCAGGAGAGGATTCGGGGTGCAGGGTGCACCTAGTGGCTGCAGGCACCTGGTTGCTGCTTCTGGGAGCTGCACAGCGCCAGGGCAGGCAGGGAGCCTATCTTAGCCTTGGGTCCCTGCTGCACTGCCTGCTGGACTTTTAATGGCCCGGTCGGCCATGCTGATCGAAGCCACCAGGGTCCCTTTTCGGCTGGGTGTTCCGGTCAAAAACCAGAGATCTGGCAACCCCACTCCAGCTGTCAGCAGTAACAGGACTCTTATCCTGCCTATGGGCTTAGCCACTGGAGAACAACATCACACTCGCTCGTACCCACAAACTAGACTGCGGCCGGAGAGCATTATTTCACAGTCAAGGTTTGAGTTCATGTTCCCATTCTTTTAACAAGAACAAGAGGGTGTAAATCTCTCTCGAGGGAGGCCAGAGCCAGTTTCAGAGGCACGGTGCATCTGAGGGTATATGTGCACTGGAATTGCAGGGTGTAATTACAGCACATGTAGACATGCCCCGGCTGGCTTTGCTCTAGCTGGCTCACACACCGATAGCACTGAAGCTGCAGATTTGAGGACTCCAGTAACTTAGGCAGAGGTTACGAGTCTATTACAGGAGTGGGTGGGCGAGGTTCTGTGGCCTGCAATCATAGGTGCCGACTCCGTGGGTGCTCCGGGCTGGAGCACCCACGCGGAAAAATTAGCGGGTGCCTAGCACCCACCAGCAGCCAAGCTCCTCCCCCCTCCTCCTCCCCCGAGTGTGCTGCGTCCCCACTTCTCCCCCTCCCTCCCAGCGCTTCCCGCCACCTAACAGCTGTTTGGCAGCGCTTTGGATTTACTGGGAGGGAGGGGGAGTGGGCGGGGATGTGGCGCGCTCAGGGGAGGAGGTGGGGCAGGGGTGGGGACTTTGGAGAATGGGGTGGAATGGGGGCAGGGCGAGGGGGGGACAGGGGCACCAAAGGGCAGGGGCTGAGGTGGGAGGGGGATCAAACACCCACCAGGCAAAGGGGAAGTCGGCGTCTATACATGCGATGTGCAGGAGCTCAGACTAATCAGCGATTCTCAAACGTCATCGCACCCGACCCCCTTCTGACAACAAAAGTTACTACATGACCCCAGGACGGAGGACCAAAGCCTGACCCTTCCAGAGCCCACTCTACTCCGCCAGCTCCCACCCGCAGTGCTCCGCTTCCTGGCACTGGTGAGTGCGGGGGGCATCCTTTCCCCAACCCGAGTGACGTGGCTGGGGCCGGGGCCCTGTCTCTCTGCTTCCCGGCACCAGTGAGTGCGGGAGGCATCCTTTCCCCAACCCGAGCGACATGGCTGGGGCCAGGGCCACATCTCTCCACTTCCCGCCACTGGTGAGAGCCAGGGGCATCCTTTCTCCAACCTGACCTACGTGGCTGGGGCCGGGGCCACGTCTCTCTGCTCCCTGCTGCCAGTGAGAGCCGGGGGCGTCCTTTCCCCAACCCAAGTGACATTGCTGGGGCCAGGGCTGCGTCTCTCCGCTTCCTGCTGCTGGTGAGAGCCTGGGGGCATCCTTTCCCCAACCCAAGCGACATGGCTGGGGCCAGGGCCACATCTCTCCACTTCCCGCCACTGGTGAGAGCCAGGGGCATCCTTTCTCCAACCCAAGCTATGTGGCTGGGGCCGGGGCCGCGTCTCTCCGCTCCCTGCTGCCAGTGAGAGCCGGGGGCGTCCTTTCCCCAACTCGAGTGACATTGCTGGGGCGAGGGCTGCGTCTCTCCGCTTCCTGCTGCTGGTGAGAGCCCGGGGGCATCCTTTCCCCAACCCAAGCGACATGGCTGGGGCTGGGGCCCTGTCTCTCCGCTTCCCGGCACCGGTGAGAGCAGGTGGCGTCCTTTCCCCAACCCGAGCGACGTGGCTGGGCTGGGGCCGCGTCTCTCCGCTTCCTGCTGCCAGTGAGAGCTGGGGGGCGTCCTTTCCCCAACCCAAGCGACATGGCTGGGGCCGGGGCCCCGTTGCTCCGCTTCCCGGCACCGGTGAGTGCAGGGGGCGTCCTTTCCCCAACTCGAGCGACATGGCTGGGGCCGGGGCCATGTCTCTCCTCTTCCCGCCACCGGTGAGAGCTGGGGACGATCCTTTCCCGCACTCACCAGCCACGGGAAGCGGAGCGCCGTGGCTAGGAGCTGACGGAGTAGAGCGGGACTGGAGCCGGGTTGCTCCGCTCCCCGCCGCAGCCAGTGAGTGCGGGGTCGCTGGGGGAAGAGGTGGAATGGGGGGCGGGCTGGGGGCGGAGCAGGGGGGAAGGGTAAGAGGCAGGGTGAAGGGAGTTGTTTGGGGCCCCACACCCCCCTACGGACGGCCCTGCCCCTTGCAGAGGGGGCCGGGCCAGCTGAGGGACAGGCCCTGGGCCCCAGCAAGTCTAACACCAGCCCTGGCGACCCCATTAAAATGGGTTCCCTGCCCATAGTTTGAGAACTGTTGGGCTAGAGATCCTGGTAATCCCTTCGGGTCTTAGACTCTGGGAGTCTTATTAGACTTCGGCATGGGCTAGCCGCCCGAGTAAGGATCCATAATGCACTTTCACAGCCCGTGAAGTGTGGTGGCTCCACTGCCATGGGTAACCTGAGCTAGTTTAAAGCTAGCTTGGGTCTGCTCTGTCCACACATGCTGCAACCACACCCCACGAGTGCTACGTAGACAGATCTGGGCTTGTGCAGTAAGTAATGCTTGAAAAACTAATTTAGGCCCCATGATGCTGAGTCAGCCACTCAGAAAATGTAGTAAGTGTCCTCTGGAAGAGTTACGTTTTTCTCAGTTCTGATTGGCTGAAACACTGGCTAACCGACAACGGTTTTGAAGACTATTCCAAAAGGGCATTTGGTACATTTAAATAAATGTGGGAGCCCCCATTGTGGGGGATGAGGTCATAAACAGATGTCAGGGGGGTCAGTCCATCTCTCACTGCCCGTAGTGCTGAATGGAAGGGCAATCCTGGCTACAGAGGAGTGGCAACCCAGAAGCTAAAAAGTCTGTAACTGCTTATTTAAATGCGTTGAGAGCAAGAGATTAAAACTGATTAAATAAATCAGCTGCAGTGCGAATGCTATAAACTCACAAAACTGCCCTAGGGCAAAAGAGAGAATTTGCGGGGGAGACAAGCACACATGTTTGTTTCAGAGCAGCAGACGTGTGATTCCATCAAAAATTGATGGTTCCTCTTTACCTGTGAAACTTTTCACGTGCCTGTTCCTAGCGGCAGTTGTCTTTGCACTAGTAATGCACTAGAAAGGCAACCTGTTGTCTTTGCACTGGCAATGTGGTGTTTATGAGAAGCAGCCAAACGATAGGAGAGAATGGGTGGTTTTCTAGTCAGTGAGAAAAAATTATCTCCAGGCGGGTGGGAACTGGGGCAGGAGCCATTTAAATCAGGGTCGCCCAGAGGATTCAGGGGGGGATAGGGTCTTTGGTGGCTGGGGGCCCCTACCGCTGAATTGTCGCTGAAGACCCGGCACTTGGACGGCGGGTCCCGGGGCGGAAGGACCCCCCGCCGTGGGTCTTTGGGGCATTTCAGTGGTGGGTCCCGGAGCGAAAGGACTCCCCCCACCGAATTGCTGCCAAAGACCTGGAGCGGAAGACACTTCAGGGGCTTGGGCCCCACGAGAGTTTTCCAGGGCCCCCGGAGCAAGTGAAGGACCCCGCTCCAGGGGACTTGAAAAACTCTCATGGGGGCCCCTGCGGACCCTGGGGCAAATTGCCCCACTTCCCCCCGCTCCCCTCCCCTGACAGCCCTGATTTAAATTGCTAGTCTCTGCCTTGGGCTGGTGGAAGTCTGTGACATGCTTTACTTTGGGATCAGAGTGGAGGGAAGGCCATGGACAGACATCTAGAAGTTCCTCCCACACCTTGAAATATTGTGATGGATACAAATATGGGTGAGAAATAACCAGGGCAGCCAGATTTGGGGAAAGTGTTGAACTGGGTCATTGAGAAGGTTCACGTAGATGGGGAACGGTCTATGTTGCATGCGCTGCACCTTTAAATATTTATGAGACCTGTGTAGTGTCCATGTTGGTCTCAGAGCTCACACAGGAGATGCACACACCCTGCTCTCACCTGGAGATTTGACTCCTGTGCCTCTGTAAACTAAACAAACAGACACCAAAGGGCCAGTTTTCCCATGACCTCAGTGCTGTTTACACTGGTGCAAAGTGGGTGTGAAATGTGATTTGCTAGCACTTTGCACACACCTTGCACTGCTGGCTACTAGGTAAAGTGAGAACCAGTCCAGCTACCTGTTTGCTCTTTCAGTGAGGAAAAACTGAAGTCAGAAGTCAGCAAAACACTTCATGAGACCAGCAACACAAACAGCCTCACCAATCAGCCAATGATTATTGGTTCTGATGATGTCATGCTCCGCCCTTGTGGTTAATTGGCTGGGTGTGTTGTCACTCTTTATCCTGCAGTATGAGCCGGGTCGGGTAGCCAGTTTTAGCCTGCTCCTGTAGTTGAAGTCATCCAGTTTAGTGGAGCAGCTGTGTGCTTTCCAGGCCACCTCCTCCTACTTTAGCATTGCCTCAGGAGCAGGCAGATGGGAAGCATAGTCATGCAAAACCTTGGCTAACTTGGGAATCTGAAGGAATGCAGGAATAGATTTTTGGGAAGGTTGGAAGTGGCTGGTAGCCAAATTCAGACTGGAAATAAGGGTACATTTTTAACAGTGAAGTTAATTAACCCTTGGAACAACTGACTGAAGGTCATAGTGGATGCTCTGAAACTGACAATTTTGAAATCAAGCCTGGATTTTCTTTAAAGATCTGGCTGAGGAATGATTTGGGGGCAGTTCACTGGGCTGTGTTGTACAGGAGGTCATACTAGATTGAGGTCGGCAACCTTTCAGAAGTGCTGTGCCAAGTCTTCATTGATTCACTCTGATTTAAGGTTTCGCGTGCCAGTCATACATTTTAACGTCTTTAGAAGGTCTCTTTCTATAAGTCTATAATGTATAACTAAACTATTGTTGTATGTAAAGTAAATAAGGTTTTTAAATGTTTAAGAAGCTTCATTTAAAATTAAATTAAAATGCAGAGCCCCCCGGACCGGTGGCCAGGACCTGGGCAGTGTGAGTGCCACTGAAAATCAGCTCGCGTCCCATAGTTTGCCTACCCCTGTACTAGATTATCACAATGGTCCTTTCTAGTGTTGGAATCTATGAAGTACCACTCCAATTTAGCTTAGTATCCTGTTCACACACACACACATACACGCACGTGCACACACACATGCACCAGCTACCACCATGTTGCACCCGACTGAAGAGAAAATTTTTTTCCTGACCCCAGTTGGTGATCAACATAGGCTCTGAAGCGTGAGGAGTGTGACTTTTATCCTAGCTATTTTGAAAGCAAACGTTGTTATTCTTATTGCTACCCAGTCAAAATCCAATCTGAACAAGCTATTTGTCTCAATAAGTATCTTGTGGCATAGAGTTCCACAGGTTGGTTGCATTTTGCAAAAAAGAAACTGCAGATCCTTTTATCAGTTCTAAATGTGCCCCTCTGTTTCTCTGCACTCTATATAGCCCCCTCCCGTCTGTGTGCCCATCACAATCAGCAGTTGAGCTGTAAACCCACACAGACTTATACCCACACACTCAAAGCTGTCCTGGGT